>NW_027507903.1:345692301-347051051 GCF_037356315.1 Lithobates pipiens
TTTCTCCAATTTAATATGATGCCTTCTCAGCACCTAGTTTACCCTTAAAATCTTGCAACTGCACACGTCGCAGCCCCATTTGCTTAAATGGGTCACCTTCAATGGCAATACTGCATGCCGTGGCACTCCAAGCTAAAGCAGGAGTGTTTGGGGGCAGTAAAAATACAGCTTTATCGCTCCCCAGCCAGAAGTGTAAATGAGTCCTTAAACCAGTGCAGCTAGTCACAGTATCCCTGAATGCCGCCAAATCAGTCCTGTGTCATAAGACTTAATTCACAGAGGGTATATCAATGTGTACCTGATGTGAGGGCCTTGTTTACCTGCACGAGGATGCACAGATGTTCTATGCACCCCTGTGCATAAAGTCCCAACAATGTCTGTTGGCACGTATTAGCTGCAAGGCCGCTGCTCCCAAAGTCACAACTGTGTGGGTGTGAGTGCAAGGCCCTGAATGCAGACCGTGTGACCAACCAGTCTCTGATCACCATTACGCTAGGTATAACCATCAACAGTGTCCCTGACCTCTGGCACATCAGTACAGTGGCACCAGAGCCAGTGCAGCCAGCGACAGAGTTCCTGATCACTGCCACACCAGTGCAGTGTTGCCTCTGCCCACTGTCTGTACTGAACCCTGGCCTGTTTATTGACAGTGTTTCTACCTGCAACGATTAATTGCCTGTTTATTGACCATGTCTCTGTCTACTGCCTGAACTAACCCATCTGTACATCCAGCTGACTACCTTCCTGAAAGACACTAGCCACCCCCCTGCAGACAACTGCACTCCTGGAACCACAGCTGCCCATACTTCTTGGCCTGTAAACATGGCAAAGCACTGCCAAATTATCGGCACTATATAAATCCTGTATAATAATGGCATTTTTGGGGGCAGCTACGTACCAGTTGACTAGTCTTGTTTGACTTATAGGAACTGGGACGTCTATAGGGGACATTACAATAAGCTACATTCCCTGACCACTCGTATAGAAGCCATCATTACAGTACATTGGTTTTGTAACAATTGGTTGATTTTTGTGATACACAAGATACAATGTCAAGTACATAATCAGTCCAAACATTAAAAAAGTCATGTGGTATCCCCATACTCTGGAGGAGTAGTAGCATGTGTTGTGGGGTTTAATTCTAGTATGTCCCAGTTGTGTGTGAAAAATATCTTATAAAACTTGACAAATTAGCACAAATGAGTCCACGACATAAATTGCTGGAGAGACTGCACCCAACCAGGAATGTTTACACATATATGATGGCAATGTCCAAGGATTAAACAATATTGGAAAGATATATTGAAGTGGGTGGAGAAATTAGCTCCTTTTTCAATCTCGAAAGAATCTTTGCACGTTCTCTTCCTTAACACATCGTAGTGTGTAAGAATAGTATCACACCTCATCTCTTAAATGCGGCTAAGGCTCTTATACCTTCTATTTGAAAAAACTGAGAGATATCCAACTGTTTTAGATTAAACGTTAGTGGATAGGATTAGGGAGGCAGACTGGTGGGTTTATAAATGCAATGGAGAAGAGAACAAACAAAGCATGGGACATATGGCTTTAACATTTCCCTCAGATTTAATAAAAAGGGATTATATAGTAGATGGATGTTCTTTTGCTCAAATGTGGCATCCTTTATTTAAAGTTGTTGTTAAGAGAGAAGTATGGGAATACTTTTTTTTGTTAAATCATACTTACCTAGGTGGATGCTGCATCTGTCCCACATCAGCTCTAACACTGAGAACCGAGCAATCAAACAGCACAGATAGCTCGGTTCTCACAGCTCTCTGTGCCCCTTGCGTTCATTGGATCACTGGGCTGCGGAGAGGGGCAGGAGTGCCCGGCTCAGGCGCTCAGTGGCACGCTGAGAGGATGAGCTGGGTGCCGATTCAGGCATGTGGGCGGCTCTTTGACATCAGCGGGCTTCAGTCCGCTGTCTGCTGAAAACGGGTCACAGGAGTGCAGAACAAACTGCACTTCTGTGATCCAAAAGAAAAAGTACAGCCAAACAAGCTTTAACCACTTGCCGACCGCCGCACGACGATGTACGTCCTATTTTTGAAGAGGGATATCTCGGTAACGGCAGCAGCTGCTGCCACAACCGAGATATCCATCTCTTCAGGCGGCGGTCGGCTGTACGATAACGGTGGTCTTTGTGGTGGATTCGCCGCGAGATCACCGCTATCGGCGGCGGGAGAGGTGCCACCCCCCTCCCGCCGCCCTCCTGCACCTTCCGCCGCTTACCGGAGCCGTCGGTAGCGGCGGAGGCGATCGGGTCCTTCCGTCTGCTGGGCATAGAGACAAGTGAGGCTAAGATGGCCCCCACTCGTCTCTATACCATAGGAGGGCGGAAGCGACGTCAAAACGTCACTTCCGCCCATACCTCTTAAAGGTATATATTTTTTTTAAATGTCAGATTTTCTTTTTTCTTTTTTTTTTTGCATTTTAGCCCAAATATGAGATCTGAGGACCTTTTGACCCCAGATCTCATATTTAAGAGGACCTGTCATGCTTTTTTCTATTACAAGGGATGTTTACATTCCTTGTAATAGGAATAAAAGTGATCCATTTTATTATTATTTTTTTTAAAGTGTAAAAATAAATAAAATAAATTAAAATAAATAAGAAAAAAAAAAATATTTTTTAAAACACCCCGTTACGACGAGCTTGCACACAGAAGCGAGCGCATACGTGAGTAGCGCCCGCATATGAAAACGGTGGTCAAACCACATATGTGAGGTATCGCCGCGATCGGTAGAGCGAGAGCAATAATTCTAGCCCTAGACCTTCTCTGTAACGCAAAAAATGCAACCTGTAGAATTTTTTAAATGTCACTTATGGAGATTTTTGAGGCTAAAAGTTTGACGCCATTCCACGAGCGGGCGCAATTTTGAAGTGTGACATGTTGGGTATCAATTTACTCGGCATACCATTATCTTTCACAGTATAAAAAATTATTGGGCTAATTTTACTGTTGTCTTATTTTTTTATTCAAAAAAGTGAATTTTTTCCAAAAAAAGTGCGCTTCTAAGACTGCTGCGCAAATACGGTGTGAAAAAAAGTATTTCAATGACCGCCATTTTATTCTCTAGGGTGTTAGAAAAAAAACAATATAAAATGTTTGGGGGTTCTAAGTAATTTTCTAGCAAAAAAAACTGTTTTAAACATGGAAAGACCAAGTCCGAAAAAGAGGCCTGGTCCTTAAGTGGTTAAGATGGTATGGAGATGCAAACACTTTCTCTGTCTGATATCCCCTGTCTTTAATTAGAGAATCTTGAATTCTATAATATGTGCAACACTGTATATTTACTTATAATTGTCATGATATAAATGCATTCATTGGTAGTTACTTATTACCCTACTAGTTTATGCTATTTTGTGAAGGATAAAGTGATAGTGTTAATATCACAGTTGTAGTTACTGTATAAATCAAATTGTGTGTAATGTATTATTTGTAGTGATACTTGGGAGGAGTATTAGAATGTGTTTTGGGGTGCAATTCTATGTATGCCCATTCTGTGTGTTAGAAATATCTTATTGACAACTTTGTGTAATAAAAAATAAAAATAAAAAATAAAAAATAGGATTGTTGTACTCACCGTAAAATCCTTTTCACTGAAGTTCATTGAAGAACACAGCACCTTTAATCTTGACCTTAGGGTTAAATCACTACCTTCAGGAGAGGACTAGGCAGAACATGTAAAAACGACAAAACTGCACAGTACCGCCCAGGGGGCGGTCCTACTGGCTATAACCCCTCACTCTGCTTACAGCAGCTCAGTTCGTCAAACAGCAGTACAAACATAAATAGGAGGGGTGGGTGCTGTGTCCACCAATGAACTTCAGAGAAAAGGATTTTACGGTGAGTACAAAAATCCTATTTTCTCTTTCATTCATTGACGGACACAGCAACTTTAATCTTGACCTTAGGGACGTCCCGAAGCAGTGTCAACGAGGTGTGGGAACAGAAAGAAAATAAACTCCACCCATAACAAAAATAAACCTTAAAACAGCTGCCTGCAAAACCTTGCGGATGAAGCACACATTCGGAGATGCGCTCACATCAACCTTGTAAAATTTTGTGAAAGTGTGAATGGACGACCAGGTCGCTGCCTTACACACCTGGGAAATGGACGCTTGATGTCGGAAAGCCCAGGAAGCACCAATCACCCTGGTAGAATGTGCCGTGACAGCAAAGGGGGCGCCCGCCCCCTTATGGCATAAGCCTGAACCACGATCTGTCTGATCCACCTAGAAATGATGGGCGGCGAGACTGCCAGGCCCTTCTTCAGACCAGCCACCGATACGAGCAGGGAGTTCGACCTCCAAAAAGGAGCTGTAGCAGACAGATATACCCGCAGACCACATCCAAAAAATGCAAAGCAACCTCTTTGGGATGTGACGGCTGAGGACATAAGGACGGAAGCACAATGACCTCATTTTGATGAAAGGCCGAAACAACCTTTGGAAGGATTCTTGTGGAGGATCAAGTAGGGAGACTTGCATGACATGGCCGCCAACTCAGAAACCCTCCTTACAGATGTAATAGCCACTAGAAAGACTACTTTCTGAGAGAGTGTCAATAAGGGAATCTCCCTAATGTTTTCAAACAGCTTTTTCTGAAGCACAGAGAGAACCACATTCAAATCCCACAGAGGCAGCGGTGGTCAAACTAGAGGGGCCACATGGTGAACCCTTTGAACAAACATACTCACCAATGAATGAGTCGTCAACGGTCACTGAAAAAAAGACAGCCAAAACTGCTATTTTCCAGGATCCTGGAAACCGAATATGTACACGGACGCCACCCCATCTCCTCACACATGGAGATGTAGGCTTTCCACGTACAATGATAAATCTTCTGAGAAGACTTCTGTGCCCTCAGCATAGTGGGGATTACCAAATCTGACGGGACTCAACAGTCATGCCATTAAAACCAGTGACGGTAAAGCAGGATGACCCCTAATGAAGTCACGTGACCCGTGACGAACACACGTCGGGACGAGAGCTACCGGAAGTGACGCATATCGAGCTCGCTGCTGGTTTTTACAGCGCTCATTTTAAATATATGTTTGTGAGTATTTTGTTTGCTTTATTCTTAAAAGTCAATTGTTAAATCTACTACACTATGGGGCATCCTTCCTCTATATCTCTCTGATCCCACACATATGCCAACCACTGAGGGACCCCCAAACTGAATACCTCAGAGCTACCGCTTAAAGGGGCCATACAGCGCAATAGGCAGGATACAAACGCCAGGATTTGGGGATACCACAACGGGACCTTAAAGGGAAAGAGCATCAAGGACCCTAAAGATATACTTGTCACATGCTGTTACCTTACAGCAGTAAGGTAAGGGGACACCGATAACCAGACCACACAGGATCACGAGGGATATACCCACCATCACCAGTATCACCGTTTACTGTATTTTGTTCACCATTATTTGCACTACTGTATTCAAGCACTGGCACTTCATGCGATTTTTGGGATCTAATCGCCACACTTTGCACATTGTATTGGACATTTGAGATTTCTAATAAGATTTTGTTCCATTTTGTTATTTAATATTGATGTATTACGTTTGAGAAGTGTATTCATCTGCATTATAATTTAGCACTGGCACTTTATGCGACTTCGGCAGTTTTTAGCAATTGCATTTAAAATTATTTGCTACATTTTGCACTATTTAAGGACACTTGGATCTATTTTGATATTTTTTCTTATATCTTTTATATATATATTAGTTCTTTGCATACATTTGAAATGAATGTCACAACTTTCTGATCATTTTCCCATAGAGTACATGCTATACTCATGTATATACATGTTTCAAACGTTTTGTAGCAACTAACTCTATGCTATGCCAAACTAGTTTGTCTCTTTATACTAATATTTGAATAATCTCTCAGCCATGGCCCTTTAATTCAATCTCTGACGTAACATACTATCTCTCGGGGCTGGGCCATCCCTGTCACAGTATAGCGCACCACTATTTCTTGTCTACTGTTTTATTTTTCTGGGTTCAGATATCTCCCCCCAGTGTGTGCAGCAGTACGCCTTCTAGCTTTACCCTGACTAGGCGCAGGAATATTTCTTTATACCATTTCTTCACAGCAGCCTGAATGTCCCCGGATGCAATGCCCATTCTCCTGGGTCCAGCATCTGTCGACTCAGGTAGTCCGCTTGCCAGTTCTCCACCCCCGGGATGTAAATGGCCGATAGGGCCGGTACGTGTCGCTCTGCCCACCGAAGTATGTGAGCGACCTCCCGAGCAGCGGCTGAGCTTCTTGTTCCCCCTTGGTGATTTATGTACGCCACAGCCGTGGCGTTGTCTGACTGTATCCTGATCGGACGTCCTTGAAGACTCACCGACCATGTGTGGAGACACAGACTGATCGCTCTCAATTCAAGCAGATTGATCGGCAACTCAGATTCTTTCGTCGACCAGAGGCCCTAAGCCGACTGAACCCCCAGCACTCTGGGTGTAGGATACTGCCTCGAAGGAGGCTACATGAGTCCCAGTACTCGCATGCAAAACCGCAGCTACGACCACTTGCGATTCATCAGTAGATCTGAGAGTCTGCAATTTGTCTGAAGGGAGAAAAACTCTCGCTTCCCTGGAGTCCAACAGTAAATCTCCAGACGCTGGGTCGGCACAATCACAGACTTCTTTAGGTTCAACAGCCACCCAAATTCTTGCAGGGTCTGCATGGTGATCGCCACATCCTCCTCTAATCCTGAGGTGGAAGATGCTCTCAGGAGGAGATCGTCTAAGTAGCCCACGATCGCGATCCCACGTTGTCTCAGCAACACCAATACTGGAGCCAGTACTTTGGTAAGGACTCGGGGGGCTGATGCCAGGCCAAAGGGAAGAGCCACAAATTGGTAATGGGCTTTCCCAACTGCAAAACGCAGACATTTTTGATGCCGAAGACATAAGGTTATGTGCAGGTATGCATCCTGAATGTCTAAAGACGCCAGGGAGTCCCCTTGATGGAGCGCAGCGACTACTAAGCGAACTGAATCCATTCTGAACTTCTGCACTTTTACAAAGTGATTGAGGGCTTTCAAGTCCAAGATCGGACGTATCCCTTCCTTCTTGGGAACCACAAACAGATTTGAGTAGAATCCCTGGAAGCGGTCCGATTCCGGAACTGGTACAATCACCCCACGATTCAGAAAATCCCTTACGGCCCCCAACAGGGCCTCCCGGCGAACCGGGGATACGGGTATGCTGGAGGGGAAGAATCTGTTTGGCGGCCAAGAGAGAAACTATCTTGTAGCCTGTGGAAATCAGATCGCAGACCCATTGGTCAGATAACCGGGAGGACCACCGGACTGCAAACTCCCGAAGGCAACCCCCCACCCAAGACATGGGTGGGGGCAAACCCTCATGCAGTAGCACCTTTATTCGCAGGCTTGTTAGGCTTGCGGTTCCAGGGACGTTTTTGATCGTCTGTGGGCGTCCTGTCGGGCTGGGGACGTTTCGTCAAAGCTCCAGGCGGACGAAAAAGCCATTTGTGAGCGAAAAAAAAGAGGGCCCTTGCCTACGGTGTGGCTCCTTAGCTTTCCTGGCCTGTTGGCATAGTGTACTCTTACCACCAGTGGCATTTTTAATAATGTCATCTAACGAGGCTCCAAAGAGCTGGTCGCCAAGGAAAGGAAGGTCCGTCAGGGCTTTTTGGTTGCCTGGTCAGCAGACCAGCATTTTAGCCAAATCAGGCGCCTCAGCACCACAGCTGACACTGAAGCCCTGGATAACAGAGGGAGAGTATCCAGGGCCGCGTCACAGACGTACTTAAGGCATTGCACTAGTTGGTCTGCTAGTTCCACACAGACAGGGGAGGCCTGTTGCTCTCCCAATTTGCGGTGCAAAAGTTTTGCTCAGTCAGTGTTTGCGACACCAGTGCGGATGCCAGTACAGGTTGCACGGCTGAACCCACAACCGTAAACAAGGAGCAAACCACCGCCTCGGCCTTCCTGTCCATGGGATCCTTGAATGCAGGAGTCCCCTCAACCGTGATTGTGGTTACTTGATTTAACCTGGATACTGAGGGGTCCACGACCGGAGGAGCCGACCATTTCTTGAGAAGGCTTTCCTCAAAGGGGTAACGCACCGTCATGTATTTGGGGACCGAAAAGGTCCGTTGCGGGCGACCCCATTCCTTGTAAATAAACTTGTCAAAATAAGTCAAATACGGGAAAACCTTAGGTGATCGTGCTGACTTGCGGGACCCAAAAGGGACCGGTACATCGGCAGAAGGATCCGCTGGCTCCTGAATCTTCAGGGTATCATGCGCAGCTGTGATAAGTTCTCCAACAAGCGATTTTTCGCGCATGGACCTGGACAGCGACTCATCCTCACTGTCGGAATGGTCCTGGTCAGCATCATCTGACAAGACAGAGCAGGGGTCACCGGCCTCAGCAGGACCCGAGTCTGCATCAGAGCTATCCGCAGAGGACGGGGGGGGGGGGGGGGGAGGGGCACTTTTTAGCCCCTTTCTTCCCACGCACCACCTCTATCTTGGCAACGAATGAATTGAGGACCGCCGTCAGGGTGTCCATAGGAACCGCGCAGTCTGCGCAGGTGACCCGGTTGCAATTGCCTGGATTTCGGGGGAAGAAACACCAGTTTCTGAAGCCATGCTGACCCTACCCTGTCTGCCACAGAAGGGGACTTAGGACAGAAGTGACAGTCCCACCCTCCTTGCTGCCCCTGACTGAGGGGTTCTAACCCACCGGACTCACCACCCTGAGAAGTTCTACGCTGTTTTACAGCAGTGCCTGTAGATCCCGAGCGCAGAGGGACCAAAGCTGTATCGGTGGCAGTCCGTCAGCACGATCGGTGAACGATCGCTGAGCGATCTGAAACACGTGTCCAGATTACACAGAAAGCCTCCCAGCGCTCTGCGATGACAAAACAGGAAGCTGAGGGAAGCTGCTGCTAGAGCACAAAAAACATGGTCCGGCTTCAAGAAAATGGCCGCCAGTGTTCTGAATAGGGAACCACCGGGGAAATGTCCGCTTGAAGCCGAGAAGCATGCTATCCCTTGCCCACACTGAAAATGGCCGCCAACCAGCGCCATGAGAGGCAGAAAGAAAACATGTGGCAGACACAGAGCTGCACCAACACAGGGGCAAACCTCACAGGCACCCTCCAGGAATAAGCACTCAGGACCCAGGCACCCCAGCACAGCCAGAACCCAGGTGAGAGCCCAGGGCACACACACACCGCTTAGTATCCATGCACAGCCCCCCCCCTGTGAGGGGGAGAAAGGAGGGGTGTTAGGCACAGGGGAGAGAAGAGAGGGGGGTGAGGGGGCCCCCGAATCGACCTCCCAGGGAATGCCCAGCTGCTCAACCCCCCGAGACAGGGAGAGCTGTACTTGCCAGTCCTGAAGAGCTTGGAGACATTCCATTGTAGCCAACTCCTGATCAGTACAGGGAAGTCTACTGGCCCGGCATACTGTGACGCAGACATCAGTAGCCCAGTCATATGTATGCCCCGGAGTATAAAGCTCACCGACCACCTCTGGAGCTGAGGTATGTCGTGGCCTGCCGAGACGTAGCTGCGACCTGCACACGCTCGATGGCCGGACTGGGAAGACTACAAGGATAAGTGAACCAGCCTGTCACTCAGCCGGCTGGTGATAGAAGATCACAGGATCATTCATCTTGCGCAAAAAGCCAAGCTTCTGCATCAAAAAAACACGGACCTATGGGCCCGCAGGGTTCCTAGGTGCATCACCTTTACTAGGCAAAATAAAACTGAGGCTGCTAGGGCAGACTGTGGGGATTGTAGCCTAGGGACCACCCCCTTGGTGGAACTAAAGTTCTGAAGTGTTGTATTACAACTTTGCCTAGTAATCTCCAGTGATAGGGCTAACAACCCATTTTGTTACAGAGAGGAGCTGTGTTAGTCGGTGAAAACGCAGCGACGGCCACCTGCGGGACATCAATAATTTCACTGCAGATTGAAGATTCTGCAGCTTGTCTGAAGGGAGAAAGACTCTTGCCTGTGAGGAGTCCAGAATAAAGCCCAGGTAGTCCAGGCATTGAGTCGGCACCAACACCAACTTCTGGAGGTTCAACACCCAACCAAACTCCCCGACGAGCCGGAAGAAGATGAAGGTTGGAGGAAAAAAATTTTTGGGCGGACAAGAAAGAAACTATCTTGTAGCCTGACGAAACCAGTTTGTAGACCCACTGGTCGAAAAGGAGTCAGGTCCACTGTACTGCAAACGCCTGAAGGCGACCCCCCACCCGAGAGTCGGGCGGGGGCAAACTTTTATGCGGCAACAGATTTGCTCGCAGGCTTGCGAAACCAGGGACGCATTTGTCCCTCAGAGGGCATCTTGTTGGACTGTAACACTTACCTGCCGACCCGGGCCGACGAAAAGGCGGGCCCCTGCCTATGGCGTGGCTCCTTACTCTTTATGGACTGTGGGAGCAAAGTACTCTTTCCCTCAGTAACATTCTTAATAATGTCATCCAACGATGCTCCAAATAGCCTCTCCCCTTGGAAAGGCAAATCCACCAGCGCCTTCTTAGAAGCCTGGTTCGCAGACCAGCATTTAAGCCAAATCAGGCGACACAGCACCACAGCTTACACTGAATCACGGTGCAACAACTTAGTCCATTCAGTAAGCGTCTGTGACACCAGGGCCGTGGCTAACACCGGCCGCAATGCTGACCCCACCACCGTAAACATGGACCAGGCAACCGCCTCGGCCCTTCTGTCAGCAGGGTCCTTGAAAGCAGGGGACCCTTCCATCGGAATCATGGTTACCTTATTTAACTTGGATACCGGTGGGTCAACAACCGGAGGAGATGTCCCTTTTTTCAGGAAACCCTTCTCACAGGGGTAATGCACCGCCATCCGTCTCAGAACTGAAAAGGCCCGCTGCGGGCTTCCCCACTCCTTGTAAATAAACTTATCAAAATAATTTAGGTAGGAAAACACCTTAGCAGTGCGGGCCGTCTTGTGGGACCCAAAAGGGACAGACACCTCTGCAGATGCCCCCGCCATATCCTCTATCTTTAGGGTATCCCGTACCGCTGTGATAAGTGCTCCTACATCCTCACTGTCCGAACGGTCCTGGTCCGTATCCTCTGAAACGTCAAAACAGGGGCCACCTGTCACAGCGGGACCCAAGTCTGATTCAGAGCTGTCCCCAGAAGACAGTGGGGGAGGGGGCGTTTTTTACCCCCCTTGCGCCTGCACGCCGCCTCCACCCTGGCAACAAAGGACTCCAGGACCACCGACAGAGTGTCCATAAGCACCACAGGTGCAGGGGAACCGGTTCCAATAACAGGGATGTCTGGGGAAAAAGCGACAGCTTCTGACGCCATGCTGACCCACTCTCGCCTGTCACCACTAGGGGCAAGCCACAAAAAATGCACCCCCCTCCTAGCTGCCCCCCCGCAGGACTCACCACCCTGACCCAGGTACTACGCTGTGCTGCCACTGTCCACTCTCCCCTGTAACAGCCACGAGGTGTTCTGTGTCAGTTTCGCTCTGTTCCAGGCTGAACCAACTGCCCAGCGCTCGTGTAAAACAAACCTGAGGCTACTAGAAAATGGGCACCTCAGTTAAAAAGTCTGAGAGCTCTGGGAAAATGGCTGCCAGACTTCAAGAAACTGGCAGTGGCTACAAAAAAATGGCCACTGCCACTGGAAAATGGCGGCCAGTCCCCACATGGCAACACACAGACACTCCAAAAACGGCCTACAAACAGGGAGAAAAGGAGCGGATTACCAACGCCCTGCGCAGCCCCCTGCCAGGACCCAGAGACCCCGGCCAGGTACGTGCACTGCACCCCCTATGCCCAGTCACACAGCGGCCCCTCAGCATGGGGAGGAGGGAAAGGGACAGAAGGGAGATAGAGAGACCCCCTAGTGGACCTCCCAGGGAATGCCTAGCTGCTCCATCCTGTCGAGACAGATGGGACCACACTTAACCCTCCTGCAGGGACTGCTGGACGCATTCCACGGACAGACCCATAACCCGAGCAGTATGGGGTGGCCGTCGGCCACAGCACACTGACACAGACAGCAGTAGCCCGGTCATATATGTGCCCCGGAGCATATAGCTCACCAGCTGCCCCTGGACCAGACGGGGCATGTCGTAGCTGACCCAGCGCGTAGCTAAGGTCTGCACATGCTCGATGGCCAGGCTGGAGAGACTACCAGGATCTATATTATCCAGCCTGTCACCCAGCCCGACTGATGATTGTAGATCACAGGAATCAAAAAGCATAAAAAATAAAAAATTCCAAGGACTATTGATCTCCACAGTGAGGAGTTATAGCCAGTAGCACTACCTCCTGGGCGGTACTGTGCAGTTTTGCTGTTTTTACATGTTTTGCCTAGTCCTCTCCTAAAGGTGTCGATATAACCCTAAGGTCAAGATTAAAGGTGCTGTGTCCATCAATGAACGAAAGAGAAAATACATTTTCCAAAAACTTGCGGTTAAAAAATAGTCTTCAAAAGACGAATTATGCCCCTCTACATTGAGGTATTTGCTTTCCAAATTGTGATAATTTTGTGGGTGGGTGTTTGTGCTCCAGGACCTCTAGAAATGTTATTGGTAGTAAGGAGATTAGATGTGTAATTGTTGCCCCTGGAAAGCCTGAAGGTGCTCCTTGGATTTTGGGCCTATGTGGCTAGAATGTAAAAAAAAGCCTCACACATTTGGTATCCTCATATTTAGGAGAAGTAGTAAAATGTGTTTTAGGGGAGGAACTAAGTATGCCTATGATGTGTGCGAGAAATACAGTATCTTATTGACAACTTTGTGTGTAAAAATAAAAAATTCCCCCACATTTTCCAAAAACTTGTGGCAAAAGGGACGATGCGGCTTTTCGCAGCCAATTTGTCAGGAAAAGGCTGGTGTTAGCACTTCATCACAACACCATGGTTAATATGGTGTCAGGATGATTGAAGTGCATCATTTTTATTATTATATTGTAATATAAAATGAAATAGTTCAACTCACCATAATGCAGAATCTGTCACTAGATGCAGCTTGTCACTTGCTACCAGCTTGCCGCGTTGCCTATCACCAGATTTCCACATACCACTTCGCCTGCCACCAGATGCAGACTGCCACATGCCATCAGATGCAGATTGACACATGCCACAGTCACATGTCACCAGATGCAGATTGCCACAGTTCAATGCCTCCACATTGCCACGTCACCAGATGCAGATTGCCACAGACACATGCCACCAGATGCAGATTGCCACAGTCACTTGCCACATGCCACCAGATGCAGATTGCCACAGTCACTTGCCACATGCCACCAGATGCAGATTGCAACAGTCACTTGTCACATGCCACCAGATGCAGATTGCCACATGTCACCAGCCACATGCCATCAGATGCAGATTGCCACATGTCACCAGCCACATGCCATCAGATGCAGATTGCCACATGTCACCAGATACAGATTGCCACAGTCACTTGCCACCAGATGCGCATTGCCACAGACACATGCCACCAGATGCAGATTGCCACAGTTACTTGCCACATGCCACCAGATGCAGATTGCCACAGTCACTTGCCACATGTCACCAGCCACATGCCACCAGATGCAGATTGCCACATGTCACCAGATGCAGATTGCCACAGTCACTTGCCACCAGATGCGCATTGCAACAGACACATGCCACCAGATGCAGATTGCCACAGTCACTTGCCACATGCCACCAGATGCGCATTGCCACAGACACATGCCACCATATGCAGATTGCCACATGTCACCAGATGCAGATTGCCACATTCACTTGCCTCATGTCACCAGATGCAGATTGCCACATGTCACCAGATGCAGATTGCCACAGTCACTTGCCACAGCCACCAGATGCAGATTGCCACATGTCACCAGATACAGATTGCCACAGTCACTTGCCACATGCCACCAGATGCAGATTGCCACAGACACATGCCACCAGATGCAGATTGCCACAGACACTTGCCACATGCCACCAGATGCAGATTGCCACATGTCACCAGATACAGATTGTCACAGTCACTTGCCACCAGATGCGCATTGCCACAGACACATGCCACCAGATGCAGATTGCCACAGTCACTTGCCACATGCCATCAGATACGCATTGCCACAGACACATGCCACCATATGCAGATTGCCACATGTCACCAGATGCAGATTGCCACAGTCACTTGCCACATGTCACCAGATGCAGATTGCCACAGTCACTTGCCACAGACACCAGATACAGATTGCCTCAGTCACTTGCCACATGCCACCAGATGTGGATTGCCACAGACACATGCCACCAGATGCGGATTGCCACAGACACATGCCACCAGATGCGGATTGCCACAGACACATGCCACCAGATGCAGATTGCCACAGACACATGCCACCAGATGCAGATTGCCACAGACACATGCCACCAGATGCAGATTGCCACAGACACATGCCACCAGATGCAGATTGCCACAGACACATGCCACCAGATGCAGATTGCCACAGTCACTTGCCACCAGATTCAGATTGCCACAGACACATGCCACTAGATGCAGCATCTTAAATGCAAATTGTCACTAAGCAGAGGCAGTGCAGTGGAGTGGAGTGGTGGGTTCCGCGTGAGAGAGAACAGAGGTGATGCGGGGCGGGCTGTGAGAGATGATGTAATCTCTCTGCTCCCCCGCTTCACCTCCAACAGTATACTGGCCGGGCTGTGTGGGTGGAACAGCGGTGATGTGGGCGGGTGGTGGGAGATGATGTCATCTCTCTGCTCGCCTGCTTCACCCCCAGCAGTGTAGCGGCAGGGCTGTGTGGGTGGAAGTGCGATGATCGCTCTGCTCACCGCTGCTGTCACTTCCAGAGCATTCTATGATGGGGAGCAAAATATGACACTACACCGCATCTCAGTGCACACTTCGCGGCCCGGCTGCAAACCCCTATCTTAGATAATATGTTGAGGTGATCGCTTCCACAAAAAATTTGTGAGTGTGGGCGTTTCCACTGTGCTGGTGCTCCAGGGCCTCTAAAAATGTGATAAGTATTCAGAAAATTAGACTTGTGAGTTGCTCCTTGGATTTTGTGGTCAGGCTCATAGGCTGTAAAAAAAAGTCTCACACATGTGGTATCCCCATACTCAGGAGTAGCAGAAGAATGTTTCTTTGAATTTGGAGTGTAATTGGAAGTATGCGATCTATGAAAAATAACTTGTGAGAGTGGAAGCCCAGTCAAAACCCAACTATGCTTAACCACTTACAGACCGGACCATTTTTCTGGTCAAAGACCAGACCACTTTTTGCGATTCGGCACTGCGTCGCTTTAACTGACAGTTCGACGACGTGGCTCCCAAACAAAATGTACGTCCTTATTTTCCCACAAATAGAGCTTTCTTTTGGTGGTATTTGATCACCCCTGCGGTTTTTATTTTTTGCGCTATAAACAAAAATAGAGCGACAATTTTGAAAAACAAAACACATTATTTTTTACTTTTCGTTATAATAAATATCCCCCAAAAATATCTAAAAAAAAAACATTTTTTTCCCTCAGTTTAGGCCAATACATATTCTTCTACATATTTTTGGTAAAAAAACCCCGCAATAAGTGATTATTGATTGGTTTGCGCAAAAGTTATAGTGTTTACAAAATAGGGATAGTTTTATTGCATTTTTTTATTAATAATTTTTTATTATTTTTTTTTTTACTAGTAATGGCGGCGATCAGCGATTTTTATTGTGACTGCGACATTGTGGCGGACACATCGGACATTTTTGGGACCATTGTCATTTATACAGTAATTACTGCTATATAAATGCAGTGATTCCTGTGTAAATGACACTGGCAGTGAAGGGGTTAACCAGTGGGTGGCAGTGTAGGGGTTAAGTGTTCCTAGGCGTGTGTTACTAACTGTGGGGGGGGTTGGGCTTTCATTTAGTGAACACTGATCTCTGCTCCAATCACATGGAGCAGAGATCAGCGTCACTAGTTGCTAGGCAGAATGGAGAAATGCTGTTTACACGGCATTTCCTTCATTCAGCTGTCCCGTGAGACAATCGCGGCTATGCCTGCGGCGATTGAGTCCGCGGGACCCGCGACCAGACTCACGGGGGTCCCGACCGGCACGCGAGCCCGCCGCTGCCAGCGCGCTCGCGATGGCAGGACGGCATTGAAGATTGGACGTACCTGTACGCCAATATGCCTGTCCGTGCCATTCTGCCGACCTACATTGGCGTGCGCTGGTCGGGAACCAGTTAAATCTGTTCCCACCCACATTCTAAGCCCTATATCAACTACACGGTAAAGGGAAGATGTGTATACTTACCTAATCTAAAGGCACTCCACTCCAGTTATGTGATCTCTTCAGCAGCCAAGCTTCAGAGGAGAAAGCGGAGACAACAGTTGCAATGGCTGGGTGGTGACATTGCCGTAGACTTACTATGGAGCATCTGTTGAAAGCTGTCCCTCCTCTCCCCTGATACTAGTGCTGGGTACTGATAACATTAACAAAGCTCCCTTAGATTAGGCAAGTATACATATTTGCAATATTTTAAAAAAGAAAGAAAAAATTTCCTGCCGCTGTATATCTGCAGGTCCGCAAGTGGTTAAAGTTGTAATTGTTTTGTCACAATCTTTTGGAAAAATAAACAAATAAAATGTGTTTTTTTTGTTTTGTCTTTTACAAACATATTTTATTTAAAATGAAGGATAGCGGAAGCATTTACACAAACCAATCAATATACGTCTATTGCGTTTTTTTTTTTTTACCAAAAAAAAAATGTAGAAAAATATATATCGGCCTAAACTGATGAATAATTTTTTGGGGGATATGCATTATAGAAGAAAGTAAAATTGTTCCTTTTTTGTTTATAGCGCAAAAAACAAAAAAAAACAAAAAAAAAACGCAGACGTGATCATAAAATACCACCAAAAGAAAGCTCTATTTGTGGGTAAAAAAGGATGTCCATTTTGTTTGGGAACAATGTCGCACGACCACGCAATTATCAATTAAAGCGAAGAAGTGCCGTTTCACAAAAAATGGTCCTTAAGGAGGCAAATCCTTCTTGGGCTGAAGTGGTTAAAAAAAACCGCCATGCCTCTTAGTAAATACCTTGAGCTATCAACTTTCCAAAAAAGGGTAATTTTGAGGGTAGTTGTACTGTTCTGGCATTTTAGGGGCTCAAGAAATGATATAGGTAGTCAGAACATCAGGACTGATCAATTTTCAAATATATATACAATAGTTTGTAGAATTTTACACAGACTAAATTCTGATTTGGCTACTTTTAGTCAAAGAAATATAGCAGAATACATTTTGGCCTACATCTATGAAGAAAGATTATTTATATGCTAAAATTTATAACAGAAACAATCAACAAACAATCCTTTGTTTTTTTTTTTAAATAATAAACAGTGGTAATTAAAATACCACCAAAAGAAAGCGCGATCTGTCACAGAAATAATACAAATTTTATGTGTTGTACGACTGAGTATACAAAGTGTGACAGCGCTGAAAACATAAAAATGCCCTGGGCAGGAAGGGGGTGAAAGTGTCTGGTCTTGAAGTGGTTAAAGCTTCTGGATTTACTGTACTATGAGATATCACTATACAGGGAAATGGCAAATACATTTCAGTGTTTCTGTTTAAACAATGTATTTGGGTTTGTATAACTGATATCCAACAAAATTGAAGTACCTTGTCCTCGATAAGTGCTGCGCCAAAGATCACGAATTATCTTATTGATCTCTTCCATCTTCATGCTATGGAACTTCATTATAGCTCTAGTATAACAAGACATAAATCAGCTTGATAAGAGTCTGATCATGTATCATTGTAAAATACATGTTCATTAAATAAAAACAATGCGAACTGTAAGGGTTTTAAAATACTAAAGAAAATCATTTAAAAAAAATAATAATAATTTACTTATTAATTATAAGGAAACAATGCAACATTAAAACTGTAGTTAGCTCTCTGTCACAAGCCTTGGCAATTTAAACTGAACAACTGATTATGATTAAAAGGGTTGTACACCCTCGTGTTTTTTAATGCATGAGCATTAAGGGCCGGTTCACACAGGGGGCGATGCGAGGCGACACCGACTTGCCTCGCCGCGACCTGCCGCGACCTCAGCGGCGACTTGCAAATGACTTCTGTATAGAAGTCAATGCAAGTCGCCCCGAGGTCGCCCAAAAGTAGTACAGGAACCTTTTTTCTGAGTCGGAGCGACTCGAGTCGCTCCTCTCAGAACGGTTCCATTGTACAGAACGGGGGCGACTTGTCAGGTCGCGGCGAGGCAAGTCGTGTCGCCTCGCATCGCCCCCTGTGTGAACCGGCCCTAAGGGGGGAAAAACTTCTGCCAGTGACCGGCCCCCATATCACTTACCATAACCCCTTAATTCACTCGGCGGAGACACGCTGTCCCTCTCTGCACGGAGTCCCGGCCCTTGATTGGATAGATTGGTAGCAGCACAGCCATTGGCTCCCGCTACTGTCAATCAAATCCAATGATGCGGCCGCTGGGCCGAGTCCAGAATTCGTGTCTATGGACTCAAATACTGGACTCGGGAGCGAGCCTGCAAGGTAATCCCCCAGGAGAGTGCTTCTCCTAGGGGTTTATTTGATAGGAGAAGCTGCAAGAGCCGTCGAGGGACCCCAGAAGTCGATGATCGGGGCCACTTTGTGCAAAACAAGCTGCATAGTGGAGGTAAGTATGACATGTTTGTTATTTAAAAAAACAAATCAAAAAATAAAAAACTGAAGCTTTATAATCACTTTAAGCACTAGCTATGATTAAGCAGAGTAAGAAACGTGTTCCACCGCTTTATCAGGTTTTATTCACATTGTATAATAAAGGTAGTTTGTATCGGAGAGCAATCATCCAAAACTTTCTTTACTGAAAAGGTACCTCAATGTGAGCTGGACCAGCACCCTCTGGAGGTATAGGTGGATACACATGGAGTGGTGCTTTTCCTTTATTTAAACTGAGCATAAGAATAAATGTGTTTCCTAATGGTTTTGGCACAGGACAAAGGGTAATTCATACTCATGACTATTTGAGTTATGCTGCAACCTTCAAGTGAATAAACATTGGCCCCAAAAAATAGGATTTTACAGCAATAGGATATACAGCTTACCTGCAAAATCCTTTTCTTGAGAGTACATCAAGGGACACAGGAGCTTCATTACATAGTGGGTTATATAGGCACCTCTGGTGATTGGACACTGGTTAACCCCAATTAAGGAGAATTCCTCCCCTATATAACCCCTCCCATATGGGAGGCACCTCAGTTTTGTAGCAAAGCAATAGGAAACCATATAAAACCCAAGAGGGGCGGTAGCCCTGTGTCCCATGATGTACTCTCAAGAAAAGGATTTTACAGGTAAGCTGTATATAAAAATCCTATTTTCTTGATCATACATCACGGGACACAGGAGCTTCATTACATAGTGGGATGTCCCAAAGCAATGCTCAGTTTGAGGGGAGGGAGACACAGATCATAATTATAGACCGCCAGGGACCTAAACTGCAGCCCGCAGTACACTGCGCCCAAAGGCGATATCCTCTTGCCCTCTGACATCCACCTGATAGAATCTGGTGAATGTGTGGACTGATAACCAAGTTGCAGCCTTACAGATCTGAGCCAGGGAGGCCTGGTGATGCACTGCCCAAGAAGCACTTACAGCCCTAGTAGAGTGCGCTTTCACTTGAAAAGGAGGGATTTTCCTTTTAATACTATAGGCCTGAGAAATAATCTGTCTAATTCACCTTGAGAAAGTGGATTTTGATGCTGCCTGGCCCTAGGCCTTCCGGCAAAATAAATAAGCAATCAGTTTTCCTTATCCGAGCCGTTGCTTGAAGATAGATACTGATTGCCCTAACCACATCCAAAGTGTGCAAAGATTCTTCTTCTGCGGACTGTGGGTCCGGAAAAAAGGATGGTAGAATTACATCTTGATTCAAATGGAATCCCGAAACCACCTTCGGTAGAAAGGACCTGTTGGGGCGCATGACCACCCGGTCCTTATGAACAATTAGATAGGGCTCTTTGCTGGAGAGAGCTGCTAGTTCTGACACTCTTCTAGCCGTGGAAATGGCTACCAAGAAAACCAATTTTTTGGTCAAAAGAACTAATGAAGCCAGATGCAAAGGTTCAAAAGGTTGCCCCTGCAAAGCCGAGAGAACCAAATTCAGATCCCATGGGCATACCGGAAGTTTGACTGGCGGTTAATCTATGTGCCATACAACAGGTGCAGGCAATTCCAAAATTATTACGTTTTAGGCCGGGTTCACACTGGTATGACACGACAACTGTACCACTTTGGATCCGACTTTGCCCTGCGACTTGAAGTGTGACATCATCTGTCTGACTTCAATGAACAGGGATCCGACTTTGACCCCGGACAATACCAGGCACTATGGCTGGTGTGAATTTTTAGGGGGAACTTAACGCAAAATGTTAAAAAAAAACAAAAAAAACAGCATGGGTTCCCCCTCCAAGAGTCTGGTATGGATTTTAAGGGGAACCCCCACGCTGAAAAGACTGTGTTGGGGTCCCCCCAAAGCCCATACCGGACCCTCATCAGAGTCCAGCAGGTCAGGAAAGGGGGTGAGGACAAGCAAATGCCCCCCCGAACCGTACCAGGTCGCAAGCCATCAAACGTGGGGGGGGGGGGGGGTGCTTTGTGGCAGGGGGGCTGCGCCCTCATGTTGATGAGGACAAGGGCCTCTTCCTGACACCCCTGGCCGTTGGGGTCTGCGGGGGGGGCTTATCGAAATCTGGAAGCCCCCTTTAACAAGGGAGCCCCCAGATTCTGGCCCCTCACCCTATGTGAATGAGTATGGGGTACATACCACTACCCATTCACCTAAAAAAAAGAAAAAGAAAACACATTACACATGTTTTTAAATTAATTTATAAAGGCAGCTCCGTCGTCTCTTCCGATCTCTTCTCCCCTCTCCAGTTCTTCTGCCTCCTCCACTGACGTCTTCTGCCTCTGCCAGTTCTTCTTCCTACTCCGGGTCTTCCCCGTTGATGTCTTCGAGCCCTCTCTGGTTCTTCGCCCACTCCGGTTCTTCTCCCTCTGTCTGCTCCATCCGAAGACCCAGCAAAAGAGTGAGGAAATAGAGAAGACCCAGCAGAGACAGCAGACAGAAGGAGAAGAACCGAAAAGGGCTAGAAGACATCGGCAGAGAAGACCTGACAGAGGCAGAAGACGTCAGCAGGGGAGGTAGAAAAGATTGGAAGAGACGACGGAGCTGCCTTAATAAATTACTTAAAAAATGTGTAATGTGTTTTATTTTTGATTTTTTTTTAGGTGAATGGATAGGGGTACTCATTCACATAGGGTGAGGGGCTGGAATCTGGGGGCCCCCTTGTTAAAGGGCCCCCTGCCCCAAAGCACCCACCCCCGACCTATTGGGCTGTGTGCTCAGATAAGGGTCTGGTATGGAATTTGGGGGGGACCTCAATGCAATTTCTTCGACGTGGGGTCCCCCTGAAAATTCATACCAGACCAGGAGGGGGAACCCATGCCAGTTTCTTTTTACATTTGGCATGGAGTTCCCCTTTAAGATCCTCAGAGCACAAGTCACATGCCAAAATTGGGTCAGTTGAGACGGCGATCCAATTCTGATCTGACTTCAGTGATAATCAATGGGCTGAAGTAGGATCAAAGTCGGACCAAAGTAGAACAGGGAGCATTTTCAAAGTCAGACCGACCAGTTAAGACGGCTGCCATAGGGAAACCTTGATTTTCACTCGTAATGTGACATGAGCTCCCAACGTTGGAGCGTAACAGTCTGAAGCACCCCTTTAATATATTAACTAATGCAAATAAGACTATAAAAATAGTTATGGTATAAGTTTGGACATACTTGCAAATAAAAGTAAGCACCTTAGAAGAAAATGTGAACCATAAACCCACAAAAGCCGTATGGAAGGCAGGTTTGTCGAAAAAATGATAAATTAACAGATAAATACCATTTGGAAAGAGTTATTTTGAACAAATCAAACTTCCATATATACTTGATATATATTTAAGTATAGTCTGGATCCCTTTTTGACTTGTTAATAAATATATGTTCCACTGAAAGACAGATCTACAGGTAGGCTAGGTAGCTATTTGTTTAAAAACACTGAAAATGCTTCAGATTAAAATTGGAATTCTTAAATAATTATAATTTGCCGCAGATCTGACAATGTGGGATCCTCCACCGTATCCCGATCTACAACAAGCAAGGGAACTGCCACTACTGTGGTTGGGACTACCAGGGGTAGTATTATATCGTATGTACAGGGAAATGCTTCTATGCTATCAGCCAGAAGGAAGAAGGGGAATTTGTTTTCATGTTATCATACAAAGAAAAAAAGGTGCACACTTCTAAAGTTGTTGTCTCTCTATGGAGCTGGTTCACGCATCTCCTGTGTGTCTTTTGGTCCATTTCAAGTCCGAATTCAGTCAAAAATATGAATGATTGTGGATGCACCAGACTCCTGCTGTAAGCCGGAGCTTGGTGCAGTGTGGACCTAGCCTAAGTGCGCACAAACACTTACTGAAGCTCTATCACTAGCCTAGAACAAGTATGCAGATTGGGAGGTTTTTTTCGTTCCTGGTCTGCATGATTTATCTGGTTAGGTGATCCAGTAAATGCCAAAGCCACTGATTCAGCAAGACAGCCAAGCAACTAACATTTTCAGAAGGAAATTAGAAATGACAGTCTGTGATGGTGTCTAAGAACAGGTTTCCTGTAAAGTGTATGTAAAAAAAAAAAAAAAAAAAAAACACAGAAAGATTTGCAGTGCCTTTTCTGTAGTATATGCAAGTATCTTTGAAGATTGCAAGTACATAAAAATACCTGATGATCTGCCAGAAATACACTTTGCTCTTACTGTAATTTCTTTTTGTTGGCTAAGACCTCACATAATTTTTGTGAACCGAGTACTGTCTACCCTCCCCAGTTTTCTTTTACTAAACTACTCATTCCATCCCACTGTCTTTATCTGTAAAGCATATGCATTAACTGAACTGGGAATGTCCAAGTGCATCCCTGAGATATAGGATAGCTCAGATTTTCTGACAAGATTACCATATTTCTGCACTTATAAAACACACGTATATAGCAGTCTCTTCAGTATACAGGCTGTTAAGGGGAAGGAAACCTCTAGAAGACCACCATTAGTTCCTAAATGGATGTAAAAGTAAAATCCCTCATCTGTGATGACTGAATAATGTTTTATTTATGTCCCCCTATCATGGAAGAAAAGCTATAAAGTTGTGTCCCTCTTATAGTGAATTCCAGTAGAATGAAACTTCATCTTCCCATTGGTGTCAGATGTCAGGTGTTGGAGATGTACAATTGAATTAGGAAAATATAAAAGTGAATGAAGCATAATTTATCCATTCTAGTCAAAGGTATTCTTTCTCTACATACAAAACAACCATAAGCGTGTCTCAAACACTGAAGTCTACCGCCTGAATAGTTCCTTTGTTAAAACATTTGAGGCCTTTCTCTAAATTCAAGAATGGAACTCTTAAGAAACTGCTTGTTAGCAGCCAAAGTGACAATTTCACACAATAAAAAATAGGATTTTTTGTACTTGCCGTAAAATCCTTTTCTCTGTAATTCACCGACCGACACAGCTCCTCTCTTAGCCATTGGGTTGTTACGCCCACCTTTAGAATACTAGGCATTACTTGTTATGTAACACACAGAACTTTCCAGTTCCGGCCAGGGGGCAGTCCCCCGGGTAACAACCCTCCAGCCTGACCTGCCAACAAGCAGTATAACTTAAGAGAAAAATTAGGGGCGGCTGCTGTGTCGGTCTGTGAATTAGAGAAAAGGATTTAACGGGGAGTACAAAAAATCCTATTTTCTCTTATATTCACAGACACAGCTCCTCTCATAGCCATTGGGACGTCCCCAAGCAGTGCCAAACGAGGGGTGAGAAAACAGCATAAAAAACTTCATTCACCATGGCAAGTGGGAACTAGTGAAACTTTACCCACAAAAAAAAAAAAAAAAAAAAAAAAAAAAAACAGTGCTTGGAAAGAATCCACCACAAAACCAACCCTCAACAGGAATGAACACCCACCACCACACCAAAAACTGCGGAATGTAATGCAACAGTGCATTAACTTAATGGTTCTGCAACTATATGGCTGCCTGCAAAACTTTACGGCCAAAACAGGCATCAGCCGATGCACTGACGTCTACCTTGTAGGACTTGGTAAATGTGTGGACAGACGACCAGGTCGCTGCTTTACACACCTGAGCGACAGACGCTTGGTGACGGATGGCCCAAGACGTTATGATTACCCTCATGGAGTGAGCCGTGACTTGAAAGGGGGGCACCTGCCTCTTCAAGGCGTAGGCTTGTACTACAATCTGTCTGATCCACCTGGAAATGGTGGCCAATGAGACTGCCATGCCTTTCTTTGGACCAGACACCGAAACAAACAGCGAGCCTGACTTCCGAAAGGGAGCCGTGGCAGACAAATGCAGCTTCAGAGCCCGAACCAGGTCCACATTGTGAAGGGCCACCTCCTTAGGATGTGTCGGCTTAGGAAACAGAGATGGTAACACAATGTCTTCATTGATGTGCAATACCGAAACCACCTTTGGCAGAAAAGACGGTTGCAGACGCAACACCACCTTATCCTTGTGGATAACCAGGTAGGGTGACTTTCGGGAAAGGCCGCTAGTTCCGAAACCCCCCTGGCCGATGTAATGACCACTAGAAAGACCACTTTCTGGGAAAGAGTCAAAAGAGGGATCTCCCTGATATTCTCAAATGGCGTTTTTTTGCAGCGCCGATAACACCAGGTTCAGATCCCACGGGGGTAACGATGGACGCACCGGAGGGACTACATGTCGCACCCCCTGAACAAAGGTACTCACCAGTGAGTGAGACGCCAGGGGTCATTGAAAAAAAAAAAAAAAGACAGCCAAAAAAAAAGACAGCCAAGGCCGATATCTGTCCTTTTACTTCTGGTCTACTCCATGCTGAAGAAACAGCAGGATCCTGGATATAGCAAAGGGGCGTGGATGCCGTCCTTTCTCCTCACACATGGAGATGTAGGCCTTCCAGGTATGATGATAAATGTTCCTGAAAGAGGATTTCCGTGCTCTCAACATAGTGGGGATCACTGAGTCTGACGGACCCCTGTTCCTCAACATCTGCCTTTCAATAGTCATGCCGTTAAAGCCAGCGATGGTAAAGCAGGATGGAAAATCGGACCTCGAGACAGAAGGTCCTCTTGTAACGGCAGCTGCCAGGGCGCATCTGCCACCAGCTGTACTAGGTCTGCGTACCATGGACATTGAGGCCAAACTAGGGCAACCAGAATTACTGGAATCCCCTCGACTTGCACGCTGTGGAGCAGACGTGGTAGTAGCTTCAACAGAGGAAAGGATCAGCTGATACTAACCCCACGGAGCCCCCATCTCGTCTGACACAACTGCCCAAGGATCTCTTGTCCTGGACACTAATCTCTGCACCTTCCGATTGAGAAGGGAGGCCAGAAGATCCACGTCTGGTGTGCCCCACCGCAGACACAGTAGCCTGAACACCTCCGGATACAATGCCCATTCTCCCAGTTCTCCACTAGCGGGATGTAAATGTCCAACAGGGCCGGTACATGTCACTCTGCCCACCGAAGTATGTGGGTGACCTCCCGTTGCGGCAGCTGAGCTTCTTGTTCCTCCTTGGCGATTGACATACGCCACAGCAGCGGCGTTGTCTGACTGGATCCTGATCGGATGCCTCTGTAGTCTCATCGACCATGTGGAAAGGCATAACCTGGTCGCTCTCAGCTCGAGCAGATTGATCGACAGTTTGGATTCCTCCGTTGACCAGAGGCCCTGAGTCGACTGAACCCCCATCACTCCACCCCAGCTGGATAGGCTGGCATCCGTTGTGATCACTGTCCATTTTAGAGGAAGGAACGACTTCCCGGATTGAAGCACCGGGGACCTCAACCACCATAGCTGGCTCACCTGGATTTACCGATCCAGGGTCAACTGAGATTTGTCCCATTTCGAAGAAATCTGGTGTGGAACTGGGCATATGGTACTGCCTCGAAGGAAGACACCATGAGACCCAGGACTCACATGCAGAAGCGAAGCGACGACCATTTCCGGTTCATCGTAATCTTTACCACGGCTCTGAGAGTCTGCAGCTTGTCTGAAGGGAGAAAAACTCTTGCTTCCCTGGAGTCCAGCAGCAAGCCTAGGCACTCCAAAACGCTGGGTCGGTACTACCACCGACTTCTTTAGGTTTAACAGCCACCCAAACTCTTGCAGGGTCTGCATGGTGATCGCCACATCCACCTCTAATTCTGAGGCGGAAGATGATCTCAGGAGGAGATCATCTAGGTATCCCAAGATCGCGATCCCACATCGCCGCATCAACGCCAACACTGGAGCCAATACCTTGGTAAAGACTCGTTTGGCTAATGCCAAACCAAAAGGGAGAGCCACAAACTGATAGTGGGCTTCCCCGACTGCAAACCGCAGAAACTTTTGATGCCGGAGGCATATGGGTATGTGCAGGTACGCATCCTGGATGTCTAAGGACACCAGGAAGTCCCCTTGATGGAGTGCAGCGACTACTGAGGGAACCGATTCCATTCTGAACCGCTGCACTTTCACAAAGTGAGGGCTCTTAGATCCAAAATTGGCTGAACCCCTTCCTTCTTGGGAACTACAAACAGGTTTGAGTAGAACCCCTGGAAATGTTCAGATTCCTGAACAGACACAGTCACCCCGCGATTCAGCAGGTCCCTTACTGCCCCCAAGAGGGCCCCCCAGTGAGCCTGGGAAACGGGTATGCTGGAGGGGAAGAATCTGTTTGGTGGCCAAGAAAGAAACTATCTTGTTGGGGTTCCAGGGTTCCATTAGCGAGGGGAAAAAGAGGGCCCTTGCCTACGGCATGGCTCCTTAGCCTTCCTGGCCTGTGGGAGTAGTGTACTATTACCACCTGTGCCATTCTTAATAATGCCATCCAAAGAGGCTCCAAAGAGCCGGTCGCCAAGGAAGGGAAGATCCGTCAGGGCTTTTTTAGATGCCTGGTCAGCAGACCAGCATTTTAACCAAATCAGGCACCTTAGCACCCCTGCTGACACTGAAGCCCTGGATAACAGTATCCAGGGTTACGTCACAAACGTACTTAAGGCCTTGCACTAGTTGGTCTGCTAATTCCACGCAGACAGGAGAAGCCTGTTGCTCCCCCAATTCGCGGTGCAACAGTTTTACCCACTCAGTGTCTGCGACACAAGTGCGGATGCCAGTACTGGTCGCACGGCTGACCCCACAACCGTAAACAAGGAACAAGCCAATGCCTCGGCCTTCCTGTCCATGGGATGCTTAAATGCAGGAGTCCCCTCAATTGGAATTGTGGTTACTTTGTTTAACATGGATGCTGGAGGGTCTACGACAGGAGGAGCTGACCACTTTTTGAGAAGGCTCTCCTCAAAGGGGTAACACACCGCCATGTATTTGAGAACCGAAAAGGTCAGTTGCAGTCAACCCCATTCCTTGTAAATTAACTTGTCAAAATAAGTCAGATACGGGAACACCTTAGGTGAACGGGCTGGCTTACGGGACCCAAAGGGGACCGCTACCTCAGCAGAGGAATCTGCTGGCTCATTAATCTTCAGGGTATCACGCACAGCTGTGATAAGTGCTCCAACAAGCGTTTTGTCACACGTGGACCCGGACGGGGACTTATCCTCACTGTCCTGGTCAGCAACATCTAACAAGACAGAGCAGGGGTCACCAGTCTCAGCGGGACCCGAGTCTGCATCAGAGCTCTCCCCAGAGGAGGAGGGGGGGGCGCTTTTTAGCACCTTTGCGCCCACGTACTGCCTCCATCTTGGCAACATGATGGAATTGAGGACCGCCGACAAGGTGTCCATGGGCACTGAGCAGTCCGCAGGCGACCCGGTTGTAATTGCCTGGATTTCAGGGGAAGAAACACCAGTTTCTGAAGCCATGCTGACCCTACCCCCTATCTGCCACCTGAAGGGGACTTAGGACAGTGACAGTCCCACCCTCCTTACTGCTGCTGGCTCAGGGGCTCTTTCCCGCAGAACTCACCACCCTGAGGGGTTCTGCGCTATGCAGAGGCAACAGCTCCTGGGTCGGTGGAAGCAGCTGCTAATGGCGCTGAAACCGCTCTGTAGTGTGCTCAGGCTCAAAGAAAATGGCCCCCCAGCGTCCAGTATAAGGACATAAAAAACAAGGAAAATGGCCGCCAGAGCACATGCTGTCGCTAGAGAACACTGAAAAATGTGTTCAGGCTCCTATAAAATGGCAGCCGACGTCCAGTATAGGACAAATCACAGGGAAAATGGTCGCCGAAGCCCAGGAGAGAATGCTTTCCCTTGCCCACAGCTAAAATGGCCGCCGAATGCAGAACCATGAGGGGCAGAGAGGAATAATGGCGGTGGACACAGCGCTGCACAGGACACAAGCAAAGCCTCACAGACACCTTCCAGGGGCATAGAAAACAGGACACAGGCAGCCAGTGCCACCCCCCTGGGTGAGAGCCCCCCCCCCCCTCCGAGAGCCTCTGCACAGACACACACACCGCTCGGCAGCATCCCCCCAGGGAGGGAGAAAGGCACAGGAAGAGAAGAGAGGGAGGTGAGGGACCCCGGAATCGACCTCCCAGGAAATACCCAGCTGCTCAGCCCCACTAAGGCAGGGAGAGCTGTACTTACCAGTACTGAATAGCTGGGAGACATTCCATCACAGACCCACTGACTGATCAGTACAGGGTGGCTGCTGGCCTGGCACACTGACGCAGTCATCAGTAGCCCGGTCATATGTGTGCCCCGGAGCATAAAAGCTCACGACCACCTCTGGAGCTGAGGTTTCGTTGTGGCTACTGCGGAGCTGCGACCTGCACACGCTCGATGGCCGGAATAGGGAGACTACAAGGATAAGAGTATCCAGCCTGTCACCCAGCCGGCTGTTGATAGCAGATCATAGGATCTATCGTCTTGCTTCTGCGGACAAAAAAAAGACGGACGGATGGGGCGTCAGGGTTCCTGGGTCCTTCTCCTTCACTGGGCAAAATAAAACTGAGGACTGCAGGGCAGGCTGGAGTGTTGTCATCTGGGGGACCGCCCCCTGGGCGGAACTGGAACGTTCTGTGCGTTACATAACAAGTAATGCCTAGTATTCTCCTAAAGGTGGGCGTAACAACCCAATGGCTAAGAGAAGAGCTGTGTTGGTCGGTGAATATAAGAGAAAGAACGTTTTTAGCCCTTTCACTGCCAGGTCCGTATGCAGTACGTACCCACAGAAATGCCCGTAGGTGGCCAAGTCTGCATGCATGGCAGGATCTGCCATGCCTACGGACCTCATTTCTCCCTCTCCTATAAGCTTATGGTCAGAATTGTTCAGCAAACTCTGCTGATTAATTCTAGAACTTTGATCAGTGGATTACAACCCACTGATCAGAGTTATTAACCGTAAATGTGAACCCCCACCAATGCCGCCGCTTCCCTGTCCCCAGCCTCTCCACCCCCCGCCGCTCTCTTCCACCTAAAACTGCTTTCCCCACTCTAATTTCATATCCCCTTCACCCTCTCAGCACCGATTACCCCTCTTCCACCTGATCCAACCCCCCCAAACCGACTTCCCTCATTAGCTGGCATCCCTCCTCTTCCAATCCCACTGGCTTTAGGTGCTGCAGGGGGCTTGAGGGATCCAGATGTGTGCCCTGCTAGTCAGATAGCTCCCCTGTACCAGCCTCCGCAGCATCTCTCCTTCCCTCCCACCACTTGCAGCTTTTCCCTACACCGATCTCAGCCACATGTCAGGCTGGGGAGCGTGAAAGGGGGAGGGGATCGGTGGGGGGGTGAAGCTGTGGCTTGGGGGGTTTGCTCCCCCGTAGTACAGAGGATATAGGCAGCAATCGATCCTATATCAACTTACAGCTGATACATAGTAAACTGTGAGAGTTACTATGTAACAGACTGTCATTTTATGAATGAATGGAATCTCTATACAGATTCCTCATTCATTCAAGAAAAGTGCTGCAGAGAAAAGAGACCATCTTCAGTCCCTTTCTGTCTCAAAAAAAAAAAAAGACATAGGGGTCTGTTCTCCGCTGATGCAGAGAGGACACAAACACAGCCCGCTGTTCTCTATGGGGCGGTCAGGTGGAAACGAACTGCCTGTCCAGTTCCATCGGATACCATCCGATCCGCTAGATGGATATGGAATTTTTTTAGTGGACTGGATCGGATGCAGGCAGGTGTAAACGGACACATGTCCATTTACATCAACCTCTCCACAGCGAACAATGGGTGGTCTGATTGGGGCCGCTTGAAAAACTGACAGGCAGATCCGATCGGTGTGCTTGTGTGAAAGGGGCCTGAGGCCTTGTTCACACAGGGCATCTCTGTGCAGGCAGTCCCACTGATGTCATTTGGGATGTAGCAACTGCACGAACAGGGCCATTGCTCCCAATTTTACATCCATGTAGGTCCGCATGCATGTCCCTGAGATCACACTGTCTGCATTTGGGGTGGTGTACCCACAGATGTCAGATTGGGAACAGCAGCTAAGCCTGTGCAGCCATGGCATCCCAATTGACATAAATGGGACTGCCTGTACAAGGATTCATGGAAAACCTGTGCATTCTTGTGTGGGTAAACATGGCCCCCGATGGGCGTACACTTTAGTATGCCACGTGCGAACGATGCTTTAGTAACAATATAGTTACTAAGATATTCTCAGATTTTCTGAGAAATTTGGATATTTACACATTTGCGTCTGTTCAATTTTCACCATTTCGCAAAAATGTGCAATTTAAAAGTTACAAATATGTATTTATTAACGCAATACAGGTTAAGCTTTTATATTTAGTAGGAATTTTGTAAAATTTGCTATGTATTTATCTGCTAATCATGATTTTAGTGAATTTTTAGCAAAAGTATTGTTTTGATAAACATTTGTGCAAATATTTTGGGACCTTAGAAATCAGTAGCACCTTCTTTTTTTTCTACTGATCACTTGCTTTTAGAAAATATATGGTTTGAGGGGTCTCTTAAACTTTGAAAGCTATAAGTAAAGCTGGGTGTAAAGATGGCCAAAAAGTTAGAGGTGTTTTTAAACTAGGCAACGGGGGGGGAGGGTCCAGAGGTAGAGATAGTCGGCAAGGGACATAGTCCTGAGGGCAGTATTGGGGGCATTAGTGGTAGGTTGACTAAAGCACATAAACCCAAGGTAAGTATAGTAACAAGTCCTAGCTGCAATCTTGCAACACCCAATAAGTGGATAGTATGTGACCGGTCAAGATTATGTGGCATGTTCACCAATGCCAGGAGTCTGGCGGACAAGACGGGTGAAATAGAGATACTGTTGTACGAGGAGGATTTGGATTTTGTGGGCATTTCAGAGACTTGGATCAACAGCTCTCATGATTGGCTGGCAACCATTCAAGGGTATATACCCTTTATCACAGGGATACAAAGGGTAAAACAGGGGTAGGGGTATGCCTGTATATCAAGAATGATGTACAAGTGAATGTGAGAGACAACATCACTAAGGGAGCTAGGGAGTAGGTGGAAACCTTATGGGCAGAGCTCCCAATAGATGAAGCTAAGGGGAAAAAAAATACTGGGAGCATGCTATAGGCCCCCTAACCTGAGGGAAGGGGGGGGGGGGGCGGAATTTGGATTGGCAGCAAGGGTGGGAAGTGTTATCATAATGGGGGGATTTTAATTATCCAGACAGACGCATTCGTCTAAGGCTTGCCAGTTCCTAAATGTCTTGCAGGACAATTTCATGGTTTAGATGGTAAACACATCAACTAGAAATAAAGCGTTACTGGATCTACTGATTACCAAGAATACAGACCTGATCACGGATGTGGAAATAAATCACACAAATATGAAACATAAAGGGAATACAAAGACACTGAATTTCAAAAAAGCCAACTCCCCTAAACTACGAACCTTGCTAGAAGATATAAATTAGGATAAAATCTTAGGTAAAAAGAACACGAAGGAGAGATGGGTTTGCTTTAAGAGCATATTAAATAAGGGCATTAGCCAGTGCATCCCATTGGGTAATAAATTGAAAAGAGCGAACGAAAGTCCTGGATGGCTTAATGCCAATGTAAAAATGCATATAAAAGCAAAAGTGATGGCCTTCAAAAAATACAAGGTTGAGAGATCATAATCAGCATTCAAATTTTATGAAAAATGCAACAAGAAACGTAAGGGTGCAATTAGGGTGGCTAAGATAGAATACGAAAGACACATAGCAGAAGAAAGCAAAAAAAATAAAAAATCACAAGAAATTCTTTAAGCATGTAAACAGTAAAAAAGGGAGGACATACCATATTGGCCCCATAAAGAATGAGGTAGGATATCTGGTTACAAAGGATGGGGTGATGGCGAAGGTCTTGAATTTCTTCTTCTTCTCAGTCTTCACAAGGGACCAGATGGCTTGCACCCAAGGGTACTTAGGGAACTCAGTCAAGTAATTGCTAGACCATTGTTCCTAATTTTTACCGACAGTCTACTGACTAGAATGGTACCAGCGGATTGGAGAAAAGCCAATGTAGCACCAATATTTAAAAAGGGCCACAGACCAGTTAGCCTAACATCAATAGCATGCAAGCTCTTGGAAAGGATGATAAGGGACTATATACAAGTATTAGTAATGAAAACAGTATCATTAGTAGTAATCAGCATGGATTCATGAAGAATCGTTCTTCCCAAACCAATCTTTTAACCTTCTATGAGGTGGCGAGTTGCCATCTAGATAAAGGAAGGCCTGTAGATGTGGTATCTAAGTTTTGAAAACACATTTGACACAGTTCCCCATAAACGTTTACTGTACAAAATAAGGTCCATTGGCATGGACCATAGGGGGAGTACAAGGATTGGAAACTAGCTACAAGGGCGAGTCCAGAGGGTGGTGATAAATGGGGAATACGCGGAATGGTCAGGTGTAGGTAGTGGGGTCCCACAGGGTTCTGTGCTGGGACCAATCCTATTTTATTTGTTCATAAACGACCTAGAGGATGGGGTAAACAGTTCAATCTCTGTATTTGGGGACGATACTAAGCTGCTAAGCAGGGCAATAACTTCTCTGCAGGATGTGGAAACCTTGCAATATGTTCTGAACAAATTAATTGGATGGGCAACTACATAGCAAATAAGGTTTAATGTAGAAAAACTAAAAATAATGCATTTGGGTGGTAAAAATATGAATGCGGTGTATACACTAGGGGGAGAACCTCTGGGGGAATCTAGGATGGAAAAGGACCTGGGGGTCCTAGTAGATGATAGGTTTAGCAATGGCATGGAATGCCAAGCTGCTGCTAACAAACCAAAGTGAATACTGCCATTCATTAAAAAAGGATAAAGCGATAATTCTCCCGATCAAAAAATGTTTGTCATTTAACAATGCATGATATGCGAGGATGGGATTAAGGTTAACTTAAAAAATTGTGTGGACCTCCACTTTAAAGCAGAACAGTGACAGTTGCAATTTTTCATGTTGCACAATATTCAGGCACCTTTTTTTCAAATGAAAAAAACAAACACTAAAATGTATTTTAGTGCAAACAAGCACAATGTTATACTTAATTTTTTGGTAAAATATAAAAGGTGAGATTGTGTTGAGTAAATAGATACTATAATAAACTATGTAACTACATATTTATGTCAAGTTTTGTGAAATCTCAAAAAACTATGATACCTAAAATTTTTCACGTGTAATGCTTTAGATTTAACCATAAATGATGGCCTTAGAGGGGCGTGGCCTGAAGCTGCATGCAGTGAGACGTGTTTGAGCTGAGCTCCGCCGGCGGTATCCTTCCTCGATCCCGATCCCATTTTCACAAGCCACCAGCCCCGGTAACATACCTCTAGAGCCTCAGTGTACAGTGGAGACATGTCATGTATTCGAGAAATTCCACCGTCCGTAAAGAACAGGCACAGGCCCAAGATGGAGGCTCCCCGTCCTCATCATCTTCCACTCGCGCAGCTGACAAGAGAGACCCAGGAAGCGATCACTGCCTGCCAAACACCCCTCACCACCAGAATAGAGGAGGTGACTGATATACCGTATATACTCGAGTATAAGCCGAGATTTTCAGCCTCTTTTTTGAGGCTGAAAGTGCCCCCCTCGGCTTATACTCGAGTCATCGCTGTCTGCCCGCTCGATCAGCGTGTCGAGCAGACAGACAGCGGCCATTCTATAATTCAAAAGCCGCGCCTCCGGCTCCGCCTTCGCCTGTGATAGGCGGAACACTGAATTTCCCAGCAGCCTGTGTTCCGCCTATCACGGACATCGTATCATCCTCGTACTACGGACGAGGATGATACGATGTCCGTGATAGGCGGAACACAGGCTGCTGGGAAATTCAGTGTTCCGCCTATCACAGGCGAAGGCGGCGGCGCAGCTTTTGAATTTTACAATGGCCGCCGAGGCGCCGACGAAGAGGGCACGGGACGGAGGCAAGGCAAGGCACGGCGGCAAGGCACGGCACGGGACGGAGGCAAGGAGGCAAGGCATGGGACGGAGGCTCGGGACAAAGGCTCGGGACACAGGTAGGCTGGACACACACACACACACACACACACACATACACGGATGGATGGATACACACACACACAGGGATGGATGGATGGAGACACACACACACAGGGATGGATGGATGGATGGACACACACACACACAGGGATGGATGGACGGACACACAGGGATGGACGGACACACAGGGATGGACGGACACACAGGGATGGACGGACACACAGGGATGGACGGACACACACACAGGGATGGACAGGCATGTCTCACCCTCGGCTTATACACGAGTCAATAAGTTTGCCAGTTTTTTTGGGGGTAAATTGGGGGCCTCGGCTTATATTCGGGTCGGCCTATACTCGAGTATATACGGTATCTTTGCACCGACAGGACATGCAGCAACTGAGAGTCGGGGAATTGGAGCAATGCTTGATCTGTATGGAGGATGCTCTCCCCCCTCTGCAAGAGTCATCAGATCAAGTAAGTCGCCTCATTGCCCAACTCCAACAGAAGCAGGATCACCTTGAAAAACGCATGAGGAACAACCTGTGATTTAACAACCTCCCTGAAGGCACAGAAGGTAACAACCTTCCTAGTGGAGCTATTAATTACAGCATATGGGTGCGAGGCCTTTGCACATTCCACGTTGTGGAACGTGCGCATCGCATACCTGACAAAAAAGCCACCCCAGGGAGCAGCACAGTGGGTATTTATCGCAAAATTACTCAACTATAAGGACCGCAATGCCATTCTCCATTTATCCAGAGGGAAGTGTAACATACCCCTACACAATCACAAGATCATAGCTCTCCCAGACCTCTCCGCAGAGGTCCAGAGGCAACGCAATCAGTTTACAGAAATCAAGAGGCGCATTTAAGTCTGTCACCTGAAATATGCAATGCTGTTCTCTGCTAGCCTTTCTGTTGTTGGGGAGGACCGTGTCCTTTTTTTGAGGAGCCGGGGGCCGCCAGTGACTGGCTGGATCAGATGAGCCATGAGTACTGTATGGGCCCAGGCCATCTCCCCCACACCGAGCGATCTTGCCCATTATCCCACTTTGATTCTAGCTCTGGTTCTCAACTTTGCAGAGGGATGTGCAACCATGTTCGGACCATCTATTTTAGCTTATGTTCTGTTTTTTTGTGCCCTATTAGTGCACCCCTCTCTTTATTACCACTAGGTCTACTTTTACCCGGGACACAAATCTGATCACTTATGGGACTACCTCGTGTCATGCCCCGCTTGCGGTCTTGGAGCAATAACGTGGTCAATTTCCCCACCTCTACTATTGACCACAGCCAGTGTTTCACTGGAGTCCTGCTGCCCCCCCCCCCCACGGAAGATCGATTAAAGGAATCACTTTACTACTATTTCCACACTCCATGGTTTTAAGCATGTTGCCCCAGATGGTGGCTTGCCTGTTTCGGGTACCACACTGGTGTCCACTAAGGTATTTACAGAGCTGGGATTTATTTTTTATTGAAACATATGCTTGCACTAGTTGGGGTTTGTGTAGAGCAGGGAGGGTTAAGGTGTCTTTGTTTTTCTATTGCTGGCGTCTATTCTACATGTTTGCTGCATAAGTATGACCATACATATGCTATCTACTACTGCACTCTCTTAGTTATATTACCAGATCTGTCCTCTATAGTGGTACACATGGCCACCTGTCCCATATTTTGCATTATGATTTATCTATGGCTAGGTTTAAATTTCTAATGTGGAAAGTCCATGGTTTAAGAGACAAGCTGAAAAGCACAGCAGGGATATCTGCAGCAAGAGCTGAGGCGCCCCTAGATTGGCTGGGTGTTCCAGGTCACTCATACCTCATATTCCAGGGGCATCACTGTGCTTGTAGCCAAGTCAGTGTCCTTTGAGCTTCAATCAATAACGTTAAATCCCCAGCGTATATATGTATTCTTACATGCTAAGAAAGGAGGTAATCCTCTTAGTGAGGGATTCTCTTTCATGGCTAAACACCTTACTACACCGGCAATATGGTTGGAAGATTTCAATATGGTGGTCAATCCCTATCTGGACCAAATGGGCTGGGGCTCACAGTCTCCTATTTCGGATCGGGACACCAGGTTCAGCTGCCCAATTACGAGCTTTGACTTTATGGACACCTGGCGACACCTATATCCTAAGTAACAAGCCTATTCCTGATTTTCTAGCTCCCACTCCACCATGTCCTGAACAGATCTCACATGGCTCTCCTGTACCCTAATACCCAGATTACAAAACGCTGGGTTTGGCCCCCGAATATTATCAGACCATTCCCCCTATTGGGTTGAGCTGACACCATACAACAACCCCCCTTCACAGAACTGGAGGCTAAACCCCTTTTCCTGCTGACCATTCTCCCCGACACGGATAGAACTAGCCATGGAATGGGGGTTCTTCTTTCATAATAATACTGATACATGCTCCCCACTGACCGTATGGGAAACATTTGAAATACACGCTAGAATGCTCCTTACTGCATATATCTCCAGGTTTAGAAGAGACTTTAAGTTGACCTATATTCAAGCTACCACTCAGTTGACTGAACTGGAGGATAATTATGTGACATCACTCTCGACCGCCTCACTGACACAGCTTCAAAAAGCTTCAAATTAGGGCAGTTGAACAACTGTGCCAGGAGCGAGCTAGGCACAAGCTATTCTTTAGTAAACAAAGGATCTTTGAACAGGGTGACCATCCAGGTAAACTGCTTGCTTATTCGGCGCATCTGGACTCCAGACCTCCAGTGGTTATTACCCTACAGTCTGATACGGTGTGCGTCATTATGGACCCCGCCCGCCTTGATTGTTAGGGAATTTGCAGATTTTTTCCAAGAAGTATACACATCTAAGTTTAGCTATCCGCCACAGGACCTGGAAAACCTTCTTGGTGGCCTCACTCCCTAAATTGACCAATGAACATGCAGATATATTGGAGGGCCCCGCTTTCAATGGACGACATTAAGCTTGCCCTTTCACATTTTGCGAAAAGCTAAGGCTCCCGGCTCTGATGGGCTACTGATTTAATTTTCTGCCCACTTCTCAGATACCCTAATCCCTAAACTCCTCGCTCTTTATCCAGCGATATTCAAGGCCAATACCCTTCCCGAATCTATGCGTGAAGCCATCATAGTTCTTATCCCTAAGCCAGGCAAGAACCCCCACCTACCCCGATCATATAGGCCTATCTCACTATTACAAACTGACAAATATTAGCCAAAATCTTAGCCTTATGCCTCAATAAGGGCATTCTTTCCCTTATTCACCCTGATCAAACATGCTTTATACCAGCGAAAAATACAGCCTTTAATACTAGAGGCCTTTTTATGAATATTCAGGCTTCCCATCACCAAATAGGACCTAAAGCAATTGTGTCCCTTGACGCAGCCAAGGCATTTGACTCGGTTGATTGACAGTACTTGTGGCAATGTCTCCATTGCTTCGGGTTCGGCCCCAACTTTGTCAAATGGCTTTGTCCTTTATAATGCTCCGCAGACCAGGGTGGTGGCTAATGCTTGGACCTCTGGCACCTTCTCACCCCCGCTATACGCACTAGCGGTGGAACCCTTACCCAGGCACACCTGCGTAAGGCACACCCGGGTATTGATGGGCTGACATCTGGCTCAGTGAAGAGGTTGGGGCTATACGCCGACGACACAATACTCTATATCTCGGACTCTTCCTCCTGATGGCCCTGCAGATTATTGAGAACTTCAGTAGGTTCTCAGGACTCAAAATGAATTGGGACAAGTTCCAGATCCTGCCCATGGATGTATTCCCCCCTCAAGGGAACAGGCCAGATTGACCCTAGTTAGAGTAAACACCCTTAACCACTTGGGATCCGCGCTATTGCCAAATGACGGCATTAGCGCAGATCTACTTTTCCGGGACTACGTCTATTGACGCCGTCCCGGGTACGAGCGGCCTGCGCGCGCCCTGAGGGGCGCGCGCGGCACGCTCTGTGGTCGGCAAGTCCGTGAGACTCGCCTGATCACCGATCCGTGCAAGGGGTCGATCCCGACCCCTTATCACGTGATCAGCTGTCAGCCAATGACAGCTGATCATGTGATAGAACGGAGCCGGTAATCGGCTATTATTCCTCCTCGCGCTGACAGCGCGAGGAGAGAAAAAAAAAGCCGATCACCGGCGGCCGTGATCGGGACATCAGTCCCGATCACGGCCAGCAATACAGCTGACCACCTGCCCCCTGCCAGTGCCCACCTGCCCACCGCAGTGCCATCCTGAATAAAAGTAAGTGCCCCCCATCAGTGCCCACAGTGCCACCCACAGTGCCATCCAGCAGTGCCACCAAGAGTGCCCACAATGTGCCTCAAAGGTGCTGCACCTCAGTGCCGCCCATCAGTGCCCAGCAGTGCCGCCCATCAGTGCCACCTATCAGAGCCACCTATCAGTGCCACCTATCAGTGCCCATCAGTCCCATCTATCAGTGGTACCTATCAGTGCCCATCCGTGCCACCCATCCGTGCCACTTATCCGTGCCACCCATCCATGCCATCTTATCTGTGCCCATCTTTGCCCATCAGTGCCGCCTTATCTGTGCCCATCGGTGCCGCCTTATCTGTGCCTATTAGTGCCGCCTTAACTATGCCTATCAGTGCCCACCAATGCAGCCTATCAGTGCCCACCAATGCAGCCCATCAGTGCCCACCAATGCAGCCATCAGTGCCGCCTAATCAGCGCACTTCAATGAAGGAGAAAAATGACCCGTTTGCAAAATTTTATAACAAACTATTAAAACATGATTTTTTTTTTTTGCATCTTTTTTTGTTTGTTTAGCAAAAAATAAAACTCCGAGCTGTAACTAAATACCACCAAAAGAAAGCTCTATTTGTGGGAAAAAAATGATAAAAATTTAATTTGGGTACAGTGTTGTATGCCCGCGCAATTGTCATTCAAAGTGCATCAGCGCTGAAAGCTGAAAATTGGTCTGGGACTGAGGGGGGTTTAAGTGCCCAGTAAGCAAGTGGTTAAACACTTGGGAATACAGATTTCCCGGTCCACGGCTGACTTCATCTCGCTGAATGTGGAGCCTTTAATTCCGCTCATTAAATCCAAACGTGGACAAGATTGCCGGTGGGGGTGATGGGGCGCATAGGCTTAAGATGATATCGTTGCCTAAAATCTTATATGTGCTGTGGCATTCACCAATATACATTCCACTTAAGTACTTTACTTTAAAATCATGGACACACTCTCCTGGAAGGTTCTACAATGTCCAACTACATTGGGGGGTCTTGCAGTCTCAGATTTGGGTCCTACTACCCAGCAGCGCAGCTCTCACACCTATACCACATAGATAAGTCAAACACAGATATTTGGCCCTGGTATGTAATCCAGCAGACTCGCAACTCCCACACCCATTCTATGATGTGCTGCGGGGTCTGAGGGGCTCTATGGTATATCCAAATTGCTCTGGACTCTCATTTCAGCACAAAAGGATCTGGGACCTGGTGATTGTTCTGTGTTCCATGGCAATAACCCTCTGTGGTAAAATAAACTTCTCCCGAAGCTCCTTTAGGCACCCGACCCCAGCATTTGGATATCTCCGGGTATATACCCATTATCACACGTTCTTCACAATGGAGAGATTAAGACGTTTGATCGTTGAAAGTAGAATTGAACCTTCCAAATGATTTATTTTTTTCATTTCTTTCAGATGCAACACGCACTTCACACTCAGTTTATGGGTACTTATCCTGCGCTATCGTCCCTAGATGTGCTATATAGCGATGAACCACGTCAGCTCATATCTGTTTTCTATAACATGCTCAGCATTCCAGCTGTAACTAAGCTAGCATATTCTAATAAACAGAGGTGGGTAGATGGTGTTGGAGAATTGGAGGACTAGAATTGGGGTGAGGTGCTAGAAATTCCAATACTGGTGTCCCCAAAATGTCTGACAAAGAAAAGAAAAGAAAAAGAAAAAGACAAGACGGGGGGAAGTCAGCCAGCAAAGGCAGAGCACAAGAACTATCCGACACGATCAAAGAAGCAGGGAGACTAGGTGCTGTGAATATAGTTAATCTGTCACATTATTTAATGATGAACTGTCTTTGTTGTCCAGAGAACATGAATTTGATGTTTTTTCAACTGTGCTAGACATTAATCATTTTATTAGAAATAGAATGCTTAAAAAACACTTTTTCAAGAAAAAACAGCTGATAATGTTGTACCACACACCACACAATTTGACAATCACACATCCTTCCTGTATGATCATCTAACTATGACATCTACCTTGGAAAGCCTTGAGAGTCTGAGGGGGGTCTACGTGGTATTAAGGAAAGTACTATTTCCTTGAGTGACAGATATTTTTACCCCATTCAGGCTCGCAGTGAAGTTGTAGATTATTTTCAGCACATAGTGGAGATTGAACTAAATAAATTGAAAGAATCGTCTCAAATCCACACACATCCTGGGAGGTTTAATGTATCTAAACCAGAATACCTTGTCCTTCAGGGGTTTAAAGTAAGAGAAGATATTGTCATACGGAAAGCAGATAAGGGTGGGCTGGTGGTTGTCTTAGACACTGACAGTTATAGGGAAGAAGCACTGAGATAGGTGAATGATGCGATTACATATCGCATACTCAGCACAGATCCAACTCCAGCTATATACAGTGCAAAATGAGACATCATTTGGATGAAGGAAGGAATGCAGGAGTACTGGAACAAAAAAGTATTGATTATTTGGTGGTAGAAAAACAGATTGTTCCAGTGTTCCATCACCTTCCTAAAGTACACAAAAATCATATTCCTGTCCAGGGCCATTCCCATTGTTGCAGACATAGGGTCCCTATTAGAGAGACTTGGTGAGTGGGTGGATGAACATCTTCAACCCCTCGTCTACCAGGTTATCTTAGGGACACTGGTCACCTTCTTGCCCATATACATGAAATGAAATGGTCAGCAACCAATACTTGGATCACTGTTGATGTTAAGGCATTATTTTCATGTATACCACATTGTTTAGCCTTGCAGGCTATTAAGAAGCACCTTATATCGTACAGTTTTTATAGTTGGGAGCTTGGCGATTTTCTACTTTTGGCCATTGAGGCGAGGATACAAAAAACATTTGATTGATAATGGCAGGGTCCAGGCGGAGAAAGAGGATAGAGGTAGCATGCTAAAACATGCAGAGAACCCTAGTAGGAAAAGACAGTCCTATTGTAATAGAAATAAAATACACTTTGTTACTACTTACTCTAGACAATATAATCAAATTGTGGCAATTGTCAAAAAGTGGCTTCCCATGCTATGTGAGGATAAGACATTGTATGACATTTTACCGCAGGGATATCGTTTTTCCAAAAGAAGGGCACCCAAACTGGTATCTATCCTATCTCCTAGCCTTTTTCATCCTCATCATCCCCCATGGACATGGTTAAGTACCACTGGATTTTTTCCTTGTGGCACCAGCACATGTAGGCAATGTAGAAGACACAGGCAAAACCTACACTCAAACATTTTATGAATTGAAGCTCTAAATCAGTTTTTTTTATGTAGTGCTTCTCAGATATAGTATGTGGGTTGCACCATTCACCACCTATGAATCAGGGTCTCTGAACACAATAATTACACTGTCAATTCAAATGCCAAAAATATTTCTATTGTATCTAAGCATTTCAAGACAGTGCATGGAGGTAACCTTGATACTTTTTCTTCCATTGGTTTAGAACATGTTAAACGGTCTACAAGAGGGGGGATACCCATCGCACCCTGCTCCAATTGGGAGCTGTGGTGGATACACACGTTAAATACCAGATTTGCACCATGAAAACTTAGTGATGCACTGCCCATGGAGCAATAACAGCCTTAGTTAGCCCTTGTACACACGGTCGGAGATTCCGACAACCAAATCCGTCGGATTTTGTCCGTCAAGTTTTGTCCCACGGATTTTGTCCGAAACTGTTGCACACACACAGTCGGACAAAGTTGTCGGAAAATCCGACGTGATGGCGTTATTTTGTTACGACGGGACTACGTTCACGCTAGTAGCCAATAGCTTTGGTGTAGGAATTTGATCTGAGCATGCGTGGCACTTTGTCTGATTGGAATTCTCTACACATGATCGGAGTATGACCGATCGGAGCATTTTTGTCGGAAAATTTTACCAACAAGTTGGAAAACTTGGTCCATCGGATACTCTGACGGAAACAGTTCGATGTAGACCACACACAGTCGGAATATCCGACAAAACGGTCCGATCGGACACATTCCGTCGGAATCTCCGACCGTGTGTACAAGGGCTTAGGAGTGCGTTTTGATTTGAGAGGGTGGAATCTACCTCTTTAAACCATAAGCTTGAACGATTACTTGTCAAATCCATTTAGAAATAGTATATTTTAATACTGCCTGTCCTCTTTTTAGGATCTTCAGGCAATATGAACAAAACATTAGTTTTCTGAATCTGATCAGTTTCCTTTATGTAGACTTTGACTGCTCTCACCACATCAAGGCAATGTGGCGATTTTTCTTCCAACAATAATATGGCTCTTTATAAAAAAAAGAGAAGCCAATTCTGATACGATTCATGCAGCAGATATGGTTACCAGAAAAAATAGCTTCCTTGTCAAAAAGGACCAAGTGAATATGTCGTATCAACTCAAAAAAAGGCTGTTTTTGTAATGCCGACAAAACTAAATTCAAGTCCCAAGGGTTCAGGGGTGACCTAACCGGACATTAAGCCATGTTACCACCTGAATAAAGTTGGGAACCAAAGAATGCAAAGAACGTGGTTGTTGAAATAATACCAATAAGGCTGAGACCTGTCCTTAGAAAGTACTCAAGGCCAGCTTTATAACTTGCCCCATCTGCAGAAAGTCAAGGGTTCTACCTATGACCCATTTCCTGGGGTGCCAACCCATGGTTTCACACCTGGAGACATATGCTTCCCAGACTCCATAATATAGAAGCATGGAGGCCGGCTTCCTTGCATTTAACCAAGGTAGATACCACCGAACCTGACAGCCCACGCTTTTTCAGAGTGTGGGCCTCAATAGCCAAACTGTTAAATTTAGCATTTGTATGGTAAGATGGAATACCAGACCTTTGCGTGAGAAGGTCTGGACATGGTGGTAGGGTCCATGGGACCCCTACCGCCATCCTTTTAATCTCTACATACCAAGATCTTCAGGACCACACCGAGGCCACAAGAATCACCAACTTCCCTTCCTGCTTGATCCTGCAAAGAAGTCGTGGACACACGCAGAAAAGGAGGGAATGCATAAATCAGTAAAACGGATTCCATGGGAACACCAAGGCACCTGTTCCGCATGCTAGCAGATCCTTTGTTCTTAACATAAAGATGTCAAACTCTCTGTTGAACCTGAATGCTCTGTTGATCTACTTCTGGGATCCCCCATCTGACCTACTGTCAGAAAGATATAGGGGTGAAGGAACCATTCTCCCGGGAACAACTGCTGGTGACTCAAAATAGACCGCCTGCCAAACTTTTATTCCTAGAATGAAAAACTGCCGATAGGCAAGATACATTGTTTTCTGCCCAAGATAGGATATGATTCACCTTTCTCTGGGCCGCACAACTTCTTGTGCCCCCTTGGTGATTGATATAGGCCACTGCTGTGGCTTTGTCGCATTGGATCCTGACAGGATAGCTCCATTAATTAAACATCCAGGGCCTCAGGACCAAGTGCTCTGCCCGAATCTGTAGAATGTCAATGGGCAAGGTCATTTCTGATCTGGACCACTTCTCTTCGACAGTTGCCTCTTCCAGGACTGCTCCCCAACCTAAAAAAGGTTGGTGTATGTTGTTACCACTTCCCAGGTAACAGTAGGAAGGATTTTCTCATTTGCAGATTTTTGGTTATTAATTATAAACTGAGGCTTCGGCACACCTTTGGAGTCAGACACATTGGAAAAACTAGAGCTTGAACCCTCTTGTTCCAAGCCGATAAGATACTGTTTTGCAGCAGTCTCAAATGAAACTGAGCATAAGGAATGGCCATGAATGAAGCCACCATGTTTTCCTCATGCAAGCTGAATAGAAGGATTCATCTTGCTTCGACCACCTTAATCAGTTCCTTTATGGCGCTGACCTTTGCCTGGGGCAAGAATACCCTTTACTGGGTGTATCTATGAACAGACTCATAACCTCCTTAAAATGGTTTTAAGGAAGATTTCTCTAGGTTGAGAATCCAACTTAGGTATCCCAGGTAGTTGAATGTGGTGACCATACTTTGGTCTAAGCAGGCTACCGACTGATCTATCAAGAGCTGATTGTCTAGGTAAACTATAATCGTTATACCTTGGACCTGTAATCTGGCTAGAGGAGGGGAACCTCTGTAAACACACAAGGTGCAGTAGCTAGACCGAAAATCAGGGCTACAAACTGAAAATGAAGATTTTCTACATTGAAGTAGATATTACTGGTGAGCGGGGAAATATGCCCATGGAGGTATGCACCCTTGACATCGATTGACGTCAAATGTTCTCTTCCTTGTAGGATGGAGACAACTGATTGGATTAACTCCATGCGAAAAAGAGCAGATTTCCAGATACTTGAGATCCAGAATGGGTTTGACATCGCCATTCGATTTTGCCATGAAAAAAGGTTTGAATAAAACCTCATACTCCGCTCTTTCATGGGGACCAGCATGACCACTCTTTGCCAAAGGATGGTCCAATGCTAGAAAGAGACTTTTTTCTCTGGATCTTTAGGAACGTTTGATCTGAGAAAACAAGGAGACGGGAAATCTTGAAACCCCAGATTGTACTCTAGAGCTATTGAAGAAGCCACCCATCTGTCTTGCCATTCTTTCTGTCAGACCCTTGAGAACTGCAGAAGTCCCCCCCCCCCCCCCCGCGAGCAGGGGGCATCATCTCCTAAGGAGGCTTTAGTATCTTGTTGGTAGGTTTCTTTTGTCCCTGGGCTTGACCCTGAGGATTACATCTTGAACGTGACTGCCTGGAGGCTGATGTTACTGGCACTGGAGAAGGAGCTTGTTATTTAAATTAAATACATTTACTCCTTTTCTTAAATGGCAAAGGGGTACCTTTCCAACCTTTTTGAAATTCTTTGGATGAATTATCCATGATATCCCAAACAGCCGTTCACCGCAAAAAGGAAAACCAGCCAGGAGTTTTTTTTTGTTTTTTTATGAAGCTTTGGTTGACCAATTTTTCAATACCAGCCCAGCGAAAGTGGTGAGGCCTGAAGACAGAATCTCTGATAGCGTCTATTTTCAACATAAAGCTACTAGGAGCTTGCCAGATCCTGGGCCTGCTGAACAGGGATAACAATGAGCACCTGTTTAAACTGGTCCCTCAAGGATTTTGACATGTACCAATTACTGTCAGCACAGGCCGAGACACTCAACCTGTCAGGAAACCAATATATGTTTTTTTTTTTTTTTTTTTTAATAGGAATTCCAACTCTTTATCTGTTGGATCCTAAGTACTTGAGCATTGTCTGCTGGATAAGTCAAACCTTTAATCAGAAGATATAGCAGCATCAATTGCTTCCACCTTTAATACGTTTATTCCTCCATAGGATAAAGTGTGAAAAACCTTTTAGGAGGGAAAAAATGCTTATCTGGGTGATCCCACTCAGAATACATAAACTTTCCCAACTATGAATGGACAGGAAAGGCATACACAGCTTTAAGAAGGCTTTAGCAAACCCAAAACAAGAAGTGGACACTGAGTTAAGGGTAGCATAAAAAGTGGAGTGGACCAATTTCAGTAAGGAATTGCACCCATAATGTGAAGCTGATCCTTCCGCATATGACCCCTCAGAAGAGGAGTCATCAGCCTGTTCACAGACCCCTGAGAGAAAACATCTTCTCCCACACCCAGATCCTCAGTTTGAGGATCCTTGGGTAATGGAATGGAACCTGTCGCATTTTATCCCAATCTGGGATGCGTTTAAAACCACTAACCTTTTTCCCATGCTAGCATGGCTGAGGAAAAAAAACTTTTTTAGAAATATAGGCAGGGGCTGCAGTGTTGTAAACAGTTGCAAACATTCCGTGGCCCTTGAAGGCTCACTCTGACCAGCCACCCCCTCTCAGGGGAGGATGCCATTGTAGAGATGAATTTCAGGCTTTCAGAGCTTGAGGGAGATCCCTTTAGCTCTCTTTTTGGGTGTTTCTACCTCCCCTTCTGACCATAACCTGATGCATAAATGCAGAATTACTACCAGAAGAATCGCATCCACTGCTTTGAGCAATAGTCCAGCCACTGCGGCTGCTATTAAAGCTCATCCTGGGGGGCGTGGCCGGCTGGAACCGAGGACAGACGCAATTTCCCTGTGCTCCTCTGGCCATTTTGGAATCCGCAGCCATCCTCCGCTGTGGTTCATCCTTTTCACTCCAAAGATGTCCACCTTGTCCATCGGGCTTCCCCCTACAGCCCCACACAGATTTGGCCGTTTTTTGAAGTCCACAAGCCGCTTAATCCGCTCCGTTGCTTTCTCCATTGGCCGCTCGTCGGCCGCCGTTTTGCGGCCTACTAGGCCTCCAGGACCTCTGTGCTTGCCTGCAGAGCCTGCCGGGAGCTGATCCGACGGCAGCGGGCGGTAATCGGGAGAGGAATCATCCGACTGCGGGGCCCCTGTGGACAGAAGCTGCTTTAAAGACTCCAGCACGGACATCCTCCGGCCTGGTGAGTCCCCTCAGGGGTTTTTCCTGGATCCCCCTCTCAGCCTCCCCCCACCAGACAGGTGCCCCCTCTAGGCCTTATAGGGGGGCAGGGTCCTGCATAGGCCTGGACAATCTCATCTGATATTGAGCCTGGTGCCCTCTGGCTGCAGCTCTAACTAGGCAAGGCCCTGGCTCCGGCCTATTCTGGATGTAGTCGGCCATCTTGCTACACCCAGCTACACCTTACAGCTCCTAATTTCACAATCTACTAGTGGGAGGGGGGAGTGGATTCTCCTGAAACCACTTGCATTCATCATCAGCTATTGATATGTATCTCACTAATACTGACCAATATGACTTTTAAATGAGTTAAAGGGCCTATCTGCTCCCCATGACCCCCGCAACGCCACACTAGCTACAAAGAGCTCCGGGGGTACACATTCCTCTTCATTGTAGTACTAAAGCGCCCCATGGGAAAAATTGGTCAGCAACAGGAATATTACAAACACATCCCTGATCAGCAGACGGGGCCTATTATGGATAGCTTTGTTACCAGATCTCAGCCGCCTCCCTCCCATTCCCCTCCGGACCCTTTGTCCAATATGGATTTGCCTCTGGGAATGGAGGGCTCTGGTACCCCCCCAGTTATTGTCCCCCAAGCTCCCGACTTGGGCCTGCCATCCCCGCAGGGGATCCTTACCCCTGATATATTGGACGCCAAACTGGATGCCAAATTACATCTCCTGCTTCAACAGATCATAACCAATGTCTCGGCTGAGGTAAATAAACTTGCGGTGGAATTGCGAAAGGAAATCAACCAGCTTGGTGACCGCACGGACACGCTTGAAAACAAATTTGATAAGATGGTCAGTTACGTCCAGGCTGTTGAGGAGGACAACCACAACCTGCGCCTCTCAGTGTCTCAACTACAGCTCCAACAGGAGGATCTGGAAAAAGAGAGAGGCGCCAGAACCTGCGCTTTAGAGGTATCCTGGAGACTGTGGGTGACTGTGACTTACGTGCTTACCTGCTAGGCCTCTTTAACACCCTGGCCCCCACGGTAGTGGACATAGACTGGCGCCTCAACAGGACTCATCGCTCTCTGGCCCCCAAGCCTCCTGCAGAGGCTAGGCCCAGAGATGTTATTGTCCGGTTCCACTTCTTTGAAAGCAAAGAGGCACTGATCCAATCCACACGCAATAAACCTCAAATTGTTTACAAGGGAGTGAAGCTGCAGATTTTCAGTGACCTCTCCCCCATCACCCTGGCTAAACGCAGGAACCTCCGGCCAATTACCTCTTACTTGCAGAATCACAAGGTCCCATATTATTGGGGCTTTCCCTTCCGTCTGCTTGTGTCCAAAAATGGAGCTCAGTATATCCTCCTTGATCTCATGGAGAGTGAATCCTTTCTAAAGAGCCTTGGGCTCCCTCCCCTGCCTGAGGAAGACATGCATCCGGCTGAGGCCCAGACTCGCCCCCTACCCAATACCCCAAGCCGCATCTGGACACCCGTGAGGAGCAAATCCAGGAGGCATCTCTCTACACCTCAACGCCCAAGATTCTCCAAACAACCTCCCTGACTTCCCTTGCCATTCCCCACATGGTTCAGTTATGTATGCTGCTCTTACTCCCCCATTTTTTATTTTTCCTCCGTGAATTGAAAGGAAAAGATCCTGTTGCAATGTTTATTTCAAGTTTTTCCTTTGTCTTGAATGTTCAAGCCGGGACTATTTTTCCCCTTCCCATGGGGTTTTGTTTTTACAAAAGACTATATGTTGTTAATGCACTTTATTCATTTTCGAGTTCATAAGGAGAGTAGATGGCCCTCCCACTTTCACATAAGGCCACCTCCGGTGATCGTCCGGCCACGACCCTCTTTGCCTGGGTTGCTGCCCTGGGTCCCCTGAGGTACATGTTCCCCTCAGGCTCTCAAGATGTTATGTTCTTTTTTGTTTTCTTTTTAAATTTTCTGACGCTTTTGATAATGTTCCTTTTTAAGGTTTTTTGATCTACTGTGTCCATTACTATAGATCAGTTTTATTGTTTACTTATGCACTGCATATGCTGGTTTGGCCTCAGGTTATCCTGGCTCTGGGTATACCTGATCTTTCCCCACCGCCTAGGCATAACTGACGCTAATGACACCTTATATCGACTAGAGTTCTAGTTCATTGATACTTATTGTTGGCTGTATTGCATCCTCCAGGTACTCACATATGCTTACCTACCTAGATTGCCCTTATGGCTTTAAAGCTCTTGTCATACAATGTAAAGGGCCTAGGCTCTATACGTAAGCGCTGGGTGGCCCTGAAGGAATTCAGGTCCTCTGGTGCAGACAAGATTATGTTGCAAGAAACCCATTTTAAAGCAGGTGGCTCCCTTAAGTTTGCCTCCAAGCACTTCCCCGCCTCCTTCCTAGCCTCTGACCCCACAGGCAGGGCGGGTGTTGTGATTTTGATCAGAATGCCCCATTAAGGTTAAAAACTCCCATGTAGATCCCCAGGGAAGATACCTAATCCTAGACTGCCAATACTTTAACACCTCTCTGACCCTCGTCAACCTGTATGCCCCTAATGTTGGTCAGATTGATTTCCTTAATGGCCTGTTTGACTCATCCCACTATTCTTCACAGCCCTTTATGATAGACGGCGGGGACTTTAATTTGGTTATGTCCCCCACTAGAGATAGACCAACACTGTTTTCTTCCACGCCCTCCAAGAAGCTTGCCTCTCAAGCTACCATGTCCGGCAGCTTATTAGATCCCACCACCTTTTTGACTCATGGAGGATTAAACACCTCACAGCTCAACAATTTACCTTCTATTCCCCAGCTCATAAGATGTATTCACAGCTCGATCACTTCTTTATATCTGCCCCTCTCATCCCATTTGTGGTGGACTCTGAGGTGATGCCGATTACCTGGTCTGACCATGCCCCCATTACCCTAGATCTCCTGCTCACTCAGGCCTACCCAAGATCTTGTCATTGGCGACTTAATCATCTCTTACAATCTGAAAGCTCCCGCTCTGTCCTTGCGCAGACTCTGCAGAATTTTTCCAACTAAACAGTGGGTCTGTCTCTGATTTTTCCACCCTGTGGGAAGCCCATAAGGCCATTTTTAGAGACAGAACCGAATATATATGATCTCTAACTTCTGCTCTTCTCTTGGCGGAGCAGAGGCTTTTGGGCTCCCCCACGGTGGAGAGACTGCGGAAAGTCACCCTACTCAGGGAACAGATTAAAACGGCCCAACTCGACTGGGCTGCTAGATCACTGCTCTGGATGAAGCAGAAATTTTACGAATTTTCCAATAAACCCCATAAAATGTTAATTAATAAACTACGGCCGTGCACATTCAATTCCTTCCCTGAGTTTCTCTCCCGTCCTGACGGAACTAAGACTCATTGCCCTCGTGAAATCTCTAACACCTTTGGCGAATTTTACCACAAACTATATAACGGTCTATCCCCAGAAAATCATTTTCACTTTACACAAGAGAAATTTAAGTCCTTTTTCTCCAACCTGAAACTGCCCAAGCTCTCGTTAACGGATTTAGAACTACCCATACATATACCCGTTACACAACTCTCTAGGCTTAAAGAAACTTATCCTTATAGATGGTGCACTGACTCACTCAAATATCTGGGCGTTTTCTTAACTCCTTCATATTCCCACCTGTTCCGTGCAAACTTTCCTCCCCTATTCCAAGACATCAATAACTCCCTACTGACCTGGTCCAAATATCCTCCATCCCTTTTGGGCAGGATCAACGTCCTTAAAATGTCAGTTTTGCCCAGATTGCTCTATCATTTTGAGACACTGCCAGTCGCCATTCCAACCCCACAGCTTAAACTTCTCCAAAGACTGTTTTTAAATTTTATATGGGCTGACAGATCTCACCGTCTTGCCAGTTCAGTGGTACTTGCGCCTCGAGCTCGGGGAGGTCTGGGGGCTCCGGATATCGTGAAGTATTACCATGCTACTCAATTACGTATTATTACCTCTTGGTCCTCTCTTAACGCCACGAGTCAGTGGGCTGCTATTGAGAAGGGGGTCCTGTATCCGGTGCACCCATGCTCCTTGATCTGGGGTGCCCCTTCCCCTTTGCATCCTAACCTTAGGCGTCAATGTACGGCTCCAATGTCCTTTACCCTGGACATATGGCAAAAGTGTAACAAAAAGTACTCCCTTTCCTCGCCCTGCCCCCCCCCCCACCCCTCACAAATGTGTTGTTTAACCCTAGTATCCTAGATGGACTGTCTTTGGGCAGGATCTTCGCGTGGCTGGACCCCCACCCCTTTTCCAACTTAGAAATCTGGTGCACCCCATCTCGCGTAGGCTTCATGCCTTTGATACCTTACGTGATAAATATGACATCCCCAAGCACTCGTTTTATTTTTACCTCCAGGTTAGGCACCTTTTCAGCTCCAAATCTCCGACTTTAACCCTTGATAATCCCACGGCCTTTGAACACCTCTGCGCCCAGGGCCCCCACCAATTACTTCTAATCTCCTCTATCCACCGAATCCTCCATGAGTCAACCCCCTTAAATGAACTTACACACCTGTATATGAGTAAATGGTCACAGTTGTTGGATAAACCTATCCCCCTACAGACATGGGATAAGATTTGGGCCTCTACTTTTAAATCTTATAAGTGTGTCACGCAAAGGGAAACGGCAATTAAAATTCTTATGTTCTGGTATAGAACCTCTGATGTCATCCACAAATTTGACCCCTCAGTCTCTCCACGTTGCTGCCGTTGTGGGCTTGACATTGGGTCAATGTTCCACATCTTCTGGAAGTGCCCCCTGATAAGTCCTTTTTGGTTGGAGGTGGGATCGTTGGTGATGGGGGTGACGGGGGTGTCCCTTCCGATTGACCCCCTACATTGCTTATTAGGTCTCCCTATCCCAGGCCTACCCAAAAATACAAACTGACTGATCTCCTATATTCTATTAGCTGCTAAGAGGCTTATCCCGTTATGCTGGTTGTCTGGCGCAACCCCTCCCTGGCCTAGATTTCTCCAGCTGGTGTGCGAGATACGGAGAATGGAGTACCTGACGGCCTCGGTGCATGACTTGGTTTCCCAGTTTGATAAAGTATGGGAACCCTGGGATCGATCGGAATTTGGGGCTCCCCTGTTTGTACACTCTTAACGGCTGCCGGTAGTAGCGCCTCCTATCCGGCTTCTACTTCCATCTTCCCCCCTCCCATTGATTCTCTATATGTACTTGTCCAGGTAACCCACTCTCCCCCCCCCCCCGAGAATCACCATGATGTTCTTATGGATGTTTTGTTGTTTTGTCTCTCTCTGGCCTCCGGCTTACTGTCATACGGATATTTTGCCTTTCATAGACTGTATGTTAATTACTTTAATTGTAATAGCTATGCAGTTCACTTTTGTGCCTGCATCTGTGGACATTATTATCTAACTTCTCTAGTTAACGTTTATGTTATAATCTATGTTTTTCTCTGCTTATTGATCATTTCATTGCTCGATTATTTTGTACTTGCTTTGAAATTTAATAAAAATACAATTAAAAAAAAAAGCTCATCCTGATGCCAATAATAAATGTGTCAATAGGAATGCCTGTGTCGCCAAACCTCTTACATGCCCCTCTTTGCTCGTGTCTCTCCGACAACTTGCAGCAGCAAAAATTTAGCTTATTAAACACACTCCCATACTGAACGTTGGAGGAAGCCAATGCCACAGTAAGCCCCGGCCCCCTCCATCGCATCGCGCCCCCCCCCATCTCTCTTTCAAAAGATGGGATTGGCTTGTGTTTGAGGGAGGGACGGCGAGGAGGAGATCTAGACAAGCCGCCGTGCAGGAGCGATAGGAAAAACAGAGCGGCATGCCGATCGTTTTTAGGTTTCCCCTTTCCAGGCAGATGGGGGGGCAGCTTTGTCAAGGTGGGGGATGTCTGGTAGAAGAAGCCCCCCCCCCAAACTTACCGGAGGACTGCCTGCTAGCCAGAGGAAAAAACCTTCTGCTTTCTGACACAGCGTGATCTCTGAGGAAAGCATTACCCCAGTGGTGACTCTTAGGCATTACAGCATTTACTTTTTTTTTTTAAAAGGAGACATTTCATAAGAAAATGTAAAATTCCTTAGAAAAACTCAACTTACCTTTCCTGCTGCAGGGTTTTCTGTGGTAAAACCAACAGACCCAGTCTTCACCCTTCATGTTGTGTCCCGTTTACAAACCTTCAGGAACCAGGGACCCTTGGGAAGCCCCACACTCCTGGACCTGTAATAGCACCCCGCCAGTAAAACTTTATTGCTGAAAATACCAGATCCCGGGGTCCAGCTCTCTAAAAAGAGAAGCGTTACGGGCAAAACCTTGTTTCTTCAGACACTAGGCATGGGTACCATTCAATTTGGCCTAAAAGACACTTTGAATGAATCCGGCTACATAGCTAGCCCTAGCAACACTTGCTCCAGTGGAGCTCAGCACAGCACAGCACATCTTTACTTGTGACCAACACCTTAGACACTGGCGAAAAAACAGGTATTCCAGGTATGGGAGGGGTTATATAGGGAGGTAACTTGCTGTTTAGGGTGTGCCAGTGTCCAGCACCTGAAGGTGGCCTATAACCCACATAGTAACTACTATAGCTCTGTGTCCCGTGATGTACGATTGCTGGCCTGTACTTTCTATGGATGTTTTGTGAGCTTAATTAGCCAGAGCACCGACTACTCTACACACCAAGTATACTATACAGTAGTTGCGCTTGGCTGAGTTTTTTTTTTAAAACAGGGCATACCTGATCCCGCAACGAATGGGTACATTTTGCTCCTCCCGCAGCCCTATGTGCTCCAAGTGTCTCATCTCTGTCGGCACCTTTGACCACCTCCTTTGGCAGTGTCCTCGGATTCAGGGATACTGGTTGCAGGTCGTTCAGTTTCTATACGACCAAATGGGCTCACCAGTATCGTTGGATCCCAAGCAATGCCTTCTGGGCCTATTTCCCGATACCGGAATAGACAAATATATGCTCCATTTCCTCCACGAAACATTATTTGCAGCAAGAAAGCTAATAGCTGAAAATGGATCCTGGCGGCTGCCCCTATGGTAACTGCCTTGCTTGCTGAAATCAATAACACCTTACCCTACAAAACTGTGATTTACATCAATAGTGGTTGCCCAGGCAAGTATAATAAAATGTGGGATAGAGGGTTACAATTCTCTTCAACTTGCATCTCCCAATTTGTCTGGTACTCCATATATTGGTACAGTCTAACCCTTTTCCTTATGTCTATATTTGAAACGTATGGTTATCAATTCATATGGAAATAATTGACACCAGTTTTACCTTTTTTTGTTGTTGTTAGTTCTTATAATTGGTTTATTGGGTTGTGTGACTCTCCCCATTATATACATTGCATTGTACAGTTGTCCTGTATAAATCTTTTGTACATAACGCAAACTTTTGTTTCAAATAAATGATGGCCCTCACTCCAACATTTGCGGTGATACCTCACGTGTGGTGCACATTATGTTTACATTCACATGTGTGCCCTATGCTGCATGTATGCATTGGAGAGTCTTTACTGTGATGCTTTTATGTCATGGCATGGGCATATGACAGGTCTTTCTTATAGAGGCAGTCTACTAGATCCCACCTGCTACCTCGGCTACAGCGGTCAGGGAAAGATAGGTCTGAACCTGAAAGCGACTCCTCCTGCTCTCATTGTTACTACCAATTACCATGGCCCTGGGGGAATTGAAAGCCTGAAAACCACTGCAGGGGCCAGAAGCCGCACCTTTAGAGCCCTATAAAAGTGATCAGGTGGCTCTGGAGCCAACCAGATCACTTTTACCTATAATTCTATCGCTGGCTCGAAAAAAAAAACATACCAAGAACATGGCTGTTGCAGCTCAAGCTTGCTTTAATACCCCCTAAATACTAGGACATTTATAAACGTAGACAAAGGATTAAGGATGGAGGTTAGTGAACAGAGCAGATCTGTATTATATGTGGGTCTTACGGATATATAGAAACCAAGGAGAAAGAGTCCAACAAAAGAACACTACTGTTTGCATTAGTGTGCAGGAAAAAATACTCACTGGTCAAGTGTCTTATAATAAATGTCCAGGTCTTTGTTGGCCAGCTCTGTGGTTCTCATAACAATCATCATCTCCCTGTGTTTCTCTTCAGCATCTTTGTACTGGGGTTCCCGAAGCTCTTTCTTATACCGCATGATTTCATCCTCAAATCCTTTCTGACGTCCAAGAGCCAGGCTGTGGTTTGTTTTCAATGTTTCGATTTTGTTTTCCAAGTCTTGGTGTTCACTGAAAACCAAAAAAGTATACGATTGAACCTTACAAAGAACTCCGGGTTTGGACAATAAAAGTATGGAAGCAAATTATTTTCTTTTAATGTTTTTAATAAAGGTCAGTTGCATTACACACATCTCACAAGCATGGGGCTTTAATACTTTACATAGGTCAATGGCTGCCTAAAACCACTACCACCTCAGGAACTGCTCATGTTCACTGCTGGCAGATTTTTCTTTGACCAAGTTCTGCACTTTCAACAAAGACAATTAAAGTGAAGTGTGATAAAGATGTACTGTATTACACACACAAGCTTAAGTAAACTGAAGCATTTACAACAATGCTCAAATAAACTGCAACTGGATACAAAATTATTTTTTGTGTTAACTGGTACGAGACTAAATATTCTTACTTCCTCAGATGTGCAGCTTTCATCTGCCCCATTTCCTTTAGTAGTAGTTCTCGTTCTTGTCCAACCTTTTTTAACTCCTCCTGTCGTTTCCTGAGGGTTAAATTGTCCTGGAGACATCGTTCCTGTATCTACAGTGGGTGCATAGAAAATTAGCATACCCCATTATAAAATTTGTAAATGACCTGAAAGCAGACACTACAAGATGCCTTATATAACCATAAATAGCCAGAAAGCAATTAGCCTAGCAACTCTGCTAGCAATTAAAGTGTTACTAAACCCACAGCAGTAAAATCAGTCTGTACATGCAGTAAGGAATGCTTGTTATACTCACTGTGGAGCATAAGGGGCTAATCTCTACATTGAGTAAAAAGGCTGTTTGATCCTGGCTTCTCTGATTCTCCCCTCCTTCCACTGCCCCTGATATATTCCTGACAACACAGAGCCTATGGAATCAAGCTGCACATGCTTAGTTTGGTACAATGTATAATGTTTGGGGGTTCAAAGTAATTTTCTAGCAAAAGAAAAATATTTCTTCATGCAAAAGTGTCAGAAGAGGCTTTGTCTTTAAGTGGTTTGAAGAGTGTGGAATAAACTTCTAATGTTGGGCATAAAATACCATGACAGTTCAAAACCCCCCCCCCCTTTTTGGAAAGTAGACAACCCAAGCTATTTGCTGATGAGCATTCCTTCTTTTTTTTTTTTTTTACACAAATTATCACTAAATGATATATTGTTGACACATGGCATGTTTATATGTGAAATTATACCCCAAAATACATTCTGCTGCTTCTCCTGAGTGTGGCGATACCACGTGAGACTTTTTGGGAGCCTAGGCGTGTACAGGACCCCGAAAACCAATCAACGCATTCAGGCTAAGGGCGTAAAATGGTGATTTCACGTCCTCACTACCAATCACAGTTTCGGAGGCTCTGAAATGTCAAGATAGCACAAATCCACCCCAAATAACCCCATTTTGTAAAGTAGACACCCCAAGCTATTTGCTAAGAGGCACAGTGAGCATTTTGTAGCTCTAGTCTGTTTTGTAAAATGAATTTTATTTTTATTTTTTCTATTTTCAAAACTTTGTGACAAAAAGTGACATCTGCAAAATACTCAACATGCCTCTCAGAAAATAGCTTGGGGTGTCTAGTTTCCAAAATGGGGTAATTTGGTGGGGTTTTGTGATATCTGGGCAATTCATGGCCTCCGAAACTGATAGGTAGGCGAGGAGTGAAATCAATATTTTACGCCCTTAGAAAGCCTAAGGTGGTGATTGGTTTTCGGGGTCCTGTACACGGATAGACTGCCAAAAAGTCTCACACATGTGGTATTCCTGTACTCCAGAGAAGCAGTATAATGTATTTTGGGGTGTCGTTTCACATATACCCATGACATGTGTGAGCAATATATAATTTCAGTGACAAATTTGTGTAATTTGTTTGTCATTTTTGAATCGCTTGAAAAAAAAATATTCAATGTGCTCAACATACCTATCAGCAAATATCTTGGGGTGTCTACTTTCCAAAATGGGGTAAAATTACAGAAAATGTACCTTCGTTTGTAGACACTAACTTTTGCACAAACCAATAAACATACGCTTATTGATTTATTTCTTTTTTTACCTGAGACATGTGGTTGAATGCATTTTGGTCTAAATGTATGACTAAAATTGAGTTTATTGTATTTTTTTATAACAAAAAGTAGAAAATATTTTTTTTTCAAAATTTTAGATCCTTTGCAATTATATTGCAAAAAATAAAAACCGCAGAGGTGATCAAATACCACCAAAAGAAATTTCTATTGGGAAAAAGGACGCAAGTTTTATTTGGGTACAGAATTGCTTGACAGCGCAATTACCAGTTAAAGCAGCGCCCAGTTGTAAAAAAATGCTTTGCTCATTAAGGGGGTAAATCCTTCCGGGGCTGAAGTGCTCAATTGCTACTAATGGGCCCAAGGTATGCCAAGAAAATATCCCCCACACCATTACACCACCAGCCTGAACTGTTGATACAAGGCATAATGGGTCCATGATTTCATGTTCTTTACACAGAAATTCTGGCCTACTATCTGAATGTCGCAGCTGAAATCAAGACTCTTCAGACCTGGCACTGTTTTTCCAATCTTCTATTGTCCAACTTTGGTGAGCCTGTGCAAATTGTAGCCTTAGTTTCCTCTTCTTACTTGACAGGAGTGGCACCCGATGTGGTCTTTTGCTGCTGTAGCCCATCTGCTTCAAGGTTTGATGTGAAGTGCATTCAGAGATGGTATTCTGCATACCTTGGTAACAAGTTACTGCTGCTATTCTATCAGCTCGAACCAGTCTGCCCATTATCCTCTGATATCAACAAGGCATTTTCATCCACACAACTGCCTCTCACTGGAAATGTTCTCCTTTTCGGACCATTCTCTGTAAACCCTAGAGATGTTTGTGTGTGAAAATCCCAGCAGATCAGCAGCTTTTGAAATACTTAGACCAGCCCGTCTTTCACCAACAACCATGCCACGTGGTTTGAACTTCAGCAAGTCCTCTTCACCACGTCTAGATGCCTAAATGCATAGAGTTGCTGCCATGAGATTGGCTGATTAGCAATTTGTGTTGCCAAGAAATTGAACAGGTGTACCTAATAAAGTGGCCGGTGAGTGTATATATACACACACCTCCTGTCCTGATTCTACTATACACCATGGATAAAGTCACATGCAACAATAGACTACTTTAAAAAATGTAGGTATGAATCTTGCTAAAATAAAGCAATTGCAGCAATACGTCTAAGTAGAGAAGTATATGAAGTACTTACTTTTTGGGTATCAATATCCTGCCTAATAGTCATCATTTCTTTGTTAATTACTTCTTTATGCTTTTCACTGTCATTAAGATGTGCCATTAGGTCCTGCAGCTCGGTTTCCTTTTGCTGTAAGTAAAAGAGATGAAAAAGCTCACAGCAGCCATACAACCTGTGAATTCATTTAACTCTAATAGAAAGAATCAAGTACCTCTTTGAATTCTTCTCTTCCATCACTGATATACTTTTCTATATCCTTCATATACAAGCTGATTTTTTTAACTTTTTCTTTCATTTCATTTAGCTGCAGAAAAATAGGAGAGAAAAGTACTTACAGAAGGGAGCGAAAAAAATTATCAAAAAGAGAAGTCAGAACGCAAACTTTGCCCAATACAACACGAGAGGAATAATTCACATCATTTGAACTTCTAGTTCTATTTAGCTCCAAGTGAAATGAATACAAATGCAACAAAACTCATGTCAACACATGTTGAAATGCACTTCTTCATGTATATGAACATGCATTAACACGTTGTTATGTGTGCTGACCTGCCTCATGTGTGTCAAAACTACTCTTCCCCAATCACTGGGGAGCATGAGCTTTGCCAACAGTAGACCTCTAGGAGCCTTCTTTGCAGCATGCTGACAGGTGACATGGTTTTCTACTCAGGCTGTGGCTAAAGAATACAAAGTATAAGCTTTTGTACACCATTTGCATTGGAGCTAACGACGGTCGACATTAATTCTGTTTTGCAGTAAAACAATGCTCAACAAGAGCAGTGAGCTTGATTTCGGGGCGGGGGAGGTTTACTACATGGTTACCGCTTGATTTATAAACTCCTTCCTCATCTGCTCTAAAGCAGCAATGTGATAGACTGAAATCTGACTCTTACCACTTCCTAATTGTGCATGTTTGAAATAATGATTGGTTTCATCCATAGTCATAAATCTAATACTGACCTTTGCACATCTGTGGCAGTTGGCTGTCCTGTATTACAGATGCAAAGGGGCACCAATATATAGAAAAACTGTTACAAAGAGTTTGCCAATTTAGAAGCCTGATTTGCGTCCAATCGTTGCGACAAACTCAGAGTCAGACCCTGGTCACCTTAACCAACATGTGAGTAACGGCTGCTCATACTCACACCACACTGTCACCAACATGCTACAATGACACTCTCAGCCTCACCCGTAAAGACTTTCCAGCTTGTGGGACCACAATCTAAGTGCCAGCACACAGAGTGATCTTCACTGGGTTTAGTTAACTTTGCAGTTAACCTGTTATACACTCTAAATCAGCCACTACCAGATGGCTTATCGGACTATCAACTATTTACAATGACCATTATGACTTTTAATAAATGTCTGTAATACACACTGTCAGGACAGACAGGAATATTCCAGAGATTAACTGTATAGAAGTGCTCTTCAAAGAGACAGGGATTCTTTAAATAGTAGGTAGTAAACACTGCTTGAACTCTTGTAGCTATAGGTAAGCTAATAGATAAGGTAATAAGGCTTACCTATAGGTACAAGGAATATTTCCTAAAACTGCACAGTTTAGGAGTTATTCACGGTTTCTGCAGGTAGTGACGTTACCGGCACATGCGTTCTGAAGGGACAGCATACTCACGCCATCCTTCAGAACTCTGTGCCACGGCCTTGACTCCTGTACGGAAGTGATGTCATCGCAGCTTGGCCACTCAAAATGTGTTCTGCTGGAGGGCTTTGTTTTAAAGGAAGTCTTTCATAATGTACTAGTATACAATACTATAGTCTTGACTAGCACATTACGCCATGACATCTGTCTTAGTGTGGTGGCGAAAAGGTTAACAATTTTAAAATATATTTTAATAAAAAAAATAGGTTTAAAATGTTTAAAAAAAAAAAAAAAAAGGTATTACAAAAAATAAAATAAAAGACAATGCTGCAACAGAAAAACAGAGTTTAAGACTGAAAATAGTTGCAAAGTTTTGGGTTCTGTTAGTTAAGATTTTGAAAAAGAATTAATGAAGGGGTCTTTTGCTGATCAGGTAGGACAGCTATCAGTATAGATCAGGCCTAAATTAATTTTAAGATATCAATTAGTCCTGTGTAAGACATTTTATGGCATGCCACATACTCCTAATGTATTTAGTTACTCTGAGGTCTAGAACGTAACAGAACTGGAATGCTCTTACAGCTTTATGATGGCTAATGCCACTTCCCTCAGTGAGAAATGCTCCTGACCCTTTAAGAGGTTTATGATGCTGGGAGGTGGGGCTTAAGATCACATGACAACCAGTCACGGCAGTCACATGATACAAAAACTCCCTTTTGCAAGAAGCGCTGCTAAGGACCAGGCAGCCGATGCTAAGGGGTTAAGATGATAAGCAACTACAGTCATACTGCAGTGTTCTTTTCCAGTCTTCCAATTAAGGCATTCAATTAGTTACAGATTTAGCTATTAAGATATCTGGGCAAAGTGAGTTTTTTTTTGGTCCTGCTAGAAAAGATGGCTGTGGAGGTAAGCTGGCTTTGAGCCTCCTATTCTAAAAATGTAAAAGCCAACATTTCATATTCCTGATTCTCTTTGTATTGCTTCCTTTGTGTGAAATAACTGGCACTCCTGCCAGTCCCTCTGCTTTCCAATTAAAAATGAAATCACACTAGGTATGAAAGCCCAGCACAGTCAGTTTTCTAACTCTGTGGATATGTGCACTGTGATACAAAATAACTGGGCTGAAATAACACTGCATTCCTGCTCAAATCACATGCGATTCTTTGCAGTGCGATTTGAGCCTATTCATTTTATATGGGCTCAAATCACAAAGCAAAGGTCTTGGCTTTGAGTATCTGAGCATTTGCACGTGTACTAGTGCAAAACCTCGGTATCGGCACTGATACCGGTATTGATGCAACCCTAATATATTATATACTGTGTGTGTATACACACACATACATACAATTTATATATATATATATATATATATATATACACACATATATAGATATATATATATATATACACCCTTTCAATTCTATTTTAAGATGAATGGGTTGTTTTACACGGGTTCATGTATACTTTAAATTTCCTGCTTTTTATTGAATATTTGCAATAAAATAAGTTAAATAAAGGATTTTAAACAACAAGTCTGCCCTGGGTCTTCTCAGACAGTTTCTGGGGTGTCCAGTTCTCAATATCATCACAATTGTGTCACAGATTTCCTTGATAAAACGTGTCCCATTGCATTCAGTGGATTTACACTCCAAGTTCAGTTGAGTTTTAGTGAATTATAAATGGAAGATTTACCCTTTCTTGTACTGCTCTGTAGCTGGAGTCTTTCCTCTGTAGGATTTCTTTCTTCTCCTGCTGAAGTTTTTCCATAGTGTTATCCAGGGGGAATACTTGCTCTCGAGCTTCCTGAAGAGAAATAATTTATAATAAATTATTTTGCATAACACAAGCAAGAATTACAAGTTCTCGGTGTAGCAATGACAAATCTGTAAGCCCCAATTTACAGCCATTTCATGTCTATACACATGCATGACTGCATGTAATTTTTCAGGACAATCTTTTTGCTAGTGACAGCAGCAGAACATGTATACACAATAAGTGTCAGCACAGTTACTCAGGCTAGGTTTTTAATTCAGAAAACAATGTCATTTGCAAAAAAGATTTTGAATGTACAAAAGCATGGCACGTAAACAAAACAAAAAAATAAAATAGGATTTTTAAAACAGCTTACCTGTAAAAATCCTTTTCTTTGATGTACATCAGGGGACACAGAGCGATAGTAATAACTATATGGGTTATATCGGCGTATCAGGTGCTGGACACTGGCATGCCTCTTAAGGCGTAAACTTCCCCCATATAACCTCTCCCATTACTGGGAGTCCTCAGTTTTGTAGCCAAGCAATCAAAGTGTATAAGAAGAAGAAGAAGAAGGGAGGGACCTCTGTGCCCCCTGATGCACATCAAAGAAAAGGATTTTACAGGTAAGCTGTTTTAAAAATCCTATTTTCTTTTCTTACATCAGGGGACACAGAGCCATAGTAATAACTATGTTGGATGTCCTATAGCAATGGCAACTGAAGGGGGGGGGGGGGGGCAGAATCAAGGAAACAGGAGGCCAGAGGACTCATACTGCAGCCTACAGTGTATGCTGTGCCCAAAGGCAATATCCTCATGACCTTTAGTATCGAGTTGATAAAATATAATAATATAATATCGGATAAACGTCTGCACCGAAGACCAAGTTGCGGTCTTACAGATCTGAGCCATAGAGGCCTAATGATGCACCACCCAAGAGCCACTAATCACCCTGGATGAGTGTGCTCTTAATATGAGAAGGAAGAATTTTCTTCTTTAAGCTGAAGCTTGATCAATCACTTGACAAATCCATTTGGAAAATAGTGGATCTTGACGCTGCCTGTCCATATGTTGGACCCTCTGGCAGTACAAACAAAACCTGTGTTTTGCGAACCTGAGTGGTTGCCTTTAAATAGATTCTGATCACTCTTACTACATAAAGAGACTGCAGTGCTTTCTCTTCCCTAGATTAAGGCTTCTGGGGAGAAAAAAGGAAGAATAATATCTTGGTTTAAATGAAAACCTGTTACCACTTTTGGTAAGAAATCAGGATGAGGACATCAAACCACCTCATCCTTATGCATGATGAAATATGGCTCTTACAGGACCGAGCCATTAGTTCTGATACTCTTCTAGCAGAAGAAATGGCAAGCAAAAAAGATTATCTTTCTTGTCAAAGAACCAAGAGAATTTCTCGTAAGGTTCAAACGGCCGATTCAGCAAAGCCGAAAAGACCAATTTTAAATCCTAAGAATTTAAAGGTGCCTTGATAGGGGGATAAACCGTGTTACCCCCCTGAATAAGCTACGCACCAAGAGTGGGAAGCAAGAGGTCATAGGAAAATACATTGACACAGCCTGGATCTGGCTCTTGATAAAAGTCAAGGCCAGCTTCATTTCAGATCCCATATGCAGGAATCCTGCCTATACACATACTTCTTGGGGTGCCAACCCCTGGATCCAAACCAAGAAACCTATGCCTTTCAGATTCTATAGTAAGGGATTCTGGAAGCCGGCTTCCTGGCATTAGTCAAAGTATATACTACTGAAGGAGATCACCCACGATCTTTTATAGAGTGGGATTCAACAGTCAAACCTGTTAAACTCCTTGTCCGTAAAGTAGGATGAAATACCGGACCTTGTGCAAGAAGGTCTGGCTATAATGGCAGAGTCCAAAGGACTTCTACTGCCCTTTTTATGATCTCGATAAATCACCTCCTTCTGTTCCTGCTTAATTCTGTGGAGAAGGTGCGGAAGTAGCAGAGCTGGAGGAAATGCATAGATCAGTGAAAACTGGTCCCCTGGGAAGACTAATGCGTCTGTTCCGCCTGCTAGCGGTCCCCTTGTTTGACATAAAGTTGTCGACCTTATTAATGACTCTGTACACAAATAGGTCCAAGTCCGGAGTACCCCATCTGACATATTGCTAGGAAGATGTCTGGGTAAAGAGATCATTCTGGAAATAATTGTTGGCATCTCAAGTAGTACGCCTGATAGGCAAGGAGTGTTGTGTTCTGACAAAGCTATAACATTATTCACCTCTCTTTTGGGCTGTGCCTCCCCTGGTGATCGATGTAAGCCACCGCCGTAGCTCTGCCAGACTGAATCCTGTCAGGACAGTCCCGTAATCTGACCACCAAGATTCTTTGGCCAGACGTACTGCCTGAAACTTCCAAGAAAGTTGATAGGCAAGGTCCTCTAACCTGGACCATTTCCCCTGGACAGAATCTTTTTCCAGGGCTGCTCCCTAGCCTAGAAGGCTGGCATCTGTTGTTAACACCTTGCAGGATAAAGATTTCCCCTCCTGCTGGATAACAATCACCAATTTAGGCTCTGACCTATGTTGGGAGCCAAGCATATTGGAAACAAACAAGGCTTGAATCCTCTTTATTCCAGACCCACAGGGTGATGTCTTGAAGCAGTTTTTGAATAAAATGTAAGGGATGGCGTAAGGGATGGCCCTGAAGGAGGACACTATTTCCCCTAAAAATGTTCTGTAGCTGAATGAAGGAATTTTCCTTTATCCTGATAAGTTTAATTAGTCCTACAATGGAACTAATTCACGTCTGGGGTAAGAATACCTTCTTCTGTATGGTATCTATAACCAGCCCCCCAGTAACCTCCTTGATGGTTTTAAGGAGAATCTTCCTAGGCTGAGAATCCAACCTAGAGATTTCAGATATCTATAGCTGAGATCAAACTCGGTTTTTAGACCTGAGACCGAATGATCTATTAAAAGTAGATCCTTTTAATAGGCTAGGACCGTTATGACTTGAGCCCTTAACCTGGCTAAAGGAGGTGCCAGAATCTTTCAGAACACTCGTAGTGCTGTGGCTAAACCGAATGGCAGTGCCACAATTGAAAAAATAATTTTATATTTCAAACCGCAGAAATTTCTGGTAAGCGGAAAACATTGGCACATGGAGATATGCAACTCCCCTCCTTGCAGGATGGACACAGACGATCGAATTATGAAAGGATCCGATGTTTAAGTGCCGATTCAGATCTCTGAGATCTAGAATGGGTCTTACCTCTCTGTTTGGCTCTGAGACCTTAAAAGGTCTGCGCTAAAAAAAAACCCTGTTCCACTAAGAGAATCTCTTATAATTCAGATTTTTATTGACAATTTTAAGAAATTTACAAACAACTAAACACCCAAACACAAAAAAACAGAGAAACACACAACATCCTACAAATAATAAAGAACATACCACATTATAATAAAATATAAAACATATACCCACCCACTGACACACCCTACCACGGGGCAGAGGGAGAGCAAAAAAACAAAAACAAAAAAAAAAACAATTAGAACTACCCAAAATTACTGCTCAAACCAACATCACCTTGCTCAACCTAACTTTGCACCGATTTCCTATCCTGTCTACAACCTCCAATCATATTCTGTAATTCACAGGATTCCCTTAACATCTTCCATGGCTGCCAAATTTGACAACATTGTCCGTAAGTGTCCGTCTCCTGCAACAAGAGAATCTCCATCCTCGCAATATAATCCATCTCTGAAATCCACTCAGTCAACGATGGAGCATGTGCCAACCACCAATGGCTTGGTATAACTGCTCTTGCAGCTGTCAACCAGTGTCTCAGAAGGCCTTTTTTAATGCTTTAGATGAGCCAGGAAGAATGGATAACAAAATAATTTGTGGTATGTTGGGAATAGTTTCCCCCCGTTACACGGGCATAAAGTATCATATCCCAAAAATTATAAACTGAAGCACATTCCCACCAAATATGTAATAACGAACCTTTGGCAGAATGACAACGCCAACACAAGTCCGTGACATTTGGATATATCTGGTGGAGCAGTAACGGATATCTATACCATTGAGAAAGAAGCTTAAAGTTAGTCTCTAGTGCCTTAGTAGCTAACGACATATTATGTGTAAGAGTAAACTCTTTTTCCCATTCCTCTATTTTAATTTGGACCTTCAAGTCTCTATGCCACCTATCTGTAAACTCTGGGGGATATGGATGGAGTCTAGGGATAAGAACCCTATACACAGAAGACAAAATATGTTCTGGTACAGTTTCTTGTAGCAGAAAAGATTCAAAGGTATCTAGTTCTTTGTTAAACACATCCATAGAAAGGAAAGAAAAGATGTCAGTTGCCGATATTCCAGCCATTGTTTGATTGAATGTTGCTGTAAATTTGATAACGATGGGAGCTCTCCCTGAAAAAGAATTTGGGATATTTGACGATTTGACTCCTTGCTCCATGTCAAAAAATTCCCCAGTGCCATTGCTGAGGGAAACGCTGGATTACCAAACACGGGTGTCATTATTCCCACTTTTGGGGAGAGCCCCAGTTGGGTTTGCATTTTATCCCAGGTACGCAATAAGTGAGCTGTAAGAAGAGGCATGGAAGAAAGTGGGCCCCGGACAGCGGTATCTAAGCAGGGAAGCACCTGAAGATCAAAGGGGACAATTAATTGTTCTATGTGTACCCATTGTTTAAAATGCAAATGATGGAACCAGTTTACTAGTCTGACTAATATCGCTGACACATGCTAGTAATATAGGTCAGATGCCCCCACCCCCCCCTTTTGCTTTAGGGAGAGACCAAATTCTCTGTAATCTAGGTCTATTGCTTCCCCAGATAAACCTTGTAAAGGCAGATTGTAGCGTATTGAAGAAGGAACAGGGAACCACAATTGGTATGGTTTGAAAAAGAAAGAGAAAACGTGGTGCTATATCCATTTTTAAGATATTAATCCTTCCAAACCATGAATAGTGGACTTGATCATACTTTTTAAGGTCTTTTATTGTACGCTGCATAAGTGGATAATCATTTTCTATATATAGCTTAGTAAGATCCTGTGGAATTTTTATACCCAAGTATTTCAATGTCAAGGTACATATCTTAAAGGGAAAATTGTTCCCAAGAGCCTTAACTTGATGAAGAGACAGGGAAACATTAAGAATTTCTGATTTAGACAGATTTAACTTAAAATTACTCAAAGCTCCAAAACACTGGAATTCATACAGAATAGATGGCATAGAGACATGTGGGTTGATGACGTAAAGTAACAAATCGTCAGTAAATACTGCTAACTTCACCTCCTTTTTTGTCTAAGAGCTGTTACCAGATGTTTCATTAACAGAACGAACAGGAGAGGAGACAGTGGACATCCCTGATGCGTCCCATTTTGAATAGGGACATTTGGTGATAATGACTGGTTGATCCATATTCTTGCTCTTGGCTTAGTATAAAGCGTCATCATCTGGTCCTAGTCCTATTTGAGTCAGAGTCTGTTCAAGAAACGGCCACCCAACACGATCAAAAGCCTTCTCTGCATCGACAGACAGAAGGCAAACCGGTAATTTTACTGACTGAGCATAATCGATGAGTAAAAGGGATTTAAGCGTGTTGTCACGTGCTTCTCTCCCTTGTACAAATCCAACTAGTGTTGGAATGGCAGTTTCAGAAACATACTCCTGTTTACGATGACCAAGAGAACCACCGTCAAGAGATGATGGGGGAGTAAGCTTATACAAAGCTGTGAAATAATTAAAAAAATAAAATAGGATTTTTTGTACTCACTGTAAAATCCTTTTCTCTGTAATTCACCGACTGACACAGCTCCTCTCTTAGCCATTGGGTTGTTATGCCCACCACTAGGAGAATACTAGGCATTACTTGTTATGTAACACTCAGAACTTTTCAGTTCGGCTCAGGGGGCAGTCCCTTGGGCAACAACCCTCCAGCCTGCCATGCAGTCATCAGTATGTCAACAATCAGTATAACGTAAAGAGAAAAAGGAGGGGCGGGTGCTGTGTTGGTCGGTGAATTACAGAGAAAGGGATTTCACGGTGAGTACAAAAAATCCTATTTTCTCTTATATTCACTGACCGACACAGCTCCTCTCTTAGCCATTGGGACGTCCCCAAGCAGTGCCAAACAAGGGGTGGGGAAACAGCATAGAAAACTTCATCCACTATGGCAAGTGGGAACTAGTGAAACTTTACCCACAAAAAAAAAAAAAAAACCAACAGTGCATGGAGAAAACCACCACAAAACCGGCGTACCCTCAACAGGAGTGACTACCCACAACCACAACAAAACTGCGGAATGTAATGCAACAGCGCATTAACTTAACGGTACTGCGTTTTTATCGAAAAACCTGACATCTACCTAGTAGAACTTGGTAAACGTGTGGACAGACGACCAGGTTGCTGCTTTACACACCTGAGCGACAGACGCTTAGTGTCGGAAGGCCCAAGATGTTCCGATTGCCCTTGTGGAGTGGCCCGTGACCGGAAAGGGGGCATCTGTCCCTTCAAGGCATAGGATTGCACTACAATCTGTGTGATCCACCTGGAAATGGTGGCCGACGAGACCACCTTGCCTTTCTTTGGACCAGCCACCAAAACAAACAGTGAGTCTGACTTCCGAAAGGGAGCGGTGGCAGACAAATACACCTTTAGAGCCCGAACCACATCCAGCGCATGAAGGGCTAACTTCCTTAGGGTGTTTCGGCTTAGGACACAGAGATGGTAATACAATGTCTTCATTGATATGAAAAGCCGAGACTACTTTCAGCAGAAAACACGATTGTGGACGCAACACCATCTTATCTTTGTGGATAACCAGATAAGGAGACTTGCAGGGCAAGGTGGCCAGTTCTGAAACCCTCCTGGCCGATGTGATGGCCACTAGAAAGACCACTTTCTGGGAAAGAGTCAACAGGGGAATCTCCCTGATATTTTCAAACGGCAATTTTTGAAGCGCCGGTAACACCAGGTTTAGATCCCATGGGGGTATCGGTGGACGCACCGGAGGAACTACATGTCGCACCCCCTGAACAAAGGTACTCAATAATGAGTGAGACGCCAGGGGTCGCTGAAAAAAAAGACAGCCAAGGCTGATATTTGCCCCTTAATGGTGCTTAATGCCAATTTCTGGTCTACTCCTTGCTAGAGAAACAGCAGGATCCTGGATATAGAAAAGGAGCGGGGATGCCATCCTTTCTCCTCACACATGGAGATGTAAGCCTTCCAGGTACGATGATATATCTCCCGAGAAGAAGATTTCCATGCCCTCAACATAGTTGGGATCACAGAGTCCGACACACCCAGGTTTCTCAACACCTGGCTCTCAATAGACATGCCGTTTAAAGCCAGCGATGGTAAAGCACGATGGACAAATTGGACCTTAAGACAGAAGGTCCTCTCATAACGGCAGTCGCCATGGGGCGCCTGCCACCAGGCGTACTAGGTCTGCGTACCAAGGACGCCGAGGCCAATCTGGGGAAATCAGTATTACTGGGATCCCCTCGACTTCCACTCTGCGAAGCAGACGTGGTAACAGTTTCAGTGGAGGAGACGCTGGGTCGGTACAATCACCGACTTCTTTAGGTTCAACAGCCACCCAAATTCTTGCAGGGTCTGCATGGTAATCTCCACAACCTCCTCTAATTCTGAGGCAGAAGATGCCCTCAGGAGGAGATCATCTAGTTATCCCATGATCGCGATCCCACGTTGCCGCAGCAATGCCAAAACTGGAGCCAATACCTTGGTAAACACTCGGGGGGCTAATGCCAGACCAAAAGGAAGAGACACAAACTGGTAGTGTGCTTCTCCAACTGCAAATCGCAGAAACTTTTGATGCCGAAGGCATATGGGTATGTGCAGGTACGCATCCTGGATGTCCAAAGACGCCAGGGAGTCCCTTTGATGGAGTGCAGCGACTACTGAGCGAACTGATTCCATTCTGAACTTCTGCACTTTCACAAAGTCATCGAGGGCTTTTAGGTCCAAGATTGGACGTACCCCTTCCTTCTTGGGAACCACAAACAGATTTAAGTAGAATCCCTGGAAAGTTACGATTCCGAAACCGATACAGCCACCCCATGACTCAGCAGGTCCCTTACTGCCCCCCAAGAGGGTCTCCTGGCGAGATGGGGAAGAGGGCCCCCAAGAGGGCCTCCTGACGAGACGGTCAAGAGAGAAACTATCTTGTAGCCTGAGGAAATCAGATCGCAGATCTATTGGTCAGATAGTCGAGAGGACCATCGGCTGCAAACTCCCAAAGGCCTCTTGGCATACTCTGAGGGTGTTGTGTGCGGAGTCACCTAAGTGGATTGAAGTTTCATCTTCTCATCCTCTTGCTTTTATATTTAATATTATTTTTGGACTAGTCACATTTTGTTTTTTATTACTGTTTTTCACTTTTTTATTTGTGTTTATATCAATAATTTGTACACAAGGTGGAAAATAAGTGTTGTTATGGTGGTAATGATATAATTTAGCACTATTTATGGTATATGCTTTTCACCGCAGCTTTCTTTTTTAAATTGCTTTATATTGTGTGTACCTCACATTAAATTGCAGCAGGAATTTTTTATATTTTTTTCACGGATATTCTTTTAATGTTTATAGACAGCGCTGTTTTTTCCAATTTTTTTCACAAGAGAAGCCTGTTGCTCTCCCAATTTGTGGTGCAACAGTTTTGCCCACTCAGTGTCTGCGACACAAGTGCGGATGCCAGTACTGGTCGCACGGTGGACCCCACAACCGTAAACAAGGAACGAGCCACTGCCTCGGCCTTCCTGTCCGTGGGATCCTTAAATGCAGGTGTCCCCTCTACCAGGATCGTAGTTACTTTATTTAACCTGGATACTGGGGGGTCCACAACCGGAGGAGCCGACCACTTCTTGAGAAGGCTCTACTCAAAGAGCTAATGCACCGCCATGGATTTGGGGACCGAAAAGGTCCGTTGCGGGCGACCCTATTCCTTGTAAATTAACTTGTCAAAGTAAGTCAGATACATGAACACCTTAGGTGAACGGGCTGATTTGCGGGACCCAAAAGGGACCGCTACATCAGCAGAGGGATCTGCTGGCACCTGAATCTTCAGGGTATCACGCACAGCTGTGATAAGTGCTCCAACAAGAACTTTGACGAGCACGGACCTGGACAGGGACTCATCCTCACTGGCCGAACGGTCCTGGTTAGCGTCATCTGACAAGACAGAGCAGGGGTCATCAGCCTCAGCAGGGCCCGAGTCTGCATCAGAGCTCTCCCCAGAGGACCGGGGGGGGAAGGGGCGCTTTTTTGCACCCTTTCGCCCAAGGACCACCTCTATCTTGGCAACGAACGAATTGAGGACCGCTATCAAGGTGTCCAGGGGCACAGCGCAGGCCGCAGGCAACCCGGTTGCAATTGCCTGGATTTCGGGGGAAGAAACACCAGTTCCTGAAGCCCTGCTGACCCTACCCTGTCTGCCACCCAAAGGGAACTTAGGACAGTGACAGTCCCACCCTCATAACTGCTGCTGGCTGAGGGGCTCTTTCCCGCAGGACTCACCACCCTGAGGGGTTCTGCGCTATCCAGCAGGTAGTGCCTGTAGTCTCTGTTGGCTCCCAGGTGCAGAGGAAACAGTGCTGTGTCGGTGGAAGCAGCTGCAAATGGCGCTAAAACCTCTCTGAAGTGTGCCCAGGTATTCAAGAAAATGGCCTCCCAGCGTTCATCACAAGGACATAAAACACAGGGAAAATGGCCGTCAGAGCACAGGAGCACATGCCGCCGCTAGAGTACACTGAAAGATGTGCCGCCTCATCACCACTGCTAACACTGAAGCCCTGGATAACAGAGGGAGAGTATCCAGAGCCGCGTCACAAATGTACTTCAGGCCTTGCACTAGTTGGTCTGCTAGTTCCACGCAGACAGGAGAAGCCTGTTGCTCTCCCAATTCGTGGTGCAAAAGTTTTGCCCACTCGGTTAGTGTCTGAGACACAAGTATAGACGACAGTACTGGTCGCATAGTTGACCCCACAACCGTAAACAAGGAATGAGCCACTGCCTCTGCCTTCCTGTCCATGGGGTCCTTAAAGGCAGGAGTCCCCTCTACCGGGGTCGTGGTTATTTTGTTTAACCTGGATACTGAGCGGTCCACGACCAGAGGAGCCGACCACTTTTTGAGAAGGCTCTCCTCAAAGGTGCAAAGCTGTGATAAGTGCGCCAACAAGCGCTTTGTCGCGCACGGACCCGGACGGGGACTCATCCTCACTGTCCGATCGGTCCTGGTCAGCGTCACCTAACAAGACAGAGCAGGGGTCACCAGCCTCAGCAGGGCCCGAGTCTGCGTCAGAGCTCTCCCCGGGGCAGGGGGGCAGGGGCCATTTTTTACCACCTTTGCATCCACGCACCGCCTCCACGCAACGAACAAATTGAGGACCGCCGACAAAGCATCCAGAGACACCGCACTGTCTGCAGGCGAACCGGTTGCAATTGCCTGGATTTCGGGGGAAGAAACAAGAGTTTCCGAAGCCATGCTGACCCTACCCTGTCTGCCACCTGTTGGGGACTTAGGACAGTGATGGTCCCACCCTCCTAACTGCTGCTGGCTGAGGGGCTCTTTCCCGTAGGACTCAACTCCCTGACTGGTTGTGCGCTGTCCAGCTAGTAGTGCCTGTGTCAGCTCCCAGATGCATAGGAGACCACACCGCGCTATGCAGAGCTGCTCTGAATGGTGCTGAAACTGACCAAAAACATGTTCAGGCTTCAAGAAAATGGCCACCGAGCGTCCAATATAAAGAAAATAATCACAGGGAAAATGGCCGCCGAACTACAGGAAAATGGCCAGAAAGCATGCTGCTCCTTGCCCCACCAAAGATGGCCGCCGAGCACTGTATACCATGAGAGACAGCGAGAAAAAACATGCAGATAATGGCGGTGAAACAGAGCTACAGCGATCAACAGACACAGCCTCCAGACACCTCCAGGGAGAGACCTACACACATGCAAGGCACAGCCAGCCCACGCAGTCACCCTCAGGTGAGAGCCCTCCTGGAGAGCCCCTGTATATGGCACACACACACCGCTCAGCAGCCCATGCAGCATCCCCCACAGGGAAGGGGGGAGGTAAGATAGGGACAGGGAGAGAAGAGAGGGAGGTGAAGGACCCCCAAATCGATCTCTCAGGGAATGCCCAGCTGCTCAGCCCCACCGAGGCAGGGAGAGCTGTACTTACCAGTCCTGAAATGCTGGGAGACATTCCAAAACAGACCCACTCTCTGATCAGTACGGGGTGGCTGCTGGCCCGGCACACTGACGCAGACATCAGTAGCCCGATCATATGTTTGCCCGGGAGCATTTATCTTCACCGACCACCTCTGGAGCTGCGGCATGTCGTGGCCAACCCAGCGCGGAGCTCTGGTCTGCACACGCTCGCTGGCCAGGCTGGGGAGACTACAAGGATAAGAGTATCCAGCCTGTCACCCAGCCGGCTGTTGATAGCAGGTCACAGGATCTTTAATCTTGCTCAAAAAGCAAAGCTTCTGCAAAAAAATACATGGACCGATGGGCCTGCAGGGTTCCTACTTCCTAGGTCTTTCTCTTTCAATAGGCAGAAAAAAACTGAAGCTGCAATGCTGGCTGTGGGGTTGTTACCTAACGGACCGCCCCTTGGGCGGAACTAGAAACTTCTAGTTTTTATATTACATGTTAGCATGTTATGCCTAGTCCTCTCCTAGAGGTAGCGTAACAACCCAGTGGTCTAAGAGAGGAGCTGAGTCAGTCAGTGAATGTAAGAGAAAACCGAGGTACTGCCAGTAGTGGGAGGGGTTATATAGGGAGTGGACTTTTTGTCTCAGGGCGTGCCAGTGTCCATCACCTGAAGGTGGCCTATACCCCAAATAGTAACTGCTATGGCTCTGTGTCCCGTGATGTACGATAAGAAATAAAAATAACCCAAGTAAAGGAGGCAGGAGGGAGTTGGGGGGGGGGCACTTGTACAAGGGTAAACAAGCATGAGGATATAAGGCAACAGAGGCTGTGGCATGTGACACCAGAAGAACAGAAGGATGAACAGCATGAACCCACAAGCCTAAACACCTAGGTGTGTCCTGGGGTCTGACAGGAAATTCTGAAAACTTTACTAATCTTAATCCAAAAGAACATGATTCTAAGAATCATCTGGACCCATCCCACTCCAGTGAAACATCCTCAGCTGAGGAGCAAAGGAAAGAAATATTAGTCTCACTTCTAAGAACATTTACCTATCTAAGGATAGGAACAATGAAAAACACGAAGAAATGTGCTCAATAAGCTGAGAATCAGCTATAGGATAACTGGTAGACATTCCAGAGATCAGGCCCCACCAAGGCTGTATAGATGTACTATATCCCCTACACTTGCAGTAGGTTCCCAGCATTTTCTGGCTACTGACAATCCAGGGGAGAACAAGGCCATCCAGCAATGGATAATTCATGCCATGCATGAAATGAGAAACTTGCTCTGCAGTGTAATGACCAAAAGTTGAGGAGAGCCAGATGGCCATAAGGGAGACACAGTAAAGTCAAGAGCAGCACACTCAGTGTCATTCAGTGTACAGACCAGGCTATTTGGCCTGTCATAGGAAACTCACTCAAAACCTTTCCAGAGGTGTAGGCCCTGTAACACTTAAAGCGGAGTTCCACCCAAAAATGGAACTCCCGCTTTTCAGAATCCTCCCCTGCTAATACAGGTATTTTGCTCCCACTTCCGGGCATAGATAATGGAGCCAGCCGCGGGTATCTACACCACTTCCAGCACATTGTCATCGGTAGGTGGCACATTAAGGCTGGATTCACACCTATGCATTTTTAGTGCTTTTTGCATTTTGCACTACAGTCAATTTAGCATGGATTCCTATGGAACGCATTCTGTAGTGCAAATCTGCAAAAAGCACTAAAAATGCATAGGTGTGAATCCAGTCTAAGTGACTACCCTGAGTTTGGTAGTGCCCAACAAATCTTGGATGATCCTATATATAACAGTCTAAACATATTTTTTATGAGGATTATAGTCGAAGACTTGCTTTTTTAAAAACATTTGGTATTCTTCAAAATTGCTGAATTAAGTGGAATCATTCCATCACTGTACATACCATTAGGGTTATCAAACAATGACAAATAAAAAAGGTATACTTTCTAGAAACCTGTGACTTATCTCCCATATACCCAGAACATGGTAGACAATCTGATAAGTGCATATATTTGCATTTGAGAAAACCCACATCCTCTTCAGAATTTGCTCACAGTGCATTTTTTGGCCTAAATTTCAATAGGAACTGAACAAACTGTCTCCACTCATACTGATTTTTGTACAATAAAAACAAGAAAAGAGCAGCTGGCTGGCATTTTCTAAACTTCTGAAGAAACACAACATGCAAAAGCACTGTGGACAGTTCATAATATGTAGATGAAAAAACAAGATATGACACCTCTAAAGTGATTTTTATTTCAGATGTGACACTGGGCTACAAAATTTCTGTTTCTGCCCCACAATACAATCATAACAATAGATTTCCATTAACAATATGACTAGTAGAGGAGTCCCCCCTCATAGAATCAAAGATGATATTAATGTTTCTATAATCTAGTCCAATAATACACCTGTGATCCCTTTTGGAAATCATGACATGCATTTACCTTAGGAAATGTTTGGAAACACAAATTTCTACTCTTGGAGGCCTTTCACACTGCGCCGCCCATAGCATTGGCGGTAAAACGCCGCTATTTTTAGTGGCGTTTTACCGCCGGATTTGCGGTGCATTTCGAGAAATGGTTAAAACCGCCCACAATAGCGGCGTTTTGCCGGCCGTATTTCAGCACTGCCCCATTGATTTCAATGGGGAACAGCGGTGGAGGAGCGGTAAATACACTGCTCCTTCACCGGTCCAAAGAAGCTACTGCAGGACTTTTACTGATGTTCATATGGTTCTAACAAGCTTCAGATGCTTTAATGTGCGTAACTGTAAGGCATTTTGAATAGACTGCCAATACATCACAGCACATATTTTAATGGACCTGCAGCATTTTTGTCAAAGAACGGGCCCACAACACATAGATGGTTATCAATGAATAGGCTGCCTTACCACAGTGATAAACTCTGTGGTTTACATCAGTGTATTGTGGTGCACTAAAATGCATATGTGGGGCTGCTAGGTGTGTTGGAGTATGGATGTAATCTAATTGCACAGCACAGCTATGCACCACATTTATTTGGGTACGTTGACACAAGTAGCAGTAATATGTAGTAAAAAGACTGTTTAACTTGTGTTACTGCAATAAATCAGTGTGAAAGTGCCCACAGACATTCTCGTTTTGACCTATTTATCAGCACTTAATGTGCTGACCACTCCACAGTATTCTCACCCTGATCTCTCTTGACAGGCTCTGCAGCTCAGTGGTCATCTCCACACTTTGCTCTTCTAATTGCTGGCGACGCTGAAGATTGCTGGAAATCTGCAGCTTCTCTGCTCGCAGTTCATTGGCAGAACTCTTCAGTTGTTGGATCTGTTCTTGTTGGTCCTGTATCCGCTGGCGCAGCAGCTCAATTTTACCAGAAACTAGAGGTTACAAAAAAGAATATGAAAATAATTAGGTACAATATGCTGCAGCTGCTTTTTCATACTAGCAGAGGTTATGCAGTTAGGCTCCTTGGGGGCAGGGACCGATGTGAATGTAAAATATTTATGTAACAAGCTGCATAAATTGTTGGGGTTCTACAAGTACCTGTAATAGATCAGAAACATAACCCTGTCAAGTTTTTGAATCAAACTACAAATAAGCTAGGCCTACATAGTAATCAACTACTGCATCAATTCAACAGGGAAGAGATTCCCAAACAGTGTCACAAGAGACATACAGTATGGTGTTTTCATGTTCTGAAAAGGTTGCCATCTGGAGACCGTGAACAGGTGTTTGTACAAAAGGAATTCTTGGTGTATTACAAAACTCTCCATACATGTGATAAACCACCCCACAGCTTCCTAGTGGCTTCTGTGAAGTTATCCAACTGTTTTACAGGATTTTTATTGAATAGGTCTGCATGTGTTATATTATTTAATCATACAGGTAGTTAATGAGTCAAGGATGTAAGCTAGGATGAAAACACAAAATAGGATTTTTCATAGATCTGGATATAGCAGAATGAAGTCTACTAGCTATGTTTGATATGGATAACTACACTTCTCAAATGATCTCTCATCCCTGCAGTGCTTTATATGACAATGCAGTCCAGCAAGAGATGTAATCAGCCATGGATCCTTTGAAATGGCTTTTTTTTTTTTTTTTTTTAACAACTTCACAAGGATGTTACTGTACGTTTAAAGACCGGGACTCCAGCAGGTAAACTATGCAAAAAGTAAAACTAATTAAGAGGAGGAAAAAAAAGACAGCAGATTTTGTACAGTATTAGGAACATTACATAAAACAAATAAGTTAAAGCTTATAGACATTCACCAAAGCACATTATAAATGGTTTTGATTACCATACACATTTTTCCAATGTATTAAGGGCTCATTCACATGCGCCAGATCGTTTTTTAGAGGCCATTTGACATGCCTTTAGGAGTTAATATGCACCACCTATTTTAAACCCCTTCCATCAAGGCCAGATTTGTGCAGTGCATGACTAATAGTTGTCCTGTGGACAGATTTTTCCACCTGAGCTGTGGATCTCTGCAGCTCCTCCAGAGTAACCATGGGGCTCTTGGCTGTTTCTCTGATTAATATTTAAAGAAGACTTGGTCGTTGTGCACATTTCCAACAGGACACTGATCCAAAAACACACATCTAAGGCCACTGTTGCATTTCTGAAGAACAGGGTGAAAGTGATTCAGAGGCCAAGTATGTCTCCTGATCTGAACCCAATCAAACACTTATGGGGAATTCTGAAGAGACAAGCATCACTCTCCAACCAGCATCCATGTCGCCAACTTGTTCATTCCATGCCTAGAAGACTTGGTATTGTCCTTACAAATCATGGAGGTCATACAAAATACTAGATGTAGTTGTGGGGCATATTAATTTTTGCATCAACTAATTTGAGTAAAGCGGACTATTTTGTAATCCAAGTTATATTATTAAAGTTATACGATTAACCGATTAATTAATTAATGACGGCATTAGCGCGGACCTACATTTTCGGGACTACGTCTATTGACGTCGTCCCGTGTACGAGCGGCCTGCGCGCCCCCTGAGGGGCGCGCGCGGCACGCTCTGTGATTGGTGAGTCCATGAGACTCACCTGATCACCGATCCGTGCAAGGGGTCGATCCCGACCCCTTATCACGTGATCAGCTGTCAGCCAATGACAGCTGATCATGTGATAGAACGGAGCCGGTAATCGGCTATTAGCCGGTAAAAAAAAAGATCACGGCCAGTAATGTAAGCGCTCACCTGCCCACTGCCAGTGCCCACCTGCCCCCTGAAGTGCCAATTTAATAAAAGTTAGTGCCCCCCGTCAGTGCCACCCAGCAGTGCCCACAGTGCCACCCAGCAGTGCCCACAGTGCCACCCAGCAGTGCCACCCACAGTGCCACCCAGCAGTGCCACCCACAGTGCCCACAATCTGCCTCAAAGGTGCTGCACCCCAGTGCCGCCCATCAGTGCCCAGCAGTGCCGCCCATCAGTGCCGCCCATCAGTGCCCAGCAGTGCCACCTATCAGAGCCACCTATCAGTGCCACCTATCAGTGCCCATCAGTCCCATCTATCAGTGGTACCCATCCGTGCCACCCATCCATGCCACCCATCCGTGCCACCCATCCGTGCCATCTTATCTGTGCCCATCTTTTCTGTGCCCATCGGTGCCGCCTTATCTGTGCCTATTAGTGCCGCCTTAACTATGCCTATCAGTGCCTACCAATGCAGCCCATCAGTGCCCACCAATGCAGCCCATCAGTGCCCACCAATGCAGCCCATCAGTGCCCACCAATGCAGCCCATCAGTGCCCACCAATGCAGCCTATCAGTGCCGCCTAATCAGCGCACTTCAATGAAGGAGAAAAATGACCCGTTTGCAAAATTTTAGAACAAACTATTAAAACATGATTTTTTTTTTTTTTTTTGCATCTTTTTTTTTTTGTTTAGCAAAAAATAAAACTCTGAGCTGTAACTAAATACCACCAAAAGAAAGCTCTATTTGTGGGAAAAAATGATAAAAATTTCATTTGGGTACAGTGTTGTATGCCCGCGCAATTGTCATTCAAAGTGCATCAGCGCTGAAAGCTGAAAATTGGTCTGGGACTGAGGGGGGTTTAAGTGCCCAGTAAGCAAGTGGTTAAACAGTCGTTTTTTTCAGGTGCACTAATTTTAATGACGATTAAAGTGAAAAATTCCTTTAAATATCTTGTCTGGGTGGTGTCTATAATATGCCTGTGAAGTGCCACCTGTTTCCCGTGTTTAGAACAGTCCCTGCACAAAATGACATTTAATGGAAAAAAAGTAATTTAAAACTGCTTGCGGTTTTAATGTAATATCTGGTTCCGGCAATGCGGATGAAAATCATTGAGAAAAATTGCATGGGTAGCCCCCCTGCCCATTACCAGCCCCCTTGGGTCTTGTAAGGATATTAAGGGGAACCCCATAGCCAAAAAAAAAAAAAAAGGAAAGGTGTGGGGCCCCCAGGCCCTATATACTCAGAACAGCAGTATACAGGTGGTGCAAACAAGACAGGGACTGTGTAGGTTTGTTGTTAAGTAGAATCTGTTTGTAATTTTGAACTGGTACATTTTTAACCACTTAATAACCGCCCTATAGCCGAATGACGGCTACAGGGCGGTTTCTTAACTCTGGGAGGCCGTCATATGACGTCCTCCCAGAATTCCGCTCTCGCGCGCCCCCTGGGGCACGCATTCGAGAGCATCCGTGACCACCGGGTCCGCATCACGGATCACGGTAAATGGCCGCTCATAGCGGCCGTTTACCACGTGATCGCTCCGTCAAATGACGGAGTGATCACTTGTAAACAAACCGGCGTCATGTTATGACGCCGGTTCCTCCCTCCCCCTCACTGTACCGATCGGAACAGCGAGGGGGGAAGAGATTGGTGTCAGCAGCGATGTGGGCTGCATCTGCAGTGCCCACATCGCTGCTCACCGAAAATTAACCCCTCAATACCCTGCAATACTCTGCCATTACTCTGCCATTACTCTGCCATTACTCTGCCATTACTCTGCCATTACTCTGCCATACCCTGCAACGCTCTGCAACACCCTCCAATACCCTGCAACACTCTGCAATGCTCTGCAACACTCTGCAATACCCTGCAACACTCTGCAATGCTCTGCAACACCCGCCAATACCGTGCAACACTCTGCAATGCTCTGCAACACCCTCCAATATCCTGCAATGCTCTGCAACGCAATACTCTGCAACGCCATACTCTGAGATACCCAGCCATAGTCGGTGATACCCTGCAATACCCAGCCATAGACACCCCCCCCCCCCCTCCCGCCGCCCTCCGGTGCTTCTACCGACTCGCCAATACGATCAAATCCAGAATCTTTTTTTTTTTTCAGGCTTCCCAGCTTAGAGATGAGATGCGGGGTCTTATTGACCCCATATCTCACTGTAAAGAGGACCTGTCATGCCATATTCCTATTACAAGGGATGTTTACATTCCTTGTAATAGGAATAAGGCCGCGTACACACGCGGGGACTGTTCGCTGAAACTTTGTTCGTCAAACAGTTGCCGCAACAGTCCGCTCAAAATTTGCATGAGCGGACTTGCCCACACACGAGCGGACTGTTTCAGCGAACTGTTTGCCAAACAGTTCGCTCAACTTTTGAAATGAACGGACTCGCCCACGTAAGGCGGAGGCAAGTCCGCCCATTTCGAGCGCGTGTACAGGTAGGCGGGGCCCGCGAAGGAGACGTCGCGGGCACCGCCGCCTGGAATGGACTTAAAGGGGAACCCCAACGCCGAAAAAAATCGGCGTGGGGGTTCCCCCAAAGTCCACAACAGACCCTTGTCCGAGCACGCTACCCGGCCGGCCAGGAAAGGGGGGGCGAGCGAGCGCGCCCCCCCTCCTGAGCCGTACCAGGCCGCGTGCCCTCAACATGGGGGGTGCCTTGGGGAAGGGGGGGCCGCGCGGCCCCCCCACCCCAAAGCACCTTGTCCCCATGTTGATGAGGACAAGGGCCTCTTCCCGACAACCCTGGCCGTTGGTTGTCGGGGTCTGCAGGCGGGGGGCTTATCGGAATCCGGGAGCCCCCTTTAAGAAGCTCGCTCGCTCGCCCCCCTTTCCTGGCCGGCCGGGTAGCGTGCTCGGACAAGGGTCTGTTGTGGACTTTGGGGGACCCCCACGCCGATTTTTTTCGGCGTTGGGGTTCCCCTTTAAGTCCATTCCAGGCGGCGGAGCCCGCGACGTCTCCGTCGCGGGCCCCGCCTACCTTCACACGCGCTCGAAATGAGCAGACTTTCCTCCGAGCGGGAACAGTTTGCTCATTTCGAAAGTAGCCTACACACGGGCGGACTGTTCGCTCAAACAAAGTTTCAGCGGACAGTTTTTCGGAATTTCCGAAAGACTTTGTCCGTCAAACTGTCCGCTGAAACTGTCCGCTGAAAGCCCACACACGGGCGGACTGTCCGCTGAAACACTGTTCAGCGGACAAAGTTGGGCGAACAGTCCGCCCGTGTGTACGCGGCCTAAAAGTGATCAAAAAATTTATTTTTGGGGAAAAAAATGTCAAACTAAAATAAAGTAAAATGAACAATAAAATGTTTTTTTTTTTTTTTTAAGCGCCCCTGTCCCCATGTGCTCGCATGCAGAAGCGAACGCATACGTAAGTCCCGCCCACATATGAAATCGGCGTTCAAACCACACATGTGAGGTATCGCTGCGAACGTTAGAGCGAGAGCAATAATTCTAGCCCTAGACCTTCTCTGTAACTCAAAACATATAACCAGTAAAAAAAAATTTAAACGTCGCCTATGGGGATTTTTTAAGTAGCGACGTTTGGCGCCATTCCACGAGCCTGTGCAATTTTGAAGAGTGACATGTTAGGTATCGATTTACTCGGTGTAACTTCATCTTTCACATTATGCAAAAATTGGGCTAACTTTACTGTTTTGTTTTTTTTTTTTTAAGCACAAAACAGTTTTTTTTCCAAAAAAAAGCATTCGAAAAATTGCTGCGCAAATACCGTGCGAGATAAAAATTTGCAACGACCACCATTGTGTTCTCCAGGGTGTTTGCTAAAAAAACATATATAATGTTTTGGGATTCGATGTAATTTTCTAGCAAATAAATGATGATTTTTTCATGTAGGAGAGAAATGTCAGAATTGTCCTGGGTGCTCCAGAACGCCTGATGGCGCTCCCTGCATGTTCGGTCTCTGTACGTGGCCACACTGTGTAAAAGTCTCACACATGTGGTATCGCCATACTCGGGAGTAATTGCAGAATGTGTTTTGGGGTGTAATTTGTGGTATGCATATGCTGTGTGAGAAATAAACTGATAATATGACAATTTTGTGAAAAAAAAAAAAAAGTAAAAAAAAATCTTGATATTGCAAAGAATTGTGGGAAAAAATTACAACTTCAAAAAACTCATCATGCCTCTTACTAAATACCTTGGAATGTCTTCTTTCCAAAAAGGGGTCATTTGGGGGGTATTTGTACTTTTCTGGCATGTTAGGGTCTCAAGAATTGAAATAGGCCGTCAGTACTTCAGGTGTGATCAATTTTCAGATATCGGCACCATAGCTTGTGGACTCTATAACTTTCACAAAAACCAAATAATATCCACCACTTTGTACTTATTTTTACCAAAGATATGTAGTAGTATACATTTTGGCCAAAATGTATGAAGAAAAAATTACTAATCTGCTAAATTTTATAACAGAAACAAAGAAAAATTCTTTTTTTTACAGAATTTTCTGTATTTTTTCTTTTATAGCACAAAAAATAAAAAACCCAGCGGTGATTAAATACCACCAAAAGAAAGCTCCATTTGTGTGAAAAAAATAATAAAAATGTCATATAGGTCCAGTGTTGCATGACTGAGTAATTGTCATTCAAAATGTGAGAGCACCAAAAGCTGAAAATTGGTCTGGTTATTAAGGGTGTTTAAGTGCCCAGTGGTCAAGTGGTTAAAGTGTAGATCCAGTAAAAAAAAATCTATTTTTAAACTTTTTGGAAAACATAGGGAAGGATTATCACCCCTGTATAATTTTTTAGGCTGTTTGTCTTTTTTCATCTCACTTCCTGTTGTCTCCTTCCGTTTGCAAGTAGGAGACGTTTGTAAGTTGGATGTTTGAAAGTAGGGGCCTGCCCTATATGCTCTGCAGAAATGGGGGCCTAAGGTGTTGGTGTTACCACAACACTGTAAGCCCTGAAAGTGACTCTTGGTGGGCGCTGGAATGATTATATCAAGAATTGTAATTACATGCCATTGTTGAACAGTGGTAGAAAAATTGGGCCTTTGGTGGTTGTGCTGGTGCCACAACACTATAAGTCCTCACAGTTACTCTCGGTGGGTGCAGGAACGGGCCCTGCTGTGAAATATTATATCAAAAATTGTAATACCATGCCCCTGTTAAACAGGGGCTGAAAAATTGGGCCTTAGGCACTGCTTGCTGGTGCCACGACACTGCAACCTCTCCCAGATACTCTAGTTGGAGTGCAGGAATGAGCCCTGCTGCAAAGCATTGCATCACAAATTGTAATTACATGCCCATGTTAAACAAGGGCTGAAAAATGAGGCCTTAGGCACTGGTGCTGGTGCCACGACACTGCAACCTCTCCCATATACTCTAGTTGGAGTGCATGAATGAGCCCTGCTGCAAAGCATTGCACTCCAATTACATGCCCCTGTTAAAAGGGGGCTGAAAAGTTGGGCTGGTGGCATCACCCAGAACCAAAAATGTTCTTCCAAGATATCAGAAGGATCGTTGAGGAGGAAGAGGATACTCAGTCAACATAACAGGACAGTCACCCAGCATCAGCATCAGCATCAGCATAGGCAGTCTTAAAGGGATGTGACATTTCAAAAACAAAATATTCAGTTACATCAGCTTCAGTTGCTTGGCGGCTGGTGGTGATCCAAGACCGATTCATCTTTATGAAGATCAGTCGATCAACCGAGCCGGTGGATAAGTGCACCCTGTGATCGGTTACAAAGCCACCAGCAGCACTGAAGGTGCGTTCCGAAAGAACGCTGGATGCAGGACAGGCCAGTAGCTCAATTGCATACTGTGCAAGCTCTGGCCAGTGATCCATCCTCAAGACCCAGTAAGCCAGAGGATTTTCGGTGGGAAAGGTGTCCAAGTCTGACCTTGCCCCTAGGTATTCCTGCACCATGTAAATCAGACGCTGGCGATGGTTGCTGGAACCGATCATACCTTGGGGCTGCGGACTAAAAAATTGTCTGAACGCATCGGTCAGGCGGCCACCTACTCCATCACTCCTTCTATGACTGACGAAGCCTCAGCAAAACGTTGTCCAGGACCAGGAGTTTGTAACCTCCCAGTCTCTGGGAACGCATTGCACAGACCTTTCTGCAAGGCCTCCCCGGAAATGTCTCATCCTCTGCTCCCTCTGCGATGGCAAGATAAGGTCCGCAACCTTACCCTTGTACCGTGGATCAAGGAGAGTGGCCAGACAGTAATGGTCCCTCTCCTTGATTCGAAAGAACCTTTCGCAGGCTTTGCAGGATCAAGGAGGCCAGGTACAGTGTCACTGATGCATGCACTGTCACTGCTCACCATCCTCGTGGCCTCCTCAAATGGTGACATGACAGTGAATGCATCCCTGATCATGGCCCACTGGGGTGGTGAAAAAAAAACAAGCTCCCCTGACCCTGTCCTGGTGCCATAGTCGCACAGGTATTCATCGATGGCCTTTGCTGCGTGTGAAGTCGCTGCAGCATGGTCAACGTTGAGTTCCATCTGGTGGGCATGTCAACCTAAGGCGGTTCTTGGGCAGGTTCAACTCCTTTTGGAGCTCAGCCAGCCGAGCACTGGCATTAAATGATCGGCAGAAATGCACACAGACTTTCCTGGCCTGCCTCAGGACATCCTGTAAGCGTGGGTACCTGCCCAGGAACCAATGCACCACCAGGTTATGGAAATGAGTCACACAGGGCACATGGGTCAGTTGTCCCTGTCGGAGGGCGGAGAGGAGGTTGGTGCCATTGTCACAAACCACCATTCCTGGCTTAAGCTGGTGTGGAGTTAACCACCTCTCGGCCTGCCCCTGCAGAGGTGACAATATCTGCCCCAGTGTGGCTCCTGCCCCTCAAAAAAACTAGCGCAAGCACGGCATGGCATCTTTTTGCCTGCATACTCGCGTAGCCCCTTGAATGCCTACGGAGCACCGCTGGTTCCGAGGATAGAGCACTGGAAGAGGCCATGGAGGAAGAAGAGGAGGAGGGGGTGGAGGAGAGAGTCGTGTCACAATCAGTAGTAGCATTTTGGAGGCATGGTGGGGGAACAACCTCCAACACTACTGCACCTTGTCCTGCATCCTTCCCAGCTGCCAGAAGAGTGACCCAATGGGCCGTGAAAGATAGGTAACGTCCCTGTCCATGCCTGCTGGACCATGAGTTAGTGGTAATATGCACCTAACCACTGACTGCCCTGTCCAGCAAGGCAAGGACATTGCCTTCCACATGCCAGTAGAGCTGGAATAGACTTTCGTGACAAAAAGTGACGTTTGGGGACCTGCCACTGAGGAACCGCACATTGCACAAACTCACGGAAGGGGGCCGAGTCTACCAACTGAAAAGGCAGCAGTTGAAGTGCTAGCAATTTAGCCAAGTTAGCTTTCAACCACTGGGCATATGGATGGATGGGAGTGAACTTCTTTTGACAGTCCAGCAGCTGGGGCAGGGAAATTTGCCTGCTATAATTGGATGTGGGTGTACTACTAGAAGAGTGCCCGCAAGTACTTGGCTGTGACACCTAATTGTACACCTTCATTCCTCTCAGTGTAGGTTTCAGAGAGGACTGAAGGTCTAGTGGGGTTGGAGATCCCAGCTGATGAGGAGCAAGGAGAGGTCTGCTTTGATCTTTGGCGTGGGTCTTTAAGGTACGCTTGCCAACGAGCTCTGCATGGAAGGTCAACATATGTCTGGCCAAGCATGTGGTGCCCAAGCGGCTGATGTTTTGGCCAAGCGTGATACGCTTGAGACATATGTTGCAAATAGCAGCGGTGCAATCTGATGCACTGGTCTCAAAAAGGCCCACACCAAAGAACTTTTGGAATAACGTGCAGAGGCAGCGCCCTACACAGGCAGAGCTCTGCGGTGTGATTCAGTCGGTGTGTTGCCCCCAAGCTGGCCTCCGGAGGGCATCCTGCCTCGTTGGAGATGTGCCGCCTCCTCCTCCTCTCTCCCATCAGGCACCTACGTGGAGTCAGTGACCTCATCATCCCCTCCCTCTTCGTCACTGGAGCAAACCTGGCAGTATGCTGCAGCTGGTGGAACATGACTGCCAGACTGCTGTCCTTCTTGAGCATCCCCTCTCTCTGCGCTCACGCTACTGCCTTCCTCTAGCTGGGTATGATTATCAGAGCCTTCAAAACGCTGGGCATCCTCCTGGAGTATGTACCCAAAACTGTGCTCAAACAGTTCGGGAGACTCCTCAGGAGGACATGGTGGGTCTAGGGAAGAAGTGACCGATGACCTAGAGACGAGGGAAGAGGACGCGTTGGCAGCTGCTTTGTTAGTACCCTGAGCCTGGGTGAGAGAGGATGAGGAGGATGAAGAGGGCTTGGTCATCCACTCTACCAAGTCTTCAGCATGATGCGGCTCAATGTGCCCAGCTGCCAAAAATAAGGACAAACGTGTCCCATGGCCACGTGCTGATGATGATGCACCGCGTCCACAACCAGCATGGTTGTCTCTAGACACAGAGCCTGCTTGCCCTCTTTTATTGGCTCGTGACTGTCTGCCTCTCCTTGTTGGCCTTCGAGACATAGTAATGGCATGCAGGGAGATGCTGGAGGCACACAACACCCACTAACTCCTGCAGATGTCTGTATTAGAGAACACCAGCAATAAAGGGTAGATACAGGTGTATACTGTGCTGTGCTGGAGGCACACAACACCCACTAACTCCTGTAGATGCCTGTATTAGAGAACACCAGCAATAAAGGATAGGTACAGGTGTATACTGTGCTGTGCCGTAGGCACACAACACCTACTAACTCCTGCAGATGCCTGTATTAGAGAACACCAGCAATAAAGGGTAGATACAGGTGTATACTGTGCTGGAGGCACACAACACACACTAATTCCTGCAGATGCCTGTATTAGAGAACACCAGCAATAAAAGGTAGATAGAGGTGTATACTGTGCTGTGCTGGAGGCACACAACACCCACTAGCTCCTGCAGATGCCTATATTAGATAACCTGCAGGCATCATAGCGGGCCATTGACTATCCAGCCATAACAACCGAAGCGGCTAAAAGCCGCTCGGCTGTTATGCAGGAGGAGTGGGAGGGGACGCCCCCCCACCGCTGTTACCGGTGCTCCCGCTCAATCGGGAGCACTGATTCATGATCCGATGCCTCCGGCTGCTGGGGAGCAACTGGAATGAGGTCGTAAGCGGCGTCATTCCAGTCTCCTAACAGTAAACACGGAAGCGGCGTCATCACGTCACTTCCCGTTTACTCGGCTGTCAATGGCGCCGGTTTAAAAAAAATATACAGTATACAGAATCGCCGTTTTCAGCGATCTGAATACTTTGAAGTGTAAAGGAGGGATCGGGGGTCTTTTAGACCCCCGATGCCTCCATAAAGAGTACCTGTCACCACCTATTACTGTCACAAGGGATGTTTACATTCCTTGTGACAGCAATAAAAGTGATCAAATAAAAAAAAAGTATTTAAATTTATTTAAATTTTATTTAAATATTTTTTTTAAAGCGCCCGCCGTTCCCGCGAGCTCGCGGACCAAAGAAAACGCATACAGAAGTCGCGCTCGCATATGTAAACGGTGTTCAAATCACACATGTGAGGTATCACCGCAATTGTCAGAGCGAGAGCAATAATTCTAGCACTAGACCTCCTCTGTAACGCTAACCTGGTAACCGTAAAAAAAAATTTAAGCGTCGCCTATTGAGATTTTTAGGTACCGTACTTTGTCGTCATTCCACGAGTGCGTGCAATTATAAAGTGTGACATGTTTGGTATCCATTTACTCGGCATAACATTATCTTTCAGATTATGCAAAAAAATTGGGCTAATTTTACGGTTTCGTTTGTTTTTTTTAAATTCATGAAATTGTCCCTTTTCCCAAAAAGTTGCGTTTAAAACACCACTGCGCAAATACCGTGTGACATAAAATATTGCAATATCGCTGTTTTATTCTCTAGAGTCTCTGCTAAAAAAATATATATGTTTGGGGGTTCCAAGTAATTTTCTAGCAAAAAATATGGATTTTAACTTGTAAACACCAAATGCCAAAAATAGGCTTAGTCATGAAAGGGTTAATAGCTGTGGGCCTTGTTGGGATAAAGCCACATTGGTCTTGATGAATCAATTCCTGCACATATCTACGTAGTCTTTTAGCCAGGACCCTGTCTAGAATCTTAGCGTCCGAGTTCAACAATGATATTGGGTGGTAAGATTCTGAGGCCAAAGGGCCCTTTCCAGGCTTTGGTAATACAATAATACAAGCATCCCTCATAGATTCTGGAAGCTTGAATGATTCCAACGCCTGATTAACTGGTTGCTGACCGCCGGCAGTCAAATGACGGCCAGGCGGCGTACCTATTGTGGCGGGAGGCCGTCATATGACAGCCTCCCGTTTAAACAGGGAATGCGCGCGATTGTGCGCACACATTCCCTGTTTCTTCGGTGGCGGCGTGTCACGGAGACACCGCTCGCCACCGAAGGGGGTGAACAGCCATTGGTTATGGCTGTTTACCACGTGATCGGCCGTGATGAAGTCCTGGCCGATCACAGATGCCCCCCCCCCCGGCTGTGCACGGCGCATGCACGCGATCGCGGGCGCACTGCGCGTGCACGCCGGTGGCGGCGTGTTTCCCGGGAACACTGCTCGTGTCCGACGCTGGTAAACAGCCATTGGCCGGCTGTTTACCCACGTGATTGGCTGTGATCCTTTCACAGCCGATCACTAAAATGTAAACAAACCGCGGTAACGAGATGTTACCGGGTTGTTCTCCTCCTCACACACCGATCGTGTGTGAGGAGGAGATTGCGGTAACATCTCGTTACCGCCTAGTGTACACCAATCACACTGATTGCCCCCCCCCCCCAATAAAGAGGACCTGTCACCACCCCTCATATTACCTGTCAATCACAGTCCATCAGAGTACCTGTCACAGTCTTTGAGTACCTATCACAGCCAATCAGAGTACCCGAGTACCTGTCCCGGCCCATCAGAGTACCCGAGTACCTGTCCCGGGCCCATCAGAGTACCCGAGTACCTGTCCCGGGCCCATCAGAGTACCCGAGTACCTGTCACGGCCCATCAGGGTACCCGAGTACCTGTCACGGCCCATCAGGGTACCCGAGTACCTGTCACGGCCCATCAGGGTACCAGAGTACCTGTCACGGCCCATCAGGGTACCCGAGTACCTGTCACGGCCCATCAGAGTACCCGAGTACCTGTCACGGCCCATCAGAGTACCCGAGTACCTGTCACGGCCCATCAGGGTACCCGAGTACCTGTCACGGTCCAACAGTGTACCCAAGTACCTGTCACAGCCCATCAAAGTACCCATGTACCTGTCACAGCCCATCAAAGTACCCGAGTAGCTGTCACAGCCCATCAGAGTACCCGAGTACCTGTCACAGTTCATCTCAGTACCCGAGTACCTGTCACAGTTCATCTCAGTACCCGAGTACCTGTCACAGTTCATCTCAGTACCCGAGTACCTGTCACAGTTCATCTCAGTACCCGAGTACCTGTCACAGTTCATCTCAGTACCCGAGTACCTGTCACAGTCCATATGAGTACCTGTCATCGCCCTTCAGAGTACCCAAATACCAGTCACCAAGCCATCAGAGTACCTGTCACCAGGCCATCAGTGTACCCGAGTACCTGTCACCAGGCCATCAGAGTACCCGAGTACCTGTCACCAGGCCATCAGAGTAACCGAGTACCTGTCACCAGGCCATCAGAGTACCCGAGTACCTGTCACCAGGCCATCAGAGTACCCGAGTACCTGTCACCAGGCCATCAGAGTACCCGAGTACCTGTCACCAGGTCATCAGAGTACCCGTCACCAGGCCATCAGAGTACCTATCTCCAGCCCATCGGAGTACCCGAGTACCTATTTGCAGCCCATGTCTCATAGAATATACATTGGGGTGTTTGCTTTCCAAAATGGGGTAATTTCGTGGGTAATTTCACTGTCCTGGTGCTCCAGGACCTTCAAAAGTGTGATGGGTAGGAATTCTTTGCAAAGAATTGTGGGAAAAAATGACAACTTAAAGAAACTCATCATGCTACTTACTTAATACCTTGGAATGTCTACTTTGTAAACAGGGGTCATTTGGGGGGTATTTGTACTTTCCTGACTTGTTAGCGTCTCAAGAAATGAAATACACCTGATGTACTGAAGGCCTGATCAGATGTGATCAATTTTCAGCGATTGGCACCAGTTTGTAGACTCTTTGTAATATACACCAATGTGAGTTATTTTTACCAAAGATATGTAGCAGTATAAATTTTGGCCAAAATGTATGAAGAAAAATTACTAATTAGCAAAAATTTATGACAGAAACAAAGAAAAAGGCATTTTTTTCACAAAATTTACGTTTTATTTTATTTATAGCACAAAAAATAAAAAACTCACTAGTGATTAAATACCACTAAAAGAAAGCTCTATTTGTGTGGAAAAAAGGACGCAAGTTTCATATGGGTACAGGGTTGCATGACTGAGTAATTGTCATTCAAACTGTGAGAGCGCTGAAAGCTGAAAATTGGTCTGGTCAGGAAGGGGGTGTAACTGCACTGTATTGAGGTGGTTAAGAACCTTCAATAATTCTGGCAGAAAATCCTCACCATGTTGTTTATATACTTCTGAAGGTAACCCGTCAATACTCGGGGCCTTATCATTTGGACTTTCTTCCACTGCCTTGATTAGCTCCTCCAATGTCAGAGGGGCACCCAGTTCTTGTTTATAATTTTCAGAAAGAGAGTGGAGTTTTAACCACTTAACAACCGCCCTGTAGCCGCCATTCTTAACTCTGGGAGGCCGTCATATGATGTCCTCCCAGAATTCCGCTCTCGCGCGCCCCCTGGGGCGCGCACTCGAGAGCATCCGTGACCGCCGGGTCCACAGGACCCGGCGCATCACGGTAAACGGCCGCTCATAGCGGCCGTTTACCACGTGATCGCTCCGTCAAATGACGGAGTGGTCACTTGTAAACAAACCGGTGTCATGTTATGACGCCGGTTCCTCCCTCCCCCTCTCTGTACCGATCGGAACAGCGGAGGGGGAAGAGATCGGTGTCAGCAACGATGTGGGCTGCATCTGCAGTGCCCACATCGCTGCTCACCGAAAATTAACCCCTCAGTTCCCTGCCAACACTCTGCAACACTCTGCAACACCCGCCAATACCCTGCAACGCTCTGCAATGCTCTGCAACACCCACCAATACCCTGCAACACTCTGCAATGCTCTGCAACACCCGCCAATACCGTGCAACACTCTGCAATGCTCTACAACGCAATACTCTGCAACGCCATACTCTGAGATACCCAGCCATACTCAGATACCCAGCCATAGTCGGTGATACCCTGCAATACCCAGCCATAGACACCCCCCCCTCCCGCCGCCCTCCGGTGCTTCTACCGACTCGCCAATACGATCAAATCCAGAATCTTTTTTTTTTTTTCAGGCTTCCCAGCTTAGAGGTGAGATGCGGGGTCTTATTGACCCCATATCTCACTGTAAAGAGGACCTGTCATGCCATATTCCTATTACAAGGGATGTTTACATTCCTTGTAATAGGAATAAAAGTGATCAAAAAATTTATTTTTGGGGAAAAAAATGTCAAACTAAAATAAATAAAGTAAAATGAACAATAAAATATATATATATATATATATATATATATATATATATATATATATTTTTTTTTAAAGCGCCCCTGTCCCCATGTGCTCGCATTCAGAAGCGAACGCATACGCAAGTCCCGCCCACATATGAAAACGGTGTTCAAACCATACATGTGAGGTATCGCTGCGAACGTTAGAGCGAGAGCAATAATTCTAGCCCTAGACCACCTCTGTAACTCAAAACATATAACCAGTAAAAAAAATTAAATCGTCACCTATGGGGATTTTTAAATAGCGACGTTTGGCGCCATTCCACGAGCCTGTGCAATTTTGAAGAGTGACATGTTAGGTATCGATTTACTCGGTGTAACTTCATCTTTCACATTATGCAAAAATTGGGCTAACTTTACTGTGTTTTTTTTTTTTAAGCACAAAACAGTTTTTTTTTTCAAAAAAAAAAAGCATTCGAAAAAGTGCTGCGCAAATACCGTGCGAGATAAAAAGTTGCAACGACCACCATTGTATTCTCCAGGGTGTTTGCTAAAAAAAACATATATAATGTTTTGGGATTCTATGTAATTTTCTAGCAAATAAATGATGATTTTTACATGTAGGAGAGAAATGTCAGAATTGTACTGGGTGCTCCAGAACGCCTGATGGCGCTCCATGCATGTTGGGCCTCTGTATGTGGCCACACTGTGTAAAAGTCTCACACATGTGGTATCGCCGTACTCGGGAGTAATAGCAGAATGTGTTTTGGGGTGTAATTTGTGGTATGCATATGCTGTGTGAGAAATAAACTGATATGACAATTTTGTAAAAAAAGTTAAAAAAAATCTTGATTTTGCAAAGAATTGTGGGAAAAATTACAACTTAAAAAAACTCATCATGCCTCTTACTAAATACCTTGGAATGTCTTCTTTCCAAAAAGGGGTCATTTGGGGGGTATTTGTACTTTTCTGGCATGTTAGGGTCTCAAGAATTCAAATAGGCCATCAGTACTTCAGGTGTGATCAATTTTCAGATATTGGCGCCATAGCTTGTGGACTCTATAACTTTCACAAACACCAAATAATATCCACCAATTTGTACTTATTTTTACCAGATATGTAGTAGTATAAATTTTGGCCAAAATTTATGAAGAAAAAATTACTAATCTGCTAAATTTTATAACAGAAACAAAGAAAAATTCATTTTTTTACAGAATATTTTGTATTTTTTCTTTTATAGCACAAAAAATAAAAAACCCAGCGGTGATTAAATACCACCAAAAGAAAGCTCCATTTGTGTGAAAAAAAGGACAACAATGTCATATAGGTCCAGTGTTGCATGACTGAGTAATTGTCATTCAAAATGTGAGAGCGCCGAAAGCTGAAAATTGGTCTGGTTATTAAGGGTGTTTAAGTGCCCAGTGGTCAAGTGGTTAAAGGTTCTAAAAATTCTCTAAGTCTTGTCTTGGAACAGTTAACTTTGTTTTGATATAAATTACTATAAAAATTAACCACTTCGCATCAAGGCCAATTCTGACATTTCTCTCCTACATGTAAAATTCCAAATTTTTTTGCTAGAAAATTACGAGAACCCCCAAACATTATATATGTTTTTTTAGCAAAGACCCTAGAGAATACAATGGCGCTCGCTGCTATCTCGCACGGTATTTGCGCAGCAATTTTTCGAACATGTCACCATGATCCCCAACATGTCACGCTTCAAAATTACACACGCTCGTGGAATGGCGCCAAACTTTGGTATTTAAAAATCCCCATAGGCGACGCTTTACATTTTTTTACTGGTTACATATTTTGGGTTACAGAAGAGGTCTAGGGCTAGAATTATTGCTCTCGCTCCAACGTTCGCGGCGACACCTCACATGTGTGGTTTGAACACAGTTTTCATATGTGGGCGGGACTTACGTATGCGTTCGCTTCTGTGTGCGAGCTCACGGGGACAGGGGCGCTTTAATTTTTTATTTTTTTTTATTGTTAATTTTATTTTAATTTTTTTAGTTTTACACTTAAAAAAAAAAAAAAAAAAATGATGACTTTTATTCCTATTCCAAGGAATGTAAACATCCCTTGTAATAGGAATATGGCATGATCGGACATATTTACAGTTAGATATGGGGTCAATAAGACCCCATATCTCACCACTAGGCTGGGAAGAATAAAAAAAAACAAAAAAAAAAACGATCCTGGCTTCCTAGCCAGATCGGCGCCGTTAATTTGAATACAGAGGCCGGGCGTGACGTCATAACATCGGGCCCGGCCTCCGAACGATCATAGAGACTCCGGGGACAATGTAGTCTGACGGAAATCTCTATGGTAACTTGCTGGGGCCGGGGGATCCTGTGACCGACTCACCGATGGAAACGGTGAGTCGATAGAAGCACCGGAGGGCGGCGGCAGCGCCCCCTCCCGCCGCCTATAAGAACGATCAAGAGCCGCGGACGAGTGCGGACGTACAGCTGCAGAGCCCCGGGAGGACGATTGGTATCCGCCGCCATCCGGAGCTTGAACAATTAGGCCAAGAGTCCATCCTGCACGGGGCTGCTACCGTGGTCAACGGGCGACACCTCGCGGGGTCATTTGGCAGCCGGGAGCGGTATCGGGGCTGCAAGACACCGCGAGGCATAGAGACAGACGGGCGCCATCTTGGGGCCTATAGGCAGGCCGCCTCGCGCCACACGCCACCAACGAGTACCGGGGCTTCCGTAGCCCATCCCCGCGATCAGCTGGCTAAAAGAGGGTACCGAGCGGACGTGGATCGTTGCCGACGGGCCCCTCTCTGCACCCGGGGCGGCGTCGGTGAAGTAGGCCGCCGCGCGGCAGTGGACTCCCACAGGCGCCATCTTGGGGCCTACGAACCGGCCGTTCCGTGTTGCCCTCCTCCGCCGGGCACCAGATCTCCAGGCATCCCCTCACACAAGCAGACCCTGAGCACCCGGGGACCGCTGCTGAGGAGTCCCAGGAGGCAGCCAGGATCCGCGGAAGCGCCAGCCACGACTTGGGCCTTCAACCTGGGCACACAGTGAATACTGCAGAGCCCACCTCACCCCCCACCCTCACAGCCAACATTGCCCAGCACCTGGTTCCCCCTGACATGCCTTCCTGCAAGCCCTGGGTCACTTGGGGGACAGGAGCTGCCAGTGGGACAACAAGAGCCAGCAGGCCTATTGACAAAATACCAGAGGCCATATTGCTACACCCAGACTGCTTATACCACTTCTAAACCTACCTGCAATAGACTGACCTGGCTGTCCGGGACACAAAAGTACACCTGTAAGGATTGTACATAGGATACACCCCCCTCAATCGCTAGTCTGCCACATATTTTCAGATTTAGCAATAGGGGCAGTGGCCTGGTGTATAGCCTATATGTTATTGCTGTAAAACAACCCTGGTGACATGGGGACCTGAGAAGTGAAAACGGATCATCTTGACTATGTCAACGCACTCACGGAGAAGTACACATACAGTGGTGTGAAAAAGTGTTTGCCCCCTTCCTCATTTCCTGTTCCTTTGCATGTTTGTCACACTTAAGTGTTTCGGAACATCAAACCAATTTAAACAATAGTCAAGGACAACACAAGTAAACACAAAATGCAATTTGTAAATGAAGGTGTTTATTATTAAAGGTGAAAAAAAATCCAAACCATCATGAACCTGTGTGAAAAAGTGATTGCCCCCTAAACCTAATAACTGGTTGGGCCTCCCTTAGCAGCAACAACTGCAACCAAGCGTTTGCGATAACGTGCAATGAGGCTTTTACAGCGTCCTGGAGGAATTTTGGCCCACTCATCTTTGCAGAATTGTCCTAATTCAGTTACATTAGAGGGTTTTCGAGCATGAACGGCCTTTTTAAGGTCATACCACAACATCTCAATAGGATTCAGGTCAGGACTTTGGCTAGGCCACTCCAAAGTCTTTATTTTGCTTTTCTTCAGCCATTCGGTGGTGGACTTGCTGGTGTGTTTAGGATCATTGTCCTGCTGCAGAACCCAAGTTCGTTTCAGCTTGAGTACACGAACAGATGGTCGGACATTCTCCTTCAGGATCTCTTGGTAGACAGCAGAATTCATAGTTCCTTTTATCACGGCAAGTCTTCCAGGTCCTGAAGCAGCAAAACAGCCCCAGACCATCACACTACCACCACCATATTTTACTGTTGGTATAATGTTCTTTTTATGAAATGCAGTGTTCCTTCTACGCCAGATATACTTGGACACACACCTTCCAAAGAGTTCCACTTTTGTCTCATCGGTCCACAGAATGTTGTCCCAAAAGTCTTGGGGATCATCAAGATGTGTTGTGGAGAAATTGAGACAAGCTTTGATGTTCTTTTTGCTCAGCAGTGGTTTTCTCCTTGGAACTCTGCCATGCAGGCCATTTTTGCCTAGTCTTTTCCTGATGGTGGAGGCATGAACGCTGACCTTAACTGAGGCAAGTGAGGCCTGCAGTTCCTTGGACGTTGTTGTGGGGTCTTTTGTGACCTCTTGGATGAGTCGTCGCTGCGCTCTTGGGGTAATTTTGGGCGGCCGGCCACTCCTGGGAAGGTTCACCACTGTTCCATGTCTTCGCCATTTGTGGATAATGGCTCTCACTGTGGTTCGCTGGATTCCCAAAGCTTTGGAAATGGCTTTATAACCCTTTCCAGATTGATAGATCTCAATTACTTTCTTTCTCAATTGTTCCTGAATTTCTTTGGGTCTCGGCATGATGTGTAGTTTTTAAGGATCTTCTGGTGGACCTTACTGTGTCAAGCAGCTCCTATTTAAGTGATGCCTTGATTGTGAACAGGTGTGGCAATAATCAGGACTGGGTGTGGCTATAGAAATTGAACTCAGGTGTGGACAACCACAGTTATAGTATGTTTTAACAAGGGGGCAATCACTTTTTCACACTGGGCCATGATGGTTTGGATTTTTTTTTCACCTTTAATAATAAACACCTTCATTTACAAATTGCATTTTGTGTTTACTTGTGTTGTCCTTGACTATTGTTTAAATTGGTTTGATGTTCCGAAACACTTAAGTGTGACAAACATGCAAAGGAACAGGAAATGAGGAAGGGGGCAAACACTTTTTCACACCACTGTACCCATACCCTGCGCTCTCTGGGGACCCCACAGAGCAAATCATCATCCGCAAACCTAAGCAAATTTAAATACTCGGGCAGCGGTAAACATACCAAAAAGACGCCCCCACAGGGCAACAGTATCATAGAAGACATGGAGGACGATGAGGTCTCTCTACCAGCCTCTGAAGACTCTACTGCTGGTGCCAATAAGACTGACCACCTGCTCACCTATGCGGCCATGACTGACATTGCGGCCGATATTAAAAGCTCCTTCACAGCAGCAATAACGGACATTAAAACCGAAATTCTGCGCCTAACGGAACAACTGGCAATAACTGATCGTGCAGGGAAGAGAAGAGACAGAGCCCTGATAAGACTGGATGACATCGCAGCCACACATTCCCAACACCTGATTGACATGAATCGACAAATTGAAGATTTAGACAATCGAGGACGCAGAAACAACATCAGAATTAGAGGAGTACCTGAGACTGTCCCCCAAGAGCAAATTAGGCCGACTCTCACAGCCATATTTAATACCCTCATGGAAAGGCCGGAACAATCCCCTATTGATTTTGACAGGGCGCATAGGGCCCTCAGGCCTAGAGCACAAGATGGAAACCCCCCGAGGGACATCATCTGCTGTTAACCCAACTACTGCCTGAAGGAAGACATTCTTCAAAAGGCCAGGGCCAGAGATCGGATTGTACATGAAGACGCTGTGATCCAACTCTTCCAGGATCTGTCGCCAATTACGCTCAAAAACAGGAGAGCCCTGAAGCCCCTCCTGGAAGTACTACGGCACAAAGGAATTAGTTATAGATGGAAGTTCCCTTTCGCGCTTCAAGCAAACTTCCTGGGGAAACAACACGTACTCAAAGTACCAGGGGATCTCAACAAATTTTGTGATGAGCTTCAGATTGAGACCGTGGATCTCCCAGAGTGGTACGCCGAGTTCTGCCCACCCCCAGAAGTGAACAACCCGCAATTCTCACCGGGACCGTCACATACGCAGTCGCCCTACCAACCTGGTAGACACCGCAGGAACCCAGACAGGAACAGTTTCGAGCCTCCGTACCCCTCCAGAAATGCCAGAAGCCCAAGAGGGAGAGACGCAAGGGACTACTGACCTGACGGGGCTGCTCATAAGCTTTAACCCTGCAACCTGTGTACTGTTGCCACCCATTGAACACTGTGGCCGCCCGATTGCCTACGGACGACGTGCACAATACCAATGTGAACGCTACACTCGTGTGTAAATTACACACAGTATACCACTGGTCAGAGTGACTTACGACCGCACCTGGTCTTCTGCTTCCAACGGAACTGTAAGTACTAAATGTCACACCCGCTGCTGCCTCTCAGGTGCAGTCTGGTAAGGTACGCACTTGACCGGGACAAACGGGTTCCTCTTACAGCTTCCTGAATTTTGTGCAGGACACTCTGACCCTGCCATAGCGGAGACTTAAGATACATACACAGGACTGTAGCTGAGCCGTATTAAGTATCTATCTCGGGCCTATACTCCTTGTTAACAGGTTCAATGGGTTTGTTGGTTTGTTAAAGGGTTAAGCTATTTACTGTTTGTTGTTACATACCGGGTTGAAGAATGTTATGATACCATTTTAGGTTGGCAGATGAGCATGTTTCAACTACCTTTGACCTGAATTGTTCTTGTCTGAGCTTGTTATTTTTTGTTTTTTCTTTGGGGTTCATTACCTTAGACGATTTTGTACGTTCTTCATGGTTATGCACTGCTGATAGAGGTTTTTTTTTTAACATTAACGGTTAAATTGGGCAATGTCCATATGCAGTGTCATCACCCCAAGCGACACCCCCCGCGGCTAATACTTCTCACCAAATTAGCCTTACATCTGATCCCAGACACCCTAATCTCAAGGGGGGAACCCCCCCAGCCTGAAATCTTAGGTCCTCAGGTCCCATCGGACCTTCTCACAGGGTTAACTACTTGTAGTACCACACTGCGCTACTACACAGTGCAACTCATACCACTACCTGCTATCACACCCCCCGCTACCCCCAGCAGGGGAAGTACCACCGTACTTTGGAACGAGCCAGACATCGGTCTGACCCATTCCACAGGGGGGGCAGATCGATCTGCCCCACCAAACCACCCTACCCGTTCCATCCCCCCCTCCCCCTACTTACCCTTACTCCCTATTCACATAGCCGCCCCCTCGCTCCTACACTACCCCTACCCGCTTACACCTCACGATAGCAGCGGGTCCGGATCATATTGATTGACTACTTTGTCTCCTCAAAACATATCCCTCTAGAAGTCACGCCTTCACCATGGCATACGCTTTCCTGGGGAAAACTCCTACCATTCTCTCCCACAATGTGAATGGTCTAAATGTGCCCGAAAAGAGGTCTAAACTACTGAGGGAACTTAAAAAAGCCCGACCTTCAGTTGTCTTCCTACAAGAAACTCATTTTAAAAGCAGTAATATTCCTAGGCTCACTGACAACGCCTTTACCACAGTGTATCACGCCACCAACTCCCTGGCCAAAACTAAAGGAGTATCCATCCTCTTCCACAAAGATGCTCCCTTTGTGCTGAAGCAACAATTGGTAGACCCCGAGGGGCGATTCCTATTCCTCAAAGGCTCATGGGAAGGGTCCCCCATAACCTTTGCTAATGTATACTTCCCAAATACCTCCCATATATCTTTCTGCAACAAAATCATAGAGGAACTCAAATGGTTTGCAGAAGGATGTATCCTCCTTGGAGGAGATTTTAATGTTCCCCTAGCACCCCTAAAGGATACTTCCACAGGACACACGCAAGTGCCGTATAGAACACTCAAAAGAATAAAAGCCCTCCTGCAATCACTGACACTAGTGGATACATGGAGATCCATGCACCCCACAGGCAGGGACTATTCCTTTTTCTCCGCACCACACAAAAAATACTCGAGAATAGATATGATATTCATTTCGCAAAGGGACCTTAGTAACCTGCTCTCAGCGGAAATAGGCATTATAGCCCTCTCCGACCATGCACCTACGGCAGTTACACTGCAGCTAAAAGTGCCACGCAAGTCTGTATTTAACTGGAAACTGAACTCCAACCTCCTCACTGATCCAATTATAAAAGAGGACATCCTACACGCCATCAACACCTATTTCGTTCACAACATTGACACTGACACAACCCCTCTGAATAATTGGGAGGCACACAAATCTGTAATTAGAGGCGAACTTATTAAATGGGGTGCCCGGAAAAAGAGGGAAAGGGAAAATGAAATTAATAATCTCTCCCAGCAAATAGCAAACCTTGAATTACAACACAAACAATCCCAATCACTCAAAGTAGAAAATCAATTAACTCAACACAGGACCGCCCTAAGACTTCTGTGAGACATGAAACTTAAACGCTCCCTGTTTTTTAAGAAAAGCATTTTTTACGAACACGGTGACAAGAGTGGTAAACAATTGGCCAAAGCTCTAAAAGACGCCACGCTGGCGAACCATATCCACGCGTTGAAAGATCAGAAAGGCACTTTAAAACACAACCCGGAAGAAATAGCACGTATATTCCATACCTACTATTCAGAACTGTATAAACTTCCAGCCCAACACAAACCACCTCACCTTACGCACACGAAACGGGATAACATACATGATTTCCTACGGAATAGCGGACTTCCATCACTGACAGTAGAGGATACAAACGCACTTGAGGACCCCATAACTGCCACTGAAATCTCAAACGCGATTGCAGACCTGAAAGCAGGGAAGAGCCCCGGACCCGACGGCTTCACGTCACAATATTATAAAACTTACACCACTGCCCTAATAAAGCCCCTCCGTTCAGCCTTTAATTTCTTGGCAAAAAACCAACACGACTCCCAATCTTTCCTCATGGCGCATATAGCTGTGATTCCCAAGCCCAACAGAGAACACACAGACTGCGCAAACTTCCGACCCATCTCACTCCTTAACATAGACCTCAAACTCCTAGCCAAAATCCTAGCCAATAGACTAAAACCCTTTTTAGCGAACATAATCGGCCCTGAACAAGTGGGGTTCATGCCGGGGAGGGAGGCCCGTGACAACACCATTAAGGCCTTGAACTTGATACATTTTGCACGCAAATCCAGCACCAAGGGCATGCTGCTCTCTACCGATGCCGAGAAGGCCTTTGATAGGGTCTCCTGGGAGTACATGATGGCTACATGCTCGCACATTGGCCTTGGAGGAAACATGTTGTCATGGATCTCAGCTCTCTATCGGAACCCCCAAGCCAAAATCAAAATTAACAATATTTTCTCAGAACCTATATCCATCCATAACGGTACACGCCAAGGCTGTCCCTTGTCACCCCTCCTCTTTATTCTAACCCTGGAGCCTTTAATTAGAACTATTAACCTAAACACGGACATCCAGGGATTTACGTTAAAGGATAGAGAATATAAAATTGCTGCTTACGCTGATGACCTCCTATTCTTTCTCACCAACCCCCACATCTCGATACCCAATCTACACAAAGTATTTCAAACCTTTGGGTACATATCCAACTTTAAAATAAACCAGTCTAAATCAGAAGCCCTGAATCTCACCCTACCACAGAACCTCCTCGAAAATCTACAAACCAATCACCCCTATAAATGGGAACGGGGCGCCCTTAAGTATTTGGGTATAAATTTATCCAGCGACATTGAAAAACTATATGATGCAAACTATAAACCCCTACTTGCCACGATCAAAAAGGACCTCCTTAAGTGGAATGCAAAAATGTTTTCCTGGTTTGGGAGGGCCGCCATATTAAAGATGACGGTACTCCCTAAACTTCTGTATGTATTTAACGCCCTACCAATTAAAATCCCAGAACTCTTCTTTAAAACATTAAACCAAATTCAGAGGCGATTTTTGTGGCCTGATAAGAAACCTAGAATCCAATTCCGACATTTAACACTGGCTAAAAGAGATGGGGGTATAGGATTGCCGGACTTCAAATAGTACCATCAGGCTACCCATGTCACAAGAGTAAGACTGGCATTGCCATGGCCTGAATAAGGACTGGGTTCAAATGGAAAACAATTTGGCAAAACGCGGCACCCTCTACCTCCCATGGTCGCTTCATTCCAGACAGCCCAAACTTATAGATCACCCACTAATTGAAACTACAATAAAGATCTGGCAAACACTGGTAAAGTCACAAAGGATCGCAACAAACCCAGGTCCCCTGACGCCACTCGCGAATAACCCCAAATTCATCCCTGGCCTGCACCACAACCTACAAGACTTTCTAGTGCACACTTGTATATCAGGTACACAAGTTAAGTCATTCGAAACATTGACCGAGGAGGTGGGGGAGCTGTTTCCTGGAAGTTGGTTCTACATTCAACTAAAGGATTTCCTGGTAAATAACAAACACAAAAATCTATTTCGCCTCCCATTGACTCAGATCGAGAATATATGTCTACAGAGATCACCAATAACGAACACCACGTCTCTTGCATACTCATTGCTAATTCAAGCGTCACAAGCTGACAAAAATAAATTCAAAACAAAGTGGGAACGTGATCTCCAGACAAGCATATCTGAGGAGCAATGGAATAAGGCATGCGTGCTGGCACACAAGTGCTCCTTAAGCTCCAAATACCAGGAAATATCCTACAAAATTTTAGCTCAATGGTATATTACGCCACAACAAACCAGGAGATGGTCTCCCTCCACCTCAGACGTGTGCTGGAGATGTAAAACACACAAGGGTACCTTCCTGCGCATATGGTGGGAGTGCCCGCTAATACAAACCTATTGGGATGCAATCAAATCCTGAATAAAACACATAACAGAAACTCGCCTAGAATTGAACGCGGCCACATGCTTGATCAATCTGGTCCCCACCAATTTAAGCCGCTAGAAAAAGTCATTGTCCAGACACTTACTCACGGCCGCTAAAACACTGATACCAATCCATTGGAAAACAACCAAAACACCGAGCATTACAGACTGGTTAGACAGAGTGCAATATATCTACAAGATGGAGGAGATCGTGGCTAACAAACATGAAAATAGCACGAACTTTATCAAAGCATGGCAACCATGGCTGATCTTCACACTCTCCCCTGAATTCCGCACGCTTAGAGATTACTCTTCAGCATCTTTTGACCCTCATCACGGTGGGAGCAAAGCTTAAACCGACATAGAACATTTCTAATTAACGGAGTTATGAATGATAGCAATGGGCTGATCACACCCCACACCCCCCTCCCCTTGCCCCCTACCTCCCCCTCCCCCCCCACACCATTCTCACCTGTCCCCAAACATCATACGCTACTTTGCGTCTTCAATTGTATTCTTACTCCAACTTAGCCGCTAACCGAATTTGAACACAGTGGAGATGTACTTATGTGTTTTATTGTTTACAGATTGATTGCAATGATATTTGTATTCAGACTTTGACTGTAAACCTGATCTTATTTTCAATAAAACCTTTGATTGAGAAAAAAAAAAGAACGATCAAGCGTTGGAACAGCCGCTATGATCGTTTTTATGGTGCAGGGAATCGCCGGCTGAAAACGGCAATATCTGAATGATGTCTGTGGCCTCAGGCCTCATTTAGATATAACCACTGAAAGCCCATGACGTCAATAGACGTAGTGTGGGCGCCAAGTGGTTAAGGATCACATTATTTCCTTCTGATCATGAATGATATCTCCCTCCACTGTACGAATAGCGGAAATAATTTTACGATCTTCTTGAGATTTTGCTATTACTGATAGTGTTCTACCCGATTTTTTCCCTTCTTCAAAACTGCGACATCTGGACAAAAAGCCAGACCGTGTGGCCTTTTTCATAGAAGTCTGTTTATATAGTAATTGTGAATCCTTCCACACCCTACGATTAGAGGTAGTAGGACTCTGAATATACTGAACTTCTTTCTGCTGCGCCTCTGCTGCTAACAGCGATTCCCATTTCCCGCTAGTTTTTTTTTGTAGACGCTTATGGCCTTAACCAAAAATGCCTTCATGGTGTCCCATACTACCGGACGTGATGCAGAGTTATTATTAGTTTGAAAAAAATTTGACTAAGGCCCGACTCATTGCATCCCCCTAATGAGGAACTTTAAACCAAAAAGCAGGAACTCGCCAGTTAGACCTAATTTTAGGCTTTATTTTATCTAGTGTTACTACGACTAAAGGTGAATGATCTGATAACCCTCTCATTAAGTACTGAACATCAGAAACCCAAAGAAGAGCGGAGTCTGTCCCCAAGAACATATCTAACCTTGATACGGTCTGATAAGTACTAGAGCAACAAGAACATTCTTTAGAAGATGGGTTCCTAACCCGCCATATATCATACAATCCAAGCTCCTGAATATAATTGTAGAATGTAGTATCCATATTAGGGCCCGCTGGATATCTATCCATACTGGGATTGCATACATTATTGAAGTCCCCCATAATAAACATGAGGGTCCCTGGAATGTCTGCCAATATCAACCCAATCTGTCGCATTACCTCTAACATTCCAGGACCATATTCCGATCTTATTAGCCATTATTAATTATATACACACATGACCTAGTGCACATATTATCCACATGATCCCCATAATACGGTAAATCATACATCAATAAGTCATTATACTGCCTTCCTCCATTGAAGAGTTACAGACCTGACCAACATTCAGCTGATATCTTATGCATGTCATACTGTAGTAGAAACAAACAAAACAATACAACAGCATCAAACAGTAACATATAGATTGTCCCCCATACAAACAAAAAAAAAAAAAGAAAAAAAAAAATATGTATATAAAATACAAAAAAATAAAAAAGGAAAAAAATCCATCCAGGCTTGAGCCCTAAGGAGGAGTTCTTATACTATCATCAGTACAAAAGCAAAAGCAAGGGCATCCGCCTTTAAAAAAAAGGGGGGGGGGGAAATAGGGGAAAAGAATTAAGGAGGGGACAAGGAAGGGAAGCGGGTAAGGAAGTGGAAGAGAAAAAAAAATAAAAAAAAACATTTGAGTGGCTAGGCTGAGGAGTGGCTAGGCTGAGCATGTGAGAGGACGCTGTAGCACTGTGCTCCCGCCGACGATCAGCTGTCTATTAGTAAGGCATAGGGGAGGAATAAACCTGGGTTTCCACTGCTCCATCGCCCCAGTCATCTCCACGAACTGGTCACTGGAGATTTATGTGTCTCTCTGCTCTTTACAGACAAGTTGCTGAGCTGCTGATAAACCTCCTGTAATCGTTGCCGGCCATGTTGTTAGAGAGACTGTCTGTGTTTTGCTGTGTCTCGCTCATGCTAAGCTAATCTACCGACTACATCTTCCAGTGTGCACCTTGCATCCTGCAGTCTCATCCGGTTACAAGAACAATGTGGAAGCCTCTCAAGGAGGCTGGAACAAGCGGAACAGAGGAGAGAAAAGTATACAGGAAAGTGCTGTTCAGCCCTCGCTCCAGGCAGGGAAAAGGGACAGAGGAAAGGATGCAGCTGCAAGGCTGGAAGGGTTCGCTTGGAGTGAGACTCGGGGCGTAAATGGAACGCCAAATATGCCTGGTATGTATAATGCATCTAATAGTTCTGATATAATAAAAGGCAGAGTGATGAGGTCCCAGGGGGAGCGGCAGAGGTGGAGATGGAGGAGGTGATGAGGACAGAGAGAAATGAAAAGGGGAAGGCTGTCTCATGTGAGATAACGGAGGGGGCAATGCAAACAGAGCAGAGTGGGGCTGGACTGATGGAAAGAGTGGAAAAAGAAAGGGGTAATGTCTCAGGTGTTGTTGCTCTGCCTACCCAAGCTGAATTGGGGAGAGAACCAACAATTAAGGATGTGTTCCTGGCAATACAAAATTGTAATTGCACCTTGATTTCGTTATCTACTCAGTTTAACCATCTCAGGGAAGATGTGATTACTATGCTCCAGGATATGCACAAAGTGCATGACCGAACATCTGCAGTGGAGGGGCGGGTGGCTACCGTGGAGGAGGAGATGAGCCTAATTCAGAGAGACTTTAAGGAAATGGGTGTGCAGTCGAGTTGCAATGCAAATACCATGGATGACCTTGAAAATAGACTCAGAAAGAATAATGTGTGAATCCTTGGTATACTTGAACTCCTGGAAGGGGGGAAGCCAACGGAATTTATAGAGCAGTAGTTGCTGGAAGTGTTTAACAAAACATTACCCCTTTTTTTCGCTGTGGAGAGAGCCCATCATATTCCTGATAGTTCCCCATCTCCGGGCAAATATCCAAGGCAGTTTATCTTTAAAAAATGCTCCATTATAGAGACAGACAAAATATTATCACTGGCGCGTATTAAGGGCATCATTGAAGTCAATAGATCTAGAATTTCCTTTTTTTCTGGACAATTCTGCTGAGGTTCAAAAGCAAAGAGCTCAATTTAAAGATGTTAAAAGGCGACTTTGTGATATTAAAGTTTAATATGCCATGCTTTACCCTGCCAAACTAAGGATTATAGTTAGAGGAGAAACTTTTTTCTTTGATAATTCTAAGGCGGCAACATCTTGGCTTGACAAAAATGAGCAACATATTTCATAGTTTGTCAGCAGCACTGATGCTGTGCAAGGAAATTGAACTTTCTAGGAAGAAAGTGAAAGGATAGTTTGTTAAGCCCTTTGAGGAACAAAGCTGTGATTAAAAATATGATTAAAAATGTGTTAAAAATGTGAAAGAAGGTGATAAAATGCGATTGGGAAAAGAGCTTTTCTCTGTCCTATAAAAGGGAAGAAAAAGGGAAGAGACTGAAGACTATGCTTTAAGGACTCTGAAGCACGTTAGCGACTTATGCATATTTCCTGTATTTGGGACTTGGTGGTTTCTTTTGCCTTGTGGTTACAGACCACACATTTTTTCATGTATTCTGTATGTACATTTTATACTGTTATTTCCTTTTATTGACTCTTTGATACCAATAAATATTACTTATTTAAAACTATGTATAGTTGACCTTTGTACATTCCTTGAGCCTAAAAAGTCCCAATCCTTTGAGAGGAAATTCTTTTCTCCATTTACTAGAATTGTGTCTGGCAGGCAGTAGTGCCCACCAAGCACAACATGAGGTATAGTTCCTACCACAGCCATAAAGCAGAGTATTGCAGTCATGGCATGTGTTCACCCCAAGCCAGTGCCCCTTCAGCTAAAGGCTGAGCAGTGGGCGGGGGCAGTAAAACCTTGCGGTTGTGTTGCATTTTTACACCATTAATTTAAACAAGCCATAAGGCCCCTTTTCCCACTTGTAGGGCCTGAAAGTAGCGCGAATTAGCCATGACTTCGGCATGACTTGAAGCAATATCTGTGTAATCCTGAGGTCTATGGACCTCAAGTCGCACCAAAGTCAGACCAAAGTAGCATAGGGAAACTTTGAAGTTGCTGCGACTTGAAGTCACACAGATATGAACGGTACTCATTGGAAATCATGGGGTATGATTTGTCATGTGACTTTGAAGTCTAAAACTCACAGAACAAGTTGCACAAATGTGAAAGGGGCCAAAGACTGCGATGATTTTAGTATGGCAGTGATCTCTTGCTAAGGCCCCTTTCACATTTTGTGTAAAAGGCATGCTAATTTCTGCTCACAATAGCAGTGTGTTTGGTGACTACGTATACACTTTACAACAACCAAAGATTTGTGTGTAATTAAATAGAGTTTTGTGTGGGATGTGTGTGCAAACATTATATACACATTACAAATCTTGCCTTCAGCAAAGACAATTAGTTGTTTCTCTGTTAAGAAGACTGAAATCAGAGCAGAAAAAAAAACATGATCATGTGATTAGTCCTATATTTGTGTGCCCTTTATAGCTAGAATAGCACATTTCTTTTCCAAGAGATGGTTTGTAAGGTTACACTTCCTGCTGTACAGCACTCTGGTCACTGCAGAGAGGAATGGAGTGTGGGTGGAGATAACAATTCCATTCTTCTCCTTTCACCATTCACATGAAGGCCCAGAAACACCCACAGTAACTCTAGGACTAGCCACATCAACTCTCAGAACTAGTACAAGTGACTCCCATAGCCCGCTCTAAAATTACAGAGGCTTAAAGGATCATGGGACATGTAGTATCAGAACTGGTAAAGGAAGGAAACAGGAAGTCTTGAACTTTGAAATTCAGCCAGGAGGCATAAAAGGCATACATATGGTAAAATTGATCCCAGTCAGAGCCTTCACTGCAAAGACCTGGTACTGGTGACAAATCTGTCCAGTTTGTTGTATCTGAATGCCAGGAGATTCACATCTGGCATCCCCCAGCTGTGGTATGGGGCATGGAATACCTCTGCATAGAGAGCCCATTCCACTGGAACCAAACTTTGATGACTGAGAAAGTCTGTCTGCCAATTTTGCATGCCTGGGATGTGGATGGCGGACAAGGCCAGAACACGCCGTTCTGCCCAAGAGAGGATCACGTCTGCTTACCTTTGAGAGGGGTGACTTCTGTTGCTAGATAATGCAGGCCACAGCTGCGGCATTGTCTAACTGGTTTATTGCCATGTCACCTTGCCACTGAGGGGTCCATCTTTGAAGTGACAACCAAATTGCTGATTTTCAGGATGTTTAATCGTTCCTATCGGTTTGTTTAAAAAAGGTAGCTGTTACTAATGCCCCATTTTAAATCTTAAGATCCAGAAAACGGATCTCGCCAGGACTGACCTCATGGCTGAGCATTATCCCCCTAGCATTGGCATTCAGAAATTCCAGAAAGGATTCTATTGAATCTCTGTTTGCATCCCAAATAAAAAAAGACATCATCTATAAAGCATTTCCAAAGGATTAATTCCAGATGCCTCTCACACAAAATGACATCTCCTTCCCAAATGACAATGAATGGGTTGGCCATACTGTAGATATTAAGAACCATTCTGCTAAAAATAGTTATGCATCATAGAAAATTTTAACAGGTCCACAATGAAGTTCTTTTAAATATCCAGGATGGAGGAATCTAAAAATAAAAGATCAGACCGCATGATAACCCAAACTGTGTGAAATGGTCGTATATAGGGATGCCACATCTTCTGTATGTTGACTTTCATTGCACTCAATATTTTAATCACATGCTTAGTATTCTTCAAAAAAGAGGGGGTGCCCATAACCAGGGGTTGTAAATGTATTTTCCCGCTTTTGTGGTAATTGAGTCAATCGCACTGATGATGGGCTGTCCTGGAGGATTTATCAGGCTTTTATGCATCTTAGACAGACAATACATGGTAGGTAACCTGGGAGCTAGTGGTACAAGGAACACCTTTTCTTTTTTATTTAAGATACCTGATCTAAAGCCCCTGTCCATCAGTTTAAGTTCTTTTTTTATACAGTGAAGTGGGCTCTAATGACAAAAGGGTATAGGTATTGTTGTGGAAATTTGATTGTATAACATTTATGTGAACATTTTATTCTAGGATGTGTGTTTTATAGATTGTCATCTGTCTTCCTGTGTCTGGTTTAATCGAGGAGCGCTCTAGCAGAGCACACTTAAAGTTAAATCGAGACCAGTGGTAAAAACGGTCAGTATGAAAACCTTCTCATGGGATTTGAGACGTGTTCTCTGTGTCTGTGGATGTTTGTTGGTTTGTAGGTACCAAACACAATGCGCTGGGCTTTTTGCCTTCAAATGACTATGCGCATTAGAGAAGCGAAGTACACATAACAAGATAAACATATTATTTTATCTCTGTGTGGCTACATTATCCCTTTTGGATACATATCTGCTTTAATAAGAGGACATTGGTATCTGCCTTGTTAATATACTCGTACCGTATATTGACAACACCAGTAGCAATGTCCCCGCAGATTGTCTCAAGCCTGTAAGAACCAGTAGAATGAGCTTACTCAATACTGTTTACTTTGAAACACTATTGTCTGGGCTCCTACCTGGCTCGCCAAAAAGGGGGCGTGTGCACTTCCTCTTGTGAGTGCCCTCCCCTTTAATGTATGTCATTTCCTGTGATGAAATTTTCTGCACTGAGGAAATGCTTGCCTGTTGTGGGCAATCACTTCCTGTTGGTCATTCTTTCATGTCGAATTAATAAAAAGCCCAAGGGTCTGGGCCCCCAGGGGCAGTCAGGCTGATGGAATTGAGAACGTAAGAAGGATGGTCATGTCTGTTCATTGGGATGAGTGTGTCGGAAGGTAAGCTAAAGTATTATATCATTAAGACGGAAATGTTATTATTATGGGAAACAGGAGATTTGGCTGTGTGCTCTGCGTACTGCCAAAATTTCCAGAACAGATGGCAAGCCAGGTATTTATGGAGCAAACGGTGCCCCCCCTCTGCACAGGCAGAAAGGGGGAGAACAGATCCCAGTCCAGGACATCAAAACTTTGTTGTCCTGAGACAAAAGGGGTATATTTTCTCTGCCTGATGCATTGGGGAAGTCCTGCTTTGCGAAAAGAACACTTTTTGTCTTTTTGAGATAATGCTGGAAGTTTGATTGTGTGTGTGTGTAATTCGGATCAGCTTGAGTGTATGTGTATGGAAAATGTATACTGTGTAACAAGTTTGTAAGTAACTGAATGAGAAATGGATGAATTTTGATTTTTACCTATGTATGGGACAAGTAGATTGCATGATTCTTGTAGAGCAGTTTGTAACTGCATGTTTGTGTGCCATGTGGCTTGGGGGAGGGGCAGCCAAGGTAGCTATCCCATGTTGTGGACAATAGGAAAATGTTTTGTGTTGAACGGGCTACAATCTGTGGGAAGGGAAATTACGTTCTGAGCAATCACTGTATGTCTCAATGGCTTGTTATGGAAGCTTATGCCAGAAAGCTGATGCCAGAATTTAACTTTGTTTGAGAAAAGAGGGTATATTTGAGAGCTGTGTTTGTGGTTTATGTGGCGTTTTTGTTTCATTGGATACCGTGTTACTAAATGTGCATTCTCAATTTTGTGGTAAGATTACTTACTTTTCAGCGGAACTGTTCCTAAACTGTGTGTCTGTTTAGGTGTGCATTTTCAAATGTGTAAGTTTGTGGGGAGAAATTTTGGTTTTGGCGGGAAAAAAAAAAATCACCATTTTGTCGTAGCCTAGCTTTTGTTGTCTGCCATGTGACCAGGGTCGGTTTCCATTTTGAGGATCTCTGAGTCTTCCTATAGGGGACACCATTCCCTTGTGTGTGAAACCATGTGACATGAGCCACCATCTTGTTCCAATTGATCTGGGCTGTCACCTTCTCTCTAGGAGCCATTTCCTTTAAGTGAATTCTATTTTTTTACTTTTCACATGATTTTTCAGTTAAGCTATTGCATTTTCTGTAGTGAATTTTGGTTTTCAGTGGAAATCTCTACTTTGCACTGGGCTTCAGTGGATAGTGAAACTAGCCTTAACTGAGTTTTTGTACACAGTGGTGTGTTATTTTTATTTTACAAATGTATGGGAGTTTCTCAGAGGGCAATTCATTGGTTTATTTTAGTATTGTATAGCCTGCATATGGGGCTAGGCTCCCCCTCCCTTTTCCTGTAACATTGATATGTAAATAAACCCGTTCGATGGGTTCATACTGCAACATTTTGATGTATCCACAGGAAGTTGGTGGGAGGAGCCGGGGGTCTTCTGACTCATGTTTGGAAGGACAATGGGAAAACACGGACGTTTGAAAGAGTGCTTTAAATTTAATTCCAGTCATCTTTTTAGTTTTATACTGTAATACAATTTTGGATAGAGAGCAAACAGGAGGCATCCATGTTATTTGTTGTAATATCTAGATACAGAGAGAAGCCACATTGTTCTGTAGAGTAAGCGGGTGTAATTGTGTTTTCTGTGCGGCTAAATCTGGCAATGCAGTGTATGGGCGTACAAAGGAAACGCTTGTGTATGCATACACTGAGGGGTAGGGACCAAATTCGGGGGGGTGATAACACCTCGGATGGAGTTTCTAGTTGGGGGACTAGCTGTAGTCCGTTGATCCACCGCAGAAGATGACACCTGGCGGTGATCCCCAAAGTAGATGCAGCAGTTTCCCTGGACGCAGGGGTAAGACGATAAGCCGTTTCGAATCACCATGGGCACTAGGAGGTCCATGCAAGGGAAGGATTGGAGGCTTCCCACAGTCAGACTGCCACACAGTACATAAAGAGCCTAGTTTTGGGGCTAAGGCCATTAGACCCCTTTAAAGTTTGACATAGGTGGTCCAAGGATACTTTGGGTATCCCTCTGGAGTTGATGTATCGCAACTGCAGCTTCAGAAATCTGTAAAGGAGAGTGCGTTGATGGATGTGTAGTACTTGCTTTTGTGATTCCCAGAGGAGGAACTGTGGTTAAAGTTCTCATGCCCCTTTTAGAACTTTGTGTGGCTGGTTCATACAATATTCTGAGATGTTCTCGTGTCTTTCCCATTGTATGTATTTTTTTTTTTATATCACTAAGAGTGAAGGCAGAATTCCATTTCGTTGTTTTTCATTTGCAATTTTTGATTTGGAACTATGAAATATCTCCCCCACATTTGTATCTAAATGTTTGTCTCATGTCTGTATGTAGTAGCAAGAATATGTTGGAACCCACCGGGGCAGCCCTCTTACGTGTCGCGGGTGTGGTATTTTAGTAAGAACGTGAAATTAAGGGTTACAGAGGGTTTAGTTATTATCGGTTTTGAGGAATGGCAATGACAATGTACCAATGTATACGATTGTTGTATTGTTTATGTAGGACAGAGTAATAACTTTTGTTTATAAGTATCTTTTCAGGTCCAAGGAGTTTCTGAAAGTGTATAAGAAGGTAAAAGTATCATAGGCTAGTTCACAGTTTTTTTCTGCACCATTCTAAAAAAAGGAGGGGGGGGGGGGGGTGAGAGTGGTGAGAATGACAATTTTTCAACCAATGATACTAACTACTCTAATTCTAGCCACGTTTGTGACAGGTGACTGGGTCGTTGTAAAGAAAATTGCAGAAGGAGACAAGGATGAGAAGTATCTTTTTATTTATCCACTTGCCGACCGCCTCACGCCGATGTACGTCGGCAGAATGGCACAGGCAGGCATAATCACATACATGTACGTGATTTGCCTCCCGCGGGTCGGGGGCCCGATCGGGCCCCCGCCCGGTGCCTGCGGCGGTCGGTTTTCGTTCGGGAGCGATCCCGGACGAGGGGACGGCCATTCATTCATGGCCACCCCCTCGCGATCGCTCCCGACGAATGGAAATCCCCGGTGACATCACTTCCTCTCCTGTAATGTAAACACAGGAGAGGAAGTGATGTATTCTCTCCTCCGTGTCGGTATTTTTCGTTCCGACACGGAGGAGAGCGGATCAGTGAGTTGCACCAACACATCCCACACACAGTAGAACATGCCAGGCACACTCACACCCCCCCTTTACCCCCCGATCACCCCCCCAATTACCCCTGCCCCCCAGTCACAGTGACACCAATGTCATTTTTTTTTTTTTTTTTTTTGCATTGGTGTCATTTGTGACTGTAATAACTGTTAGGGCAGTTAGGGTTAGCCCCCTTTAGTTCTAATGTACCCCCCTAACCCCCCCAATAAAGGTTTAACCCCGTGATCACCCCCCGTCGCCAGTGTCACTAAGGCTGGGTTCACATTGCAGCGGTTTATGAGAACGAATGTGATTCGCACCGCACTGCAGTGCAAATCACATCCGATCTCTGTGCGATTCGAGTTCAGCCATTCGCCGCACCCGCCGCACCCGCCACACCCGCCGCACCCGCCGCAAATTCGCACGGGACCCTTTTTTTGGCCCGCAGCAGAATCGGATCGCATGGGTGTTCACACCATGCGATCCGAGTTTGCAGATCGCACTGCGATATGCGAACTGATCTGGGGGTGTCAGTAACATTTCACTGACACTCCCAGCAGTTCGCATAGGGCAGTGTGAACTGCCGCCGGGAGGCATGCGATGCGGGAACCCGCCGCGGATTCGCGGCGTTTCCGCATCGCTCCAGTGTGAACCCAGCCTAATAAGCGATCATTTTTCTGATCGCCGTATTAGTGTCACAGGTGACGCTAGTTAGGCAGGTAGGTATTTAGGTTCGCCGCAGCTTTTTATAGCGCTAGGGACCCCCATATACTACCGCATAAAGCCCCCTGATTGCCCCCTAGTTAACCCTTTCACCAGTGATCACCATATAACTGTTACAGGTGACGCTGGTTGGTTAGTTATTTTTTTATAGTTTCAGGGCACCCGCCATTTATTACCTAATAAAGGTTTAACCCCCTGATCACCCGGCAGGTGTCATTTGTGACTAATAACTGTTAGGGCAGTTAGGGTTAGCCCCCTTTAGTTCTAAGGTACCCCCCTAACCCCCCCAATAAAGGTTTAACCCCGTGATCACCCCCCGTCGCCAGTGTCACTAAGGCTGGGTTCACATTGCAGCGGTTTATGAGAACGGATGTGATTCGCACCGCACTGCAGTGCAAATCACATCCGATCTCTGTGCGATTCGAGTTCAGCTATACAGATAGTATGGCTGAATTCGTGTCGCACCCGCCGCAAACTCGCACGGGACCCTTTTTTTGGTCCGCAGCAGAATCGGATCGCATGGGTGTTCACACCATGCGATCCAAGTTTGCAGATCGCACTGCGATATGCGAACTGATCTGGGGGTGTCATTAACATTTCACTGACACTCCCAGCAGTTCGCATAGGGCAGTGTGAACTGCCGCCGGGAGGCATGCGATGCGGGAACCCGCCGCGCATTCGTGGCGTTCCCGCATCGCTCCAGTGTGAACCCAGCCTAATAAGCGATCGTTTTTCTGATCGCTGTATTAGTGTCACAGGTGACGCTAGTTAGGCAGGTAGGTATTTAGGTTCGCCGCAGCTTTTTATAGCGCCAGGGACCCCCATATACTACCGCATAAAGCCCCCTGATTGCCCCCTAGTTAACCCTTTCACCAGTGATCACCATATAACTGTTACAGGTGACGCTGGTTGGTTAGTTATTTTTTATAGTTTCAGGGCACCCGCCATTTATTACCTAGTCTCACTAGTGTACCCCTAAATTTAGGGGTGTCTACTTTCTAAAATGGGGTCATTTGGGGGGGGGGGTTTGTGCCATCTTGGCATTTTATGGCCTTCAAAACTGTAACGCCCTTAGAAAGCCTGAAGGCGGTGCTTGGTTTTTGGGGCCCCGTACGCGGCTAGGCTCCCAAAAAGTCCCACATATGTGGTATCCCCGTACTCAGGAGAAGCAGCAGAATTTATTTTGGGGTGTCATTTCACATATGCCCATGGCATGCGTGAGCAATATATCATTTAGTGACAACTTTGTGAAAAAAAAAAAAAGTTTGTAATTTTCCCGCAACTTGTGGCAAAATATAAAATATTCCATGGACTCAACATGCCTCTCAGCAAATAGCTTGGGGTGTCTACTTTCTAAAATGGGGTCATTTGTGGGGGTTTTGTGCCATCTTGGCATTTTATGGCCTTCAAAACTGTAATAGGTAGTGAGAAGTGAACTCAAAAAATTACGCCCTTAGAAAGCCTGAAGGCGGTGCTTGGTTTTCGGGGCCCCGTACGCGGCTAGGCTCCCAAAAAGTCCCACATATGTGGTATCCCCGTACTCAGGAGAAGCAGCAGAATTTATTTTGGGGTGTCATTTCACATATGCCCATGGCATGCATGAGCAATATATCATTTAGTGACAACTTTGTGAAAAAAAAAAAAAAAAAAAAAAAGTTTGTAATTTTCCCGCAACTTGTGGCAAAATATAAAATATTCCATGGACTCAACATGCCTCTCAGCAAATAGCTTGGGGTGTCTACTTTCTAAAATGGGGTCATTTGTGGGGGTTTTGTGCCATCTTGGCATTTTATGGCCTTCAAAACTGTAATAGGTAGTGAGAAGTGAACTCAAAAAATTACGCCCTTAGAAAGCCTGAAGGCGGTGCTTGGTTTTCGGGGCCCCGTACGCGGCTAGGCTCCCAAAAAGTCCCACATATGTGGTATCCCCGTACTCAGGAGAAGCAGCAGAATTTATTTTGGGGTGTCATTTCACATATGCCCATGGCATGCATGAGCAATATATCATTTAGTGACAACTTTGTGAAAAAAAAAAAAAAAAAAAAAAAGTTTGTAATTTTCCCGCAACTTGTGGCAAAATATAAAATATTCCATGGACTCAACATGCCTCTCAGCAAATAGCTTGGGGTGTCTACTTTCTAAAATGGGGTCATTTGTGGGGGTTTTGTGCCATCTTGGCATTTTATGGCCTTCAAAACTGTAATAGGTAGTGAGGCGTGAAATCAAAAATTTACGCCCTTAGAAAGCCTGAAGGCGGTGCTTGGTTTTCGGGGCCCTGTACGCGGCTAGGCTCCCAAAAAGTCCCACATATGTGGTATCCCCGTACTCAGGAGAAGCAGCAGAATTTATTTTGGGGTGTCATTTCACATACGCCCATAGCATGTGTGAGCAATATATCATTTAGTGACAACTTTGTGTAAAAAAAAAAAAAAATTTTTTTTTTGTCATTATTCAATCGCTTGAGGCAAAAAAATAAAATATTCAATGGGCTCAACATGCCTCTTATCAATTTCCTTAGGGGGTCTACTTTCCAAAATGGGGTCATTTGGGGGGGTTTTGTACTGCCCTGTCATTTTAGCACCTCAAGAAATGAGATAGGCAGTCGTAAACTAAAAGCTGCGTAAATTCCAGAAAACGTACCTTAGTTTGTAGATGTGACAACTTTTGCGCAAACCAATAAATATACAATTATTGACTTTTTTTTTACCAAAGACATGTGGCTGAATACATTTTGGCCTAAATGTATGACTAAAATTGAGTTTATTGGATTTTTCTAATAACAAAAAGTAGAAAATATCATTTTTTTTCAAAATTTGCGGTCTTTTTACGTTTATATCGCAAAAAATAAAAATCGCAGAGGCAATCAAATACCATCAAAAGAAAGCTCTATTTGTGGGAAGAAAAGGACGCAAATTTTGTTTGGGTACAACATTGCATGACCGCGCAATTACCAGTTAAAGCAGCGCAGTGCCAAATTGTAAAAAGACCTCTGGTCATTTACCAGCAAAATGGTCCGGTCTGAAAGTGGTTATATTTTTAAAGTGTATTTTCCAACTAGCTAAGAAAGCGAACAGGGCACATGGTTGGGTCTACTCTGAGTCTCCACTGAGCTCTACGTGCCTCAGCAATGACAGCGGTGTATGGAGTTTTTGACAAACTAGTAAAATCCAAACAGACACTTGTAAATAGAATTTACCAATACATTTCTAGAGGGTAAAATGAATAATAATTTAAAAAAATCGCTCTGGTTCTTGCCAGTTTTGGTATTGGGATAACTAGGTAGCCCACATGCGTGTTTCAACTTTAGTTTGGTATTAATGTGGATCTACAGCGTATAAGGTAATTCCCCTAAGGCAAGAGGTTCGTGTGTGCTGGTGAATCTCGTCCCAGCATCTTATGTCGCGGCCGATTCTGATGGTGCAAGAGAAGGTAAGAATGGCAGGGACAGTTGGAAGGGAATTGCTTGTACACGGTGGGGGCTTGAGCTTATAAAACGATTGAACAGTTTCTCATCCATTGAGGATGGGATGTTTTCATGTAACTGTTGAAGCTACAAGGAAGTTTCCACAATCCAAGGGGGATACTGGTGACAAAGTTCAGGCCCATATGGATAAGGCGAAGAAACCGAAAAGGTAAAGCCAGAGCTATAGCTAATGAAGGTTGGAATCCTCTTAAGGGTCTGGGAATCTGGGGGCATTTAATTTTTATTTTTGCAGCGGATCATAGTTGAAGGAAGTAGGGGTATATTTACACGTGTTGTTTTTGTTTCTATTCTTCTATATGCCGTGATGAGGTGCTACTGTGGCCTGATTGGATGCATGACCAGAGCTGGAGCAGATGAGCACATCTTCCTCAATGAGACGCCCAAGAAGCCCGACCCAGGAACAAGACACAGAGGATCCCAGACCGACCAGTGACTACTGCAGCTCACCATGTCATCTCTCCTGAGGAAAAGAGTCTACATGTCTAGCCGTGTTTTCCTTTTTATGGACTCATATGGACTGTAAGGACTGATTCATTTCCAGGTGTAAGTAGAAGATCAAGATTCAAAGGGGGACACATGGGAGCATATGACAAAAAAGGAAGGACTGGTGTGGAAATTTGATTGTATAACATTTATGTGAACATTTTATTCTAGGATGTGTGTTTTATAGATTGACATTTGTCTCCCTGTGTCTGGTTTAATCGAGGAGCACTCTAGCAGAGCGCACTCGGGTTAAATCGAGACCAGTGGTAAAAACGGTCAGTATGAAAACCTTCTCATGGGATTTGAGATGTGTTCTCTGTGTCTGTGGATGTTTGTTGGTTTGTAGGTACCAAGCGCAATGCGCTGGGCTTCTTGCCTTCAAATGACTATGCGTATTAGAGAAGCAAAGTTCACATAACGAGATAAACATATTATTTTATCTCTGTGTGGCTACGTTATCCCTTTTGGATACATATCTGCTTTAATAAGAGGACATTGGTATCTGACTTGTTAATATACTCGTACCATATATTGACAACACCAGTAGCAATGTCCCCGCAGTTTTCCTCAAGTCTGTAAGAACCAGTAGAATGAGCTTACTCAATAATGTTTACTTTGGAACACTATTGTCTGGGCTCCATGCTGACTAAAGGGGGGTGTGTGCACTTCCTCTTGTGAGTGCCCTACCCTTTAATGTATGTCATTTCTTGTGATGTCATTTTCTGTACTGAGGAAGTGCTTGCCTGTTGTGGGCAATCACTTCCTGTTGGTCATTCTTTCGTGTCGAATTAATAAAAAGCCCAAGTGTCTGGGCCCCCAGGGGCAGTCAGGCTGATGGAACGGAGAACGTAAGAAGGATAGTCATGTCTGTTCATTGGGATGAGTGTGTTGGAAGGTAAGCTAAAGTATTATATCATTAAGATGGAAATATTATTATGGGAAACAGGAGATTTGGCTGTGTGCTCTGCGTATGGCCAAAATTTCCAGGACCGTATCAGCATCTGAAAAAAGTCTATCCATTTCACATGTATAAGCTTCTTTGAGGAAAATGACAAAAGCCCTCCCTTTATATGCTGGGCGGATTACTATATCCCTTCGGGTACACAGTTTTTTCTAGACCTGTGGTGACATCTTTTTGATGTTTAACATGTTTCACTGTCATAGCTTCTATGTCTTTTAAGACCAAGTCATGAAAACACTAATGTTGGGAACACTATTTCCTGAGGGATTGAAAAGTGAAGCATTAGCCAGACCTGAATATACTATATCAGATGAACCTGTGACAGGTTGTCCAGCAGGATTGGTTAAAAAAATACCTCTTAATATTTTATCTATGCGTGTATTTTTGCACATCAATAAATGTTTGAAATGTATTCAAAGTTTGAGGAAGAGTGAATTTGAGACCCTCTCTGTACCCACTAAGAGGGCATACCTGTTGTAAGTATCAGCACCATAAATATTAGAGGGACGTTTTCCCTATGTGGGCCATTACATTTGACCCTCTTATTATTACATGGATGTTGTCCCACTGTGTCTCTCTGGGGTGAAGAGCAGATCCTTTAATAAGGGGGATAATTCCTTTGGTTGTATGGACCCTGTGAATCACTAGATCTATATAGTGGTCTCCCTTGTCGGTTTTGTTCATTATTTCTAGAAGACTGTTGGTGTGACCAACCATTTTTCCCATTTGGACCTGGAGATGGCTGGTAAACACCTCTGTCTCTAGCCCACCCCATTATTGCAAGGGGAGGAAGCAGTATCATGGGGAGCCCCAAGCTGGGTCTCTTGTATGGATTGCGCCACTGGTTGCTTAGCACCAGCTAGTTCCAATTGCCATTTAAAAACTACATTACTCTTGTAATCTTTAATGTCTCTGTTGTACTTTCTTTTTTTGTTTTGATTCTTATATAATGAGTAGCTTTAAAAGCCACTAAATTTAAGCATATACTCAGGGAAATTTTTATACGGGATACGTTTATTTTTAATGATAATATCCACATCAAGTAAAGATAATTTACCTTTTTGTTTTTTTGCAACCAAAAACGTCATCAAAAACACCCTCCATGTTAATTTGATATTGTGTTCTATAATCAAATACATCTATATTGCAATGTGATGTCTGATTCACACAAGTAATTAACTCAAAAGACAGCTGCAGATAATAAACAAAAATGGTGGAAAAAGAGCTGCGCTTGTGCTAAATAACCAGCTACTGAACACTATATCTTCGATATCAGAGACATATAAAACTAGTAAAAAAGTGCAGCGTTTAAACCAATGTGACTAAATACAATTTTTTGACTTGGAACCATGGCCCTCAGGGGTTGACTGTGGAGTGTGGAATAAATTGTTTTACCAACAGAGGTTGATTTTCTTTTTCCTTCTCCCCATTTGTCCCCTGTTGTAAATGCTTTATGGTTTTGCAATTTTTGTCTTGTACATTTTTGTTTTTATTATGTGTGTCTTTTATATTTGTAACATTAAATTGTTATTTATGACCATCACAGGATTTCCCTCTTGGTTTGTTCTCTGGTATGTCGTGCCCGAGCGATGGGGATTCACGTTAAATTCCTAATACATTTTACATTTTTTATTATTTTATATTTTTTTCTTATATATTATTATGCATTAGAATTATTCCTGCGTGTCTTCTTGTTATCAGCCACAAGATGGCAATGGCACCCAGTCCTCTTATTACTTACAACCTTGATGGTTTGTAATAGACTGTCTGGCTTCCTTAGTATGTCCCTTTTCTTGTTTTTAACCAATCATGGTGGACCCTTCTCCCTTGGATTCTGCATATATTTGAATGGCTCCAGCGTATATGTGCGTGCCTCTGATGTCATTTCTGATGAATTGCATAGGACGGAGCCACGCACACACGCTGTGGCGCGAATGCGTAATTGATGTTCAGCCATCATTGTTACTGGAGACAGACCTGTTTGCAGCTTTGGTGTTTTATATGCTGTTTTCAATTGACATAAATGTAAGTGAAATACATTTTAAATAAAGTGTATGTCTTGCAATACTTTACCATGTAGAGCCTTCATCTTACATATGTATGACCCATCGATTGTGGGCGAGGACCCGTTGGATTGGCTTTCTGTACAAGAGTATATACAATGTTTTAGAGTGCAATGCTTTACACATACGCACCATTATCCAGACTATGCTGCTTTTCTTGCTTCTCTTGGTTCACCTGCTGAACAGTACGGTTAAGGTCCACCCCCTGCAGTTTAGTAGCATGCTGTGCTATCTTCCGCTCCACATCTCTCAACTCCATCTGAAAAAAAAAAAACATTTTAATATGTTGACACTACTTTTATCAAGCAGTGTACAGAGAAAAAGCCCCCCAAAAATGGGATTATAACACCACGAAGGTCCAGGCACCGGCCCTATGGGGGAACTCACAGTCCACTGCAGCCATCATAGAAACACATGGAGTGACTGAACTGGGTAGGAGAGATGAAGACAGCACTATCCGGAACTTAATAAGGGTGTGGAGCCTACAGTCAAACAGTGCCGAGCCGATGTAAAAGCTTATTTTAAAGTTTATTGAAGATAAATTACAGTACATATGGTAACCAGGCTGGTGTAGGTGGATAAAGATGGGCTAATGTCCGCTGGGCAAAAGGCTAGAAAAACTCCATCATAATCATACAACACACCTATGGTGTAGGTCCGTGGACACTGGGAGCCAAGCCGGAGTCGTTTGTGGTTTGAGTAGGGGTTGTGGAGATCAAAGTGAGGCTGTGCGCTCCAAGCCTCATTCCAGGAACAGTGACCAACCTAATTTCTCAAAGCTATGCGGAAGATGAAAGCCATATAGGAGGTGCGGAGAGAATTCCCGGAGACTAACAGTACTGCCCTGCCCACTCCCTGCTCTCATCTGTAAGGGCTTTAAATTCTTCAGTTGCCGCTACACTCATGATTTGACAAAGCACATGTGTGCAAAACGCATCATCATGGCATCTTGCGCACTGACATTGCAGTGACGCCCTACGGGAGTGCTGCCAGACTTCGGATTGGCTCCCAGCGTCCAAGGACCTACACCCTTAGGTGTGTTGTATGATTATGGTGGATTTTTTTCCATCCTTCTCCCCACCGGACAATAGCCCATGTTTATCCACCTACACTGGCCTGGTATCGTATGTACTGTAATTTATCTTCAATAAACTGATTAGCCTTTACATCGGCTCGGCACTGCTTGACTGGAGGCTCCACACCCTCACTGAGTTCCGGACAGCACTGTAGTCATCTCTCCTACCAAAAATTAGATGTGAGCCCAGAATTTACAAAAAACATAGGAGAAAGATATATATAAAAACGTAATAATACAAATTTTATTGCTACAATAGTGTTAAAAGGGGCAAGAATATAACATGACTGGCATGGCATCTAAAACATCAATAAGAAACAAAACATGGATACATAGGACAGCATAAATGTAATTGGCCTCATTAAGAGCGAGGCATTACCATAACATGCACCAAACCCCGACACATTTCAAAATATTGATTCCTTCTTCAGGGGGTTAGTAGCAATGAGGTAAGTATCTGTACAATAAAACGGAATTGTGTTTGTGTGATCAGGACCTTAAGGATGCCATGTGTCAACAAAACTGCAATTTTTTCACTTATTATGAAGAGAGTTGAGAGGAATCTTAATATAGCGCGGTGTTAACCCAAAGGGTTCCAACGCGCATAGCAAAGATCCTGGAAAAAAAAAGGTGCAGGTACAAGAAGCAGCACAGAGTGGCAGCTACCCATCATGGCACAGATGACAGCTTTTTTGTCCGAGATATCCAGATATTTAAACAGCCCCCTAAGGAGTTTTAGCTGCCAGTGACATGCACTGACGACCTTTTTTACCTGAGGGGAAAGAGTTAAACCTGAATCTAGGACGAATCCCTGATCACGGACCTGGGGGGCCGCCTTTGGAACAGGACCAGATGAGGGAGGCCAAGATGGAATATCTGGGGGGGGTGGCCAGATCACTGAAGATGATCACCTCAGTTTTGCCCCATTAAGTTTCAGGAAGTTGTCAGACATCCATGTATTGATGGCCTCCAAACAACTGGCAAGGGTGGCATCAGCCGTCTGGTTCCTAGGAATCTTCAGGTAAACCTGGATGTCGCCCGCGTAAACATGGTACTGGATGGCGTGGGACATTAGCAGGTCGGCAAGAGGTCTCCTATAGATATTAAACAGCAGGGGTGCCCTGTGGCACTCCGCAATCCAGGGTGGAATACTTAGTGTAGAAGGGGTCAGTCTTGACTCCCTGAATTCTGCCCTCTAAAAAAGAAGCCACCCATGCCAAAGCCGACCAGCTCATACCCAAAACAGATCTCATCCGCTCCAGTAGGATTCCATGATTTATGGTATCAAACGTGGCTGACAGGTCTAAGAGAACTAGTGAGTCACCCCTGTCCAAGCTGTGAAGAAATCATCATAAACACAGATAAGGCTTGTCTCTGTTCCGTGCCCTGGATGAAATCCAGACTGGAATTCATCCAAAAGATGGAAAGGCTCAAGGTAAGTCTGTTGTTGGATAACCACCAAGCGCTCCATCACCTTTGCTACAAAAGGCAAGAAGGAAATCGGCCTGTAGTTGCCCAGTATGTCCGTGTCCAAGGTCAGTTTCTTTAGCAGGGCCAAGACCACGGCTGCTTCAGAATGCCCGGGACAATACCTGTCCTGAAGCAGCAGTTGATTATCTCCCCAATGAAGGGGGGGTAAGAGGGCAGCAGGTTTTTTAAGCAGCCCGACAGGACATACATCTAAAAGGAGAGGAGGATGGTTTCAACAAGGTAATTATGTAAACCACCTGTGTAGCCGTGGCCGGTTGGAAGCCGGTCAATCCAGGGGCCATCTCTGTGTGGCCAGTGTCCTCTTGCACAGTCCCCCTGTATAAAGCTATGCACCAGAGAGTGGGAAGCAAGAGGCCATTGAAAAAATACTGACAAGGCCCTTGATAGTACTCAAGACCAGCTTTATTTCTAATCCCATTTGTAGGAAATCAAGGATCCTACCCATGACATACTTGCTTGGGTGCCAACCCCTGGATCCACACCAAGAAACATATGCCTTCCAGACTCTATAGTAAATGATTCTGGAAGCCGGCTTCCTGGCATTAACCAAAGTAGACACTGCTGAAGGAGATAACCCACAATCCTTTAGAATGTGGGTTTCAATAGCCAAACCGTTAAATTTAGCATCCATAAGGTAGGGTGGAATACCGGACCTTGTGCGAGAAGGTCTGGCCATAATGGCAGAGTCCAAGGAACTCCTACCGCCATCTTTATGATCTTGGCAAACCAAGATCTTCTGGGCCACCAGAATCACCTCCTTTCATTCCTGCTTGATCCTGCAGAGAAGACACGGAGGATCGCAGAACTGGAGGAAAAGCATAGATCAGTGAAAACTGATCCCATGGGAAGACTAATGCATCTGTTACGCATGCTAGTGGATCCCTCGTTCGACACAAAGTTGTCGACTTTGTTGTTGAATCTGGATGCGAACAGGTCCACGTCCGGAATACCCCATCCCTGACATATCGCTAGGAAGATGTCGGGGTGAAGAGACCATTCCCCAGGAAATAATTGTTGGCGACTTAAGTAGTCTGCCTGCCAATTTTCTATTCCTGGAATGAAAATCGCAGATAGGCAAGGAATGTTGTTTTCTGCCCAAGCTAGAACATGAGTCACCTCTTTTTGGCCTGCACAACTTCTCGTGCCCCCCGGTGATGTAAGCCACAGCCGTGGCATTGTCGGATTGAATCCTGACAGGACAATCCCGTAGCCTGACCGTCCAGGATTCTACGGCCAGACGTACTGCCTGAATCTCCAAAATGTTGATAGGCAAGGTCCTTTCTGACTTGGACCATCTCCCCTGGACAGAATCTTCTTCCAGGACTGCTCCCCAGCCTAGAAGGCTGGCATCTGTTGTCACCACTTTCCAGGATACTGGCAGAAAAGATTTCCCCTTTTGGAGGTTGCTGGATATCAACCACTAATTTAGGCTCTGACGTACCTCGGGAGCCAAACGTATTGGAAAATCCAAAGCCTGAATCTTTTTGTTCCAGACCGACAGGATGGTGTTTTGTAGCAGTCTTGAGTGAAACTGCGTGTAAAGGGGTGGCCTCGAAGGAAGCCACCATTTTCCATAACAATCTCATGCACAGCCGAATGTAAGGATTTTTCTTTGTTTTGACAAGTTGAATTAGTCCTATAATGGAACTGATTCTTGTCTGGGGTAAGAATACCTTCTTCTGTACGGTATCTATGACCAGCCTCAAGTACTGTAATCTCCTTGATGGTTTTAAGAAGGATTTTTCTAGTTTGAGTAACCAACTCAGAGATTCCATGTAGTTTACTGCTGTGATCAGACTCTGGTTTAGACCTGAGACTGAATGATCTATTAAAAGTAGATCGTCTAAATAGGCTAGGACCGTTATGCCTTGAGCCCTTAATCTGGCTAAAGGAGGTGCCAGAATTTTTGAGAACACCCGCGGGGTGCTGTGGCTAGACCGAATGGCAGGACTACAAACTGAAAATTATGATTTTCTATTTCGAAGCATAGAAATTTCTGGTGAGTGGGAAATATTGGTACGTGGAGATATGCATCTTTGATATCGATTGAAGCCAAAAACTCCCCTCCTTGCAGGATGGAAACAACCGATCGGATTATCTACATGCGAAAGGATCGGATATTTAAGTGCCGATTCAGATCTTTGAGATCTAGAATGGGTCTTACCTCTCCGTTTGGTTTTGGAACCGTGAAAAGTTTTGAATAAAAACCTACCGTTCCTCTAAGGGTACCTCTGATATCACCAGATGGTATAATAGATGATCCAGAGCTAGAAAGAGAGACTTTTTTCTCTGGACCCCTGGGAACATTTGATCTTAGAAAACGAAGAGACGGAAATTCTCGGAACTCTAGTTTGTAACCTAGAGAAAGCGAAGAAGCCACCCATCTGTCTTGACATTGTTCCGGCCAGATCTTTGGAAATTGCAGGAGCCCCCCCCCCCCCCCCCCCGAGCAAGCGGGGGCGCCCCTTCATAAGGAGGTTTTAGCATTCTGCTTTATGGGCTTTCTGCCCCAAGATCTCTTTTCACCTGGTGCTGCCCTTGGGGTCTTCCCCTTGAACTTGACAGTTGAGGCTGTTCAGCCTGCCTAGAGGCTGATGATTTAAAGGAGAAATATTTAAACTTCTTTACTGGTAAAAGAGAGCTTTTCCCATTAGAGATCCTTTGGATGTATTTATGCAGATCATCTCCAAATAACCGTTCACCATGAAAGGGGAAACTGGGCAAGAGTTTTTTTTTTTTACACAGTGCTTCGGCTGACCAATATTTCAGCCATAGAACTCTGCGAAAATGCACTAGTCCAAACATAAGCCGTGAGGCTTGAATGATAGAATCTTTCATCAAATCTACTCTGAAACATAGTGCGTCTGATATGCCAGCCCATTGCTTGGCCTGTTAATCAGACAGAATCTAAAGTATCTCCACAAACTGTTCCTTAATGGACTGAGATACACCAATTGCCGCAAGAACTGAACTCGCTAAAGACATATTGCTTTTGGAAAGAAGTTCCAACTTTTTATCTGTTGGATCCATTAACATTAGCGCATTATCCATCGGACACGCGGGACTCTTGTTCGCCGGGGGAATTGATTGCAGCATCAATTTCTGGAACCCCCCCCCCGCCCCCCCCCCATTTCTTATAAATATCCTCTTCCATAGGATAAAGTGTGGAGAATTGCTTGGGAGGATAATATGGTTTATCCGGATGTTCCCATTCAGGCAGCAAAAAGGTTGAACGAACCAATTTAGCAAGAGAGTGCACAAGCAACTTGTCTTGGGATGCTACTCCCTCTATACTAGGCTCCTCAGAAGAGGATATATTAGTATCTTCAAAATCTCTTGGAAGATCTTCCTGATCCCCCTGCCCCTTGCACCTCAATAAGAGGGCCCTGAGCACTAGATGGGGATCTGCTACGTTTAGACCCACTATGGAGAGATATCATAGCATCAATCTTCTTTTCCAAATTACAAATGGTAGAAGAGAAAACCTTCTGTGTGATATATACAGGGACTGAAGTGTCCAGTGCAGCTGCAACAACAGTCTCCCCTGATGGCTCAATCTGACTGGCCGCATCACACTCAGAGGAGGATGACATTCTTTTGGAAATGGATTTACTTTGTTGTGAAACCACTGACCCTTTAGAACCCTTAGAGGAGTTCCTGGTCCCTCTTCCACTCATAGCCTGAAGCACAAAAGCAGAGGCACTACCAAAAAGAATGTACACTGCTAGGTTATAGTCCAGCGCTATAAGCTGCTATTAATAGCTAGCTTGGTAAAGTAATAATGTGTCAAAGGGAAATGCCTGTGTCACCAAACCTGAAGTAAGCCACCTCCTGCTCATGTGTCCCTCCACAGCCAGCAGCAGCTACACACACCATGCTTTAAAAACTTCCTCCACGTGCGGCCAGCTTCTGATGCCCTTAGCCCCACCCCCCCACGCTGATTATGGCCCCTCCCAGCTTTCAAAAGAAAGTGTTTTCCCACACGAGTGGCGGACTTCAGGCGCCCTGCAAACAGCTGATATGGTGGCGGGGGTAAAAACCACTGCTGAGCATTTTTTTTTTTTTAAAAGAATGCTTTCGGCATACAGTTCCCCCGAAGGGATTAACTTCAACATTGGTGGCGCAGCAGGATAAACCAGTCCCCCCTTTCTTACCAGAGGATCTGCCTGCTCTGACCGGAGGAGGAGGAGGAGGAAATTATGGCATCAGGCGGTGAGTGCTCAATAAATACAGCCCCCAGTGGTGACACACAAATTCATAAGAAAATCTCCACTTACCTTCCCGCCACAGGGTTATCTGAGATAAACCCAATCTTCACCCTTCACGGTGGGCTCCGAAATCTTCAGGAACAGGGGAACCTAGAGGTTACCTACAATCCTGGACCTGCAACAGCACCCTGCCAGTAAAAACTTTATGGCCTTACTACCAAAAAGTACTGGATCCCAGGGTCCAGCACTCTAAAAAGAGAAGCATTCGCAAGCAAAACCTTGTTTCTTTGGACATGAAGCCTGGGTACCATTCCTTAGGCCCATTAAAGGACACTCTGAACGGATGCGGTCAGCATGGCTAGCCCCAGGAGGATTGCTTCCAGTGGAGCTCAGCACATCTTTATTTGTGACCAACACCTTAGACACTGGCGAAAAAAACTGAGGACTCCCAGTAGTGGGAGAGGTTATATAGGGAGTGCACTTCTTGTCTTAGGGCGTGCCACCTATTAGTGGCATTATAACCCACATAGTAACTACTATGGCTCTGTGTCTCGTAATGCATGAAAATAAATTAAGGTTTCACTTTCAGAACAAGAACAAATGAAGGTTGATTGACTGTTACAGGTTATTAAACATTAGACGGTCCTTAGTGCTTTATTAAACAGAGGCCAAAACTCTGCCACTTACCTGATACCTCTCCATTAGGGATATGTCCTGTAGACAGGCCTTTGCACTGTCTTCCTCAGACATAAAAGTTGCTATCAGAGTTTCTTGCTCTTCTACATCATTCTTTAAACGCTGTATTTCCCGGTTTATTGCCACCAACTGGTTTCTTAGTTCAGGGATTTCTTTTTCCTTAAGATCAATCAGCATTTGCCTAAAGAGTGAATAAAATATTTAATGTATTTTAAATCTACTTTCTTCCTAATATACAACACTTGATATATTGTATGCTAAATGGCAAACCTTTTAAGGCCCCAAAAATTTGAACATTAAAGCAAACCTGTGTCCAGACTAAACCTAATGAATTGTCACTAATATTGTTAGTGGGCACATTGATGTACCTACAAATATCTACAGTATGTGAGCCTACAGTGCTCAGTTATGCAGACATCTATACAGCTCCTGAAGATGAGCTCAGGGCCTGCCCCCTACCACTTCCCCCACCTCACTACCAGTCAGCGACACTATGCATCAAGACAACAGACCATCAGTGAGATATGACAGGTGAGGAGGAGAAGCCAGATTTTCAAACCAGGTACTGAATTACTAACATAGAAAATAAGCATGCTTCACTAGTAAAACCATTTTAAACGCGGCAAAACAGATTAAAGTTCTTCACGTTAATAAAAAACAATAAAAAAAAAACAAAAACAAAAAAAACACACACACTGCGCACATTCAGGAAACGGTTTAGTGTGAATGCAGCCATATGACTTCACAGCTAACTTTATACAACTGTTACAAAGTGCACTTGCATATATATCTGAGTAGTAAGCTGACCATGGATTAACAGTGCAGATTGGAAAACCTTTTGCTCTGGCATTGGCATTCTGACAGCTGATGTTGCTGGCTGTCAAAATACCCCAACAGTGCATGCATCTGATTGCATGCAGGTGCTATTCGGTCAACATTTATCCACCTGGCTCTTTGAACTTTTCAGTCAAAGAATGCCAGGCAGAAGTGTGTCAACGGGACCACCGATGGAGCGAATTCCAGCCATCAGAGGAGAAAGATTTCAGCGAAAGGAGGACACAGCAGTTTGAGGGACATAGTTCACTAAAGATGAATAATGAATCTTGTACTGATTTTTTTTGTTTTGTTTTAGATAAACCTAGGCTTTAAAACACTGACCACAAGTGATGTGCATACCAGTGTCTCTTCAGTTTGCATGCTTGTTCAGGTTAGTGATTACTGAAGAGACATCCAATCAAAATTATTTTCTAACGTGAGATGCAAAAGAACTGAACTAATCAGGGTTGCTTCATTAACCATTTCCGGACCACCCACCGCACATCCCCACACAGTTAGCAAGCATCCCCCTAGGCACACATTTAATCCTTTGCTCACCCCTGATGTTAACCCTTTCCCTGCCAGTGTAATTTATACAGTTTTTTTTAGCACTGATCACCGTATTGGTGTTACTGGTCCTGAAAAAGGGTCACCAAGTGTCAAAGTTGTCCACGCAATGTCGCAGTCCCGCTAAAAATTACTGATCGCTGCCATTACTAGTGAAAAAAATAAATAAAATGAAGTTCATAAATCTATCCCATAGTTTGTAGACGCAATAACTTTTGTGCAAACCAGTCTATATATACGTTTATTGGGAATTTTTTTTAACCAAAAATATGTAGCAGAATACTTATTGGCCTAAACCAGGGATATGCAATTAGCGGACCTCCAGCTGTTGCAGAACTACAAGTCCCATGAGGCATAGCAAGACTCTGACAGCCACAAGCATGACATCCAGAGGCAGAGGGATGATGGGACTTGTCATTTTGCAACAGCTGGAGGTCCGCTAATTGCATATCCCTGGCCTAAACTGATGAAGAATTTTGATTTTTTAATTTTTTTTTTATTGGATGTGCTTTATAAATAATATAATTAAAAGTGCAGAGCTGATTAAATACCACCAAAAGAAAGCTCTATTTCTGGGGGGGGGGGGGGGGGGGGGGAAGGAACAAAAATGTGGTTTGGATACATTACTGTACGACTATGCAATTGTCAGTTAAAGCGGAGTTGCTTCATTAATGTAGAATTGCAGGTTTTCCTTTCGGTTCTGTCTTGTAAACTGAAAAAAATGTTACTAGCGCCACCTTATGGACAGGATTAGGATCTCTTGCCCAAAAGAGAATATTGTTGTGTTCCCATTAGTTCATTTTTTTCTTCACTTCTATTTATATTACCTAGTTGAAAGGTTTATATATGTATAAACCCTTTGTGCACAATTATTAGGCAAGTTGTATTTTTGAGGATTTATTTCATTACTGAACAACTGCTGTGCTATCGGTCAGTCAAAAATGTTAATAAACCTCAAACCTGAATATTTATGTAAAAGTGATCTTTTGGCTTTTAAAGGAAGATATCTATGTGTGCACAACTACTGGGCAACTATTTGTGTGCAGATTTATTATGCAACTAAATAAAAAAGGTTCCCATCTCACTTTTCTGCTAAAGTGATGATAAAACAACCAACTCAAAACTTACAAAAAAAAAGTCTGATATTTAAAAAGAAAAAGAAATTAGTGCCCGATATAGCCACCCTTATTTTGAACAAAATAGTTAAGTCTGTCAGTGTATTGATCTGTTGACAATCAACTTTTCGTGCAGCAGCAACCACAGCCTTCCAGACACTGTTCAGAGAGGTGTACTGTTTTCCTTCACCTTACATTTCCCATTTAAGAAAGCCCACAAGTTCTCAATAGGGTTTAGGTCAGATGAGGAAGGGGGCCATATCATCATTCTTTCATCTTTAAAGGGTAAGTTCACTTTACAGAACAATCTGTAAGGTGAACTTACACAGGACAGTGGAGTACTTCAATGCATGCAATGAAGCATTGTTCTGCATAAATATCATGGTCTTCTTGAAAGATACACACTTTTTCCTGTACTGCTACTTGAAGGAGGTGTCTTATAAAAACTGGCAGTAGGTTTGGGAGTTTATTTTGAGCCCATCTTCAACCTGAAAAGGTCCAACCAGCTCATCTTTAATAATACCAGCCCATACCAGTACCCCACCTCCACTTTTCTGAAATCTGAGTCCAAGTGGAGCTCTGTGCCCATTACTGATCCAGCCACGAACCCATCCATCTGGTCAGTTGAAAGTCACTGAGATCCCACTTCAATGTGTGCCATGGTTACGGTCAAGATTACTGGGAACCTTAAAGGCATCACCCCCTTATAGGGGCAACCCTGAGAGTAGTGCAACAAAGCCATCTTTTTTCAGACACATGGGGAAATCACAGTGATGGGGAAATGCGGAATAGGTCAAAATGTATACAAATGTTAGACTGGGAACCTTAAGGCATCACCCCCTTATAGGGGCAACCCTGAGAGTAGTGCAACAAAGTCATCTTTTTTCAGACACATGGGGAAATCACAGTGATGGGGAAATGCGGAATAGGTCAAAATGTATACAAATGTTAGAATAAAAATAAGATGTGAATTTCAAGACTCTATATATCTACTGAAAATAGAACTGAATTGAGTTATGATATATTTTGTGATACGCATGCAATTGAATGTCTGTTTATTTGTAAAAAATAAAATAAAATATAGAATAAAAAAAAAATCACTCATCAGTCCATAAAACCTCTCTTTCGATATTTCTTGGCCCAGTCTTGATGTTTCAACTTATGTGTCTTGTTCAGTGGTGGTTGGGTTTCAGCCCTCCTTACCTTGGCCATGTCTCTGAGCACTGAACACCTTGTACTTCTGCGCACTCCAGATAAGTTGCAGTTCTGGAATAGGACTGGAGGAAAATGGTTCCTAGTAGCTTCAACGTTTAATTTTTTTTCAAATCTTTGGCAGTTAATTTGTGTCTTCTGCGCAACATGTTTCTTGCAACCCTGTTGACTATTTGCAACAAAACATTTCATGAATCTGTGATCAAGTCCCAATATATTAGCAATTTCGAAAGTGCCGCATCCTTCTGAAAAACTTTTTACAATTTTTGACTTTTCAGAGTTAGTTAAATCTTGTTTTTGACCCATTTTGCCTGAGGAAAGGAAGCTGCCTAATAATTATGCACACCTTGATATAAGATGTTGTTCTCCTTAGGCCAAACCCTGAGTCAATACACATCACCTGATATGCTTAAATCCAATAAGCATTCAAGTTTATACAGTTTGGAGTTGGACAACATGCATAAAAATGCTGATTTGGTCAAAATACTCACTTGCCTAATAATTGTGCACACAGTGTGTATGTGTGTGTGTATGTATATATATATATATATATATATATATATATATATATATATATATATATATATATATATATATATATATATATATATATATATACATATACACACATATACACACACACACACACACACATACATACATACATACATACATACATACACACAGTCTTATCGACCAAGTGGAGAGGCATAGCCTGATCGCTCGCAGCTCTAGCACATTGATCGGCAACTTGGATTCCTCCTCCGACCAGATGCCCTGGGACGACTGAACTTCCGTTACTTCCTGGACCGAAGTGTCGGGGACCTCATCCACCAGAGCAGGGAGTTCCTGACTAATTGGCTCACCTGAATCTGCCGATCCAGAGATAACGGTGATTTGTCCCATTTTGTCAAGATCTCCTTCTGCAAGACTCTGGTGTGAAACTGGTCATACGGTACTGCCTCGAAGGAGGCCACCATGAGTCCCAGGACTAGCATGCAGAAGCATAGCGACAACCACCTGAGGTTCATCAGCAGTTTTACTGCTGCTCTGAGAGTCTGCAGCTTGTCTGAAGGGAGAAACACTCTCGCTTCCATGGAGTCCAGCAGTAAGCCTAGGTACTCCAAACGCTGAGCCGACTTTTTTACGTTCAACAGCAACCCAAATTCCTGCAGGGTCTGCATTGTGATCGGCACATCCTCCTCTAAATCTGAGGCAGAAGATGCTCTCAGGAGGAGATTGTCTAGGTAACCTACGATCGCGATCCCGCATTGTCGCAGCAACGCCAAAACAGGAGCCAATACCTTGGTAAAGACTTGGGGGGCTGCTGCCAAACCAAAGGGGAGAGTCACAAACTGGTAGTGGGCTTTCCCAACTGTAAATCGCAGAAATTTCTGATGCCGAAGGCATATGGGTATGTGCAGGTACGCATTCTAGATGTCCAAAGACGCCAGGGAGTGCCCTTGATGGAGTGCAGCGACTACTGAGCGAACTGATTCCTTTCTGAACCTCTGTACTTTTACAAAGTAATTGAGGGCTTTGCGGTACAAGATTGGACGTACCCCTTCCTTTTTGGGGACTACAAACAGATTGGAGTAGAACCCTTGGAATTATTCCGGCTCTGGAACAGGTACTATCACCCACGACTCAGCAGGTCCCTTACCGCCCCCATTAGGGCCTCCCGGCGAGTCGGGAGTACGGGTATGCTAGAGGGGAAGAATCTGGTGGCCAAGAGAGAAACTCTATGTTGTAGCTGGAGGAAATCAGATCGCAGACCCATTGGTTGGACAGCCGAGAGGCCCACCGGACTGCAAGCTCCCAAAGGCGACCCCCCACTCGAGTTGCGGGTGGGGGCAAACCTTCATGCGGTAGCACTTTTGCTCGCAGGCTTGCGTTTCCAGGGACGTTTTTGTCCTTCAGAGGTCATCCTGTTGGGCTGGGGACGTTTAGCTGAAGCCCCGGGCGGACGAAAAAGCTACTTGTGAGCGGAAAATGAGGGCCCTTGCCTATGGCGTGGCTCCTTAGCCTTTCTGGACTGTGGGAGTAGTGTACTCATACTACCTGTGGCATTCTTAATATTGTCATCCAATGAGGCTCCAAAGAGCCACTTGCCAAGGAAGGGTAAATCCATCAGGGCTTTTTTAGATACCTGGTCAGCCGACCAGCATTTTAGCCAAATCAGGCGCCTCAGCACCACTGCTGACACTGAAGCCCTGTATAGCAGAGGAAGCCTGTCCAGGGGCGCGTCACAAACATACTTAAGACCTTGTACTAACTGGTCTGCTAGTTCCACGCAGACAGGGGAAGCCTGTTGCTCCCCCAATTTGCAGTGCAAAAGCTGTGCCTTCTCAGTAAGTGTCTGCGACACAAGTGCGGATGCCAGTAATGAATGAATGAAATACTTGTATAGCGCACAATGCGAACTGAATCGCCTCTAGTACTGGTCGCATTGCTGACCCCACAACCGTAAACAAGGAACCTGTCCATGGGATCCTTGAAGGCAGGAGTCCCCTCTACCGGGATCGTGGTTACTTTGTTTAACCTGGATAGCGGAGGAGCGGACCATTTTTTTGAGAAGGCTCTCCTCAAAGGGGCATCGCACCGCCATGTATTTGGGGACCGAGAAGGTCTGCTGCGGTCGACCCCATCAAAATAAGTCAGATACGTTAACACCTTAGGCATACAGGCTGGCTTATGGGACCTAATAGGGACCACTACATCAGGAGAGGGATCTGCTGGCTTCTGAATTTTCAGGGTATCGCGCACAGCTGTGATAAGTGCTCCAACAAGCACTTTGAATCATCCTCACAGTCTGAACGGTCCTGGTCAGTGTCATCTGAAACGACAGAGATGGGGTCACCCGCCTCCGCAGCGCCTGAGTCTGTGTCAGAGCTCTCCCCGCAGGACGGGGGGGGGGAGGCAGGGGCCTTTTTTACCACCTTTGCACCCACGCACCGCCTCCATCTTGGCAACAAACATATTAAGGACCTTTGACAAAGCGTCCAGATTCACTGCACTTTCAGCAGGCAAGCCAGTTGCAATTACCTGGATTTTGGGGGAAGAAACACCAGTTTCTGAAGCCATGCTGACCTTACCCTGTCTGCCACCTGTTGGGGACTTAGGACAGTGATGGTCCCACCCTCCTAACTGCTGCAGGCTGAGGGGCCACCACCACAGGATTCACCACCCTGACCGAGTCCTGTGCCCTCCAGGTAGGTGTGCCGGTGTCAGCTCCCAGATGCTTAAGAGACAAAACCACGCTGTGCTGAGCTCCACTGTACAGCGATGAAGCTGAAAAACGTGTTCAGGCTTCAACAAAATGGCCGCCGAGCCTCCAGTATAAAGGATACCATCACAGGGAAAATGGCCGCCAGACTAAACTAAAATGAAGTCAGAGCATGCTGCTCCCTGGTCACACCAAAAATGGCCGAACACGATGCCATGAGGGACAGTGAAAAAAAAAGGTAGAGAAATGGCGGTAAACAGCTCTACAGCGATCAGCAGACACAGCTTCCGGACACCCAGGGGAGAGACATACAGACAACCAGGGCACAGCTACCCAGCGCAGTCTCCACCCCAGGTGAGAGGCCACCCGGGGAGCCCCTGTCTATGACATGCACACTGCTCAGCAGCCCATGCAGCAATCCCCACAGGGAAAGGGGGGAGATAGGGACAGGGAGAGAAGAGAAGGCGGTGAGGGACCCCCGAATCGACCTCCCAGGGAATGCTCGGCTGCTCAGCCCCACCGATGCAGGGAGAGCTGTGCTGTACTTCTGCAGAAAAATCCACAGACCGATGGGCCCGCAAGTTTCCTAGGTCCTTCTCCTTCACTAGGCAGAAAAAAACTGAGGCTGCAGGAGCAGGCTGGGGGGTTATTACCTAAGGGACCGCCCCTTGGGAGGAAATAGAAAGCTCTAGTTTTGTTATAACATATTAACATGTTCTGCCTAGTCCTCTCCTGAAGGTGGCGTAACAACCCAATGGTATAATAAAGGATCTGTGTCAGTCGGTGAACGTAAAAAATAAAATCTCCATTTATTCTGGGTAACAAAATAAAGAGAAAGGCAACGCTGGAAACTTTTGGAATTTACGAAGCCTTTTGGCTCCCAGGGCACACATCAAGTCTGTGGTAAAGAAAATTGGTAGCTTGAGGAGTCCATATAATTTGGAGCACAATCTAGTCCAGGAATCCCAGAGATACCTTCATTGTAGGCTGTGCCTCTGGTGGTGGACATGTGGCAGGAGGAGGAGGAGGAAGATGGGCTTGCTCACATACGTGGCTGTTCTCAGTCAGCTGGCCCCTCAACCACTTCTAGTTGCTAGATAGCAGCCATAGGCCTCTTCAGCGTTGGGGTGGCTCCTGAGGACATTGCTTGCTTCCCTAATGAGGCCCAGTGCTGCCTCCTCCGCCATCATCCCCTTCCTGTGCCTTATGATTGTAAGGCAGAGGGGAGGCGCCTGGGATTGGGTGAGGCTCCTACTGGGCCCGCTCACCTCCTGGCTGACACTGGGCCTGCCCTCCTCCTGGCTGCCACTTTCCAGACCCTCCTCCTGGTTGAGCTCCTCCTGTGTATAAAAAACGGACATAGTGTTAGTTTTTGGTTCACCAATCACACACAAATTTCAGCTCATGACTTGCAAATTGAATGTTAATAAATAGAAAAGTCTATCATTCTGACCCAAGAATTTGTCATTCTAGTCCCAACATTTTTGGCCCCTACTGTCTATTGATATGTATACATCATTTTTTTTTTAACCATTCATTTGTTATCAATTATAACATCTAGTTAATATCATTAATATTAGGACAATAAATATGTCTACAAATAATATACCTGGCTCAGCTGGGCACATCCACTTCTTCCAGGATGAAAGGCCTAGGTTGTTCCTCATCAGCTTCTGCTGAAGTTGAGGGAGGGGTGAAGGGAAGGCTGCATAGAAGGGTATAAAGAGATTGCCTGTCTCAAGTCTGGTCGTCCAGAAAGCGCAGTTTGTTGAAGTAACACAGCCTGGGGACATACACTTGTACTGTTGATGCTCCTGATCGGAGTGATTTCTGGATCTTTTTATGCTCCTTCTTATACATGCTCCTTAAGATCCCAATTTTCTTTTCCAAGAACATGATGGTTGCACTGGGGACCCGAGTCTTCACAAATTCCAGAAGTTTCTCCAGCGATGACCTCCTAGCTTGTTTCTTATAATATAAGCTGTGTTTCACCTCCCACAAATTCCTCATCTCCCTGTACTTTTCAATGAAACTGGCCATAAATTCTGGGTCCTTAAAGTGATTAATATTTTCTGTAAGACAATACACAAGACAAAAACACTAAAAGTCAGCCTAAACTCACATAATCTTATTCCAATATAGACCTCAATCTTGAAGCAATATAGAACATTTGTCTTCCTTCCTCAGCACAACAAACGTGCGTATAAGACACAGGCGTGCATGCATCGCCCACCGCTGATGTTCTTTCGAGTGTATTCCCCGACCCTTCTCTTTGGCGAACAGTAGGAGTGACAAGGCGGAGACACAGCAGGTGTGTGATTGGAGTAACGAGGAGGAGGAAAGCCCGGAGGCTGAAACGTCCCGATCCTGGAGGCGAGGATTTAAGGCTACAAATATGGCCTTTCTTGAGATTGTGGACATCTTGAGGAGGAACGATTATGATGGCAAGAATGGACCGTACACCAACCCGAATGTGAGAAAGGATAAAATCATGACAAAAGTTGTGAAGAGTCTGCACACAAATTTTGGGTAAGACAATCAAAGGAGCAAATAAGGAAACACTGGTCAGACCTGAAGCTGAGGGAACTGGATCAGTATAGAAGGATTAAAAAAGTGCTTAGAAAAAGTAAGTAGTTGTCATGTGTTCCGATTTTATTTGGTTTGTGAAAAATGACATATTCAAAGATAACATCATATTACTGTAAACAACATGTTCTCAACTTTACATCTGTATATCGTAAACAGTATACATACATAGGTGTTTCCTACTTGCGATGCTTGAATTAATAAAATATTTTCAATACATTTCTCTACTTGGGTGTGAGTGCGTTTTGTTCATAATCTTCGCCAGTAACTTCATATTTTGAGTACAACATTTCACCTTTCATGTTCAGGTTTGTGAACATTATCTATTCCTACATTAGAAAGTATTGTCTGTTTTCCTACCCTCTCATCTTAATCCGTTATTCCATCACATGGGGCATATTTCAACCAGTCTGCCCACACTTTGTTACATTTTTGGGTATTTCCACTGGCTGTACACGTAAGTTTATACATTGGTAATGAGCTATTCACTAGGTCTATCCAGTTTTGTAGAGATGGTGGGGTCGCTTCTTTCCATCTAAGAGCAATTGCTTTTTTTGAGTAGAGTCTTCTGAGATGTGGATATACTTTCCTCCTCCAGGACACCCAGTAAGAATCTGGCAGGAGAATAGATATTGGGTAGGGCCAGAGCATCTTCCAAGTAATGGAGGATTGCTCTCCAGAATTTTGCTATTTCTGGGCACTGCCAAAACATGTGAAAAAAGTCTCCCACTGCTCCCCTACATCTATAACATTCAGGTGAATCCAGTCTGCCCATTTTGTGAAGCCTCTGAGGGGTATAATAAATTCTATGGAGATGAAATTGTACCAGCTTGTCCCTGGCCGAGATCGGTGAAGGTAGCATTGTCTCCAAGACCTCACCCCAGGATTCCTCTGTGATGGACGGAATGTTCCGACTTCAGTGTCCATCCTGGGAGAAGAGGATGTCAGTAAAGTGAAGTAATATCTAGATATGAGCTTCGTGTGGTCCTCATCCACTATCAGCTGTTATAGTTTCGATGGGGCTAGTGCCACCTCCTGCCTACCGTATTGTGCATGTACAGCATGTCTCAGCTGTATAGATCTAAAAAAGAATGTGTTAGGCAGCTTGTATTCTATCTTCATGTCTGTGAATGTTCGGATTATTCCATCTCTGAAAAGTTGGTGTGCATACTTAATCCCATATGTTGCCCAGCATTCCCCATCTGGGATTTTAAAGATTTCTTCCAGTTGAGGATTGTGCCACAGTGGAGCACTGGGCGAAACAGAAAGGCTGGTTCCTCTCATTTTAGCATTGCACATGTGGAATATTTTATGGGATAACTTCAGTATATCAGCTCCATGTACAGGGTAGGGACCATTTCTGTATAATATGTTAATTAATGCTTTGTATGAGTGGACCTGGGCTGCTTGGGTAGCCACCAAGGCGATATCCAGTTTTGGGAAGCCTCACCAGTGCACATGTGTTAACTGGGCGGCCAGATAGTAGCACTGTAAATCTGGCAGTGCCAGTCCCCCCGAATGTATCGGTAGGTACGTGTCAGGCATATTGTGTGCTAGTTTCTTTATCCCTGAAGTAGAGAAATTGGGCTAGCATGGGTCTGGGGTATCTACCCGGTTGCGGTGCTCTTAATGAGACCCTATGAGCCCTTTCAATTGCAAATAGGTGAGAAAAGCATTCTGTACCGAAGGTTTGCTTAAGCCAGGATAACAGGAACTCCTTCTGCCTGCTTACCCTCAGAGCCTTCTGGGAACTTGTAGTCCACCGTTGTATCTCTCACCTACACCATCAATGGATTGAATTCATCTTCCACTGTGCTGATTCGCTGTTCCGCAGCAGTGACCCTATGCCTTACTTTCTGGACATCATCCTTCAATATAGCATAAGTCCATCTGGATAGTTTCTATCTGGTTAGAGAGCGCCGCATGGCAGCTTTTGTGTCCATGATTTGAGCCAGCGTGGGTACTTACCTGAGCTCCGGAGCCTCCTTCCTCTGAGTCCGTTTGAGGGGATGGCAGGGGAGTAGCCAGCGGGTCCGTAGGATCAGGCCATACTGGGTCCCCCTCGGTACTCAGGTGTCCTCCCATCGCTGAGGTGTTGTGTCTTTTGGCAGTCACCCAGGTGCCATCTTGGCCAGCCTCATGTATGAATCTGGCCAGATGGTCCGCGGGCCATATTTGTTGACCATGCTCATGTGCCTGGTGTGTTCCTACAGTGATATTACCGCTTGGCGGGTCGATCTCGGGTCTCAGGCTGGTAAGGATGGGTGAAGGATTTTAACGCGGTCCTGAGCTATTAGGAAAAGGTCTTCACATACCGGAAGTCGGACACGCACCCCTGGTCCGATTCTTTATTATTACTTGCATGCTGCGCCATGTGATTTTCTTTACTGTAGGACATTTTAAAATGGCACGTTTCAGGTTAGTGGGCACAATAATCGGTCGTAGTGAACTTTTCGCTCATTAAATACGATGTTTTGGGCAAATACAGGTTAAATACATTTGGAGCGGCGCAGTGGTTGATGGGGCGGCACAGTGGTGTAGTGGTTAGCACTCTCGCCTAGCAGTAAAAAGGGTTGCTGGTTCCAATCCCAACCACGACACTACCTGCCTGGAGTATGCATGTTCTTCCTGTGGCTGCGTGGGTTTCCTCTGGGTACTCCGGTTTCCTCCCACACTCCAAAGACATGCAGGTAGGTTAATTGGCTTCTGTCCAAAATTGGCCCTAGTATATGAATGGGGACCTTGGATTGTGGGCTCCTCAAAGGTAGGGACTGATGTGAGTGGGCAATGTGCAGGGATAGCGATAATTGTAGACACTCACTTAGGTTGAACTGGATGGACGGTTGAACTGGATGGACTGGTGTTTTTATTCAACCTTACTATGTAACTATGGTCATACCTAACTATCCGTGTGCTAAAGTATACCTTTTGTTTCATTCTCATAGGGGACCAAAGACTTGGAGGACACCACTCAGCAGAAGACATCAGGAACTCCCCACCTGACAAAGAAGGGAAACTCCCAAAAACACCACACCCCGAGCATCTAGAGGAAGGAGAGGTGGAGGAAGTGGGCGAACTTGTCACCACAACAGGCGAGTGTCTGACACCCCAGCTTCAGGTAATATATGAATGCCTGCATATTTATAATACATGTTTTTCTCAAAATGTTTAGGTGATTTGCTGGTTGTGGAAGAGCAAGCTCCAAAATTCACAAGTGCAAGTGTACAACTCCATTCCAGGACGTCATGACATGGAATCTGGAAATCGACGTCATAAGAAAGAAACTACATTTTCTTGAACAACAAATGTTATGTTGGGGAGAATTTAAATGATCTTCAAAATGCAACCATTCTAAGAATTGTTGTTCTAAAAACACTATTTTGTAATTAGTAAAAGCCAAATTTTGAAGATGCACACGGTGTGTCAACATGTGCTATCTGCCATCAGGTGATTTCAATGTATGCGTTTTGTGGGTGCAACCCATTCCTCCCAAATTAAGTAGGTGAGAGGAAGGGGTTGCACCCCCAAAACACGTCCATTGATCCCCCATGATGGCAGATAGCACATGTTGACATTAGGCATGGGATCAGGAGGTAAATACCCATTTTGACTCCCAAATTGCCCATCTGATGAAGGCAATATCCAGACATTTAGGACATGCTATAATGTCTGATATTACCTTCTGTTTTTCTACGAGTTTTGTATGTTGTTATGTTATTGAACATGCCCATTTTGAACAAAAAACCCAAAAATGCAAAAAAAATTAACATTTTTACACAAAAATGTTATAACGCACATGTGTGAATGTGCACAGAGTAAAAACTTTGCTCATCAACGATGTGTGGCTTCTTCTTTCAATGGTCAATACAAGTAATTTTGTGTTTACAGTGACAATGGGGCTTATTTACTAAAGGAAAATCCACTTTGCACTACAAATGCACTAGGAGAACCTAGGAGACAGCCAAAAAGAAACACAAGCAATAAAGAAATTTCAAGATTTTATCAGATACATTTTTTTTTTATTACATTTTTTTCAGACATTGTATGGCATAGCAATGGCCCCCCTACCCATAAAATAATTTACATATTTCTGCCGAACTTCACAGGCGCTTTGGGATGCCAAGCCAGTATGGCCAGTATCCAGGCCCATCAGGGGATTAACAGGAAGTCCAACGTCAGGCCCAACTGAAGCAATATAATTTTGGGCATTTTTCCTTACAAAATTGTGCAATATGCAGCAGGATAGGACAATATGGTTGATTTAGTAGTCCGCCATATGGATTGCACTCAGAAACAGGCGGAACCGGCTGGCCATTATCCCAAAGGTATTCTCAACGTCTCTTCTTACTCTGGCCAGCCAGTAGCTAAAAACCCTCCTCTCCAGGGTGAGGGTTCTTTGGGGGAATGGCCTCATCAGGTGCTCGCCCAGACCAAATGTTTCATCAGCAAGAAAGACGAACAGGAGTCCTTCCACATTGTCTGCATTAGGTGGCAATGCCAGACCACCAGTCTGGAGATGTTGGTAAAACTCCATCTGGGCAAAGACTCCTTCATCCGACCATTCTTCCCCACATCCACATAGAGGAACTCATATTGTGTCTACACCACCGCCATTAACACTATACTATTAAACCCCTTATAGTTATAATAGTAAGACCCAGAATGGCACGATGTGTGGATGTGCTTCACATCTATAGCCCCTCCACAGTTGGGAAAGTCCCAACCGTTAGCAAAATGAGAGGCCACAGTCTGCCATTCTTGTGGCGTTGAAAGGAACTGTGGAGTCAAAACAGGGAAAAAAATGTATTTTTGCACACATTATTGCACACAGATAAAAAAGAAAAAAAACAAACAAACATTCTTGGCCGACATCAGTATAACATTTTTTTTTTTAAGAAGTATTTCCAGACAAAAATCTAAGGTCCACTTATCATATTCCTCCCCCCCTCTGATGGTCCATTGTAAAAATTTTAGGGGGGGGGGGGTAGTTTGAGGTGACTTTGGGAGCCAAAAAAAAGCCTCTGGCACTGGCCTAAATTTAAGGACACACATAACATTTGTACACATTTTAGGGGGTGTTTTGGGTAAAGCACTACAATGGAGCTGACAAAATACATTGTTAGGTGACTAAGCTATAAGTGTATATGGGCCCAGGATAGCATACTGGGAAGGTTAGTAAAGGCAAATATGCATGAAGGCCAAAAAAGGAGCATTAAAAGTTTCCAGCATGCATGAGGATAAAGGGGACATTCACAGTATATTTCAATCATGGTAATTAGGGAACGATTAAATAAATACAATACATTAGCAAACATTAAATACATATAATGTGATGTTAAAGGATAAAACTTACCCTAATATAGTCCTTCTGCAGAACCTGAATGGCAGAACAGGTCTCTGGAATAATGATCGCCAGAGCCGGGGGGGGTGCCTGTAGGGAACGTGAGGTCCCTACAGGCTGGTAGTCCCTGGTAGACTTCTCCCAGTCGCCAAATACAACAAGAGGTGGCGACTAGCCTCTGCTCCGGAGCGATGGCTTGCTGCATGCAGGTGTCCTGCTTCATAATATAAGGGGTGAGCAAAGGCAACAGATGGTGAAAAACGGGGTCTCTCATCTGGAGAAAGTTCCTAAAATCATCAGGATTATTTTCCTGGATCTCACAAAGAAAATGCATGTGCGACAACTGGTCACGCTGGAGTAACGAATTCTTGGTCCATGAACTCCTACCCACCCTGTTCATGGACTAGGCTTGGGTCAAAGTATAAACCCCAACACCAAGGCCACACACAGCCCAAACACGATGACGAGTACATACCCGCAACATGGTTTCAAAATGGTCGGCTGGTCAGAACGAACTTAACAGAACGCACTGAAGAACAGCAAGGCCTGTGAAGAGCGAGCTGAAAATCATAAAACGAGTGGACAAGAACGCACTGAAAAACAGATACGAACTGACTGCACGCACTGAAAACCAGATACAAACCCACAAGCACAAACTGAACAGCAGTAAAACAATCTGAAAAACCAGCAGTCTGAAAAGCTCAAATCGTCTCTAACCAAACATCTATTAACACGAGATTAGCAGGAGCCCAAAGGGTGGCGCACTGGGTATTGAATTTCCTTTTTCTAGTCCCGTCGTACGTCACTATGTTCTTGACGGTCGGACTTTGGTGTGAACGTGTGTACGCAAGACAGTTTCATCGAAACTCCGTCTGAAAAACCTTCAGAGTTTATTCCGACGGGAAAACCGGTTGTGTGTACATAAAAGGGGTTGTAAACCCTCATGTTTTTTCACCTTAATGCAGTAAGGTGAAAAAACTTCTGACAATGACCTCGCACTGGACCTCTCTGCCTGGGGTTCTCAGCTCTTGATTGAATAAATTGATAGCAGGGCAGCCATTGGCTCCCGCTGCTGTCAATCATATCCAATGATGCGGGCGACGGGGCAGAGTCCGAAATTCTGTGTCTAAGCACGGGAGCGCGCCCACAAGGGGTAACCCCCCAGGAAAGCGCTTCTCCCAGGGGGTTTACCAGTGCGGGAGGAGCCGCAAACGCCACTGGGGGACCCCAGAAGACGAGGTTTGGGACGACATTGTGCAAAAAGAACTGCACAGTGGAGGCAAGAATGATATGTTTACAAACACTTTAAGCTGGCCATAGATCAACAGCACTGATTGACAAACCTTTTGCTCTGCCAGTTGCATTCTGAAAGCGGACATTGCTGGCTGTCAAAATACCCCAACAGTGCATGCATCCAACTGGGGCTTTCAATTTTTCAGTCAAAGAATGTCAGGCAAGACATGTCAAAAGGACCACAGATGGAGCGAATTCCAGCCATCAGAGGAGAAAGATTTCAGCGAAACGAGGACACAGCAGTGCAAGGAATACAGTTCACTAAAGGTGAATGATGAACGTTGTGATCATTTTTATTTTATTTTTTTGTGTTAGGTAAACCTAGGCTTTAAAACGCGGACCATAAACAAGTGATGTGCATACCAGTGTCTTCACCGTTTGCATGCTTGGTCTAGGTTAGAGGACCACTAAAGAGTAAAACCAATAAGATTGCACTTTCACTAACCAGTCAACACATATTTCTAACTTCAAAGTCTTCCCTCAAAAAAAGTTCTCAGAATAATTTCCCTTTGGAACAGTTTGTTTGAAAACTGTAATTGGTATAAGCCAGGTGTCACTGATGGACATACAAGCCAAATCCCTTCACCCAACCAGTTTCTATGCTGCCTTAGATCCTTAACTGGGTTAATTGCTATTAATCACACGTTTGCCACATATATTTGAAAACAGTGGGTTTTAGTTATCAAAATTTCTGAACATGAAACGTACAGTGTAGACTATGGAAACCAATCAGAATTCTTTTCTAGCGTGAGATGCAAAAGAAATGAACTAATCAGGGTTGCTTAATTAACTAGTTCTTGACCGCTGGCCGGCCAGGCAGTGCACCTATTGTGGCGGGAGGCCGTCATATGACGTCCTCCCGTTTAAACAGGGAATGCGCGCATCCCTGTTCCTTCGGTGGCGGCGTGTCAAGGAGACCCCGCTCGCCACAAAGGGGGGTGAACAGCCATTGGGCATGGCTGTTTACCACGTGATCAGCCGTGATGAAGTCACGGTCGTTCACAGATGGTTCCATCCCCACTGTGCACGGCGCATGCGCGCTGCACGTGCACGTCGGTGGCAGCGTGTTCCCGGGAACACTGATCGTCACCGACGCTGGTAAACAGCCATTGGCTGTCTGTTTACCCACGTGATCGGCTGTGATCCTTTCACAGCCGATTGCTAAATGTAAACAAACCGCGGTATCTCCTCCTCACACACCAATCGCCATCACGCACACCGATTGCCCCCTCCAATAAAGATGACCTGTCACCACCCATCATAGTACCTGTCACTCACAGTCCATCAGAGTACCCGTTACAGTCCATCAGAGTACCCGAGTACCCATTACAGTCCATCAGAGTACCCGAGTACCTGACACGGACCATCAGAGTACCCGAGTACCTGACACGGACCATCAGAGTACCCGAGTACCTGACACGGACCATCAGAGTACCCGAGTACCTGACACGGACCATCAGAGTACCCGAGTACCTGACACGGACCATCAGAGTACCCGAGTACCTGACACGGACCATCAGAGTACCCGAGTACCTGACACGGACCATCAGAGTACCCGAGTACCTGACACGGACCATCAGAGTACCCGAGTACCTGACACGGACCATCAGAGTACCCGAGTACCTGACACGGCCCATCAGAGTACCCGAGTACCTGACACGGCCCATCAGAGTACCCGAGTACCTGACACGGCCCATCAGAGTACCCGAGTACCTGACACGGCCCATCAGAGTACCCGAGTACCTGACACGGCCCATCAGAGTACCCGAGTACCTGTCACGGCCCATCAGAGTACCCGAGTACCTGTCACGGTCCATCAGAGTACCCGAGTATCTGTCACGGTCCATCAGAGTACCCGAGTACCTGTCCCGGTCCATCTGAGTACCCGAGTACCTGTCACAGTCCATATGAGTACCTATCACCGTCCTTCAGAGTACCCAAATACCATTCAACAGGCCATCAGAGAACCTGTCACCAGGCCATCAGAGTACCCGAGTACCTGTCACCAGGCCATCAGAGTACACAAGTACCTGTCACGAGCTCATCAGAGTACAAGAGTACCTATTTGCAGCCCATGCCTCATAGAACATACGTTGGGGTGTTTGCTTTTCAAAATGGGGTCATTTTGGGGGTAATTCCATTGTCCTGGTGCTCCAGGACCTTCAAAAGTGTGATAGGTAGGAATGGAATGAGATGTGCCGTTTATGCTCCCAGAACGCCTGAACGTACTACTTCAATGTTCGGCCTCTGTATGTGGCCAGGCTGTGTAAGGGAGGAGTAGCAGAATGTGTTTTGGGGTGTAATTTTTGCTATATACATGCTATGTGTTAGAAATATCTTATAAATTGACAACTTTGTGTAAAAAAATAAAATAATTTGTTTTCATTTTTTTCCACATTTTACAAAAACTTCTGGAAAAAAATGAACCATTCAAAAGACTCATTATGCCTCACAGATTATACGTTGGGGTGTTAGCGTTCCAAAATGGGGTCATTTTATGGGCAATTCCATTGTCCTGGTACTCCAGGGCCTTCAAAAGTGTAATAGGGGGCAGTGAAATGAGATCTGTCATTTTTGCTCGTAGAACGCCTGAAGGTGCCACTTCAATTGCTCTGTATGTGGCCATGCTGTGTAAAAGTCTCACACATGTGGTATCGTCATACTTGGGAAGAGTAGTAGAATGTATTTTGGGGTGTAATTTGTTGTATGCATATGCTGTGTGTGAGAAATAACCTGATCATGAAACAATAAAACAATCTTCATTTTGCAAAGAATTGTGGGAAAAAATGACAACTTAAACTCACCATGCTACTTACTTAATACCTTGGAATGTCTACTTTCTAAAAAGGGGTCATTTGGGGGGGTATTTGTACTTTCCTGACTTGTTAGCGTCTCAAGAAATGAGATACACCTGATGTACTGAAGGCCTGATGAGATGTGATCAATTTTTAGTGATTGGCACCATAGTTTGTAGACTCTGTATCTTTCACAAAGACCAAATAATATACACTAATGTGGGTTATTTTTAACCAAAGATATGTAGCAGTATAAATTTTGGCAAACATTTATGAAGAAAAATTACTAATTAGCAAAATTGTATGACAGAAACAAAGAAAATTGCATTTTTTTCACAAAATTTAAGTTTTTTTTTATTTTTTTTGATTTATAGCACAAAAAATAAAAACCCACTAGTGATTAAATACCACTAAAAGAAAGCTCTATTTGTGTGGAAAAAAGTACGCAAGTTTCATATGGGTGCAGTGTTGCATGACTGAGTAATTGTCATTCAAACTGTGAGAGCACTGAAAGCTGAAAATTGGTCTGGTCGGGAAGGGGGTGTAAGTGCACTGTATTGAGGTGGTTAATTAACTAATTGGGGTTGCTTTATTAACCACTTCCCATCCCACCCATAGTCATATGACGTGCGCAGAGGGAATCTCCCAGACGTCCTCTGCTTCCTGCTGGCATAGGGGGAATGCACGCGCCCCCCGCATGACCAAGCTGATGCATGGGCCCCGCGGCTGCTATGTCCTCCGGGCACCCTTGATCTCTTGTGACAAAGCAGGAACAGGAACCTACAGATCCATGTCCTGTCAGGGGAGAGGAGACAGATTGTGTGTTCCTAGTATAGAGGAACACAGATCAGTCTCCTCCCCCAGTCAGTCCCATCCCCCCCAGTTAGAACACAGTCAGGGAACACATTTAACCCCTTGAGCGTCCCCTAGTGTTAACCCCTTCCCTGCCAGTGACGGAGGGCAGATCACCACCATTACTAGTAAAAAATAATAATAAAAATGCCATAAATCAATAATCTATTTTGTAGGCGCTATAACTTTTGCACCAATCAATATACACTTATTGCAATTTTTTTTTTACCAAAAATATGTAGAATACAGATCGCCTAAACTGAGAAAAAATAAAAAATTGGCATATTTATTATAGCAAAAAGTTTAAAAATGTAATTGTCTTTCAATATGTTACAGCACTGAAAGCTGAAAATTGGCCTGGGCAGGAAGGGGGTGAAAGTGCCCTGTATTGAATTGGTTAATTAATGTAGAATTGCAGGTTTTCTTTTCTGTTGGGTCTTGTAAACTGAAAACAATGCTACTAGTGCCACCTTGTGGACAGGATTAGGATCTCTTGCCCAAAACTACCGTGTAAAGGTTTTAGCCAGTGTGAGAAAATGCTGTAAATTAAAAATGCTTTCAGAAATAGAAGTTTAATAGTTTATTTGTAATAATAGGATTTTAAAACCCGCTTACCTGTAAAATCCTTTTCTTTGATGTACATCAGGGGACACAGAACCATAGTAATAACTATGTGGGATGTCCCATAGCAATGGCCAGACTGGCCACAATGGCAAGGGGGGGGGGAGACAGAATCAAGGAAACAGGAGGCCAGAGGACTCATACTGCAGCCTCCAAGGCCCAGAGGCAATATCCTTATGACCTTTAACCACTTCAATACAGGGCCTATTCTGGCACTCCTCTCCTACACGTAAAAATCATAATTTGTCTGCTATAAAATGACCCCCCAAACATAATTTTTTTTTTTTTAGCAGACACCCTAGGGAATAAAATGGTGGTCATTGCAACTTTTTATCTCACACAGTATATGCGCAACAATTTTTCAAATGCATTTTTTTGGGGGGAAAAAAAACGTTTCATGATTTAAAAAACAACAAAACAGTAAAGTTATTTTAAATTTTTTTCTATAATGTGAAAGATGTTACGCCGAGTAAATAGATATCTAACATGTTTAAAATTGCACACACTCATGGAATGATGCCAAACTTCAGTACTTAAAAATCTCCATAGGCGACGCTTTAAAATTTTTTACAGGTTACATATTGAGTCTAGAATTGATGCTTGCGCTCTAACGCACGTGGCGATACCTCACATGTGTGGTTTGAATGGCGTTTACATATGCGAATGGGACTAACATGTACGTTCGCTTCTGAACGCAAGCTACTGGGGACAGGGGCGTTTTAAAAAACTAATTTTTTTATTTTATTTTACTTTATTGTTTTAATTTTTTACAACTTTTTGATCACTTTTATTCCTATTACAATGAATGTAAACATCCCTTGTAATGGGAATCATTCACAACAGGTCCACTTTATGGAGAGATGTGGGGTCAATAAGACCCCACATCTCTCCTCCAGGCTGGAAAGCATGAGATTGTGAAAAAAAATTCACTGATCCCATGTGGACAGCCGCGATCGCTGCTTTGTTTACTTCAGGGAACCCAGGCATGACGTCATAACGTCGCGCCCGGGTCTCCGACGGTCATAGAGATGACTGGTGAACATCTGGTCACCGGAAATCTCCATCGTCATCATCCGGCACCGGACGATTCTTTCTCTGGGTCCCAGATGGCACAGGAGAGCCCATCGCCTGTAAGAACGATCAAGCGGGCAACTGCCGCTATGATCCTTCTTATGGTGCACAGACTCGCCGGTTGCAAACAAAGATATCTGAATGATGCCTGTGGCTGCTAGCATCATTCAGATATTCCCACTGAAATTCCAGGACGTCATATGACGACCGTGGGTGGGAAGTGGTTAATATTGATTTGAAAAAAAATTGGAAAACATTTGAACCAAAGACCAAGTTGTGGTCTTACAGGTCTTAGCCATAGAGGCCTGATGATGCACCACCCAAGAATTTTCTTCTTTAAGCTGAAGCTTGATCAATCACTTGACAAATCCATTTGGAAAATAGTGGATCTTGACGCTGCCTGTCCATATCTTGAACCCTCTGGCAGTACAAACAAAACCTGTGTTTTGCGAACCTGAGCGGTCGCCCTTAAATAGATCCTGACTCTTACTACATCAAGAGACTGTAGTGCTTTCTCTTCCCAAGATTAAGGCTTCTAGGGAGAAAGAAGGAAGAATATCTTGGTTTAAATGAAAACCTGTTACCACTTTTGGTAAGAATTCAGGATGAGGACACCACCTCATCCTTACGCATGATGAAATATGGCTCTTACAAGACAGAACCGTTAGTTCCAGTACTCTTCTAGCAGAAGAAATGGCAAGCAAAAAAAGATCATCTTTCTTGTCAAACCAAGAGAATTTCTCGTAAGGTTCAAACGGCTGATTTAACAAAGCCGACAAGACCAATTTTAAATCCTAATTATTTAGAGGTGATTTGATAGGGGCAATAAACCGTGTTACCCCCTGAATAAGCTATGCACCAAGAGTGGGAAGCAAGAGGCCGTAGGAAAAGACATTGACACGGCCTGGATCTGGCTCCTGATAAAAGTCAAGGCCAGCTTAATTTTAGATCTCATATGCAGGAATCCTGCCTATTGACATACTTCCTGGGGTGCCAACCCCTGGATCCATACCAAGAAACCTATGCCTTTCAGATCCTATAGTAAGTGATTCTGGAAGCCGGCTTCCTGGCATTAGTCAAAGTAGACACTACTGAAGGAGATCACCCACAAGCTTTTATAGAGTGGGATTCAACAGTCAAACCTGCTAAACTCCTTGTCCGTAAAGTAGGATGAAATACCGGACCTTGTGCAAGAAAGGTTTGGCTATAATGGCAGAGTCCAAAGGACTCCAACTGCCATCTTTATGATCTCGATAAATTAAGATCTTCTGGGACCCGGTTGGGGTCACCAGAATCCCCTCCTCTTGTTCCTGCTTAATCCTGCGGAGAAGGTGCAGAAGTAACAGAACTGGAGGAAATGTATAGATCAGTGAAAACTGATCCCCTGGGAAGACTAATGCATCTGTTCCGCCTGCTAGTGGACCCCTTGTTTGACATAAAGTTGTAGACCTTCTCAATGAATCTGGACATGAATAGGTCCATGTCCGGAGTACCCCATCTTACATATTTTTAGGAAGATGTCAGGGTGAAGAGATCATTTTCCCAGAAATAATTGTTGGCGTCTCAAGTAGTACGCCTGAAATATTAAAATTTCCAATAGGCAAGGAGTATTGTGTTCTGCCAAAGCTAGAACATTATTCACCTCTTTTTTGGGCTGCACGACTTCTCGTGCCTCCCCTGGTGATCAATGTAAGCCACCACCGTGGCTCTGTCAGACAATCCTGTCAGGACAGTCCCGTAATCTGACTGCCAAGATTCTATAGCCAGATGTACTTACTGCCTGAAACTTCCAACAAAGTTGATAGGCAAGGTCCTCTAACCTGGACCATCCCCTCTGGACAGAATCATCTTCCAGGGCTGCTGCCCAGTCTAGAAGGCTGGCATCTGTTAACATCTTGCAGGATAAAGATTTTCCCTCCTGCTGGATAACAACCACCAATCTAGGCTCTGACCCATGTCTGAACCCTCTTTATTCCAGACTGACAGGATGGTGTCTTGAAGCAGTCTTTGAATAAAACTATGTGTAAGGGACGGCCCTGAAGGAGGCCACCATTTCCCCTAAAAATATCCTGCAGCCGAATGAAGGAATTTTCCTTTATCCTGATAAGTTGAATTAGTCCTACAATGGAACTGATTCATGTCTGGGGTAAGAATACCTTGTTCTGTATGGTATCTATAACCAGCCCCCCAGTAACCTCGATGGTTTTAAAGAGAATCTTCCTAGGCTGAGAATCCAACCTAGAGATTTCAGCTACCTACAGCTGAGACCAGACTCTGGTTTTAGAACTGAGCCTGAATGATCTATTCAAAGTAGATCTTCTAATAGGCTAGGACCGCTATGCCTTGAGCCTTTAACCTGGCTAAAGGAGGTGGCAGAATCTTTCAGAACACTCATAGTGCTGTGGCTAAGCCGAATGGCAGTGCCATGACTGATAAAAATTATTTTATGGGGGGCGTGGCCTGGACCGGCATGGCGTGAGGAGCACTGTGTGTGAGCTCCGCTGGACTGTTATCCGTTTACTTAAATCCTGAGGCTGATACTGCTGCTAATTTGTGCTGACACGGGCTACCGATCCTCCTGAGCCTACAGGGGACATGTCCCCGTCTAAAGCTAAGCTGGAAGCCGCGGCTAAACTCACCAAATTTCGCCACGCGGAGAAGTGCAATATGGCTGCGGATGGCGCCAGTCCCCCCTCCTCCTCCGTGCCCGACCCGGACACCAGAGTGCTCGAAGCTATCCTGGACTGTAAAAGTGCTTTGATGGGGAAAATTGAGGAGGTAAAGGTGGATGTGTCCCTCCTCCGGCAAGATATGCAGAAGCTGCGGGAGAGGGTGACCGAGGCAGAGACCAGTATCGGCCGTGTGGAAGACGAGCTGCCCCCGCTGCAGACTACCGCTGAGCGCCTGCAACATCAGCTATCCACGGTCCTGGCGAAACAGGACGATATGGAGAATCGCTTGCGGGAGGTGCAACTTGCGCTTTGTCGGCTTGCCCGAGGGGGAGGGGGGCAATGATCCCCCCACATTTCTTGAACAACTACTGATCACCTCCTTTGGCCATGCAGTTTTCCTCGTCTTTTGTGGTGGAGAGGGCCCATTGTATGCCTGCCAGACCCCCCCCCCCCCCCCCCCGCAGGGGGCTCCTCCTAGAACCTTCATTGCTAAGCTACTGAACTTCCGTGACCGGGATGCAGTCCTGCGACTGGTGAGATTAAAAGGCAATATCCTCTACCACAATACTGAAATTAAAGTTTTCCCAGACTTCTCAGCGGAGGTCCAAAGGAAAAGGGCCACTATTCGTACACCATGCTCTTTCCGGCCCGGCTCCGGGTTGCGGGGGAGGACAGGGCTCACTTATTTGATACCCCGGAGGCGGTATTTGCGTGGCTGGAGAGCAGGGCAGCACCAGCATGGGACGCAGCTTAGGACCTCATGGAACTGCTGGGAACCGTAGCTGATAGTTTGATGGGTACCTGGGGAGGTGTGGTACTTTGGATTCCTGTTCCGCACCCCTTTTGAGATCCCCCCGACCCTCCTATCCTTGGGGTTCCAGGACTACTATCTTCTCCTTCTCCCCTGCCCTTTCTCCCCACCCTTCCCCTACCATGGACATGGACTGGCCGCCTTTTTCCAGGTTTGAACTGGCCCGTGTCATTGTTATGGATGTTAAGCTAATTGCATGCCTGCCTCACATTCTATGTTCTTGCAGCGGGCTCGGACCCCACATGGCACCCCGGGTGGATGCAGGACAGTGGCCTCCCTGCTGTATCCCATCTCCATTTGACTATCTGTGGATGTACCCGGGGGCCACGCTCCTCATGTTTTTGTTGGTCTCTCAGAGATTAATCGTCACACTAGGTTTGTTTTACAATGGGATCTTAGCTTGGTCCCGCAAGCGGCGTAGCTTTGGTTTTATTTTTCAAGCTTGGTTTCCCTGGGCCGGTCGGCGCTGGCTCACCTCCTCAGGTCCTTGGCTGGGACAGGACCGCGCCGGACGGTCTGGTGTATGTTCTACAGCATGCTTTTTAGTTCACAGTTGGACTGTTGTTTTAAAACGTTGGTGTTTGTTGTGTCAGACTAGGAAAGACGTATGTTGGCTTATTTACATGTGGGGCAGAGGGATGGGTTTTATGTTCATGTTTTCTGTGCTGTGGAAAGTGGGAGGGGGCATTGGTTATCCAACTTCTGTAGATCTTTGTTTATCTTGCAATGGGTAGTTTGAAATGCCGTACCTGGAATGTCAGGGGGATTAGGGCAAAACAAACGCAGTGCAGTCCTGACTTATCTTAAAGCTCAGAGAGCGGATATAATAGTGCTGGTTGAGACGCATCTTACTGGTCAACTTATGTTAACGCTTAAGAAACCCTGGGTGGGCTGGGTGTATCAGGCCCAATTTTCTGCCAATTCCAGGGGGGTGGCGCTTCTGGTGTCCAAATCAGTACAGTTTTTACTCCTGTTGCTCAAATCGGATCCCGAGGGGAGGTATCTCTTCCTACACGCCAGGATTAATGGCCAAGACATCCTTCTCCTGGCTATATATATATACCCCCCTTTCCAGTTTTCCGTCCTGAATGAGGGCCTGACGTTTATGTCCCAATTCCCCACTGTTCCGGCAGTGTGGATGGGGGACTTCAATAACGTCACACATAGGGACCTAGACAGACTTACATTGACCCCCCCACCCACGCAGAACCCTGGGCTCACAAGGTTTGGCAGATTCTTCCTGGAGCTTGCTCTAGTGGACTCCTGGAGACATAGATTCCCCACGGACAGGCAATACTACTGTTTTTCGGTGTCGCATCCCACTATGTCTCGGATCGACTTTATATTTATTTCCCGCTCCCTCCTCCCCAATTTAGGTGAGGTGGGATTCAATCCACGAGTACTATCAGAGCATGCCCCATACTGGGTTGTACTGCAATTTAAGGGCCCTCTGGCGTCCTATACCTGGAAGCTAAACCCCTTTTGGTTGGGGGTGACCCCTGGGCTGGAGGAGGCAGGATCGGAGTGAGAATTATTTTTTCAAGCGAACCGCGACACGGCCTCCTTTGCGATGGTCTGGGACTCGTTCAAGGCCCACGCCAGACTATACCTAGCCCAACAGATTTCCCGACACCGCAAGACGTCCACTAGGGCATTGTACCAAGCGGAACGTCAACTGACTATTGCTGAACAGGACTTTGTCAGCAATCCGTCCCCCGACACAGCTGACCGCCTCAGGATGCAATCCAGGGTGGTTAATGGCTTGCATTTTGAAAAAGAAGAACGGAACATTTTTTATGTCAAACAGAGGGCGTATGAGTGTGGGGAGCCGACTGGTCGCCTACTGGCCTACCTGACACCTAAGCTACAAGAGCTATTCCACCATATATTTGAATCGGAAACCCTTCCCCCCTCAATGTGTGAGGCATATATAGTCCTTATCCCCAAACCGGGGAAGAATTTGGAACTCCTTGAGTCTTACAGACCAATTTCCCTACTCCAGTTAGACATCAAGATCCTGGCCAAGGTCCTGGCTATCCGCTTAAACACGGTTATTCTTGACCTTATCCACCCCGACCAGACGGGGTTCATGCCTTCCAAAAACACGACCTACAACTTGAGGAGGCTCCACATGAATCTGCAGGCAAAACACAATTTGATGGGGTCTAGAGCGGTGGTATCTCTAGACGCGGCCAAAGCGTTTGATTCGGTGGAATGGCGATATTTGTGGAGCTGCCTACAACGCTTTGGCTTCGGGCCCCGCTTTATTAAGTGGCTCCGTCTTCTGTATAGCTGCCCCTGTGCCAGGATCTTGGTTAATGGGCGGGTGTCACTCCCTTTCCCTCTCTCACGGGGCACCAGGCAGGGTTGCCCCGTTACCATTGTTATATGCCATAGCTGTGGAACCACTTGCTGCAGCTCTCAGTGGACATCCGAGTATCAATGGGCTGGAGTGTGGCAACCTGGAGGAGAGGATCAGCCTGTATGCGGATAATATGCTGCTGTATTTGGTGGATACAGGCCCCTCCCTCCGAGCAGCTCTTGAGACGATCCAGACATTTGAAGAGTACTCTGGGCTTAAAATTAACTGGGAGAAATCCCAAATATTGCCCATTGATATGTGTGCTCCCTCTGAGAGCGAGGCCTCTACTTCCCTTCTAAGGGTTAGCGTGATAAAGTACCTTGGCATCAAAGTCACTCGTTCCCCAGAGGACTACGTCAAGCTAAATATAGATCCCCTAGTAACAACTATGAAAGCCAAGATTAAGACGCGAGTTAAACTTCCATTGGGTGTCATGGGCCATATAAATTTGGTAAAAATGATTATTCTACCCGGGTTCTTATATGTATTCTGGCACACCCCTGTATATCTACCCTCGCGGCTGTTTAAGTCCATTGAGGCCCTGCTAAATTCCTTTGTCTGGGGCTCACAGCGCCACAAAATTTTGTGGCAGGCATTGAAGAGCCCTGGGGATCTGGGAGGGGTAGCCCTGCCAGATTTTGCCCTGTATTATTTGGCAGCCCAGGTGTCTCACCTATACCATTTGGACAAACATGACAAGGACAGATACCTGACACTTATTTGCCCTAAACGAGGACATACGCTCACCCATCCCTTTCAATTAATATTTAGGGATCATGCCTCGGCGGGTTTCCAGGAAAATCGTAAAGGGCTGATTTACACTCACTGTAGGACTTGGGAGGTATTTAGGAAAAAGCTGAAACTTCCTACGACCCACTCACATACCCCTCTCTGGGATAACCCCGGTCTACGTGAACTGCGGCTACTCCCCGACTACTCAGTATGGCCCTCACGCAGAATTGTATATCTTTCTGATGTATACCGAGGACAGGTGCTGAAGTCGTTTCAGGAGCTTAAGGAAGAGTTTGCCCTCCCGAACACAATGCACTATCGATACCTCCAGCTTCAACATGCTCTCCAGGCACAATTTGCGCTGTCCCCACCTAGTGTACAGAATCTTGCTGTAGTGGATATACTACTGGGACAGGATCCATGCAAACTGATTTCTAGTCTCTATACCCTCTTAATCAGACCCCCAGCGATAGCTTTGACGGCGGATCTCAGGGGGCGGTGGGTAGGGGACGTGGGGGAGCTGGAGGACGATGAATGGGAGGAAGCTCTGGAAAATGGTAAAAAGGCCTCACCTAAACTCTCAGACCAGTTTACGCAACTAAATATTCTGCACAGAACCAACTTGACACCAAAACGCATAGCCAAGTACAAACCTGAGTACAGCCCCCTTTATCCCAGGTGTGGTAGCCCACAAAGCACTTTTTTCCATATCCTGTGGTTCTGTCCGCTGATCCAACACTACTGGTCTCACATAATACGATTCATCCATGACGAAATGGGATCAACCCTGAAGTTGTGCCCTAAACAATGTCTATTGGGAGTTTTTCCTGATCCGGATTAGTACCACAAGATATTTTTTCACGAATCTCTTTTCAAGGCTAGGCTGTTGGTAGCAAGAAAGTGGTTGCAGGCCCAGCCCCCCACACTTCAGGAGTGGATGGCTGCGATCAACAATGTGCTCCCATATAAAAAAGAACTTTATGCCCACAGGGCCTGTCAGCCCAAATATAATAAGGTCTGGGATGCATGGTTGAACAATGCCGCCACGTGCAATGAGATTCCCTCATAGAGGCTGAGGGGCCCTGTATATATGGCCCAGGGACTGTCAGGACTGCGCTGCGAAACACCAAGGTAATTTGTATCCATTCTGTAGATTTAGACCTCCCCCGCTACTATGATGTCTAAGCTTAGGAATGTAGGATTACCCTCTAAGTTTCTATAAACAAATGACTTGTTATGTTGGCAACATATGTTCCCCCTGCCATGTACCATCTATTGCCTTTATACTACTGAATGTTATAATACTGTCTCTGCTGAATATTGTCTGTACATTTTTTTGACTTCAATAAAACACCACGTTGTTTGTAAAAAAAAAAAATGATTTTATATTTCAAACCGCAGAGATTTCTGGTAAGCGGGAAACTTTGGCACATGGAGATATGCAACTCCCCTTCTTGCAGGATGGACACAACCAATCAAATTATGAAAGGACCGGATGTTTAAGTGCCGATTCAGATCTCCGAGATCTAGAATGGGTCTTACCTCTCTGCTTGGCTCTGGGACCTTAAAAGGTTTGAGCCAAAAACCCCTGTTCCACTAAGGGAATCTCTCATATATCACCGACTGGTATAACAACTGATCCAGAGACCAGAAAGAGACACTTCTCTTCTTTCTCTTTTTTTTTTCTCTGGAACCTTAGGAGCATTCTTTGAGGAGATGGACACTCTTGCATAAAGACTGCCGCATCAGCAGCCCCAAGGACCTCACAGGCAGCACCCAATCCCAGACCCTCAGATCGAAAGCCGACTGGGCCATCCGGGCTCTTAAAACTGTAGATGTAACCTAGAGAAAAAAAAAAAAATCACAGAAATCACTCTGCTCTTAACATTGTTCCTGTCAGACTTTGAGAATCGCGGGACCTTTCCCCTCACTCGAACGAGTGGGGGTGCTCCTTCATGAGAAGGCCTTAGCATTCTGCTTCATGGGCTTTCTGCCCCAAGATCCTGGTGCTGCCCCTGTCAAGACCACCTAAAGGCAGATATGGAGAGGCATTAGGAGAGGCTGCATGATTAAAGGAGAACTGTTTGAACCTCCTTTTATTGGTAAAGAGAGCTTTACACCTTTTGGATGTACTTATCCACTCTAAATAGTCATACCGCAGGAAGGGACACAGACTGGCTAAGGGTTTTCACCTGGTGCTTCGGCTGATCAATATCTCAGCCATGGACCTCTGCAAAAATGCACTAGTCCAAGTATAAGCCATAGGGCTTAAACAATTGAGTCCTTCATACCATCTGTGAGACACAGTGCGTCAAATATACCAGCCCCTTGCCGGGCCTGCTGATCAGGCAGAACTTTCAGGTATCTCACACCTGTTCCTTAACCCCTTGGTGTCCACATTCCAATGCATTGGCGTGACTCAAAATGTGCTCCACCAAAATAGTGGAGCAGACATTAAAGGGTTAATGGACTGAGCTACTCCAATTGCAGCCAGAACTTGCAAAATACATCTTGTCTTTAAAAGGAAAATCCAACCTTAACTTAATGGATCCTTTAACATCAGTGCATTATCCACTGGACATATGAGACTGCTCACTGAGGGGATTGCAGAATTAATAGCTGGAACCCCCCCCCCAATTTCTTTCATAGAAATGTTCCCATTCAGAATACATAGCTATGCATGAATAGGAAAAACATCCCCAGGTAGATACCTCAAGAGCCTTTGGCAGGCAACAAAAGTAAGGGAGTAGACAAACACCTGACTTGTGCGGCTACTGCCTCCCTGTTAGGATCTTCTGAAGAGGAAAAATAAGTATCTTCCAATATTTGGGAAGATCTACCTGATCCCCAGCCTCTTGCACCTCAACAAAAGGGCCCAGAAGACTAGATGGGAATCTGCTATGTTTAGTCCTACTATGGAGAGACATCATAGCAATAATCTTTTAAATGGTCAGAAGAAAAACCTGTTTGTATAAAATACACAGGGACAGAAGTGTTCTACCCTTGACGGCTTCATCTGACTAGCCGTATTTTTCTTTTTACCCCTCAGGGGAGGAAGACATTCTTTTGGAAGGGTTTTTAGTTTGTTGTATACCATTAACCCCTTAGAACCCTTAGAGGGGTTCCTGGTCCCTTTGTCACTCATAGCTTACAGTACAAAGCAGAGGCAGTACCAGCAAAAGAATGTTTCACTTGCTAGGCTATAGTACAGTACAATAATTGCTATTAATCCTAGCTATACTGTACAATGTTGCCAAAAGGAAAATGCCTGTGTCACCAAACCAGACCAGCAACCACTCTGCTCTGTTCCTCCACCACCAGGCAGTAGCTTCTCTTGCAGAGCTCTAACTACTTCCTACACGTATGGCCGGCGTCTGACGCCGTTTAATCACGCCCCCCAGGCGAAAACGCCCCGCCCCTCCTGTTTAAAACAGGGAAGCGGATCTCCCGCGTGAGCCGGGACATCATGGTGGGCCGTGGTGGGGGTGGTAAATCCTCTGCTCAGTGAGCAGCCGCGACTTGCCCACTTTTAAAGAAAAAGGCAGCTGGCTGGCATTCAAATAGATCAAAATCGACAATCTAGGGGTCCAAGAAGTGATCAGACCCCCCTCCCCCTTCATACCTGAGGGTCTGAATTGGCTTGAAAGGAGGAGAGTGGAGCTTCTGCTGTTTCCAGGGTCAGAATGGTGAGTGCTCAATACAGCCTTCAGTGGTGACACATAAACATGACAACACAATACATGGAAGGAGAGATCATCTCCCCTACCTTTCCTTGCAACAGGGTTTGTCAGAGATAAAAACAAAAAACAAAAAAAAACAATCTCCATCCTTCACGGTAGGCTCCAAGACCTTGGAAGGTAATCCCGCAATCCTGGACCTGCGAGAAGACCCTGCCAGTAAACTTTTATTGGCCTTACTACCAAAAAGTACTGGATCCCAGGGCCCAGCTTTAAAAGCATTTGCAAGAAAAACTTTGTGTCTTCGGATGACGAGGCCCGAGTACCGTTCATTTAGTCCATTACAGAGACATCAGAATGGATCCGGTCAGGATGGCTGGCTCTCATCAAAGGATTACTGCCCGTGGAGCTCAGTACACACATCCTTAAACGTGCCCAACACCTTAGTTTTGGCAAAAAAACTGAGGACTCCCAGTGATGGGAGGGCTTATATGGGGGAAGTTCACACCTTAAGGTGAATGCCAGTGTCCAGCACCTGATATGCCAATATAACCCACACAGTTATTACTATGGCTCTGTGTCCCCTGATGTAAGAAAAGAAAGTTTATTTGTATCAATTAACATTTTAGAAAGCAAATGAACAGAAGTGTAATCCAAATCAAATCAATATTTGGAGTGACTGCCCTTTGCCTTCAAAACTGCAACAAATATTCTAGGTATACTTGCACACAGTTTTTGAAGCAACTTGGTAGGTAGGTTGTTCATCTTGGAGAACTAACCACAGATCTTTTGTGAATGTAGGCTGCTTCAAATCCTTCTGTCCCCTCATGCAACCCCAAACAGATGTGATGATGTTGAGATCAGGGCACTGTGGGGGTCAAATCATCACCTTCAGGACTATTTGTTTTTCTTTACCCGGAAGATACAGTAGTTAATGACGTTTACTATATGTTTGAACAAAAAACACCTGGTGCACTTGGCACAGTAAAACCCCTCATGGATTTTTTGACAGGCAGACCAGAATGTAGGTAAAAAATATATACTTTCCCAGAGAGGGCAGCGTAGACATGCAACAGATGGAACCACGAGGACCGCAAGGAAATGAGCCCAAAACTGCACATACAGGGATCCCAGGTAACAGAGCAAAAGCTCCCACCATGTACTGCCAAACAGCCAGTTAGTAATCGATCACTGGAAAGTTTATTGTGCTGATCAATGCTCACAACAGCATACAACTGAGAGTAGGTTGCACTGGAGCTGACTGTGGAGACCAAGATGAGCATCATAATAAACTCTCCAATGACCGATTATTAACTGCCTGTTTGGCAACACATAGTGGGAGCTTTTGTTCTGTTATCTGGGGTCCTTGTGTGTGCAAGTTTTGGGCTCATTTCTCTGCGGTCCTCGTGGTTCAATCTGTTGCATGTCTGCGCTGCCCTCTCTGGGAAACAACTGATCACTTACTCATCAGTTATATGCAATATTTGTTTTTATAATTTTTAACTACTACTACCCATTTGACATAAAACCTCTGAAGGACTATAATTAGTCTGAAATATGTAAGGTGTCTATGCCATTATGTACGACAGCTAGCCCATCAGTATCTATGGGCAGTATGTGTCAGACACAGAGAATGTGCTATTTTGGGTATTATATATAATGATCTTATATTCACAGTCACATTAATGCTATATGATGTTCATTGCTGATTTGTACTATTTTATCATGTTGTTATAGTAAAATTACATAATATATATATATATATATATATTATATCTACATTTTTGTCTGCTTGTCAAAAAAGCCATGAGGGGTATTACCGTGCTATATGCACCAGGTGTTTTTTGTTCATGTATTCATTTGGATTTGATAGACCAATGTTTTCCATACACATACCGATCCCTCCAATAACAATTTTACTGTATGTTTGGGGTCGTTGTCCTGCAGAATAAATATGGAGTCTATTATACACCTCCCTGATGGTATGGAATAATGGATAAGTATCTGCCTGTATTTAACAGCATTGAGGACACCACTGATCCTGACCAAATTACCAACTTCATTTACAGAAATGCAGCCCCAATCTTGCAAGGAACCTCTACCATGCTTTACTGTTGCCTTCAGACAATCATTGTACCACTCTCTATTCTTTTGGTGAACAAACTGCCTCCTGCTACAGCCAAATATTTCACATTTTGACTCATCAGTCCAGAAAACCTATAAAAAAATAGGATACACCAATCACATTCCCTCCAAATAGTGTATCACCACGGCGCTACGATCACTACCAACCTCTAACCTAAGCTGCTACTTATATAAAAATTCTATCAAATAGGTGCACAAAATATTATTTCTTTTTAAACTGGAAAACAATTGGTGACACATATATGAGGATATATAATATATATATATATATTTCTCTGTATATAAATCCTTTTGCACCTTATATTGAATGCACGTTTAGCACTTTATTCTTTATTGCATATTTATATGTGATTATATATACTGTTAGCTTCACTTGTGTGAATATATGTACTTTAGGGAGGTAGTGTGAGTATAATTATTCACATTTTCAGCGCTACGCGTCACCAATTATTTTCTTGTTTAAAAAGAAATAATATTTTGTGCACCTATTTGATAGTCCAGAACACCTGCTGCCATTATTCTGCACACGAGTTCCCATGTTTTTGTGCATAGTTCAAATGCTTACCCTTGTTTCCATGTCGGGGGTATGGACACAATTGTGACATTAAGACCACTTCTGGCCAGACTTCTTCAAAACAGTAAATAGGTGTTACATAGAAGGTGAGGTTGAAAAAAACACAAGTCCAACCTGTGTCTGTTTATATTTAACCACTTGCTTACTGGGCACTTAAACCCCCCTCAGTCCCAGACCAATTTTCAGCTTTCAGCGCTGATGCACTTTGAATGACAATTGCGCGGGCATACAACACTGTACCCAAATGAAATTTTTATCATTTTTTTCCCACAAATAGAGCTTTCTTTTGGTGGTATTTAGTTACAGCTCGGAGTTTTATTTTTTGCTAAACAAACAAAAAAAGATGCAAAAAAAATAAATAAAAAAAAATCATGTTTTAATAGTTTGTTATAAAATTTTGCAAACGGGTCATTTTTCTCCTTCATTGAAGTGCGCTGATTAGGCGGCACTGATGGCTGCATTGGTGGGCACTGATGGGCTGCATTGGTGGGCACTGATGGGCTGCATTGGTGGGCACTGATGGGCTGCACTGGTGGGCACTGATAGGCATAGTTAAGGCGGCACTAATAGGCACAGATAAGGCGGCACCGATGGGCACAGATAAGGCGGCACTGATGGGCAAAGATGGGCACATAAGATGGCACGGATGGGTGGCACAGATGGGTGGCACGGATGGGTGGCACGGATGGGCACTGATAGGTACCACAGATAGATGGGACTGATGGGCACTGATAGGTGGCACTGATAGGTGGCTCTGATAGGTGGCACTGCTGGGCACTGATGGGCGGCACTGCTGGGCACTGATGGGCGGCACTGCTGGGCACTGATGGGCGGCACTGGGGTGCAGCACCTTTGAGGCAGATTGGGTGGCACTGTGGGGTGGCACTGTGGGTGGCACTGTGGGCACTATGGGCACTGACGGGGGGCACTTACTTTTGCGTTTTATTTTACTTCAGGATGGCACTGCGGGAGGCAGGTGGGCACTGGCAGGTGGCAGGTGGTCCCTTGTATTGATGGCCGTGATCGGGACTGATGTCCCGATCACGGCCGCCGGTGATCGGCTTTTTTTTTTCTCCTCGCGCTGTCAGCGCGAGGAGGAATAATAGCCGATTACCGGCTCCGTTCTATCACATGATCAGCTGTCATTGGCTGACAGCTGATCACGTGATAAGGGGTCGGGATCGACCCCTTGCACGGATCGGTGATCAGGCGAGTCTCACGGACTCGCCGATCACAGAGCGCGCCGCGCGCGCCCCTCAGGGGGCGCGCAGGCCGCTCGTATCCGGGACAACGTCAATAGACGTAGTCCCGGAAATGTAGGTCCGCGCTGATGCCGTCATTTGGCAATAGCGCGGATCTGTAGTGGTTAAATTAATAATAAATTAATTTAATTTAAATTAATTTATATTTATATTGAAACTATTGATGGCCCATAACACAACACCTCCCCCACGCACAAAACCATCGCCTGTGGAAGGGAATTCCACATCCTTGCCGCTCTTACAGTAAAGAAACCTCTATGCAGTTTAAGGTTAAACCTCTTTTTCTTCTAATTTTAGTGAGTGGCCACGTGTCTTATTTAACTCCCTTCTGTGAAAAAGTTTTATCCCTATTGTGAGGTCAGCAGTATGGTATATGCAAATTGAAATCATACCCCCTCTCAAGCGTTTCTTCTCCAGAGAGAATACGTTCAGTGTTCGCAAGCTTTCTTCATAACTAATTTCCTCCAAACCCTTTATTAGCTTTGTTTCCCTTCTTTGTACTCGTTCCACTTCCAGTACATCCTTCCTGAGGACTGGTGCCCAGAAATGGACAGCATACTCTAGGTGAAGCCAGATCAAAGTCTTGTAGAGTGGGAGAACTATCACTTTATCCCTGGAGTTAATCCCCTTTTTAATGCATGCCAATATTCTGTTTGCTTTGTTAGCAGAAGCTTGGCAATGCATGCCTATCATCTACTAGGATCCTCCGGTCCTTTTTCATCCTAGATTCCCCCAGAGGTTCACTCCCTAGTGAGTAGATGGCACCCAGATGCATTATTTTACATTTTCCTACATTGAATCTCATTTGCCATGTAGTTTCCCACCCCATTAATTTGTTCAGATCTTTCAAGTTTTCCACATCCTTCAGAGAAGTTATTGCCCTGCTTAGCTTAGTTTCATCTGCAAATACAGAGATTGAGCCGTTTACCCCATCCTCCAGGCGGTTTATGAACAAATTAAACAGGATTGGTCGCAGCACAGAACCTAGACAATACTGGTTTCCACCAGTTCTGTGCTGATGGCACTGCTGGACATCCTGTGTTGTCAAAGGGAAGTAATCAAGAGGTGTCCATCTGCTGCAATAAATTTCCTTGTGCAACCATTGCATCTATAATCCTCAACATTGATCAATTGCATCTTCAATGCTCTGGTTATTTCTCCAAGATGTTTGGAGCAATCCACCTGCCAAGTTCATTCAAAAAACACATGCAAGTATACCTAGAGAATTGATGCTGGTTTGAATCCAAAAGGGTAGTCACTTCAAATACTGATTCGATTTGGGTTTTTCTTCTGTTTGCTCACTTTATTTGTATCAATTTACAAATTGTAAACAATTAAAATATATCTTTTTGAAAGCATTCTTACTTTACAAGATTTCTTCACCACTGCCTAAAACATTTGGACAGTAATAGTGTGTGTACATATACACACACCTAATGTCGGTAACAATCCATACATACAAAGAAATCAAAACAAATACGTTTAGAAATGAAGTTATGTGTAATAAAATGGAATGATATAGGGAAAAAGTATTGAACATGCAAATTGAAATTTATTTAATACTTAACCACTTAAGGACCCCCTCACGCCGATGTACGTTGGCAGAATGGCACAACCGGGCACAAGCACGAACCGGTACGCTGAACTTTAAAAGCCCAGCCGTGGGTCAAGCCCAGCCGGTGTCCCGCAATCTGGTCACAGAGCTGAAGAATGGAGAGAGGTAAGTGTAAACAAACCTCTCCCCGTGCTTCCTAGTGAGCTTGTCATAGGGAACGACGACACACAGTGACGTCACACGCCAAGCCACGCCCCTACAGTAAAAAAAACACACATTAGGTCACACTTAACCCCTTCACTGCCAGTGACATTTTGACAGTAATCAATGCATTTTTAATCACACTGATCTCTGTATTAATGCCAATGGTCCCAAAAATGTATTAAAATTGTCCGACGTGTCCGCCATAATGTCGCAGGCACAATAAAAATCGCTGATCGTCAACATTACTAGTAAAAAAATAAAATAATAATAATAAAAATGAGAAGTCAGTGCTCAGACTTAACATTTTTAAATGTTGAACTTTAGATGACCTCTCTGCTTCTTTCTCATTTTTTAAAATATAATTTATTGGGTGACCGTTCATATTTCGTGTTTAAGTAAGCGCTAATTCGAAAAAAAAAAACTTTGACAGCAGATGAATTACAGCCTGACAAGATAAGAACATCTTATACAGGTGGTTTAGAAATAATTATGTGGAATATGGGAAAGTTATGTACAGTACATTAAGTTTAACAGGGTCAAACAAAGGTCTGCTTGTGCCCTCATTAAAACTGTTAAAATACGGGGGGCGTGGCTTGAGCGCGCAGAGCGATGGACGCTTAGACAGTGAGCTCCGCTATCCAGACTGGACAAATAGCGACTACCGGACGATCGCTCTGCCGCCATCAGCTCCAAAAGCTCCTACACATATCTCCCGAACCTCCGCCACAGCGATGTCTCGCAAGCGGTACCAGGAAAGAGGCCCGAAACGCCTGGAGTCCTTCTCCTTTCAGCCGCGCAACAAGGCCCAAGATGGCGGCGCCGGCACAGCACGGGCAGCCCTGAGTTACACGGACCTCCCAGACGACCATCCTCAGGACATTTCCCCAGACCTACAAATGCCCTATCCTCCTGATTCATCTCCTTCAACCCCGGCATCACAGAGCCCAGTGAAGTCGAAGATGCGGATGGATCCTCACAACCAGGCCTCAGGCGCAGTGAGTACCGGCCTACATAACGAATCTGCTATATCTGACTTACAATCATCCATTGCTCAATTCCCAACTACTGGTCAACCGGTTCTTGACACAACTATGAAAGATATGCTTTTATCTTTACAATCGTCCCTTATGTCCAATCTTTCATCCCTGATCAATACTTTCTCCCTAGAGCTGAAACATATGGACAATAGAATGCAGTGCTTAGAGACTAAGATGGGGGAATGTACTGACACGGTCAATGAATTGGTTGACGCATATTATTATATTTTGAGCAAAGAGATGACGCTCTTTGGATCAAAGCTAAAATCGCGGACCTCGAGGACCGCTCATGGAGAAATAATATAAAAAAACGTGGTATTCCGGAATCTATTCAACCCACAGAACTGCATAACTTTGCATCCACAATGTTTTCCAGCATAGTACCTGAGGTCACACCTATTGAACTCATTATTGATAGAATTCACAGACTGCCAAAACCACGCCACCTTGAGGCGGATATACCCCGAGACGTGCTCCTCAGGGTACACTTCTTTCAGGCGAAGGAACAAATACTTCAGAAGGCTAGAGAGCTATCTCCATTACCTGCGCCATACTCCAATATCCAACTATACGCAGACCTGTCTCAGTATACACTGCAATTGAGGAGGCAATTACGTACCATAACTAAAGCCCTGAACAACCATAAGATAGCCTACAAATGGCGTCACCCAGCGACCATCCTGACCAGCCATAATGGTATTCCACACACCATCTCTACACTAGAGGGTGGATTGAAGCTCCTCCACGCATGGGGTATCCTAATAGACCCCCCTCACCCTCAACAGGGTCCTGATGGTCAACCCAATCCATTTGTCTTTGGCCCCTCTCAGGAGAAACCCAAAACTACACGACGGTGAATGACATGTCCGCCCTACTATGTTCCACGACTATCATAGTCCGATCTGGAGCTGCGGCTATACACCCGATTGTTGAAGTCTTCCCCACAAAATAGTCAGTTGCTCACGAGAGCGGTTGGATACTGACATCCTTGTATTTTCTTTTGTTTTTATTGTGTTTTATTTTTCTTCACTTGTTCATAGTCCAGTGTTTTTTTCTCCTCTGGTACACTTTTTATCATTTTGCAACTGCCGATATCGAATGTCCTCCATGAGTGTCTGACACACACACTCCAAACCTACGGCCTGCTATTATCCTGCAACCCTACCTAGTATTTTCATTTTCATTACAACTGTACTGCCGTTCTCTTCCATCTCATCTCACTAGGACTTCCTGAATCTGCTCCTAACAGATCCGCTAGTACCGGCTACTACCCTGGACTGGGAGCCGCTACACCCGTCTACTGTAAGTACTCAAGCTGCCAACACACATCCCTCCAACATACCATGGGCATCACCATCCTTTCTCTTAACGCTAACGGACTCAACCACCCTGTGAAACGTAACTCTCTTTGGAAATCAGCTTTGGCACACAACTGTGATATTTTATGTGTCCAGGAAACCCATTTTGCCACAGACGCCACACCTAAATGTCAACACAGACTGTTCCCACATGTCTTCCACTCCTCTTCCTCACAGAAGAAGCGGGGAGTATTGATAGCCATAAAGAACACGGTATTATTCACGGTGCATGATTACATTGCTGACACGGATGGGAGATATATTATATTGAACTGTACAATCAATAATGTACCCTATACTCTTGTTACGATTTACGCTCCTAACCAGGGTCAAATTACCTCTCTTAGGAAAACATTGAAAAAAGTGAGAAAAGTACAAAAAGGTCTTTTACTACTCTGCGGGGACTTTAATCTAGTCCCAAATAACTTAATGGACTCGACAACGGGGTCCAAACGTTATGCCTCCCCTTTGGAGTCTTTTATTGTTTCTAATGACTTGTATGATGTTTGGAGGTGTTGTCATGCGAGCGAGAGAGATTTTACATTCCTCTCGCCGCGTCACAACACCTACTCACGTATTGATTTGTTTTTAGCAGATAAACGAGTTCTCCAGAGAACTTTGGGTTCCAGCATCCACACCACCACCTGGTCGGACCATGCCCCCGTCAGCATTGACATTTTGGATGACTCCTGTCATTCAGATTCTTTTATATGGAGAGCAAACAATTACCTCCTTACTTCACCACAATTCTCCATTCAACTCAAGCAAAGTTTAGAGGAATACTTTCTGATTAATCAACCCTCAGTTTGCGACCCGGGGGTGGTATGGAATGCTCACAAAGCGGTCATGAGAGGTGTGTTCCTCCAATTGGGGGCGAAAGCCAAAAAACAAAGAACCCAGAGGTTAGATAAACTCACAAATGACATTGCCTCCGCTGAATCCCTAAACAAAACCAACCCCTCCCAAGCACTCCAAGCTAAAATATTTACGCTACGTAACGAACTTCGGTCACTATTACTGGAAAGACAGGTAAAAACGTACAAATTACTTAAGGCCACATCCTACAATACAAGTAATAAAGCAGGTAAAATAATGTCACTAAAAATCAAAGGGCATAGAGATAAAATGAAAATCCCGTATCTTTACCATCCACACTCCAACGAAAAGCTACTTAAACCTAAATCCATAGCCGATGCATTTAGCACATACTACCAAGACCTTTATAACCTTAGCGAAGACTCAAGCAGCAAACAACCTACCCCTGAGTTAATTCAATCATTCCTGAAAGACTTGTCCCTTCCGACCGTGTCTCCAGAACAACTCTCAGAATTAAACTCGCCCTTTTCGATCACTGAGATCATAGCAGTGATAAATAAGCTTCCTTGTTCCAAATCCCCGGGTCCGGACGGCTTCACGGGGGAATATTACAAACAATTCAAAGACATACTAGCCCCTGCTCTGTCCCAAACACTCAACCTAGAAGCCAAGTCCGCATCCTTCCCAAAAGAAATGCTTACTGCCATGATAGTGACCTTGCCCAAGCCAGGGAAAGAACCCACATCTCCCAAGAACTTCCGTCCCATCTCATTACTAAATATTGAATAATCTACGCAAAAATGATAGCCAATAGACTAGAAGACATCCTACCCTCCCTAATCTCCCTAGATCAATCTGGATTCACCAAGGGACGCCAAACGTCGGACGCCACAAGACGATTACTCAATATCATACACCACGCAGAATCCTCTAAACTCCCCTCCATTCTCCTATCCCTTGACGCCGAAAAGGCATTTGACAGGGTCCATTGGGGTTACTTAGCAGCAGTACTAACCAAGTTTGGAATTGTTGGCCCAATACAAGATGCTATACTGGCTTTATATTCTTCTCCCTCGGCCCGAGTATTCTCTGCAGATGTCCTTTCAGCACCTTTTCAAATTTCTAATGGCACAAGGCAGGGCTGCCCACTCTCACCTATCATTTTTAACCTAGTTATGGAACCTCTTGCCGAAAGAATTCGAGCGAATAATGAAATTACTGGCATTCCCCTCGCTGGAATGGTCCATAAAATTAACCTGTTTGCGGACGACATGATCCTTATAGTAACTAACCCTGAACGATCCCTCCCGGCCATCCAAAAGACGCTCGCCTGGTTTAGTGCTGTTTCATATTACAAGGTAAACGAATCCAAATCGTCTATCTTGGACTTAGGTCTAGACCCTTCCATTAGCGCCCGTATCAAAGCATCCTTCCCTTTCACCTGGGCAGAAAAAAGCATAACATACTTAGGTATCCAGTTGACCAAAACTACGAAATCTCTATTTGCTGCCAATTATATACCGCTCCGAACCAAACTACAATCAGATCTCACCAGATTAGCGACCCACAAATTTTCTTGGACAGGGCGCCTAGCGGCGTTCAAAATGTTGCACCTTCCTCAAATTCTTTATTTATTCCGCACCTTACCCATCCCACTTCCTCTTAGCTATTTTAGATCTCTCCAATCACTACTATCCAAATATGTCTGGCAAGGCAAACGTGCCAGATGTGGTCACTCCCAACTAATCAAACACCGCCTAGCTGGAGGCACAGGCTACATAGACTTCCAGGACTACTACATGGCCTCTATCCTTACGCAAACCAAAGCATGGTCCCCACTCTCTCCTAGCTCCTCCCTATGGGGAAAAATGGAAGCTTCTCTAATTCCAGGAGGCAACCTATCCTTGTGGCTATTCGCCACAAGCTTAGGGGCCAAAACCCCTAGCAAAATCTCTCTGCCCATGGTAGCAACGATTAAAACATGGATAAGATTTACCCAATCAACTATGTCTCACTCCACAGGGGTCAAAGTTCGTATCCCTATAGAGACCCTGCATCTACTGATGCAATCGACATCCTACGAGTGCTGGAAGTCCAAAGGTATAACCTCTCTAACAGACCTTATCGACAACAGAACTGTAAAATCATTCCCGACGTTACAAAAAGAATTCCACCTCCCAAACTCTGATATCTTTCTGTATTTGCGCACCAAACATTGGTTCGCATCACTTAAAACATGGGAATGTACGCTACCCCGTGCAGTATGGCTTTTCTACAAATCCACCATGGTACGTACCAAAGGTATCTCCCTCTTTTACAAATTACTCCACCAGAAAACTACTTTTGTTAAATCAGCGGCACTACTACACTGGGAAAAAATTCTAGACCGTACATTTACACTGGAACAATGGGAGATAGCCTGCCAATCCACCTATGAAGCCACATGTTGCGCCTCCCTATGGGAATTGGCATATAAACTGAACTACGGTTGGTATTTGACCCCTGACAAACTCTCTAAGTTCGACTCGACCAATGATGGGACGTGTTGGCGGAAATGTGGTCACTATGGGAACTTAATTCATACCTTTTGGAGCTGCCCCAAACTCCAGGGCTTCTGGCACTCAGTATTCAACCTCATCTATGTAGTCACCAAACAATCTGTAACAGAATCTCCCTATCTAGCCCTCTTATCCTTGACTATTGATCAATCCTCAAACCCGACAAGAAATATCATAATTCATATACTGTTAGCGGCGCGATTAACTATTGCTCGAAAATGGAGGAACATTGATCCTCCCACACTACTGGAGGTAATTCAAACTACCCAGTCACGTTACTCACATGAAACTGTACTACCCCTTAAACAAGGGCCTAAAAGTAAACTTATTTCCAGATGGCAACAGTGGAAGGACTGGGTCAGCTCCTCTGACATAACTTCTCTATTTCCATTCTAAATCTTTGAAATGACTTTCGAAAGCGAACATAAGCAGAGGGGCAGGTGGCCTCGCTCGGGCACAGCATAGATCCCTCAGGGGGTGCCCGGGCGAACATCTTCCTTCTCTCAGGTAATAGCCGATTTTCACCGCTTTCCTGACCCAGTCTACCACTGTCCTAGATTCCAACTAGCTCATTCACACTTCTTTGTATCTCAGGGGTGACACCTACCCCACTGTGTGTCCCATATTCTTATTACTATCCTAGTTAACGGACTAGAAAACACCTGTTATGTCTCTCTAGCGTTTTCTCAACAATGAAGATGTTTTAGTTTTTTTTTTTTTTTTTGTTCTCTTTTTTCTTTTTTAGCTGTGTTCAACAGTTCCATTTCTTTCGAACAACTAATCTTATTTCTCATTGTATAACTGCATTTGGGTTATATGGTTATCAGATACCATAGATATATCGCTTATGATGTTGTGACTTACCACATGTATTACTGTTTTGGTTAAACATAAATGTATATCCACTGTCACCGACTCATTGTATTATGAAAAATTTAATAAAAAACTTTTGAGATAAAAAAAAAAAAACTGTTAAAATACATGCATATAGGATTATATAGTGAGACATATAACACACAAGGTGTGGTTATTGAAAGTTCATTCTCCCAGTCATAAATGTGTTATCCTTGAAGTTAGTGAAGTCCTATCAGAACGAGGAGGGTTCCATATTGTGCCATATTGTCTCTACACTTGTGTTTTTAATTGAAAAAAAAAAAAAAACTGTTATAGATCATTTTAATAAACCTGTAGGAATTCTGAAAATAATTACGTTTGTCTGGTTGTATGACAGGTGTCAGATTTATGGTTAGTTACATTGACGTAGATCTTAGCAACCAATCAAGTTGTACTTATTATCTTTGGATTGTAAGAAACTGTATAAATTAGACATGCATCTTGTAATACTTTGAACATAAATCTGTATGTTCTCAGCTGTTAATAAACCTGCATCACTGAAGTCCTGCCTGGTTCGATACGTTATTCTACTTCACTTCTTCACCAAGGCCGGGGTCCTAGCTGTCATTCTAACCAACTCTGCATAAGAATCTGCCAGAAAAGCAACTGTATGAAAGAGGAGTGGGAAGAATTTAAGGATTTGTACTCTTGAAGTTCCTGCCAAAAAAATTGCGTTTCTATTTGTGTTAACCATAACTCCAGGTTTCTGGCTACACAATTAGACGCTAAGGCTGGTTTAGGATTTATGATAGAGGAGTCCCAGGCCTTGCGTAAAAGTATATCTACTCTCTTATTCATCAGATCCCCAAGCGTGCCCATGTTGTCAAACTCTAGGTCCGTATTTTTGAACATTTTTGAAAGAGGTGCATCTAAGTTGGGGTTTTTGTTCCAAGGCTGCGCTGTGTCCTCCACAAAAGGAAACCTTTTTAGGTTACAGGAAAAAAACTGTTTTCTGTCTGCATTTTCTCATACTAATTTAATCACATCAAGAAGGGAACTATGCACAGGGAAAATGCTAGCTTTTTTGTTATGCATTTCTTCATACATAAAATCATGTTCAGACATTTGTACCTTCACCTCTTCTATCTGAAGAGTTGCATACATGGCCTTCAACAAGTTATCAACATCCTCTAGTGACAGCTTGTACCTCGAGCTCCTGATAGATTCGCTATCCTTGGGCCCTTCCATCTGATCCGGATTCTTCCTGAGAAGAATGGGGAGATCTAGTTTCTTCCTCAGAAACCTCACTTCCCACGCTCTGTGGCAGAGCGAAATAAACGGCTGGAGACCTATCTGGGGATGAACCCTGTGAGGGGACCTGTATCTTAGCAATTAGGGACTTAAAAGAGCTAAACATTGAAGTTAACTCATCCCTAACTGAAGTAAGCATCTTCTGACAAGATGCTGCCGAGTCACCTGGCACTTCCTGTGGGCCAGCTTGGAGCGCAGTGGCTCTGCCCCTCCATGCGCTCATGGCTCTCACTGCTTTTCCCTGCACAAACAGCCAGGCTGTCAGCAGGGAAGTATGACGCTCTGGCCCACGCTGAACTGGGGCTACAGACATCTGCAGCGGTCCTGGCCTTCCGCAGGCACTGAGGATAGAAGACAGTGGCAACCCCCTACTCTCCCGGTGGAAGTGCTGCTCTGTGACTGAGCAGAAGGTAGGAAATCTCTCCCCAACAGAAACAGGAGCATTGCTCACAAGACCTAGGGAAACAGGTTCCAGGAAACATGTTACCACCCCCCCACGTCTGGAGGAAACACCCAATACTAACATGGAGCCTGGAGGACCTTCCTTTTATCCTGTGGGGGCTTAACATGTTTCCTGTTCTGGTAGGAGGAGCCCTAGGTCTCATGGGATGTGCTGGAAGAAGCCTTGAGAAAAATGTGTATAATTTATTTATTTTTTTCCAACATGCTGCCACCAGAGCAATACAGTGTCAGCACACGACTGATGTGGTGGTGATCATAGACACTGACTGATGAAAGCATGTAAAAACAATATATATATACAGTGGATATAAAAGGTCTACGCACCTGTAACAATATCAGGTTTCTGTGATATAAAAAAAAAAAAAAAAAAAGTGAGCCAAACATGAATCGTTTCAGAACTTTTTCCACCTTTAATGTGACTTATAAACTGTACAACTCAATTGAAAAAAAAAATAAAAAAATCTTTTAGGTGGGGGAAGTAAAACTAAAATACTGTGATTGCATAAGTGTGCACACCCTTACAACTGGGGATGTAGCTGTGTTCAGCATTAAGCAATCACATTGAAACTTATGTTAAATAGGAGTCAATACACACATGCCATAATTTAAAGTGTCTCTAATTAATCCCAAATAAAAGTATAGCTTTTCTAGTAGGTCTTTCCTGACATTTTCTTAGTCACATCCTGCAGCAAATGCCATGGTCCGCAGAGAGCTTCCAAAGGATCTCATTGTTAAAGGGATCTCAGGAGAAGGGTACAAAAGAATTTCCAAGGCATTCAATATACCATGGAACACAGTGAAGACAGTCATCAAGTGAAGAAAATCGGATTTTTAAAACAGCTTACCCGTAAAATCCTTTTCTTCGAAGTACATCAGAAGACACAGAGCCATAATAGTTACTATGTGGGTTAAATAGGGCCACCTTTAGACAATGGACACTGGCACGCCCTAAATTAAAAAGTGCATTCCCTATATAACCCCTCCCACTACTGGGAGTGCCTCAGTTTTGTAGCAAAGCAATACACGTGAATAACAAAGAAGGGAGGGACCTCTGTGTCACCTGATGTACTTCAAAGAAAAGGATTTTAAAGGTAAGCTGTTTTAAAAATCCTATTTTCTTTTCATACATCAGGGGACACAGAGCCATAGTAGTTACTATGTGCGATGTACCATAGCAAGCCAAGGGAGGGAGACACAACAAAAGTAGGGCACTAAGAGACAAGAGGATTTATACTGCAGCACTGCGCCCAAAGGCAATATCCACATGACCTTTTACATCTACTTGATAGAATTTGGTGAATGTATGGACTGAAGGCCGAGTTGCGGCCTTACAGATCTGAGCCATGGAGGCTTGGTGATGCACTGCCCAAGAAGCACTAACGGCCCTGGTGGAGTGAGCTTTAATATGAAAAGGAGGAATTTTCCGCTTTAAACCATAAGCTTGAACAATCACTTGACAAATCCATTTAGAAATAGTAGACTTCAATGCTGCCTGTCCTCTTTTAGGGCCGTAGGGCAACACAAACAAAACATGTTTTACAAATCTGAGCGGTCACTTTCAAGCAGACCTTGATCGCCCTTACCACATCAAGAGAATGTAGTGATTTTTCTTCCACAGAACGAGGCTCTGGAAAAAATGAAGGCAGAACAATATCCTGGTTTAAATTAAAACCTGATACTACCTTAGGTAGGAATTTAGGATGAGGGCATAATACAACCTTATCTTTATGCATAATCAAATATGGCTTTGTACAAGAAAGAGCAGCCAACTCTGATACTCTTCTAGCAGAAGATATGGCAACCAAGAAAACAATTTTCCTCATCAAGAGGGCCAAGAAAATATCTCCAATTGGCTCAAAAGGCTGTTTGTTTAAAGCCGATAGGACTAAATCTAAGTCCCAAGGGTTCAGGGGAGATCTAACTGGGGGATTAATCGGTGTTAACCCCTGAATAAGTTACGAACCAGAGAGTGTGAAGCAAGTGGTCATTGAAAAAATAGGATTTTTTTTTTTACTCACTGTAAAATTCTTTTCTCTGTAATTCACAGACCGACACAGGTCCTCTCTTAGCCATTGGGTTGTTATGCCCATTACTAGGAGAATACTAGGCATTAGTTTTAATACAACACTCAGAATTCCTTAGTTCCGCCCAGGGGGCAGTCCATTGGGCAACAACCCTCCAGCCTGCCCTGCAGTCATCAGTACGTCAACAAGCAGTATAACGTAAAAAGAAAAAGGAGGGGGGCGTGGCTTGGCGCGCGGAAGGAATGGCTGCCTGAAAGAGGAGCTCCTGGAGACCCGCGGCCTTTTCGCAGATTCCCTGGCCACAAACACGCCGCAACATGCACAGATCGGCTCGCCTTCACTCCGGCTCCCGTTCCCGACGGCAGTCTACCCCGTCTCAGCCCCGCAGTATACAAGACCTCTTTCAGTCTCAGGCTCGCTCCGGCCGAGGCACACCGCGCAAGATGGCGCAGGCACGAGGCGATGAGGAGGACATGAGCGACGGCTCGCAGTGTGCTACAGAGGAACTGGTAAGCGGGATGGGGAACCCTGACCACCCTCTCACACTTGGGGACATGACCTCTATTGCCTCAGACATCAAAAATACCCTCTTTTCAGCGATCACGGATCTGAAAGCTGACCTGCTGTCCCTAACTGAAAAGATGTCCTCCCTGGAAAGAACCGAGCACAAGAGAGATAAAGCAGTGCATAGGCTGGAAGCGACGGCAGCTGCACATACTGCTCATTTGATTTCAATCAACCGCCATTTGGAGGACCTAGATAATAGGGGGAGACGATGCAATATCAGGGTGAGGGGGGTCCCCGAGTCGGTGGGTCCTGATCAACTCCCATCTGCCTTACGCTCCATTTTTAATAATCTGCTGGAGAACCCTGCTGACACCCCTATTGATTTTGTTCGAGCACACAGGGCCTTGAGAGCAAAACCCTCAGACGCTGCACCACCCAGGGATATAATATGCTGCCTTCAGAGTTTTCCTTTGAAGGAGGAAATTCTAAATCAAGCCAGAAAGAACGACAGGATCATGTTCAATGACTGTGAGCTCACGCTTTACCAGGACCTGTCTCCAATAACTTTGCAAAATAGAAGGGCCCTGCGCCCTTTACTGGAGGTGTTACGTGAGAGAGGGGTGGTTTATAAATGGCGCTTCCCCTTCGCATTGCAGGCGACCTTACATGGGAAACAACTGATGCTACGCCTGCCCGCAGAGCTCCCGGACTTTTGTGCTAGTTTGAACATCCCTTGCATGACTTTACCTGACTGGTATGCCGAGTTCAATCCCCCACCAGTGGATGACAGCCCGAGTTGCTCTCCTCTCTCCTCACCAGCGAAACCCCCGCAGAAGAAGAGCAGGAGCGGGAAGCAGGCCCCAGCTATGGGGGGCCACCCATCACACTCCGATCGTCAATCCAGGCTTCGCGACAACGCTTGAAGATCGTGGGTGTTCCTCCTGGATAGCAGTCGCCCGGGCTTGCACCCCTTTTTTCCTTTGAACTGTTTTTGTGTTTTCTTTTTGGTTCCTTTCCTTTTTTTACTTTTTTTTGGGTCCCATATCAGGACATTATGGGCCTTGCTTTAGTTTGTGTCTTTGCTGGGACTCTCTGGGGTGGAGGTCTTCTATTGGTTCCTAATGAGTATACCGCCCCAGCTATGGGATCTGTCCCCTGGGGGTACATTGGGTCTGTAAGTGTCCTCCTCCCCCCCTTCCACGCTACACCTGTTGGATTTACCCCGGTTAATAATTCCTGGCCAGGGAATATATTTGTGCTTTGACTTCATGCTCCTTTTAGGCCTGCGGGTCTCCCTCTAGGTTTCTTGTTTGATACGTTAGTTTTATTTTTGGGTGTGCGAGTTTATCTGCTTTTTATATTATAATAGCTTTCCTCATAGCGTATTGCACACCTTCCCCCTTTGGCGAAGTTCCTCCCACGATCCCCACAAAAAAGGGCGGAGTTGTGCTGACGGTGGTGACATATCCACCACCTCCTGCCCTACTAATAGCTTGCAGTATAAGATACTGTAGGCAGATACTGTTTTTTTTTTGTTTGTTAAACCTTTCCGTTGTGCAACCCTCATACCCTCTTATATTCTCACTCACATTTTCTTGCTTACCTCTAGCCTATTGTCTTTTCTCTCCTGTTTCTCTCCTTATCTTACCCCCTTTCCCCTCTCTTTTCTTCTTTTCTTTGTTTTGCAGAGTGGGCCCTCGGAAGAGTGTTCTGACATCTTCGACATGGCATACTCCTCGCTGGGCCGTAGCCCTACCTTGATCTCCCACAATGTTCAAGGCCTCAACTTGCCGGAAAAACGCACTGCCGTCCTTAGAGAGTTGAGCAGGGTAAGGCCCATGTTTGTATATTTGCAGGAGACACATTTCAGGGGTGATCAAATTCCCAAATTGTCCAACAAAACCTTTCCACGGGTCTATCATTCCACGAACCCTATAGCCAAGACAAAAGGGGTGTCGATCCTCCTACATAGGAGTGCGGGCTTTGTAGTGACACATCAGTTGTCTGACCTGGAGGGTAGGTTTTTATTTTTGAAAGGCTCCTGGGGTAACACGCCTTTAACGTTGGCGAATGTTTATTTCCCCAATAAAGGGCATGTTGCGTTCTGCAATCGAATCATTGAGGAGCTTAAAAGCTTTGCCTCGGGATGCATTATCCTGGGTGGGGATTTTAATGTCCCGCTCAATCCCCTGCAGGACACATCCGATGGCAACAAATCTTGCTTGACATACCGTATACTGAAACGGATCAAACACCTTTTGCACTCCTTGACCTTGACTGACGCGTGGCGCACGCTTCGCCCGTCAGACAGGGACTATACGTGCTACTCGGCACCTCATGACAAATACACTCGCATTGATTACACCTTCATCACACAGAGGGACCTATTAGACCTACAAGACGCCCATATAGGCCTCCAGACCATCTCGGATCACGCACCTATTTCACTCACAATGACACGCCCTGACCTGAGACCCAAGTCTTGTATGTGGAGACTGAATCCCTCCTTGTTGACTGATGCCGACTTGCTCCCTTCCTTGACGGAAGCCTTGCGCAACTATTTCCTAGAGAATGAGACAGAGGAACTGTCCCCCCTAACCATTTGGGAAGCGCACAAGTGTGTGATGAGGGGGGTGTTCATTAGAGCGGGAGCGGCCCGGAAAAGAGCAGCGGAACTACAGATTCAATCGTTGACCTCCAGGGTGGCGCGGTTAGAAACCCAACACAAACGGTCCCTTGATGCCTTGAAGGCCCAGGAGCTAATTCAGGCTAGACTAGAGCTGCGTAGCTTCCTGGAGATCAGGAGCAAACGCATCCTTTTTCTTAAAAAGAAAGTGTACTACGAGCACGGGGATAAGGGAGGGAAATTCTTAGCCAGGGCCCTGAAGGAAGCTTCCCTAACCAACAACATCTTGGCAGTAAGGTTGGGAGATGGTACCCTGTCACATCGCACGGACAAAATCGCCGAAAGTTTCCGCCAATACTACACTAAGCTCTACAACACGCCCCCACAACACAAGCCTGGCACGCTGAGTGGTGACCGGAGCCAAATTATACGGGATTATCTAGAGCAGAGCGGTATGCCCACGTTATCCCCTGATGATGCGGAATCCCTAGAAGGTCCCATCACGTCCGCGGAGCTGTTGGCTACTATTAAAGGTCTTAAACCGGGGAAGAGCCCCGGACCTGATGGGCTTACTGCACATTACTATAAAGTGTTCTCGGCCTTGCTAGAACAACCGCTCTTGAAAACTTTTAACTTCCTTAGAAATCCGCATCACCTCCCCACTTCGTTCCTAAGCGCGCATATAACTGTGATTCCGAAATCGGGTAAGGACCCCACCGAATGTTCTAGTTATCGCCCGATCTCGTTGTTGAATTTGGACTTAAAAATCATGTCAAAGATAATTGCGAACCGGTTACGTCTTTTTCTTCCCCACTTAATTGGTCCCGAACAGGCCGGCTTCATGCCGGGGAGGGAATCCAGGGACAACGTGACCAAAGCACTGAATATGATCCACCATTGCCACAGGAGCGGTCTGGAAGGCTTTCTCCTATCTACGGATGCGGAGAAAGCCTTCGATAGGGTGGCCTGGGACTACCTGTTTGCAACTTGTCAGCACATATGTCTACGCCCGGGAATGCTCTCCTGGATTTCCTCCCTGTACCAGAACCCGACAGCACGCTTAAAAGTCAATGGAACCCTGTCTGAGCCGGTGGTAATCCACAATGGGACGAGACAGGGATGTCCATTATCCCCCTTATTGTTTATCCTCACCCTGGAACCATTTATACGCACAGTCAACAACTCTCCTTCAATTACGGGATTCCCCATTGGACATGAGAGCTTCAAAATTGCAGCATACGCGGACGATTTGTTATTTTTTTTAACTCGCCCGCACACTACCATTCCCAACCTACTGATGGCTTTCACCGTGTATGGATACATCTCCCATCTTAAGATAAACTACAGTAAGTCGGAGGCGATGAACTTGTCACTTGCGACGGAGGCTTTGGCGCAAGCGCAAACGAATAACTCTTTTCAGTGGGTTTCGGGCGCGTTAAAATACCTAGGCATTAGACTCACCCCCCAGATACACCTTATATACGACCACAACTTTCGACCCATGCTGCGACAGATAGACACTGACCTGCGTAGATGGTCTTTGGGTTTTTTCTCTTGGTTTGGCAGGGCTGCCATAATAAAGATGGTCACTTTACCACGTTTGCTTTACCTCTTCCACACTTTGCCCATTTCAATTCCAGCCTCTTTTTTTAAGCAGTTGCAATCTATTTTATGGAAATTTCTATGGGCCCACAAACGCCCACGCATCAGTCTTTATTTACTGATGAAACCCAAATCAGAGGGTGGGGTGGGATTCCCGAATTTTTAACTTTATTACTATGCTACGCACCTAGCCCGAATTATAGACTGGAATTGTCATGCAGCAAGCAAGGATTGGGTAAGAGTGGAGGAGAGTGTTTCTAAGACTCCCCTGCGCTTTTCCCCCTGGATACCAAGGGACAAGTGCCCTGCCGACTTGATCCAACACCCTCTTATTGGAGCCACACTGAGGGTCTTGCATAAGCTTATCGCCGGACACAATTTCACGTCCTCCCCGGGCCCCCTCACACCCCTGCTACACAACCCGGATTTCCCTCCTGGGATGGACTCAAATAGATTTATGTTGGATGCTACCAACCCTCTCCTGGCTACGCACTTGACTCGGCAGGGGCGGGTTCTCTCATTTGAGGACTTGGGGGATGTTTTGCCCTCTGGGACGCTGTCGTTCTGGAACTACCGGCAGGTTTGCCATTACATGTTGGCACCCGACAGAAGACAGGCTGTCCTGAGGGAGCTCTTACCTTTTGAGTCAGTTTGTCTCCGGGGCGATCCGGTTCAGAAAACGACCTCCTTTATGTACACGTGTCTCCAGCAGCTTGACCACACTGAGGCCTCCAGGTTCAGGGAGAGCTGGGAGAGGTTACTTCAAACCTCTTTCACTGATACACAATGGCGGAACGCATGTATTCTAGCCCATAAATGTACAGTCAGCACTAGACTGCAAGAAAACTCGTACAAATTACTTTCTCAGTGGTATGCTACACCGGTTAAGGTGAAACGCTGGTATCCGGCTTCGTCTGACTTGTGCTGGCGGTGTGGGGAGGCGAAAGGAGACATGCTGCATATCTGGTGGAGTTGCCCCCGAATAGCAGATTTCTGGAGTCAGGTCCGAGGTCTAATATCTCACATAACAGACACTAAAATTAAACTCACTCCGGGCTGTTGTCTCCTGCACATATCTAACGTTTCTTTGGGCAAATATAATAGATCTTTAACAAAATATTTACTGATCGCAGCTAAAGCTTTGGTGCCTAAATATTGGAAACTCTCGACTACCCCCACTATCCGAGAATGGGTGCACTCAGTTAATCATATTTATGCCATGGAAGAGATGTTGGCTACCGCTAAGGACTCCGCTGAAAAATTCCACATTACATGGTCTCCCTGGGTCCAGTTCAAATACTCCACGGCTTTCGAGAGTTTGACTAGTGTCTAATGGCGGAACTCCCCCCCCGGATATATGGCGGATTGGGGTGATGGGGTCCCGGGTTGGGCCGGCCTGGCGGGGATGTGTTACAGGACATCTGAAGCTCTGCAAACTCACTCTGTTTCTCCTTTCTTTTCCTCTTTTTTCTCTTTTTTTCCTTCTTCTCCCCTTTTACCCTATACTTCTCCTTTGAACTTCAGCTTGCTTCCTTTTCTTTCCCTTAACATGAGGAGTTGTTGTTTGTTTTCCACACTGAAGGGTGCATAGGGCTCTATTTGGGCCCGTCACTTAATTTTCATGTCACTTTTAAATTGCGTACTTTGTTGTTATGGATATGTACTTTGCATATTATAGCCTGTAATTTTTTTATGCTGGTTTGTTCGCCTGCTGACACAGGCTCCTTTTCTATGTATTCGCTGACTCTGTTACCACATTGTGACATTTGCTTAATAAAACTTATTATTGTAAAAGAAAAAGGAGGGGTGGGTGCTGTGTCGGTCAGTGAAATGCAGAGAAAAGGATTTTACGGTGAGTACAAAAAAATCCTATTTTCTCTTACATTCACCGACCGACTGTCAGAAACCATGAATCAGACTGAGACAGAAGTACAATTAAATCACACTTGTTTATTAATAAAAATAAAAAGGTAAATAGAAAAAGCGTAGTCAAGCATAGCCAGAGTCCAGTAACCAGATTGGGTAGTCAGCCAGGCCAGAAGTCAGGGATCCAAGTAGAGCAACAGCAAGCAGGATAAGGAGCCAGAAGGGATGTCAGCAAGCCAGTCTTTAAACAAACCAAGGGAGATGGTTTCTAGTGATGTGACCAAGGCGAAGGCAGAGGTGAAATGAGCTGGAAGGCTTTAAGTAGGCAGGTCAGACGAGCATCATAAGGAACAGCTGGTAACTGTGGAGAGAGAATAGAGCTGGCAATTAGCCGACAGCTGAGCGGCCAGCCCAGAGAAAGAAGGGCTAAGCCAGTCCTGACACAGCTCCTCTCTTAGCCATTGGGATGTCCCCAAGCAGTGCCAAACGAGGGGTGGGAAAACAGCATAGAAACTTCATCCACCATGGCAAGTGGGAACTAGTGAAACTTTACCCACAACAAAACAACAGTGTGTAGAGAAATCCACCACAAAACCAGGGTACCCTCAACAGGAGTGACTACCCACAACCGCACCAAGAACTGCGGAATGTAATGCAACAGTGCATTAACTTAACGGTACTGCGTTTTTATCAAAAAAACAGGAAAAAAGAAAATATATTGCATATTCAATTGCAACTATACGGCCGCCTGCAAAACTTTGCGACCAACAGGCATCAGCCGATGCATTGAAGTCTACCTTGCAGAACTTGGTAAACGTGTGGACAGACATCCAGGTCGCCGCTTTACACACCTGAGCGACGGACGCTTGGTGTCAAAAGGCCCAAGACGTTCCGATTGCCCTTGTGGAGTGGGCCGTGACCGGAAAGGGGGGCATCTGCCCCTTCAAGGCATAGGCTTGCACTATAAGCTGTCTGATCCACCTGGAAATGGTGGCCGACGAGACCGCCATGACTTTCTTCGGACCGGCCACCGAAACAAACAGTGAGTCTGACTTTCGAAAGGGAGCAGTGGCAGACAAATACACCTTAAGAGCCCGAACCACGTCCAGAGCGTGAAGGGCCACCTCCTTAGGGTGTTTGGACTTAGGACACACAGATGGTAACACAATGCCCTCATTGATATGAAAAGCCGAAACCACTTTCGGCAGAAAAGACAGTTGTGGACGGAACACCACTTTATCCTTGTGGATAACCAGATAACGTGACTTACAGGACAAAGTCGCCAGTTCCGAAACCCTCCTGGCCGATGTGATGGCTACTAGAAAGACCACTTTCTGGGAAAGAGTCAACAGGGGAATCTCCCTGATATTTTCAAACAGCGGTTTTTGAAGCGCCGATAACACCAGGTTCAAATCCCATGGCGGTAACTGTGGACGCACCGGACGGACTACATGTTGCACCCCCTGAACAAAGGTACTAATGAGTGAGATGCCAGGGGTCGCTGAAAAAAAAAAAAAAAGACAGCCAAGGCTGAAATTTGCCCTTTAATGGTGCTTAACGCCAATTACTGGTCTACTCCTTGCTGAAGAAACAGCAGGATCCTGGATATAGAAAAGGAGTGCGGATGCCATCCTTTCTCCTCACACATGGAGATGTAGGCCTTCCAGGTACAATGATATATCTTCTGTGAAGAAGATTTCTGCGCCCTCAACATAGTTGGGATCACCAAATCCGACAGACCCCGGTACCTCAACACCTGGCTCTCAATAGCCATGCCGTTAAAGCCAGCGATGGTAAAGCAGGATGGAGAATCGGACCTTGAGACAAAAGGTCTTCTCGTAACGGCAGTCACCAGGGAGCGTCTGCCACCAGGCCTGCATACCAATGACGCTGAGGCCAATCTGGGGCAATCAGTATTACTGGGATCCCCTCGAATTCCACTCTGCGAAGCAAATGTGGTAACAGTTTCAGTAGAAGAAAGGCGTAGATCACCTGGTACTGATCCCACTGAGCCACCAGCGCGACTGACGCGTCTGTCCAAGGATCTCTTGTCCTGGACATGAATCTCGGCACCTTTCGATTGAGATGGGAGGCCAAAAGATCCACGTCTGGTGTGCCCCACCTCAGGCACAGTAGCCTGAATACCTCCGGATGCAATGCCCATTTTCCTGGGTCCAGCATCTGGCGACTCAGAATGTCCGCCTGCCAGTTCTCCACTCCCGGGATGTAAATGGCCGACAGGGCCGGTACGTGTCGCTCTGCCGACTGAAGTATGTGAATGACCTCCCCATGCGGCGGCTGAGCTTCTGGGTTCCCCCTTGGTGATTGACGTATGCCACAGCCGTGGCATTGTCTGACTGGATCCTGATCGGACACCCCTGAAGTCTCATCGACCATGTGGAGAGGCACAGCCTGATCACTCTTAGCTCAAGCAGATTGATCGGCAACTTGGATTCTTCCGCCAACCAGAGGCCCTGAGCTGACTGAACCCCCATCACTCCACCCCAACCGGATAGGCTGGCGTATGTTGTGATCACTGTCCACTTTAGAGGTAGGAACGACTTCCCGGACTGAATCACTGGGGACCTCAGCCACCAGATCAGTGAATATCTGACTGACTGGTCTTACCTGGATCTGTCAATCCAGGGACCACTGAGATTTGTCCTATTTTGTCAAAATCTCCTTCTGCGGGACTCTGGTGTGGAACTGGGCATATGGTACTGCCTCGAAGGAGGCTACCATGAGTCCCAGGACTCGCATGCAGAAGTGGAGCGACGACCACTTGCGGTTCATCAGCAGTTCTACCGTGGATCTGAGAGTCTGCAGTTTGTCTGAAGGGAGAAACACTCTCGCTTCCCTGGAGTCCAGCAGCAAGCCCAAGTACTCCAGACGCTGGGTCGGTACAATCACGACTTCTTTAGGTTCAGCAGCCACCCAAATTCTTGCAGGGTCTACATGGTGATCGCCACATCCTTCTCTAATTCTGAGGCAGAAGATACCCTCAGGAGGAGATCGTCTAGGTATCACATGATCACAATCCCACGTTGCCGCAGCAACGCCAACATGGAGCCAATACCTTGGTAAAGACTCGGGGGGGATGATGCCGGACCAAAAGGAAGAGCCACAAACTGGTAGTGGGCTTCCCGACTGTAAATCGCAGAAACTTTTGATGCCTATGGGTATGTGCAGGTACGCATCCTGGATGTCTGAAGACGCCAGGGAGTCCCCTTGATGGAGTGCAGCGACTACTAAGCGAACTGATTCCATTCTGAACCTCTGCACTTTCACTTTTGAGGAATTTTAGGTCCAAGATTGGATGTGGTAGCACTTTTGTTCGCAGGCTTGCGGTTCCAGGGACGTTTTTGTCCTTCCGTGGTCGTCCTGTTGGGCTGGGGATGTTTAGCCAAAGCTCCGAGCGCACAAAAAAGCCGTTTGTGAGCGGAAAAAGAGGGCCCTTGCCTACAGTGTGGCTCCTTAGCCTTCCTGGCCTGTGGGAGTAGGGTACTCTTACCACCAGTGGCATTTCTGATAATGTCAAAGAGGCTCCAAAGAGCCGGTTGCCAAGGAAGGGAAGATCCATCAGGGCTTTTTTGGATGCCTGGTCAGCAGACCAGCATTTTAACCAAATCAGGCGCCTCAGCACCACTGCTGACACTGAAGCCCTGGATAACAGAGGAACAAACGTACTTAAGGCCTTGCACTAGTTGGTCTGCTAGTTCCAAGCAGACAGGAGAAGCCTGTTGCTTTCCCAATTTGGGGTGCAACAGTTTTGCCCACTCAGTGTCTGTGACAAAAAGTGCGGATGCCAGTACTGGTCGCACAGCTGACCCCACAACCGTAAACAAGGAATGAGCCACTGCCTTGGCCTTCCTGTCCGTGGGATCCTTAAATGCTAGAGTCCCTTCTACCAGGATCGTGGTTACTTTATTTAACCTGGATACTGGGGGGTCCACGACCGGAGGAGCTGACCATTTCTTGAGAAGGCTTTCCACAAAAGGGTAATGCACCGCCATGGATTTGGGGACCGAAAAGGTCAGTTGCAGGCGACCTTATTCCTTGTAAATTAACTTGTCAAAATAAGTCAGATACGGGAAAACCTTAGGTGAACGTGCTGGCTTGCGGGACCCAAAGAGGACTGCTACATCAGCCGAGGGATCTGCTGGCTCCTGAATATTCAGAGTATCACACACAGCTGTGATAAGTGCTCCAACAAGCGCTTTGCCGCACACGGACCCAGGCTCCCCCTCACTGTCCTGGTCAGCGTCATCTGACAAGACAAAGCAGGGGTCACTAGCCTCAGCAGGACCCGAGTCTGCATCAGAGCTCTCCCCAGAAGACGGGGGGGCAGTGGCCGCTTTTTTGCACCCTTTTTCCCATGTGCGACCTCCAGATTGGCAACAAACTAATTGAGGACCACCGTCAGGGTGTCCATGGGCACTGCGCAGTCCGCAGGCCACCCGGTTGCAATTGCCTGGATTTTGGGGAAAGAAACACCAGTTTCTGAAGCCATGCTGACCTTACCCTGTCTGCCACCCGAAGGGCACTTAGGACAGTGACAGTCCCACCCTCCTTACTGCGACTGACTGAGGGGCTCTTTCCCACTGGACTCACCACCCTGAGGAGTTCTGCACTATTCAGCAGGTAGTGCCTGTAGTCCCTGTTGACTCCCAGGTTCAGAGGAAACAGTGCTGTGTCAGTGGAAGCAGCTGCAAATGATGCTAAAACCACTCTCAAGTATGCTCAGGCTTCAAGAAAATGGCCGCCCAGCGTCCAGCACAAGGACATAAAACACAGGAAAAATGGCTGTGAGGGCACAGGAGCACAGTGTTCAGGCTTCAAGAAAATGGTCGCCGGTGTCCTGTATAGGAAATCACCAGGAAAATGGCCGCTGAAGCCCAGGATAGCATGCTGCACTTGCCCACACCTAAAATGGCCACCGAAGCAGCTCCATGAGGTATAGGGAGAAAACGATGGCAGTGAACACAGCACTGTACAGGACAACCGCAAAACCTCACATACACCTTCCAGGGGCATGAAGAACAGGACCCCGCTAGCTAGCGCAGCCCCCCCCCCCCCCGGAGAGCCCCTGCATAGAGACACACACACCGCTCAGCAGCCACATGCAGCATCCCTCCCAGAGAGGGGGGGAGGGAAGATAGGGACAGGGGAGAGAAGAGAGGGAGGTGAGGGACCCCCGAATCAACCTCCCAGGGAATGCCCAGCTGCTCAGCCCCGTCGAAGCAGGGAGAGCTGTACTTACCAGTCCTGAAGAGCTGGGAGACATTCCATCACAGACCCACTCACTGATCAGTACAGGGTGGCTGCTGGCCCGGCATACTGTGACACAGATATCAGTAGCCCAGTCATATGTATGACCCGGAGCATAAAAGCTCACCGACCACCTCTGGAGCTGAGGTTTCGTTGTGGCCTGCCTAGTGCGTAGCTGCGGCCTGCACACGCTCGATGGCTGGACTGGGGAGACTACATGGATAAGAGTATCCAGCCTGTCAACCAGTCGGCTGTTGATAGTAGATCACAGGATCAATCATTTGTGCAAAATGTCACGCTTCTGCAGAAAAAAAAGCACGGACCGATGGGCCCGCAGGGTTCCTAGGTCCTTCTCCTTCACTAGGCAAAATAAAACTGATGACTGCATGGCAGGCTGGAGGGTTATTGCCCAAGGGACTGACCCCTGGGCAGAACTAAAGAGTTCTGAGTGTTGTATTACAACTAATGCCTAGTATTCTCCTAGTAATGGCCATAAGAACCCAATGGCTAAGAGAGGAGCTGTGTCGGTCGGTGAATATAAGAGAAAACAATAAGACCAACACCTGGCCTTTGATAGGGCTCAAGGCCAGCTTCATCTGTAGGAATTCAAGGATCCTGCCCATGACATTTTCTGAGGTGCCAACCCCTGGATTCACACCAGGAAACATATGCCTTCCAGACTCTATAGTATATGATTCTGGAGGCTGGCTTCCTAGCATTAATCACAGTAGTAACTACTGAAGTCGACAGCCCACGGTCCTTTAGAATGTGGGTCTCAATAGCCAAACCGTTAAATTTTGCGTTTGTAAGGTAGGATGGAATACCGGACCTTGCGAAAGAAGGTCTGGCCACAGTGGTAGGGTCCAAGGGTCCCCTACCGCCATTTTTATGATCTCTGCAAACCAAGATCTCCTGGGCCATGCCTGGGCCACAAGAATCACCTCAGTCCCTTCTTGCTTGATCCTGCGAAGAAGATGCGGAAGCAGCAGAACAGGAGGGAATGCATAGATCAGTGAGAACTGATCCCACGGAAAGACCAAGGCATCTGTTCTGCATGCCATCGGATCCCTTGTCCTTGACACAAAGATGTTGATCTTGTTGTTGAACCTGGACGCAAATAGATCCACGTCCGGAGATCCTCATTTTTGACATATAGACAGAAAGATGTTGGGATGAAGAGACCATTCTCCCGGGAACAATTGTTTGTGACTCAAGTAGTCCGCCTGCCAATTTTCTATTCCTGGAATGAAAATTGCTGATAGGCAATGCTTCTTCCAGGACTGCTCCCCAGCCTAGAAGCTTTTTGAAGATTCTCAGATATCAACCACCAATTGAGGCTCTGATGCACATTGGGGGATAAATGCATTGGTAAGTCCAGAGCTTGGACCTTCTTGTTCCAAGTAGACAGGATACTGTTTTGTAGCAGTCTTGAATGAAACTGCGCATAAGGAATGGCCTTGAAAGAAGCCACCATCTTTCCCAACAATTTCATGCAAAGTCGAATAGAAGGATTTTTCTTTGTTTTGACCACCTGGATCAGTTCTTTTATGAAACTGATCCTTTCCTGGAGCAGAAACACCCTCTTCTGAGCTGTATCTTTTGATCATCCCCAAGTACTGCAATCTCCTTGATGGTTTTAAGGAGGATTTCTCTAGGTTAAGAATCCAACCTAGGTCCTCTAGGCAGCTGACTGTGGTGACCAAAGTTTGGTTTAAGCAGGCTACCAATTGATCTATCAAGAGTAGATCGTCTAAGTAGGCTAGTATTGTGGACCTTTATTAACACTCGAGGTACAGTAGCCAGACCGAAAAGTAGAGCTACAAACTGAAAATGAAGATTTTCTACCCCGAAGCTTAGAAATTTCTGATGAGCGGGAAAAATCGGCACATGAAGATAAGCATCCTTGATGTCAATTGATGCCAGAAGTTCTCCCCCTTGTAGGATGGAGACTACAGTTCGGATTGACTCCATGCAAAAGGAACGGATATTTAAAAAACGGTTTAGATGTTTGAGATCTAAAATGGGTCTGACATTGCCGTTTGGTTTTGGAACTGTGAACAGGTTTGAATAAAAGCGCAAACCTCACTCTTCCAAGGGGACCTCCGATATCACTCCTTGAGATGAGAGATGATCCAGAGCTAGAAAGATTTTTTTTTTTATTGGATCTCTGGGAATGTTTGATCTGAGTAAACGAGGAGACAGGAACTCTCGGAACTCTAGTCTGTAACCTAGAAAAATTGAGGAAGCCACCCATCTGTCTTGACATTGTTCTTGCCAGACTCTTGAAAGAAGCCTTCCCCCCCACTCAAGCGAGCGGGGGGGCGTCCCTTCATAAGGAGGGTTTAGTATTTTGTTTTGTTTACCTATTGAATCTGTCAGTGGAGGCCATCGTGACTGCCTGGAGTCAGCTGCCCCTGGCACTGAAGTAGTAGTACGTTTAAAAGTAAAATTAACCGGCAAAAGGGAACTTTCCCATTAGAAATTCTTTGGATATACTTATCCAGATTGTATTCGAACAACCATTCACAATGAAAAGGGAAACTGGCCAAGAGCTTTTTGCATGGCGCTTCGGCTGAATAATTTTTCAACCATAGGATTGTACGCACATGTACCAGCCCTAGCATAAGCAGTGAGGCCTGGAGAATAGAATCTTTCATAGTGCCTACTATGAAACACAATGCTTCTGATATACCGGCCAAACCCTGGAATAACTGAGTACATCTGTAAACTGGTCCATTAAGGACTGAGATACTCCAATTGCAGCCAGCACAGGTTGGACTGAACCTGCGAGTGAAATATAGTTCTTAAAAAGGAACTCCAATTTTTTAACTGTTGGATCCTTTAGCATATGAGCAGTCAACTGGACAAGTCAGGTTTTTATTTACAGAGGATATAGCAGCATTAATTGCTGGAATTCCCCATTATAAAAGTCTCCCCCCATAGGATAAAGTATTGAAAACAGTTTTGGAGGGAAAAATTGTTTATCTGAGTGCTCCTATTCAGAATACATAAGCTTCCTTGGCCACAAATGGATAGGAAAAGAATGATCAGATTGAGGAGGCTTTAGTGAACCCAAACCAGAAGTGGGCTCATTGACTGACTGCTCTGCTGGCAGTAAAAATGTAGAGCGGACCAACCCAGTGAGAGATTGTACCAATAATCTTTCTTGTGAACCCGATATCTCCGCATCAGGTTCTTCAGAAGAGGAGATGTTAGCCTATTCCTGGTCTTTGGAAGGCAAATCGTCCTCTCTTGCTCCTTGTTCCTCAGTATGAGGGTCCTGAGAAACGGACGGGGACCTGCTACACTTAGCCCCAAGTCAGGAATGCAAACAAAGCATTGATGTTTTTCTCCAAGCTTAAAATGGTTGAAGAAAAAACCTCCAGGGTAATATACATAGGGGCTGCAGTGTTAAGAACAGCTGCAACACTTACCCCTCCTGATGGCTCACTCTGATCAGACACATCACTCTCAGGGGATGATGCCATCTTTTTTTAGATGGTTCTAGGCTGCTGTGCGACTGTAGTAGTCTCACTAGAGCCCCCTTTTAAATTGTTTTTTACCCCCCTTCCACTCATAGCCCAATGCACAAAGCAGAGGTACTACCAGAAGGAATGCATCCACTGCATGAGCAAAAGTCCAGCTCTATCACTGCTATTAATGCTCAGCCTGATGCTGTAAATGTGTCAAAAAGGAATTCCTGTGTCACCAAACCTTTTAAAACCACCTTTGCTCTTGTGTCCCTCCAGCAGCATGAAACAGCACAAATGGTGGTTTTTAAAGCCCCCTTCCCCACGCTGAACGTTGGAGGGCAGCCAATGCAGCACTTAGGCCTGCTCCCAACCCCACCCCCCGCCGCCTAAGACCCTTCCCCTGTAACTTTTAAAAACGCGATTTTCCCACGCTCCTGATCCTATGGGGATCCCAGGAAGAGGAAGGAATGGCGAGGGGGGAGCTGGAAGCCATCGAGCGGCCTCCGTTCATGCTGCTTGGGGCACATTTTTACTTGTGACCAAAACCTTAGACACTGGCAAAAAATCTGAGGTACTCCCAGTAGTGGGAGGGGTTATATAGGGAGTGCACTTTTTAATTTAGGGTGTGCCAGTGTCCATCACCTGAAGGTGGCCTATTTAACCCACATAGTAACTACTATGGCTCTGTGTCCCCTGATATTTCAAAAGAAAATATGGCACAACATTGACATTACCAAGAACTGGACGTACCTCCAAAACTGATGAAAAGACAAGAAGAAAACTGGTCAGGAAGACTGCCAAGGAGCTTCAGAAATATCTGGCAGGTACTGGCTGTGTGGTACACGTGACAACAATTTCCTGTATTCTTCATATATCTGGGCTATTGGATAGAGTGGCAAGACGGAAGCATTTTCTTACAAACAAAAACATTCAAGCCCGGCTAAATTTTGCAAAAACACATCTAAAGTCTTCCAAAAGCATTTGGGAAAATGTGTTATAGTCTGATGAAACCAAGGTTGAACTTTTTGGCCATAATTCCAAAAGATAGGTTTGGTACAAAAACACTGGACATCACCAAAAGAATGCCATACCCACAGTGATGCAAGGTGGTGGCAGCATCATGCTTTGGGGCTGATTTTCTTCAGCTGGAACAGAGGCCTTAGTCACTGTAGAGAGAATTATGAACAGTTCCAAATACTAGTCAATATTGGCACAAAACCTTCAGGCTTCTGCTAGAAATCTTAATATGAAGAGGAACTTCTTTCAGCGTGACAACGACCCAAAGTAAACATCCGAATCAACAAAAGAATGGCTTCACCAGAAGATTAAAGTTTTGTAATGGCCCAGCCAGAGTCCAGACCTGAATCTGATTGAAAATCTGTAGGGTTATATGAAGAGGCCTGTGCACGCACAGGAGATGCCCTCACAATCTGACAGATTTGGTGTATTTTTGCAATGAAGAATTGGCAAATATTGCCAAGATAGGCCATGCTAATAGACTAATACCCAAAGGGACTGAGTGCTGTAATAAAATCAAAAGGTGTTTCAACAAAGTATTGGTTTAAGGGTGTGCACACTTATGCAACCATATTTTTTTCTTTTTACTCCACCTAAAAGTTTTAAGTTTGTCGTTCAACTGAGTTGTACAGTTTATAGGTCACATCAAAGGAGGAAAAAAAAAATCAAGAAATTATTTATCTTTGTCTCTTTTGCTTACATCACAGAAACCTGACAATTTAACAGGAGTGTGTAGACTTTTTACATCCACTGTATGTGTATGTATATATACACATACACACTTTTACAAAATGTTTTTCTTTTTACAATTTTTGTTTACATACCATCACCAGAGCAGGTTCACTGTGATTAGGTGACTGGCTAAAATTAGAAAATGGTCTCCTTGAAGACAAGACCACCAAGAAGAGTCCTTTATCTTAGTGTGGACTCGATGCATATTTATATACGTGTGATCACTGTGACAAATTACAGAGATCACAACAATAAGTAATGGCTATAAATGACAGCCACTGTTTACAAATGACATGTGCTCAATGAGAAAGCACCCAATTGTTATATTACAATAGGCCAGGTGGGAAATGGTTAAATATATGTACCACATTGGTCATACACCAATGCCTGTCATGAAATGCTTCCCCTGGTGTATAGTGAAATGATGAACAGACTGGAGCACTCTCGTTCTGGGAGAATGTCATATGATCTCCCCCCATTCTCATTTCGGGGGCATGCAGCGATCAGTAGTGTGCCGTGTCCTTGGGATCTGAATTGAATTTGTGTGTTCCCGATTTGCATTTTACCTATGCTGTTATATTCTTTGTAACATTTAAATGATGATAGTGTGCTCCTTCATTTTTTAATGTTCTTTTCTTATTATTTATAGTTTTTTTTTTTTTTTTTTTACTTTGGACGCAAGCCACACAAGTTTGATTTTTAGCCTTTTAAACTTCTTACCCATGGAAACATATTTTGCAGTGTGTCTGTATACAATCAATTAGAAGCATTCCCATTTCTGTTCTGTGTTCTTCCTTGACAGTACTGTTTTTATTTTTCCTGTTTGTGCTTGCCGTTTGTCTAGGCAAACGCCTTCAGCAGGCTCACAATGTGCAGAAGGGCATATTACAGGCTCATCCTGCTTCTTACTTCCACAGTCCAGGTACGGCCACTGTAGTAATGTTGAGGAAGAGTCTATATGGAAAGCTGGAAAATGAGCCCCTTCTGACTCTGCACCAAATGCAGTCAGAAGAGATCACAGGAGTGTAGTTTGTTCTGCACTCCTGTGACTCGTTTTCAGCAGACAGTGGGCTGAAGCTCGGGCAAGATTGTGACAATGAAGTTGGGTTCTGCCCACATGCCTGGACCGACACCCGACTCAGCCTCTTAATGAGTTGCTGAGTGCCTGAGCCAGCCCCTCCCACCCCCCTCCACAGCCCAGCTTTCCAGTGAGTGAGGGGGAGGGGGTGGCAGTGCAGAGAGCAGTGACTGACAGTCACCAGCTCTCTACTTAGGGAGCTCTGGGAACCGAGCGATCGGTGGCATTTGATCACTTGATTCTTAGTGTTAGAGCCGGCCAGGGACCGATTCTGCATCCATTGAGCTAAGTATGATTCTGCAAAAAAACAAACAAACCCTGTACTTCTCTTTTAATGTACGTTCAAGAAATGCCGGTGTTAATAAAGACTGTATAAACATAGTAGACGTACCTCATTGGCTTCAACTCCATCATTTCATCTCTCCTTTTTTCTCTTCTCTTTAAATCACTTTCTGTAGACTTGAGTTTATCTGGAACCAGACGCAATTTGGACTGCATGTCATTAATGACATCTTGCAGTTCGGCTTCCGAGGGGAAGATCCTTTGGCACACTGGACAGCAGGGCTGATTATCCTCGGTTAGCTGGGTGATAAACTGGGTGTACACAGCTGTGGCCCCTGCCAGCATTGCTGTAATATAAAATACAGTAATAAATATGTATTTCCTCTACCTATACTAATATTAGCAGCTACAATACCAAAGGAATCATACACAAGGTGCTTTCCTTACAGCAGGATACTCAACTCCAAGCACATCACAGGAAAAAGGTTCCTGTGCTACAAGCTGAAGTCCTTGCTGAATCCTCTGCTAGATTATGTACATTGAATGTAATACTCTCTATAAGCTTCAGCAACTGCTCTCTGCTGCATCAGCTAAGTGCCCGTTCACACAGGGGCGACACGACTTGCAGCGCAACTCACAGACGTGACCTGCACGCGACTTCAGCAGCGACTTGCAAAACGATGACTGTATAGAAGTCAATGCAAGTCGCCTGAAGTCGCCCCAAAAATAGTACAGGAACCTTTTTCTAAGTCGGAGCGACTTGAGTCGCTCCTATTAGAACGGTTCCATAGTACAGAACGGAGCGCGACTTGTTAGGCGACTAAGTCGCCTGACAAGTCGTCGTAGTGTGAACGGGCACTTAGGCATGAACTGCAGTGGCTAAATCTGACAATAGTAAAAGTATAAAGTTATGAAGTGCCGTGAACACTAACTGCAAAACAGATGTGAAATGTGTATTAGTTCTTAACCTCTAGAAAGGAGTGTATATCAATGCAGACACAGACAGGGGTAAAGATGCCATCTGCTCTAAAGAATGATAGCGAACTTATTTTCAGTCTGTTAAAGTAGATGTAAACCTGATTCATGAAATTTGAGCTGGGCACATACAGTACATCTTATCGCTCTTCAAAGCACTATGTCCCATAGCTTTCTCCTGCCCAGTTCCTCTGCCATCAGCCTGATAACTTTTGACAAGTTCTCCAAAGGGAGCCTGAAGTGTGTGTAAGGGGAGGTTGCTATAAATAGATTAGTCAGCTTGGCCTCAGACCAGAGCTATGCATATTCCTTTCTTCCTTTGCCAATGGGGATAGGGGGTGTGTGCCCTTCCTTCAATCAGCTGTCTTGGCTGTATGCCCAGGCATTACTGCAGTGCTAACCGGGAAGAGAAAATCTAACACAAAGAGTACTTTCTAAAAGATATATACAGATGAAGACAGCAGATATACATATACATACAGCGAATTTGCCTGTTGGAAAAGGGCTGGAGTCATCTGATCATAGTCTCTGAGAATGTCTGTGTACCAGGTTCTTCTTGGTCAGGCTCGGTGTAATGAGAATCACTTTTTCTCTCTTGCTCTATCTTTTTTTAGCAGACAAGGCAAAATTTGCACTGGAGGGAAGGCACAGATTAGCCTGAACTGAGACTAGGGAATTTTCAAAGTATGCAAGGCAGGTGGCCAAAGGATCCTTGGTCATGTCTACAAAAAGGCAAAATCTTAATTTAATCTGGTGGTTAGTATGTCTACATCTGGAGTCCCACTTTTCCGCCATTTCAGATAGAAGATGTCTGGGTGAAGGGCCCATTCCACGTAAACAGGCGGTGGCAGCTGAAGTAGTCTGCTTTCCAGCTGTCCACTCCTGGAATGTGAACCACATAGATAGCTGGACAGTGAGTTTATGCACATGACATTATGCGATTTGTTTCCTTCAAGGTTTCATAGCCATTGTATTGTCTGACCGCACCCCAAATTGGTTTCCTCACAGAAGGGAGCTCCAGAGGATGGTAATGGGAAGTTTGGCTTCTATCTGGTTCCCAAGGTACTGGAACATCCCTCCCCAGCCTGAAAGACTGGCATCTCTTGTTATTTTCCAATGACAGGGAAGGAAAGACTTCCTTATTGTTAAGGCTAGGTTGGATACGCACTAGGTAAGTTCCTGCTTTGCTGGACAGGAGTATGTGTAGGTTGAGAGAAGGAACATGTTTGTTCCAGGTTGTGTTGGAGAGCTTTTGAATAAAATTGGTAAAATAGTACAGCCTCAAAAGGAGGCTACCATGAGGCCACAACTCTCATGGAGAAGCTCATTGTAGGATGTCTCTTTAACCTCAATTCTTGAGTGTGTGTTCTGAGAGAAAAAAACGTTCTTTTCTGAAACCTTTGCTTGAGCTGCATCCGGAATCAGCCCCAAGAATTCCAGGAGCAGTGAAGGCTGGAGAACCGATTTTTTAATTGACCACCTAACCAAAAGCCTAGAGCATCTGAATTGGCATGTAGAAATTTTCTGACAGTTGGAAGGGAGAGAGTCCTTCAGAAGAAGGTAATTTACATGAGTTCTGCACATTCTATCAGGTCCATGAGCAAGGAATGTCGGAGGGTTTTACGGGTCTTTGTATCCAAAGGGGCATGGCGAGACAGAGAAGAACTAAGCTGCACAATGCTAAAGCTTTTGCAGAAAGCAGAAGTGAGCTTTTGCACAATAGCAAGACCCTGGGCAAAGCTGGCTGTATTAAACCCGATTTATAATTATAAAATGATTAGTGCTTATAGATGGAATTTTTCTGACAGCCTGGTGAACTGTAAATTGTTGTCTCCAACTGCTAAAACTTTTATCTTAATCGCTTAGTACAGGACACAGGAAAATTATTCATAGACCCTTCATTATAGGGTTGTACCTTCAGGTGATTTGACACTGGCAAAGCTTTTGAGGAGACGCTTGCTGGGCCTCTCCGTTGTAACTTTATTGGTCTGAAGAAATTAGGACATATATGAAGAAAATTCTGCTTTTGTCAGATAAGACACTTATTGCATACCTTAATTAGTGCTAGAGTTGGATGCAAAGACCAGTGTCAGAGTTGGCTCTTGCTCAAGTGCAAGGGGCACATTGATATTCTGCGTGTTGTGCAGGTCTTAAGCAAAGCAATTGTTCTCTTTCGTCTGGTCTCCCCCATAGCGGAGGATATTCCCCTAAGGGGTACTTATTGAGTCGGATACTGAATATAGGGCAATCGTGTCTAGAAGGAGAATACAGCAACCCAGGTGTAGACTGTTCTGTAGCAAACACTTATGGTGAAAGGTTGGGAGGATGCGCCTGAGTACCATATAATGGCTCTAGGTGAAATGGCAGTAAAATGTGCAAACTAAGGTGAGATGCAACACCTGGTCATCCATCTAAGACTAAGCACTTAGTGGTTGAGTTTTAGTGCGAAATCTGAAAAGTTTACATTATAAGGAATGCAATTTAAATATCATCTTAGTCTTTTACAGAAGCATACTGGGGGACCCTGTCCTACCTGACCATCTCAGCCAGCATGCACCCTTCTGTGACTGGGTTGCGAAAGGGATAGAACACAGCCCTGGACCTGTATATGCGGCTGATTACACACATTGCACCAAGTTCCAAGATGAGGATCTAGTGCCTGGTGTAACATTAGAGGACAACCTCTCAGCATGGTATTCAGGCTCCAAAGACATACAAAGGCTGCACCAATCCAGATACACTGTTTCTATTTGTGGCATTAGAAGCCCATGAGAAATCCAAAGATAAAATGATGACGTAAAATAACAGCTAAGAATTATATTCTCTTGAAAGAGAATAGGTCCATAACCTTAGGACACTAGCTTAACCCTTTCATGACTAAGCCTATTTTTGGAATTTGGTGTTTACAAGTTAAAATCCATATTTTTTGCTAGAAAATTACTTGGAACCCCCAAACATTATAAATATTTTTTTAGCAGAGGCTCTAGAGAATAAAACGGCGATTGTTGCAATATTTTATGTCACACGGTATTTGTGCAGTGGTGTTTTAAACGCAACTTTTTGGGAAAAGGGACACTTTCATGAATAAAAAAAAAAAAAACAGTAAAATTAGCCCAATTTTTTTGCGAAATGTGAAAGATAATTTTACGCCGAGTAAATAGATACCAAACAGGTCACACTTTATAATTGCGCGCACTTGTAGATTGACGACAAAGTACGGTACCTAAAAATCTCAATAGGCGACGCTTTAAAATTTTTTTACGGTTACCAGGTTAGCGTTACAGAGGAGGTCTACTGCTAGAATTATTGCTCTCGCTCTGACGATCGCGGCGATACCTCACATGTGTGATTTGAACACCGTTTACATACGCGGGCGCGACTTCCGTATGCGTTTTCTTTGCTTCGCGAGCTCGCGGGGACGGCGGGCGCTTTGAAATTTTTTTTTTTTTTTTTTTTTATTTATTTTTAAATGACTAAATTGTTTAAAAAAAAAAAAAAAAAATTTGATCACTTTTATTGCTGTCACAAGGAATGTAAACATCCCTTGTGACAGTAATAGGTGGTGACAGGTACTCTTTATGGAGTGATCGGGGGTCTAAAAGACCCCCCACCCCTCCTTTACACTTCAATGTATTCAGATCGCCGAAAACGGCGATTCTGAATACCGGATATTTTTTTAAAACCGGCGCCATTGGCAGCCGAGTAAACGGGAAGTGACGTCATGACGTCGCTTCCGTGTTTACGATGAGGAGACTGGAACGAAGCCGATTACGGCTTCGTTCCAGTTCCTCCCCAGCAGCCAGAGCCGACGGATCGCAAATCGGTGCTCCCGATCGAGCGGGAGCACCGGTAACAGCGGCGAGAGGCGGCGGGAGGGGGGGACGTCCCCTCCCGCTCCTCCGGCATAACAGCCGAGCGGCTTTTAGCCGCATCGGTTGTTATGCCTGGATAGCCAATCGCCTGCTGTAAAAAACGGTACCGGGATGATGCCTGCAGGTGCGGGCTTCATCCCGGTATAACCCTCGGAAGCCGAGTACGCAGATGTGCGTACGCTCGGCGGGAAAGGGTTAAACAGGGGATACAAACTTAGGATCCACTGAGTGGAGTAAGGTTATAAGGGGGACGTTCAGCAAGCGCCTCCTCAAAAGCTTTGCCAGTGTCCAATCACCTGAAGGTACAACCCTATAATGAAGGGTCTAGGAATCATTTTCCTGTGCCCTGTACTAAGCAATTAAATTAATAAAAGTTTTAGCACTTGGAAACAACAAGTTCACCATGCTGTCAGAAAAGTTCCATCTATAAGCATTACTAATTTTAAAATGATAAATCGGGCCCTTGATAGAGTTCTCAGAAGCATTAGAACCCTGCACTATGGTGCGTTTTATAACCTGCTACAATAAAGTTGAACTTTTAACAAGAATTAAAGTATGCTGACAAAATATTCTATTTACGTTCTACACAATAACAGTCATTTGCACAGCACCCTCATCAATATGGTTAATTGTATGGTGCACAATGAGAATACTGTATATGTCCCCTAGGTATGAGATTCAACAAATCAGCATGGTTTCCGATCATGTGATTACCAAGATAGCCAATCGTGGTGATTGCACGCAGACTGGAGATTTGTTTTTCAAACATACTTCTCCATCTTGCATATGGCATTGTAACTCTCTCTGTACAATGGCAGCACAAAAAGAAAAGATGTAGTGTGTTGACAATAATTACAGTGTGGAAAAAGATGGAAGTTTTGACTTGCCAGTCAATTTTCCAATCTTGGGTTATAGTACAGGACATACAGTCGTAGACCATGGGTTATATGCTGTTACCATTAGGTGATTGGACAAAAGCTTTGCAAGGAAGCCCCCAGTGCACCTTTATATAAACCCTCCTACTCTGTGTGACTCCATTATTTTTTTAGCAAGCATTAAGGAAAACAAAAGGACAGAGGAGAGGGATCTGTGTCCTGTACTGTTCTGTTCCTATTCACTTAATCTTACAGTACAGGACAGATCGTCTTAGACTATGGGATGTCCGCAAGCAAAAAACTGAGAGACAGATAACAACTTTGCAAAGAGCAGCATATCCGCAAAAGAAAAGGCAAAAGGAAACAATACACTCAGATGACAACTTGAAGCACCTTCGTCTGTGTCTGCTTTGCATAAGCGGAGCGGATATTGACCAGCCATCCACCTGCTCAGTGGGGATTATCAGACAGAATCTCTGCTGAGCAGTTAAGCTCCTGGCAGAGTCCACCGCGTGTGAAAGGAGCATTAAAATGTGTTGCAACATTAGTAGCCTCCTTGTTGTACTTCCTACATATTGTTTAATGTAAATACTGAAGGTTATAAGGTAAAAAAACATATCTTGTGTCACAGTTAATAAAAGTCTTAATTTTAAACTCTTTGTTACTGACACGAACCGTTCCCCTACGGAAATACTGGGACAGAATGGACATTTGTTCTCCCCACACCTGTAGTTGCCATTAAAATTAAGCCAACTGCTACCACCAGGATGAGAAATGACTAAAAGAGATGACTACCCAAAGAGGGAGCCCATCTAGAAGCTCTTAGACCATATATGGGTATACAACACCGACTCAGGATAACCCTGCTGGAGAAATTGTCTATACATCAATGTGCATTCCTTCTCAAAATTCTATTCATTTGCTACATATCCTCCAAAGTCTCAAAAATTGTCCTATGGTAATGGCCCTTATAGTGTGTCTCGGGTTGCTTGAATCAGATAGCAGGACCTTATTGCCAGACAATGGCTTTTTATACAAATTTTTAACAATGATCCTGCTGGCCCTTGCGCAATACATCCAGAAAGCAGATTGAGCTAGTATCCATCTGACCTGTAAATTTAAGATTCAGGTGGTCATCATTAAGGTATGCCAAAAAAAAGAATGTTTTAGAAAACTTTTACACAACTTAAAGTGGAACTTTAGTCAGAAAACAAAGTCCTGCTAGATCACTTTTCATGCTGGCCCCCTTTGCAGCTATAGACATGTAAAACATTAAAAACAAGTGCATACAGTATACTGTTTAAAATCCCTGCTCTGCACATGCTCAGTTTCTTTCTATTTTCAGGCACTGCCGAGTTTGTAGAGGGCAATCTGGTGACTGTCTTAAAGCGGAATTAAAACCTCCTATCCTTTACAACCAAGGAAGTTGTTTCTGTTTGATCTGCAACTGTAACTGATTTTTGAAACCGTTAAATTGATGGGTTTCGTTCTGCTTTAGGGTTTACTACTTCTGAGGGGCTCTGGGCTTCAGCAAAATGGCCTCCAGCAAGAAGAAACAGGAACAATGCTGGAGGCAATGAACAGCACAAACTAATTGTGATAGTTAATTATCAATATGGAATATATGTGTTCCTTGATAAATACATTTTTTAAAATCAAGTAATGGGTAAAGTATCCCCATGGATTGTACAGCCTTAAATGAAGGTGCATTTGGGGTGTTCCCAGCAAAGCTTTTGCCAGTGTCCAAATACTTGAAGGTAGCTGCAAATATTTCTTGTCCTGTACAATTAAAATAAATACATTGAAAAAGGTTAAAAAAGTGCAATGCATTCATTCAGATTGGCAAGTTAGTCACAATTACATTGACAAGATAACCACTGCTTACTAAAGCTGCTAAATTAGATCCTGGCATCTAAGCTTTAATCACCTCTGCTAGTAAACTGGTTAAGGATCACAACAAATCTCACAGTAATATTTTATATGAACATGATGTGTCTAACCTCGTTGTTTAGATGACTTTTCTATGTCATCCAGCAGGCGTGTTATATCACTGTCAAAGTCTTGGCTACCGCAAACATTAAAGAGTTTTTCTTCATAAGATCCACATTGTTGTTCTTTTTTCCGCAGCTCATTGCTCATGTGGCTTTTATTCTGCTCAGCTGACACTAGCTCCTTGCTATAAACAGAAAAATAAAAGGAGACAACATTGTTACCTGAAGTTTTTCACGCCTGTACTTAGACGATGCACATAAAATATCAGCAACAAAAAAGTGCTATATGTATTAGTTTATTGGGCACTGGAGAGCGTTTTGCATTATTGCAGGTTACAAAAGTCACGTGAATTAGGTAAAATTGTTAATAGTAAATGGAAAACTGAAAAACTTTACTTTACCTTCCTTCATTCCGCTTTTTCCAATTGGCTGGATTAATGTTTTCTATTGGCTGACCTCAACTAACAGACTATAACCCTGTTGCCTGTGGTCAACATATTGCTTTCAGTAAACATGGAAAAAAAGCTACTGTATTCAAGGTAGTTGGCAAATTAAACTTTTGATTGTGCATTTGTACACAGTTTTTATACTGGATATCTGGGGGGCAGTTACATTATAGAGGGGGCATTAAAAAGTGCTTTTACCAGCCTCTATGCACAGGTATTGTTAGAGGAGATAGCAATGGGAATGGCATGGGTCATGTTGATCAGTTTTTCCTTATAGCGAAACTAAAGCCGCAACGTGTCCACAAAGAATTTGCCACCATGATCAAACATACGCTGCCTACTTGCACATTATAGCAGACATACCTCTCAGTTTGGCTTCGTCCAGCGATGCAAGGTCCACACTCCACCCTTGTTGCTCTGCTCACCACTGCTGACATATTTTCCTTGTCTTTTTCTGTAACTATCTTCTTTCCTTCAGCCATTGGGAGGCCATTGATAATGCAACTCTGGAGTTAGTCAGGAGCATACACTGCCCCCTATGCCGTCTCTGCAGAAGTGTACACAAAGTAAACATTTGTACATCTCTTCTGCCAAAAAAAAAACTCCTTTACCATCTGCTAGCAAACTCTTCCTTTGAAAAAAATGTACCTACTAGCTAATGTTCTTTAAAGGATAAAACCACCTTGTCCTTCTGAAACACCAAAATGGGCTCCCCACAAGGCTGAGCTGCAAGCTCTGAAACCCATCTGGCTGGGGTAATAGCACTAGGAAAGCAACCTTACAGGTAATAGTCAAAGGAATTTCCAGGATCGGTTGGAAAGGCGGCTCCTGGAGGAACAAAGTATAACGGTAAAGTACCACAGCATCACTTGTGACAATGAGGCACAGTGATGTGAGCAACCCCTTGCACAAAAGACTATATCAAGGAGTCCTAGGTTAAGGGCCCTTGAACAAAATTGCCAAGGCTGAGACCTGACGATTCAGGGTACTCCGGGCCAATTTCTGATCCAGCCACAGAAAATTACCTATAGCAGGGTTCCCCAACCCCCAACCGTAACCTATTTGCAGCTGGGCCATGAAGGCTGCACTGTCTGAAGTGTGGCAGTGGGCAAGCAGAGAGATGACTTCTCTCACCGCCCGCCTCGGATCACCACTCTTCCGCCCACATAGCGGGGCCGCTACACTGCGGTGAGGCGGGGGAGCAGAGAAATTAGATCATCTCTCACCGCCCACCTCACATCACCATTGTTCTGCCTCACTGGCCTGTGCTGCCACCACGGCAGATGACCAACCTCATCTGGTGCCAGGTGACAAAAAAAAAAATCTGATGGCAGGTGGCAAATCACATTTGGTGGCAGGTGGCAAACTGCATCTGGTGGTAGGTGACGTGGTAAGAGATTGCACATCTGGTGGCAGGTGACGTGGCAATCCACATCTGCTGGTAAGTGGAAATCCACATCTGGTGGTAGGCGATGTGGCAAGCATCAATCCATAGCTGGTGGCAGGTGACATGGCAAACCACATCTGGTAGCAGGGGACGTGGCAAGTGACAAATCGCATCTGGTGGCAGGCAACCTGACAAAAGATAAGCTGCATCTGGCAGCAGATTCTGCATTATGGTGAGTTGAGCGATTTCATTTTATATTACAATGTAATGACAGAAATGTGCTTCAATCATCCCGACACCATATCAGCCATGGTGCTGTGATGATTGAAGCACTAACACCAGCTATTTCCCCAACAAATTGCCAGCGAAAAGACGCATAACATCCACCCCCCTCCCCAGGACCTCGGGTGCCAAAAAGGCTGGGTACCACTGACCTATAGAATAAAAAGTGAGAATGGAGGTTCCTCCAAATACGATGATATACCTCTTGGGAAGTAGTCTTTCTTGCTCTAAGAAGCATAGAAATAAATAGATTCCAAGACACTCTTCCCCTTTAGGGCTTGGGACTTAACAGCCATGTTAGCCAGTGATCACGAAGTAGGTTGTTAGATGAGACCTTGTAACAGAAGGCGTGGATGGTCCAAAAGAGGCCAAAGATGTTCTGCTTATATGCAAAAAACATCAGAGAACCAAGTCTTTCCACCTCAATCTTGAAAAAGCTTAGTAGCAACTGAAGCATGGGGAAATATTTAGATCAGTTAAGATACCATGAAGTCACCAAGGGACCAAGGGTGTCTACTGCAAACACATGAGAATTTCTCACTCGGGTCACAAACCTGATTTGTTTCTTGTTGAATCTGGGTGCCAAAAGGACCACACCTAGAGTCCACCAGCGACGACAGATCTCCCTAAAAAAAACTCTGCATATAGTTACCACTTCTACCACATCAATTTCTGTTGACTTATAAAATCCATCTCCCAGTGCTCCACTCCTAGAATGCCTACAGCAGATATGGTTGGAACATTGATCTCCACCCATTTCACAATGAAATCTGCCTGCTTCTGAGCTGTGTGACTCCTTGTGCTGCCTTAGTGGTTGACATGGGTCACAGCTGTGACATTTTCAAACTTGAGCAGAAGACACCCGAGAGAGGTTGTCCACTGCAGAACTCCAACTCCAACTCCAGCTCAACTCCAAAATAGTTACTGAAAGCTGAAACTCCATGGCATTCAAGTCCCTTGCGCTTTGGCTGTCCCTAACACTCTTCCCCACCTGAAAAGCTAGCATTTGAAGAAAGGATAATCTAGTTCAGGGGTAGAAAGAACCTGCCCTGCTCCAGCGACGGGCTAAAAAGGCACTAAATCAGAGATCAGATCATGGATGAAAAGTCATAAGATTACTCTAGGGACTCCTGTTTCAGACTGACAGAATGTTGTACTTCAAGGAACTGGAAAACCAATGAGCATAAGTGACTACTTAAACGAGGTCACCCTCAAGCCTAAGACCCACATTTAGGCCCTCCTTGGGGGATTCGCAGTGGACCAAAGGTTCCAAGCTTGCACCCAAAGTGAGACACTTTTCTCCTGTGGCAGGAACACCTTGCTTTTGGCAGGACCAACCCAAAGATTTCTGTAGAATAAAATTCCAACCAAATCTCTGCAGGATCTTTATTGTTCATTGAAGACTCTCCCCCAGGACAAGGGCCAACCTTTCCTGCAGAAGCAGGTCATCCAAATATCTGAAGATGTGTATCCCTTTGGCAAGGAGGCCAAGATATTTGTAAAGACTCAAAACGGCTGTGGCCAACCCAAAGGAAAGGGCACCAAAACTAAAATGATTATCCTCCACCACAAAAGGCAGACAACTCAGGAGTAGAGGTAATATCAGGATGTGTAAGTACATATGCTTGATATTGATCAGCCAACGGAATCAATAGATTCCGTTGGCTGGAGGGCTGCCATTTCATGGATTCCATCAGGAACTTTGTGACTTCCAGAAACAGTAATGCCACATACACACGATCGGAATTCTCGTCGGAAAATGCTCTGATGGTTTTCCCGTTGGAATTCCGACGGAGTTTTGCTCAAACTGTCTTTCCGCACACATGGTCACACCAAATTCTGACGGTCAATAACACCACGACATACAACATGTTTGACGGCACTATAAAAGGGAAGTTTAATGCTTCCGAGAATGCGTCAAATTGTTTCCCAGCATGCATGTCGGAATTGCATACGCACGATCAAAAAATCCGATAGAAAGGTTTTCCATCGGAAAAATTAATATCAGGCTCTCAATCTAAAGACCGTCGGAAATGCAGACAGAAAAAGACTGATGGGCATACACACGGTCGGAAAATCCTATGAAAAGCTCCGGACTGTTTTCATCAGAAATTTCGGCCATGTGTACACGGCATTAGAGATCCAGAATGGGTCTATCTGCCCATTTGGCTCTCTTCCTTTGGGACATGGGACCTGTATCACAACTCCTTGAGTCCAAAGTTGGAAGAATAGGACAACTTTTTCTGTGCCAAGGGACCCAGGTTACTTTTTTCACCTGACAATTTCTTGATGTACACATCCAAAAGACTCCCCAATCTTTTGTTCAGCTGAGCAGCACTTCAGTCAAAGGATCCTTTGCATCTGTACAGATAGAAGCACAATTCAAGATAACTGATGGAGCACATCACTCATCCTGTCCATGTAATAGTGTAAGGCTACCAGAAAAGGGTCTAGTTAATGTTGTAAAAGGTGTTGTCCCTAATGCCACTAGGGTTCCTGGCTGCCTGCCTGGACCAGACCCTAAGCACTTAAAGTACCTATCCGCAGGGACCCTGAAAGTAGCCACACCCTTGAACAAGACTGTGAGTGTCTTTAAGCAAGAAATAGCCAGATCGACCTCAAGAATAACCCATTTTTTGAGAACTCCTCGTAAATGGAATACTGTTGTGCAAAGTGCTTAAGCGTTACGTAAACCTCTGTCTGAGTCAGAAGGGCGCAAGGAAACTGGGGGATTGCTTTAAGGCTCTTTTAATAGAAATGTTGCCTCATAAGGGAAGACATTTGGGTAGAGAATTCGTCTGTATTCATACAAAAAAATGCAATGTCCCAGATGCCACTGCCTCTGATTAACCTCTGCCCAGTGTTAGAATGCTCCATTGCAGCTGGTCCCCACATGGAGTATTCACTATCACAAGTATTGCCATCAGTATCCCTTTAGGTGACAGGTCCTTCACAGTGATCTGCCCCTAAAGGTCTAATCCAATTTAGGCGATAATTGCCCTGTACAAGGTTGTTTGGCAGTGGAGAGCCAGTAGGAAGCCGCCTACCTCACGTGTGTCCTGCTGAAATTGCACCCAAACATGCACCCTCTCAAAATATGGCCTCCATGCCTATGATACAGAGGTGAAAAGGATGCCTATGCATGCACTGTGGGGGTAAGCAGCAGTACCAAGATGGCACCTACCCACACGCCTTTAACCAGAATGGAAGCTCAATATAGCAGTTGCACATTTACAATGTTCTGAGGACCAACCAGCTGCAACCGTTTATCCTGAGCAGTGAGATGGGGCATTCTTAAACGGCACACAACTCCAAACCGCCCCCTCCTGTCCAAGTGTTCTTATAGTTAGGTGAAATGGGTCATCAATTGCACAAAACCACTTTTATTGGGCTGGCACCCAATCTACCCTGCTCTGGGCAGTAACCTTGGGAACAAATAGCTGTATAATTTCAAAAAAATGTGTGCTTGGTGTACACAATATTAAACAATAAATGAATATGTGAATTAAAATAAATACAATTTTATTAAATTAAAATATTCTTGAGACCCTAACATGCCAGAAAAGTACAAATACCCTCCAAATGACCCCTTTTTGGAAAGAAGACATTCCAAGGTATTTAGTAAGAGGCATGATGAGTTTTTTGAAGTTGTCATTTTTTCCCACAATTCTTTGCAAAATCAAGATTTTTTTTGATTTTTTTTGGTAATAGGAATATGGTATGACAGGTCCTCTTTTACAGTGAGATATGGGGTCAATAAGACCCCACATCTCACCTCTAGGCTGGGAAGCCTGAAATAAAAAAAAACGATTCGGGCTTTGATCGTATTGGCGAGTCGGTAGAAGCACCGGAAGGCGGCGAGAGGGGGCGTCCCCTCTCGCCTTCTGTAGAAACGGTCAAAGCAGCAGAACAGCCGCTATGATCATTCTTATGGTGTAGGGAATCACCTGCTAAATAAATTGATATCTGAATGATGTCTGTACCTGCAGGCATCATTCAGATATCCCCGCACAAAGTCAAGGACGTCATATGATGGCAGGCGGGTGGGAAGTGGTTAAAATGCATTTTATTTTTTATTTTTTTTAACACAAAGTTGTTCATTTATACAATATTTCTAACATAGCATGTACATACCAAAAATTACACCCCAAAATAGATTCTCCTACTCCTCCCGAGTACGGCGATACCACATGTGTGAGACTTCGACAGCCTGGCAACATACAGAGGCTGAGTACAGCCAAGCATGGCCGAGCATGGCTGGGTATCACAGAGTATTGCAGGGTATCACCGGGTATGGCTGAGTTTTGCAGGGTATCAGCGACTATGGCTGGGTATTGCTGGGTATGGCTGAGTATTGTAGGGTATCACCGCGTATGCCTGGGTATGGCAATTTATAGCAGAGTATTGGCAGGGTATTCCAGGCTATTGCAGAGTATTGGCAGGGCATTGCAAGGTATTGCAGAGTATTGGCAGGGCATCGCAGAGTATTGGCAGGGTATTGCAAAGTATTGGCAGGGTATTGCAGAGTATTGGCAGGGCATTGCTGGGTATTGCAGAGTATTGGCAGGGAATTGCAGGGTATTGGCAGGGCATTGCTGGGGAATTGTGGGGTTAATAGTCAGTGAGCAGCGCTGTGGGCACTGCAGATCCAGCCTACAGCTCTGCTGACACCGATCTCTCCCCTTTCACTGTACCGATAGGTACAGAGAGGGGAGGGGGGAACCAACGTTATGACATGACTCCGGTTTGTTTACAAGTGATCGCTCCATCATTTGACGGAGCGATCACGTGGTAAACGGCCGCAATGAGCGGCCGTTTACCATGATCCATGATGCGCCGGGTCCACGGATGCTCTTGAGTGCGTGCCCCAGGGGGCGTGCGAGAGCAGAATTCTGGGAGGATGTCATAGTACGTCCTCCCAGAGTTAAGCAACCGCCCTGTAGCCGCCATTCGGCTATGGGCCGGTTGTTAAGTGGTTAAAGGTAGAAATGTCCACCTGTATCTTCTTCTGCTAAACCTTACTGCAATTATACAAATTGGCTCCTTTTTTGGTCTTTACACTTAATAAATAGTAACTAATGCATATGACTAATCCATCCAGCCATTGTTTAACCAGTCCAGACCATTTTGCTGGCCAAAGACCAGACCACTTTTTGCAACGCTTTAACTGACAATTGCGTGGTCGTGCGATGTGGCTCCCAAACAAAATTGATGTCCTTTTTTTTCCCACGAATAGAGCTTTCTTTTGGTGGTATTTGATCCCTGGTTTTCACATATTTGAAGAGATACCTCCCGCACATTTGTATTTTACAGGAGACTCATCTCACGGGATCCAGAATACTCTCCCTAAAAAAGGCTTGGGTGGGATCTTACTACCAGAGGGGTCAGTGTTCTGGTACATAAGACGCTCCCATTTGTGTTGATGGATCTTCATTTAGACCCAGATGGGCAATATGTGGATATGGTGGTCGTTGGTCTATATGTACCTCCGCCGGCGAATCTGGCTGTCCTGCATAGGATTCTGACCATTGCAGCCAATTACCGCACAACCAACATTGTCCTTGCTGGAGACTTTAACATGATCCCGAACCCAGTGTTGATAAAATGAGTTCCGGTCAGGCGACTGACTCTGGCTTGGCTAGATGGGCAAAGACGTTTGGTCTACATGACACGTGGAGATGGAAACACCCGGATGCAAGACAATTTACATGCCACTCCACATGCTACGCTGTCACGCATAGACTTAATCTATGTTAGCGACTCTCCAGGGTGTCCGCGATTTCTATCTTACCACGTGCCATTTCAGATCATGCTCTGGTTATGGTGACCCTGCGCACAGACTCGGCAGCTGGGTCGGGACTATGTAGACTTTCTAGATACTGGATCATTGATGAAAAACTGGAGCCATTGATGCTGTCTGAGTTGAGAAGCCAAGCCTCTGTATGGGATGCATTTAAGGCCTATGCCAGGGGCAGGTACCAATTTAATATCGCAAAGGTCAGGAAGGAATCGAGACTCGAACTCTCAGAGGCCGAACTTCGAGCCATGGGATTAGAGGAACGATATGCAGGCTCCCCGAGTCAGGGTACACATGCAGATATGCTTACTGCATACAGGGAACTGGCACTGATCCGTACCACTTCCTGCTGCCGCTTCCTCCTCTCCCAGACACAACGAATATTTGAACAGGGAGAACGGCCAGTCAGGCTGTTAGCGTGGCTGGCCACGGAGAGGACAGGAAGTCCCTGTATAGCAAACATCAAAAGGTAATGATCGGAGCCAGCCCCGATCAATGCCAGGTTTGAACAATACTACACTCATCTCTGTGTGTCTAGGGTTACCTACTCCTTAGAAGATTTAACTTCATTCCTTGACACAATAGAGTTTCCGGCTCGGACTGCCGAGGCTGCACAAGCACTAGAGAGCCCCATTACTCCGAAAGAGGTTCAAAGGGCTATAAAATCCATACAGACAGGAAAAACGCAGGGACCTGATGGACTCCCCTCAGAATTTTACAAGACCAATTTAGAGGTGGTGGGCCCATACTATCTCTCGACACTTACCAAGACCCTAGATTCAAATGACCTCCCAGCTTCCATGTCCGAAGCTATAATTATCATTATACCGAAACCCGGGAAAAGGACCCTGAACTGTGCTCCTCTTATAGGCCCATATCTTTATTAAATGTCAACGCTAAAATCCTAACGAAGATATTGGCGAATACATTAAACACAGTGATACTCTCCTTAGTTCATGGGGATCAGACAGGCTTTTTGCCAGGCAAAGGCACTAACATTACTATACGCCGACTTCACACTAATAGCACAGTTTAAGGATGGAGACAGAGGGGGAGCTGTGGCCTTTTTGGATGCAGAAAAGGCCTTTGATTCTGTGGAATGGGTCTTTCTCTGACAGGTCCTGGTCAAATTCGGGTTTGGCCCCAAAATTATCACCTGGATCCAGCAGCACTATACCTCCCCGACGGCTTGTGTGCATACTGGTGGTATCCTCTCTCTCCCCCCTCCTGCCTCTGTAGATGCCCCCTCTCTCCAGGGTTGTTTGCCCTGGCAATCCTCCTTTGTTTGACGGAAGAGGTGGGGGAATTGCAGGTGGGTCCCCTGGTAGAGAAGATATCATGATATGCGAACAATACGCTTCTGTACCTTAGGGACGCCTCTGATTAGCCGATGGCAGCTCTGAAGGTCATAAAAGAGTATGGTAGATTGTCCTCTGTGGGGCAATCCCAAACTTCCGCATTTCCGATCTATCCCAGATCCTAGTGTCTGTGCTAGATTCGGAGTGGTTAAGATTCAACAAATTATGCCTGCTGGAGCCCTCATTCCCTTTCCAGAACTAAAAGAGGCATATCAACTCCCCTCGTAGATGTTGTTCAGATACTTACAATTGAAACATGTGACTCAGGTGCAATCCCCAGAGGATGTCCCAGTGGAGCCACATGCGATAGAGAGATTTCTTATCGCTCGAGGTGTAGATAGAATCCTTTCTTCCCTATATCTCCGCCTGACACGTGGGAAACCGGGGGGGGAGAGTCGCCCTTGCTTCAGTCCTGGAAGGTAGACATTCCCTCCCTTTCAGAAGAGGAATGGGACTTAACTCTGCAACAATATATCCCCAGGGTAATCTCTGCAAGGGATAGATTTATTCAACTGAAATGTATACACAGGGCATATTATACCCCCCCCCCCCCCCAGCGTCTAGCCAAAATATACCGTACCCAATCAGAGACATGTCCTAAATGCCAACATGCAGTTGGAACATGCTACCATGTTATCTGGGACTGTCCGATTATCCAAAGCTTCTGGGAGCGGGTGCTGGACATTAATGCGGTCACCAACCTTTCAGTATCAATGGATCCCAAGGTATAACTGACATCAACACATTCCACTCACAAGGGACTCCTGCTGTTCTATCTCTGCTTCTATGCCAGGAAAGCGTTGCTACAAAATTGGAAGTTGATGTCTCCCCCTACAATCAACCAATGGCACTAATTGGTGGACTCGGTATTGCCTCTTTATAAGCTAACATATATAGGATGGAAATGCCCACAAAAATTTGATAAATTATGGGATGCATGGGTAAAAGCGCGATAACTTACTATCTAGGAGCGGAAATGTAAGAGTGGGCTGCTCTCTATGATATACTGGTATTAGCTATGATGCCCTCTAGATACAGGAGATGACTCCTCTTCTAATATGTAAATCCCTCCAATATACCCTCTTCAAACTGTACATAGACTTCTATGCTATAAGAACTCCCTGAATCCATCTTTCTGTTAGTACTTTTCATACTTGGTTTATGTGCCCCTGGCTTACTCATGTCCGGCAAAATTATGACAAACAAAATTTGTTGTGATGATCTATGTAGCTAAATGCCTTTGTTAAGACATGGAGAAGATTTAATGATGCTTTATTTTACTAATAAAAACTTATTAGTAAAAAATAAAACTTGGCTGTGTTTTACACATCACTAATGTCTGCTCCAATCACAGGGAGCAGAGATCAGTGTCACTGTTGCTAGGCAGAGCAGGGAGATGCTGGTTTACTTTAGCATCTCCCCATTCTTCCTCCCCAAGACACAATCGTGGGTATCCCCGCGGCGATTGAGTAACCCGCGGACTCACGGAGGTCCCGACCGGTGCGCACGCGTTGGCACGGCAGCAAATTTAAAGGGACGTACCTGTACGCCCATTTGCGTGTCCGTGCCATTCTGCCAATGTACATCGGCGTGCGACTGTCCGGGAAGTGGTTAAGACTGAAATAATATATACTATATATGATATTTGACATGTGGCTCATTATAGTTACCCATATGGAAATATTATAACTGTGTCCCATTTCTCTCTGATAGTTTCATTCTCTCTCATTTTCCTATATGTTTTCTAAACTTTTTCTTTAAAAATAGCCCTATAAATGACTTATTTTCAATCTATTATACTCTTCCAGTTGAGATCAGCCCTTTTACAATAGACCCTTCTCCTTCCTTGGCTGTTTGTCACCTACAGTATTCAGGTATACATAAAATATCTATAATTGGATATTATTTAAGGATTCATTTACTAAATATACCCCAGACTTATCTATACTTTCCATTGCAGGATCTATCCATTTTTGACCCCAGTGAGCTCCTCTGGCCATCTCCCCTCTGTGGGGTCTAGTAAGGGCGGAGAATCTGCTCTCTGGAAAAAACATACCATGTGGTTCTAATATTCCTTGTGATGGTTGTGATATTGAAGCAGGAACTCCGCAAGCACAGACCCCTTTTTGATGTTCTTTTTCTTGTTTTTAAATTTAATATGATGGAATGTTAATTCACCACATCACCCAAAAGTAGATGTGAGTGTATTTGCAAACTAATCCTACAATTGCTACTCACAATGTACTTTCGCAGTTAGACGCTTACTGTTCTTCAAAATTATAGTGTAGATATATTTTCCTCTTCAACATACACCCCTGAAGGAGGAGATATCTATACTCCAAAACACGTTGGGTGCAAGAGGATAGTTTTTGTCATTTTAGCATATGGTGATGTTATGATTTGACAATACATTCTATTTTCATATGTATTTTATCCAATATGTTTAATAAAACAATTTTCTACAAAACTACTATAAAATATTTTTACTTCTAACTATGTGTGCCTAAAAAGTCCACCATAGAGGGTTTCTTCCTGCTTTGACTGATGGCCATTGATGGACAGCAGTGATGGGCGGGACTGATAGCCAGTACTAATGGGCACTGATCGCTGGCACTTGTGGGCAGTGGTGGGCACCGATTGCTGGCAGTGGTGGGCACTTATTGCTGGCACTGATTTGTGGCACTGGTGGCACTATTCTAATCAGGGTACCAAAGATCAGTGCACCGATTACATGTTTAGAAGTCTCCTGTGAGGAGATGTGGCTGATCGGCTCTCCTCGCCACACACTCTGCCATTGTGAGGTGAGGAGCGCCGATTACCGGTATCTCCGTGTTTACACGTGACTGGCTGTGATTGGACACAGTCGATCACATGGTTAAAGAGCCGCAGAGATCGGGGCCACGCCGTGACCTAGCAACATGGCGTGGCCAACACGCAGCGTGCTCCTGTGGGCACACGAGAGAGGCTGCTCTGGGACGGCGTCATTTGGCGCGGGCGGGCGGCAACTAGTTAAAGCATATCATAAGACACAGTGCTTGTCCTGTGTTATTTGACCCCCTGTAACACCTAAAAAACCTGGCTGATCCTGCCAGTTTCTACCCTCCCCAATGTAAACTGACCATGGTGTATCATGGCTGCTGAGCGTGGTCAGTTTATGTGCCTCCATCATCCGCAGCCTGCTATCTGCAGCTCTCCTCTATGCTCCTGTGTCCTCCTCCCCCCTTCCCTCTGTCTGCTTATGACAGTGCCGCTCCCCCCCCCCCCTCCTACTGCTCTCATAACACTAACCTGTATACACCATCAGCACTGCCTCCCTGTGACAGACCTAGCCAGGACAGAGACTTTTGGAGAGGACTGAATGCTAATCTCTTGCCTTGTGAATATGGGCCCTGACATTTGGGGGAATAGTGCTCTTTGTGAGCTGTGTGCCTGGGGAACCCCTGTGGTGGGGTTACTTTGGATTCAGGTCCATGACCCCCAAGACACAAAGACTCAGAGAACCCTGTATATGCCATATTAGAAATAGTGGGAAAATATATAATCTAGATATATATAAACTCACGCTAATGGTGTAAAAAAAAAAAAATTGGGTGATTAAAAAAAAAAAAAAATCAATCAATGAAGCTGCTATACACAAAGTGCTAGACACCTGGACATAGTAATAAAATATAAATACAGCACTCACAAAAAAAAAAAAAAAGTCCATATAAAACTGTGAATGTGCTTCACAAATACAAAAATGCAAGGAATGCTTCACATCAGGTGTGCAAAAGGTGCATTTCGCCCTCCCACAGGGCGTCATCAAAGATGACGCCCTGTGGGAGGGCGAAATGCATTGACGTGACACACTTCCGGTATTGACGTCATTTCCTGTCTCGTGGGAACGCTAGTGAATGGTGTTTGCTGCATCCTCTGATCATTTCAATGCCTGATTTTAACTTACTTATGTAAGTATAACCTTTTATGCGCAATAAATTTCCAGTCTGAACATACTTCACTATTGGTCCCCCCTTTTTTCTTCCTTTTTGGGTACCCGTTTTTGTATGGCCGAGTATTAACGTTAAAGGATGGTTTATAATCTCAAAAGTGAACCTGCCATCCTGAAACATCCTCTGGATATCGCTATAAGCCTATTTTGACTCCTAGACTGCAAAGCTGGGTGTCATTGTGATTTGGTGCGTGGGGACATATGTGGGGGTGTCTGGGTACACCTGAAAATTTTTCTGCAAAATTTTCTCTGCACTTTCTGCACACCAGATGTGAAGCATTCCCTGCATTGTTTATTTGTGAAGCACATTCACAGTTTTATATGGACTTTATGTTTTTGTCATCACTTATTATGGGTTTTTGTTTGTGAGCACTGTATTTATATTTTATTAATATTAGAAATAGTGGCTGATTCATAATGCTGGGACAAATACTGTTAGGAGATGCTGATGTCAACTCCAGCAACCTCTCTGTCTGTTATCTGCTATAATGTAAATTAGTCTAGTCTAGTATGACTTGTCACAGCTTCTAAGAGTCTTTCACCCATTGTTGTTTGTGCTCATTAACCCTGCAATTGTATAAAGGAGTTCTGTGTAGAGATGTATGACAATGTGTATTGTAGTTAGGGAGTCACATTGGCTTCTTTAAGGCATTAATTAGCTCATGTTAATTTATGTTTCTGGTTACAGGTGTATTGTTAGAGTAATATGAGCAGGTGGTAGGAACCTCCTCTTTAACTGTATATAAGACTTATATTCTTGTTCTAATAAACGGTCTGATGTTTTACCCTACACAGAGCTATGACTAATGAATGAGAAAGCTAAGGGGTCTTGAATTTTGTGGTACTGGACAGAGGAGCAATACGGTGGACAGACTCCCATTGCAGTGTCCCCGTCTGTGAATGATTTATAAAAATAAATGCTGTAGGAAGTAGACGCCTAGACTCAGAGCTACGTCCCGCTCCAGCCTCTCCAACCCCATTGCAGCTAGCAGCCAGATCGCTCATACCGCTCCCAGAGCTTAATCGAATCCGGGGGAAGCATGGGTAGGCCCCTTTGCTGGGGCCTGAACCTGTGAGTAACCTACTCCCACTGGATGGATTTATTGCCACCCCTGTGAGGGACCATGCAGCCAGCCCAGCCATGTTGGCCCTGCTCAGCACACATTCTGCTGCAGGCCCAATGGACTTTACTATGCTGATGAATAACTTCCAAGATGCTGTATAGGGGCCTAGCAAAAATAGCACCCACAATCACATCCACCATACAAGCTGACCTGCAAAATCTTGGCTCTATTTGAGGCCATGGAGCATAAAGGTGGAACAATCTCTAGGGCTAACCAGAATACGGCCCAATCCAAGATTTACAAGATGAACTGGACACTGCTATCTATAAAATTGATGACCTGGAGAACCGCTCCAGGCATTATCATTTTCACATTAGAGGGCTCCCGAAACTGTTAAGGACATCCATCTAGCAGTTAGAGCCTTCATCAAAGATATCATACCCGACATCCCGGACCATCGTCTGGAGCTAGACAGGGTTCACAGAGCTCTTTGTCCCCCTCGTTCGGATGGACTAGCCAGCAATACTGTGGTCAAACCACAATTCTATGGCATTAAAGAAGAGGTCATGCGTATAGCCAGAAATGCGCATCAACTCTCCATCCAGGGTCACCCTGTTCAAGTATTTGCAGGCCTGTCCTCCCTCACTATTCAGCAGAGGAGAGAACTGAAACCCCTTCTGCAAGTCTCATCGCAAAAGATGATCAAATATTGCTGGTCCTTCCCCTTTCGCTTCTCATTCTCCTACAAGAATAAAACACACAGCTTCACTTCTATACATGACGGGGAATGTCTGATGGTACATTTGGGTCTCATATCCCAGGACCCACCAACTTCTTCAAGCCTCAAGAACACCAGTTCTGCTAAATGTCCCTCGCCACAGAGCCCCTTACCCAATTACCCCTGTCTGGAGAAAGCAGCAGTCCAACTGATCCAAAGACTCTTACCCTACGTGATAAGTAGTGGGCCTTAATCCTCATTCTTTTATTTTGTTTACTTTTCCTTTTTGCCACCTCGGTCATTTGTCCCACTTGATCTCTTACCATTTGGGGACCTAGCTCCTCTGACACATGACTGACTGTCCCCTAAGTAACCCAGAACTTCTTCCTAAAACACACGAACGGAAATAGTGATACAACGGTTTCCCCTGGTGGCCCAATTTTCCAGCAACGATCACTTTAGTGTCACTGTTGATGACTTTAGGCCTCAAGTTATCTGGATCGGGGGGGCACAGGAGAGAGGCTGGGCAGCAGTGCCCCTTGCCATTCCCCTCTCCTGGCCATCTTGGTCTTTTGCATCCAGTTTAAAAAGATTTTTCCTATACTTTACCTGTTATAGTTAATGTTTGTATGGTTACTAGCTTGTGAAAAACCCAGAATGCCGGCTGGGATCATTGTTGTTATCTAAAGATCCCACGCTCCGGAAGCTTGGGGGGGCAAGCATCACCCCTGATGGGGACGTTTCTTTCCCATTGAGCATTCTTGAGCTTCGGACATCCCCCGGGGGAGGGGGGGGGGATTTCGCTCTCACATTGGCAACAAATTGTCTTTCATAGAGAACCCTCTTCCTTCTACATTGCCAAAATAGGTGGTTGACAGGGTCAGAGTAGACGTAATGCACCTCCCTCTGCCCCTGCGTGTAGACCTTCATCCCACGTGGTGGTGGTTGTTAGTCTGTCTCTTAGGCGGACACTTTTGTTACTACTTGATAGAGGAGGAGCGTATAAGTCTGCTCACATCCTGAGGCGGTTCATAATTTTTCTAATTCGTGACCTTCTCAGATCCTCACCCTTCTTTATTCCCAATCTTGTTTTCATTTTCTCTCTCACTCACTGTACTTTTTTTTACTTTTTCAGGCACCAGGGAAGCTCCATGGGCAGGTGGCTTAGAGTTGTTCTTTCCTTAATTGGTCTGTAGTGGTTCCTGGCTAGATTCATCTAGGGGAAGGCAGGACCTCTGTTCAGTGATGCATTTTCTTTCCCCTCTGATCCATGGCACCACTTTACTTATTCGAGTAGCTTCCCATAATGTCCAGGGCTTGAATTCCCCACTGAAAGGCCAAAAATATTTCCAGAACTGTTCATCCCAGCCGATAGATGTTCTTCTACAAGAAACTCATTTCCCCAAATCATATAAACCTTTATTTATCCACACTAAATTCCCTCAAATTTTTTTTTAGTGAAAGCTGAAGACAAAACTAAAGGGGTGGGCATCTTTTTGAAAACTGTCACCTTTTCTCCCAAGGAGGAAATCAGGGATCCTGAGGGCAAATACATCCTCCTCTCTGGATCTGTAAATAGAACCCTATATACATTTATCTTGTAATATGCACCAAATCGTGGTCAAGCTAGTTTTTTTTTTTAGCTCTATGCTAGATGTCCTCATTTCGTGGGAACAGTAATTATGGGGGCGACAATGTTGCATTGGACCAGATGTTAGATAAAATTGGGAAATGGCCATTCCAGACTGCTCCAGCCCCCTAAACAAAGCCTAAAGATAGCCAAAACCCTCCAAACCCATGGTTTAGTGGATATTTGGAGAGAACTTAATCCAACAACCAAGGACTTTACTCATTTTTCAGCCCCTCACCAAACGCATGCAAGGATTAACCATATTTTTATGGTGGCATCAGCCATCCCCTATGCCTCTTAAGCTTTTATTAGGGACTCTCCATTGTCGGATTACTTGACGGTCATGCTTTACCTCTCAAAACCCTCTGAAACACTCTGGATTGCTCATAAAGTGGTGTTACGGGTAAGATTATCCAAATCTCCACCAAGGTTAAAACGGAAACGACAGGCTGATTTTGTCAAGTTAGAACAGGAATTTCAAAAACTCTCCAAAATACAGACGCAATCCCACTATTAAAGCTGCAAGCCCTGTTGGAATCAAGTAGCATCATCCTAAACTTAGCTCTAACTACCCAAGTGGCAAAAAACCTTAAGTGGTCAAATGCTTGTTTTTATCTTCAAAAAGATAAGGTGGGGCCCAGACTGGCTTCTAAACTGACACCCAGGCCTCGAATTTTCTCTTTTCCTAAGGTTTGTGACTCCACAGGTACACCCACGCAAAACCCACAACGAATCCTGACAGCATTTCATGATTGTTATGCAAAATTATATTAGTTCAAGAGATACCCTGACCCGGTATCCTCAGTGACTTCCTAGATAAAATCCCACTCCCTAACATGAAACAGGAACATAGCGCTATTCTGGAGAAACCTATCACGGAATTGGAAGTTTTAGGAGTAATCAAGAAACTCATTCCCAGGCCCAGATGGGTTTTCCCCTGCTTATATAGAACCTTTGCCTCCACACTAGCCCCTCATTTGACATGATTCTAAAATGCCCTTTGGGGGAGTTCTACACTGGATAACACTGCTAACATGGCTTACGTGTCTGTGATTCTTAAACCAGAGCAAAGATTGCTCTGACGTGGGCAATTATAGACCCATTAACCAGAATCATAGCCAACAGACTTTTAGAATTTATAAGCAGGTACATTCAGAAGGACCAGGTAGGCTTCATCCCAGGGAGGCAGGGCCCCGATCAGATATGTTGAGCTGTAGATGTAATTCTCTTTTGCGGACAAATTGAGATGGGGGCCCCACCTGGAAAGATTTTTTATTACTGGCGGATTTACAAAAAGCAATCGATACTGTTGAGTGGCCTTATCTGTTTGAAGTGTTACCAAGATGGGGGTTTGGCTCTCATTTCCTACAGATATTAAGGAATTTATACTCCAATCCAAGTGCCCAAGTTAAGATCCAAGGCCACTACTCGAACCCTTTTACAATACAGAGAGGCACTAGACAAGGTTGCCCCCTATCCCCTATTATATTTGCCATAGCAATTGAAACTCTAGCCACCGCAATAAGAAACCTCCCAGCTATACATTGCGTTACCTGCGGCTCCCGTGTTCATAAATGTGCCTTGTTTGCGGTTTCTCTGCTACTTTATTACTTCCCCCTTATTTTTACTCCAAATGTTTTTAAACTCCTACAAGATTTCGGCAAGGTCTAGGGGCTTAGAGTTAACATGACCAAATCTGTGGCTTTAAATATTACCACCCAGCTCCTCTAGTGGAGCGACTCAAAAACGACTTCGCATTTGCCTGGGACGTTACCTCGATCACTTATTTGGGCATCAACTTAACAGCTAGTGTTGACCAACTTTATAACACCAATTGCCCCCCAATGTATAAAAAAAACTGAAGGAGGATCTCTCTAGTTGGGGGCAAGGGGATCTGTCCTGGTTGGGCAGGGTAAACTTTGTGAAAATGATCCTCCTACCTAGGATGTTATACTTATTTCACTCCCTGCAAATTCCGATCCTGAGATCACTGCTGCAAAAATTCCAATCCCAGATAATACGCTTTATCTGGGGCAACAAAGAATATGGCTGCCCTAAAAGTGTCCTTCTTAGAAGACGCACCCAAGGAGGACTAGGTTTACCGGACCTCTGGAGGTACTATCAAGCTGTGCAATAAGCACAGTTCTCAATCATATACTCACAGGGAAGTAGACCAGACTGGGGCAAAATGGAGGGACAAGCAGTTCCATTACATAACATAATTACCTAGCTTGAGTTTCCTCTAAAAATAGAACCCCCCATAATGGCTCCCACATTATCGTACTCAAAGTCCCTCTGTGACCTATTATACAAATCTTCTTATCTGAATTCTGATCTACACCCCTTAGCGCACATCTTCCACAACCCCAGTTTCCCCTCAGGCCAAAATATTAGGGTGTTTCAGTGGTAGATGAACAAGGGGCTGTTCCGAATTGGACACTTTCTATCCTCTATGGGTCCCCTCATGGCAAGCCATTGCATTAGCAAACTGAATATGCCATCATCTGAAAGATTCCATCTGCATCAAGTTCAACATTTTCTTTTATCTTTATGGACCTCAGAACCCAACCCCCGAGTATCACTACATACGAAAAATGGTGCTCTGGATGTATGGATCAGAGGGGAAGAATATCTATGATTTATGCCTCACTGATGGAAAACCCTGATAAACCATCTTACGCATTGAGCTGGGAACAGGATGTCAAGGCCAATTTGGAGGCAGGCATGTGGTTCTCACAGTTCCAGAAGTCCTTTAAGGACCTAATGTCTCTCTTATAGAGGCAAGTACCAAATGACTTGCACAATGGTATCGTGTACCAATACGGCTGGCCAAAATTTTCCCACGCACATCCCCACTATCCTTTAGAGGTTGTGGGATGTCGGGATCCTTATTAAACATATGGAAGTGGGAGTGAGTGTCCTCGCATTTGGGACTTCTGGAACATGATCTTCTCTTTGTTGCGCAAATTGACTGGTATGGCTGTGCCAAAAACACCCGAGATTGCCTTACTGAATGGTAGCCCGGTAGGATGTTCCAAGTCTCTCCGGATTCTCATTCATTTCATAATTCTGGGAACTAAAATCATGATAGCCCGAGCCTGGAAACAGCCTACCATGTCCTTTGCTGCTGCAAAACTGAAAATATCCTGGATAATGGTACAGTAAAAGATGGTCAGTATCCTCCAGTCCACTAGAGATAAATACGACATGGTCAGGGAACCGTGGAATGCCTATATACATTAATCCTCACAGCCTCTTAGCCTATTACAACAAATCTAGTTCTATGTAGCTCTCGGATGCCTTACATATTCTCTCTGGTAAGTAAAATATATGCTTACCAGATCATTAGAACTTTCCAGGTCAATATGCGCAACTGTGTGCTTTGTTACACCTCACACTAGGTGCGTCAGCCAATTCAGCCAAAATATGTGACCCGATGATGGAAACCCGGCAGAGAAATTAACCCTCAAGGTGTCCACAGGAACCAATCATGCAGTGTATCAATGAGAGAAAAAATGCTCATTGCGCAGCATCTAGTTACAATTGAAGAGTTTAACAAAGGTTATACTTACAACGGCAAAGTTTACATAGGCATTGGAAATACAATAACCGTCCTGCACTCACTTTCAAAGTCACCACTATTTCCTGCCTTGTCTGACATATGTTTCATCTGAACAAACGTTTTCTTTGAGGCAGTAGGGAGACGTCTTTTCAGACGAAACATACGTCAGGCAAGGCAGGAAATAGCGGTGATGTCAAAACGCCCCATTGAGGGTGCGGAACGGTTATTTGATATTTTGACTGGATTGGCTGACGCACCTAATGTGAGGGGTAACAAAGCTTACAGATGCAAATATTGACCTGGTAAGATACTTAATCCTGAGCACTAGGTGACACACCAAAGAATTGGAGGACATCGCACCTTTTTGAAAATCACTCTATGGACGTTTTGGTGTCTTCGGATAATATTCAGTATTATTTTGTTTGATTTTTGTCTCATTAAAGTGGTTGTTAAGACATACTAACTTGTGTACACCATCAGCACTGCATCCTATTGCAGTGTCCCCCTCTGAGTATGATTTATAAAAATAAATGCTGCAAATACCTAATTTCACAGCTGAGATTGCGATCACATGACCAGGCAGCTTTCTTCTTTCCTCCTCTGAGAGATGCAGCGGGTGGGGCTGAGATTCCCCTGTTGATGTCAGTCTGGAGGGGAGGTCGACGAGAGAAGGAGTGAGCTGTGGCTGGTCATGCGATTGTAATCTTGGCTCTTAAATTAAGTATTTACAGCATTTATATTTAAAAATGTTTTTAAGATTTCTCAAAAGGGAAATATGAGCAAAAAAGATGAGTTAACAATGAAACCTTCTGTTATACAATCATATAGTCGTTAGGAAGTTGTTGAAACGAGTAACATAGTAAGGCATAAGTTACAGATTGTTGAATCAAAAGTGCAGAGTTTGTAGTAATAATTTTGCAATGAGTCTTGTCCCCCTCACCCAGACACTCCAACTGGGAGCATACTGTGTCAAAGGGAGGGAGGCATTGCACCCGAAGATTAAGATACTTTCATTAAACAAAAAGTATATCGAGCAAAATATGGTACATAAACCAACCCCGTATTAAGGGACACCACGGTGAGAAACTGAGTGCCAAATTAAAAAAGAAACTGAGGTGTTTGTTATTATTTAACACATATTTATGTGTTGGGCTTAAGATCCAAGGTCTAAATTATGCCTGAGTTATGCTTGCTGTAGCCTCTAACGAAAGTACCAGGGTAAATAGATATAATTGAAACACTGCGTGATTGTTTCCTGTGAACACTTTGAGGGTTAATTTTTCTGGCGATTTCCATCGGGTCCTATATTATGACTAGATTGGCTGATGCACCTAATGTGGGAGTAACGAAGCTCACAGATGCAAATATTGACCTAAAAGGGTCTAATGATCTGGTAAGCAGATATTTTGCCGTATCTTCCTGAGCACTGGGAGATACACCAAAAAAGAATTGGATTGCACCCTTTTTCATATGATTCTATGAACTTTTTGGTGTCTTTGGATAATATTCAGTATTATTTTGTTTGATTTTTGTCTCATTAAGTTGTGATAATTAAAGCATATGCATAGATGGTCTACCTCCTGCTGACCAACATGTTTCCTCACGTGATCAGTGACTTCCTCATATGATAGTATATGATGTAGTCACTGATCACATGACAAAGCATGACAAAATATGTCAGGAAGCAGGCCATCTATGCATATGCTTACACCTATGTCTTTTATGAAGAGGGCGATGTGTTTTAGTGCTTAAAAAGGCAATACGATCTTGTGCACTGGGAGTGAATAGTGCACTTTATTTGCGAGTAGTTTTCCTTTCTTTATTAATAAAGCTAAGTTTATTTTAATACCACATAATGAGAGGTATATTTCTTATTTTTTGGTGAATTGGCTGGAGTTCGGACGGAGTGCCAGAATGGTATGCAGGCAGATTTCTGGATGCCTTGAGGGATTGTTGGGAGGACTGTGACCCAGATCACTGGGAAAGCGCTGTTTGACCTTACCCTTGTGGAGGTCAGGCATAGATGTAAGAGGCTCTATTGGGAGGTGATGAATCGCACTGGTGGAACACACTTTTTTGGAATATGCACGGCAAGCAAGCATGGAAATGGATGCATGCGGTATTACAAAAAAAAAAAAAAAAACTTTGATTATAAAGAAGATTGAGGACTGTTTTCAAGGACTTTAGTTTCATATCGATTAGTTATACTGTAAATAATACATCTAGTGATTATTCACATTTCATGTATTGTTAATGGTGTTTGTTGCACACACAGGAGATTTTGAAGAATATTGTACTTTGGTGATTTGGCACAACATGATTAAATTATTATTATTTACTTGTTGTGCTGTACTTTCCAGGTTTAGCCACTTGCCGACCGCTGTTGGCATATATGTCGGCAGAATGGCACGGCTGGGCACTACGCTACCCCTACGTTACTTTGAAATTCCTGCCACGAGCTCCAGGACCATGCCCGTGGGGACCCATGGACTCAATCACTGTGAGGATAAACAGCATTCCCCCTTCTGCCTAATGACAGGACACAGATAGTCTGCTCCCCATCAGGAGCGGTGATAAGTGTCCACGTCCCCTATTTTGTAGACGTTATAAATTTTGCGCAAACCAATCAATAAACGCTTATTGTGATTTTTTTTTAACCAAAAACATGTAAAAGAATACGTATCGGCCTAAACTGAGGAAAAAAATATATTTTTTTATATTTTTGGGGGATATTTATTATAGCAAAAAGTAAAAAATAATGCTTTTTTCAAAATTGTCGCTATTTTTTTGTTTATAGCACAAAAAATAAAAACCGCAGGGGTGATCAAATACTACCTAAAGAACGTTCTATTTGTGGGAAAAAAAAGGACGCCAATTCTGTTCAGGAGCAATGTCGCAAGACCGAGCAATTTTCAGTTAAAGCGACTGTCATGGCTGGCTTGGCCCTTCCTTCTCTGGGCTGGCCGCTCAGCTGTCGGCTAATTGTTAGCTCTCTTCTCTCTCCACAGTTACCAGCTGTTCCTGATGACGCTCGCCTGACCTGTCTACTTAAAGCCTTCCAGCTCACTTCACCTCTGCCTTTGCCTTGGTCACATCACTAGAAACCATCTCCTGCGGTTTGTTTAAAGACTGGCTTGCCGACATCCCTTCTGGCTCCTTATCCTGCTTGCTGTTGCTCTACTTGGATTCCTGACTACTGCCCTGGCTGACTACCCGATCTGGTTACTGGACTCATAAACAGAGAAAGGAACTACCAATGGGTCAAATTTCAGTGAAGTGGTCCCATCCCTGTTGAATTTTACAAAGAAAAATTCCCCCTAAGTGGGTGGGATTTTAAATGACCATCGACACCAAACAAAGATTCACAGAAATATACAACATTTTATTAATTACAAAAATTACATAGTACCACCAGAGGGGCATCTAAACTAAAACATGTCCCCATGGTGTATTAACAAATGAACAATCACATAAACAGAAATTTAATTAATCAATAATTAAGATACGGTTCCTATATCACCCACACCCAACGCGTTTCCAGTTGCTGGTATCTCAGAACTTTCATCGGGGTGAAAATACTTGATGATATATCGATACAATAATCTACAATATAAAAAAACTATTTTAAAAACACATAAAATTCATATACTAGGCAGAGGAGAAAAAAAAAAAAAAACACCAAAAAACAAAAGCCCAGCTGGCTAAACAGACGGCCCATTTGAAATAGTTACCTAATGAGATGTATGCTCGAAGATCAGGTTACATATCACTTTAGAATATGGATATGTCTGCAGGCTGGTTTAAATAGAAGTAAAAGTGTCATGCAGATGCATAGTATCCTGCATGTTCCTTCCAAATGCGTTTTACCTAAAATGGTGGACAGAACAGTATATAGGATTCTAGATTACATTTATATCCAATTCTAAACCTATTTTAACCCAGCCTGCAGACATATCCATATTCTAAAGTGATATGTACCCTGATCTTCGATCTCATTGGGTAACTATTTCAGATGGGCCGTCCGTTTAGCCAGCTGGGCTTTTGTTTTTGTTTTTTTGTTTTGTTTTTTTCTACTCTGCCTGGTATATGAATTTTATGTGTTTTTAAAATTGTTTTTTATATTGTAGATTATTGTATCAATATATCATCAAGTATTTTCACCCCTGATGAAAGTTCTGAGATACCAGCAACTGGAAACGCGTCGGGTGTGGGTGATATAGGAAATGTTTCTTAATTATTCATTAATTAAATTTCTGTTTATGTGATTGTTTATTTGTTAATACACCATGGGGACATGTTTTAGTTTAGATGCCCCTCTGGTGGTACTATGTAATTTTCGTAATTATTAATAAAATTTTGTATATTTCTGTGAATCTTTGTTTGGTGTCAATGGTCATTTAAAATCCCACCCACTTAGGGGGAATTTTTCTTTGTATGGTTACTGGACTCTGGCTATGCTTGACTACGCTTTTTCTATTTACCTTTTTATTTTTATTAATAAAGAAGTGTGATTTAATTGTACTACTGTCTCAGTCTGATTCATGGTTTCTGACAGCAACGCAGTGCCGAATCTCAAAAAGTGCTCTGGTTAGGAAGGAGGTAAAACTTTCCGGGGCTGTGGTGGTTAACCACTTTACCCCCAAAAGGATTTACCCCCTTTCTGACCAGAGCACTTTTTGCGTTTCGGCACTGCGTCACTCTGACAATTGCGTGGTCATGTGAAGTTGTACACAAAGTTTATGTCCTGTTTTTCCCCACAAATAGAGCTTTCCTTTGGTGGTATTTGATCACCTCTGCGGTTTTTATTTTTTGCCCTATAAAAAAAAAAAGGGACAATTTTGAGAAAAAAAACCCACAATATTTTTTACTTTTTGCTATAATAAATATACCCCAAAAATATATATAAAAACTTTTTTTTTCCCACAGTTTAGGCTGATATGTATTCTTTGACATATTGTTATAAAAAAAAAAAAAAAAAAAAATACACAATAAGCGTATATTGATTGGTTTGCACAAATTTATAGTGTCTACAAAATAGGGGATAGATTTATAGCATTTTTATTATATATTTTTTTATTATTACAAATGGCGGCGATCTGAGATTGAAGGGGTTAAGTGTGTCCTAGGGAGTGATTCTAACTGTGGGGGGGGGGGGCTACACCTCACATGACAACGATCACCGCTCTTGATGATCTCTGATCTGTGTCCTGTCGCTAGGCAGAACAGGAAAATGCTTTGTTTACAAAAGCATCTCCTCATTCTACCTCTTTGTGACACAAACGCGGGCACCCAGCAAACAGTGAGTCCGCAGGACCCGTGGTCACAGAGACCGTGCCGGGCGCCCTACCAGTGCCATTCTGCCGACATTAAATCGGCGTGTGCTGGTAGGCAAGCAGTTAAATACAACATTAAATTTAGCATACCAAAAGGGACAAAATAAGAGAAGCTCTTTGTTAGGGTTTACATGCACGCTACAAAGGGATAAAGTAAAACGAATGTTTGGAGGAAAAATAATGGAACAGACAGCAGGCAAAGTCCGTGGCTGTGTGTTCTACCATTTTTTCAAATGCAAGTGCAAGGGATACTTTTTAATAAAATGCTTTTTAAAAGTATTGCACCACAAAGCCTCTTCCTTATATCACCTCTTATGCTGGAGAGAATCCATGTAGGGACGGTCCGTACAAGTATTGAGGATTTATGAAAGATCCATTGAGTAGAGCAGTCTGCTTGCCGGAAAGGAACCCCTTCACAGGAGCCCGAGGAGTGGAATATCACCGCTGACTGATCATTGTGCGAGCGATTAAGATCTCTATAACTAGAGATCTAGCCTTTCTAGAAAAAGGCATACATTATTTGTGGAGAAGAGCACCTGGTAAAGCACTGTGTCTTGTGAATCTTCTTATTGGATTGCTTTATGGACCTTTTTTTTCCACACTTTATGGTGCATTTTTCATATAGAACCATATGTACTTATAATTATGTTTTGAGATTTGTATATTTTGTGTCACAAGGGTATATAAGGTTGTGTGCTTATTCTTTATATCAATTAAGGGATTTCCTTGGGGACCCCCAGGTCACCAGAACTAGTGTCTCCATTGGAAGATTTCCTCTCTATTACATTTCTGGGGACAATCCAACATTTTTGATTTTCTTTTACTTTCACTTTCAACGATAAATGGTAAAGACAAACATAATCTCCTTAACAGGGGCACAGACAGCAATAAAACGTTCTGATCCCTCTCCACTATATCGAAAAATAAAAAAAAGTTTTGCCTTTAGTAAAAACTAAGGCTACAACTATTCTATGACCATGGATACTATCAAAGAATACAGGTGGTGTACAGCAGTTTGAGACCATATCAGTGCCCATGCCACTCTCACATTACAGGAAAGTAGTATACAGTAATACTTCAGATTTTTTTTTTTTAATCTTGACTCGGTTTTGGAGCACTGTCTCGCAAAATGAGCAGGGTTCAAGGCTTTGTGGTGTGCAGTACCACATTTGGCCTGAGGTTCATTCCCAAGCCTTTCCGAGTGTTACTGAGTGAATCCAAATGTTTCAGAATGTCTCTGACACCCCACATCTCTGGCCTTATGCGGTACTGCATATCATAGAAGTCACTGTGGAACCAATTATCTGAGTTTCCATTGACTTCTATGAGGAAACTCACTTTGATATACGAGTGCTTTGAATTGCGAGCATTCTTCTGAAATGAATTATGCTCGTAAGCCAAGGTTCCACTATACTTGTAAATAACAAAACTTTATTTAATTAACTGCTTAAGCTAGAAAAGATTTTACCCTCTTCATGATCAGGCCATTTTTTCTATTTAGCAATACGGTACTCTAACTGGTAATTGCGCAGTATGCAACACTATACCAAAATTTAATTTATTTATTTTTTCACACAAATAGAGCTTTAATTTGGTGGTATTTGATCAAATTGGGTTTTTATTATATAAAGGAAAAGACCAAAAAGAAAAGAAAATGGGACTTTTGACTTACTGTAAAATCAATTTCTCTGAGTTCATTAACAGACACAGCGCTTCATTATTCAGAACCATAGGGTTATATTGCCCCTTACAGAAGTAGGACAATTGGCTATGCCTATGGGCAGTCCTAGGTGATATACACCCCCCTCTCTGCTATAGGCCTTCTGTTTAGTAACAAGCAGTGTCAGACGCAATGAAAACTCCTTAGAGGGGTGGGAGAGGTGTCAATGAAGTTAGAGAAATGGATTTTACAGTAAGTCAAAAATCCAATTTTCTCTTTTGTTCATTGACAGACACAGCACTCCATTATTCAGAACCATAGGGACGCCCCAAAGCAGTGCCAAACATGAGGGGTGGGACAACGAAAAATCCCAAGGCTAACACAAGAGCCAACCAGGTAACAGGAACTCAACAGAACTGGAGCTCAACCTGAACAATATACCCCCAATAGAGATTAGACCCCCTAAACAGCAGCATGCAACACCTTGTGGCCAAAAGAAGCATCCTCAGATGTCAGCACATTCACGTTGTAGAATTTTGCTAAAGTGTACACAGACGACCAAGTGGCTGCCTTGCAAACCAGCACAGCTGACGCCTGATGATGGAAGACCCAAGAGGTAGGAAGCAGCCAAGTAGAATGCATCGTAACAGGGAAAGGAGGAACCCAATCCCTGACAGAATAGGCCAGAGTCATCATCTGTCTGATCCATCTAGAAAGGTTGCAGCAGCAGCAGACAGCCCCTTTTTTGGCCCGTCCATGATCACAAACAGTGAGACTGATCTCCAAAAAGACCCTGTGACTGCCAAATACACCAGAATCACCCAAACACATCCAGGGCATGTAAAGTAAAACCCTTAGGACTAGAGGTCGACCGATATGGCTTTTTCTCTGGCTGATGCCGATATTTAGAAATCGGGCCGGCTAATATATGCCGCCGATTTTTGTGGCCGATATTTTAAGCCGATTTCTTTTTTTGGCAGGTGGCACTGGTTGGCACTGATTGAAACTGGTAGGTGGCACTGGCAGGTTTCACACTGAGCTAATTTGTCAGTTTCAGTTACACTATATGTAATTGAATGCATAGACCAGCTGTCAGAATTCAGCGTGATGTCGGGGGTGGGAGGGGCCCTGCAGCTATCAAACACCAGCCATGATTGGGCTGCTTAAGAAAGTGGGCGGAGCCACATACACGTAGCTGTATATATACATATATATACACACATACACACACACACACGTAATGGCGGTGATCAGCATGTTATAGTAGGACTGTAATAGTGCGGCAGACAATCTGACAATAATGGACGGTGCCTGGGAGGTACACTATTACTATACACTGTTACTGTACTAATGACCCTGCGTGGGAAGGGGTTAACATCTAGGGGCGATCAAAGTATTAACTGTGTGCCTAACAATGTGTAATGTGTGCTGCTTTGTACTAAAGATCATTCGCTCTGTACAGAGCTCTGTGTTGTTGGTCAATACAGGGCTCTGGGCTGCGATTGGACAAAGCTGATCAGTAGGTCTTAGTCATAAATCACTGGCTAAAACCTGCTGACAAATCCAATCCAATGTGTCCAACCACAACAGGAGTTGGCCGGGAAGGGTGCGTTCATGCTCTGAACACCGAACACACTGCAGCCACACAGGCTGATTGTGTCTGTATGAGCCGCTCGCAAGCCGGAGGCAAGCGGTTAAACAAACACAGGCCCAAAAGATTACAGCAGGGGTGGTATAACAGAATATCGGTGTCCCACAGGGCAATTGGAGCAGCAGTGAGGAAATGTAACACTTAGAGGGAAAGGGAGCACAGAGTGCAGGCAACACTCCACCCAGAGAATGGCATCAGCATTCCGCCCTCCACCGTAATTTCCTTCTACAGTGTAGACCAGGTTTTTAAAGGAACCCAGCAAGCAATGTAAATGAAGTAGCACCTGTTGCCCCAGCCAATTGGCCTAATAATGCAGTGGGTATTCTAGAAAAGGGCAAGCACTGAGTCTGAAAAGCGCCTTACACTGATCCCAGTGCCCATAGGTCAGTTCCAGGCTATACCAGCTATGTCCAGTCCAGCAGACTCGGCACTCCAAAAACTAAGTTGGGGGTGGCTGTGCCAGATAGCCGAAATATAAAAAAATGTAGGTATAGTAGTGAAGAGTATTGATTGATGGAAAAAAAATGCTAAAGAACTATTTAATTCTGTATGCTTTGCTTATGTATTTTACACTGCATTTATATTCTACACACAGCACTAATGTTTTGATTATGCATACATATTCTTTACAGTCTGATAAGAAGCTAGCCTGCCTATTTTATGCCCCTTGCTACCTTAAAAGTACAACTGCAATATTAATGTAATACCTACGTAAGCATTGTTATAAAAAAACTTCAAATGCTCTTAACAGAACAGTTATTTAGAAGGACGCGGAGTGTATATTTTTTTTGTCTACCGCAGTAGGTATTATTAATTATGAGGCACTGATAAGTACGAGGATAGGAGTCCAATCCTCCTGTAGGTGAGCAGTAAACCCAAAAGTAAATTACTTCCTTTGTCCTTCAATAGAAGAGAAAGAAAAACAAAACTGTCTGAATTCAGTGGCACTATTTCCTCGAATGAGTTCATAAGAAAACAAGAGCCAAACATTTCAGTTTCCTTTACGCAATAAACAGAAGTCCATCCAAAATGAAGGTCGCCACATGTGGGAGAAGGGTTATTTTTTTCAGTTACTGGTCACACAAAAGATGGAGTTTTCCTTACAAACTATGTGATCAGAATAGGGAAGTGTTGAACTACGATGACAGCATGAGTAAGCAAGTCAGTTTCAGTGATGCAAGAAAGAGCGGTCAATCCACAAGTAGAGATTACCACGAGTTGAAGAAATTTCAGATTTTGTTAAACTTTAAAAATTAAAAAGGTTTAGGATTAGTGTTAACAAAATATTATATATATATATATATATATATATATATATATATATATATATATATATATATATATGCGCTAAAAGTGATACAAGTGCTAATGCTCCAAAAATTTGAGGTGTGCAACACCCCCTCCTGTGTCCCCGCTCACTGGATGGAATGGACCCTTAGCTTTTCAGTCTAGGGGTCGTTTCAGGCTTAAAATGGTGGCCAGGGATGGCAGCTTTGCATCGCTTCACAAGGCAGCTCTCACTTGCTCATGATAATCATCCATAGATAATAGTACCCAAAATGAGATAAAAGCAGAATGCAGAGTAAAAACAGGCATATAGTGTCAGGAGATTGCAATAGGAAAATTCGCTGTCAGCGTGCGTTCCACCGATAGCCGGAAGTGACGACTGTTGGACTCGGAACCGGAAATTACATCAACGTGCTTCACCCTCCCACAGGGCGTCATTAAGGACCTAATTTCCAGTCAGGAGAGCCGTCAAATACAGGGAGAAGGACCTCCCCCTTTTACTCAGCCAATCAGATTCTATATGGTGGCCATTTTGTCAGTAGCACAAAAGTCTCCTCTACCACATGGTTAATCCCCCTGTGGGAGACTAGTGGCCATGATACTGGTTAGATGTAGATTCCTTTCATGATTCCTATAATGCCAATTGTTCCAACTGACGCAAATTCAAGTAAGAACATTACATAACGGCAAACCCCTATCACAAATGTATACAAGCAATCGCTTTAATAAAAACATTAACATTTTAAATTTAATATTAATTCACTCAATTGCAGACTTCAAATCAAATAAAAATGAAAAAAAAAAATTAAATAAAAATGAAACTGAAAAAGAAAGGCTGAAAGTGAAAATAAAATAAAAATCATCAATGAAATCTCCAGAAAATAATGAAATATGAAAGATTAAAATAAAAATGTTACCAATTTGACAACAAAACAATTCAAATCCAGTTCAATGTTCAACCCCAATGGGCTCATCGTCCTCAGATGATGGATCGACTGGGTTTCATTACGAGAGATGGCCCTCTTAAGGTTACCTCCTCTTCAGTGACCTTTAATCCCATCTATACCACAGAAAGTCAGACAACTCGGATCTCTTCCATGATGAAGTCTAAAGTGGTTGGACAAGCTGTGGTACGAATAGCCCTTCCTGATCCTATTAGCATGTTTACGGAGTCATACTCCTAGTTTTCTAGTGGCTCTACCCACATATTGCAGTCCACATGGACATGATAGAAGATATGTGACATGCGTGGTTCCACAGGTGATGGACTTCCTGATTTTAAAGGACTCGCCAGAAGAGTAAGCGGTGAAATGTGTTGTCTTCCTTACCCTGTGTTTGGAAGTCCTACACATTACACACCTTCCACAGCTTAAAAAAACCCACTTGGATCCAAGTAGTACATAACTTCTAGGGTGGGTCTATAACCTTGGGTGCTAATTTTATATGTAAAGTAGGGGGGGGGGGGGGGGGGGGGGCTTAGTATAAACTGTGGTCTACCTGGTAATATATCTTAGGTCAGCATCCTTTAACAGCAGAGGCCAATGCTTACAAATAATTTTTTCTGTGTGTTTGTGTTGGCGTGTGAAACCAGTAATGAAAGCAACTCCAAAGTCCCTTTCATTTAATTTTTTCTTATTAAAAAGATCCCCTCTCTTCATATCTCTTACTGCTAACCTGGTTTTTGCTAAATCTTTGGAATTTTGCCTTTTTCTTCAAATCAGATAAAATCTGGGCCTGTATGTCATAATCCTCTTTTTTGGAGCAATTACGTCTTACTCTCATAAATTGGCTTTTGGGAATTGCACGTAACCATCTTGGATGGTGGCAACTTCCCAATGAAATGTATCCATTCCTGTCCACTCCCTAAAAATAAGTTTTGGTAAATAACTGGTGATTATCCTTAAAAATTACAAGATCCACAAAATAAATGCTTTGTTGGTCAAATATTAAATGCAAAATCAGTCAGCGCAAAACAATACCTTCTGTTTAAAATATAAGTAACGGAGCAGCTGAACACTAAAGGTAAATATAACAAAAACCTCAAAGAAACATCATGAACAGAGCAGTGAAAAAACCTCTATTGGTATTATATAAAGTCTTTCAAGATGAACAACATAAAAAGGAAAATGATAAAAAAAATGAACAGTCTCTGATGATACTGATCAACAATCCTTCATTCTTCTCAGCGGATAGAATGCATACTGATATCCTTAATCACCAGACAGCCAAACTGCTCACCTTAAACAATTGACCCCTGACTAAACAGATAGGTCAAATGGAGCATTCGCCTCTGCCAGTGGTCATATACCAGGATTCAGGTGGATCAAAAGGGTGTAACTCAGCTCCTTGGATATCACAGCATTGTCATCAATGATGGCTCAAACTCCCCACATAGATGTTAAAAATAAAAAAATATATATAGTGCAGACCGTATAGAAAAAAAAAATTATTGCCAAAAGACAGGTACTCACATACAAGGCACTACATCTAGTGCTGAATTATAGGCATGTATAAACAATATTCACTTAAACAATGCAGAAAGGTGGTTGCAGTGACATTCCAAGGTCCTCCGCACGCAAATCGTCCTGAACGGGACTTCATTAGCGGTTCATTAATCAGTGATTAAGGATATCAGTATGCATTCTATCCACTGAGAAGAATGAAGGATTGTTGATCAGTATCATCAGAGACTGTTGATACATTTTTTATCATTTTCCTTTTTATGTTGTTCATCTTGAGAGACTTTTTATAATACCAATAGGGTTTTTTTTTTTTTTTTTCAGCGCTGCACTGCTTTGTTGGTCAAATGTTGCTGTGAATGAAATTCCATATCTGTTTTTACAATTTTTGGATAAAATTGGGAAGAAGGAATCCTGAGTACCTGCCCAAATAATGTCTTCTACAAAGCGTTTATAGAATATTAATTGAGGTATAGCTCCACTGAAAATGGCTTCTTTCTCCCATTGGCTCATGAACAAATTAGCCACCGAGGGAGCATACTTGGCCCCCATGGCTATACCTTTCCTCTGTCTAAAATACGGTTTCTCATGCCAAAAGATATTGTGGCTTATAGCCAGACCCAAAGCATGAACCAAAAAATCGTTTTGCTTGTTCTTCAGGTTGTTGCTATTAAGGGCCCATGCAACTGTAGTTCACTCTAGGTAAACCCAGATTCAGGGTTTTTGACAGAATTTGGAATTACCTACCTGTGCATGCGCAAAAGCAATGTTTAGATATTTTTATTCCTATGTATCTATATATTTACATGATATTTCTAATGCTAGGCATGCACAGGTGCTTCTGCCAGGAAACTCTTCAGGCATTTTTATCAAAGTACATATACATATATGCACACGTTTATGGAAAGTTTGTTAAACACATTTTTTTTGTTCTTAGAAGACTATCTTGAGTGGGATATTCTTCACCTGTTTAAAGTGGTTTAATTATGTTAAGCATGCATCACCGTCAAATGTTTGGTCTTTAGTCATATATCTTTCATGGGTTTGGCTTCTTTGTTTTTATTTTTGTGTGAAGAGTTAACCTTGTGATCACGTGAGAGAATTCCAGCTGACTTGTCTTTATGGTGTTCTTTTATGAAGCAGTGAAATCTATTCACTGCTTCATTCTCCGGCATTCACAGAGGAGATCTTTCTCCTCTGTGTGCCACTTTATGAAGCGGAGTAGATCGCTTCACCCTTGGAGGAGTGAAGCGATCTACAAACGCTTCTAACACTGGAGCACAGCCCCTAATACTGGAATCTCGTGAGACTTTACGAGATTACAGTATTAGAAATTCACCGATACACAGAGATGTCAATTTATTAAGCAGTGATAAATCATCACAGCTCAATACACTGACACACGGTGTGATTAATGTTAGTGAAATAAAGAGTCCCCCTACATAATATATACATGTATACACACACAGACATTATACATACATGTATATACACACACATTATATATACATATACACATTATATATATATATATATATATATATATATATATACACATAAATATGACAGGGGGACATGGTTACAGTGTTCTTTCTTCACTCCCCGGTTCTCCACCTCTGAGCTGGTGAATCGGGGAGTGTGAATTCTGACACAGATCACCAGTGAAGCGCTGAGATCGCAGCTTCATAAAGTGACCGTTACTGTGCCATTCTATGAGGATTCTCAGTGTGCAGAGATAATCGGCGGGAGAACAAGTTCAAACACTTCTCCCCTGATTATCTCTGGTTTATAAACTGTTTATGGGCTGTGATCAGCGGCGATCCTCTGGATCTCCACTGATCACTGCTTCATAAACGGACACCTAGATCAACTAAGAGCATTGTATCACCTGTAGTGGGCGTACACAATGCCTAATTACACCAACTAATGGTTTTGCCTGTTTGCATATGTCTCATTATTTTAAAACGTAGCTATGAATAAGCACCGGCTATAAAAGTGTGAAAAGCGTTAGTGGTTTTAACCTTGCTGCATGGATTCATTATAACAAAGAAATAATTTTCATTGGAGTGCGACCATCAGGACCTTTAAGTTAAATTTCTGCATATAGAATCTGATTGGAGTAAAAGGGGTGGGGTCCTCCTCCCTGTATTTATTGACGGCTCTCCTAACTGGAAATAAGGTCCTTGAAGACACCCTGTGGGAGGGTGAAACGTGTTGATGTAATTTCCGGTTCCGAGTCCAACAGACGTCGCTTTCGGTTATCAGTGGAACGCACGCTGAGAGCTGCGTTTCCTATTGCAATCTCCTGACACTATATGCCTGTTTTTACACTGCATTTTGTAAGTATTCACTCTATTTGTGCAATAAAAATATTGCCAAACAGTACTTCACTATAGTCCCCTCCTTTTATCTCATTTTGGGTACTATTATCTATGGATGATTATCATGAGCATGTGAGAACTGCTTTGTGAATCGATGTAAAGCTACCATCCCTGGCCATCATTTTAAGCCTGAAACGACCCCTAGACTGAAAAGCTAAAAGGTCCATTCCATCTGGTGAGTGGGGACACAGGAGGGGGTGTTGCGCACCTCGAATTTTTGGAGCACATCGTTCACTAATATATGAACATTCACTTACTAATGAATTGTATTACATGATTATTTAGTTAGGTTGTTTATTATTGTGAGCGCTGTAATTTATATATGTTTCTGTTAGGGTTAGTGTTCATTTTAAAAATCATGACACCAGAACAGAAAAATCCTGAAGTACAATGACTGTAAGCGCCCATGCACACTGGGCTTAAAACGCAATTTTTTTTTTTATAATCACTTATTAAATATTCCACACGTTCATAAGCTTTAACCACTTAACAACTGGCCCATAGCTGAAGGACAGCTACAGGGCGGTTGCTTAACTCTGGGAGAACCTACATTGACATCCTCCCAGAATTCCGCTATCGCGCGCCCCCTGGGGTGAGCACTCGAGAGCATCCGTGACCGCCGCGTCATGGTAAACGGCCGCTCATCTCATTTGACGGAGTGATCACTTGTAAACAAACCGACCTCATGTCATGATGCCGGTTTCTCCCTCCCCTCTCTGTACCGATTGGTACAGTGAGAGGGGAGAGATCATTGTCAGCAGCGCTGTGGGCTGGATCTGTAGTGCCCACAGCGCTGCTCACCGACAATTAACCCCGCAATTCCCTGCCAATACGCTGCAATACCCAGAAATGCCCTGCCAATATGCTGCAATACCCAGGCATACCCTTCAATACCCAGCCATACTCGGTGATAACCTGCAATACCTAGTCATACTTGGCGATAACCTGCAATACCCAGCCATACTTGGCCATGTTCAGTGATACCCTGCACTACACAGCCATACTCAGCCATACTCAGTGATACTCAGTGATACCCTGCGATACCCAGCCATACTAGGTGATACCCAGCCATGCTCAGCTGTACTCGGCCTCTGTGTGTGATCAGGCTGTGGAGGTCTCACACATGTGGCATCTCCGTACTCAGGAGGAGTAGAAGAATCTATTTTGGGGTGTCATTTTTGGTATGTACATGCTATGTGTTAGAAATATTGTATAAATGGACAACTTTGGTGTAAAAAAAAAACATTTTAACCACTTCCCGCCCACTGGCCGTCATATGGCATCCTTGAGTTTGTGGGGGGGGGGGGTATCTGAATGATGCCTGCAGCTACAGGCATCATTCAGATATCAGCTTTTTCAGACAGCGATTCCCTACACAATAAGAACAATCATAGCATCTGTTCCGCTGCTTGATCGTTCTTACGGGAGGCGAGAGGGGACATCTCCCCCTTCCGCCGCCCTCCAATGCTTCTACTGACTCACCGCTACCATCAAAGCCAGAAACGTTTATTTTTTATTTCAGGCTTCCCAGCCTAGAGGTGAGATGTGGGGTCTTATTGACCCTATATGTTACTGTAAAGAGGACTTGTCATGCCGTATTCCTATTACAAGGGATGTTTACATTCCTTGTAATAGGAATAAAAGTGATCAAAAAAATTAATTTTTGGGGAAAAAAGCATCAAACTAAAATAAAATGAACAATATTTTTTTTTTTTAAAGTGCCCCTGTCCCCGTGTGCTCGCATGCAGAAGCAAACGCACACTTAAGTCCCGCCCACATATGAAAATGGTGTTCAAAGCACACACGTGAGGTATCGATGCAAATGTTTTTGGCCCTAGACCTCCTCTGTAACTCAAAACATGTAACCAGTAAAAAAAATTTAAAGCGTCGCCTATGGGGATTTTTAAGTAGCAAAGTTTGGCGCCATTCCACGAGCATGTGCAATTTTGAAAGCTGACATGTTAGGTATACATTTACTCAGCGTAACTTAATCTTCCACCTTATGCAAAAACATTGGGCTAACTTTACTGTTTTTTTTAGAGCACAAAACTTTTTTTTTTCCCCAAAAATGAAAAATTGCTGCGCAAATACCGTGTAAGATAAAAAGTTGCAACGACCGCCACTGTATTCTCTAGGGTTGTTGCTAAAAAACATATATAATGTTTTGGGGTTCTATGTAATTTTCTATCAAATAAATTATGATTTTTACATGTAGGAGAGAAATGTCAGAATTGGCCTGGGTGCTCCAGGAATGCCTGATGGCTCTCCCTGCATGTTGAGCCTCTGTATGTGGTCACGCTGTGTAAAAGTCTCACAGATGTGGTATCACCATACTCGGGAGTAATAGCAGAATGTGTTTTGGGGTGTAATTTATGGTATGCATATGCTGTGTGTGAGAAATAACCTGATATAACAATTTTGTGAAAAAAAAATCTTGATATTGCAAAAAATTGTGGTAAAAAATTACAACTTCAAAAAAACTCACCATGCCTCTAACTAAATACCTTGGAATGTCTTCTTTCCAAAAAGGGGTCATTTGGGGGGGTATTTGTACTTTTTCTGGCATGTTAGGGTCTCAAGAAATGAGATACCGTTAGTACTTCAGGTGTGATCAATTTTCAGATATTGGCACCATAGCTTGTGGACTCTATAACTTTCACAAAGACCAAATAAAATATCACAAATTTGTACTTATTTTTACCAAAGATATGTAGTAGTATAAAAATTTGTCAAAATGTATGAAGAAAAATTACTAATTTGCAATTTATTTATTTTTAGTTTTTTTTTTACAGAATTTTAGGTCTTTTTTCTTTTATAGCACAAAAAATAAAAACCCAGTGGTGATTAAATACCACCAAAAGAAAGCTCTCTTTTTGTGAAAAAAGGACAAAAATTTCATATAGGTACAGTGTTGCATGACTGAGTAATTGTCATTCAAAATGTGAGAGCACCGAAAGTTGAAAATTGGTCTGTTATTAAGGGTGTTTAAGTGCCCAGTGGTAAAGTGGTTAATATACAATAACTCAAAACAAAAATTATAAATATACACTACCATCCGGGTACTCAACAATCTAATTGCCAAGTGCAACATACACATTTACAATACAGACTCTCCTCAACCGCTCGTAATTACGACCAGCTTTTTCGGCACTGTACTTAATCGTTTTGTACAGTACAGGATTTTTATTATTAAAATTTTTGTGTTTTGTACTTGCAAATTAATTTTTTTTTATTGAGTTAGAGCTTTGTGTTTAGACCTTTTTTCAGAATACAATACAGTAGTTAAGAATGCTTTAAATATTGATTACTTGTGGCTCCTTGTTCAGTGACCAATTTAACAACCTGGTCGCTGGAACAGAATATGGTCGTTAAGACCACTTTCACACTGAGTCGATTTACAGGCGCTACAGCGCTAAAAATAGCACCTACATAGCACCTGTAAAGAGCCACTCCTGTGGTTTCCTTGCAGGACGGTAAAAAATGCTCTGCAAGCAGAATTTTTGCAGCACTGTAGGATTGGTGTATACACCGTTTCTAAAGCGCCCCTGCCCTTTAAGATTAATCGGGCAGCGCCGCCAAAGCACCACTGCAGCGCCACTTTGCAGGAGGTTTTAACCCTTTTTTCGGCCGCTAGTAGGGGTTAAAAGTGCATTGCTAGCGGCTGAATAGCACCGCAAAATCGATGGTAAAGAGCCGTTAATAATCACCCGCCCGCCCCAGTGTGAAAGTAGCCTAAGTGAGGAGAGCCTGTATACACATACAGTGCCTTGAAAACATATTCATACCCCTTGAAAATTTTCCACATTTTGTCATTTTACAACCAAAAACGTAAATGTATTTTATTGGGATTTTATGTGATAGACCAACACAAAGTGGGACATAATTGTGAAGTGCAAGGAAAACGATAAATGGTTCTCAATTTTTTTTTTTACAAATATACAAATATCTAAAAAGTGTGGCTTGTATTTGTATTCAGCCCCCTTTACTCTGAGACCCCTAGCTAAAATCTACTGGAACCAATTGCCTTCAGAAGTCATCTAATCAGTAAATAGAGTCTACCTGCGTGTAATTTAATCTCAGTATAAATACAGCTGTTCTGTGAAGCCCTTAGAGCTGGTTCACACAGGGGTGACTCAGATCCGACTTCAGGTCACCCCTAGTCGCCTTAAGTCATGCTACATGTAAAAATCTATGTAAGTGAATGAGAGCCATCTTAATGCACACTACTGAAGTCGCTCCGACTTCAGAAAAGGTTCCTGTACTAATTCAATCCGACTTGTAGGCGACTGGTACCCATTGATTTCAATGGCAGTCGCTTCCAAGTCGGATCTCCGTCTATACGGAGGCGACTCTCACAAAATGATCAGCTCTCAAGAGGGAACTCCACGCCAAATAAAAAAAAAAAAAACGGCATGGGTTCTGCCTCCGAGAGCATATCAGGCCCTTAGGTCTGGTATGGATTTTAAGGGGAAACCCCTACGTTGAAAAAATGGCATGGGGGTCCCCGCCAGATCTATACCAGACCCTTATCCGAGCACGCCCCCCCCCCTCCTGAGCCGTACCAGGCCATGTGCCCTCAACATGGGGAAGGGGTGCCCCACCCTATGTGAATGAGTATGGGGTACAATGTACCCCTACCCTACCCATTCACCTGTGAAAAAAATGTAAAAAAAAAAAAAACACACAACACACAAGGGTTAAATAGTTTATTGCACAGCTCCGGGGGTCTTCTTCCATCTTCGGGGATCTTCTCGCCGAAGAGGGGGACAAGATCCCCGAAGTCGGAAGAAGAGGGCGGCGAAGAATGCCGGGCTCCTCCACTAGTAAAAGAGCTAGCAGAAGATAGCGGAGGAGCCCGGCATTCTTCTTCACCTCCCTCTTCTTCCGACTTTGGGGATCTTGTCCCCCTCTTCGGTTCTTCTTGCCGGGCCACCGCGCCTTCTTCTAGCTCTTTTACAAGAGGTCTTCTGTTCTTCTCTTCTGGTGATGTTGCCTCATCGCTGTCTCCGCACGGCCCCCCCTTCCCCAAGGCACCCCCCACGCCCTTTCCTGGCCGGCCGGGTAGCGTGCTCGGATAAGGGTCTGGAATGGATCTGGGGGGGGGGGCCCCACTGCATTTTTTTGGCGTAGGGGGTTCCTCTTAAGATCAATACCAGACCTAAGGGCCTGGTATGCTCTCGGAGGGGGAACCCATGCCGTTTTTTTTTTTAATTTGGCGTGCAGTTCCCCCTTCAGTGCTCATTCTCTGATTGGCCACGGCAAAAGTTGCCTGGCCTGGGGCGACTTAAAGTCTTGTTGTAAGTCGCCCCAAGTCATGTCCAAGTTGCCTCCAAAAGTCGTGTTGCCCCTGTGTGAACCGACCCTTAGAGGTTTTTTAATTACTTCAATACTGGGCCAATTCTGACAGTTTTTATATTCAATGGATAGCAAAAGACTACACACCCCTGTTAAAATGTCAGGTTTCTGTGATGTAAAAAAAAAATTAGACAAAGATAAATAATTTCAGAACTTTTTCCACCTTTATTGTGACCTCTAAACTGTACGGCTCAATTGAAAAACAAACTGAAATCTTTTAGGGGGGTGGGAAGTAAAAATAAAAAACAAAAATCATGTGGTTGAATAAGTGTGCACACTCTCTTATAACTGTCTATGTACTTGTGTTCAGAATTAAGCAATCACATTCAAACTCATGTTAAATAGGAGTCAGTACACACCTGCCATCATTTAACCACTTGCTGCTCACCCAACGTCATATGTTGTCGCAGACTTTCAGTGGGTGTATCTGAATGATGCCTGCAGTTACAGACATCATTCAGATATCTTTTTACAGTCAGCGATTCTCTTCACAGTAAGCACAATCATATCGGCTGTTCAGCCGCTTTATCGTTTTTACAGGCGCCCCCCCTTCTGCCACCCTCACATGCTACTACTGGCTCACCCATGCGATCGGTGAGCCGGAGAAGGGATTGAACTGCACTGGATGTTGACCATAGAGATTTCCGGTGGGCCAGATGGTCCCCGAAGTCGCTATGATTGTTCGGAGGCTGGGCGCGATGTTATGATGTCACGCCTGGCCTTTACACTTGAAAAAATGCCGCCACCTCGGCTGGAAAGAGGAGCTCGTTTTATTTTATTTCAGGCTTCCCAGCCTAGGGGCCAGATCTGGGGACTTATAGACCCCAAATCTCGCTATAAGGAGGACCTGTTATGCCCTATTCTTATGACAGGGGATGTTTACATTCCTTGTCATAGGAATAAAAGTGATCAAAAATAAAAATAAAAAATGTAAAAAGCATCAAAATATAAAAATAAATGTGAAATAATAAATAAAATAAAAATTAAAAGCACCCGGTTCCTGCTCGCAGAAGCGAACGCATACGTAGGTCACACCCACATATGTAAACAGCATTCAAACCACACATGTGAAGTATTGCTGCGAACGTTAGAGTTAGAGCAATAATTGTAGTGCAAGACCTCCTCTGCAACTCTAAACAGGTAACCTTTAAAAAAAATTGAAAGCGTCACCTATGGGGATTAAGTACCGAAGTTTGGCGCTATTCCATGAATGTGCTCAATTTTAAAGTGTTACAGTTTAGGTATCTATTTACTCAGCATATCATCTTTCACTTTACGGTTTTGTTTTTGATGCATGAAACTCCCCCCCCCCCCCCCCCCAAAAAGGCGTTTGAAAGTTTGCTGCACAAATACCATGCAAGATAAAACGTTGCAACGACCCCCATTTTATTTCCTATGGTCCCTGATAAAAAAACATATATAATGTTTGGGGGTTCTGAGTAGTTTTCCAGCAAAAAAATATGATTTTTACATGTAGGAGAGACGCATCAGAATTGGCATGGTAGACAAGTAGGTAAAGTGCTTCTGATTAACCCCAAATAAAGTTCAGTTGTTCTAGTAGGTCTTTCCTGACATTTTGTTAGTCGCATCCTAGTAAAAGGTATCAGTCAGGAGAAGGATACAAAAGAATTTCCAAGGCATTAGATATACCATGGAACACAGTGAAGACAGTCATCATTAAGTGGAGAAAATATGGCACAACAGTGACATTACCAAGAACTGGACATCCCTCCAAAATTGATGAAAAGACGAGAAGAAAACTGGTCAGGAAGGCTGCCAAGAGGCCTACAGCAACATTAAAGGAGCTGCAGGAATATCTGGCAAGTACTGGCTGTGTGCTACATGTGACAACAATCTCCTGTGTTCTTTATATGTCTGGGCTATGGGGTAAAGTGGCAAGGCAGAAGTATTTTCTTACAAAGCAAAACATCCAAGCCTGGCTGAATTTTGCAAAAACACATCTGAAGTCTCCCAAAGCATGTGGGGAAATGTGTTGTGGTCTTATGAAACCAATGTTAAACTCTTTGGCCATGATTCCAAAAGATATGTTTGGCACAAAAACAACACTGCACATCACCAAACGAACACAATACCCACAGTAAAAGCATGGTGGTGGCAGCATGCTGCATTGGGGCTGTTTTTCTTCAGCTGGAACAGGGGAATTAGTCAAGGTAGATGGATTTATAAGCCATTCCAAATACAAGTCAATGTTGGCAGAAAACCTTCAGGCTTCTGCTAGAAAGCTGAATATGAAGAGGAACTTCATCTTTCAGCATGACAACGACCCAAAGCATACATCCACATTAACAAAGGAATGGATTCACCAGAAGAAGATTAGAGTTTTGGAATGGCCCAGCCAGAGCCCAGACCTGAATCCAATTAAAAACCTGTGAGGTGATCTGAAGAGGGTCGTGCACAGGAGATGCCCCTGCAATCTGACAGATTTGGAGTGTTTTTGCAAAGAAGAGTGGGCAAATATTACCAAGCCAAGATGTGCATTGCTGATAGACTCATACCCAAAAATCAAAAGGCGCTTCAACAAAGTATTAGTTTAAGGGTGTGCATACTTATGCAACCATAATATTTTATTTTACTTCCCTCCACCTAAAAGATTTCAGTTTGTTGTTCAACTGAGTTGTACAGTTTATAGGTCACATTAAAAAGGTGGAAAAAGTTCTGAAATTATTTATCTGTCTCTTTTTTTTACATCACAGGAACCTGACATTTTAACAGGGGTGTGTAGACTTTTTATAGCCACAGTATATGTACTAATCTACTTTTTTTTTTTTTTTTTTTTTTTTACTAGAAAATTACTTAGAACTCCCAAACATTCATTATATATTCACAGACGCTCTCCATTCAACCTGACAGAGCTTGAGCTCTTTAGCAAAGAATGGACAAAAACGTCACTCTCTAGATGTGCAAAGATGGTAGAGATGGTAGGGGGGGGGGGGGGGGGGGGGCTGAATACAAATGCGCGCCACACTTTTCAGATATTTGTATAAAAAGAATTGAAAACCATTTATCACTTTCCTTCCACTTTAACATTATGTGCCACTTTATGTTGGTCCATCACAAAAATTCCAATACATATAAATTTTTGGTTGTAACATGACAAAATGTGGAAAACGTCAAGCAGTATGAATACTTTTCCAAGGCACTGTATGTACCTGGCGCGCCTGCTAAATGAATGTCCCTTAAGAAAATAAACAATAAATGACCATTACATTTCTACTTAAAGCGGAGGTCCACCCTAAAGTGGACCTCCGCTCATCGGAACCCCCCCCCCCCCCTCCGGCGCCACAATTGGCACCTTTCAGGGGGGAGGGGGGTGCAGATACCTGTACAGTACAGGTATTCTGCACCCACTTCCGGGATAGCTCTCTGCGGAAAGGGGCGTAGATTACTCCCCTTTCCACAAGTGCCCGCCCCTTTCCGCAAGTGCCCCGCTGCCTGCTGGGAAACACACAGATCCCAGACGCAGCGGGGACCGTCCTTATTGCGCAGCGCGATTCGCGCATGCGCAGTAGGGAACCGGGAAATGAAGCCGAAAGGCTCAATTTCCTGATTCCCATACCCAAGATGGCGGCGGCAGCACCTTACAGACGATCTAGAGATCGGCTTCGGGTGCTGACATCGCGGGCGCGCTGGACAGGTAAGTGTCACTATTTTAAAAGTCAGCAGCTGCAGTATTTGTAGCTGCTGGCTTTTAAAAAAAAAAAAAAAAAAAAAAAAACGCGGAGTCCCGGTGGACTCCCGCTTTAATAACATTATATAATTGTCGTTTGCAAGGATGATTCACAGAGCCCTGCAAAATTTTCTTTGTGGTAACCACCATATTAACCACTTGACCTCTGGAATATCTACCCCCCCCCCCTTCATGACCAGGCCATATAGCGACTTACATACACAGGCTCAGGGAAATAATGCCTTATATTTCACCACTCTCTCACCACGTGTATGAGATGTCTTACCACCGATTGGCGATATCTACCCCTCAAGACAAGGCTGAGATGTAACAAACATGCTGCTGGGTCCCGATCAAGGGAGAGATCAGAGATATCTTTAATCAAAGCGCACACCTCTTGCCAATAGGGGATATTTCTGGGACATGTCTAGAAAATATAGAATAGTGTTCCCATTTCTTCTCTGCAGAGCCAACAAATGGAGTCTGCATTAGAAAACATACAGTGAAGCTTCTCTGGAGATCTATAACATCTAGTCAAGAGCTTGTACTCTGCTTCCTGCAGTCTCGAAGACATAGAAGATTTATGTATGAAATAATAGATACATTTCTAAATTAATTCTCATCTTGAGCAATTTCAGTTTACATCTCCCCAGGGGCCTTCCTCTCTTCGTTCCTTCTTACTCCTAAACTTCCCCTCCTGCACTTTCTGACTTTCCTTGGTTTCTTATCATATGCATCACCTATTTTAGATGACTTGCATCTATAAAGATCATCCTCGGTGGGATTAATCATACACCCTACAGCGGTATCCTTGGATCTCCGAAACATGCTGTATTCCTTGTAATTACCTACTTTTATGACTTACCTACCCAATACATGTTACAGACCTTTTGAATTGACCAGCGGTCATGTTTACCCTGGTCTTTATGGATTAATCCTCCTTACATTTTATTACCAACTCATGGTTGTGTTAATATTGTCCTTCACTGTCAGATTCCAGGAGTTGAAACACGATTTGCACTACTGACTAGCTTTATTATTGTACCTGTTTCTCATATAGGTTGCATCCCAACTGACTTCACTTTTATATAATGCCTTTTGCCTGCTCTGTGACAGAATGTTATTCTGTGCTATCTCTGTAATTTCGTTTTTTTTTTCTTAATAAACTTTATGAACAAGAAATAGTGGATACAATCTTTGATCAGCTGAAAATCATCTATTTAAATCTTTTTCCCACACAGACATAAAAAAGGAACATGTGAATCAGAGGGTGCTATCAATACAGCACACGTCTTCTATAATCTAAAAATTATGAACCCTGAGATAGTAAAGTAAGATGCTATATTTGTGTCTCCTGCCATGTCGGTAAAGATGGTGTAAGCATGGATTGTATATCCCTTATGGATTTCCAACCATATGAGTCTCAAAAATCCACAAATTGGAACTTGCCCATCGCTAAGAACTGGCGAAACTCTGGGTAAGTCAACCTCAGTGGAAAGTCAGGGTTTCCTATTATTGGCACCAAAAGTAATGATGTTTAAGGACCTACAGTAGTTTGTTTTAATAAACAGACTCATTTAAGCATAGCACCTAGGATAGGATGCTCCCTCACTTGAGCCGGACACAGAGTATTAAGCCATGGGATGGCCTTAAGTGGAATAGATGATATATGTTGCTCCAGTGATAACCAGCTTTTTACCCGACCATGATTGCACCAGTCCAGTATCCGTACTAAATGTGCAGCTTGACAGTACCGTACTGGGTCTGGAAATCCCAAGCCCCCTGCTTGCTTAGTGAGAAATAAAATTGCACAAACTCACGCTTAATATGTCGCAGAAAATTATGTCATACTGTCACTGGAAGGGTCTGAAAAAAGGTACAGCACTCGAGGGAGTACATTCATTTTTAAAATGCAGTTTTTACCAAACCATGTGCGAGAGAGTTGTCACCAGCGCCACAGATCACATTTAATATTGGTAAGCAGTTGTGAAAAGTTACCGTATATTGGAATACATTGGCTAGAGATGGTGTAAAATATATCCCTAAATACTGTACTTACGTTTCTCCACCACCCATCTAAACGGGAAGCTCAATTTCAATATACACATTCTAGTTTCTGGGACTGTGAGATTCATTACTTTTGGATTTCTCATAATTTTATAAATTGACAATTACCGGTAAGCATATCGGTATAATTTCAATCATTAAATTGGGTAGAGTTACTTCTGGGCTAAAATAGTAAATCGTCTGCATATGCAGCAACTTTAAGAGACACTTTCCTTACCTGTACCCCTTCTATGTCTGGGTAAGTTCTAATACTTCATAACAGTGGCAATGTAAGTATAAAAATAAGTGGTAAAAGGGGACAACCTGGACCAGGTCTTTTGGCAGGAAAAAAAAAAACAAAAAAACAGATCATACAGAGCATTTAGCATTTATTTCTGCCAGAAAACTGCTCTAAAAAATGCAAGATAGAAGGGATTTTTCCACCTCTAAAAGGCGAAGCTTACAATATGCCTCTTAATGTCCTAATGTGCATGGACACATAGGATAATATTAGCTGCTTCTACAGACAAAATGGTAAACTCCTCCAGAAGCAGTTTTTTTTAAGCCAGTGCTCATAGACCCTATGAGCAAAAAAAGTGCCATCCACACAGTTATTCTTTGTTGTAAGGAAGAATGAATTTCTTTTAGAAATTAAAAGATTTTCTACCATAAATTCTGTAATTACTGTGACAACAAAAATAAGTGGTGTCCCTGCCATAAGCAAGGCTAAAATGACTTTATATTCTGTTATTACAACAAAAACAGCTTCAGGAACTTACTTCAACTTGGCCAGCTTGTCCCGTGTCTGATTGATATCTTTCTGCTTGGCATACAGCCAGTCTTCAAGCTGCTTCTTAGTTGGGAAGTATCCCAATAAAGAAGTCAATTCATCATTGTGTCTGGATTTTATCTTTCGAATATGTTCCTCTTTTTCAGCCTATAACCAAAAAAAAAAAATTGTATAGGTAAGGTAAGCTAGGTAGAGTAGCAAAAAAGAAAACTATTAATTTGGGAAATGTGCTTTACAACACTACCATTTGCAGTGCTCTGCAACTAAAGTATTTCTTTATCGTACATCACAGGACACAAAGCCACAGTAATAACTGTATGAGTTATATAGCACTTTCAGGTGGTGGACACTGGCACACCCTAAACAGGAAGTTCAATTCCCCATATAACCCCTCCCCTTACCGGGAGTACCTATGTTTTTTTGGCAGTGTCTTAGGTTTTGGTCACGAGTAAAGATGTGCTGTGCTGAGCTGAGCTCCACTAGAATATTCCTAATTGGGGCTAGCTATGCAACCGGATCCATTCAAATTGTCTTTTCCAGGCCGAAATGAATGGTACCCGGGCTTCGTATCCGAAGAAACAAGGTTTTACCTGTAACACTTCTCTTTTTAGAGAGCGGGATCCAGTATTTGTTTTTTAATCAGCCATAATCCTGGCAGGGTGCTTTTTACAGGCCCAGGGCTGTGGATCCCCCGATAAAAAAAAAAAGTGGGCCCCAGTCCCTGAAGGTTTTCTAAACAGAGCCCACTGTGAGAGGTGAAGATTGGGTCTGTTAACACAGAACCCTGCAGCTGGATGAGGTAAGGGAGATTCCTAAGGATTTTTTCTAATTCTTGTGGGTTTTCTCCTTTAAAGTAAATGTTGCTATGCCTATTAGTCACCACCAGAGGCTGTCAAGCGCATGTACCTGTTCCATGTTTGTCAGTCTCATCTGTGTACAAGCTGCACACTTCCTCTGGCCCAGGCTCCATATAAAGTCGTGGGAAAGGGGCGTTTTCTTCTCCTAGGAATGTCCCCCCACCTGGATAGCTTTCCTCCAGGCAGAGGCAGCATGGAATTAGCGGTTCCCATGGGCAGCTCTCCTCCTCTCCTCTTTCCCCAGGCCTCTTCCATGCGGTCCAGGCAGGATCAGAGCCCGCTCATGCGGAAAAAAGCTCCATTTTAAAATAGAGGGGGAGGGGGCGCGATTGGTGGCCGGAAGGGGGCGAGACTTAGGGGCGATGTTATGTTTTAGCATCCACAATGCGGGCTGCATAGCTATAAAATGCACCTTTTTTCAGGTGCATACAGCTAGGAGGGACACAGAGTGGACATGTGGCATGTGAGTGACAGTCAGGCTGAGCTTAATAGCAGCGGGTGCATTTTTTTGGTGGTACCTCTGCGTTTGTGCTCGGCACTATGACCCAAGGAGGTGGTTCAAGTGCCACAAAGACACCAAGGACACAAAGAGGTCGCCCTCAGGTCCCAAGAACCCTCCCTCTGCAACACCATCCAGATCTAAGGAGGCTTGTCAAAGTGAGCCATCAGGGGCTGCAATTGCTTCCGACACTTCAGCCCGTCTATATAACTGAGCAGGTTTTCTCCTCAGCTATGAGTGGCTTAGAGGAAAGATTAGTGGCTTTAATCAGAGTGGAAGAAAACGCGTTAGTTCTCCTTGTACCACCCAGGATCCATAAACGGAGGAACTGTGGGAGGGGGAAAATGAATCCCCCTCAGGGAACTGAACAGGCTGATGATTCCTCTTCCGAGGAATCAAGTGGGGAAGGACCTTCTTCAGCTTTAAATACTGAAAAATTGCTGGTGCATTCTCTTACTGAAATGTTCCACGCCACATTTAAGCTACCTGTAACAGAGTCGGCTGAAGAGCCCACTTCTTGTTTGGGTTCACTAAAACTGGATTCACACCTATGCATTTTTAGTGCTTTTTGCAGATTTGCACTACAGTCCATTTAACATGGTTCCCTATGGAACACATTCTGTAGGGCAAATCTGAAAAATGCAAAAAGCACAAAAAATGCATAGGTGTGAATCCAGCCTAAAGCCTCCGCAAGCCTTGCGTGCCTTTCCTGTCCATTCATTACTAGAAAAGCTTATGTAGTCTGAGTGGAATCACCCAGATGAAAAGTGTTTAACACTTTATCTTATGGAGGAAAAATTCACCAAGATGTGGAGTATACCAGCAATTGACGCTGCTACATCCTCTGTGAATAAAAGTTTGACTTGTCCGGTTGACAATGCGCAAATGCTTGGGATCCAACTGGTAAAAAATTGGAATTCCTGTTAAAAAAAATATTTTCTCCCTGGCAGGTTCAGTGGCTCAACCTGCAGTGGCAGCAATTGGGGTAAGTCAATCCTTGAGACCACTTGAAACAAGTGCTCAAGGTGTTCCCTGAACAGCAAGCCCTGGAATTAACTGAGCTGCCAGCAGCTTTGTGCTTTACAATTGACGCAATCAGAGATTTTATTCTTCAAACCTCTCGCCAGTTAAGAAAGAGTAAACGTCCCTCATATAAACGGCTCTTTCTCCAGTGCCAGGGGAATCCGCCTCCGGGCAATCACGACAGCCTCCACCGTCAGGTTCAACCTAGAGAAATCTTCTTTAAAGCCAGTAAGAAGATTGGAGTACTTGGGTCTGGTCATAGATACAGCCCAGAATAAGGTGTTTTTACCCGTGGCAAATATCAGCGACATAAAGGAGCTGGTCCAAGGGGTCAGGGCAAAGAAGGATTCTTTCATTCACCTTTGTATGAGGTTGTTGGGAAAGATAGTTGCTTCATTCGAAGCAGTTCCCTATGCTCAGTTTCATTCTGCAAAACAGTATCCTATTGGCCTGGAACAAGAAGATTCAGGCTCTAGATTTTTCAATGCGTTTCTCGCCAAAGGTGCGCCAGAGCCTCATTTGGTGGAGGATATCAAAGAATTTGCAGAAGAGGAAATCCTTCTTACTGGTTACCTGGAAGGTGGCGACAACAGATGCCAGCCTTTCAGGTTGGGGACTAGTCATGGAACAAGCGTCTGTCCAAGGGAAAAGGTCCAGAACCAAAAGGACCTTGCCCCTCAACATTCTAGAAATTCAGGTGGTGCATCTAGCCCTAAGGGCCTGGACATTCAAGTTGCAGAATTCTCCTGTCAGGATTCAATAGGACAATGCCACCGCAGAGGCTTATATCAATTACCAAGGGGGCACCAGAAGTCAGGCAGCCCAGGAACCCAGAAACCATATCCTAACCTGGGCATAAAAACATACCGTGTATTTCGGCAATCTTCATTCCAGGGGTAGAGCACTGGCAAGCAGACTACTTAAGTCACCACCAGCAGTTGTTCCCGGGGGAATAGTTCCTTCACCCAGACATCTATATGCCAAAGATGGGGGATCCAGGATGTAGATCTGTTTGCGTCCAGGTTCAACAACAGAGTCGACAACTTTGTGTCAAGAACAAGGGATGTACTCGCATGCGGAACAGATGCATTGGTGACCCCGTGGGATCAGTTCTCACCGGTTTATGCATTCCCTCCTAGTCTGCTGCTACCTCGACTTCTTCACAGGAACAAGCAAGAAAGTAAGTCTGTCGTTCTTAAGGCCCTAGCACGGCCCTAGCAGAAATAGTAAAGATGGTGGCAGGGACCCCATGGACTGTGGCTCTGTGTCCTGTGATGTACGATAAAGAAAAATAGGATTTTTGTACTTATCCTAAAATCCTTTCTCTGTTCACTGACTGACACAGCTCCATTAATCTTGACCGTAGGGTTATTAAGCCACCTTCAGGAGAGGACTAGGCAGAGCATGTAATACATGTGAAAACACATAACTTTACAGTTCCGCCCAGGGGGCGGTCCCTCTGGTAATAACCCCTTGGCTTGCTTCCTGCAGCTCAGTACGTCAACAAGCAGTATAACGTAAACCAATAGGAGGGGAGGGTGCTGTGTCAGTCAGTGAACTTCAGAAAAAAGAATTTTACGGTGAGTACAAAAAATCCTATTTTCTCTTTTGTTCACTGACTGACACGGCTCCATTAATGTTGACCGTAGGGACGTCCCCAAGCAGTGTCATAACGAGGGGTGGGAACAGCAAAAATAAACTTCACCCACAACCAACGGTGTTCCCTAACAGGGGAGTCACCATCTTATCTAAATGCATCAGAACTTGCGGTCAACAAATGCAACAGTGCATTAATACTCAAAAGTAACTTTCTTTAAAAACAGAGGAAAGAGTGCAGAATTGCAACATTACACGGCCACCGGCAAAACTTTGCAGCTAAAACATGCATCCGAAGATGCGCTTACATCCACTTTGTAGAATTTGGTAAAAGTGTGAACGGATGACCAAGTCGCCGCCCTACACACTTGAGCAACTGACGCTTGATGTCGGACTCCCAAGAGGTTCCAATTGCCCTGGTGGAATGGGCCGTGACAGGAAAGGAGGGCACCTGCTCCTTCAAGGCATAGGCCTGTACCACAATCTGTCTGATCCACCTGGAAATGGTGGCCGACGAGACCGCCATACCTATTTTTGGACCAGCTACTGAAATGAACAGAGAGTCTGACTTTTGAAAGGGAGCTGTGGCAGACAAATATACCCTTAGAGCCCGGACCACCTCCAGGGAATGAAGGGCCACCTCCTTAGGATGTGTCGGTTTAGGACAGAGAGATGGTAACAATATGTCTTCATTGATGTGAAACACCGAAACCACCTTCGGCAGAAAAGAAGGTTGTGGACGCAACACCACCTTATGCTTATGGATAACCAGATAAGGCGACTTGCAATACAAGGCCGCCAGTTCTGAAACCCTCCTGCCAGATGTAATGGCCAGTAGGAAGACCACTTTCTGTGAAAGAGTCAATAAGGGAATTTCCCTGATGTTCTCAAACAGCGGTTTCTGAAGCGCCGATAGCACCAGGTTCAGATCCCACGGGGACAAAGGTGGATGCACCGGAGGGACTACATCCCGGACCCCTTGAATAATAGTGCTCACCAGAGAGTGAGATGCCAGGGGTCGTTGGAAAAAAAACAGCCAAAGTTGATATTAGTGCCTTAATGGTGCTTAAAGCCAATTTCTGGTCTACTCCTCGCTGTAAGAACAGCAGGATCCTGGAAACGGAATAGGTGTGCAGACGCCACCCTTTCTTCTCACACATGGAGATGTAAGCCTTCCAGGTAAGATGGTATATCTTCCGAGAAGATTTTCGTGTCCTCAACATAGTTGAAATCACAGAGTCCGACAGGCCCCGGTTCCTTAGCACCTGGCTCTCAACAGCCACGCCATTAAATCCAGCAATGGTAAAGCAGGATGGAGAATCAAACCTTGACACAGAAGGTCTTCTTGCAGCGGTAGTCGCCAGGGAGCATCTGCAACCAGGCGTAATAGGTCGGCATACCAGGGACACCGAGGCCAATCTGGGGCAATCAGTATCACTAGAATACCCTTGGGCTCCACTCTGCGGAGCAGGCTTGGTAATAGTTTTAGCGAAGGAAAAGCATAGATCAGTCGGTACTGATCCCATGGAGCCACCAGCGAGTCTGACGCATCTGCCGAAGGATCTCTTGTCCTGGATATGAATCTCGGGACCTTCTGATTGAGGCAGGAGGCCAGGAGATCAACGTCTGGTGTGCCCCACCGCAGGCACAGCAGCCTGAACACCTCCAGATGCAACGCCCATTCTTCTGGGTCCAGCATCTGCCGACTTGGGTAGTCCGCCTGCCAGTTTTCTACTCCCGGGATGTAAATGGCCGACAAGGCCGGTACATGTCGCTCTGCCCACTGAAAGATGCGAGTGACCTCCCGTGCTGCAGCCAAGCTTCTTGTTCCTCCTTGATGGTTGACATATGCCACCGCTGTGGCGTTGTCTGACTGGATCCTGATCGGATGCCCTCTTAGTCTTGTCGACCATGTGGAGAGGCAAAGCCTGATCACTCGTAGCTCGAGTACATTGATCAGCAACTTTGATTCCTCCCCGGACCAGAGGCCCTGGGTCGACTGTACTCCCAGTACTCCAACCCCAGCCGGGCAGGCTGGCGTCCATTGTGATCACTGTCCAATGCAGAGGTAGGAACACCTTCCCAGACCAAAGTGCTGGGGACCTCAGCCACCAGAGCAGAGAGTCCCTGACTGACTGGCTCACCCAAATCTGCTGATACAGGGAAAACAGAGATTTGTCCCATTTTGTCAATATCTCCTTCTGCAAGACTCTGGTGTGAAACTGCGTATGGTACCGCCTCAAAAGGAGGCCACCATGAGGCCCGGGACTCATGCAGAAGTGCAGCGACAACCACCTGGGGTTCATCAATAGTTTTATCGCATCTCTGCGAGTCTGCAGTTTGTCTGAGGGGAGAAAAACTCTCGCTTCCACGGAGTCCAGCAGTAAGCCTAGGTACTCCAAATGCTGAGTCGGTATAAGCACCAACTTTCTGAGGTTCAACAGGCACCCATATTCCTGCAGGGTTTGCATGGTGATCGCCACATCCTCCTTTAATTCTGAGGTGGAAGCTGCTCTGAGGAGGAGATAGTCTAGGAAGCCTACGATTGTGATCCCACATTGTCGAAACACCAAAATTGGTTAGTGGTCTTCCCCTACTGCAAATCGCAGAAACCTCCGATGCCTGAGGCATATGGGTATGTGCAGGAACGCATCCTGGATGTCCAAAGATGCCAGGTGGTCCTCTTGATGGAGTGCAGCGACTACTGAGCGAACTGATTCCATTCTGAAACTCTGTACTTTTAACAAAGCAACTGAGGGCTTTTAGGTCCAAGATAGGACGTACCCCTTCCTTTTTGGGGACTACAAACAGATTGGAGTAAAACCCCTGGAACTTTTCCGATTCCAGAACAGGCACTACTTCCCCGCAGCTTAGCAGGTCCCTTACTGCCTCCAATAGGGCCTCCCGGCGAGCCGGGAGTAAGGGTATGCTGGAAGGGAAGAATCTGTTTGGTGGCCAAGAGAGAAACTATCTTGTAGCCAGAGGAAATCAGTTTGCAGACCCATTGGCCGGACAGCCGAGAGGCCCATCGGGCTGCAAACTCCCGAAGGCGACCCCCACCCGAGAGATGGGCGGGGGCAAACCTTCATACAGTAGCACTTTGGCTCGCAGGCTTGCGGTTCCAGGGACACTTTTGTCCCTTAGAGGTTGTCCTGTCGGACTGTGAGCGTTTAGCCGAAGTCCCGGACAGATGAAAAAGCCTCTTTTGAGCAGAAAATAAGGGCCCTTGCCTGTGGCATGGCTCCTTAGTCTTCCTGGCCTGTGGGAGTAAGGTACCCTTTCCACCTGTGACATCATTAATAATGTCATCCAACGAGACTCCAAAGAGCAGCTCACCAAGGAAGGGTAGATCCGTCAAGGCTTTTTTAGATGTCTGGTCCGCAGACCAGCATTTTAGCCAAATCAGGCGCCGCAGCACCACTGCTGACACTGAAGCCCTGGAGAGCAAAGGAAGCGTATCCAGGGCCGCGTCACAAACGTACTTAAGGCCGTGCACCAATTGGTCTGCTAGTTCCACGCAGACGGGAGTCGCCTGCTACTTCTCCAATTTGCAGTGCAAAAGTTTTGCCCATTCAATAAGTGTCTGCGACACAAGTGCTGTGGCCAGTACTGGTCGTATTGCTGACCCACAACCGTAAACAAGGAACGGGCCACTGCTTCAGCCTTCCTGTCGGTAGGGTCCATAAATGCAAAGGTCCCCTCTACCGTTATCGTGGTTACTTTATTTAACCTGGATACTGGGGGGTCTCACGAGCGGAGGAGCCGATCATTTTTTAAGAAGGCTCTCCTCAAAGGGGTAGCGCATTGCCATTCTTTTTGGGACCGAGAAGGTCCGTTGCGGGCTTCCCCATTCCTTGTATATGAACTTACTGAAATAAGTCAGATACGGAAATACCTTAGGTGTACGGGCTGGCTTACGGGACCCAAAAGGGAATGCTACTTCAGCAAAGGAACCTGCTGTATCCTTAATTTTCAGGGTGTCTGCATCCAGTATCAGCTCCCAGGTGTCCTGAGCAAAAAAAAAAATGCGCTGTTCTGAGCAGCAGGGACCAGCACTGAGGATAAAAACCAAGCCGGGCTACAACAAAATGACCTACAGCCGCCCAGTATAAGGGACATAATGACAAAGAAAATGGCCGCCGAGCTACAGAAAAATGGCCCCTGACCATGCTTTCCACTGAGGCACACCAAAAATGGCCAACAACTGTACACAGTGAAAGGACAGAGAAAATGGCGGCAGAACAACGCTATGGCGATCGGCAAATGCAGACCTCCAGACACCCAGCGGGGAGACCACAGACACCAAAAACAGCCCCAGATCTAAGGTGAGAGCCCCCCAGGGGACCCCTGGCTACAGGTACACACACCACTAGTAGCCCATCATGCAGCATCCCCCACAGGGGTGGGGGGGAATAGGGACAGGGAGAGAGGAGATGGACCCCCTAATCGACCTCCCAGGGAATCGCCAGCTGCTCAATCCCACTGAGGCAGGGAGAGCTGTACTTACCATCCGGACGAGCTGGGGACATCCCATCACAGACCCACTCTCCAAGCAGTACGGGGTGGCTGCTGGCAACGGCACACTGTGACAAGGACATCGGTAGTCCGGTCATGTGTGTACCCAGGAGCGTTGCACTCACCGGCCGCCCCTGAAGCCTGAGGGGCATGCCGTGGCCGATCCAACACGTAGCTAGGGTCTGCACATGCTTGATGGCCAGGCTGAAGAGACTACAAGGATCTACATTATCCAGCTTGTCACCCAGCCGGCTGTTGATAGCAGATCACAGGATCTTAAAATCTTGGGCAAAAGGCAAACATTCAGCAAAAAATCCCAGGGAGCCTAGGTCTATCTCCTTCACTAGGCAGAAAAAAACTGAGCTGCAGGAAGCAGGCTGAGGGGTTTTTACCAGAGGGACCGCCGCCTGGGCGGAACTGTAAAGTTCTGTTTTTTCAGATATATTACATGTTCTGCCTAGTCCTCTCCTGAAGGTGGTGTAATAACCCTATGGTCAAGATTAATGGAGCTGTGTCAGGCAGTGAACAAAAGAGAAATAGGATTTTTACAACAGCTTACCTGCAAAATCCTTTTCTAGGAGTACATCATGGGACACAGAGGTCCCTCCCTTCTTTCTGGTTACACATGTATTGCTTTGCTACAAAACTGAGGTTCTCCCAATAAGGGGAGGAGTTATATGGGGAATTGAACTTCCTGTTTAGGGTGTGCCAGTGTCCACCACCTGAAGGTACCATATAACCCATATAGTTATTACTTTGGCGCTGTGTCCCGTGATGTACTCCAAGAAAAGGATTTTACAGGTAAGCTGTTATAAAAATCCTATTTTTAGACAGGAAATAAACAGAATTCATCTGTAAGTACAGTAGATTGTTGTACCATGTTAGCCATGGATAGTAGTAGAAGGGAAATTCAAAATGTAAGTGATACATTTCATGTGGCTAACTGAAAATATTTTGAGGTGCAAACAATTTTCTTGCATCCTTAGATGCAATGTAGGCCAACTATGCTGGCCATCAGACTGGATTTTGGTTGATTTCCAAAGATGTAGATACAAATATATTTTTACATATAGAAATACTTGCACTTTGCAACAGTGCTTTCAAATCATTAGTTCAGCACAAATACTATATTATTTTACACATATATAATATGTATATTATTATTATTATTATTATTATACAGGATTTATACAGGACAACATTAGGACAGACAGTACAATTACAATTCAATATAGGGGGAATCAGAGAGCTATGCTCGTTAGAGCTTACAATCTAGGAGGGAGGGTCAAGTTATACAAAAGGGTAATAGCTGTGGGGGATGAGCTAATGGAAAAAGTAGCGTATTTGTTAGATGGAGGCAGGATAGGCTACTCTGAAGAGGATCGCCTAAAAGTGGATAAATGTGGAGACAGTCTGACAGATTGGGGTAGCGGATGATTAGGTTGGTATTTTAAGACTAGGCTAGTGATGTTGCTGGGGGCAGAGTTGTGGGTGCCTTTGTAACTTGTTAGTATTTTGAATTTAATTTGTTGGGCAAGTGGCAGCCAATGGAGGGATTGGCAGAGAAGGGTAGCAGACACTGTGCGATTTGTAAGGTGGATGAGTCTGGCAGCAGCATTCATGATGGACTGAAGTGGGGATAGTCTATTTAAAGGTAAGTCAATGAGGAGTGAGTTGCAGTAGTCAAGAGGAGAGATAACCAGGGGGGATGAATCGGGAGATTGTGGTTTCATTGGTTAGAAAGGGACGTAAGTTTAGAGATGCTGCGGAGGTTGAGGCGACAAGCTTTGAAAAGTGATTGGATGTGGGGCCGGGTCGAAAGGAGAGTTTAGAGTCCAGGATAACACCTAGCACGCTGACATGTGGGGATGGTTGTGTCATTACTCATATATATATATATATATATATATATATATATATATATATATATATATATATATATATATATATATATATATATATAGTCATTTTTTAGTAATTCTATGAACAAAACAGTAGAAAATGTAATGAAATGGCTCTACTTTATCCTTCTTCAGCATATCCATCTGTGTCCGTGTCATTGTGTGGGCATTGAGCTGCCCCATCTCCTGGTCCAGCTTGCGCACTGTTCTGTCCAGTTCAGACCTCTGATTCTGAAGCTGTTCAACCTCTGATCTCAGAGCATCTACGTTGCATTTCCGTTCAACGCCCTCCAGTTCCCGCTCCTGTGAGACAAAACCCGCATATGATCCACTTATTCTCCAACAGAGGTTAACACCCAATATTCAAAAGTACATTTTCTACATAATATGTAGTATCATGTGGTAGTAGAAAAAAATGGAACTTAAACAAGCTTCTCAGTGCTACAAAAACAAAATAAAACAATTTCTAGATCTAACAATATATTTGCTGCATACCAATTTCAGAAGAGGGCAAGAAAGGCATCTTTCTCTTTTTTGGAACATCTTTTATAGCCACACTAGGTTTTGTGACTAAGTTGCTCTACCTTCCTTCTTTTCCTTCTCTCTTTTAAAGTGGAACTAAAGCTTATGTTTACAAAAATGTAAGCGGACAGGCTTTTTGCAATGCCTCTTCTGCAATAAAATAAACCTACCTTCCTGTTTGCAGTCTTCTTTAGAGCCGGTTAACACTGCGGGCGATGCGAGGCGACACGACTCGCCGCGCTCTCGCAAGTCGCCCCTGTTCTGTACAATGGAACCGTTCTGAGAGGAGCGACTCGAGTCGCTCCGACTCAGAAAAAAGGTTCCTGTACTACTTCTGGGCGACCTGGGGGCGACTTGCATTGACTTCTATACAGAAGTCATCTGCAAGTTGCCGCCGAGGTCGCGGCAGGTCGCGGCGAGGCAAGTCGGTGTCGCCTCGCATCGCCTGCAGTGTGAACCGGCCCTTAGGGTACACCAAGTTGTGCATGTGCAGCTCAGTTTACATTCCAGCACAGTGCCTATGTGCTGGGACGAATGAACCCCTGCGCATGCACAGACATTATCCCACAAAAGCCAATCAAGATGGTCAAAGACCAGCACCCAGAAGATGCTGACGAGGGACCTTGTGGGCATTGCTGGACTGTTGAAGCAGAGCATGTACTGTGGGATTCCACTTTAATGCTGCATTCACCCATCAGCGGAAAAAAAAAGAATACCCAAACAGCATCTGCATCTGATTGGATGCAGCCACTGTTTGGTTCATCAGGAATTACTTTAAAAAAATGCAAGATTCTCTATAATTTAGTATTTTCATAATCATGCTAACCGAGTTCTACCTTACAGATAGAGTGCGGTACAAATAAATTTGCCATAAACTGCCATATGACACATTCATGCATTTGCAGCAACCTGATGTATTGAATGTCCAATCACAAGACTTGCTACTGTCAGGCTCCATTCACACTGCAACAGAGAGCTGTCTAAGCACTGTACTGCTCTAGCAGCTCTCCGTTGCTGGTTGCAGTAGGCGGAAGTGTGAGGCGTGATCCAATGCATCACACGGCTCCCTGTTTTGTTTTTGTTTTATACAAACCTTATTTAAAGTGTACAAAACATACGCTTCATTCATGACAATGTACAGCATGGCAATATACAGCAGTGCGATGCACTTGTACAGTGCCATGCGATTCGACGTGTGCACTGAGATAAAATGCAGCATGTCTGCATTTTATAGCAGCATGCAACAGCGCAATCCTAGGCTGAGTTGCAGTGTGAATTGGACACATCAGAAACAATTTTACAATGCAGTAAAACATCTGTCACCACACATAGTGTGAATTCAGCCTTACACATGAAGGGCATTAACCACTTGCCACCCAGGCCAATTCTGAAACTTCTCTCTTACATGTAAAATTCATCAGTTTTTTCTGCTATAAAATTACTCAGAACCCCCAAACATTATGAATGTTTTTTTTTTAGTAGAGACCCTAGGGAAGGAAATGGTGGTCTTTGCAACTTTTTATCTCGCAAAGTATTTGCCCAGCAATTTTTCCAATGTGCTTTTTTGGAAAAAAAAAACAGTTTCATGCATTAAAAAAAAAAAAAAAAAAAAAAAAAAAACAACACTAAAGTTAGCCTGATTTTTTTTTTGCATAATGTAAAAGATGATGTTACGCCGAGTAAACAGATACCCAACATGTCATGCTAAGGCAGACGGGGGGGGGGGACTAAATAGCCACTATGATTGTTTTTGCGGTGCAGAGAATCGCCTGCAATATAGCATGAACATTGCTACCCATGCCATACTGTAATTGGATGTTATTCAAATTACCTTTCCTTTTTAATCTGCAGGGCTGTATTTTTCTGTAACATTCAATGCAATATGGCTACCTGGAGGTGCTCTGTACACTGTTGGTGTACAGAATACCTTCAAAAATGTAATTTCCTAAACCAAAATAAAAGTCAGATTTTAGGCACCCTCTGTGATAGAAATTCAAAAATTGGTGACACACACCCCAAGGGGTAATCGCTTGTAAGACACTGCAGTTTTCCTCATTACACACAGAAAGTGCATCAGCTGATTAACAATTAACTAGATCGTCCGATTCAGAATGAGTATGAGATCATTAAATTAAGGACTCTTTCACACTGACGTGTCCGGAGCCCGCTCTGCTCAGTGGGGGGGATCAATCCATCGATCCCCACTGAGCAGGAAAATGACAAGTCTGTCTCTGCACACTGTGGAGGGATGGACCTGTCAGAGCGCTGCTCTCCTCTATGGGGGATCAGATGAAGACAGACCGTAGAGTCCGGCGTCACCTGATCCGATGACGGATAGAAAAATAGGTTTTTCCTCTGTCGCACTTTTTCAGATTGGAGCAGGTCTAATGTCGGCGGACATGTCACTGCAGACATCCATCCCTCCATAGACCTCTATGGAGTGTCCGTTCAGGTCCACCTAAAAAACTGACAGGCGGACCTGAACAGATTGTCAGTGTGAAAGGGACCTAAAGGATGAAGACTGCACTGCTTTCAGAGTTCGACCTTAAAAAGATACGAGTCCTCATTGTGACTGTAGCAGATGGCACAGCATAAATCACAGTAAAACAATGAGACTTCACCAACACTCCATTACAAACATACAGTGCCTTGAAAAAGTATTCACACCCCTTGACATTTTCCACATTTTGTCATGTTACAACTAAAATTGTAAATTATTTTTTTGTGATTTTATGTGATAGATCAACACAAATTGGCACATAAAATTTTGACGTGGAAGGAAAATGATAAATGTTTTTTTTAAATGTTTTACAAATAAATATCTGAAAAGTGTGGCATGCATTTGTATTTAGCCCACTTTACTCTGATTCCCCTAACTAAAATATAATGGAACCAATTGCCTTCAGAAGTCACCTAATTAGTAAATAGAGTCCACCTGTATGTAATTTAATATCTCAGTATAAATACAGCTGTTCTGTGAAGCCCTCAGAGGTTTGTTAAAGAACCTTAGTAAACAAACAGCATGAAGGCCAAGGAACACACCAGACAGGTCAGGGGTAAAGTTGTGGAGAAGTGTAAAGCAGGTTTAGGTTATAAAAAAAAAAAACAAGCTTCGAACATCTCATTGAGCGCTGTTTAATCCATCATTCGAAAATGGAAAGAGTATGGCACAACTGCAAACCTACCAATACATGGCCTTCTACCTAAACTGACAGGCAGGGCAAGGAGAGCATTAATCAGAGAAGCGGACAAGAGGCCCGTGGTAACTCTGGAGGAGCTGCAGAGATCCACAGATTAAGTTGGAGAATCAGTCCACAGGAAAACTATTAGTCGTGCACTCCACAAATCTTGCCTTTATGTGGCAAGAAGAAAGCCATTGTTGAAAGAAAGCCATAAGAAGCCCTGTTCTCAGTTTGTAAGAAGCCATGTGGGGGACACGGCAAACATGTAGAAGAAGGTGCTCTGGTCAGATGAGACGAAAATGTAATTTTTTGGTCTAAAAGCAAAACGCTATGTGTGGCGGAAAACTAACACTGCACATAACCCTGAACACACCATCCTCACTGTGAAACATAGTTGGGGCAGCACCATGCTGTGGAGATGCTTTATTCAGCAGGGACAGGGAAGATAGTCAGAGTTGATGGGAAGATGGATGGAAACAAATACAGGGCAATCTTAGAATAAAACCTGTTAAGAGTCTGCAAAAGACTGGGGCAGAGGTTCACCTTCCAACAGGACAAAGACCCTGAACATACAGCCAGAGCTGAAATGGAATGGTTTAGATCAAAGCATATTCGTGTGTTAGAATGGCTCAAAGTCCAGACCTAAATCCAATTGACAATCTGTGGCAACATTTGAAAATTGCTGTTCAGATGCTCTACATCCAATCTGATAGAGCTTGAGCTATTTTGCAAAGATGAATGAGCAAACATTTCACTCTCTAGGTGTGCAAAGCTGGCAGAGACACCCCCAAAAAGACTTGGAGCTATAATTGAAGCGAAAGGTGGTTCTACAAAAGCATTGGACCCAGGGGGGCTGAATACAAATGCACGCCACACTTTTAAGATATTTTTTGTGCAAAAGATTGTGTAATCATAACCATTTATAACTTTCTTTCCACTTCACAATTATGTGCCACTTTGTGTTGGTCTATCACATAAAATCCCAATAAAATACATTTATGTTTTTGGTTGCAACATGAAAATTTCAAAGGGTATGAATACTGTTTCAAGGCACTGTATACACATTACGGCAAAGGAACCCTAACACAGAACTCAAATGTTGGCTTATTTGACTAATGTGACATTGCCCTAATAAATAAGTGTCTATATTTACAATGGAGTCCTGGTGGCATCGGAGTATGAGATCAGTCTGGTGAAACAACAAGCTATTTCTTCAGGAATCTATTTTTTTATATCCCTGCAATCTACATTGATTACCCAGAGTTTTTTTTTTTCCTAAACAAAGTGGAGTTACTCTTTAGGCCACACAAATATACAGCTCACCGTTTTTAGAAGTTCTTCATCAAGTTCTTGCAGTCTGTCAGAGGAACCTTCCAGTTGCTGTAGCTCAGATTTGATGTTCCTGAGGTCTCCCTGTTTTTTGTTCTGCATAGAAGACTTTAACTCAATAGTGCGCTCCAGGCCGGTCTTCTTGTCTCTGATCTCATCTATTTGTCTCTGTTTAGCTGCTTCTTTGTCTGAAAACTCCTTCTGCAATTAGGAAAAAACTACTGAAAATACTGGCAGATATGAAAACATTTTACTGAAGATACACTTTGTATTTTCACACAAATGGCTTTTATACCTTTGCCTATGGCTATAAATAGTAAACCTTTGTGAGAATAAAAACACAAAGAAAAATGGTATGCAGGGGTCACCAAGTACAAGCTGAACACTTGTGTCTTTTTGCCAGTGACTGCTTGCACCACACAATAAATCAGTGGACAGCTAGTCTTGCACATCACAAGCTTTATATTTCCAGTTGCTTTCAATAGTCTCAAAGCATCCTATAATAAAGCATTAGATTGCATATTACATATAGCCTCATGTGTGACATGTCCCAGGACACTGCCGGCAGGGGGAGGGCTAAATGGACATCATATTGAGTAAAGGTCCACTTTAAGAACCTCCTAACCAAAGAATCTATTCTTGTAGCTTCTGATTTATGCAACTCTTAGTTGGAACATCATTTTTGTTAGTATAGTGTATAGCAGACCAAACTTTCAGCACCTGTCTGCTGTTCACTTTCATGAAACAGAACCAACTTCCCATTCATTCTCATCATGTGACTTAGTACCATGGTAACTTCCTGTCATGAGGCAGAACACATGGAAAGTCTGGTTCTCCAACTCAAACAGGCGGCGACTGTACATTTTTTACTGTTCGGTCAGCACTCAACCTTTTCACACGGCAGCAAGCTCCCACAAAAAATAAGAGCCCTGAGCCTCAGTAAGCTCACATAGCTGAGGCTGATGAAGTCTGCTTATCAGGTAAGATGTAGACCTATAAACAGAGGCTTTATCCCACCCAAGGTTCAAGCTCAAGAACAGAAACTTTTAGGCTTCTGGGAAGGAAATAAACAGCCATAAACTCTGGAAGCCCTCACCATGTGTGAGTGGAAAGCCTAGGTGACATATAGACACCATCCACAATCCTGCTAGCCAAAACCATACGATAGTATGATTTTCAACATATTGTACCTGTAAAATTATTTGCTTAAGGTACATTACAAGATACAGGTCTAATTTATTGCCAATGGGTTACAGCACCCTCAGGCTAAACACATGCATTGCACAAAGTGCAAAGGTGAATGCCAATGCAGGATCTAGTGCCCCACAGAGTGGGGACCGGGTATGGTTCCCAAGGTTTTTCTGAAGATGCATTGCTTCTATTGTTTTAGAACACAATAAAGAGTTGATTGAAGAATTCAAAGAGGAAATAATGAGCTAGTTAAACTAAGAAAGATTTCTCCATTTGGGAGAATTCACATAGTGGGACAGGGATAATATAGAGAGGGGGTGGCAGGAGCCTGTCCTCAAAAGCTTGCCAGTGTCCAGTCACCTGAAGGCCCTAGCCTATAATCCCATGCTAAGGGAATGGGCAACACAGCAAATAATAGTCAAAAAGCCCAGAGACCAAGAACAACAGGAAGTAACCCAAATATTACAAAGCTGCCTGTAGGACTTTTCAATCAAATCTGGTATCAGCCAGAGCAACTTTGGGCAAAACAGAGGTATAAGGCCTCAGCACCACCTTGTCTTTGTACAAGCAAGAATGTCTCCTTTAAACTGAAGTTCAGGTATAGACTATTTTGCCTAGTTACATTGATACAGCTTGGACCAATGCAAGTATGCATGTGTTTCATATGTGGCCAATACCTATGGAAGCTGAAAACCACTGTAGTAAACACAGTCCTGCCCTGCTGCTTTGTGAACACAGGAGGTCACTCAGCTGACAATGGTCTCCTTCAGAGAACACTTTGCATTATCTCAATGAATGTAAAATGTTCTCTGAGTGGATGAGGTGGAAATCTTGATGTTACTACCCTGACCTTTCTAATAAGCCACCACCTTATCCATTTAGAGAATGTTTTGCATTCATTAAGAAACTGCAAAGTGTTCTTTGATTGGCACTCGTGCAGAGCGAGCAATCTTCTGTGTTTGCCAAGCCACAGGGCACCAAACATAGGACTCAGGAGCCAGTAGCATTCATTGTATTAGAGATGCCTACTACAGTATTTTCCAGCTTCCCACAGGGATCCCACAGATATGGAACATGCAAGCTTACATTAGTCCAACCTGGACTATCCAAAATAGTCCACACCTAAACTTCAGCTCTAAAGAAAAAATCCTGTTCCAACACCCCACTGGCTGAGATATAGGCACCAAACATAATGGGTTCAAATGGAGGGTTCTGAGGAGTCGACATCACAAAACTGAGGTCCCACGGAGTAGACGGAGAACGTACAGGAGGGACGGCATGGGCACCCTACTGCACAAATTCTCTCACCAACAAATGAGAAACAGGTCTCTAGAAGAAGAAAACATCTAAAGCCGTGATCTGATGGTACTCAAGGCCGAAGACTGGTTCAAACAATGACTGTAGGAAGGATGGGTTATGCTCTACAGTGTATTACCTATGGTGAAACCCACTTGCTCTACACTAAAAGGAAATAAGCTTTCCACATGTGATGGTAGCCCTTTACGACAGGTAGATTTCCTAGCCTTTAAGAAACTATGGGATCAGAGAGACCCCTGTACCTTCATACTTGGGCTTGCGCCGTAGACAGCGGTGCCTGTCTTTCGGCAAATATCTCCTAAACCGTGTAGGTTTAGGAGATATTTCTTGGACCTACAGGTAAGCCTTAATATAGGCTTACCTGTAGGTCAAAGTGTGTTGTAAGGGTTTAAAACCACTTTAACAACAAGCCCAAGTATGAAGGCACAGGGGTCTCTCTGATCCCATAGTTTCTTAAAGGCTAGGAAATCTACCAAATGACAGCGGCGGAGCAGCAAGACCCCACCAAGAAGATGGATGCGCCGGACTACAGGGGACAGCGGTGACATCGCTGGCTCCTGTGTCAGGTAAGTGACACATAATGGACTACTATGCGATGCATAGTAGTCCATTATTGCTTTGCCTTTGCAGGGAATGAAAGAGGAAGTAAACTCATCAGGGTTTACTTCCTCTTTAAAGCAGGATGGAAAAGCAGGTCTGTGCAGTGTTTGCCGGTATCCCTACAAAGTCCAAATACCATGCTCTCCTGGGCAACTATGGTGCAATGAGAATTGCAGAAATGCCTTCCACCTCAATCCTGCATAGCAAGTGAAGGAGGAGATCAAGAGGAGAAAAGGAATATCAGATTAACCTGAACCCACCAGAACATCCATTGCAAGTGATCCCTGGTCCTGGCCACAAACTTGTCCAGTTTGTTGTTGAACCTAGAGGCTAGACGGTCCATGTCCAGCATACCTCACCTGCAACAAAGGGCTTGGAACACCTTTGGGTGATCCCTGGGATTCAGACACTGGGACTTCCCAGCTTTCCACACCTGGAAAGTGCACCATCAACAGCATCAGAAAATGAAGTTTTGCCCAGGATAGAATCAGTCTCCTTTACTTGAGCAGTGCGACTTCTGGCAACTCCTTGATGACTGACGTACACCAGCATGGCATTGTCTGACTACAACCATCCCCTGAGCGGAGAGGAACTCCAAGACTCCACTCCAGTACACAGGCTGGCATCAGTCATCAGCGCAGAGTAGTGACTTCCCCAAATCCAACGGTAGACTCGGGATCTAGAACTCAGGGGCTAGCCTGTTCTTGCTGGTCAAGCATATGAGCAAATATAGGAACTTAAAGTTTGTCCCAAGCTGCTAGAATGTTGGGCGGCAGTAGTCTGGAGTGAAACTGGAGGTGACACTTGGAGGTTTCGAAACCCATGCAAAGCTCTGCAGGTATACACATCAGCTGGACATTGGCCGACAACACTTGTGCGGATTGCTTCATTAAAAAGTAGGTCATCACAATACCTCATAATGGGGATCTCTTGCAACCACATCTAGCCCAGAACCAAGGTGCTGTGAAGAAGCCAAACTGAAGTGCCACAAGCTAGTAATCACACTTACCCACTGCAAACAGCAGGTATTGATGGGAGGACAGAAAGATAGGAATGTGCAAATAGGCACCTTTGATATCAACCAATGCCAGGAAATACCCTGACTGAAAAGAAACAGATAGACAAAGACAGGGTTAATATTATACAAAATGTTTAAACTTGCTGAGAATCTTCAGGTCTAGGATAGGACATACATCCCCATTTGCCTCAGAGACAGTAAAAAGGTTTCAATACACCTCAGTGGCAGCTCGTCCATTAGGGGCGCCCAGGCACTGCCCCCTCTCTCCACGCCAACCCCCCTCTATGAATAATGGATAGATTCATGCATTGTATTAATCTATCCATGGCCACCGCTGCCACCCCCTATTTAGGCATCGTGTCCCTTTTCAGACACCAAGCGCCTGAAGGCAGGGGTGTATTTTTGAAGCAGCCGATTAGAGCCATAGGCTCCGATAGGCTTCAAAATATGTGGGCTAATGGCACAGAGCATTGCGCCATGAGCCCACCCAGGTGTTACATCAGCAAATTAATATTCGCTGTTGTAACACTGATCCTCAATCCGGCCAATCAGAATCAGGTCTGAGACCCATTTTCTAAATGGGCAAAAAGAGAAGACTCCCGATTGGCCACCGAAAAGGAGGAAACGGAAGCCAGAGCCTCATCCATGTAGAGCAGGGAAAGGGAGAGCCGCGCCACTGCCAAGTGCCCAGGAGAAATGCTGCTGATGGGATAAGTGCACCAGACCCGCATACCAACTGACATACCGACCGACTGGGGGGGGTTGGGTTGTTACGGTTTGCTAACCGACCCCCCCCCCCCCCCCCCAAAAAAAAATTACCACCGACCGCCACTGATACATCCCCTGGAACTTTTCTTGCTATGGGACAGAAGCAACGGCCCCCTGCAGCCGCTCTAATATAATAAAACGTTTTGCTTTTCTGAGAAGCACAGAAGAGATATGTGAGCACATGAAGTGAGAAGGGGGAAAACTGCAAAACTCCAGCTTGTATCCCTTTGATTTTGAACCCAAGTTTCTGCAATGTCTTGTAGGGGTCACTGGAAAGAGGTCATGTCACGTGGCTTCTCTGTGTTTTCTGGGGCCATCTCCAATTTCTCAACATCGTTTTATTCTTATACTGTGGAACCTAAACATATGTGGTGAGACCAGTTTTCTTTCCCATTTCTTGATCATCTGCTGTCTATGACCTTATAATTTTGATATGGCATTATGGTATGAGGCTTGTCCTTGTTGACAGCCACCATTTTCAATTAATATACATTCATGTTATATCTATGTATATATGTCTTTCAAAAGGTTGTTTTCTTATTTATGTTTTGTTATTGCAGTATACAAAAGAGCTTTACCATCAATCTCCTGAAGAAACTCTAAAGAGTGAAACACGCCGAGAATGGTAGAGCTTTATATGTTTATATCCTATTAATGTATATCCTGCTGTATGGATGTACCATTGTTGCCTTTTTGTTTTTACTAATGGGTAAATTAGAGTTTTACATATGTTGATCTTTCACATTTTGATCCTTGTATTATGATACCGTGAAAGTCCCGAGGTTTGTTACCTCTCAGTCCCCTTTTCTTTGCTCTACTTTATTTGCGATGTGGTATCTTTAGTTTGATTTCTTCATATTGTACTCTTTGATACACTGGAAAGAGGTCTTAACAACAGGCCTGGCCGCCTCTGGAGCACAGTTCTTCCTGTGAAACTGAGTTCCGGGCTCCTGCTTGGGACAGAGGCCACTGACTGACAAAATGAATTCCTCTTAGATAATGATCTGAGTCCCGTTGACCTTGACTTGAATTCCAAAACCTAAGCTCAAGCTTTGTCTCGTCCACTGTAATACATACTCAGAAGGGTCTTTAGGGTGTGGGCTACACCACAGTGGACCACTACCCTGGATCTTTACAGCACCTTGCTATCACACACACCATGTGTGCACAGACAAGTGCTTCCAGCAGGTTCCAGTGTCATCCAGCAACCTTATAGGGCATCCCTGCAATTCTCCACTGAGGGGCCCAGGTATAGGCCTCTTTAGGCCAAGCAAGCTGTAGGTAACTGTACAGCAAAGCAGGACATAGGGGGAAAAAAAACTGAGTCAAATCTCAGTAAATGGGAAAAAAAAAAATATTCTCTTAGCACTAAAAGAACCACATCCCTCACCTAAGGACACTAGCAAAAAAAAAATGGAAGACATCCTGGGAGCAGGAGGGGTTATAGAATTTTATTAGTCTTGCATTCAACTGAAGGTGGCAGTATTACCCATTGGATATGAGTAGCGATGGGCTCAGGCATGTTCGGGTCGAACCTGCCAAGAAGCCGGCACTGCACACTGCCAATCATAGGCAGCATGTGTAAGTGCAGTTGCCGGTCAGGAAATGCCTCACTGCCTATGATTGGCGGTGTGTAGTGACTGCTTCCTGGTGGTGGGATCGATCCGAACACACCTGAGCCCATCACTAGTTATGAGTGAGAAGAAGGCACATGTTTTGTGATGCATGATATTATATACACACACATATATATATATATATATATATATATATACATACACACACACACACACACACACACACACACACACACACACACATATACATAGACATTTGGCATTTTAGATTGTAGGCCTGTAATTCTTAGTAATAACACACTTAAATCTGTCCAAACAAGAGAGTCTAGTAGACATCCCAGGTACAATAAAGTTTGAAACACAAAATAATAATATAATAAATAAAACTTTAAATAATTATAAAAATAAATGATAAAAAATAATATAATAAAATGAATTTTCCCACAAATCACTATCGCTCAATTCTGCAAGTGTTCTAATTTACTATCGGTGTTTTCTAGCTGGTCTAAAACCGCTTTTGGTTGCCATGGACAATCTCAAGTTTCCAGGCAGAAAGAACAGTATATATAATATAAAAGTGCATGCAGGGCACTGCACAAAGCATTAGGGACAAAGGGGAGATGAAATGATTTGATACAGTAATGTAATCTGTAAGATTACAGTGTACTGTGTCATGTTTTTTGTACTTCTTGAATTTGCCGCCAGGCTTCGCTCCAATCCGTCGTGGCACTCGCAGGGACCGGAGCCCGACACACAGAGCACTGGGCGGAGGACACAGCCCGCAGACACAGCGGGGGGTACATCGCAGGATCCTGGGGACAAGGAAACCAACCTGCACCAGGATCCCGAGATGCAATTCTGAGTGTGGCTCGGGATTACAGCTGATACTGAAATTTAATCTCGATCCACACACGGGATTACCGCCAGGGAGGTTAACCCTCTTGGGCATGGAGTTCACCAGAGCTTCACAGGTTGCCACTGGAGTCCTCTTCCACTCCTCCATGATGACATCACAGAGCTGGTGGATGTTAAAGACCTTGCACTCCTCCACCTTTCGCTTGAATATGCCCCACAAATGCTCAAAAGGGTAGGTCTGGAGACATGCTTGGCCAATCCATCACCTTTAGCCTTAGCTTCTTTAGCAAGGCAATGGTCGTCTTGGAGGTGTATTTGGGGTTATGTTGGAATAATGCCCTGTGGCCCAGTCTCTGAAGGGAGGGGATCATGCTCTGCTTCAGTATGTCACAGTACATGTTGCCATTCATGGCTCCCTCAATGAACTGTAGCTCCCCAGTGTCGGCAGCACTCATGCAGCCCCAGACCATGGCACTGCCACCACCATGCTTGACTGTAGGCAAGACACACTTGTCTTTGTACTCCTCATCTGGTTGCCACCACACACACTTCACACCATCTGAACCAAATGAGTTTATCTTGGTCTCACCAGACCACCGGACATTGTTCCAGTAATATGTCTGTATGGTCTGAGCACTGACAGGCTGACCCCCCCACTGCAGCAATGCTGGCAACACTCATACATCTATTTCCCAAAGACAACCTCTGGATATGACACTGAGCATGTGCACTCAACTTCTTTTGTTGATCAGGGCGAGGCCTGTTCTGAGTGGAACCTGTCCTGTTAAACCACTGTATGGTCTTGACCACCATGCTGTAGCTCAGTTTCAGGGTCTTGGCAATCTTCTTATAGCCCAGGCCATCTTTATGTAAAGCAACAATTCTTTTTTTTTTTTTTAAGATGCTCAGAGAGTTCTTTGCCATGAGGTGCCATGTTGAACTTCCAGTGACCAGTATGAGAGAGTGAGAGCGATATCAACAAATTTAACACACCTGCTCCCTAGTCACACCTGTGACCTTGTAACACTAACGAGTCACATGAACCAGAGAGGGAAAATGGCTAATTGGGTCCAATTAGGACATTTTCACTTAAGGGTGTACTCACTTTTTTTGCCAGCAGTTTACACATTAATGGCTGTGTGTTGGGTTACTTTGAGGGGACAGCAAATTTACACTGTTATACAAGCTGTACACTCACTACTTTACATTGTAGCAAAGTGTCATTCCTTCAGTGTTGTCACATGAAAAGATATATTCAAATATTTACAAAAATGTTAGGGGTGTACTCACTTTAAGATAATTATATATATATATATATATATATATATATATATATATATATATATATATATATATATATATATATATATATATATATATATATATAACACACACATATATTACACATACACACAGTGTCCTCAAATTTTTCACAGTGGAAAATGATTGCTGGTTAATGTGAGGCTGACCCAGAGGAGGTTGAATTGTAGCCGTTCTGCCAGCCAGGGGGAAGGAAGAGGATAGCCGACCGGATCATGGGAGAGCGGGGATTGTCCACAGTAACAGCTTTCATTTGTTCCCAGAGCTCACCGTCATACAGTCCCGCCTCTTGGCCCGACACCTTTGATAGGTAGAACATCGATCCAATGCCGGGACGTGCAACGTCATCAAAAGCACTAGGCCAGGAGGCGGGACTTCAAATGAGAGCTGTTACAGTGGGCAATCCCTGCTCTCTAATGATCCGGCTGGCTCGCCTCTTCCTCTGCACAGGTCAGGCTGCGCTGATGGGCACCGGTCAGGCTGCGCTGATGGGCACCGGTCAGGCTGCGCTGATGGGCACTGATAAATGTTTTAAATAAATTTTAACTTTAAGTCTCATATCATGAGATAATTTATGAGGGCGTGTTTAGGGGCGGGGCATGGTAGGAGTTGGGTGTGGCAACTGGTGGCAAGTAACTCTTAAGGCCTGGCTAGTAGCTCAGGACTTGGAACTTTGCGCCCTGAAAATTTTATATTATATATATATATATATATATATATATATATATATATATATATATATATATATATATATATATATATATACACACACACACACACACACACACATACATACACACACACACATATTATATATATATATATATATATATATATATATATATATATATATATATATGTGTGTATGTCCTTAAACTGGTTGTAAACCCTTACAAACCACTTTGACCTACAGGTAAGCCTAGATTAAGGCTTACTTGTAGGTCCTAGAAATATCTCCTAAACATACACGGTTTAGGAGATATTTGCCAAAACACGGGCACCGCTGTCTACGGCGCATGCGCCGTAGACAGCGGCGAGCAGGCGCATTGGGCGCCGCTGTCAACGGCGATATGCTGCGAGTGGCGGCTCCCGTGCGCATGCACGGGAGTGACGTCATCGCGGCTTCCTCGAATGACAGCGGCGGAGCAGCAAGACCCACTGAGAAGATGGACGCTCCGGACTACAGGGGACAGCGGTGACTTCGCTGGCTCCTGTGTCAGGTAAGTGACACATAATGGACTACTATGCAATGCATAGTAGTCCATTATGCTTTACCATTGCAGGGAATGAATGAGGAAGTAAACCCATCAGGGTTTACTTCCTCTTTAAAAAGAAAACGCACTGGTGAGCTCAGCAACTCCAAAAGACCCAGAAGACCATGGAAAACAACTGTGGTGGATGACCGAAGAATTCTTTCCCTGGTGAAGAAAATGCCCTTCACAGTTGGCCAGATCAGGAACACTCTCCAGGAGGTAGGTATATGTGTGTAAAAGTCAACAATGAAGAAAAGACTTCACCAGAGTGAATATAGAGAGTTCACAAGATGTAAACCATTGGCGAGACTCAAAAACAGGAAGACCAGATTAGAGTTTGCCAAACAACATCTAAAAAAGCCTTCACAGTTCTGGAACAACATCCTATGGACAGATGAGACCGATATCAACTTGTACCAGAGTGATGAGAAGAGTATGAAGAAGGAAAGGAACTGCTCATGATCCAAAGCATACCACCTCATCAGTGAAGCATGGTGGTGGTAGTGTCATGGCGTAGGCATGTATGGCTGCCAATGGAACTGGTTCTCTTGTATTTATTGATGATGAGACTGCTGACAAAAGCAGCAGAATGAATTCTGAAGTGTTTTGGGCATTTGCTAATATTCAGCAAAATACTTCAGACGGTGCTTCACAGTGCAGATGGACAATGACCCAAAGCATACTGCAAAAGTAACCAAAGAGTTTTTTAAGGGAAAGAAGTGGAATGTTATACAATGGCCAAGTCAATCACCTGACCCGAATCTGACTGAGCATGCATTTCACTTGCTGAAGACAAAACTGAAGGGAAAATGCCCCAAGAACAAGCAGGAACTGAAGACAGTTGCAGTAGAGGCCTGACAGAGCATCACCAGGGATGAAACCCAGCGTCTGGTGATGTCTATGCGTTCCAGACTTCAGGCTGTAATGGACTGCAAAGGATTTACAACCAAGTATTAAAAAGTGAAAGTTTGATGGATGATTGTTAATCTGTCCCATTACTTGTGGTCCTTTAAAAAGCGGCAGACACATATACAAACTGTTGTAATTCCTACACCGTTCGCCTGATTTGGATATAAATACCCTCAAATTAAAGCTGAAAGTCTGCAGTTAAAGCACATCTTGCTTGTTTCATTTCCAATCCATTGTGGTGGTATATAGAGCCAAAAAGATTAGAATTGTTTTGATGTCACAATATTTATGGACTTGACTGTATACACACACACACACATAGTACATATATATGCAGTGTATATATATATATATATATATATATATATATATATATATATATATATATATATATACACACACACACACATACACACACACACAGCATATTTACACACACACAGACTTTGAGCTTACTATTGAAGTGAATGGCTGTACGAAACTGTACTTGGGTGGATGTACATTGATGCTTTTGTGCATCGCACATACACATATGCATTCCCCAAACAAAAAAATTCTCCCATATACATCCACTCATAATTTTATATACAGTATATTGCCTCTTTGGGAAATTTAATATTTTACTACATATTAATGTACGACTCTTACCATTATCTGATTAGCCTCCATTTCATCTTTTTCTTGTCTTTCTTTGACTAATTTCTGAAAGCTTTCTACCTGTCTCTTACTGAATGGCATTCGCTCAAATCCATCAAGCTCCAGTTGTGCTGCCAAGGTCTTCATAAGTGAGTCTCGAGTTCTGATCTGTTGCTGGTGCTGGTCAGCCTCCATCTGCAGGCGGCCTGAACAAAGTAGTAAATAATGTAACTGAATCACCAACATTACGTTAGGTAAGGAAGTGTGGTAGGAAAACAAAACAGCTGCCATCTCCGCATCATAATAACATAAGGGAGGAGGTGTTCTGTAGTTCACAGAGGTAAAACTCTGGGCAGAGCTTTTAACATTACTTGACATTTCATTGCAGAGGCAAAGTACACAGAATGCTACAAGTTCACTGGATTTTTTGAAGGAACAAAAGGCTGTTTTTGTTTTGTTTTTTGTAATCATGGAACTGATAAATAAAAAGAAAAAAGGAGCAATGTCCCCTGCAATGGGGTTTTATGGCAACAAAGCAATGTCTATAATGAGGTTAGGAGACTGTTGAATAAAAGAAGAATTTGAATATTTATTGATACATAAAAAATATATATGACACAATGGTCAAAACATGAACTCCACTGGACAATACACCAGCTACACTTCAACGCAGTGGCAAATATGACCAGGCAGTGAACGATTTTATCGTTCAGGGCTTGGATTATATTTTACACCACAATTACTTCACATTTAATAACTCCCACTACCTCCAGGTGCAAAGCGTCCCGGCCTACGCCAACCTGTACCTGGGGGAGTGGGAGAAGTCCCTCCTGTGTGACGAGGGTCTCGTCGAGTACACGAGCCACATCTCAATGTGGCTACGGTACATCAACGACATCCTCATCATATGGGAGGGACCGGAGGACCAACGGCTGAAATTTCATTCCTGTATGAATGTAAATGACCACAATTTAAAATTCACTATGACGTACGATCATCATAAAATTAAATTCCTGGATGTTCAAATTTGCCGTACCCCTGCCAATCATATTTTTACTACACTTTATCGCAAAAGCACTGCAGGTAATACTGTGCTTCATGCGGATAGCTTCCATCCTAGATTTTGAAACACTCTATCCCTTATGGGCAGTACCTGCAGTTACATAGAAACTGCTCAGACGATTCCCTCTTCAGAGAAGAGGCTGGCAAATTACAAGCGAGACTTCTAGCACGTGGCTACAGCCGTTCGTGCCTACGAAGAGCTCACAACAGGAAGGTGGCACAGTCTCGTCGGGACCTTCTGCTTCCCAAGATGGCTCTGGCTCTGAGGCAGCCAGGATCATCCTTCGCTTCGCTAAGCAGCATACTGCCATTTGGAATATTATTCAAAAGCACTGGTCCATCCTAAGGGATGACCCAAAGATTGGGAACCTTATCCCAGTGTGTCCCTCGATTACTTACAAACGTGCCACCTCACTTCACGACAAGCTGGTCCAAAGCGAGTATAAAAATGAAGGAAAGACAGCCAGACATTGCTTGGCATTTGGCTCTTTTCCCTGTGGCCACTGTTCCTGCTGTAGACATATCAGGCGAGAAAGTTTTTCGCCTACCTAATGGTGCGATTTTTCGACCTGCACACTTTGCCAACTGCCAAACACGGGGGGTTGTGTATTTCATGGAATGTGAGTGCGGGGCTTTCTACGTCGGGAAAACCAAACAGGAATTTCACCGACGGATAGCCAAGCATGTTTATAGCATGGAAATTGGCAACCACTACTTACCCATTGGGCGACATGTGGTTGCCATACACTACTACAAAATGCCTACTGTGTCCTTTACTGTACTTGACCGCATACACATTCCAGACCGGAGTGGTTATTGGAATAAAATATTGCTCCAACACGAGCAGAGATGGATATTTAAATTGAATGCCACCTCTTACCCTGGACTCAATGAGGCAATCTCTTTTGCCCCCTTCCTAAAAGGATTTTTCTCTGGAAGGACGCAATAGAGAGTATTAGGGCAGTAGTGTCCCTCATAATTGTGGGACATATGACATATGCTGCGCCCGCACCCTTTTGTTTCTTTCCCCCCCCCGCTTTCACTCTGCCTCCCTTTGTTGTTCCTCCTCTCACCCTTACCCCCCCTTTCCCCACTGTGGGAACGGTTTGGTGAGGATAATCTTAATATATGGTCAGATATACATCTGTTATTTATATACTTTCTTTCTTCTATAGCCATAACAACAATTCATTCTAATCATCCTTATAGCACTATGGATTGGCAACATTCACTGTTTTTCGTTTTTCATGTGCATATGCATTGTTTATATACTATAAGTACATATTGGATGAATACGATACACCTTGGCATCTCTTTGGTTAATAATACATCCCTCTCTCTCCCTCAGGTGGTGCACCGAGTTCCATTTGCTGCCGTCCCGGGATGGGTGGACTCTTCTGGTATGGCTTCCAAGCAGGGGGAGGGGGGAGCCCTTGCCCGCGCGGGCCCCTCCCCTGTGTCCCCATGTGTGGGTGGGTGGGCTGGTACCGCCCCCACCTGACTGGGGAACTCCCTCTTGCCGACGGCATCCCGGAGCATCCCTGGACGCCGCACCTCGCAGCGCATGCACGGGACTTAACTTTTTCCATGCATATTATAAGGTTCCCTGGTATATATAAAAAAAAAATATTCTCTACCTCCCGCTGAATGACTGTAGTTATATCTGGCCGGATTGCCTGCTCATTTAATTATTGAGCAGGCAGCGTTAATTGCGCATTCGCATTTAATTTTGCTACAGGTGCGTCCCTCCCACCTCTTGGTTGCCGATGCTTGCAGTCTCTCTTGTGGACCACATTGGAGAGGAGTGAACAGTGTGATCTCTTGTAAGCTGCACCATCAGACTCCGCCCTTTTGTTGCCTGGTTTGTGGTGACAACTGGTAACGTCGTGGCCCCCTGTATACGTATGTAGGGAGAGAGATAAGCGGTGCCTGTTGTTTTTACCCTTTGTTCAAGTTTCCACTGTGAACTTGTATTTTTTACCTATCTGGATGTACATTATTTGGTAACTATGTTATGTTAGGATTTCAGATACTTACATTATATTGAAGTAATTTTCTATGTATATACTCATGATGTTTTCCTTCCACGATAGACAATCCCTCTGAAGAAGAACCATACCGCGGGTCGAAACGTGTCAGGGTCACATCTCCACTGTTTGTATAGTTGCACAGTGTCTATGTGAAATCTTTGTCCATATATGTACATCTACTTTTCATTAATGTTATGTTCTGATTTTTATTAATTGTCCAGTGGAGTTCATGTTTTGACCATTGTGTCATATATATTTTTTATGTATCAATAAATATTCAAATTCTTCTTTTATTCAACAGTCTCCTAACCTCATTATAGACATTGCTTTGCTGCCATAAAACCCTATTGCAGGGGACATTGCTCCTTTTTCTTTTTGGTTATCATCCAGGGGTGAGCAGCACTCTCCAACCTTTTGGTAGTGTGTTATTTTTTTCTTTTCTTTTTATTAATGGAACTGATAAAAAGGCAACTTTCTACATTTGAATTTCTTTGTATGCAGTATATTTCCTTTTTTTTTTTTTAAACAAAAGCCTTAACATAAAAAAGCGCTTTTAATAGAGCTAGCAAACGTTTGCTAATTCTTTTAATGGGCTGAACGAGAAGGGCATATTACTGCACTGGCAAAGAGCACAAATGTGAACACCAGTACAGTAGCAGCGAGTACTGATGTATGCATCAGTGCAGGGGCAGCGAGTGAAAAGGTGGGCATTGATATAGTGACGAGTGAAGTCAGGGCACGGGGGAGAGGTGGTAGGAGCAGGGGGAATTGAGGTCAGGCTCAGCAAGAGCGGAGGCAGGTGTACAGGGAAGGAAGATGGGTTTTCAGCAGCAGTGGCGGGAGCCTGAGGGAAGAATGGCATGGTAAGGAAGTTTCAGGCATGGTAGTAAAAAGGGAGGCGCAGGCTTAGTAAAGGAGGAAGGTGGTGCTGGCATACTGGTGATGACAGATGTAGTTGAACGTGCAGTGATGTCTTCACAAGGATCTGTCATCTGTAACTCTACATGAAGTCCTCCTGGCTAGCAGAAGTGGTTGGGTGGGGGAAGTTGGTAGTGTGAGCTGCCAGGTCAGAGATTAGTGAAAGTGGCTCCCAGCACAGAAAGTCTCCTATCACTAATAACTTATTCGTGACTCTTATATAATTTACTGAAGAAAGCTGCAAAGCTTTAGCAATAAGAGAAGTCCTCCGTTGGGAGCGGATTTCTGGTTTGTGCAGGGATCAGCAGTTCCGTCACTAATTGCTGGGTCCGGCTCCCACCCTATGCACACATAGTAGAATTCCGTAGTCTTCTATGGGGTAGGAAGGCAGATCATTTGCCTATCCCCAAGCTCTATGGAGTTCTACTGCACCTGTCTGTCCTCCCACATTGCCTGCTCGTGCGTGCCCACTAGAGTATGCAGTGTCAGGATCTGTGACCGGCTGTGTACTATGTAATCACAAGGATCAGTCACAGCAAGCATATGAACATAAATGCTGTCATGGTTTACTACTGTGAGACCTCTGATTGGTCACAGCGAACACATGGTACCAGGGCCAATCCCTGTGGCCCTGTCAATTGACGCCAGAAGTTTTCCCCCTTTTGGATGGAGACTACAGATCGGATTGACTCCATGTGAAAGGAACGGATGTTTAAAAAAAAACGGTTTCGACATTTGAGATTTAAAATGGGTCTGACATCCCCATTTGGTTTTGGAACTATGAATATTTTTGAATAAAACCCTAAACCTCGCTCTTCCAAAGGGACCTCCGATATCACTCCTTGAGATAAGAGATGATCCAGAGCTAGAAAAGAGCCTTCTTTTTCTTTGGATCTTTGGGAACGTTTGATCTGAGAAAACGAGGATACAGGAACTCTCGGAACTCTAGTTTGTAACCTATAGAAATTGAGGAAGCCACCCATCTGTCTTGACATTGTCCTTGCCAGACTCTTGAAAAATGCAGAAGCCTTCCCCCCACCCAAGCAAGCGGGGGCATCCTTTCATAAGGAGGTTTTAGTATTTTGTTTTGTGGGTTTCCTCCCCCAGGACCTCTTTTGGCCCTGGGACTGACCGAGAGGTTTACTCCTAGAATCTGACGGTGGAGGCTGTCAAGACTGCCTGGAGGCAGCTGCCCCTGGCACTGAAAGTATGTTTAAAACTAAAATGTTTAAACTTTTTCTTAACCGGTAAAAGGGAACTTTTCTCATTAGAAATTCTTTGGATATACTTATCCAGATAGTCTCCGAACAATTGTTCACCATGAAAAGGGAAACTGGCCAAGAGCTTTTTGCAAGGCGCTTTGGCTGACCAATTTTTCAACCATAGGATTCTGCACACATGTACCAGCCCTAGGATAAGCCATGAGGCCTGGAGAACAGAATCTCTCATAGCGTCTACTGTGAAACACAATGAGGCTATAGCAGCGTCAATTGCTGGAATTCCCCATTTCTTATAAAAGTCTTCCTCCATAGGATAAAGTATAGAAAACGTTTTTGGAGGTAAAAATTGTTTATCTGGGTGCTCCCATTCAGAATACAAAGGCTTCCTTAGCCATGAACGGATAGGAAAAGAATGATCAGATTGGGGAGGCTTAAGTGAACCCAAACCAGATGTGGGCTCATTAACTGACTGCGCTGCTGGCAGCGAAAAAGTAGAGTGGACCAGCCCAGTGAGAGATTGTACCAACAATCTTTCCTGCGAACCTGCAATCTCCGTATTAGGTTCCTCAGAAGCAGAAACATTAGTCTCTTCCTGGTCCTTAGAAGGCAAATAGTCTTCTCTTGCTCTGTGCTCCTCAGAATGTGGATCCTGAGCAATGGACAGGGACCTGCTACGCTTAGCCCCAGTCTGGAATGCAAATAAAGCATCAATTTTTTGGTCCAAGTTTAACCACTTTCAGACCGGACCATTTTGCTGGTCAATGACCAGAGGTCTTTTTACAATTTGGCACTGCGCTGCTTTAACTGGTAATTGCGCGGTCATGCAATGTTGTACCCAAACAAAATTTGCGTCCTTTTTTTCCCACAAATAGAGCTTTCTTTTAAAGGTATTTGACTGACTCTGCGATTTTTATTTTTTGCGATATAAACGTAAAAACACCGCAAATTTTGAAAAAAAAATGATATTTTCTACTTTTTGTTATTAGAAAAATCCAATAAACTAAATTTTAGTCATACATTTAGGCCAAAATGTATTCAGCCACATGTCTTTGGTAAAAAAAAAGTCAATAACTGTATATTTATTGGTTTGCGCAAAAGTTGTCACATCTACAAACTAAGGTACGTTTTCTGGAATTTACGCAGCTTTTAGTTTACGACTGCCTATCTCATTTCTTGAGGTGCTAAAATGGCAGGGCAGTACAAAACCCCCCCAAATGACCCCATTTTGGAAAGTAGGCCCCTTAAGGAAATTGATAAGAGGCATGTTGAGCCCATTGAATATTTTATTTTTTTGCCTCAAGCGATTGAATAATGACAAAAAAAAAATTTTTTATTTTTTTACACAAAGTTGGCACTAAATGATATATTGCTCACACATGCTATGGGCATATGTGAAATGGCACCCCAAAATAAATTCTGCTGCTTCTCCTGAGTACGGGGATACCACATATGTGGGACTTTTTGTGAGCTTAGCCGCGTACGGGGCCCCGAAAGCCAAGCACCGCCTTCAGGCTTTCTAAGGGCGTAAATTTTTGATTTCACTTCTCACTACCTATTACAGTTTTGAAGGCCATAAAATGCCAAGATGGCACAAAACCCCCACAAATGACCCCATTTTAGAAAGTAGACACCCCAAGCTATTTGCTGAGAGGCATGCTGAGTCCATGGAATATTTTATATTTTGCCACAAGTTACGGGAAAATTACAAACTTTTTTTTTTTTTTTTTTTCACAAAGTTGTCACTAAATTATATATTGCTCACACATGCTATGGGCATATGTGAAATGACACCCAAAAATAAATTCTGCTGCTGGGACTTTTTGGGACTTTTTGGGAGCCTAGCCGCGTACGGGGCCCCGAAAACCAAGCACCGCTTTCAGGCTAAGGGCGTTACAGTTTTGAAGGCCATAAAATGCCAAGATGGCACAACCCCCCCCCCCCAAATGACCCCATTTTGGAAAGTAGACACCCCTAAATTTAGGGGTACACTAGTGAGACTAGGTAATAAATGGCGGGTGCCCTGAAACTATAAAAAAATAACTAACCAACCAGAGTCACCTGTAACAGTTATATGGTGATCACTGGTGAAAGGGTTAACTAGGGGGCAATCAGGGGGCTTTATGCGGTAGTATATGGGGGTCCCTGGCGCTATAAAAAGCTGCGGCGAACCTAAATACCTACCTGCCTAACTAGCGTCACCTGTGACACTAATACAGCGATCAGAAAAACGATCGTTTATTAGGCTGGGTTCACACTGGAGCGATGCGGGAACGCCACAAATCCGCGGCGGGTTCCCGCATCGCATGCCTCCCGGCGGCAGTTCACACTGCCCTATGCGAACTGCTGGGAGTGTCAGTGAAATGTTAATGACACCACCAGATCAGTTCGCATATCGCAGTGCGATCTGCAAACTCAGATCGCATGGTGTGAACACCCATGCGATCCGATTCTGCTGCGGACCAAAAAAAGGGTCCCGTGCGAGTTTGCGGCGGGTGCGACGCAAATTCAGCCATACTATCTGTATGGCTGAACTCGAATCGCACAGAGATCGGATGTGATTTGCACTGCAGTGCGGTGCGAATCACATCCGTTCTCATAAACCGCTGCAATGTGAACCCAGCCTTAGTGACACTGGCGACGGAGGGTGATCACGGGGTTAAACCTTTATTGGGGGGGTTAGGGGGGTACCTTAGAACTAAAGGGGGCTAACCCTAACTGCCCTAACAGTTATTAAAGTCACAAATGACACCCGCCGGGTGATCAGGGGGTTAAACCTTTATTGGGGGGGTTAGGGGGGTACATTAGAACTAAAGGGGGCTAACCCTAACTGCCCTAACAGTTATTACAGTCACAAATGACACCAATGCAAAAAAAAAAAAAATGCAATTGGTGTCACTGTGACTGGGGGGGGCAGGGGTACTTGGGGGGGGGGGGGGTGATCGGCGGGTGAAGGGGGGGTGTGAGTGTGCCTGGCATGTTCTACTGTGTAGTGTCGTGTTGGTGCAACTCACCGATCCTCTCTCCTCGGTGCCGGAACGAAAAATACCGACACGGAGGAGAGATTACATCACTTCCTCTGCCTGTGTTTACATTACAGGAGAGGAAGTGATGTCACGAAGCATTTCCATTCGTCTGGAGCGATCGCGAGGGGGTGGCCATGAATGAATGGCTGCCCCCTCATCCCGGATCGCTCCCGAACGAATACCGACCGCCGCAGGCACCGGGGGGGGCCCGATCGGGCCCCCCACCCGCGGGAAGGCAGGGACGTACAGGTACGCCCATATGCCTGCCCGTGCCATTCTGTCGACGTATATCGTTGTGCGGCGGTCGGCAAGTGGTTAAAATGGTTGAAGAAAAAAATCTCCTGGGTAATATACATAGGGGCTGCAGTGTCAAAAGCATCTGCAACACTTGCCCCTCCTAAGGCTGCTTTCACACTGGGGCGGTATTCAGGCGTTACAGCGCTAAAAATAGCGCCTGTGTAGCGCCTGAAAAAAACCGGCCCCTTTCACTCCAGTGTGAAAGCCGGAGGGCTTTCACACTGGAGCGATGCGCTGGCAGGACGGTGAAAAAAGTCCTGCTAGCCGCATCTTTGGAGCGGTGAAGGAGCGGTGTATTCACCGTTCCTACCCATTGAAATCAATGGGACACCGCGGCAATACCGCCGGCAAAGCGCCGCTGCAGCGGCGCTTTGCGGGCGGGTTTAACCCTTTTTCGGCCGCTAGCGGGGGTTAAAACCACCCCGCTAGCGCCCGCAGACCGCCGCTAAAACGACGGTGAAGCGCCGCTAAAAATAGCGGCACTTTACCGCCGACGCCGCTCCCGCCCCAGTGTGAAAGGGGCCTAAAGGCTCACTCTGATCAGCCATATCACTCTCAGGGAATGATGCCATCTTTTTTGAGATGTTTCTAGGCTGCCATGTGACTGTAGTAGTCTTACTAGAGCCTCCTTTTGAGGTGCATTTTACCCCCCCTTTCCACTCATAGCCCGATGCACAAAGCAGAGCTACTACCAGAAGGAGTGCATCAACTGCATGAACAATAGTCCAGCTTAATCTCAGCTATTCAGCCTGATGCTGTAAATGTGTCAAAATGAATGCTTGCGTCACCAAACCTTTAAAAAAGCACCTTTGCTCCTGTGTCCCTCCAGCAGCATGAACACACACAATGGTGACTTTTTAAAAGCCTCCCTTCCTGAGCTGTACATTGGAAGACGCTAATGCAACGCTAAGCCCCGCCCCTCCGCCTACAGCCTTCCGGTCTTTTAAAAATGCACTTTTCTCACACTGCTGGCCCCTATGGAGGATCCCAAGCGGCGTCCATTCCTGCCATTTTTTTTTTTATTCCAAGAATTGACTCCTTCCCCCGAGAAGAGGGGGAGAAAATAGACTGCACATGGGGCGTCTGATGGGGAGAGGACCCTCCCTCTAGGTTTACCGGAGGTCTTGCTGCTGTTTGGTGGAGGAAGAACTTTCTACTTCCTGGATCACATCGTGGCTCTCTGAGAAGCATGAGAAATAAGTGCTCAATACAGTCCCCAGTGGTGGCAACATAGGCATGACAACATTTACAATTTTAAAAGGAGTCATAAGAAATTTTTTCATAAGAAAAACTCCTTACCTTTCCCGCGGCAGGGTTTTCTGTGGTAAACCAACAGACCCAATCTTCACCCTTCACAGTGGGTTCCATTAAACCTTCAGAAGCTGGGCATCCTAGAGGAGACCCACAATCCTGGACCTGCAACAGCATCCTGCCAGTAAAAACTTTATGGCCTTACTACCAAAAAGTACTGGGCACAGCTTTCTAAAAGAGAAGCATTCACAAGCAAACCCTAGTTTCTTCGGATACAACGCCTGGGTACCATTCAATTTGGCCCAAAATAGCACTGTGAATGGATCCGGTAAGCAACGCTAGCCCCAGCAAGGATTGCTCCAGTGGAGCTCAGCACAGCACATCTTCACTCATGACCGACACCTTAGACACTGGCGAAAAACTGGAGATACTCCCACCAGTGGGAGGTGTTATATAGGAAGTGCACTTTTTAATTTAGGGTGTGCCAGTGTCCATCACCTGAAGGTGGCCTATAACCCACATAGTAACAACTATGGAGCTGTGTCCCATGATGTACAAGCAGAAATATGATGTAGGACCTCCGGGTTAAAGTAAAAATAAAAGCAAGAGCTAAAATCCAACGAATACCACAGTATCTACTGTCACCAGATCAACTCGCTGGTGTATGAGAACAAAAGATAAAATAATTACTCGAAGCAGGTGTCAAAAATAAAACAGAAAGCAGAGAACAGAAGCCATTGTTTCCTGTAAAGAAAAAGGTCAAAAGGGAAGAAAAAAAATGATTTTTAAATACAGCTTACCTGTAAAATCCTTTTCTTTGAATATATCACGTGACACATAGCAGTTATTCATGACTATCTGGGTTATACGCTACCTCTAGGTGATTGCACACTGGCAACAAATAGCAAGAAGCTTCCTCCCATATAACCCCTCCCATACAGGAATTACCTCAGTTTTGTAGAAAGCATTGAAGGGATCTCTGTGTCCCGTGATGTATTCAAAGAAAAGGATTTTTAAAACTCAGTTTTTCTTTATCATACATCACGGGACATAGATCAGTTATTCATGACTATCTGGGATGTCCTAAAGAAATACACCTGAGGGGAGGGATACACAGCTTAGACAAGTCCCAACTGTAGTATGGCCTTATAAGGCCGCCTGCAACATGCTATGACCAAAGATTCTCTCTTCTCAAGACCTGACATCCACCTGATAAATTCTGGTGAATGTGTGAACTGAAGACCAAGCGGCTGCCCTGCAGACCTGAGCCATAGACACCTGTCGATGCACTGTCCACAAAGCACTAACCCCTTTAGTGGAATGTGCTTTCAGGTCTCTCGGTGGAATCCTATGCCTCAACTCAAATGCCTGAATGATAGTTTGGCCAGTGGAGTAACTTTTCTTCCTTAGAGCCAGGATTTGGAAAAAGGAGGGCAGAATGATATCCTGATTCAAATGAAAATTGGAAACTACTTTTGACAAAAATTCCCAACGAGGGCACAAGACTGTCCTGTCCTGGTGCAGGATCAAGTAAGGTTCTCTGCATGAAAGGGTGATTAGCTCCGACACTCTTCTGGCCAAAGTTATGGCCATCAAGAAGACTAACTTCCTGGTCAATAGGACTAAATAAATCTGCTTAATAGGCTCAAAGGGAAGATACTGAAGGGCTGATAGTACCAAATTCAAGTCCCAGGGGCATAAGGGGGATTTAATAGGTGGTCTTAGGTGCATCACTCCCTTAATAAAAGGTACGCACCAAGGAATGGGCTGCAATTGTTTTTTTGAAAAAAACAGATAAGGCCAAAATCTGACCTTTAATTGTGCCCAAGGCCAATCTTAAGCATACTCCTGCCTGAAGGAAAGCAAGGATCTTTCCAATTGTATACTTACGAGGGTTCCAACCTTTCCCTTCACACCAGGAAATGTATGATTTCCAAACCCTGTAGTAAATGGCCCTGGAAACCGGTTTCCTAGCATTTATCAAAGTGGACAAGGCTGCACCTCTAACCCCGCGGTCCTTTAATACCCTGGCCTCAATAGCCAGGCCGTCAAATTCAACGACTGTAAAGCAGGATGGAATATTGGTCCTTGGGACAATAGAAGATACAGGCGTAACGGAAGGAGCAACGTGTCCCCTACTGCTAATTTCACAATTTCTGTGTACCAGGACCTCTTGGGCCAGGCTGGAGCCACCAGATCACCGGTCTTAGTTCCTCTTGTATCCTGCGCAGCAGATGCGTCAGGATGTGGATTGGAGGAAAGGCATACAGCAGGGAATACTGGTGCTAAGGAGTCACCAATGCGTCTGTCTCGACTGCAAGAGGATCGTTGGTTCTGGACATAAACCTGTCCAGCTTGGCAGTGAACCTGGATGCTAGGAGATCCAAATCTGGAGAAACACCTCAGGATGAAGGGACCATACCCCTGGCAACAACTTTTGGTGACTTAAATAGTCTGCCTTCCAGTTGTCTAACCCCGGTATGAATACCGCCCACAGAAACGGCAAATGCCTCTCTGCCCATCTTAATATCTGATCAACCTCTTTCTGAGCTGCTACGCTCCTGGTGCCCCCTTGGTGGTTGATATAAACAACTACTGTGGAATTGTTGGTTTGAACTCAGACTGGGAGACTCTGCAGCTTGGTCGTCCAGAAAAGCAGAGCTAGTCGGGTTGCCCGCATTTCCAAGACATTGTGGGCAAAAGCCTTCTCTGCTAGAGACCACTGTCCCTGTACCGATGCTTCCCCCAGAACTGCTCCTTAGCCCAGATGGCTGGCGTCCATGGTCACAACTTTCCAGGCCACTGGTGGAAAGGATTTTCCAACCTTTAAATTGCTGGTTTTTGACCACCAAGTTAGGCTCCGTAGAGTCTGTTGGGACAGGACCATAGGATGATCCAAAGTTAGAGTGGTTTTGTTCCAAGCCCTTAAAATGTTGTTCTGGAACAACCTGGAGTGGAATTGAGCAAAAGGGACTGCGCTGAAAGACGAAATCATTTTGCCCAATAGCCTCATACTAAGGCGAACAGATGGTTTCTCTTCTCTTTTCATCCTCCGGACGAGCTCCACTATGGAGTTGATCCTTTCAGGAGGTAGAAACACCTTTTCTTGGACAGTATCCAAGTTTAGGCCCAAGTATATTAACACCTGAGTGGGGTGAAGGTTTGATTTTTTTATATTCAGAATCCAGCCTAGGTGTTGCAAAACTTGTACAGTCTTTAAGATGTTTTGGACCAGGACGGGACGAGATTGATCCTTCAAAAGAAGATTGTCCAGATATCCTACCACAGCAATTCCCTGGGATCTTTAGGACCGCCAATACAGGGGCCAGAATTTTTGTGAAGACCCATGGAGCCGTGGCTAAACCGGACGGCAATGCAACGAATTGAAAATGTCGCCCTTCTAACCGCGAAACGCAGAAACCGTTGATGCGGCAAGGAGATGGGCACATGAAGGTATGCATCCTTGATTTCTATGGATGCTAAGTAATCCCCTTTCTTTAGGGATGTTATCACTGAGCGAGTTGATTGCATTCGGAAACTTCAGACATTCAAACAGATTGAGGGATTTGAGGTCCAAAATGGGCCTTACGTCCCTATTCAGTTTCGGTAAGGTGAACAGGTTTGAGTAAAACCCTTTGAACCTTTCCCCATGCGGGACCTCGATGCTTTTGAAGATGCTCTAAGGATAGGAGCAGACATTTCCTTTTCTCTGGTTCCCGCCGGAACCCTTGCGTTCAAGAACCGAGTTGGAGGGAACTTCCGCAACTCTATCTTGTAACCGGATGTTATGATGGAAATGACCCACTTGTCCTGAACCTGTTTTCCCCCAAGCATCCAAAAACAGCCGAAGTTTCCCCCCACCCATAAGAGCGGGGGCGCCCCTTCACAGGGTAGACTTGGAACTGGGCTTGTTTGACCTTGGAGTCTAGGGTTTTTTCTGACCCTGCGGTTTTTTAAAACCGGGATGTTGAGGCCGTCGATACCGATTGGGAGAAGAACTAGGTCCTGGACCGCAGGGAATCTTAAAGGAGGGTCGCTTATTCTTCCTATTAACAGGGAGCAAAGCGCTTTTCCCACCTGAGATCTTTTGGATATACCTATCCAGATTTTCGCCAAACAGGCGTTCACCATGAAAAGGAAAAGCTGCAAGAAGCTTTTTGCATGGTGTTTTCGGCCAACCAGTTTTTCAGCCTCAAGACCCTGCGCCTATGTACCGACAGAAGTGCACAACGAGTCATCTGTTGGATTACATCTTTTAATGCATCTACTGTAAGGCACAAGGTGCGAGGGAGCTCTTCGGTAGCTTCTCCTTGACAAGGAAGGTTCCTGACCAATTTCTTAACACGATCTTTTAAGGACTGGCAGATGCCAATAGCCGTTATGACTGGCTGAACAGCCAAACCAGCTACTGTAAAGTTTTAGCAGTTTCTAGCTTTTTATCGGCCGGATCCCTAAATACCTGGGTATTATCCACAGGGCAGGTCAAATTTTTATTTACTGAAGAAATGGCGGCATCGACCAGAGGTGTACCCCAGTTCTTCCTGAATTTCTCCTCCATAGGATACAAGAGGGGAGACCTTTTTGGAGGCAAATATATCCTGTCAGGATTATCCCAATCTGCATATACCACCTGTTCTAACAATGGATGCAAAGCAAATGCCTCTGAGGTCGAAGAGAACCCAAAGTAGAACAGGAGGGTCCAGTTTCCTGGACTGGGGGTAATTTATACCCAGCTCAAACCATCTCTGTCAGAGAATGGACAAATAATTTTTGGGAATGGGAGGCTGAGAATGGCTCGTCCGAGCTAGACTCACCTATTTAAGAGTCCTCAGCTTCTCCTTGTTCCCGATCCTTTGCGACCAGATCCTCCTCCCACTCTGGGTCTGGGTCCCCTTGCCCTGCCTGGTTATTAGAGTCCTGATGCTCAGATGACTCACCATCATGATCAGGCTCTGGAGAGAGATCTGTTACGTTTTCTCCCTGCTTGTGTTACCGAGGCAATCATACCTGCTATTTTACCTTCAAGGCCAGATAAGGCAGATGCCAAATCATCTTTGGAAACATAAGCCGAAGCAGGGGTACCAGTTGTAGCCACAACACCTGACAAATTCAATGGCTCAGCCAAGCCAGAAGCCGCAGGACCCTCACCGGAGCTGGTATAATATCCTCAAGAGCTTGATCTCCTTTTAAAGGAGGTACTCTTAACCCTGTATTGGTCTTGCTCCCTGTCCCCTTTTTCCTGGAAGACATTGCTTACAAGTATGGGAAAACAGCACCCCCTCTGAGCTTATAACTGTAATCCAGTATACAGCAGCTAATACAGCTTCAACACTATCCCCTTTAACCTGATGCAACTGTGTCAAAAAACCTGCAGACTCACGTGCCCAACAAGCTCTATGCCTCCACGCGCACACCAGGTGAACTGCCTTTTTTAAAGGTTCCAAATGGCGCCATTCAATCCGCGAGGGAGGCGTGGTATCCGAACATATACGGCAAGTGGCGCCAAAATACAGTTCATGCGTGCCTGAAGACCACCGACCGTACGAGGCAAAAATCACCTCAGCGGCGCACGACCGTACGGCAACAGCACGTGCACACGTTCATACGGCACGGGCGTCTCCGCATGCACCAGCGTTTCATCGTTATAAAAAACACAGCATGGAGACAGTCTGGAACCGCTTTGAAAAGACACAGTAACAGAGGGGAATACAGCAATCCCAGAGGGAGTACTCACCAGTCCACGCTGCAGGATCTGAGAAGACAGGCCCAATCTTCCCCCATCACAGAGGGTAGTGCCTCTGTGGACATTCAAGGACTGGGTCCCCCATCTTGGGGTCCACACCCTTGGGCCTGTAAACACCCTTCGGGTTTATCTTGGGCAAGTTAATGACCAGAATACCACTATCCAAGGGTCCAGCGCCTAGATAGGACACATTACAAGCAAAACCTCATTCTTGCATCGAGGCTTGGGTACCATTCCTTTATCTTCGTGCCATCCGAATGGATCCGATTACAACGTCCTCACTGGGATGCTCAATTAATGAACTTTTGAAGAGCTTCATGTTCGTGACCATCACCTGAAGACACTGGCGAAGAAACTGAGGTAATTCCCATATGGGAGGGGTAATATGGGAGGAACCTTCTTGCTATTGGTTGCCAGTATCCAATCACCTAGAGGTAGCGTATAACCCAGATAGTCATGAATAACTGCTCTGTGTCCCGTGATGAATGATAAAGGAAGCCAGTATAATCAAATGGTACATGATTTAATGACCATCAATCAAATCAGAGGAAGGCACTCCTGCTGTCCCAAATCCTAGTACTTTGCTCAATGACATACCTACAACAGGAACACGTGTGTACACCGTAATAGTACTGGCAAATGCTTTCTTCAGTGTCGCTTTGGATGAAGAGAGCCAAGAACTCTGCTTTCCAATTTAAAGGAGCAAATATTTATGCTCATCTGATGCTAGAGACCATCAACATGAAGAAAAAGATGGTGACGAAGGCAAAGATGGGACCAATGCCAGTACTTTAGCGTTAAAGTTCAACCGAGAGGCGTCCAATTTGTCTGAACATCTTTCCATGGAGGCTGGCTTTCCAGAAGTATGCTGTCACGTTTTCTGTATATCATTTTTAAATGGTGTGAAACCCCCTCATCCTGCCCTGTTCTGTCGACCACAAACCCTTTCAAACTGTGTATAAAATAGATCAGCTTGGTGGATGCACCAAGATCCATGCTGTGGCAAGAACACAAAAAGAAAACTGCAGCTGCAACCTGTGCCAGTGGTGCTGTGCAAAAGGGAAGATATGTTTTAGAACGGATGTTATGAAGAAATATGCCAATTAAATCTTGGAAAGAACAAGGACAAAACATTTGTCATCAGCAAGGCTGAGCGAGTATGAAGCAATCCTGCTTTAATTAGGAGAAATAGAAGTGAAAAGATGTACTACAATTAATCCTGACAGCTTTTTTCCTAGAGCGAAAAGATTATCTCGAAGAGGGTGACCACATCTGCTTAAGACTTATGGAAGAATAAATGCAGCAAATCTCCCCAGTAAAGGACACTCCTCTTGAAAGTTCTAATCTGATCCTGTTTGTAGAGGGTTCACGCCTGTACCAAGATAGAGTACCCAAGACTGGCATATGCGGAGACAACATTGGAGGAAGTGATTGAGACCCAACTACTCCCTTCATCACTTTCAGCGCAGGTTGCCAAAGTGGTAGCACTCACCAGAGTCTGTGAGGTCGCAAATGATCAAACAGCCAACATCTAGCAAGTATGCTCTCTAAGTAGTCCATGATTATGGACCCATAAGGAAGAACAGAAGATTCACAACTGCTGAAAGAGAACCAATTCAAAACTGGAAATATGTTCAAGAACTTTTTGAAGCAGTCACCCTCCCAAAGGAAGTAGCCATCCTGACGGTCAAGGCATATACTGCCAGGAAGATTGCTGAAACACCAATGGAAGCAATCATGACCCTAATCACTGATTTTGCAAAGGCTGTAACAGACTGAAGAAAAAGAAGAGAACAAATACTCAAATTAAAAGAACCGATTAAGAAATTGCAAGAATCTGTACCTGATGATTGGAATGAAATCATGGATAAATACAGAGCAAAGAAGAACCAGGAAGGACTCTTTTGCAAGGAAAATGGACAGTGTGTCCCACCTCAAATGGAGACGACAATCATGCAACTAGCCCATGGCCTGAATCATGTAGGCCCTAAGGCAATGGAGAGAAACATAAGCAAGACTGGATAGTTTATTCAATACTCCAGAAATTCATGTCAAGACTTTGTTGAGGGATGCATAATCTGTGTTAAAAATAACCTAGGAAAAGAAACCAGAGTAACACAAGGACATTTGGCCAAGTCACTATTCCCTTTCCGAAGACTTCAGATTGATTACATCCAATTGCCCAAATCAGGCCACTATCAATATGTTTTGTTGTGCGTAGAGATGTTTTCAAGCTGAATGGAAGCCTGCCTGGTGGCTACAGCAGATGCCAAGACAACAGCAAAGAAGCTCCTTTCCGAAATAATATGCCACTTCGGAGTCCCTGAAACCATAGAGAGCGACAGAGGAACACATTTCACTGAACAGACCATGCCCCTATCATCCTCAGAGTTCAGGGAAGGTAGAAAAATATAGTGGAATCATTAAAGGAAGGCTAACTAAATGAATGTAGGAACGGGAGGAAGGGTCAGTAAAGAAACAGTGGCCATCACTGTTGCCTGTTTCTTAATAACATCAGAAATACTCCTACTTATAGGGTCAGAGAACTTCAGCCCTCAAGAGATTTTGTTTGGGGGCCCACCTAAGACAGGGTTGTATTTTCCACATCAGACTGCTGTAATGTATAAGGTTTATGTTTTGTTATGTAAATGTCTAATACAAGCAACTAACTGCGATGCACAAGTTTGTTTTTGATTCCATTCCAGATCAAGTAACTGGAACACATGATTTATAGCCAGATGATTGGGTCCTAGTTAAAGAACATGTGAAAGCATCTTTGGATTAAAGTTTGAAGGGCCCTACCATGTGTTCCCGACAACTGCTACAGCTTTAAAGTGACCTGGATACATGCCAGCCATTGCAAGAAAGAACAGCTAATTTCAAAATATGAGTAAACTACTGTTATGCCTTTGCTTGATCTTAGTAGTCAAGGCTATAGAGGAAAATCATCTGTACAAATTACACATGCTAACAGGCATAAGGAGTAATTTAAGTAATTGCTAGATATGTTCACATAGGCCAGACAGTTAAAAAAAAAGCACACACCTGGTACCCATTTACTGTCATTTTGAGTTAAAGCCATACAAAGCTGCCAAAAATACCAGTATGTCTAGAAATAACACAAATGTTCTATTATTGTGAAAATACATTATGCTAAATGTAACGTAAGGCCCTTGGGAATATCTCCTTATTTATGATAAGAAATAAGACAAACCCAGATTACACTTTGTTTAGGAATGGTACATTTTCATGGATTCAACCGATATTTTCTTGTCCTCATAATAATCATCCTTATAGGATTTCTTGTTTTGTTTTTCAGGTGTGCTAAATGTGAAATACAAGGATTACTACAATGGTAGTTAGAACTGAGGAAGATGACCCCAAGGAAGAAATAGAGTGTTATCAGATAGTCAGATTAGCAGATTCGTATGATGCCAAGATGGGCGATCCCTCCATAGGGGTCAAGAGGAGGGAAATTAGTAGAATTATAGTGGTCTGATAATGTTAAGTATATATATATATATATATATATATATATATATATATATATATATATATATATAGATAGATAGATAGATAGATAGATAGATAGATAGATAGATATATAGATATATAGATAGATATAGCTAGAGAGAGAGACTGTCACTTTTTGTAACACACTTTTTCTTGCTTCTTCTTAGAGTTTTCAGTCTATGATGACCTTCACCGCCAGATAAGAAGCAACAGTTTACTCCTTTTTTGCTACAAGAAATGGACAGTCTTATCTAGCAGGTCTGAACCAGTACCGAGATGGTCGGAGCCCATGTTTTCTTTCGCTATCAGTCACATGATGTAACCACCCACTTAACCGTTCCCTTGCTACTAAGAAGATATGAATGCTGATTGGACTAAACTATACGATCACACCTATAACACACCTAGTGCTTATGCATTTTCATAAAGTATATATTGTTAAACAATGTTTTTAAGTCAGAGACACTTCCTTCTACGTTCGGCCTGGTAGTGCTGAAATATCAGTGTGTTTTGTCTCTCCGCTGCAGAAGTGTCTATAATAAAAAGCACCTACTTATCTTATGATCTGGACCTACTATCTCATCATCTGTCTTGTTTGGAGACAATAATCAGATTTAACACAACAGACTCATAAATCCTGAAGGAAACGTGCAGTAAATTACCTTGCTGGACCAGCAATTCCCCCTTTTCTCGGTTCAGTCTCTGGCAGTCTTTAACTACTCGGTCCAGCTCACGCTGGTAATCATTGAGCTTCCTTTCCTTGTCTCTCACAGTCTTTTGATGGTTGTGGTACATCTCATTAAGCTCTTCATCTGTCCCCTGGAAAATCTGAAATCAAATAAACCAAAATGATATATCAAAAAATCTAAATCGCAAATTTACTAATCATTACACTATAGGGTAAACGCATCTATGACCCTGGGAACAATAATGATTGTATGTACTTCGTCAACATATATTTTTCAAACACATTTTTGACAAACCTTCTCTATTTTATCTTCTAAATCCTGATTGTCCTTTTCCATGTTCTTTTTCCTGCTTTCCAACGCTTTTATGTCATTATCCAGCTTCATTACTTTAGAAAGGTTTTTCTGAATTTCTGCCAACCGACTCTAGAATCAAACAATAATTTACTGATTAAAAAATGAAATGAACTTTCTAATAATCATTAATATTAATATAAAATCAGTTTAAAAACAGAACAAAACTGCTATTACTTTCAAGACTGTAACTAGATTTCCAAAATATAAAGCAGTAATGCTAAGAAATACCTGTTTTCACTGGCAGGAGTCATAAATGGATTTCTACACTGCAATGAATATAGCCAATCACTGGAAACAAACTGCTTTATTGGTTGGTCCTTAAACAACTCCAAAAAGAGGTTTGGGATAAAAAACACAAAAAAAACAATTATACTCACCTAGGTGGATGCAGCATTGGTCCGAAGCTGCATCTGCCCCCCCCCACCGGCTTTACCACAAACTGAGCAATAAACACTGCTGATCACTCAGTTCTCCCCCTCTGCTTTGAACAGAGAGCCGTGACTGTCAGTCAGCAGCTCTCTGCTCTGCCCCTCCAGCACTCATTGGAGGCGTTGGGTTGTGGAGGGGACGGGAGGGGCTGGCTCAGGCTCTCAGAACTGCCTTTGTAGGTGTAATGCCGCATACACACGTAGCCGACTATCCGGCGGATTTCCCGCCGGACTGTCCGTCTGACTTTCCGAACGGGCTACTTGCCCACACACGGCACTTTTTCAGCGGACTAATACGGCGTACTAAGTGCGCCGTACTATCCGCCGTACTTTTGAAATGAACGGACTCGCCCACACACGCAGAGGAAAGTCCGCTCATTTTGAGCGCGTCTCCAGGTAGGCGGGGCCCGCGAAGGAGACGTCGCTGGCCCCGCCACCTGGTATGGACTTAAAGGGGAACACCAACGCCGAAAAAAAAATCAGCTTGGGGGTTCCCCCAGGTCCACATCAGACCCTTGTCCGAGCACGCTACCCGGCCAGCCAGGAAAGGATGGGACGAGCGAGCGCCCCCCCCCCCCCCTCCTGAGCCGTACCAGGCCGCGTGCCCTCAACATGGGGGGTGCCTTGGGGAAGGGGGGGGCCGCGCGCCCCCCCCACCCCAAAGCACCTTGTCCCCATGTTGATGAGGAGAAGGGCCTCTTCCCGACAACCCTGGCCGTTGGTTGTCGGGGTCTGCGGACGGGGGGCTTATCGAAATCCGGGAGCCCCCTTTAATAAGGGGGCCCCCGGATACCGGCCCCCCCACCCTATGTGAATGAGTATGGGGTACAATGTACCCCTACCCATTCACCTGTGAAAAAAAGGTACAAAAAAAAAAACACAACACAAGGGTAAAAATAGTTTATTGCACAGCTCCGGGGGTCTTCCGTCTTCCGGGGTCTTCTCGGCGGACTCCTCCGCTATCTTCTTCTAGCTCTTTTACTAGCGGAGGAGCCCGGCTTTCTTCCTCGCCGCCCTCTTCTTCCGACTTCGGGGGTCTTGTCCCCCTCTTCGGTTCTTCTGCCTGGTCCCCATCATTGTGAGCGGAGGGAGCGACGAGTCAACATCTGAAGAGAAAAAGAGAAGAACAGAAGGCGGCGATGACGACAGCAGCGACAGAAGACCGGCTGTAAAAGAGCTACAAGAAGGCGCGGTGGCCCGGCAGGAGAACCAAAGAGGGGGACAAGACCCCTGAAGTCGGAAGAAGAGGCCGGCAGTGAGGAAGAAAGCCGGGCTCCTCCGCTAGCAAAAGAGCTAGCAGAAGATAGCGGAGGAGTCCAGCGAGAAGACCCCCGGAGCTGTGCAATAAACTATTTTTACCCTGTGTTGTGTTTTTTTTTGTACTTTTTTTCACAGGCGAATGGGTAGGGGTACATTGTACCCCATACTCATTCACATAGGGTGGGGGGCCGGTATCCAGGGGCCCCCTTATTAAAAGGGGGCTCCCGGATTCCGATGAGCCCCCCGCCCACAGACCCCGACAACCAACGGCCAGGGTTGTCGGGAAGAGGCCCTTGTCCTCATTAACATGGGGACAAGGTGCTTTGGGGTGGGGGGGCCGCGCGGCCACCCCCTTCCCCAAGGCACCCCCCATGTTGAGGGCACGCGGCCTGGTACGGCTCAGGAGGGGGGGGGGGGCGTTCGCTCGTGCCCCCCTTTCCTGGCTGGCCGGGTAGCGTGCTCGGACAAGGGTCTGATGTGGACCTGGGAGGACCCCCACGCCGATTTTTTTCTGCGTTGGGGTTCCCCTTTAAGTCCATACCAGGTGGCGGGGTCAGCGACGTCTCCTTCGCGGGCCCCGTCTACCTGGAGACCTGCTCAAAATGAGCGGACTTTTCTCCGGGCGGAAAAAGTCAGCTCATTTCAAAAGTACGGCGGACTGGCATACGCACGGCCGGATTGTCCGCCGAAATGCAAGTCCAGCGAGAAGATTGGAGTGCAAAACTACTTTCTAAGCCCGAAGTACTTTCGGGTAAAAAAAGTACGCCGGAGGCTACACACGGGGGGATTGTCCGGCGGACTTGAGTTTGCCGGACTTTTCCACCCGATTGTGTGATCGTGTGTACGCGGCATAAGATAAAGTATTTAGATGAGTGATGGAATTTTACCTTATCTATCCAAAGGCAGGTTAAAGGTGGTTTGGGAAATAGCCAATGTTGTGTTATCGTTTTCTCAGCAGTGTATAGTGTTATAGTGATCAACACAGTTTCAGTAATCCATCTTTGGATCAGGATTACACGCACAAATGGTTATAACACATTTTGCTAGTATCAGACCAGTTTCAGGCCTCCCCAAAACATCAGGATAAAATCCCCTAATCCTATGCTATAACTAGAGTATAACAGGGTGTGTCTATGGGAGAAGTGGCACTTCAGCCTGTTTCAAGCCACTGCATACCCATTAATGGCCCTATATCTCGTATCCACTAATTATATTATATATAACCATAATGAATGGAATGCATTAAAGGGGTTGTAAAGAGAATTTTTTTTTTTTTTTAAATAACAAACATGTTATACTTACCTCCACTGTGCAGCTCGTTTTGCACAGAGTGGCCCTGAACCTGCTCTTCTGGGGTCCCTCGGCGGCTGTCTCAGCTTCCTCCCTCAGATGCTTCTCACGTTCATGCGAGCTCCCTCGCATGGTGAAAAGCATCTGCAGGTGCGCTCCCGTGATACAGCCGGCGGCTATAGCAGCTCGCTGTATCACACGGCCCCGCCCCCGGCGCTCCGCGTCAGTGGATGTGATTGACAGTAGCGCGAGCCAATGGCTGCGCTGCTTTCCATCCATCCACTCCAGCCAATCAGCAGCCAGGCTGAATGGTGGAAAGGACGTCGGGGGACGAGTGTGGGACTTTCGAAGGGTGAGGTAAGTAAAACGAGGGGCTGGGGTCGCAGGCAGTGTCAGATGTTTTTTCACCTTAATGCATAGAATGCATTAAGGTGAAAAAACATTTACCTTTACAACCCCTTTAACCACTTGAGGACCGCCGTATTGCCAATGTACGTCAGCACAATGGCACAGGCAGGCACAATCACGTACATCTACGTGATTGCCTTCCAGCGGGTGGGGGGTCCGATCGGACCCCCTCCCGCTGGTTACGGCGGTCCGATTCGGTCCAGGAGCGCTCCGTGATGAGGGGATGGCCGTTGGTTTTCGCCCACCCCCTCTGGATCGCTCCTGGCCAATGAGAAGCTTCCTCCCCTGTGTATTGTTTACACAGGAAGGAGGAAGTGATGTCATTCTCCTCGGGGCGGTCTTTTTGACCGGACTACGAGGAGAAGAGTAAAAGTAAGTGTGCACCAACACTACACTGACATGTAGGTACACACAGGCACACAAACCCCCCCCCGATCCCCCCCCCCGATCCCCCCCCCCGATCGCCCCCCCCTCCCCCCCCAGTCACAGTGTCACTGATTGCATTGATCATTTCTTTACTGATCAATGCATTCAGTGTCAGTTGTGACAGTAAAAACTGTCAGGACAGTTAGTGTTAGGTCCAGGGTAGCCCCCTATCACCCCCCAATAAAGATTTAACCCCCTGATTGCCCCTAGAGTTAACCCTTTCACCCCCTTTTGCCAGTGTCACTAAGCGATCATTTTTCTGATCGCTGCATGTGTCGCTAGGTAGCTAGTTATTTTTTTAGGTTCACCGCCAGGTTTTTATATCGCTAGGTACCCCGATATACTACCCAATAATGGGTTTAACCCCTGATTGCCGCTAGTTAACCCTTTCACCCCCTTTTGCCAGTGTCACTAAGCGATCGTTTTTCTGATCGCTGCATTAGTGTCGCTACAGTCGCTAGGTAGCTAGTTATTTTTTTAGGTTCACCGCCAGGTTTTTATAGCGCTAGGTACCCCGATATACTACCCAATAATGGTTTTAACCCCCTGATTTCCGCTAGTTAACCCTTTCACCCCCTTTTGCCAGTGTCACTAAGCGATAATTTTTCTGAACGCTGCATCAGTGTCGCTAGTGTCGCTAGGTAGCTAGTTATTTTTTTAGGTTCACCGCCAGGTTTTTATAGCGCTAGGTACCCCGATATACTACCCAATAATGGTTTTAACCCCCTGATTGCTGCTAGTTAACCCTTTCACCCCCTTTCACCAGCGATCACAGTATAAGTGTCACTGGTGACGCTGGTTAGCCAGTTAGTTATTTAGGTTCCCCGTCAGGTTTTTATATAGCGCCAGGGACCCCCATATACTACCTAATAAAAATTTGAACCCCCTGATTGCTCCTAGTTAACCCTTTCACCACTGATCACCGTATAAGTGTTACGGGTGACTCTGGTTAGTTTGTTTTTTATAGCATCAGGGCACCCACCATTTATTACCCAATAAAGGTTTAACCCCCTGATCACCCGGCGGGTGATATCAATTAGGTTTTAGGGTCAGGGTCTGCGTCGCCCCAGGCAGCGCTAGGTTAGTGCCAGTACCGCTAACACCCACACGCAAAGCATACACCTCCCGTAGTGGTATAGAATCTGAACAGATCAATATCTGATCTGATCAGATCTATACTAGCGTCCCCAGCAGTTTAGGGTTCCAAAAAAACGCATTGTTAGCGGGATCAGCCTAAATACCTGCTAGCACCTGCGTTTTGCCCCTCTGCCCAGCCCACCCAAGTGCAGTATCGATCGATCACTGTCACTTACAAAACACTAAACACATAACTGCAGCGATCGCAGAGTCAGGCCTGATCCCTGCCATCGCTAACAGGTTTTTTGGTAGCATTTTATATTCAAATCCGGAAGGCAGTGCTTGGTTTTCGGGGTCCCGTACGTGGCTAGGCTCCCAAAAAGTCCCCCACATGTGGTATCCCCGTACTCAGGAGAAGCAGCAGAATGTATTTTGGGGTGTCATTTCACATATGCCCATAGCATGTGTGAGCAATATATCATTTAGTGACAACTTGGTGCAAAAAAAAAAAAGTTTGTAATATTCCCGCAACTTGTGGCAAAATATAAAATATTCCATGGACTCAACATGCCTCTCAGTAAATAGCTTGGGGTGTCTACTTTCCAAAATGGGGTCATTTGGGGGGGTTTTGTGCTATTTTGGCATTTTATGGACTTCGAAACTGTGATAGGTAGTGAGGAGTTAAATCAAAAATTTGCACCCTTAGAAATCCTGAAGGTGGTGATTGGTTTTCGGGGTGCCGTGCGCGACTAGACTCCCAAAAAGTCCCACACATGTGGTATCCCCATACTCGGGAGAAGTAGCGGAATATATTTTGGGGTGCAATTCCACATATAACCATGGCATGTGTGAGCAATATATCATTTAGTGACAACTTTTTGTAAAAAAAAATTTTTTTTTTTTTTTTGTCATTATTCAATCCCTTAGGACAAAAAAAATAAATATTCAATGGGCTCAACATACCCATCAGCAATTTCCTTGGGGTGTCTACTTTCCAAAATGGGGTCATTTGGGGGGGATTTGTACTGCCCTGCCATTTTAGCACCTCAAGAAATGAGATCGGCAGTCATAAATTAAAAGCTGTGTAAATTCCAGAAAATGTACTCTAGTTTGTAGACGCTATAACTTTTGCGCAAACCAAAAAATATATGCTTATTGACATTTTTTTTACTAAAGACATGTGGCTGAATAAATTTTGCCCTCAATGTATGACTAAAATTTAGTTTATTCGATTTTTCTTATAACAAAAAGAAGAAAATATCTTTTTTTTTCAAAATTTTCGCTCTTTTTCCATTTATATCGCAAAAAAAAAAAATCGCAGAGGCAATAAAATACCATCAAAAGAAAGCTCTATTTGTGGGAAGAAAAGGACGCAAATTTCGTTTGGGTGCAACATTGCATGACCGCGCAATTACCAGTTAAAGCAGCGCAGTGCGAAATTGCAAAAAGACCTCTGGTCCTTAAGGTATTTATTGGTCCGGAGCTGAAGTGGTTAAAAGGTAAAAAAAAAAAAAAAAAAAAAAAATTCAGCCATTACAACCACTTTAACCAGTTGCCGACCGCCGCACGCCGATGTACGTCGGTACAATGGCACGGGCAGGCATAAGGACATACATGTACGTCCCTTGCCTCCCGCGGGTCGGGGGCCCGATCGGGCCCCCGCCCGGTGCCTGCGGCGGTCGGTATTCGTACGGGAGCGATCCCGGACGAGGGGACGGCCATTCATTCATGGCCACCCCCTCGCGATCGCTCCCGACGAATAGAAATCCCCGGTGACATCACTTCCTCTCCTGTAATGTAAACACAGGAGAGGAAGTGATGTATTCTCTCCTCCGTGTCGGTATTTTTCGTTCCGACACGGAGGAGAGCGGATCAGTAAGTTGCACCAACACTCTACACACACAGTAGAACATGCCAGGCACACTCACACCCCCCCTTTACCCCCCGATCACCCCCCCAATTACCCCTGCCCCCCAGTCACAGTGACACCAATGTCATTTTTTTTTTTTTTTTTTTTTTTTTGCATTGGTGTCATTTGTGACTGTAATAACTGTTAGGGCAGTTAGAGTTAGCCCCCTTTAGTTCTAATGTACCCCCCTAACCCCCCCAATAAAGGTTTAACCCCGTGATCACCCCCCGTCGCCAGTGTCACTAAGGCTGGGTTCACATTGCAGCGGTTTATGAGAACGAATGTGATTCGCACCGCACTGCAGTGCAAATCACATCCGATCTCTGTGCGATTCGAGTTCAGCCATTCGCCGCACCCGCCACACCCGCCGCAAATTCGCACGGGACCCTTTTTTTGGCCCGCAGCAGAATCGGATCGCATGGGTGTTCACACCATGCGATCCGAGTTTGCAGATCGCACTGCGATATGCGAACTGATCTGGGGGTGTCAGTAACATTTCACTGACACTCCCAGCAGTTCGCATAGGGCAGTGTGAACTGCCGCCGGGAGGCATGCGATGCGGGAACCCGCCGCGCATTCGTGGCGTTTCCGCATCGCTCCAGTGTGAACCCAGCCTAATAAGCGATCATTTTTCTGATCGCCGTATTAGTGTCACAGGTGACGCTAGTTAGGCAGGTAGGTATTTAGGTTCGCCGCAGCTTTTTATAGCGCCAGGGACCCCCATATACTACCGCATAAAGCCCCCTGATTGCCCCCTAGTTAACCCTTTCACCTGTGATCACCATATAACTGTTACAGGTGACGCTGGTTGGTTAGTTATTTTTTTATAGTTTCAGGGCACCCGCCATTTATTACCTAATAAAGGTTTAACCCCCTGATCACCCGGCGGGTGTCATTTGTGACTAATAACTGTTAGGGCAGTTAGGGTTAGCCCCCTTTAGTTCTAAGGTACCCCCCTAACCCCCCCAATAAAGGTTTAACCCCGTGATCACCCCCCGTCGCCAGTGTCACTAAGGCTGGGTTCACATTGCAGCGGTTTGAGAACGGATGTGATTCGCACCGCACTGCAGTGCAAATCACATCCGATCTCTGTGCGATTCGAGTTCAGCCATTCGCCGCACCCGCCGCACCCGCCGCAAATTCGCACGGGACCCTTTTTTTGGCCCGCAGCAGAATCGGATCGCATGGGTGTTCACACCATGCGATCCGAGTTTGCAGATCGCACTGCGATATGCGAACTGATCTGGGGGTGTCAGTAACATTTCACTGACACTCCCAGCAGTTCGCATAGGGCAGTGTGAACTGCCGCCGGGAGGCATGCGATGCGGGAACCCGCCGCGCATTCGTGGCGTTCCCGCATCGCTCCAGTGTGAACCCAGCCTAATAAGCGATCGTTTTTCTGATCGCTGTATTAGTGTCACAGGTGACGCTAGTTAGGCAGGTAGGTATTTAGGTTCGCCGCAGCTTTTTATAGCGCCAGGGACCCCCATATACTACCGCATAAAGCCCCCTGATTGCCCCCTAGTTAACCCTTTCACCAGTGATCACCATATAACTGTTACAGGTGACGCTGATTGGTTAGTTATTTTTTTTATAGTTTCAGGGCACCCGCCATTTATTACCTAGTCTCACTAGTGTACCCCTAAATTTAGGGGTGTCTACTTTCCAAAATGGGGTCATTTGGGGGGGGTTTGTGCCATCTTGGCATTTTATGGCCTTCAAAACTGTAACGCCCTTAGAAAGCCTGAAGGCGGTGCTTGGTTTTCGGGGCCCCGTACGCGGCTAGGCTCCCAAAAAGTCCCACATATGTGGTATCCCCGTACTCAGGAGAAGCAGCAGAATTTATTTTGGGGTGTCATTTCACATATGCCCATGGCATGCGTGAGCAATATATCATTTAGTGACAACTTTGTGAAAAAAAAAAAAAAAAAAAAAAAAGTTTGTAATTTTCCCGCAACTTGTGGCAAAATATAAAATATTCCATGGACTCAACATGCCTCTCAGCAAATAGCTTGGGGTGTCTACTTTCTAAAATGGGGTCATTTGTGGGGGTTTTGTGCCATCTTGGCATTTTATGGCCTTCAAAACTGTAATAGGTAGTGAGAAGTGAACTCAAAAATTTACGCCCTTAGAAAGCCTGAAGGCGGTGCTTGGTTTTCGGGGCCCCGTACGCGGCTAGGCTCCCAAAAAGTCCCACATATGTGGTATCCCCGTACTCAGGAGAAGCAGCAGAATTTATTTTGGGGTGTCATTTCACATATGCCCATGGCATGTGTGAGCAATATATCATTTAGTGACAACTTTGTGAAAAAAAAAAAAAAAAAAAAAAGTTTGTAATTTTCCCGCAACTTGTGGCAAAATATAAAATATTCCATGAACTCAACATGCCTCTCAGCAAATAGCTTGGGGTGTCTACTTTCTAAAATGGGGTCATTTGTGGGGGTTTTGTGCCATCTTGGCATTTTATGGCCTTCAAAACTGTAATAGGTAGTGAGAAGTGAACTCAAAAATGTACGCCCTTAGAAAGCCTGAAGGCGGTGCTTGGTTTTCGGGGCCCCGTACGCGGCTAGGCTCCCAAAAAGTCCCACATATGTGGTATCCCCGTACTCAGGAGAAGCAGCAGAATTTATTTTGGGGTGTCATTTCACATACGCCCATAGCATGTGTGAGCAATATATCATTTAGTGACAACTTTGTGTAAAAAAAAAAAAAAAATTTTTTTTTTGTCATTATTCAATCGCTTGAGGCAAAAAAATAAAATATTCAATGGGCTCAACATGCCTCTTATCAATTTCCTTAGGGGGTCTACTTTCCAAAATGGGGTCATTTGGGGGGGTTTTGTACTGCCCTGCCATTTTAGCACCTCAAGAAATGAGATAGGCAGTCGTAAACTAAAAGCTGCGTAAATTCCAGAAAACGTACCTTAGTTTGTAGATGTGACAACTTTTGCGCAAACCAATAAATATACAATTATTGACTTTTTTTTTACCAAAGACATGTGGCTGAATACATTTTGGCCTAAATGTATGACTAAAATTGAGTTTATTGGATTTTTCTAATAACAAAAAGTAGAAAATATCATTTTTTTTCAAAATTTGCGGTCTTTTTACGTTTATATCGCAAAAAATAAAAATCGCAGAGGCAATCAAATACCATCAAAAGAAAGCTCTATTTGTGGGAAGAAAAGGACGCAAATTTTGTTTGGGTACAACATTGCATGACCGCGCAATTACCAGTTAAAGCAGCGCAGTGCCAAAGTGTAAAAAGACCTCTGGTCATTTACCAGCAAAATGGTCCGGTCTGAAAGTGGTTAAACTTGCAAACACAAGACCAGGTTGCTGCCTTGCAAATCTGAGAAACAGATATTTAATGCTAAAAAGCCCACAGAGCACTAACAGATCTGGTAGAATGTGCTCTGACAGTAAAGTATGAAATCCTAAACGTTAACCACTTAAGCTCCGGACCAATTGTCAGCCTAAGGACCAGAGGTCTTTTTACAATTTCGCACTGCACTACTTTAACTGGTAATTGCGCGGTCATGCAATGTTGTACCCAAACAAAATCTGCGTCCTTTTCTTCCCACAAATAGAGCTTTCTTTTGATGGTATTTGATTGCCTCTGCGATTTTTGTTTTTTGCGATATAAACTGAAAAATATTGAACATTTTGAAAAAAAAAAAAAATTATATTATATTATATATATATATATATATATATATATATATATATATATATATATATATATATATATATATATATATATATATATATATATATATATATATTCTACTTTTTGTTATAAGAAAAATCTAATAAACTCAATTTTAGTCATTCATTTAGGCCAAAATGTATTCAGCCACATGTCTTAATAAGATTATATAACATGTCATAACATGTCAATAAGCGTATATTTATTGGTTTGCGCAAAAGTTATAGCGTCTACAAACTAGAGTACATTTTATGGAATTTACATAGCTTTTAATTTATGACTGCCTATCATTTCTTGAGGTGCTAAAATGGCATGGCAGTACAAAACCGCCCCAAATGACCCCATTTTGGAAAGTAGACACCCCAAGCTATTTGCTGAGAGGCATGTTGAGTCCATGGAATAATTTATATTTTGCCACAAGTTGTGGGAATATTACAAACTTTTTTTTTGCACAAAAGTTGTCACTAAATGATATATTGCTCACACATGCCATGGTTATATGTGGAATTTCACCCCAAAATACATTTTTCTGCTTCTCCTGAGTATGGGGATACCACGTGTGGGACTTTTTGGGAGCCTAGCCGCATACAGGGCCCCGAAAACCAATCACCTCCTTCAGGATTTCTAAGGGCACAAATTTTTGATTTCACTCCTCACTACCTATCAGTTTCGAAGGCCATAAAATGCCAAGACAGCACAAAACTCCCCAAAATGACCCCATTTTGAAAAGTAGACACCCCAAGCTATTTGTTGAGAGTCATGGTGAGTATTTTACAGATCTCATTTGTTTTTGAAAATGAAGAAAGAAAAAAATAAATTTTCAATCAATTTTCAAAACTTTGTGACAAAAAGCGAGATCTGCAAAATACTCACCATACCTCTCAGCAAATAGCTTGGAGTGTCTACTTTCCAAAATTGGGTCATTTTGGGGGGCTGTGCATTCTATGGCCTCCGAAACTGTGATTGGCAGTGAGGAGTAAAATAAAAAAATTTACACCCTTAGAAAACCTGAAGGCGGTGCTTGGTTTTGGGGTCCCGTACGCGGACAGGCTCCCAAAAAGTCTCACACATGTGGTATCTCCATACTCAGGAGAAGCAACAGAATGTATTTTGGGGTGTAATTTCACATATGCCCATGGCATGTTTGAGCAATATATCATTTAGTGACAACTTTGTGCAAAACGTAATTTTATTTCTCCCGCAACTTGTGTCAAAATATAAAATATTCCATGGACTCGACATGCCTCTCAGCAAATAGCTTGGGGTGTCCACTTTCCAAAATGGGGTCATTTGGGGGGGGTTTGAACTATCCTAGCATTTTATGCACAACATTTAGAAGCTTATGTCACACATCACCCACTCTTCTAACCACTTGAAGACAAAGGCCTTTCTGACACTTTTTGTTTACATGAAAACATTTTTTATTTTTTTTAAAGAAAATTACGTTGAACCCCAAAACAGTATATATTTTTTTTAAAGCAAAGGCCCTACAGATTAAAATGGTGGGTGTTGCATTTTTTTTTCCCACACAGTATTTGCGCAGCGATTTTTCAAATGCATTTTTTTGGGAAAAAATACACTTTTTTTTATTTTAATGCACTAAAACACACTATATTGCCCAAATTTTTGATGAAATAAAAAATATGAGCTTAGGCCGAGTACATGGATAACAAACATGACATGTTTGAAAATTGCATACAAACGCGCAGTGGCGACAAACTACATACATTTTTAAAAGCCTTTACAGGTTACCAGATTATATTTACAGAGGAAGTCTACTGCTAAAATGACTGCCCTCGATCTGACCTACCTCACATGCATGGTGCAATTGCTGTTTACATATGACACCAGACTGATGCTTGCGTTCGCCTTTGCGCAAGAACAAGGGGGAACAGGGGTGCTTTTTTTATAATTATTATTTTTTTAGCTTTTTTATTTTATTTTTAAACTGTTCTTTCCATTATTTTTATCATTTTTATTGTTATCTTGATTATGATAGTAATAGGTAGTGACTGGTACTCTTTTTTTGAAAAAAACTGGGGTCAATTAGACCCTAGATCTTTCCTCTGCCCTCAAAGCATCTGACCACACCGTTCAGTGTGATAAAACGCTTTCCCAATTTCCCAATGGCGCTGCTTATATCCGGGAGGGGGGGGGGACATTCCCTCCCACTGCTTGTAAAAGCAGTCTAGAGGGCTAATTAGCTGCTGGGATTGCTTTTACGTGAAAGCCGATCACTGGCTGAAAAGAATGATACCAAGATGATAAATAAACCCGCAGGCATCATTCTGGTATAACCATTCAAAGTCCAGCGACATACCAGTATGTTGCTGGTCCTTGTTGGACATATATTGTAATTTTTGTTTCATGCAGCCTGTTGGCCAATAGAATACCTCCCTTCATTCACCCACTTCTAATGATGGGCATACATGCACCATTTATATATGCCAAAGCAGGGGGCATCCTCTGGCAAATGTTATGCCGCGTACACACGGTCGGATTTTTCCACGGGCAAGCCTCCGTTGGAATTGACTGTATGTACGCAGCATTAGGAGCAAATCGCTCCTCCACCCCTGCTGCCCCCATGCTTCGGCAAATATGCTCTTTTTTTTTTTTTTTTTAACTATGGTGGTGAAATCACCTCCTACAGCGTTGGAGTCACGGTTTTATGTATCGTGGGAGCAAACGCTGTTGCTGTCAAGATAAATAAATCCGCGCTGCAACTGAATGGCGTACCTGCTAAGCAAATTAACATTACAGTATAACAGTAAGACCTTACCATACCATACCATACCTGCAAAGCAAATACCAAACAAAAAAACAGTAAAAAATAAAAACATTTTTAACGCAACCTGTGCCTAAAATAAATATATGCCGAAGCATGGGGGCATCCTCCCGCAAAAAAAGTTATGCCGCGTACACACGGTCGGACTTTTCCACGGGCAAGCCTCCGTCAGAATTTAGACCGTATGTATGCACATTAGGAGCAAAATCGCTCCTCCGCCCCTGCTGCCTCCATGCTTCACCTCCTATAGCACTGGAGTCCCAGCTTTATGTATCGTGGGAGCAAACGCTGTTGCTGTCAAGATAAATAAATCCGCGCTGCAGCTGAATGGCGCACCTGAAAACAAAAAAATGGTTAACAATAAAACACAGTAAAGTATAAAAAAAAAAAAAAAAAGACATACCTGAAAAGCAAGCATGATAAAACATTGCAGAATAAAATACAGTAAAAAAAGGGAAGAGAGAGAGAGAGAGAGAACACGTGACCCCGAACGGAGGGGCATGCGAGCACAGTGTCCCCGCAACGGAGACACTGTGCTTACGGACGCCACATGATCCATCGATCCCTGCCTGGCTGTAGTGAGGGCCATCCGTGTTATGTGAACACCTGGCCCCCATGTGAGAGGGGTTTAGATGGTTGCTTATTTGCAGCATTCTGTCTCTTGAGTGTACATTGGCTGGTGCGCTGACCACGCGGATCCCCCTAGCCCCCCATGCCCCCATGTGACTGAATTGACTTTGTATGACACATCAGTAAGTGCCGTTTGTGATGTGGAGGGATGGATGTGGAATTTTAGCCTTACTTGTGAATGCTTTGATTACACTGTTTGATATTCTGATAATGTATAGCTGACTGGCTGTTTACATGGTGTCTGCGTGTTGGATGGCCCGATGTCTATTGGTTACTAAGTTTAAAGTGAACCACCCATGATATAATTCCATTGGACAACCATCCCGCACACACCTTGTCTCTAATTACTGACCCCACCCTTTTATAGGCGGGCCAGTTATGGGGTAGTTTATAAATCAGATAGCAATGTGGAGGGTTGCAATATGCCCCTGTTGAAGACCTATGCTGTCGAAATGTGTCGGGCTTGCATTTGGCACCCCACATTGCTTTTTCAACATTTTTTTGTGATCACATGTCATAATTTTGTTACAGTTTTTATGACTTTTAAAAAAAATAAACCCAATGGTTATCATCTGATCTGCACCATTTGGAGCCTTTTTTTCCCTATTTGCGGACCATCCCCTGCATTTGGAGTTGGCACCCCAACGTGACTGATTGGATCCTGTCACCCTGAGAGACGTATACCACAGCCTTTCAATATTGGAAGTCCTCCCAATCTGGAGACAGCTGAGCCACCTGCTTGGACTACCATCAACTTACTATTGGTTCCATTTCTGGACCTCAAGCGCTGTTGACTCAACCGTTGTACGACAGATGAGTCCATCCTCTATGGTAAGAGTATTTAACCATTTGTTGAAGTCACTCCAGACAGGCCTTCATCTCTGGTTTTAACTGATTTATAGATTGCCTGATCTCCTTGTTGGGAAGATTAACCACAACATCTGTTTACCATTTAATATATGTGGACTATTTCACTGGGACTCGCATTCTAGTTATTGATACTTTTCAGTATTGACACATTTTTATTTTTATATTTAGGTTGTATTCTTAGTGAATTAATACTTGACCTCTTTCACGTAACTGCATATTTTATTTATGTGCGGTATATTGTCAGTTTCATTGCTGACACTTTCTCACTTATTTAGCGCTACACTATTTGTTACTTTGTATTTACAGAACTTTGTTTGAGTGTTAGCTGCTGTTCCATATTTATCTGTAGCTTTTTCTTTATCACAGCGCAGTGTTTTTCCTTTAAAATTGCCAAGATATTTCACAGGTGAAGGGAAAGCAATAGTCGAGGACGTGTGGATTCCATAGGGATTGTTTGAAACAAAAAGAATCTATTGAGAGAGTGCAGATCTAGTACTGAGGGAAAATGCAAACTTTTGTCTTGTGAACAGGTTTAACTAGAAAATCTGGAACATTTCCTGTTCCAGGAAAGTAGTTCTGACCACCTTCAAAAAGAAATTGCTTGAAATCTGACCTGTGGCTCATTGGTGCAACGCACAGGCTCCTACAGACTCTTCTTCCAGCAACTTTTCCACACTGAGGTATGGCGTTTCAGTTACTAAGCTGAAGGAACTGTCAAAAGGCAAAATGGACAGCGACTGCTGAGAAAGAACCACAAGAAGCAGCATGCCGTCGTAGAAGGAGTGCTTGCAACTATGCCACATGTTACACCTCAATTATGGGTGTAAATAGTAATATGGTCTAAAAGGTTAAGTTAGACTTTAAAATTATACATTAAGGTCCTGTGAAGGAGGTTTCTGTTGGGGTACTTACTGAAGTGACAACTGTATCTAACCTGGAACCTGAGCTGGCACTCAGTCCCACATGACATTTCATTTTAGGATTCCAAAATGATGACTTACTTTGAGTGGTTCAAGTTGGTTATCAATAGACTTCACATTCTCTTTAGAGGCTGCCAACTGTGCCTCTTTACTCCGTAGCTGGTCTTGGATTTCTCTTGCTTTCTCTTTATTCTGTTTTAGATACTTCAGCTCTGCTTGACATTCTTTCACCCTTTGGCCTTGCTTCTGCCTCACCTGACGCAACGTTTCCAAGGCTTTAATATATCTTTATAGACAAGAAAATCAACTTATTAAAAAGTAAATACTAATAATCATAACAAAGATTTTACCATTAAATCCCTAGTGACATTTCTTTGGTTCCTTGTGCCTTACCCATTTAAATTCACTTGTCTGAAAACCTCCTCGTTGTGGCTGCAACCATGATCTGAAGGCAAGCCAACTCCTAACCCCACCAACTAAGCAGCTGAGGCTACCAGTCTTCATAGCATCTCTGTGTTTTCTTGTGCTATGAAGCATTGCTTTGCATAGATATTTGAGGCTAGGGTCCATCATGCTGGGAAATGCCTAGCATATTCCCGAGTGAGGAAAACCAAACAAATTACTTGGATCTTTGATCAAAGCATCTAATCATTTGGTATGGGAAAGGTGCTACCTTAGCAGGTTATAGCTGGGGTTAAAAATGTTTTTATTTATTAGTACTATGGTTTATATGTAGCTACCTTCAGGTTATTGGGCACAGGCAAAAAAATAAAAAATAAAAAAAAAGAGCTGCTAGGACATCCCCTATGAAACCTATTCCCAGTGAGCCTCAGTTTCATAGCAAGAAATGGTAGATAAGAACAAAAAGGCAGAGATCTGTGTCCCAGCCTCTACTCCAAGGAACCGCTTTTACTAATAATTAAGAAATCCTATTGTTTTAGTCTTAAAGTGGTTGTAAACCCTTACAAACCACTTTGACCTACAGGTAAGCCTAGATTAAGGCTTACCTGTAGGTCCAAGAAATATCTCCTAAACCTATACGGTTTAGGAGATATTTGCCCGAAGACAGGCATGCGCCGTAGACAGCGGCGCGCAGGCGCACTGAGCGCGGCATTTCCAACAACAGAGCTGCCGCGCGTGTCGGCTCCCGTGCGCATGCGCGGGAGTGGCGTCATCACGGCTTCGACGAATGACAGCGGCGGAGCTGCGAGACCCCACTGAGAAGATGGATGCGCTGGACTACAGGGGACAGCGGCGACTTCGCTGGCTCCTGTGTCAGGTAAGTGACACATAATGGACTACTATGCGATGCATAGTAGTCCATTATGCTTTGCCTTTGCAGGGAATGAAAGAGGAAGTAAACTCATCAGGGTTTACTTCCTCTTTAAGCCCCATATACAATCAGGGAGACATTTGCCGGTAAAAAAAAAAAAGTCTGACATTCTGCTTGTGTGTATGTTGGTCTGTCAGATGTGCATGCTGGAAAACCAGCATCCGACCAACTCCCAATCAGCACTCCGGGCAGACAAAGGAGCTTCAGAAGAAGCAAGGCATAGATCAGACTAAACCCATGGAGTCAACAGAGCATCCACTGCAAAGGCCCAAGAATCTATTCCTGGCAATACATTTGTCCAATTTGTTGTTGAACCTGAAACTCAAGAGGTCTATGTCTGGCGCCCCCTCCCACCTGCGACATTAAAGTTGAACTAAACGGCATCTAAGTACAACAATGCAAAAATGCTATTTAATATTTGTTTTTTTTTATTTAAAGCAAACTCATCCACTCCCCCTATCAGAACACAATAGCTCAGTGGGGGAGATTGTTAAACGAACCTCGCATGGTTAGTACAGCAGCTCCGACTGGTGCTATCAGTTTTTTCCATTTGTTTTACTATGTGAATTTGGTTTATTCCTTAGTCTACCCTCATAGGCTCAATGAGAAACTTTGGGTGTACCAAGATGGCCGACTTCCCATACTGACGTCACCCAGCTTCTGGTTAGGTGCACTGGGAAATCTTGTGTGTGAGATGTGCGTTGCCCTTCCATGTGCACCTTACTGCAAAGGCTAGTTATAGGTGGGGTGGTTGCCACTTTTTTTGAACAGTTGGTAGAATTGGGTGCAGGGACACACAGGATACCTTCGCTGCCATTGTGCTCTTGTTGGGCATCATGTGCGTTCCCATGCCTTTAAAGGAGGGGTGAGCTCCGTCCATGAACGCCTGCCGTTATTCTATCCACTGCTTTATGTGCTCCTACTTAGGATACTCTTAAAAAATGTTAGAGCTAGGAGTGCAGTATACAGAGGAGCCTTGATGTGGGCACGGTGACTTTTGGCTATATATGCAAATATGTGCAAACGTAACAAGGAAGAAGAGGGGAAGAAGAAAAGGGGGGTGGAAGGAGAAGGAAAGATGAATAAAGAAGGTAAAGAAAAGACAGAAAAAAAAAAAAAAAAAAAGAGTGTCCTTTTGTCCTAATTACTCATAGGAATGTGAGATATTCCACTCAAAGTTAAGGCCAAGGGGCTTTCTAGTATTGAGGTGAAAGATCCAATACACCTCTCATACATAACAAGCTAAACTTGTCAAACTCCCCTTTTGGCTAGCACAATCTTTTCAACCCCCTGTATATGCAAACTGCTGACATTGGCTTTGATTCCAATGTCTTGCTATATTGGTTGAATGATCCTTAGCTATGTCATACAGAAGGTCACCTAACCGGTCTCTCAATCTACAGGTCGTGTGAACCACATATTGAACAGAACATTGTTCACAGGTAATCACATATACCACAAATTTAGTATTGCAGTTAATACATGTAGATGCATTAAAATCCTTATTCAAAGAGTTAGAATGTATCACATCGCCCCTTTTTATATGTGAACAACAAGAGCAACCATTACCTCCACATTGATATGATCCTTTGAATTGTAACCAATGCGGACGATAAGGTCTGCTCGTGTAGAGGCTTGGAGATAAAATGCAACCGATAGTGGGGGCTCTACAAGATACTGATTTGATACCTCTAGATAGCACTTCAGCATAGATAGGATCATTGTAGAACATGAGTAGATATTTCACAATCATGTTTTGATCTCTATTCATTTCAAAACTAAAAGAATTTGAAAAAGACAGGGATATTAACAGACCCAGACATGTCATAATTATGGACACGTCTGTTTCTGTCTTTAGATCTGCCTGGTTTGTCATAGAGAAGATCACCTCTCAGTGCTGCTGGCAATGCTGAGGGCTCTATTGAAGACAGACTCAGGGTAACCCCTATCCCTGGAGCGTGAATTCATTTTACAAGCTTCCATCTGGAAGTCAGATTCACTACTACATATACGCTTCAATCTTAAAAATTGTCCGACTGGAAAACTTCTAATAGTATGCTTGGGGTGACCAGAGTCTGCCCTCAACAGAGAATTGCGGGCTGACAATTTCCTATCAAGCTTGGATGAAAAACCAGCCTCTTCGCCACCAAGACAACATCAAGGAACTCTGTCTCAGATCCATAGTACCTGTAAAGCTCAAATTGAGACAAATCATCATTGAGATACAGAAGCCATTCACTAATGTCCCCAACTTCCTTTATGCAAACAGAGCAAATAGTCTATATAGTGACAGTAAAATTTAACCCTAGAACGATTTGTATTTTATTATGGTTTTGTCCCCTCCATTATATATAATGTGTGCACAGATATTTTACTACATACAAAGTTTTATATCAAATGGTTGCTGGTTCAAGATCCACCCCTCCCCAATAGGGCTGAGTGGAGATACCTCCAATGGCAGGGATCCCCAGGAGTCTATCCATAAGGGCCATATCTTGTTAAATTTACTCGGACAATTTCCGTCAATATGTGTTATCTTATATAGAGGCAATCCAGCATTCAGGATATTCCTCCAGGTGGTGATGGTGGGCAGCTCCCTGGATTTCCATCTCAACAAAATCTCCCTATGGGCAGAGTAAAAAAGGGGAATTTTGGGACTTTAAATGAAGCACAAGTATGTGCCTCCATCCCGGTAATCGGTATGTAATAGAGGGAGTTTGGGACTTTAAAATGAAGCACTAGGATAATGGAGGTAGGTTTTAACCACATTGAAAAAAATATATATAATTTTTTATTGATTGTTCGGTAACAGATCATAAAAAATAATAAAGATCAAATTCATAAAGTATATAGGCGTAAGTACAGTAGAAGCATGATATATAGTATTCACATATAGCAGCACATAGTAGTAATAAATAAAATAATTGGGTAATATGGCATGGTAGTGCCTATGACAGCAAAACCGACATCAGCAAGTACATCCACATAATACATATGCATCCACTAGATGTAAAACAAAAATAAATTTAGTATATAGTTAAAAAAGTAAATTCATAACAAATTCATAAAGTATATAGGCGTAAGTACAGTAGAAGCATGATATATAGTATTCACATATAGCAGCACATAGTAGTATGTTTCACGCACGTGGCGTTGGCGGCATATTTAAACCCCACTCGGAGATGGCTGTGTGCAGCTGGTCTCTGCATGGAGTCTGCACACACTGGCCGTCTTGTCTGCTGGTGTTGTTTTTAGGAGCGATGTTTAGGTGAAAAATCTCTTTTCTCCTTCTACTCACACTTCATCTCTGTTCTGATTGTACTTGACCCTGCCTATGCTCATGGTTACTACCTTTTGTCTTAAGCCACTATACTAGCTTTTATAAATATTACCATTACTATCATTAAAGTTTACCTTATATATATTTTTTTTTTTTTTTTTTCTCCATGCTGGTTGTGCAATCAGTATCAGCTGTGGATAGTTAAAGGGGCCTTTATTTTCAGAGCCGCCCTGACTGGTGTCTGCAGACCTTATTGGCAGGACGCCGGCTGGACGGATCTCTCATCCTAATATCTTGTCTGCTGGTGTTTTAGGAGCGATTTTTAGGTGAAAAATCTTTTTTCTCCTACTACTCACACCTTTTCTTTTCTTGCTGACTGGTAATTCTGTCACTCTCCTTGTCTATCATGGTCTATGTACACCCTTCATCAATTTTCTTCACTTTTTGTTAAACTGCACACTCACACTTTCTTTTACACTATTACATTTCTTTAATTTTTGCACACCATTCACTGTTTACATTCATCTGCATATACTTACTACATAGTATATACTTGGCTTATGGCCAGCACTCTCTCTGTACTCTTTGAGGGTCACTATCAATTTTCAATTACTTTTGCATCACATTATTTTCATTAATCATACATACTATTAACATTTTGTTTTTAGATATGTTGTTTTCAACAATTGCCACACATTCCATATCTGATACTCTTCAACACTGCTGTATCTTTTTGGTTTCGCCTGATATCGCATCCATGCCTATGCCGCCTCAGTTGCCGGGGAGGGATCTTGCCCATGGCCCACCCTACGCCCACTGCCGCACACTGCACTTTCCATCCGGATTGATGAGTCTGCCCTGGCTAACCATTTACACGCATTAAATCCCCATTAATTTATTTTTATTTATATGGTTAGTATATTATATTATTCTTTATTCTATTCCATAGGAATTTTTTGGTCGCATCAGCTCCTGATGAGTGGGGAGACACCCACGAAACGCGTCGAGCTTTTGAAATGATGTCCCAGTTATACTTTATATGGAACTATATTTATTTTATTATGAATTTACTTTTTTAACTATATACTAAATTTATTTTTGTTTTACATCTAGTGGATGCATATCTATTATGTGGATGTACTTGCTGATGTCGGTTTTGCTGTCATAGGCACTACCATGCCATATTACCCAATTATTTTATTTACTACTACTATGTGCTGCTATATGTGAATACTATATATCATGCTTCTACTGTACTTACGCCTATATACTTTATGAATTTGTTATGAATTTACTTTAACTATATACTAAATTTATTTTTGTTTTACATCTAGTGGATGCATATGTATTATGTGGATGTACTTGCTGATGTCGGTTTTGCTGTCATAGGCACTACCATGCCATATTACCCAATTATTTTATTACTACTATGTGCTGCTATATGTGAATACTATATATCATGCTTCTACTGTACTTACGCCTATATACTTTATGAATTTGATCTTTATTATTTTTTATGATCTGTTACCGAACAATCAATAAAAAATTATATATATTTTTTTCAATGTGGTTAAAACCTACCTCCATTATCCTAGTGCTTCATTTTAAAGTCCCAAACTCCCTCTATTACGTATGGGCAGAGTAGGTAGAGTATGCCATATACAATTGTGTGCATTTTCCCACGTCAATTATCGATTTTATGGTTAATAGACGTTGGCAATCTGTGTTCTTGATATTCACAGGTGATGTTAATGGACAATAAATGTTTCACATGTGTATGTCTTGTTTTATTGTCTAGAGGGGTATATATATATATGCCTGTATGTTGGTGAAGCACTTTGGCTATGAGTAAGCACCGTAATTGGTGTGAAACTCATTAGCGGTGCGTGTTGGTATGCACTTATATCCATGGATGTATTTGGTTTCTGTTTTTATGAAAGAAAAGGTGAGCATTTGGAGTGCGACTATCAAGCGTTTGCTTTCATGTTCCTATTGCAACCAGAGCCGGCACCCAGTCTATCGTGGAGACAGCTGATACTGGGAGGGGTGATCATCTTAGAGCAGTGAACTCTCATTACTTCAATTGTCTAGTGGTGCACCATCACTGAACAAAGGGCTTGGAAGAAGTCTTAGCTGGTTTGGAAGACATCATTGTATGAAAGATTGTTCTTGGCTTAGATTTGGAACTGGAGGTCTCAGCAGGACAAAAGGAACCTTTAGAAGTAGAAGTTCTACTTGTCAAAGAACAAGCTTTTCTGGGGGTCTGGGGAAGGAGAGTATGCTTGGCCCTGTGATATCCTTGATGTACTTATCCCAAGAGGGGCCAAACAAGTGTTTATCTTCAAAGGTTAGCCGCTCAAGGCATTTCTTGCAGGGAAGTTTCATTGACCAGCATTTAAACCAAAGATCCTGTGCACGTAGACAACCAAGCTGTTTGTATAGTAACGTAGGGCAACTGTTAGGATGGAAATAAGATCTGGGGCTATGCACTCAGTCCAGACAGCAATCGTCAAACACACTGCCATGAAAGTAACCACAAGTTTCATGGTTGGAGAAGAGGACCCTTATTCTCATGTCCACTGGGTCAGTGAACACAGAATTATCCTCTAGGGGCTGTGAATGTCTTGGTAAGGCAAGAGATGGCAGTATTTACTACAGGAACTGTCCATTTTCATTAGAAACTTTACGCAATATGATATTGTTGTGCAAAGCTTTTGGGAAAATAAAAATCTTCTCGGGTGGGGCCAATCCCTGTAAAGAACAGGTTTCACAAGCAAGTGTACTGGGAAAGTAATTTTATTATGAGCTGGGATACTGAAACTGTTTTTAGATGCACATCCCTTTATGAACAAATATAGAAAGATTTTTGTGGGACATTTAAAGCGTAAAAAAACAACATAAAATATCAAAAAAATAAACTTTAATAAGTTAAAAAGAATGACTACATAGAATACATTCCAAAGAATCAATCACAAAATACACAGAGGTAGATGCAAAGCTGATTGAGACTAATCGGCTTTGCATCTAGCTCTGTGTATTTTGTGATCGATTCTTTGGAATGTCTATTCTATGTATTCATTCTTTTTAACTTATTAAAATGTATATATTTTTCGATATTGTTATTTTTGCGCTTTAAAAGTCCCACAAAAATCTTTCTATATTTGTTTTTACTTGGAAAGTGTTAGCAGGTTTAATGGACCCCTTATGTTGAGCATGTGGAGGATGCTCTAATGCTAAGCAGGTGCATACAGCATCAATAAGGGTAACAGTGGTATCTAAGTTTAGATGAAATTTCACCTGACGGAGTCTGATCTTGATCCAATTCCTCAGAAGCCGAGGGGGTGTTGTTCTAATCTACCACTTCCTCTGATAGTATATCTGCCTTAAGGGCAAAGTGAAAGACTAGGGAGCCTGAAGGGGTACACTTGAAACCCCTAGTTTTAATGGCCTCTATAGGGCCTGAAAATCTGCCCATGAATTAATACTATGTGGCAGAAAATTTCTCTCTAGCTAAAAAGGAAGAAGGTTGCATGGCCAAAGGGCCAGCAGAGTCTCCATAAGAGAGCAGGAGGTAAGACCAGGGTTAACAGTCCAAACAAAGGGTATTAGGGCCCTGTGAAAATAAATGACCACTCCTCTTTGAGCTCTGGGCCGAGTCTGAGCTAGTGAAGCAATCTGATCCCTTGTGCCAGCTCTACAGGCTGCTGCTCACCCAGGTAGACAACTAGCTCTAGATGTTGTGTAGTGCCAATGGATTGTAGACAGGGAGCTGTTGCCAAGTTGGAAGCTCACTCTAATGGTAAAAACTAAAAGATGCTGTCCTGTACTGCACTACTAAGCAAAGGGGTTTTCCACCAAATGGACTAGAAATTAAAAACTTCTGTAATGCGAATCACAGGGAGGGCCCCTACCTTCTTTTTTTTTTTTTGCACGGTCAGTTAACGTCTTTTATTAGTGAAAGTTTAATAGAAATACAACTATGAAAAAAAGTATATGCGCTATAGCAGAAAAGGGAAATTAAATAGTGCTAGTTTTATAATTAGCATTATACAGCATTTTGTAGGAGAGAAAAATGTGGAATGTATAGGTAGCTGTATATAATGTGATCCTGAAACAATTCTCACTATTGGCTGTCATTTGTGTAAAGCTTATCTCTCCATCAATTGTCATGTCTTACATAGCTTTCCACATTCTACTCTTTCAGTCTGTTTGAAAATATCATTACAGTTAGCAAGATGTGGGTTCAGTGACTCGCTAAAAATAATGCATGCATGCACACTTGTAAAACGATGGAGTTTATTTATAGAGCAGGCAATTCAACTTTCACAAACATTTGCCTATGGAGAAGCAATCATTCCCATTTCAAAACACATGCACCCGGAGGGTCTCCACAGAGGTGGTTTGTGAAAGTCACCTTTGCTACTCTATAAAACAAATCCCTAAACTCCAATGGGTCTTGTGGATTTTTAATGTCAATATTTCTATATTGTATCAAAATAAAGTGGTATGATAGAATAGGTTCAAGCTATCAGTTGGTATCCAATGTCAACATAACAACAAAGTAAACCAAGAAAAGTAGTGTCATTTCCACCATAGACAAAGGGTAAGTAACTTGACCTATTAGTCATGAACAAGCAAGATACACTTGTCAAAAGGGAGAGGAGAGGAAGGGGGGGGGGGGGGAGAAGGGCCATGGAGGAAGGAGGAGAGAGGAGGAGGTCAGGCTATTCACCAGTGTGTAGCACACCCATGTTAGTGATTCTTGGATTGGTTTACAGTAACCATGAATATTAAACAGTTTTCAAATCTTGACTGTACACTTAGATAACCATAGATTCCACTTATCTCTGAATGATGTAACAGTGAGGTTGGTGATGGCCAACAGTTTTTCCATCTCACATTGGTGATTTAGGGTAAGAATGGCATCAAGAGGGGAAGGTGGGTGTGTTCCACAATCTCGTGATTGTGAGTTTTACTGCTAGTAGAAGTTGTGTAGCCACTACTCACATATTGGGTGGTAGTTCCTGGATAGTCAGGTGTAAGATGGCTAGTTCAGGGTTGGGAGCTATGTGATGGCCACCTCTGTCTGACAGTATGGAGAAGATTTTGTTCCATAATTACCTTATTGATATGCAGGACCATAATATGTGGAATAGTGTACCAGATTCTCTGTACTTTCTCCAGCAGAGGGCTGTGTGTGAGGGGTAAAACTTGGAGAGTTTGAATGGAGCAAGATACCAGGAGTGTACTACATTCTGGAAGAGTTCCCAGTGATTCGCACACCTAGTTGAGGTATACTGTATGTGATAGAAAAGGTTTCTTTCCAATATGTATCTGTAAAGGTCTTGTCTAAGGTTGCTTCCCATTTGGTAATGGTAATTGAAAAGGAATCCTGGATATTGAACACATTATAAAATAGGGAGATCCCTTTTAATAGAGTTTCAGCTTCTTGGAGGAATGCAAGTATCGTGGCTGGTATTTCTAAGTTTAAGGGTAGGGGGTGTTTATGAAGGAAGGATCAAACTCGTAGGTAAGTAAAGTGTGCTAAAGGAGGAAGATTAAAATGAGAGGATAGGTATGCAAAAGTGTGTAGGGTTGTTCCCTGGTATAGGTCTTTCAGTAGGGTAAGACCTTTAGAGTCCCATAGTTTGAGGTCAATACAGGGTATAAAGTGCCGATAGTGGGATAGGGAGTTTTTTTTTTAGTGACCCTAACCACATCTTGATAGAGGTTTGCACTGTTGGAATAAGGGAAGTCACTACAATTTTTTAAACTCATAAGAGGCCTGCACTGGACAAGCAAGCAATAACGCAGGAGCTCAGAGTTGGGGAAGCATACTACTCATGCTGGTCATAACCATTTATCGTTACCACAAAAAGTGTTTTCCAACAAGATCAATGGTTGAAAACTCCATTTATGCTGTTCCATTGCTCCCAAATATCTAATCTTCACTTTTCTGTGTCACACAAGGGTCGTTATGCTGAAAGATGAAGTTCCTTCTCATGTACAGCTTTCTATCAGAAGCCTGAAGGCTTTGTGTCAACAGTGACTGGTATTTGGAACTGTTCATAATTTCCTCTACCTTGACTAAGGCCACTGTTCTAGCTGAAGAATAACCGACCCAAAGCATGATGCTACCACCAGCATGCTTCACTGTGGGTATGGTGTTCTATTGGTGATGTGGTTTTGTTTTTGCGCCAAATACATCTTTTGGAATTATGGCCAAAAAGTTCAACCTTTGTTTCATCAGACCATAAGCACATTTTCCCACATGCTTTTGGGGGACTTCAGATATGCTTTTGCAAGATTTAGCCAGACTTGGATGTTTTTCTTTGTGAAAAAAGGCTTCCGCCCTGCCACTCTACCCCATAGTCCAGACATATGAAGAATACAGGAGATTGCTGTCACATGCACCATACAGCCAGTACTTGTCAGATATTCCTGCAGCTCCTTTAATGTTGTTGTAGGCCTCTTGGCAGCCTCCCTGACCAGTTTTTGTCTCATCTTTTCATAAATTTTGGAGGGACGTCACTGTTGTGCCATATTTTCTCCCCTTGATAAGGACTGTCTTCACTGTCTTCCATGGTATATCTAATGCCTTGGAAATTTTGTACCCTTCTCCTGACTTTTACTTTTTAACAATGAGATCCCTCTCATGCTTTGGAAGCTCTAGACTATGTAGACCATGGCTTTTGCTGTAGGATGCGACTAAAGAAAATGTCAGAAAAGACCTACTAGAACAGCTGAACTTTATTTGGGGTTATCAGAGGAACTTTAAATGATGGAAGGTTGTAAACACAGCTACATCCCCAGTTATACGAGGGTGTGCACACTTATTCAACTAAATTACTTTAGTTTTTTAGTTTTACTATCCCCCTAAAATATCTCAGATTGTTTTTCAACTGAGTTGGACAGTTTATAGGTCACAATAAAAAGGTAGAAAAAGTGCTGAAATTATGCATCTTTGTCTCTTTTTTTTTTACACAGAAACCTGACAATTTAACAGGGGTGTGCAAGCTTTTTATATCCACTGTACATAATGTTTTAAGGTTTACTGAAAATTGTGTTTGTGTGCACCAAAATTCATTTAAATATATTTTTTCCTTTAAATGTGCATTTGATAAACTGTTGCACAGTGCAACATAAAAATTGCAACAACAACCATTTTACTCAACAAGGACTCTGCTTAAAAATATATATATATTATTAGGGGGTTATAAGTAATTTCTGTAGCAAAAAATAAAAATGCTGATTTCACATGTATGAGAGAAATGTCAGAATTGGCCTGCACTTGAAGTCGTTTTTAAGAGGCCACAGCAATGCAAATAATTTCTTTATACCTCACCGAGTATTTTTGAATCAAGAACTAATAACATACAGTGAGGAGCAGGAGATCATGATGGCGAACCAGCTGCCCCTCACGCCACCAGATGGATCCAGTAACAGAAATCCCCCAGAGAGATGTCCCAGTCCTCTGTATTCCTGGGACTCCACACAGGAACATCAGGAGATCCTTGAAGGCCATGTGGAGAACCATGTGATTGCCATTAAAGAGGAACATACAGATGAAGATGAGATGTATCTGAAGGATGAGGAGCACTGTCAAGGGGAGGGAATTCCTCTGGAGATGAGCACAGATAGATCCAGTAACAGAAATACCCCAGAGAGATGCTCCAGTCCTCTTTATACTCAGGATTCCACACAGGATGATCATAACATTTCAAACAAGGACCTGAATGAAAATCTCATTATTAAAAGTAGAGGTGAAGGAAGAAGACAGACAATCTATCTGGTAACGAGTCAAATAAGGAGGAGGAAATTCCTAGAGAGATCAGCACAGATGGACGATACAGAAGATTAAAAATGCGTAAACGTCAACTTGCTGCTCCGAATGGAGAAAAGAGAAAATAAAGAATCGGTAAGCCGTTGTCTTGCAGCGACTGCGGAAAGAGGTTTTCACAGAGGTCCCAGTTAAACTATCACCGACGAATACACACAGGAGAGAAGCCCTACTCGTGTCCTGACTGTGGAAAATGTTTCAGGCAAAAAGATATTCTATTCCGGCACCAGATCACCCACACGGGGGAGAAGCCATACTCGTGTCCGGAATGTGGGAAGCTTTTTACCCAGAAGGCCTCTCTTGGCAAACACCAGGCTTTACATTCGGGGGAGAAACCCTATTCATGCTCAGACTGTGGGAAGTCCTACTGCCAGAAGTCAACGCTGGTCAAACACCAACAGGTCTCCATGAAGAATAAGCCTTTCTCCTGCGATGACTGCGGAAAATGCTTTGAGAAGTCCATCCTCATTGGGCATCAGAGAACCCACACGGGCGAAAAGCCGTTTACCTGTGCTGAGTGCGGGAGGAGCTTCGCTTTGCGTTCCACTCTCCTGGTTCATCAGTCCATGCACTCAGGTGACAAGCCGCTCTCATGTTCCCTCTGTGGAAAGGGCTTTCTGCACAAATCCAGTCTTATCCTCCATCTTAGAGTCCACACGGGGGAGAGGCCCTGCTCCTGCTCGGAAAGTGGGAAGTGTTTTATGCGCAGAGCTTGGCTGGTTGAACATCAGAGGCACCACATGGGAGAGAAGCCATATTCATGCTCAGAATGTGGCCACAGATTCACGGAGAGGCAGTTGCTCAACTTCCATCAGAAGAAGCACGCTGATAACAGCCAAAACTCCTGCATGATCTGTGGCAGATGCTTCATACACAAGTCCAGCTTTGTCAAACATTGGAAAATCCATACCGGTGAGAAGCAGTTTTCCTGTGCCGAATGTGGGAAGAGCTTTGCTCATAAAATCACACTTAGACCGACACCAAAACATCCACACTGGCGAGAGGCCTTTCTCCTGTGAAGAGTTCGGAGAAACCTTTCAGTGGAAGACTCCTTTGTTGAACACCAAGCCATGCATTCGGGCAAGAGGCCGTTCTCCTGTTCAGACTGCAGGAAATGCTTTGCACACAAGTCACAGATGGAAAGACACCAAAGGGTTCACACTGGGGAGAAGCCCTTTTCCTGTGCGGAGTGCGGCAAATGTTTCCAGTGGAAGGCCGACATGGTCTGCCACCAGGCCATGCACAGTAGTGAGAATCCATATTCATGCCCAGATTGCGGAAGATCCTTCACCAGGAAGTTTTCCCTCAACAGACATAAAAAAAAAAGCAACTGTGTGCAAAACCAGTTTGACGTCCATGCATATCGTCCCTACAAGTCTCAAATTGCATTGGATATTTTTTGCATCTGTAGATACAAAGGAAAGACTGAACTGCTGCAAGTCCTGAGCCTATTCCTCTGGCCACCTTCAAGTGCCGATTTCAGAATCTAATCCTGCTCGGCATATATGGAAAAAACGACAATGGCGCACTTCCATAAAATCCCACCATGAATTTTAACTACCGGCCAACTGCTCACAGTAAATATACTGTGAGCGGGCGATGGGTACAGGCACAGTCAATCACATACATGTACATGATGGCCTTCTACCAGGTTTGGAGCACGCATGTGCTTACCCATGTGACCCATGCTGCGAGTGGAAACGGCAGGAGTTTGGCAGCAGATTTTAGCCAATGATGTTGGCTGAAATCAGCTGATTCGCTGTGTCCAATCTCACAGAGTTCTGTGTTTACAAACACAGTCTGTGTTTACAAGAGTGGTCTGGCTGTTTCTTCTTCCTGAAAAGCAGGGAGAAAAAACTGCCAGATTTAGTAAGTAAAAGCAGCACACATTACACATTGTTAGGCACACAATTAACTTCTTAATTGCCCCTAGACAATAACCCCTTCCCAGCCAGTGTCATTAGTACATTATTATCACTGTATTATTGTCACTAGCGATATCAGTATCAGTTAGTGACTCTTCTTGCCAGTGTCTGTTAGCACCAGATTGCCCTCTACCCTATAACAGTCACACTACATGTCTCTGATCACCACTGTTACAGTATAGTGTCTATAGCTACAAAAATTGGAGTATACAGTAGCTCACAAAAGTGAGTACACCCCTCACATTTTTGTAAATATTTTATTATATCTTTTTATATCTACAATATAAAGTAGTGAGTGTACAGCTTGTATAACAGTGTACATTTGCTGTCCCCTCAAAATAACTCAACACACAGCCATTAATGTCTAAACCGCTGACAACAAAAGTTTGTACACCCCTAAGTGAAAATGGCCAAATTGGGCCCAATTAGCCATTTTCCCTCCCTGGTGTCATGCGACTATTGTTATATATAAAAAAAATATATTAAAAAAAAAAAAAAAAAAGAACGAATAACGTATGTAAAATGACTACAAAACATATATACCAATTTGTTAAACATGCATATATAAGGACAGGGAAAAAAAGGGGTAGACCAAACCCCGGGACTTTAAAGGTGCTGAGTAATATGAGGTAAGCAGGTATTCAGAGAGTATGCATCATAAAATAACACATTTTATTTCATTTACAAAAGTACAAAACAATATTTACAATTCATTAAAATTGTTATGCACATCAATATTCTACAATAAAGCAAAACGAATATTTATCACTCAGAGTATGCCACTCAACATGTTTTGCTCATCTGAGCTTCCTCAGGAGTTTAAGGTACACTTTGTGGATAGACTAGAAACAATAAGAAGATATATATAAAAATATATCACAAAAACATTAACAATAAGCTTGTAGGATAACATACTCCCAGTAATGCCCATTTAATGGGCACAACATTTATAAATATACAGTATCAAAATACGTGTCCCTTATATTGAAAAAATGCATGGAAACTCCAATCAGCCACCATATTGGTATTAATCATAATTTTTATAGCAGAAAATGCATTTTTACGCATTAGAACATGTCCCACCAGGACCCAGGGGAGGGGATTATGATAAGATTATTTTACAACAGGAGGCTAGATGGATTTATGAATTGTCAACGTTGAAATACCCTGGACTCAGTCATGCTATGAGTTTTAAATGTTTTTTGTGATTTTAATTTTTTTTTCCTGTCCATATTTGATCTATATACCTTTTTCCAAAATAATTCTGATTATTCAATTAATTTGGATTCTGTCACCTGATGTGCCTGAACTCCATTGGGGGTTCACACGGACGCCCGGCGTACATTAGCGGTTAGGCGGAGAATCAGCCGCCTGCTTATACTGTGCCCTATTCAAATTAGTGCACACTGTGGAGCATTCTGTGCTGTGCAATATTTTAGCGCCATTTAGTCCTGTGTCCCGAATGTGAGTTTGGGTATCCAGAGCTTAAGATGGCTCTTTTGATGCAGGGAATGCTTACATGTCCCCTGTTTGTTATACCAGAAATTGCAATCGGTGCGCATGCGCAATATGGGGATGTGACGTGAGATACATCACTCCCGGAAGTTTTCCTTGTTCTCAAGTAATGAAGGAACGTATGTGCGGGATTACTTCTATGGCGCTATACGCTCCATTTTTCTTAATCCAGCCAGTCAGTCGCTCCCATTGGCCTCTCTCCATATGCGTCCGCAGTCTGGCAGTGACGTCAGATACCGCCGGGTTGGGAGGGTTACTTAGATGCGGTGCATTCACCGCCAACTTTCTGCCGTTGTCAGCGCATATTTGGGTGGTCTATTCATCTATCACCCGATGGTCTGCAAACTTTCTTGCTACACTACATCAAGTGCGTCAGTCCTTTGTATTTAGATACCTCTATATGTATAGGGCATCTTTCTTTGGGTTTTTCCCCATTATGCTTTAATGCCAAATGGGTCAAGCCACTATTGAATGATTAACACGTTTACGTCTATAGATGAGGACATTTCTCCAGTATAGGACCTCTCCGATTCTACCCTAATGTAATAGTCAGGTAATTATTAATTTATCATAGTAGACAGATGGATATTTGAGGTGGATTTGGTATATCCAATTCCTTTTTTTTTATATAGATCATCTCCGTCACTAACCCCCCTGTGGCCCCTGAACTCAGGCATATCCCTTTGTGCGATTCAGAATTCAGTTTTCAAAAATATTTATCGGTTGGCTGCTACATTTGTCGCGGTGTGATTCACCAATTGGCATATTTTTGGTAAGACCACATATGGACCTACATTTATAATACTCAACAAACCTAATATAAATATGTTGATACTGTATATTTATAAATGTTGTTGTGCCCATTAAATGGGCATTACTGGGAGTATGTTATCCTACAAGCTTATTAATGTTTTTGTGATATATATTTGATCTATATCTTCTTATTGTTTCTAGTCTATCCACAAAGTGTACCTTAAACTCCTGAGGAAGCTCAGATGAGCGAAACATGGTTGAGTGGCATACTCTGAGTGATAAATATTTCTTCCTTTTGCTTTATTGTAGAATATTGATGTGGATAACAATTTTAATAAATTGTAAATATTGTTTTGTACCTTTGTAAAGGAAATAAAACGTGTTATTTTACCATACATACTCTCTGAATACCTGCTTACCTCACATTACTCAGCACCTTTAAAGTCCCGGGGTTTTGTCTACCCCTTTTTTCCCCCATCTGTATTTTTATTAATTTAGGGATGTGGTGCTAAGTTTGTGTGTCTCTGCCTTCATTGTTTTGATGCATATATAAGGCTTGTTAGTCCATGTCAGCAAGTGTAGAGAATGCGAAATAAGGAGACAGTAAATCCAGTTAGATTACAGCAAGTATGGTTGGCCAAACGAACCCAAGAAGTAGGATGATGTCATCACCATGATGACATGCCCTAGCAAAATATCTTATAAAAAGCATCAGAGTATTTTTTATGCAGTGAAATGGTCCAGAACACTACATGAAGGATAAAAAACAAAGCATTATGCCTGTAGTCCATGTTGACTGCATGTATTTCAACTAAACTAAAATTTTCACTAGAGTGCAATCTTACCAGTAAAAAAAATCACCTTGATTGCTAAAAAATGCTAATAATGTGTTACATATGTGGCTTTCAAATCAAAAAGGGATTGTGTACAAATGTCCACTGCAGTCTATCCTAATTTTAGCTCCCTTTGCAATACCTCTAAAGCCTCGTACACACGGTCGGATTTTCCGACGGGAAATGTGTGATGACAGGCTGTTGGTGGAAAATCGACCGTTTGTATGCTCCATCGGACAATTGTTGTCAGTTTTCTGCGAACAAATGATGGATTGCAGACTAACATTTTCCGTGGACAAATGTCTGTTGTCGGATTTTCCAAGCGTGTATACACAAGTCCATCAGACAAAAGTCCAAGTACAAACACGCATGCTCGGAAGAAAGGACGAGCCAGAAGCGGTCGGTCTTGTAAACTAGCGATCATAACGGAGAATTAACATTTGTGACGCGGCAAATTATGAAATCTCAAGATGCAGAGCACATTCTCTTCTTCTTTAACCACTTTCAGACCGGACCAATTTGCTGGTCAAAGACCAGACCACTTTTTGCGATTCGGCACTGCGTCGCTTTAACTGACAATTGCGCGGTCGTGCGACATGGCTCCCAAACAAATTAACGTCCTTTTTTTCCCACATATAGAGCTTTCTTTTGGTGGTATTTGAACACCCCTGCGGTTTTTATTTTTTGCGCTATAAACAAAAATAGAGCGATAATTTTGAAAAAAACGCATTATTTTTTACTTTTTGTAATAATAAATATCCCCCAAAAATATATAAAAAAACATTTTTTTCCCTCAGTTTAGGCCGATACGTATTCTTCTACATATTTTTGGTAAAAAAAATCGCAATAAGCGATTATTGATTGGTTTGCGCAAAAGTTATAGCGTTTACAAAATAGGGATAGTTTTATAGCATTTTTATTAATAATTTATTATTTTTTTTTTTTACTAGTAATGGCGGCGATCTGCGATTTTTATTGTGACTGCGACATTGTGGGGGACCCATCGGACATTTTTGACACATTTTTGGGACCATTGTCATTTATACAGTAATCACTGCTATATAAATGCAGTGATTCCTGTGTAAATGACACTGGCAGTGAAAGGGTTAACCAGTGGGTGGCAGTGTAGGGGTTAAGTGTTCCTAGGGGTGTGTTACTAACTGTGGGGGGGTTGGGCTGTCATTTAGTGTACACTGATCTCTGCTCCAATCACATGGAGCAGAGATCAGCGTCACTAGTTGCTGGGCAGAATGGGAAAATGTTGTTTATACAGCATTTCCTCCATTCGGCCGCTCCGTGAGACGATCGCAGGGATGGCCGCGGCGATCGAGTCCGCGGGTCCCGCGACCGGACTCACGGGGGTCCCGACCAGCGCGGGAGCGCGCCGCCGGCGGCGCGCTCCCGATGGCACGGCGGCAACGAATATTGGACGTACATGTACGCCAATATGCCTGCCCGTGCCATTCTGTCGACGTACATCGTCGTGCGCTGGTCGGGAAGTGGTTAATGGGATAATAATGAAGCTGCTTTTAGAGTTCTTGCAAACTCATTTTCAAAGGCTTTTTTTTTTTCTAGTGATAACAAGAATTAGTTACACCATTATGCCGTTTTTAGGATCAAAAGATGCAACTATATTGGTGTTCCTTGTTAATTTTACATTGTATTTTTTTTTTATGTAACTGCCTACTCCCAAACTGTGTTTTGCAGTAAAACACATAGCCAAGTACTATTCTCCAAATACTGCAGCTCCTTACTTTTAAAATAAGGACACTTACCTGTCCAGGGCGCCCACGATGTCGGCACCCGAAGCCGACCTGTCCCTTGGCTCTCGGGTGGAGGAGCTGCCATCTTCGTCAAGGGAATCAGGAAGTGATGTGGCTTCACTTCCTGGTTCCCCAATGCGCTGCACAATCCCACTGGTCCCTGCTGTCTTCTGGGACCTGTGTGTCTCACAGAAGGCAGTGGGGGGTGACAGAGAAGGTGCCATAACTGGCGTAGATACCCACGGGTGGCCCAGAAGTGGGAGCAAAATACCTGTATTAGACAGGTATCTGCTCCCCCCTCCCCCCTGAAAAGGTGCCAAATGTGACACCGGAGGGGGGGAGAATTCCAAAAAGCACAAGTTCCATTTTAGGTTGGAACTCCGGTTTAACTAAAAAGTGCATTCTATGCATCCGAAAATATAATAAATCAAATCATAATTATTCAACTAAAAAAATAAATTAAAAGCTTCATGCACATGGCCTGCTTCTTAATATAGGGGGTCGACAATGCCAAGAGTTGGTGAAAGCAGGGGCCCGTCATCCGGAGAGAATTCTGAAAAACATCTGGATTATTCTCCTGGAGCTCCCGCAGCAAAGGCATATGACATAACTGGTCACGATTAGTTAAGCAACCCCCAATTTTTGGTCCAAGAACTCCTCCTCCTCCTGTTCCTGGACTGGACTTGGGTCAAAGCAATATCTCCAAGGCCAATAATAATTAGCACTTTATCTCCTCCGATTACGCAACATGTCTGGTTAACGAACGGCCCTTCAGAAACCAACTGAAAAGCATAAAATGAAAAGCACAAACTGAAAACCACTAAATGAAAAGCGCAAATCACGCACAAACTTCTACTAACACAAATTAGCAGAAGGAGCCCAAAGGGTGGTGCCAAAGAGCTGAAAAAACATGATAGTGTATACGTATATCTTTGTCATTTTCCTCTTGAGCTCTACCAACTTGATTTTAAGTGAGTAAATTATTAATACCTTTAATATTGAAGGATGTTTATCCCTATTGTTGCAAATATTTGCAACATTACTACCATAAATTTTTATTTTATTGATAAACAATATTTATATTTGTTAGCTGGATCTTTTGCCCTCTACGGTTTTTGGCGTTTATAGATCTGTGGGTGTCACGTACCTAGTAGTTGAGCCTGGAATGCAGGGATCGGCCCCTCGTATCCCCCTGGCTAATGAACCCCTGGAGATGAGGACAGGTATTCAAAAGTTCAGGGGGCACAAGTGCCTGGCAGATGGAGACTGGTCCAGATGAACAGCTGGGCACCGACAGCGAGTAGGTAGAGCTGGTAGGACTGATCTGTACTAGGCAGGCACCAGTGGATGGACTGCTGGGCAGGTGGTCGTCAGGAGGCACCAGGAACCCAATGGGTAAGCAGAAACAGAAGTATCGGGTACAGGCCGGGTCAGCAGGAATCGGTCAGCAAGGTACAAGGGATGAGGCAGAGACTTGGTCAGACAAGCAGAGGTCGTAGGCAGGCAGCAACGGATCGGAGTCAAGGAACAAGCCGGATATCAGGAACCAGGGTAACGGGTACAGATTCAGATAGCAAGATCACGGACACGCTGTAGACTGGACAGCACGGGTGGAAGGGAGCCAGTGACTAAAGAAGGCCTTAGGGCGCCAAACGGACGTACGACGGATCAGCGCGCCCTCGCAAGGAAACGTGCTCCCGTTCGTAACCCACGTGCGCGCTCGTTCGTGTTGACGCGAGTGCGATCGTTGGCTTTAGCGCGCGTCAAAGGAAAACGACGGGCTCTCCACGACGGGTTTCTACGGGTAAGTCTCTTGTACACGACCGGGGTGCCCGAGTGATCGTGACATTGCCCCCCCCCCCAAGGGGCAGCCTCAGGATGCCTAACCAAGCCCACTTGTTCGGATAGGACTTCTTGAAGGCACGGATGAGTCTCTTGGCGTGGATGTTGGCTTCTGGCTCCCAGGAGTTCTCCTCAGGTCCGTACCCCTTCCACTTGACCAAGAATTGAACCTGGTTCTGTCTCTTTCTACAATCCAGAATGGCCTCCACTTCGAACTCAATCTCCCCATTGACCAACACGGGTTCCGGAGGGCTGGAGATTCTGTCAGTAAAGGGATCCATGACTGTGGGTTTGAGGAGTGACACATGGAAAACTGGATGGATTCGGAAGGATTCAGGAAGTTTGAGTTCAAACGCTACGTCGTTTAGTTTCCTCTTGATCGGGAAAGGACCTATGAACTTCGGGCCCAACTTCTTAGAAGGGCAGGAGAGTTTAAGATTCAGGGTAGACAGCCAGACCCGATCCCCAACCTTAAGATCCAGCTCCCCTCTCCTCTTTCGGTCGTAGATTTCTTTACTGTGCTCCTGTGATCTGGCCAGAGTTTGCTGTAGAAGCTTGTTGTTTTCTTCAAAGAAATTCAGGTTCTTTTGAACCGCTGGCACCGAGCACTCAGGAAGGTCGCCAGACAGGAACAACGGGTGGAACCCAAAGTTCGCATAGAAAGGGGATTGCTTGGTGGCCGAGTGGATAGTATTATTGTACGCAAACTCCGCCATTGGTAAAAGAGAGGCCCAGTCGTCTTGAGAGAAGGACGAAAAACAGCGAAGGTATTGCTCCAGTGTCTGATTCGTCCTTTCGGTCTGGCCGTTGGTCTGCGGGTGGTAGGCTGAGGATAGGCAAAGGTCAATCTTCAATGTTTCACAGAGCGCCCTCCAAAACCTTGAGGTGAACTGCACCCCCCTATCGGATGTGATGTTAGCAGGAATGCCATGAAGCCTCACAATTTCTTTCATAAAAATGTTAGCTGTCTCCGTGGCTGAAGGGGTGCCCTTCATGGGCAAGAAGTGTGCCATCTTGGTGAGTCGGTCGACTACGACGAAGATCGTGGAGTGGTTTTCGGAGGGGGGAAGTTCAACGATGAAGTCCATGGAGATCATCCTCCACGGTCTGTCGGGAACGGGTAGTGGTCTTAGTAGACCCCAGGCTTTTAACTTGTCGCCCTTACTTCGGATGCAAGTGGTGCAAGCTTGTACGTAATTCTTGCAGTCGTCCTTCATCCGTGGCCACCAGAAGGTACGCCTGAGTAATTCCAGGGTCTTGAATATCCCAAAGTGACCAGCCAAGGGGTGGTCATGACAGGAGGCCAGAACCAGAGTCCGAGCTGTCTGGGGGACGAAAATCATGTTCTCAGACCATAGAAGGCCATCACTGGAGGATAACGGGGTACCGGATGGAGGTATAGCGCCTATGGACGCCTGCTAAAGCTGAGACATCACACCTCCCTGGAGAAGAAGGAAGTTCCCAGCAGGGAGGATGGTATCAATAGGTGGCAAGTTCTCCGGCTGGCTGAACATGCGGGATAAAGCGTCCGGCTTAGTATTTTTGGATCCGGGACGGTAGGTAATATGGAATACAAATCTTGAGAAGAAGAGTGCCCACCTGGCCTGACGAGGCTTTAGTCTCCTAGCTGTCTTCAGGTACTCCAGATTTTTGTGGTCGGTATAGACCAAGATTGGGTGGGTAGCCCCTTCCAGCAAGTAGCGCCACTCTTCAAGTGCGGACTTAATGGCTAGTAACTCACGGTCTCCGACGTCATAATTTCTTTCGGCCTCTGATAGCTTTCGAGAGAAGAAGGCGACCGGATGGAGTAAGGACTTGGGTCCCTGCCTCTGGGACAGTATTGCTCCAACTGCTATTTCTGAAGCGTCAACTTCAAGGGTATACGGTAGAGCAGGATCGGGATGTTTCAGGACCGAGGCTGAGACAAATAGATTCTTCAGGGCCTGGAAGGCCTCTTGTGCTTCAGGAGTCCAATGAAACCTTCGGTTCTGTTTGGTCAGCTCGGTAATGGGAGCGATAATAGCAGAAAACCCCTTTATGAACTTGCGGTAGAAATTAGCAAAGCCCACAAACCGCTGGACTCCCTTTCTATCTGAAGGAGCAGGCCAATCTTGGATTGCTGAGATCTTCTGTGGATCCATCTCTACTCCCCTTACCGAGATGACCAAGCCGAGGAACTGGATACTCTGCTGTTCAAAAATACACTTTTCGGGTTTGGCGTACAAACCGTGGAGACGGAGACGGGTCAGTACCTTCTTCACGTGTTCCCGATGAATGGCTAGGGTGGAAGAGAAAATTAAAATATCATCCAGGTAAATAATTACAAACAAATCTAGATAGTCCCTAAAAATGTCGTTAACAAAGTGCTGGAAAGTGGCCGGGGCATTACACAATCCAAATGGCATCACTAAGTATTCGTAATGCCCGAAGCGGGTGCGGAAGGCAGTTTTCCACTCGTCACCTCTCCTGATACGTACGAGGTTATAGGCGCCCCGAAGATCCAACTTTGAGAAGAACTTAGCGGACCCCAGTCTTTGAAAAAGTTCAGGTACCAGCGGCAGGGGGTAACGATTTTTAATGGTGATTTTATTCAGGGCCCGATAGTCCACACATGGGCGTAGGGAGTGGTCTTTTTCTTCTACAAAGAAAATTCCAGCGCCCGCCGGGGAGGTGGAGGGCCGAATAAATCCCTTTTCTAGACTGTCATCTAGATATGACTTCAGGGCACTCAGTTCAGACTCGGAAAGAGGGAAGATCCTTCCAAAGGGGATTTCTGCCCCCGGGAGCAGTTCTATAGGGCAGTCATATGGCCTATGGGGAGGAAGGGTCTCTGCCCCCTTTTTGCTGAAGACATCTAGGAAAGCGTGATACTCCTTGGGTACCGCTTGTCGGGTTTCGTCATCGGATTCTGAACAGAGAAGAACCGAGGAGTCCCCGTCGGGGTTCCGGCAGCAATGCTGGAGGCAGTAATCCGAAGGAAATTCGATGGTTCCGGTGACCCAATCAATCCGTGGGTTGTGTGCCTTCAACCAAGGCATACCAAGGATGATTGGAAACAGGGGAGACTGAATGACGTCCAGGCACAAGAGTTCTCGGTGAGTTCCGGCGATGACAGCGGGTAGGGGGCTAGTCTCCTGAGTCACTGGTCCTGATCCCAAGGTAGACCCGTCAGCTAGGTATACCGAGAGCCCCTTCTCTCTTGGTCTGAGGGGAATCCTATTTCTTCGGGCGAAGGACGAGTCGACGAAGCCACTGCAAGCCCCGGAATCAATAACCGCGTAGGTTAGGATAGTCCTTCCTGGGAGCTGCAACAGGACAGGGACAGCCAGATGAGAAGGGTTATCAGTCAACACAGATGAGGGGACAGGTGGAACAAGGAGGCACTTACGTATCTTAGCTGGGCAGGAACGAACAAAGTGCCCCGGCTCTCCGCAATACAGACAAAGGTTGTTGACCCGGCGACGTTGGCGTTCTTCTGGAGTCAGAGACGGGCGAAGTAGCCCCAGCTGCATGGGTTCCGGGGTGTCCAATGTGGATGCGGATGGAGCAGGAGGAGTTGGGTGACTAGGCACCCGTGGTAACATCCAGATTGGACGAGTAGCTGCGGAGGAACGTTCCTGGCGGCGTTCCCTCAAGCGCCTGTCGATTTGGATGGAGGTGTCTATCAGGGCTTCTAATGTCTCGGGGATGCCCACACGAGCCAACTCATCTTTCAGGGCCTCGGAGAGACCCAAGCGGAACTGATAACGCAGGGCCGCGTTGTTCCATTCTGTGTCCGCGCTCCATCGCCGGAATTCTGAGACATAGTCCTCCACAGGTCTACGACCTTGTTGCAGGGCACGTAGGGCTGCTTCTGCGGTTGCAGCGAGTTGGGGGTCCTCGTAGAGTCTGGACATTGCCTGAAAGAAGGTATCCACAGAGTCTAGAGATGGGTCTTTCCGCTCCAACAGACGGTGTGCCCAGGCCTGAGGTTCATCTGTCAACAAAGAGATGATGAATCCCACCTTCGTTGCTTCAAGAGAGAAGGTCCGGGGTTGCAAAGCAAAATAAAGTTCGCATGAGTTGCGGAAGGCCCTGAACTTGTTTCGGTCTCCCGTGAATCGTTCCGGGGTTGGAACCCTAGGTTCAGGTGGCAACATGACTACTGAAGGTGGGGCATGGGCCCCTGGAGCGGCTGGTGCTGAAGCAGATAGTGCCTGAACTTGTTCCTCCAGTCTTCCGTAGCCCTCCTGCAAACTCTTAACTGCTTGAGTAAGGCCGGCCAGATGATGGCAGAGCTCGTCCATGGGGGAGGCTCCCTGCGCAGGCTCGGACATGGCTGTCCAGTACTGTCACGTACCTAGTAGTTGAGCCTGGAATGCAGGGATCGGCCCCTCGTATCCCCCTGGCTAATGAACCCCTGGAGATGAGGACAGGTATTCAAAAGTTCAGGGGGCACAAGTGCCTGGCAGATGGAGACTGGTCCAGATGAACAGCTGGGCACCGACAGCGAGTAGGTAGAGCTGGTAGGACTGATCTGTAGCAGGCAGGCACCAGTGGATGGACTGCTGGGCAGGTGGTCGTCAGGAGGCACCAGGAACCCAATGGGTAAGCAGAAACAGAAGTATCGGGTACAGGCCGGGTCAGCAGGAATCGGTCAGCAAGGTACAAGGGATGAGGCAGAGACGTGGTCAGACAAGCAGAGGTCGTAGGCAGGCAGCAACGGATCGGAGTCAAGGAACAAGCCGGATATCAGGAACCAGGATAAAGGGTACAGATTCAGATAGCAAGATCACGGACACGCTGTAGACTGGACAGCACGGGTGGAAGGGAGCCAGTGACTAAAGAAGGCCTTAGGGCGCCAAACGGACGTACGACGGATCAGCGCGCCCTCGCAAGGAAACGTGCTCCCGTTCGTAACCCACATGCGCGTGCGCGCTCGTTCGTGTTGACGCGAGTGCGATCGTTGGCTTTAGCGCGCGTCAAAGGAAAACGGCGGGCTCTCCACGACGGGTTTCTACGGGTAAGTCTCTTGTACACGACCGGGGTGCCCGAGTGATCGTGACAGTGGGGTTACCAGTGGTTGTTTAATATCTGGCAGTGGCTTGGAGTGGTTTACTTGGTCTGGGTAAGCAGTGTTCATCTTCTAAGTGGTACTTTCCTTCCAATGTGTCTCTTTATATATTATATTTTTTGCTGTTAATTTTGTGTATTTTTGTATTTCAAACTTAGCGTTTTTATCGATTAACTAATACGGACATCCCCTGAGGAAGCATATTTGCAAAACATGTTGGATAATGTGCAACAATCCATCTTCATTTAATCGATCGTCTTGATCAGTCAAACCACAATTGTATAATTTCACTGTCATTTAATTTTAATCATGTTTTGAATAAAATTTGTATAATTTTATACTGCACGTTGTCCAATTTTCTTGTTAGTTAGCACCGTCAAAATCCCTATTCACTCTCCATTTTACTATACTGTTTATCTGGGGATGTGGTGCCTACTTATGAGGGTGCTTGTATCTTTATGGTTGAGCCATTTGTAATTTTTGAAAATTAGTGTATGCAAGGCTTAAGAGATCAAGTTTTTGTGGTTCGTAATAAGCCAGTGTGGAAGAACATTCAGACCCTTGAAATAGAATACAATAAAATAAAATGTCGAATCTAGTTTAAAAAAAAAAAAAAAAAAAGTGGTACCACAAACCCTAACTTTCGTATTTCTACCAACCTGTGAGGGAAAATCAGTGATTTCTCTAATGCGGAAATGTCAATGCAAATGTCATCCAGGGCAACATCTGATCAATGTTTTTGTCACGGTTATCTAAATGCCTCATCATAAAGTCAGTCATATGCCTCTGTTCCCTAGAAATGCTCAGTCCTTACGTTGTGTTCTCAACTACACAATGGAGGAAGCAAGGAGGATTACATTATATCATGTATTTTTTACAATAAATATTAAGCAAGACATATCGCACAAAGTAGTTCCTACTTTTTCAATTACATTAGAGAAGTGAAATAATACTTGGGACTCTGATGGTCACTCTGCTGCAATGAAGTCATCATTTTGGTAAGATGTGAAGCCAGATGAAGTACAGTCAATAGTTGTTGCATGGTGTGGACAATACATTCAAAAGCATGATTTTGTATGAACACGGTAAGGTGCATATTTCACCACAGCAAGTTTAGGATGGAGACAGAATGAGATATTTTTTATTGGGTTTAAAGACAAACCAACATGAACACAAAAAAAACAAAAAAAAACTTTGGTTGTCCATTAGCATACATAAACAAGTAATACCCATAGGTATTTAACCCCTTTAGAGTACCAGTGATTGGGATCGGGTAGGGAGTACAGTTTCTGCAAATTAGGATTGAACCACAGAGGGTTACAGGGAAAGGTCGACCAAAATTGTTTGGATATCTTTGAAACAACTGAGTGGAATAACAAAAGAAGTGTAGCTAATATGGATGTGCCAGGACGAGCTGGAACTCGTCTGCTATAGATAATGTTATGGGGGGGTCTCTAGAGAAGAGGCAATGGCTCCCTCAGTAGTAGTGCATGCATTTGCTGCAGCCGGGTGCAGTCAATCATAAATATGGACCAATTGAGATGCTAGATAATAGAGATAAGTTATAAAATGCCAAACCTGCCAGATGTGTCGGCAACCTCAGCTTTTCAAGCTTTTCCTGGGGGAAGGGGCACCATTCCATAAGAATGCTGTGCAGATCGTGTCTATATGCTTAAAAATGCATTTAGGGATTTTGCAAGGGGAGTTAGCCAGAAGATACAATAACTTGGGTATAATTTTAAGGGTGTTGGCCCTGTCCATGAGATCTAGAGGCAAATCCATTCATTACTTGGTTTGTTCTTGTAGCCGAGTTAATAAGGGACCTAGGTTTTTAGCAAAGTAGGAAGACAGAGGTATCTGTAAAACTCCGAGATACCTAAAGTAGGACACAATCTGAAGTCTGGAGTCCGGGTGAATCTACGGGATCCAAAAGGAAACATATTGGACTTATTCCAACTCACCCAGAACCCAGAGTAGTCACCAAAGGTGGTAATTTCGGAAAGCAGAGTGTGAAGTGACTCATGAGTATCACCCAGGTATTGCAAATAATTAAAGAGCTGGAGGGCCGCACTCCAAGATAAATTCAAATGCTTTTTATTCGTGAAGCAGAATCACACAAAAGTGGGTCACAGCAAAGCAACAATAGCTATTGTTGCTTTGCTGTGACCCACGCTTGTGTGATTCTGCTTCACGAATAAAGGCATTTGAATTGAGTGCGGCCATCCAGAACTCATCAATTATCTGCAAGTATATGCCATGCCTGCACCTGGGTTTCTCCATTCCTGGGGTCCATAACCTCTGGGGTCAAAGACCTCAGATCTCATATTTACACTAAAATCCAATAAAAAAAATAAAAAAATTAGCTTTAAGAGCTATGAGAGGAAGTGACGTTTTGATGTCGCTTTCGCCCTGCAATGATATGGAGACGGGTGGGGGCCATCTTCCCCTCACTCGTGTCCATAGCCAACAGGAGACAGGACACATTCGCTTCCAACTCCGACAGCGGCTCAGGTAAGCGGTGGTGGGCACCAGAGAGCTGTGGGAGGGGGGCCCTCTCCCACCACCGATAAAAGTGATCTTGTGGCGAATCCGTTGCAGAAACTACTTTTATCTGAAAGTGGACCGCCCACTGAAGAAGAGGATAACGGGGTTATGGTAGCTAGCTGCTGCCATAACAATGATATCCCTCTTCAAACAGCCGACGTATAATGACGGGGGGGGGATTGTCCGTAAGTTGTTAAAGAAAGCAGGCATGCATACCATGAACTACATCTAGGAAAAAGAGGAAAACCTCCTTCAGATGACCTATGGTCAGAGCGATGGAGGAACAATTTCCTTTAGGTAAAAGGCCAAAAATACCCAAGAAGGGAAGTTCTGTAAGTACCAGAAAATGATCTTTTACAAGTTAGTATCGCCAGCTCTGCACTCACTTCGATGAACTAATGGCAATAAGGTATGGAACCTTGTGAGTGATTGGAAAAGGGAACATCCCAAATAGAGTCAAATAGAAGTTTATGTAGTGCCCAGAGAACCAAATTCAGATCCTACAGAGTCACGGGTGAGCACGCAAGGAAGCCACAAAGCCATGTGCGTCACCCTGCACAAAGGGCTTAAAGTGATTGTAAAGTCTTGTTTTAAAAAAAAATAAAAAAATAACAAACACGTGATACTTATCTGCTCTATGCAGCTCTCTCTTTCATTTACATGTGCAGCTTTTAAAGAGTTAATCTGAAGAATGTGCATCTATCTCTAATTGGAATCTGGAGGACTATTTTTCAACCCCATGAAAAGAGGGTTAAAGCGCTTTCAGCCAAGCACGAGAGTGTAAGGCACAGGCAATGTGCGAGTGTGAAAGCTTAAGGGGATTGGAGTCAGACACAGCGGTGTGGTGGAGGAATGTTCCTGGAAATGCTGTATGGATCATCACTATGAGTTATTCACTGGTCACCATCTAATGTGCATATTGTTATAAACCTTTTTTTAGGAAGTGGACATTTTCTGTTGGCGTTATCTAATTTAGACACTTTATGTATTTATTTATTTACGTTGAAGTCACTTATTTCATAGGGTGGTTTACTTATAGACCTGTGTGGTTACATTTCACAGAACACTATTGTTAATTTATTTGATACATTAGTGTTCACATTGTGTTATTGGTTATACTCACATAGTATTCAGAGCTGCTCATTCCATACTGTTTATTTGGAATACTGTACACTATTTTGTTTTTTTGGGGTTTGTACAAAAGCGCAGTGGTGATACACAGGTGTGAGGACGAGAGCGTGTATTATTGATTTATAGTGACACAGACTGGTTGGAAGATCTGAACCAAGGAGGGGACAGAGCAGAATTCTAGCTTGTAGACCATGAAATCCATCTCCCCCACCCAAACATCCCATATGCCTACTGACTAAATGTCACAAAGCTTAACAGATGTCCTCCATTTCAGAAAGTGAGGGCACCACCCCATGCTAAGGAAAACACATCTAAGGGCTTGACAGTTCACGGTTTGTGGGTGGGCCAATTGTCAGGCTTGGGGGGTTGAGGCCTGGAAGTCACAAAAGTGATCCATCCACCCAGTAGCTCAATGATCAAAGGATTGGCATTCTTCTAGACTAACGTTACTGCCAGGGCAGATACATTGTACAGTCTGTCAGAAAGAACAAGGTTTTAGAAATGGCATTCAATCACTTGTCAATGGGGTCCTTCAAAAAGGCACATCCTCCACAGGGATGATCAAGGCTTTTTTTTTTTTTTTAAAACACAGTTGTCCTTAAGTGGATACTGGACCAATAGTCGCTTGAGAAGGCTGAACACCTTGTCAAGGTTATTCCAGTCTCTGAAAAGGATGATGGGAAACAACTGATGCACTGGAAGGTCTCTGGGGATCTTGAAAGGACACAGGCTAGGAAAAGCACTGATAGAGGGCATAGCTTCAAAGCAGTGCAAACTGCATAAATAAGAGCCACTACAGTCTCTTTAAACCTGGCATTAATGGCAGTGGCCTGGGTCTCCTCAAGAGTAGCACTGTAGACAAAACACTGTGTGTGTGTGTGTGTGTGTGTGTGTGTGTGTGTGTGTGTGTGTGTGTGTGTGTGTGTGTGTGTGTGTGTGTGTGTGTGTGTGTGTGTGTGTGTGTGTGTGTGTGTGTGTGTGTGTGTGTGTGTGTGTGTGTGTATGGCTTAGAGAGGTGTGGGTGGAAACTGCAGGGGAAGTGTCAAAGAAAAAGCAATACACTAATATTCCCAGCAAAGAGCACTGCAGAGGGATGAGTCAGCATATGTCTTGGCAATTGGAGCGCAGGCAGGGAGGGGGAGGGGGAGGGGGGGAGGGGGGGAGGGGGGAGAGGGAGAGGGAGAGGGAGAGGGAGAGGGAGAGGGAGAGAGAGATGCGGTGACGTCACGAGTCACGTGACCCCGAACGGAGGGGTATGCGTGCACAGCGTCCCGGCCGGTGTCATGGTAACGGAAACACTGTGCTCACGGACGCCACATGATCCATCCAGCGATCCCTGCCTGGCTGTAGTGAGGGCCATCCGTGTTATGTGAACACCTGGCCCCCATGTGAGAGGGGTTTAGATGGTTGCTTATTTGCAGCATTCTGTCTCTTGAGTGTACATTGGCTGGTGCGCTGACCACGCGGATCCCCCTAGCTCCCCATGAGATATATAGCAAGGTCTCTGTGGATGGCAGAAACTCAAGCTGAGAGCAAAAGTACAAGTTATCAGTTTCAGACCGTTCATGTAATGCACTGCAGGCAATCCTAGAGGCAATAGTGGATCATGAGTTGCACGCACCCAGCATAGATAATTTGACACATGGTGGTGAGTGGACATGCTGAGTAACGCGCTCCATTCTCCACACCGCCAGGCTATGAGACAATCTGCAAACTACAAATGGCTGTGACTGAGTGATTGAGAGCGCCTCCAGCCTCCTCACTCCAGCGGAGATATGCCAACACGCAGGCAGACAGCACAGCAACAGGCGGGAGGGAAACTATCCTACCTCTCCCCACGTGCAGCGGAGAGGGGAACCCAAGCCGGGGGCAAAAGTAGGGGAAGAGGGGAGCTGTGGACCTCAGTGAGCGGGCAAGATCTATCGAGGCCAGAGCGGGGACCGCTAACACCAGGCCGTGGCATCCAGGCTATAGAGCGGCGATCTCTGGCGCTGGGAAGGGGAAGGACGGCACCCAGAGACAGCAGTGCAGTGCTCAGCGTGGGCTCCCCAGTAATAGATGCAGATCAGCAGACTCTCAGTTGGAATGGCCTGGTGTATGGTAGCACATCGTTGAGAGCGAAGCCCGGAACGGCGGGTTGCAGAGATGGTCCCTCCAAAGTACATCAGGACTCTCAGGTACATAATCAAAGTGACTTAATGTCCCTAGTGGCCAGTGGGGCCAGGGGAGACAGGACAGTATTGGGCCCTAATGAGGACCTGCCTATAATGAACAGGACTCCCACAGGGTCTGAGGAAGAAAGTGTGGAGGCTGATAAGGGATGGATTGAGGCCGGACCAGGCTCCCCTGGAGAGGGACAAACAACGCAGATAATAAGCCCTAGCCCCAGCTCTATCTCAGTACAGTGTGGGGACAATCTTCCTTTAACCAGTTGCCGACCGGCGCACGCCGATGTACGTCGGTAGAATGGCACGGGCAGGCATAAGGACATACATGTACGTCCCTTGCCTCCCGCGGGTCGGGGGCCCGATCGGGCCCCCGCCCGGTGCCTGCGGCGGTCGGTTTTCGTCCGGGAGCGATCCGGGACGAGGGGGCGGCCATTCATTCATGGCCACCCCCTCGCGATCGCTCCCGACGAATAGAAATCCCCGGTGACATCACTTCCTCTCCTGTAATGTAAACACAGGAGAGGAAGTGATGTATTCTCTCCTCCGTGTCGGTATTTTTCGTTCCGACACGGAGGAGAGCGGATCGGTGAGTTGCACCAACACTCTACACACACAGTAGAACATGCCAGGCACACTCACACCCCCCCTTTACCCCCCGATCACCCCCCCAATTACCCCTGCCCCCCAGTCACAGTGACACCAATGTCATTTTTTTTTTATTTTATTTTTTTTTGCATTGGTGTCATTTGTGACTGTAATAACTGTTAGGGCAGTTAGAGTTAGCCCCCTTTAGTTCTAATGTACCCCCCTAACCCCCCCAATAAAGGTTTAACCCCGTGATCACCCCCCGTCGCCAGTGTCACTAAGGCTGGGTTCACATTGCAGCGGTTTATGAGAACGAATGTGATTCGCACCGCACTGCAGTGCAAATCACATCCGATCTCTGTGCGATTCGAGTTCAGCCATTCGCCGCACCCGCCACACCCGCCGAAAATTCGCACGGGACCCTTTTTTTGGCCCGCAGCAGAATCGGATCGCATGGGTGTTCACACCATGCGATCCGAGTTTGCAGATCGCACTGCGATATGCGAACTGATCTGGGGGTGTCAGTAACATTTCACTGACACTCCCAGCAGTTCGCATAGGGCAGTGTGAACTGCCGCCGGGAGGCATGCGATGCGGGAACCCGCCGCGGATTCGCGGCGTTTCCGCATCGCTCCAGTGTGAACCCAGCCTAATAAGCGATCATTTTTCTGATCGCCGTATTAGTGTCACAGGTGACGCTAGTTAGGCAGGTAGGTATTTAGGTTCGCCGCAGCTTTTTATAGCGCCAGGGACCCCCATATACTACCGCATAAAGCCCCCTGATTGCCCCCTAGTTAACCCTTTCACCAGTGATCACCATATAACTGTTACAGGTGACGCTGGTTGGTTAGTTATTTTTTTATAGTTTCAGGGCACCCGCCATTTATTACCTAATAAAGGTTTAACCCCCTGATCACCCGGCGGGTGTCATTTGTGACTAATAACTGTTAGGGCAGTTAGGGTTAGCCCCCTTTAGTTCTAAGGTACCCCCCTAACCCCCCCAATAAAGGTTTAACCCCGTGATCACCCCCCGTCGCCAGTGTCACTAAGGCTGGGTTCACATTGCAGCGGTTTATGAGAACGGATGTGATTCGCACCGCACTGCAGTGCAAATCACATCCGATCTCTGTGCGATTCGAGTTCAGCCATTCGCCGCACCCGCCGCAAATTCGCACGGGACCCTTTTTTTGGCCCGCAGCAGAATCGGATCGCATGGGTGTTCACACCATGCGATCTGAGTTTGCAGATCGCACTGCGATATGCGAACTGATCTGGGGGTGTCAGTAACATTTCACTGACACTCCCAGCAGTTCGCATAGGGCAGTGTGAACTGCCGCCGGGAGGCATGCGATGCGGGAACCCGCCGCGCATTCGTGGCGTTCCCGCATCGCTCCAGTGTGAACCCAGCCTAATAAGCGATCGTTTTTCTGATCGCTGTATTAGTGTCACAGGTGACGCTAGTTAGGCAGGTAGGTATTTAGGTTCGCTGCAGCTTTTTATAGCGCCAGGGGCCCCCATATACTACCGCATAAAGCCCCCTAATTGCCCCCTAGTTAACCCTTTCACCAGTGATCACCATATAACTGTTACAGGTGACGCTGGTTGGTTAGTTATTTTTTTATAGTTTCAGGGCACCCGCCATTTATTACCTAGTCTCACTAGTGTACCCCTAAATTTAGGGGTGTCTACTTTCCAAAATGGGGTCATTTGGGGGGGGTTTGTGCCATCTTGGCATTTTATGGCCTTCAAAACTGTAACGCCCTTAGAAAGCCTGAAGGCGGTGCTTGGTTTTCGGGGCCCCGTACGCGGCTAGGCTCCCAAAAAGTCCCACATATGTGGTATCCCCGTACTCAGGAGAAGCAGCAGAATTTATTTTGGGGTGTCATTTCACATATGCCCATGGCATGCGTGAGCAATATATCATTTAGTGACAACTTTGTGAAAAAAAAAAAAAAAAAAAAGTTTGTAATTTTCCCGCAACTTGTGGCAAAATATAAAATATTCCATGGACTCAACATGCCTCTCAGCAAATAGCTTGGGGTGTCTACTTTCTAAAATGGGGTCATTTGTGGGGGTTTTGTGCCATCTTGGCATTTTATGGCCTTCAAAACTGTAATAGGTAGTGAGAAGTGAACTCAAAAATTTACGCCCTTAGAAAGCCTGAAGGCGGTGCTTGGTTTTCGGGGCCCCGTACGCGGCTAGGCTCCCAAAAAGTCCCACATATGTGGTATCCCCGTACTCAGGAGAAGCAGCAGAATTTATTTTGGGGTGTCATTTCACATACCCCCATAGCATGTGTGAGCAATATATCATTTAGTGACAACTTTGTGTAAAAAAAAAAAAAAAAATTTTTTTTTTGTCATTATTCAATCGCTTGAGGCAAAAAAATAAAATATTCAATGGGCTCAACATGCCTCTTATCAATTTCCTTAGGGGGTCTACTTTCCAAAATGGGGTCATTTGGGGGGGTTTTGTACTGCCCTGCCATTTTAGCACCTCAAGAAATGAGACAGGCAGTCGTAAACTAAAAGCTGCGTAAATTCCAGAAAACGTACCTTAGTTTGTAGATGTGACAACTTTTGCGCAAACCAATAAATATACAATTATTGACTTTTTTTTTACCAAAGACATGTGGCTGAATACATTTTGGCCTAAATGTATGACTAAAATTGAGTTTATTGGATTTTTCTAATAACAAAAAGTAGAAAATATAATTTTTTTTCAAAATTTGCGGTCTTTTTACGTTTATATCGCAAAAAATAAAAATCGCAGAGGCAATCAAATACCATCAAAAGAAAGCTCTATTTGTGGGAAGAAAAGGACGCAAATTTTGTTTGGGTACAACATTGCATGACCGCGCAATTACCAGTTAAAGCAGCGCAGTGCCAAAGTGTAAAAAGACCTCTGGTCATTTACCAGCAAAATGGTCCGGTCTGAAAGTGGTTAAAGGACAGGTGGGGGTTTATAGGGCATGGAGCTGGACTTGGAGCTGGATATTGGAGAACTTTTAAAAGCTCCCCACTAAATCAGATATTCAGGAATTAAATATCAGCGGTGGAGAAATCTTATCAGCAAGCAGTGGAGGGCCTCAGAGAAGACACATATGTACTAGGCCACAGGTAGAGTCACTAGAAAATAGCCATGAGGCAGTGGTACAAGCAGTAGCAGACATTCAAGACACTGCAAAATATCATGAGGAAGTTTTGAACTCATATATGTACAAGTTGGATGACCACGAAAATAGGGATAGTAGACAAATAATTAAAAGGATTGCCTGAAACGATTCGGATGTCTGACTTGCTTCCAACTGTCCAACAATTATTTCGTCAGATAATGGGCGATTCATCACCTGAGAAGATTGAGGTGGACAGGTCTCATCGTATTCCATCCTGTGTTACCCCAAATTCAGAGAGGCCAAGAGATATGCAAATTACATAAGTTTACCGTGAAGGAGTCTATTATGAAAATAGCCCGAAGTAAATCGGAGATTGTTTTTGATGGAGTATATATATATATATATATATATATATATATATATATATATCTATATATATATATCTCTATCTATCTATAATATATATATATATATATATATATATATATATATATATATCTACGCGTCTGCTGCTCTCCACGCTTCCTATGCTCCAAGCCTCGTTTTCAGTCCTATATCCACCGTGGCCGGCATTTCCATCGTGCGATGTAAACAACGAGCAGCAGAGAGGATGAAATTATGACGACAACTGACGATCTACCCCTGATGGACGATTCTTATATTTACATGCTCATGATGATCACATGAAATGTGAGTTGCCTGTGCATTTTTTTACTAAATAAATTTTGTGTTAAAATCTACACCCAAAGGCGCCCCTCTCCTTGCTTTCAGCATGAGGCACTTGACATTATATGAAAATAAAAATAAAAGGATATGGCGCGCTATGGAATTTGTTTGACAGAGAGTATATATAATATAATGTAATGTAGGTAAGAGCAGCCTCTATTTTGTTTCCGTCCTAATGGATGGAACAATAAGAAAAGTGAGGTAGAAAAAATAGATATGGCGCTATACCTTTTTGGACTCACTAAATATAAATATCATAGAAATGTACAGATTTTTCAGCTTGCTGGCTAATGGTTTTAAACTCTAAAGAATCCTGAATGAACCAAAATATACTGGTATAATAAACCCTATAAATAATGTATCAGTCAATATTAAATTGTGAATCCAAAAATAAATATAAATTTTCCAGCGTGCTGGTTAATAAATTAATATAAAAATAGGGTGAAAATAGGAATTGGAATAAAAAATATATATATATAAATGTGAATTGCACAATAAATTAATCAGATGCCTAAAGTAAATGATGCTATGTATGCTAAACTCAATCTATAATCAACAGTGAAACTTTTTAAAAAATATACTAAAAAATACCCAATGTGCCTGTGACTGTGGTGATGGCCTAACCAAGAACTTTGGTATACAAATTCAATCAAATAACCATAAAGCAAAAACCAAAAAATTCAAATTTGTACAATTGTGAAACAAAAGTGAAAAAATGAAATATGAAAAGTGCAACAAATATATACACACTGTGTTAGATTTCGAAAAATTCCCAATTATAGATATGAAAATTGGGAAAACCATACAAGAAAAATTAGAGATATTAGTCCATAATATAAAAAAATGTAAAAAATATAAGAAATAGAGATTTAGTCCATAATATAAAAAATGGAAATTAGATAGTGAAAAAAGAGATTTTCTATGTATAGAAGAAGAATGGAGGGAGTAACTTCGCTTTATCCGTTCGTGTTTATGAATTTTGCGCTCACCAGAAATACGACCCCTTCCGGGGTAGATCAGCCTCCACAGTATAAGCCACTGTGTCGCTTCTTGGGCTGTCTTTGCTGGAATGCAGGGGAGATCCCTCGTTCTTCCGTGGGGATGTTGTACCTCGTATTACATAAGGTAAAGAAGAGGACTTTCCATGGTATAGTATGTTTGCAACTCAATTTGTAACAACTTAAAAGTACTCACATTTAGTATGATAAAACAGGTATTGTAAGAAAGCGTTCGGAACTTCCGCTCGGCTAGCACGCCGTTTGCACTGAAGGTGTACGTATCTGGCCACGCCCTACGCGTTTTGTCATTCAGACGTCATCTGGAGCGCAAGAAGCGACACAGTGGCTTATACTGTGGAGGCTGATCTACCCCGGAAGGGGTCGTATTTCTGGTGAGTGCAAAATTCATAAACACGAACGGATAAAGCGAAGTTACTCCCTCCATTCTTCTTCTATACATAGAAAATCTCTCTTTTTTCACTATCTAATTTCCATTTTTTATATTATGGACTAAATCTCTATTTCTTATATTTTTTACATTTTTTTATATTATGGACTAATATCTCTAATTTTTCTTGTATTGTTTTCCCAATTTTCATATCTATAATTGGGAATTTTTCGAAATCTAACACAGTGTGTATATATTTGTTGCACTTTTCATATTTCATTTTTTCACTTGTGTTTCACAATTGTACAAATTTGAATTTTTTGGTTTTTGCTTTATGGTTATTTGATTGAATTTGTATACCAAAGTTCTTGGTTAGGCCATCACCACAGTCACAGGCACATTGGGTATTTTTTAGTATATTTTTTAGTATATTTTTTAAAAAGTTTCACTGTTGATTATAGATTGAGTTTAGCATACATAGCATCCTTTACTTTAGGCATCTGATTCATTTATTGTGCAATTCACATTTATATATATATATTTTTTATTCCAATTCCTATTTTCACCCTATTTTTATATTAATTTATTAACCAGCACGCTGGAAAATTTATATTTATTTTTGGATTCACAATTTAATATTGACTGATACATTATTTATAGGGTTTATTATACCAGTATATTTTGGTTCATTCAGGATTCTTTAGAGTTTAAAACCATTAGCCAGCAAGCTGAAAAATCTGTACATTTCTATGATATTTATATTTAGTGAGTCCAAAAAGGTATAGCGCCATATCTATTTTTTCTACCTCACTTTACTTGACATTATATAGATGATGTCAATGCTCATTGAAGATTAATTCACAGCACCCAATGTCCTAATAACAAGATAGTGGTGCATGGCCTACTGATAAAATTAGTGTGCAGAGGCAGGGTCATACCTGGGGCTCTTAATTCAGAAAGCAATCCACAGCTAACTGACACTGGCCATCAAAGAAAAAGCTATGTCTGGCGCAAACGCAACACATCACCCAAAGAACACCATACCCACGGTGAAACATGGTGGTGACAGCATCATGCTGTGGGGATGTTTTTCAGCAGTCAGGACTGGGAAACTGGTTGGAGTTGAGGGAAAAATGGACAGTGCTAAATACAGGGATATTCTTGAACAAAACCTGTACCACTCTGTGTGTGATTTGAGGCTAGGATGGAGGATCGTCTTTCAGCCAGGGCAATGACCCCAAACACACTGCTAAAGCAACACTTGAGTGGTTTAAGGGGAAACCTATAAATGTGTTGGAATGGCCTAGTCAAAGCCCAGACCTCAATCCAACAGAAAATCTGTGGTCAGACTTAAAGATTACTGTTCACAAGTGCAAACCATCCGATTGAAGGAGCTGGAGCAGTTTTGCAAGGAGGAGTGGGCAAAAATCCCAGTGGTAAGATGTGGCAAGCTCATAGAGACTTATCCAAAGTGACTTGGAGCTGTGATCGCCGCTCTACAAAGTATTGACTTGGGGGGGGGGTGAATAGTTAAGCACAATGACTTTTTATGTCATTTTTCCCTATTTGTTGATTGCTTCACAATGAAAAATAAAAAAATCTCAAAGTTGTGGGCATGTTCTGTAAACTAAATGACGCAAATCAAACAATCCATGTTAATTCCAGGTTGTGAGGCAACAAAACACGAAAAATGCCAAGGGGGTGAATACTTTTGCAAGGCCTGTAAAACTGCTAAAAAGTCTGTTACAGTCAGAATAAGTGATCTCTTAAGGCCCGTACACACGGTCAGAAAATCTGAAGATAAATTTCATCTGATGAACGATCTGCCAATTTTCTAATCGTTGGTATGCGGCTTTTGACAGCTGATTATGAAGACTTGAAAATTTTTGTCTAGTGTGACCATGTCCTCTGGTTTTCTTTTCATTAGTACTGTTTTCTGACCAAAAAAATAAATAAAAAAATCTCAAGAGCTAGACTAGACATGCTCAGAAATGAAAGAACACATATAAAACAATTCAACACGTTACATCACTTCTGACGTTGAATTCTGTCGTCAGAAAATTTTCTCATGGTGAGTACCCTCTTCATTTTCGATTTGAGAATAGCATCAAACAAAAAACTGACAAAAAATTTTCAATTATCTGACCGTGTGTACAAGGCTTTAATCCATGTGGCCTGAAATGGCAATTGTCCAGATCACCATTACTTATACATGTATGGATTTCAAATGGAAAGGTTTACCTGGTTGCTGAAAAGATCTCATCAAACTTTATCTTCAGCTGTCTCCCCTCACTCAGAGGCCAGCTGGAATCTTCCTGGTGACAGAAGATGACATTGTTCAGAACGGCGGTGGACACTCCTAATGCACTGATCATCTCTCTGTCCATTTCTGCACATTTCGTACTAAGACTGACTTTCTCTCCATGCCTGGAAACAAATGTAAACAAAGTAATAACAGATAGCACACACGTTAAATGCAGGTGACCCACTTCACCAATAAAACAGCAGCTTGTGAAAGCCATCACAAAAAAAAAAAAAAATCTGTTTCTCCGAGTACAGTACAGGACACATGATCTTTAATTAAACAAACATAGGATATTATGCAGCTACCTTCAGGAAATTTGAAACACTGCACACTTCCACACAGCCTCAGATTTGATGCTGTTGGGAAGATGTGCTTCCTTCAACTACCAGGCCCTGTACTGAGAGGGCATCCAGGAATCCTCCATAGCCCCATAGTCTGGTACCTGTCATGGGAAATTTCCGTTTCTTTTGGAGAAAAAGGTTCTCAAGTTCTGTTTTGGAAAGCCACAACACCAGGGAAAGTCTGGCCTTGCAGATCAGATGCATGGGGCAGTCCAAGGATTGATATAGTTTGTCCCACACTGACACAATGTTAAGGTTCAATGGCCTGGAGTGAAATGGGCACATGGCACTGCCTCAAAAGCAGGTTACCATCATGTCCAAGACACTCATGCAGACATGAACCTAGAGTTAAAAACAATTTAGCAACCGGGGTAACTGGCGCTACCTATTTAGCACGAACAGATGTTAATTCTCAATACTGAGGAAGATGTATTTTTAAATAAAAAGTCAAAAAATGCCAGCAAGTCCAGTAAAACCGGCCTATTTCACACCTAATAGTTTTCATGTATCAATAACAACTAAATAAAGATAATTACTCCTTACGGAAGGTAATAAATCCTTTGGAACCCACTCATTTCAGTTCAAACCAATAAAGAACACAAAAACAGCTACTGCCAAAATCGTATGCAGTCGCACAGATTACCTAATGCGACTCAGACATACCCGTGATAAATGTAATTGTTAATAACCTTATTTTGAAGACTCAATATAATCCCAAAAAACTTTACATATAACCTGTAGAACAAAAACTAAATAGCAAAAGATGGTGCTTAGTGCGACTTTGCCTTAAAGTCGCATCAGTACTAACCGTGTAATTATACCAACATTCTATAGGATAATATTTGTGAAATACAACTCAATCAATATATGTGAAAATGAATCTGAAAATACAAATTCTATTAAAGGAATCTATATATATATATATATAAAAAAGTGCAAATGGAAAAACAAAAAAGTATGTAAAGAAACACCCAATTAATAACACAGCTCGTGCGCAAAAACACAAAGCCTAAATAATGTGTATGTACTAAAAAATCACCTGTGAAAAAAAATATTATTATATATTACATATTTAGATATATATATATATATATATATATATATATCTAAATATGTAATATATAATAATATTTTTTTTCACAGGTGATTTTTTTTAGTACATACACATTATTTAGGCCTTGTGTTTTTGGGCACGAGCTGTGTTATTAATTGGGTGTTTCTTTACATACTTTTTTGTTTTTCCATTTGCACTTTTTTATATATATAGATTCCTTTAATAGAATTTGTATTTTCAGATTCATTTTCACATATATTGATTGAGTTGTATTTCACAAATATTATCTTATAGAATGTTGGTATAATTACACGGTTAGTACTGATGCGACTTTAAGGCAAAGTCGCACTAAGCACCATCTTTTGCTATTTAGTTTTTGTTCTACAGGTTATATGTAAAGTTTTTTGGGATTATATTGAGTCTTCAAAATAAGGTTATTAACAATTACACTTATCACGGGTATGTCTGAGTCGCATTAGGTAATCTGTGCGACTGCATACGATTTTGGCAGTAGCTGTTTTTGTGTTCTTTATTGGTTTGAACTGAAATGAGTGGGTTCCAAAGGATTTATTACCTTCCGTAAGGAGTAATTATCTTTATTTAGTTGTTATTGATACATGAAAACTATTAGGTGTGAAATAGGCCGGTTTTACTGGACTTGCTGGCATTTTTTGACTTTTTATTTAAAAATACATCTTCCTCAGTATTGAGAATTAACATCTGTTCGTGCTAAATAGGTAGCGCCAGTTACCCCGGTTGCTAAATTGTTTTTATTGTTGAAAGAAACCCCAATTGGGGATTTTCTTTTTTTGGGGGGGGGGCTGCAACCTATAATTATTTAATTATATATATAATATTTTCTCCTGAGCCTACTGCCCCTTGTGTTTATCTATCCAACACCTAGGGTTGATTAGCGCGGTTTACTCTATTTAATAACATTTATGAACCTAGAGTTGAGCATGAATCTGAAGGGCCCAGGCACTAGAGCAGAGGGACAGAGGTTTGTCCCAGTGTAGGAAGATCCTGGACAAGGTTGTATCTATCCTGGGCCTGATATGCAATATCAGGCCCAGGATAGATACAACCCTGTCCAGGATGTTCCTGTCTTTTAGCCTGCCCAATCCACTGTAAGCATTCCCTTCTGTTTTTTTTTTTTTTTTTTTTTTTTTTTTTTTACACACAGTACACAAGTGTCTGCTGCTGATGACCAGTTGTCACAGGGGACAGTGGGCAGGACAATATGGGCAAGGATTTGACGAATGGGCATTTACTTTGAGCTTTTATGCACTGCTGATTGATGTATCTGAGTACAAGTCAAGAGCGAGTAGTGGGTGGCTACGATCCCACATACTGTACAGTGTGGACTATGCAGAATAGCCACCCTCATAAAGGAAGTTGCAGCTTTAAAGTTTTGAAAACGACTTTTATAGATTTGATCTCTAATGCTGCTTTTAGAATGGACACTAGTTACAAATACAGATATTGAACATAATTGTTTCTTTACTTGTCTTTAGTGCCACTTTATTATAAACTTAAAAAATAACATTTTTGTTACTGACCATTGGCTTGTCCTCAACCTGCAAACACTTGTTACCAACCTTTGGCTAGTTTACTGACTCTGCTTTTTCTTGATCTGTACCTGCTATATCTGCTACTGGGCCCTGGCTTGCTCACCTCCTGATGGGGCGATCCTGAGAGCCGTAACCTGATACTAACAGGCAGAAAAACCCATCTTCACTATCAGGAGCACTGGTGAATACCGATTAGTACTTAGAACTGGCATCTCGGGTAAGCCCCCTATCTGCCAGGGTGACTTGCTTGTATTCCTACAGTATCCTGCTAGTCAGTGGCAGCCTCTGTACTGCTATAGCTTTGGCCTCTGAGTCTGACCCCTAACCATGACAGAGAATGAATTTATGCTATTAAAAGTTTATAAACAGTTAAACAGTGATATATAAAACCACAAATGGAAGGAACCCTCTTCTACCAGGTTTATTTAGCAGTGTTTCTAGATTCGTACTTCATTCTGGTGATCACTCCTTCCAATGTTTTAAATTCATTTTTTTTCCCTTTCTGAGTGCACACCATAGACCGTTGCACAGCCACAAGTTGTCCATTGACATCTCGGAGTTGAAGACGAATCTGCGCTCTAACATCTGTTTCATGAGCAACCTGAAAAACAGCAAAAATCAGTTTATGTATTTTACCAACATGTTGAACTACTATCAGTTTGCAGCTTCAATCTGGTCTATCCCATTGTTCAAAGCAAATAGGAAATCAGACTAAAAATAAAACATCTTGGTTATGGTATTGGTGCATGGTACATGTGGGCATTACAACAAAAAATATAGGAAGCAGGAGTTTACCTCACTGAATAGGACTGCATTCAACTCCACAACTCACAAATTAACACGTATAAATAAACTAACTTCCAAGCAATTATGCTTGTGCAATGTAATATTCATGTTCTACTCATTCTACTCCTGTGTCTTTAGTCTTAAAAAAAAAAAAAAAAAATCTGAACCACTGGTAGGATTAGGCTGGGTTCACACTGATGCGCGTCCGTGGGTCCCAGCAGGGTATCCGCTGCTTCCCAGTACACTGGTTCAGGTGCAAATCAGGTCCACACTTTTGCCTGAATACGCACCTGAAAATGGAGCCAAACGCTCACAGGACCCTTTTCCAATGCGGACTGCGGCTGCCCCAAAGCGGTGTTTACCGGCTCCATTGGGACCCGGTCACAGTCTCCTGTCATGCGAATTGCATAATTCTGAACCCAGCCTGAAATGGGAGTGCTATTCAGTCACGACCCTCCCGATTATAAGTCAAACCTTCCTAATTTGCATCAAGAGCTCTTCAGTGCTTATAAATTCTTCATTCTCAGGAAGCTGAAGGTTGGGCCTTATGCCCATCTCCCACCCTATTCAAACCTGCGCATTCTCAAGCAGTTTAAAAAGTGTCTTTTTCAAATTCTGCTGGCCAGCTGAAGGTCTCCACAAGTACAGTTCCCCATAGGAATGAATGAGCACACAATGAGGAGGACTGAGCAAGAATGTTTTCAGAAGGAAGGCCGTGTGGCACCTGACAGGGAACAAAGGTAAGAATCAGATCAGGGTGGTTGCATTTAAGTAATGGTAACTTGTACCAAAGGTACAGTTGTCCTTTAAGAAGCAGAAGTGCGCTAGAAGTAAACTTATTCTTTAAAGCAGCCTCTCTCAACTTTTTTTTTTTTAAGTTTAATCTTGTTTTTAAGATTTGCTTATAACCAAGTTACAATAAAAAGATAAACAGAAAGGCACTGAGACATTTATGAGATCAGTGCAATATCAGCAAAAGTACATTGTAAATACTGATATAGAAAACAATGAAAAACACGAGGAAACACTCCACGGGGTAAATAACAATCAAGCCCAACTAGCCCAAATCTATAGGTGAAAACCTATTAGAAACTCCATATGCCCAGGTTAAGAAGGGCAGTAAACAATATACAGTAGGTGCCGCCAATATTGTGTTTCCAGCACGATCCTAACGCGCCGGTTCCCGGCGACAGGCTTCTCCAACCAGCGCGATCCTGTCGCGCTGGCTGCAATAGGAAAATGTCAAATTTTCCTATAGCAGCGAGCACGAAAAATAAGCAACAATGTCTCCTCTCTAATAAGACCTGCATGCCTTCAGGGGCATACCAGGCCCTTAGGTCTGGTAGTGATTTTAAGGGGATACCACACCCCTGGGCATACCAAACCCATATCCGAGCACGCAGCCCGGCTGGTCAGGAAAGGGGGTGGGGTTGGGCGAGCGCCCCACCCCTCCTGAGCCGTACCAGGCCGCATGCTCTCAACATGGGAGGGTGGGTGCTTTGGGGGAAGGGGGCGCCCTGCGGGCCCCCCACCCCAAAGCACCTTGTCCCCACGTTGATGAGGACAAGGGCCTCTTCACGACAACCCTGGCCGTTGGTTGTCGGGGTCTGCGGGGGGGCTCATCGGAATCCGGGAGCCTCCTTTAATAAATGGGGCCCCCAGATCCCGGCCCCCCACCCTATGTGAATGAGTATGGGGTACATGGTACCCCTACCCATTTACCTGTTAATAAAAAAAATACACAACACAGGTTTTCAAAGTAATTTATTAGACAGCTCCGGGGGTCTTCTTCTGTCTCCTTTGCGCTCTCCGGTTCTTCTCTGCGCTCTCCGGTTCTTGTGGGCTCCTCCGCTATCTTCTTCCAGCTCATTTACTAGCAGAGGAGCCCGGTCTCCTCTGTCCTCCTTCCTTCATCCGATGTTGACACGACGCTCTCTCCCAGTGTAATGCCGTGTGAGCGATGCGCGATCACTTATATAGGCATGGGGTGTGGTCACTGGGTGATGTCACACCGTGGACCCGCCCCTTATGATTTCACAGTCCCAGCATGCCCCGGGACCTGACATCATAACAGGCGGGGCCACGTGTGACATCACCCGGTGACTACACTCCATGCCTATATAAATGATCGCACATCGCTCACACGGCATTACAGTGGGAGAGAGCGTTGTGTCAACATCGGATGAAGAAAGAAGAGAGAATGACGGAGGACGGAGGACGGACTGGGCTCCTCCGTTAGTAAAAGAACTGGAAGAAGATAGCGGAGGAGCCCAGTAGAAGAACTGGAGAGAGCGGGAGAAGACGCGGGAGAGCACGAACGAGTCGGAAGAAAACCCCTGAAGTCGTAAGAAGACCCCCAGAGCTGCCTAATAAATTACTTTGAATTCCAGTGTTGTGTGTTTTTTTTATTAACACTTTTTTCCCCCAGGTGAATGGGTAGGGGTATCATGTACCCCATACTCATTCACATAGGGTGGGGGGCCAGAATCTGGGGGCTCCCAGATTCCAAGAAGCCCCCCGCAGACCCAAACAACCAATGGCCAGGGTTGTTGGGAAGAGGCCCTTGTCCTCCTCATGCACCCACCTCCCCATGTTGAGGGCATGCCGCCTGGTACGGCTCTGGGGGGAGGGGGGGCACTCGCCCGTCCCCACCCCCTTTGCTGACCGGCTGGGTTGTGTGTTTGGATAGGGGTCTGGTATGGATCTTGGGGGGACCCCCACATCGTTTTTTCGGCATAGGGGGTTCCCCTTAAAATCCCCACCAGACCTAAGGGCCTGGTATGCCTCTGGAGGGGGAACCCATGCTAGTTTATTTAAAATTTGGAGTGGAGTTCTTCCTTAAGATTCATACCAAATAACGTGCCTGGTATTGGCAGGAATCCAATTCGGATCCCCGCACCAGTGTGAACCCGGCCCCAATGTCAGCGATGCTTGTCACTCATTGGGAAAGGAAAAATCATTTTTCCTTTCCCGATGCGAGCTGGCTCGGCGCTAGCTCCCGCGATGGGGCTCACAGTGCGCCAATCTCGCCGATAAAAGCGACGAGATTGACACAATATCGCGGGCACCTACTGTATATTAAAGGAGTGGGTCATTGCCATACAAGGCCACTGGGTGCCTCTCTTTCGAGTATACATAGAATAATAGTATTGTCATGACCAAATAAACAAATAGAACACCTAGAATGTGTCAAGGAGCAGAAAAATACAGATAAAAGAAAACAAGAAAAAAAAAAAGGGGGGGGTGGATAGGAGGGTATAGGGCAAGTTAAATCAAGTGCCAAAGAATGTACAAGATCAAAGCCTCATGGGGAGCAGCAGGGCTGGAAACCCTACACAGGATGACAAAGAGTAGCTCAGCAGGTTTAGATAGAAGAGGAAAATCTGTACTAGTGTCGGACCAGGTGATGGTGCAGTTGTCAGTTTTATCCCTTTCCCAGGAGATCACACCCTCTAAATGGCGGATGGCATCCATTTCACAGATCCAGTCAGTAAAGGAGGGAGCATGTGGTTTGTGCCATGCCCTATCACAGTACATGCAGAGGTTAGAAAAAGGACATAGAAGGCTTTTTATTTTGTTTATAGGATCCGGTCAACATTGATAGAGAAGTAATAAATAAGAGAAATCTGTCACCAACTAAGTCATATTAATGGCGTAATAATTTAGCCCCAAAAAAGGGTTTACAAGAGGGCAAGCGCTCCAGATATGTGTCATGGAGCCTGTAAACATTTCCAGTAGGTAGAAAAAAAGAACCCCTAGTCGGGGAATGGATGGGACTTTATGGTTGTTGTTCATATAATAATTAACAGTTTATGAGTAAAAAAATATATATATTTTTTATTAAGACACTAATACATAAAAGAAGAAAGGTATATATTACAAATACAGTTTTTACGTTTTTACTAATTTTAATGGAGGTGCTGTGGTGCTATTCAGGTCAAGTAAGTTATACCACATTGATTTTATCATGTAATTTGCACAAAAGTAGCTACAAAAAAAAAATCACAGTTCTAATAAAGAAAGATTGGTTTGTTATTTACCTGACTGCAGTGCATTGAGGTAATGTGGCTCCCAAAAGGCCCCGCAGACTGTTTTGCCGCTTGGGTCTATTTGTATTCCCCACATGAGCATCATTAGCGGCGCAACATGTGACATCACGCCGCTCCCGATACTGCACCGGATGTGTGCGAGTGGCGTCTGATGGTGTTGCATAGCATGCAGCATTTGGATAAGTGCCTTTGGGTTTAGGTTCACTTTGGTTGTCATGTTTTTGCCTTGGTCCATTGCACTTTATCTCCCCTTTTTTCTTATTATTTAGTCTCATTCATTCATCACTGTTTCCTAGTTAATGTTTGCACATATTTTGGCCACTGACAATCACTTTTTACATATAGGTTAGTCCATTATAATTTTCATTTATAATCTTTTATTATCACTTTACATGTAGGTATACTGGGTTCATTATTTACATACTATATCATATATTCATTACTGTTTCAAACTACACATATATTTAATATTTGTCCCCAGATACCCTTGTCTGATGAGTTATACACCATCACCGCTGTTATATGGAGACCCTCCCAATACCCAGCCACTAAAACTTTCTAACGTTGGAACGCACACTACTAACGATGGTTTCATACGATCTGTTCCATGCTTAATGCTTCCCTTCGTTTTGTAAGTACCCATCTTTTGTTCAAATAAATCAATTTTTTGATGGTACTTCACTATTCGTTCCCCCTTTTTTTACTTCTGGGTACATGTCTATTTGGCTCAAACTCTTCATTGAGGAACCCTGGATCTGCTGATCTGGCTTTCCACACATCATCATAAAGACATCCATGCCAAGCCTTAATTGACCCTCCAGACTGAAAAGCTGGGGGTCATGTGGATCTGGTGAGTGAGGACTCTTAAGGGCCGGTGCACACAGCGATGCGCGGCGAGGCGTCTCCGACTTGCCTCGCCGCGACTTGCACGGACCTCAGCGGCGACTTGCAGAGGACTTCTGTATAGAAGTCAATGCAAGTCGCCCCCGAAGTCGCCCCAAAGTAGTACAGGAACCTTTTTTCTGAGTCGGAGCGACTCGAGTCGCTCCTCTCAGAACGGTTCCATTGTACAGAATGGGGGCGACTTGCGGGAGCGAGGCGAGGCGAGCCGTGTCGCCTCGCCTCGCGCCGCAGTGTGAACCGGCCCTAAGGGGGTGTTGTGCACCTGAAGTTTTTCATTCACTTTGTATTGGAGCACTTTCAGTGATTTGTTTTGGACTTTATGTCGGTTCATCTTATATACAACTTTTTTCACATATATGTTTGCGAGCGCTGTATTTATATGTCTTAAGGCTGGATATTGGGCTATCCCAGGGGCATCTGGCTGCAAGGCTGTGCGAGAGCCTATCCAGAAGCAAGAGGGCAGCGCAGGGTTGGGACTGCGGCTTGCAGTCCAACCATAAATGACAGTTCTGCCAGGGAACCTGTCAGTAGTCGGAGGTAGAAGGGAAGCTGTCACCACAAAGTGACCAATCACCTTTACCTGGGACCACAGTGAGTAACTGAAGAAAGTACCGGAGCAGTAGTCTCACCAAATAGGCAAAGTGGAGAATCGGGAAAATTCAGGAGGTCATCAAGTCCCAACCAGTGGAGGTGATGTTTGCAGAGCAGCCTTGTGTGCCAAGCTAGGGACCGAGCTGGTCAGCAGGGGTGAAGCTTGAAGGTCTGCAAAGTGCCAAGCTAGGGACCTAGCAGGGAAGCGTGGGTTAGGGTCCAGTGAGAGATTAGGAGCTTAAGGGGCTGAAGAACTACAAGAAGAAGTTGCAGTACAGCTGGGAGAACTGTTACTTTGAGCTAGGAACTGTTTAAGTACTGTTGCCAAAGGAGACAGCAATCCTGCTTGTGCAGAAGTGGCACCCTTCTGGGACCTTTCCCTGTATGGCTGTTCTCCTATTGAAGTCTCAAAATCTACCATTTGAATGTGCAATTACTCAAGGGTGTCCTGGCCCCAACCCTCTTTCCCCTACAAAATATAAATCCTTTTACATCCAAGAAGTGTCTGGTGCCCAGTGACTTCTACCACCTTTGCACCCACTATGCCTCACAACCCACCAATTATTGAAGGATGTCAGCCATCTTTGGCCTTGAAGGTTCCCATTACACTGGAAAAGGTCAGAGATTCTGCTACATATAGTTTTCAGATGACATAACATCTGCTAATACAGATTCATTAATAGACAGTTAAAAAGACAGCTAAAAAGTTCACTGGAGTAACGTGGCTGGTTCTGCCAAGTGGCATTTGCACTGGAACTGTAAAAAGTCCTGACCATTAACTTTCACCATGTCAGTCAAAGCAATACAATTTGGTCAGGGCTGTGATTGAATAGGAGGAAGAGACACTCACTGTGGTCAATATTCAGAAGCATCACACAGATCTGTCCATTACAGCCAAATTACTATTCGCAGTTCTGCATTTTAATTTAACAAAAACAACATTTTTGCTGCATTATTTTATTCAAAATTGTACTACTGTATTATTAAAATGACAACATGAATGCTAACAAATATTGCATCCATGTGCTACTTAATTCAGTCAAAGAAATAGATAACACAAGGCCTCTGCAATAAAGCATACACAGAAGGAATTTACCAGTATTACATAGACACCTGGCAAGTTATCAAATTGTTGAAGAAATATGAAATGAGTGACCTAATCCGACTGTGCGCATTAATAAGTAAGCTAAATAAGATAGCAAGAGTTAACCCCCTTTCACACTGGGGCACTTTGCAGGTGCTACAGCGATAAAAATAGCGCCTGCAAAGCGCCCTGAAAGAGCCGCTGCTGTGTCTCCAGTGTGAAAGCCCCAAGGGCTTTCACACTGGAGCGGTGCACTGGCAGGATGCTAAAAAAAAAAATAAGTCTTGCTAGCAGCCTGTCACGTACCTAGTGGTTTTAAGCCCGAATTGCAGAGGGAGGCCTCCCTTACGACTCCCAATACCGGTTTCCTGTAAGTTAACAGGGAACACAGGAGTAAGGAGGGGTACAGGTGCCTGGCAGGATCAACAGATGGGAAGGGATGAACAGGCGGGAAGGTCAGCTCTGTGGAGAGGAACAGCTTGGCAGACAGGATCAACACAGCAGACTGGATCACAACAACAGATGGGATCAACACAGCAGACTGGATCACAACAACAGATGGGATCAACACAGCAGACTGGATCACAACAACAGATGGAATCAGCTCAGCAAACTGGGTCACCTTAGCAGATGGAATCAGCTCGGCAAACTGGGTCACCTTAGCAGATGGAATCAGCTCGGCAAACTGGGTCACCTTAGCAGATGGAATCAGCTCGGCAAACTGGGTCACCTTAGCAGATGGAATCACCTCGGCAAACTGGGTCACCTTAGCAGATGGAATCAGCTCTGCAAACTGGGTCACCTTAGCAGATGGAATCAGCTCGGCAAACTGGGTCACCTTAGCAGATGGAATCAGCTCAGCAAACTGGGTCACCTTAGCAGATGGAATCAGCTCAGCAAACTGGATCAGCTTAGCAGATGGAATCAGCTCAGCAAACTGGATCAGCTTAGCAGATGGAACCAGCTCGGCAAACTGGATCAGCTTAGCAGATGGAATCAGCTCGGCAAACTGGGTCACCTTAGCAGATGGAATCAGCTCGGCAAACTGGGTCACCTTAGCAGATGGAATCAGCTCAGTAAACTGGGTCACCTTAGCAGATGGAATCAGCTCAGCAAACTGGATCAGCTTAGCAGATGGAATCAGCTCAGCAAACTGGATCAGCTTAGCAGATGGAATCAGCTCAGCAAACTGGATCAGCTTAGCAGATGGGATCGGCAAACAGGCCGGGTCAGGTATCAGGCTGGAAGCGAGGCACAAGGGAGCAGGCAGGAGAGTAGTCACAACAGGCCGAGGTCGGGTGCAGGCAGATAACAGGTAGGTCTAAATCACAGATAAATACTTTGGATCAGGTTCTCAGGCACACAACGCTGTAGAGCGGGCAGCGGAGACAGACAGGTTTAAATAGCCTGTTTGGCGCCAACAGGGGGCGCGCACGCACTTGCAGTGGCGCCCGCGGCCGCAAGCAAGAAGGCCTGGTGTTCAGATTTCTAATAGAATCTCCATGACATTGCCCCCTCCCAAGGGGCAGCCTCCAGATGCCCCTTCAGGCAAATTTTTTGGGATGGGCCCTCTTAAAAGATTGAACCAGACTCTTTGCATGAATGTTGTCCTCGGGCTCCCAAGAGTTCTCTTCGGGACCATACCCCTTCCATTTAATTAAGAACTGGTTCTGGTTTCTTCTTCTGAAGTTTAGGATAGCTTCTACTTCAAAATTCTTCTTCACCGTCTACCAAGATCGGATCAGGAGGAGTGGTACTTCGGTTAGGAAATGGATTGGGAGTGGAAGGTTTCAACAGGGACACATGGAATACCGGGTGGACCTTTAATGAGTCTGGAAGTTCTAATTCGAAGGCTACTTCATTAAGCCTTCTAACTGGAAAGGGTCCTAAGAACTTGGGACCCAGTTTCCTTGAAGGGCACGCCATCTTCAAGTTCACCGTGGATAACCACACCAAATCACCAGGTACCAGTACCAATTCCCCTCGTCTCTTCTTGTCGAAGGTTGTCTTGTTGTGCTCCTGAGTTCTAGTCATGGTTTCTTGCAGAAGTCTGTTATTGGTTGAGAAGAAATTCATCTTTTCCTGAACTGCTGGCACTGTGCATTCGGGAAGGGAGTTGGGTAGAAACGAAGGGTGGAAGCCGTAATTGGCGAAAAAGGGCATCTGCTTGGTGGCGGATTGGAGAGAATAGTTGTAAGCGAATTCAGCTACTGGAAGCAAGGAGATCCAATCATTCTGTGCAAAAGAGGAGAAACAGCGTAAATATTGTTCAAGGGTTTGGTTCGTCCTCTCAGTTTGCCCATTGGACTGAGGGTGGTAGGCGGATGAGAAAGACAGTTCAAAATTCAAAGCCTTGCAGAGGGACTTCCAGAATTGAGAGGTGAAATATACCCCTTGATCAGAAACTATATTGGCTGGTACTCGCAGTTTCGCAGTACGCAGTTTCAGGGGCTGAGGGGGTGCCCTTCATGGGAATGAAGTGTGCCATTTTCGACAGACGATCAACTACCACAAAGATAGTGGTATGATCCTCTGCCGGGGGCAGCTCAACGATGAAATCCAGAGACACCATTCTCCATGGCCTGTCCGGAACAGGCAGAGGTTTGAGTAGGCCCCAGGCCTTGGTCCTACAGCTTTTATTCCTGATGCACGTAGTGCAGGTATCCACAAATTTCTTGCAGTCCTCCCGCAACTGAGGCCACCAAAAGGTACGTCGTACCAAGTCGGTGGACTTGGTGATACCAAAGTGCCCGGCGAGTGCGTGGTCGTGACATAGCTATAAAACGGATACCCGTAGGCCCTCGGGAATGTAGATCTTGTCTTTGTGCCACAGTAACCAGTCTCTGGCTTGTAGTTCTGGTTCTGGAGAAGGTATTTGCCCCATGGAGGCTTGTCTAAGTCGGGAAAGAAGGTTTTCCTGAAGCAGAAGGAAAATGCCAGGAGCGAGAATGGTGTCTGGAGGAGAAATTTCTTGAGATTTGTGGAACATCCGTGACAAGGCATCTGGCTTTACGTTCTTAGAACCTGGGCGATAAGTTAAATGGAAGGTAAACCGGGAGAAGAAGAGTGCCCACCTGGCTTGTCTCGGCTTTAGTCTTTTTGAGGATCTTAAATACTCCAGGTTCTTGTGGTCGGTGAATATTAAGATTGGGTGAGAAGCTCCTTCCAGTAAATAGCGCCATTCTTCCAATGCAGATTTAATTGCTAACAATTCCCGATCTCCTACATCGTAGTTCTTCTCGGCTGCTGATAGTTTGCGCAAGAAGAAAGCCACGGGATGGAGCAGGGCCCTGGCTCCTTGTCTTTGGGATAATATAGCCCCTACGGCGATTTCAGATGCATCCACTTCTTAAAAACAAATGGCAGGGAGGAATCTGGATGTCTAAAGACAGGAGCAGAGGTGAAAAGTCCCTTGAGGATTTCCAAAGCTTCTTGAGCCTCAGGGGTCCAACGGAAATGGGTCCCTAGTTTTGTTAGCTGCGTGATTGGTGCAACAATAGCCGAGAACCCTTTGATGAATTTGCGATAAAAGTTGGCGAACCCGATAAAGCGCTGGATTCCTTTCCTGTCTGCAGGAGTTGGCCAGTCCAAAATCGCAGCGATCTTCTGGGGATCCATCTTTATACCTTTACTGGAAATGATCAAGCCCAGGAATGGTATACTTTCCTGCTCGAATTGGCACTTGTCGGCTTTTGCATATAGACCGTGTTGTCGGAGCCGGCCCAACACACTCTTGACATGCTTGCGATGGGATTTGAGGGAAGAAGAAAAGATTAAAATATAATCGAAATAAACAGCAAATAAGTCCAGAAAGTCCCGGAGCACATCATTGATAAAATATTGGAAAGTGGCAGGGGCATTACACAATCCGAAGGGCATCACCAAGTACTCGAAGTGTCCAAATTGGGTACGAAAAGCGGTCTTCCACTCGTCTCCATCCTTGATACGGATCAGATTGTAGGCCTCGCGGAGATCGAGTTTAGTGAAAATTATAGTGGTTCCAAGTCTTTGGAATAATGCCGGGAATAAAAGGAAGAGGGTACCGGTTCTTTATTGTAATGTTATTCAATTCGCAGTAGTCCACACAGGGTCGGAGGGTGTGGTCCTTCTGCCTGACTAAGAAAATACCCGCACCTGCTGGAGACGTGGACGGGCGAATTAACCCTTTCTTCAGATTTTCATCGAGATATTCTTTGAGCTTCTCTTGCTCCACCTCTGTCAGGGGAAAAATCCTTCCAAACTGAATTTTGGCTCCAGGGAGCAGTTCAATGGGGCAGTCATAGGCTCGGTGGGGTGGAAGCACCTCTGCCTTTTGTTTACTGAACACGTCGAGGAACTCATGGTACACTTCAGGAATGGCCTGATGTAATTCGATTTCTGAGTCAAGACATAATAAGGTGGATGGTCTCAGGGGTCGGGAGAACCACAGAACTTCTGGCAGTAAGATGAAGAGAAAGTAATTTCCCCCGTAGCCCAGTTTATGGCAGGATTGTGGGCCTGTAGCCATGGCATACCAAGTATTATGGGAAAGAGTGGAGAGGAAATTATGTCCATACGAAGGAATTCCATACGTGGGAACCGGAGATAACAGCAGGTAGTGGTGCAGTCTCTTGAATTACAGGACCAGATTTGATAGCAGACCCGTCGGCCAGATGAATAGAGAGTCCATGGGTTTTAGGCAGGAGGGGAATCTGGTGTTTGGCAGCAAAAGATGAATCCATAAAACAGCTGCATGCCCCGAAATCAATAATGGCGGGCGTCTGTAAAGTCTTTCCTGGGAGCTGAAAGGAGACAGAAAGGGCAAGGTGAGATGAGATCTTAATTAAAGAATCTGGGAAACCAGAAGGCATAGATGGACACTTAAGGAGCTTAATAGGGCAGTTCCTGACGTAACGTCCAGATTCCCCAAAATAGAGACACAGATTATTCCGTCGTCGTTGACCTTCGGGGGTAAGAGACGGCCGCAAGACCCCAAGTTGCATGGGCTCATGTGTGTCAGAAGTGGATGCTGGTCGGGCGGCTGGTGCTGGGTGTAGATGGCTTGGAACTTTTGGAAGCATCCAGGTTGGACGAGAGAAACCCGTGGCCCTCTCGGCCATCCTCTCTCTCAGACGTCGATTGATCTGTATAGCCAAGTCAATTAGTGCATTTAAAGTCTGTGGAACACCGACTCTAGCGAGTTCGTCTTTTAAGGAATCAGAGAGTCCCATGCAGAACTGATGACGAAGGGCAGCGTCATTCCAGTTCGTATCTGCACCCCATCTCCTGAACTCAGCCACATAGTCCTCTACCGCTCTTCGTCCCTGCTGGAGGGTCCGCAAGGCAGTTTCTGCAGTCGCTGAAAGTTGAGGGTCTTCGTATAATTGAGCCATTGCTTCAACAAAGGTGGTGAGATTGGTCAAGGCTGCATCCTTCTGTTCTAAAAGACGGTGAGCCCAAGTCTGGGGTTCTCCAGAAAGTAAGGACACCACAAAGCCCACCTTGGTGGCTTCCAAAGAAAAGGTCCCTGGTTGGAGGGCGAAATACAATTCACAGGAGTTACGGAAGGCCCTGAAGCTGCTGCGGTCCCTGGAGAATCGCTCAGGTGTAGGAACTTTAGGTTCTGGAGGAAGCACCACAACTATAGGTGCCAGTCCTGCTTCGGCTGAAGGAACTGATGGTTGAGGGGCTCCCAGGGTACCAGAGGGGTTGGATAGGGCGAGCACCCATTCTTCCAGCTGGGTGTAGCCCTGCTGGAGATTCTTAACTGCCTCGGAAAGTCCTGCCAGGTGTTGACAGTTCTTCCATAGCGGAGGCTCCCCGCTCGGTCTCAGACATGGCTGCCTGCTTCTGTCACGTACCTAGTGGTTTTGCAGCAGGAGGCCTCCCTTACGACTCCCACTACCGGTTTCCTGGTAACACAGGAGTAAGGAGGGGTACGGGTGTCTGGCAGGATCAACAGACGGGAAGGGATGAACAGGCGGGGTCAACTCTGCAGAGGGGGAACAGCTTGGCAGACAGGATCAACACAACAGACTGGATCACAACAACAGATGGAATCATCTTAGCAAACTGGGTCACCTTAGCAGATGGAATCAGCTCAGCAAACTGGATCAGCTTAGCAGGTAACTACAGCAGATGGAATCAGCTCAGAAAACTGGATCAGGTTAGCAGATGGGATCGTCAAACAGGCCGAGTCAGGTATCAGGCTGGAAGCGAGGCACAAGGGAGCAGGCAGGAGAGTAGTCACAACAGGCCGAGGTCGGGTGCAGGCAGATAACAGGTAGGTCACAGGCAAGCCGGGTCTAAATCACAAATACTTCGGATCAGGTTCTCAGGCACACAACGCTGTAGAGCAGACAGCGGAGACCGTCAGTAACAGACAGGTTTAGCGTGCACGCGCCAACAGGAGCGCGCACACGCGCTTCCGCGCACGGTCGCGTGCACGCAAGCCAGAAGGCCTGGGGTTCCGATTTCTAATAGAATCTCCATGACACAGGCTCTTTGGAACAGTGAAGTGAATCAATGAGGCAGCGCGGCTATACTGCCGGCAAAGCTATGCTGCAGCAGCGCTCTGCGGGTGGTTTTAACCCTTTTTCAGCCACTAGCGGGGGTTAAAAGCGCCCTGCTAGCGGCCAAAGCATCGTTAAAAAAATAGCAGCGCTTTACCGCAATGAAAGGAGCCTAAGTAGTGGTGTACCAATGGGTGGGGCGGTACCCGGGTGACACATAGGGCTGGCTGCCGAATTGTCTCCGCTCCGCCGTTTACTAACACAGAAGAGCGGAGCTGGAAGGAAAAGGCAGAACGGGAGAGAGAGGAAAAACAGCAGTGCTGAATAGGCAGGACCACCTAGCAACCAATCACCTGCTGGTTAACTTGGAAAGTTAACTTTGGCAGCTACCGCTGTCTATTCAATGCCACGCTCCTGCCTCCTACTCTCCTGTGTCTCCCACTCTGCATACATTAATAATATAGGAAGTGGCAGAGCTTCAGGGTTTAGGGGCTGTGTAATGCAAAGGGGTCCAGAGGTGTTGGGGCTGTGTAAATGTGAAGAGGTCCAGAGGTACAGGGGTTGTATAATGTAAAGGAGGTCTTCCTACGTGCAGTTATAGCTGCAGTCCTATAGATTTCTATTAAGGTACACGTTACATATTTGGCGCTCTTTCGGAAAATAGGAAAATATATATTTTTTGGGGGAGGTGGCGGAGTGACACCAACCCTTGTGACGCCACTGGCAGTAGCACATACTAAATGTGCCAGTTACATGTATTCCTGTATGGCGCCGGCTGTCCGATGACAATCCTAGTGTCGGTCGGTGTCGTCTTTGCAGAGAAGGAGGAGTGGCCTGGCCATCCAGGGGAGCAGAGGGAGGAGGATGCTTCCAGATTCTGATCAGCAGTACATGGAGGCACTACACATGACGCCACCAAGCTGATGTTCTGTGCACTGCCTGTCTGAAGAGGTGCCAGATATAGGATATCCGCCTGAGTGCCAAATGTTCTAGATACACCCCTGCATAGAAATAGAAGTAGAGTAAAATCAGTTGAGTAACTATGAAAACCTAAACCAAGTGTCATGTGCCACCTCAAATATATGGATATTTGGAAATTAGTAGTACCCCTTAGACATGACACAGATCACAAATGAGTAAATCGGAGCTAATACATTAGTGCCACTGTTCAAAATCAAGTAGCACTTGTGTCCAACGGACAGCAAGTTAAAAATTATGCCTGTCACATTCCTACTTTTTCTGAAATTTGGTTCAAAGCGACCTCTATGGTTATAAATCAATTTCATATTTGAGAGAGGTCGCTTAAAGCCTAAGTGCAGCCAAAATCAAAAGCCAAAAAAATCATATGGAACATTAGTCAGTAGGCTGTGTCCCTTGTGCAGATTCCTCTGCGTTTAATATAATCTTCCTCCATCCTGCACCACCCCCAACCCACTGGTGTAATCTTCCAGTGCGCAGGGGTTAATACAACAAAAGGGATGTCACAGGCTCTCATCAAGGGAGTCCAACTATGCCTACACTTTCCACTCAGCTCTGCCATTCTTAAAAGCCATACTACACAGCTACCACAAAACTGAATCAAAAGAATAGAGATTGGGAGGAACAATTGATAAATCCGTCCTCTCCATTCATAAATCCTGTTCCTTTAATAGAAGCTGTAGTAGCTACATCTATTTAGTTCCATTAACCCCTGAATCCACTTCGTCCTGGTGAGGTGGTAGGACGAAGGTGGTTATTTTTGTTTCCGGTATCTGTGGGTAGGATCAGAGCAGGTGAAAAAAGGAGCCTGGGACCGCTTGACACCTTGGATTCCATTGGATTACCACATCCCACTGGTGGAAGGAAACGTGCATTGATGTGCAGCGTTCATCTCCTGACAGAAGCGCCTTTGAAACCACTTTCCACAGACTTTGGCCGGTTACCTGTGAGGACAGTCGGTGGTACTTCAACAGCAAGCCTGCTGTTCTACTAAGCCTTATGTGACCCCCCCTGAAGAAGGGTGGTCGCTGGCTTTTTGGTAAGCCTCCATTGCTTATTCCTAGGTGACGGGCTGCACTAGTGGTGGAAACGTGTTATTTGGATTTAGTTTGTGAACACTTCTTTGTTGGATTATTTCACCCATGAACTGTTTTTGCGTTAGATACACGTGTTTGTTGTTCATGGATTGATCATACTAACACATATGGATATTATGATTTTTTTTTTGATCACTTAATTATTTAGAATACTCCTTTGTATAATCACAGTTTTTATTGATAATCACTTGCATTATTAGTTTATTACCTAGCGCTGCACTTTTTGTCTACTTATTTTTCTTTGTGCCCTATATTGGGGTTATAGTGCTTAGCTGCAGGATATCCTTCATGGTTTATTTATTCATTTATTTATGTATTGTTTATTTCACACCTAGCGCAATTCTTTTCATTTTTAATTTTTCTTTTATGATGCATGAATTAAAATTAATTTACACAAAAAAGTAACAAAAAAAAAATAAAAATAAAAAAGCTTGTTTTCTTGTTTAAAAAAATAAAATAAAAAACATAATCAAGCTGCTGTAGAATAAACGTATACATTTTATTCCGTAGTGTCCTGTTTAAAGTTCCGCAATCATCATGATTCTGGTACAAAGTACTGCAAAGCTATTTACAAATACTAATTAAACAAGTGCAATAGTCATTGCATTTCACTCAGTAACAGGAATAAAAGAACAAAGTTAAAATGTACAGTACTGTACAGTACTGTGCAAAAGTTTTAGGCAGGCATGAAAAAATGCTGTAAAGATTGCTTTCAGAAATAGAAGTGTTAATAGTTTATTTGATCAATTATCAAAATGTAAAGTAAACAGACAGAAGAGAAATCCAAATCAATATTTGGTGTGACCACCCTTTGCCTCCAAAACACCATCTATTCCTCTAGGTACACTTGCAGACAGTTTTTGAAGCAACTCGGCAGGTAGGTTGTTACAAACATCTTGGAGAAGTAACCACAGAACTTCTGTGGATGTAGACCGCCTCAACTCCTGTCTCTTCATGTAATCCCAAACAGACTCGATGTTGATTGGTGGCTCTGTGGGGGGGGCAAACAATCACTTCCTTGACTCCTTGTTCTTCTTTACGCTGAAGATCATTCTCAGTGACATTGGTTGTATGTTTGGGATTGTTGTCCTGCTGCAGAATAACTTTGGGGCCAATCACATGTCTCCCTGATGGTATGACATGACAGATAAGTATGACTTAATATTGAGGATATCATTGATCCTGACCAAATCTCTAAAGCCATTTGCATAAATGCCTTCCAAAACTACAAGGAATAGCCATGTGGGTGGAGGTGTATGTCCCCAAACCTATAATGTCCCACACTGGCACTCAAATGGATTCCATATTAGGATACAGCAGCTGAGTCAGTGCAGCTGATGTATCCCATTAGACATTAATGGCACTGCCTGCACAGGGATGCACAAAACACCTGTAATCCCTGTGTGGGTAAACACAGCCCTGCACAGGTGTACAGTATTGTACCTGTGTGAACGAGACCTAACTCTGTTTCCAAAACCAGACATCTGGACCACAAGCTCCAACCCCATTATCTAGGCTTGTGTGTTTCTCAGATTATGAATGGAAAGAAAGATTTTATCCTAAAAAAAACTAGATCTATACCTATATCCAACCGCATATAATGCATATAATGCATCTTGCACCTCCATCACTAATACCAGAGATGTATCTTCCCTGGTGTTGGAGTGTTATGGCCACCCATGTTCTTAAGTGGACCCATTATTGGCTGTGATTAGGACACGATACCCATTTTGGGCTGAGTGATACTCGAAATGCGTAGAAGCTTCTTGACATCAAGACTGTTACACTTAAACCTACGAGGGATACATTATATTTTGGGGTTTTGTTCCCCTATGGTCTAAGCCTACAATGTATGTTTTGAGATATTGTTTTAATGTTATAAAGATGTAAACAATTGTTTTTTATATATATTTTCTGCCTTTGAATTATATTTGGTGTCGGGAAAGTCCCATACACCCATGATACAGTTTGTTGGATGGATAAGAAATTGCTTACATTAACGGTTCCAGAGAGTAGTGATAAATTACTCATTCTCTGTATGGTCTAAAGTTGTGAGTGGTGTGCCCCAGGGTACGGTCTTGGAGCCAATACTGTTCAATCTGTTTATTAAATGATATAGGGGTTGAAATCAAGAGCGCAATTTCAGTGTTTGCCGATGATACCAAATTATGTGGGGAAATAACTTTGGCACAAATATAGCATCAATACAGGAAGACCTTGAGAAAAATAGGAGGTTGAGCAGCCACATGGCAGATAAGGTTCAACATATAAAGTTATGTCTATGGGTGGCAAAAAAATACATTAGGAAAAGCTCCCTGGAGAATCCACGATGGAAAAGGAATGCATGTAGAGCACAGACTTAGCAATAGTATGCAATGCCAAGCAGCATCTAACAAAGCTAAAAAGATAAATCAATAGTTCTACCCCTTTACAAAACACTGGTGCTGCCTCATGTAGAATATGCAGCTCAGTTTTGGCCACGCATCCTCCTTAGGAAAGATGACAAACAGGGGTGTGGACACTTTTAAAAAAAACTACTTGTCCAAGGGACTAAATTGGGGCCCCAATTTAATTGTCCCTCATGACAATCGACTTGTCCTAATAAAAAATAAAAAAATTAAAAATTACCAGGAAAAATATAAAGGATTGTTTTTTTTTTTTCTGGCTTCTTAAACTATTAATGTTTTTTTCTTTTTTGCTAGAAAATTTCTTAGAACCCCAAACATTATATATATTTTTTAAAGTAGAGGCTCTGGAGAATAAATTGGTAGGTGTTACAATTTTTTTATGGCACACGGTATTTGTGCAGCTGTTTTTCAAATGTAAATTTTTGGGGAAAAATACACTTTTTTAATTTTAATGCAAAAATACACACTACATAGCCTACATTTTTGGTAAAATATAAAAGATGTTACGCCAAGTAAATAGATATCTAAATTGTGCATGCCCTTACAGGTAAAAGCCTTTACAGCTCATAACTTTACGATTTCACAGGAGGCCTGGTGCTAGAATTACTGCCCATGATCTGACATATGTGGCAATACCTCACATCGCTGTTTGCGTGCATGTGGGACCGACGTGTGCGTTCACCTTTGTGCAAGAGCACAAAGATGAATCTGTGAACCTTTGCACGCAAACACAAAGGTGCTTTAAAAAAGTCATTATTTATACATTTGTTATTTTTACATTGTCACGACTATGGCGGAGGAGCTGGAGGTGTTGTAGTATGGCAGGTGATGTTCCCCTGCTCCGAGTAGCCCCCCGTCTCCAGCAGCTCCATGCTAACACAAAGGTGGCTGCCCATAAGAATGTGATCCAGGCCACGGTGGCATCTCCCATTCTCCTTGGAAGGAGATTACCGAGAATATACAGAGCTATGGGAATTGTCAGCAAATAAAAATCCCACAGATTGACCTGGATAAACTTTTTCAACTTTATAAACTATATAACGAAATAATGTTTAATTATTTATTTTTTGTTTACTTGACAGATTGCTGGGCTGGTGTATATGACCATAAACATGTTTTTAAGAAGATAGAACATTTCATTCTTTAAATGCATGCAAAAACAGGATTTTTGATAATCGCCCTTAAAACCCCTTTCTCTGAGTTTAAGGACACAGCTTGTCATTAACTACTTGCTGACTGCGCCATAGCCAAATGATGGCTTCATCGCAGGCGGTCGGTTCTGGCATCATATGATATCCTCCCGCGACCCTGCCCGCTGCACACTCTGATCACTGTGTCCTCCAAACAGAGCTAATCACAAATCAGGGTAAAGAGCCAATCAGCAGCACTTTACCCTGTGATCAGGTGTGCCCAATCACAGCTGATCACGATATAAACATAAGCCAGTTATCTGCATTCCTTTGTGAGGGGGTGAGAGGAGAGACGATAACTGTCTTGGGTTAAATGGGATTTTTACATTGATAAATCAGAACACCGATTGTCAGTGTAGTCACAACAATGCCCACCAGTGCTGCCAATCATTTCAACCAGTGCCGCCTCAGTGTCACCCATCGGTGCCACCCCAAAAGTGAATAAGGAAAAGTTCTATTTGTGTGAAAAAAATACATATGGGTACAGTGTTACATGACTGCGCAATTGTCATTCAAAGTGTGACAGTCCTAACAATTGGCCTGGGCGGGCAGTAAGAGGGTAGTGGCCAGTAGGCAAGTGGTTAATCTTGACCATAGGTCCTTGGATACCTTTGGATGCACTGTCGGCGGTCCTGCAGTCACAAATGATCCTGCTCCTGGGACACATACGACTTCAGGATTACCAACAGCACATCCAAAAGGTATAGAAGGACCTATGTTCAAGATTAAGCTGTGTCCTTCAATGAAAGTAAGAGAAAATACACATATAGCGAGCCGAGTTGAAGCTCTATAGACACTAGAGGGAGTTAAACTCCTGCAAAAAATGCAGCAAAACCACAAGTGCAAGAAATTGTGTAGGTAAAGGCTAGCATAAAGAATGCATGATGACAGACTGGGGACCACACATAATGATACAAATCTCCTTAATAACTTTAGTATATGGTGTGGGAAAGTATGAATAAATTGAGAAATGTAAATGAGACCCATTAGGACAATATTGCACTTTAATTACCTTACTACCACCATCTGATTAAGGCCTCTTTCACATGGGTACACTGTCTGCATTTCCCGGGACACAAACCTGTACGTACCTACATGGATGTCAATTTGGAACCAGTAGCTGTGTCCGTGGAGCCGCCACATCCCGACTGACATGAATAGAATTGCCTGCATGTGGATGCACAGAACACCTGGGCATCCTGTGCGGACAAAGACAGCCCTCACATGGGTGTACGCATCGATATGCCTTGTGTGAATGAGGCCTTTACAGAAAATATTGGTGGTTCATTTTGCAAAGTTGTCTGTTATGAAATTGCCAAATGTTTTCACAATAGGCTTATGAACACTAGTCTATGAAAGTCTGCGATTGCAAGCTTAGCAAATGTAAGCACCATAGTGTGAATATGAGCAATACCTTTGGATCATGGACAAAAGTGTTTCCTTTAGACCCCGGTGGAAAATCACCCGTTGTGATATACTTGAGGCACTCAATAATAGTCTGCAAAAAAAAAAAAACAGTTATCAAATAGAACATTTCAATCGAAAGCAAAGAGGATTTAAAGTGTATATAAAATTGCAACAATGAACTAAATCTATTGGTTTCTTTTTGGTAATTTTAAGTATTTAATTTCTTACACCTTTATACCCCCCAAGAACAAGAGCAAGTTTTACATTTCTGCTAAGGACCCATTTACTCTGAAATAAGCGCATAGGTCTTAAAAGCCTACCCTTTTGCCCTCACACATGTGTTAAGTGGGTGCCAACAAGTTAAAGGCATTATAAACCTTCATACCTTGTGTTTTAAACCACCATACCTTGTGTTTTCACCTACATAATATGTGCATTGATCATGTAGTTACATGGTGTTATTTGTTGCCCTGTATGAACAACCTATAGCAGAGATACTGTGTCAGCAGTTTCTGCTTGCTTTCTTTTTTGTGATATTAACCACTTCAGCCCCGGACCATTTTGCTGGTTAAAGACCAGACCACTTTTTGCGATTCGGCACTGCGTCGCTTTAACTGGCAATTGCGCTGTCGTGCGACGTGGCTCCCAAACAAAATTGAGGTATTTTTTTCCCCCACAAATAGAGCTTTCTTTTGGTGGCATTTGATCACCCCTGCGGTTTTTATTTTTTGCGCTATTAACAAAAATAGAGCATCAATTTTGAAAAAAAAGCATTATTTTTTACTTTAGGTTATAATAAATATCCCCCAAAAATATATAAAAAAACATTTTTTCCCTCAGTTTAGGCCGATACGTATTCTTCTACATATTTTTGTTAAAAAAAAAAAAAAAAAAAAAAAAAATCGCAATAAGCGATTATTGATTGGTTTGCGCAAAAGTTATAGCGTTTACAAAATAGGGGATAGTTTTATGGCATTTTTATAATTTTTTTTTTTTTTATTACTAGTAATGGTGGCGATCAGCAATTTTTATTGTGACTGCGACATTATGGCGGACACATCGGCCATTTTTGACACATTGTCAATTATACAGCAATCACTGCTATACAAATGCAGCGATTCCTGTGTAAATTACACTGGCAGCAAAGGGGTTAACCAGGGGGTGGCAGTGTAGGGGTTAAGTGTTCCTAGGGGTGTGTTACTAACTGTGGGGGGCTGGGCTTTCTTTTAGTGAACAATGATCTCTGCTCCAATCACATGGAGCAGAGATCAGCGTCACTTGTTGCTAGGCAGAATGGGGAGATGCTGTTTACAAAGGCATCTCCCAGTTCAGCCGCCCCGTGAGACAATCGCGGGTATGCCCGCGGCGATCGAGTCTGCGGGACCCGTGACCAGACTCACAGGGGCCCTGACCGGCACGCGATGGCAGGGCGGCATTTAAAATTGGATGTACCTGTACGCCAATATGCCTGCCCGTGCCATTCTGCCGACGTACATCGGCGTGCGCTGATCGAGAAGTGGTTAATCTGCAAAATTTAGGAAAAAGAGAACTAAAAAAAAATATATAAGTTGTCATGTTGCTTTAAAGCCCAACTGTAGTTTTTGTGTTACTTTAGTTTGTTTGGGTCAAGCTGGTCCAAAATTACTATTTCCATTACTAAGGAATGTAGCTGCTGTCAGCACTGCTCAAACTATACAGTATGCAGTGCTGTGTTCTGGCAGTGTTACAGGGACTTCCCGTCTGCTGCTAGAACAAAATCGAATCGGGCTAAGCACTGCTCAGCTATTCAGATGAAGCCTTGCTTTTTATGCAGGGCTCGAGTCCTGCGGGAACGCATGGGAACGGCGTTCCCGTACTATTTCCACAACAGGAACGCCATTCCCATTAGCCACCTGAGTAGCCTGCCGCTCCTCTGCCGCCCGAGTTGCTAGGCTAGGGCCGCTCCGCGTCTAGCAACCGGTCACGACGTCGGCCGTACACGTGGGCACGCACTGGAGTCAGTGGACAGTGCGCATACGGCCTCCAGCGCAGCCAGCGACAGACACACGCCGCTGGGATACGGCCTGTCTCCTCCCTCCCCTCTACCCTGTGCTCTCCCGAGAAGTAAACCAGGTTAGTCACTAGCACGACATTAGCCCGCCAATACTCTGCATTAGCCCGCCAATACTCTGCATTAGCCCGCCAATACTCTGCATTAGCCCGCCAATACTCTGCATTACATACCCTGCCGATACTTACTCTGCAATACTTACCCTGCAATACCCAGCAATGCCCTGCCAATAATCTGCAATACCCAGCAATAATCTGCCATACCCTGCCAATACTTATCCTGCCAATATTCTGCAATACCCTGCCAATACTTACCCTGCCAATACATATTCTGCTAATACCCAGCCATACCCATCCATGCTCAGCCAAAATATTATTGGGGGAGATGACGTGGATATTACAGTAGGGGAGATGTATATTGCAGTGGGGACTATATGGTGGTGAAATTTTTCACAGGTTTTTGCAAATTCAATTATTTGCTGATCCGAAAAAAGATCCGATCTGTGACTCAGATCCAAGGAATGATCCGATCCGTGAGTTTTTTGATCCGTTGCCGATAATCTTGCACGGCAAGGGCAACGTTATTCCAGTTTGTGTGATATTTTCTAAATTTTCTGTATTTGAATTTGGAACAGGGTGTATTTGTGTTAGAAATTCCCTGCGAGAGAAAGATCATCACCCATTGTGTTGATTATTCTGTTTGACAAGTTAACTTATTTTGTATTTGTAAACTGGCACTTTACAATAAATGTACTGTATTTTCTGTGAAATATATATGCATATGAGCGTACCTTTATTTATTTTTATTTTTTTTGGTGGGGGAGTGGATCTTGGGTGGGAGTTCCCACACTTTTTTCCCCAGGACTTGACCCCTGTTTTTATGAATGAATACAAGGCTTCATCTGATTAGCTGAAGTCACAATCTTAACCTCATTTAATCAAAGGAAACCTTGTATTCAATTCATAAAAATGCAAGGCTTTGTGTGAATGGGTGAGCAGCACTTAGGCCGGCTAGATTTTCTTCTGAGAATTAAGTCCTCTACCACTGCAAGAACACAGAACTGTATATTTGATCTGCAGATAAATGAAACAGAATAGATACAAACATAACAATGTTACTTTGTATCTTTGTGTTCACAGCAGCTTTAATTTTAAGAACACATAATTGCTGGCTAGTAGGGAGTAAGAAATACAGCAGCAGGGCAGGAAGACTTGGCTTGCTACACATGTCCTCTGTACTTTGATGTTTTTTTGGGGTGTCTGTAGCATATTCAGTGTCCTCAACTAGTTAATACACCAATGGAAGCATTTTGTTATAAGTTTGTGCAGCGTCCACCACCTTTAGGTGGGTGCTAGTAGGTAAAGATAGGTTAAATGATCAGTGCCACGTGTTCCCTGGGGGAGATGGAATGAGAGAAGATCCAGAAAGGCTGCAAAAATGTAACTCTCAGGAGCAGGGCTGGAAGGCCTGGGGGGTGCATAGATCCCAGCGCTGGAAAGCCAAGAAACTCTACTGGGCGACCTGGAGGTTCAAAGACTCCAGAGCTGGAAGGTTCACCATGCCTGGACTTTCCTGAGCTGGCATGGGAAGAAATGGCAGGAGGTGAGAAGGCAGGTGAGGCCTGGGACTTCCAGCATTGTAGAAGTACCACATGTCATTCAGAGGGACACGAGCCAGTTCGTTAAGGGAAAGGGTTCTTTCTACTCATGCAGCTCAACAAGAGAGGCAACTTATACTGTCCTGCATCACCTACAGATCACACACACTGCAGCATCAGGAATAAACATTCCCATTAGATTGTTGAACTGTGTTTGTGATTATTACAGCAGAGGTGGAAGAAGCGGGAGGTTAAACCAGCAGTACTGTAATGAACTATTCAGCAGCTCCCAAGGAAGTAGTGAGCTGCATTTGGCAATTACAAAAACAACTGCTGATCTTGTCAGAAATTCAAAAGACATTGTGTGTGCTCATGCTCTTTCACTAGCCGGTTTGTGGAACCAGCCAAATAAATTCGCCAAGGCAACGGCACTTATTAAGGGTTTATCAGAGGCAAAATTATAACACTCAAACTATTTAGATTGTAAGCTCTAACGAGCAGGGCCCTCTTATTCCTCTTGTGCCAAATTGTAATGTAAATGTAATGTCTGCCCTTATGTTGTAAAGCGCTGAGCAAACTGTTGGCGCTATATAAAACCTGTATAATAATAATAATAATAATAATAATGTTTTGAAAACCTTTTGTGATCAAGGTTTTGTGTTAACTTTTGTAATACAATTTGTAGACTGCTCCAAATCATTTGGTGCAGGGGGGATTATGGTGTGGGGTTATTTTTCCAGGGGTTGGGCTTGGCCCCTTAGTTCCAGTGAAGGAAACACTTAAGGCGACATTATACATTTTGGACAATTTCATGCTCCCACAAACTGGGAACAGTTTGGGGATGGCCCCTTCTAGTTCCAACATCAGTGCACAAAAAAAGCAAGGTCCATAAAGACATGGATGAGCGAGTTTGGGTTGGAGGGACTTAACTGGCCTGCACAGAGTCCTGATGTCAACCTGATTCAACACCTTTGGGATGAATTGGAGCGGAGACTGCGAGCCAGGCCTTCTGGTCCAACATCAGTGCCTGACCTCATAAATGCGCTTCTGGAAGAATGGTCAAACATTTCCATAGACATACTTCTAAACCTTGTGGACAGCCTTCCCAGAAGAGCTGTTTTAGCTGCAAAGCGTGGGCCAACTCAATATTGAACCCTACGGACTAAGACTGGGATGCCATTAAAGTTCAAGTGCGTGTAAAGGCAGGTGTCCCAATACTTTTGGTAATATTGTGGATATTTTGCTTTATGTGCCTGCAGCTCTTTACCCACATCCCCAAGTAAAGTCTCTTTGACCACTTCACCTCTCACACCTAATCACTCCCCATGGACTGGAGCAATTTTAAAATTTCTGCTATGGATCAGATTATTTGGCAGTAACTTTGTCATAACTTAAAGTAGAACAATAGGCAAAACTTTTTCCTGGTGCTTCCATGGCAGCATACGTATGATAGTAGCCCAGTCCATAGGACCAGTGCATAGCTATAAAAAGTTAACATGCACACAACAGCCCGTTCCCTTTTTTGTCCTCATGGAACTCACAGCCAGTGTGAAGAGAAGAAGGACCCTAACCTGCCACCTTTGGTAGTTTTCAGCTCAGGTTCAGCCCATCATGAAAAGCACAGTCCTTGGCCTTGGTACGCTAAATGCTCTGATAAGGCAGAGAGCCCCTTCTGTGGATCTTTTGGGGTGAAAAAGCGGGTGCTAACTAGCCCCACATATAACAGTACAGCCAGTGCTTTGTTCCTCAAAAAAGCTGTCCGTGTCTGGAGCCTGCCTCACAGAAGTCTGTGGATTCATTGATCTGTGGCACCGCATTTCCAAGATAAGTATGTTTGCTCATTTTTTGGAATTTATCTGTGAATGGCCTCATAAGTTGTGTATTACATCTATTCTCGGATGAGCTGCCGCTGCACTGTGTTCCAGTATGCATTCTAGCGGGAAATGTGGAAGAGAAAGCTAATCGTCTACATATATACACACACACACACACACACACACACACACACACACACACACACACACATATACACATTATATAGATATAATCATTATTTTTTTTTTTTTTTTTTTAAGTAGACACCCTAGAGAATAAAATGGTGGTTGTTGCAATATATGTCACAATGTATTTGCGCAGCGGTCTTAATAAAATTATTTTAATTTCTTTCAAACATTTTTTATAAAAACTAACCAGTAAAAGTTAGCCCTTTTTAAATAAATATATATATATATATATCACGTGTGTGTACACACGCTACAGATTACCAGCCTCATGTGTGGAGGTTGCATTAATTTTTTCCCTTTAATTTTCACCTGGTGGTCCTACCAATAACACTTCTTGTCCTAGGGTGACAACACTAATTCCCTGTACTTTATCAAGGGAAATAGCATTATCAACCTGGGACAGAGGTAAATAGGGATTACAGAATACATCCTTCCCTTCTTTTCATAACATAGGAGTGAGGTATTCTGTAAATCACAGAATGTGAGCTGAGCTGGGCAGGGCCAACACCTCTGACTGATAGCAGCAAATGTACAGGAATTTGAAAGCACACTGGATTTATGGCAAGATCAACAAGTATTTTTTTGTTCACTTACTGAAATGCTACCACCCTCCCTCAACCGCACACCAAATACTTACATGGGCCCGATCTCAATTCCGTGCTGCGCTCTCTTCCTCCTCCCTGGACTTCATTAACGCCTGATGCTGTCAATCAAATCCAGTAACAAGGGGGGGCCGGGGAAGGCCAAGCCACACTGGGTGCATTAATGGATGGATAATGGCTCAAGCCTGCATGTGTGCCGGTCATGCGGCCCATCAGTATTATGCAGCCCATCAGTAACTGTGCTGCACCTGATCAGCGTACCAGTCACAGAGCCGCCATCACTGCCGCCCATCAGCAGTTTACCCATCATACAGCCACTATGTACAAAAAAAATGGTATACTAGTGAGGAGGCATATCAAAATTCAAAATATGATGGATGAGAGAAGCGGGGAGCTCTCACCATCAGACTCCGATCGGAAGCCAGCCGAAAGTAGTGGATCGGCGACCGAATCAGAGAAGAAATGGGTCTCTCCTAAAAGGATAAGGCGGCTCTGAAAATCACGCAGCCACCAGCAGCGTCATACAACCCAATGGCTAATTGGCAAATGTTAATGGTGCTACCACCTCAGGATGAAAGGCCCAGTACCAGCACTGGAATATCACGCCAGACCTAAAGAATCAGGGCCCAAACCCATTATGGCTTCCTTCCAGCTCAGGATCAGCTACAATCCCCCCCTTTCACCGCACAGCCAGGTGTGCAGGCCAAACTGATTTTAATTAAAATTTTATAAAATTTCATATTATACAAAACGATAAAATACTTTGTACAAAATTCTCATTCATAAAAATATAGTTTTCCGCAATCCCGCATTCCTTAAACATGCGTTATAATTCTCCTTCATTTATTTCCTCTACCTCTTTTTTTCAGATTCGCATTATCTCAGAGTATTTCTTTGTATTCCTAAAACTAAAAATGTCTCTCAGTTTAGGCAGATATGTATTCTACATATTTTTGGTAAAAAAAATAAAAATAAACTGCAATTAGTGTATATTGATTGGTTTGCACAAAAGTTATAGCATCTACAAAATAAGGGATAGATTTATGGCATTTTTATTATTATTTTTTTTATTAGTAATGGCGGTGATCTGTGATTTTTATCGTGACTGCGACATTGCGATGGACACATCTGACACTTTTGACACTATTTTGGGACCCGTGCTATAAAAATGCACTGATTACTGTGTAAATTACACTGGCAGGGAAGGTGTTAAACACTAGGGGCGATCAAGGGGTTAAGTGTGTCCTAGGGAGTGATTCTACTTGTGGGGGGAATGGGATGACAGGAAGCAGTAGATCCATGTCCTTTTGCTAGGCAGAACAGGGAAATGGCATGTCACGATCACGGGCCCCGGCAGACAGAGACCGCGGGACCCGTGGACATGCTCACAGAGAGAGCTGCGGCATGCACGCCCACTAAGCTGCAACTTAAAAGGGGATGTACAGGTACGCCCATTTACGCAGCCGTGCCATTGTGCCGGCATACATTGTTACATGTGGTCTGATCGTTCTCTTATATTGTTTTATTGTAAGTTTGGTATTATGTAATGTTTTCTAGATTTTTAGGCATATCTACTCCCGTAATATCTTGGATCTGTTAGATCACTTCCTGCCAAAATGTCTGTATTTTCAATCACTCCCACCATATAGGTGTCATTGTTCCTCTTTTCCCACACCCACTCCCACTCTCCAGCAAAGCGATGTTTTCTCCTTTTGATAGGTGATGTATACAATCTTGACAGACATTTATATTTCTATCGTGTTTATATTTTATTTCTGTTCCGTCTGCTAATTTCTTTTAAATATTTTTATTGAAGATTTATAATACAACATGAACAATGCCCGTTAACAGTAAAATAAGGTGAAGTAAAATAGAGCAAAATAATGTACAATAAAATCCCCTCACCGGCTCAAATATGGATACAACCGCTGTAGGATTCGTACATGTTATAATATGTAACTCTATAGATACAAGTTAAAGACACAATAAAAACCAAGCCATTGGGTAACATAAGAAGTATAACTTGTAGAATAGGGACTATAGTCCGTCAAAGTGAAAGAAACCCTATAAGTAACAAAATATAACTGGATATGATGGCCCCCCCCAAGCGGGCAACATAAGGCATGTATGTGTCCATGAACTTGAAGTAGCTTCCCCCTGGTGGCTATGGTTATTCTGACCAGCAAATACAACGGGATTTGTCTCTGCATGGCCATCTTTAATGTTGAGATGTAACCCAAGTGTGTCACTAAATTTTTATCTGCATAAGGAAAAAATGTAGCAGGGGTGACTCCCCATGACGGCCTCCGAGATCATCAGTCTGCCAATTTCAACATTTCCTCTCTCTCTTGCTCACTCCAAGCTGCACCAAGTTCTGCTTCCCACCTATTCAAAAAAAAGGCAGTATCAATGGTTCCGAAATCAGAGAAAGAATCTTAAAAATCTGGGAAACTGTGCCTTGGCGCAAAAATGATTTTTTTTTTTATTTTTTTTTCCATAACAATTTACTTCAATTTATTGTGGACCAGACTAACCTTTTCGCCCAACAATATATTGATAACAACCCCAACTCATGCTCATCTGTTTGAATGGAGACCTCTAACAGTGGAGAAGCTTAAATTGTTTTTGGGCCTTATGATCAACATGGGGCTTGCAAAACAAAAACTAAATTGCATGCTTTTTAGTCCACCCACCCTATGCCAATTTTTTCAGTTGTAATGTACAGGTCACGCTATAACATGATCATGTGCTTCCTGCATTTCAGCGATAACTCACAGTGCCCTCTCTGAGAGCATCCCAAATATGGCAAACTATAAAAAAATCTGCCCCCCTTATTCATTTTTGCTGAACTTTAAGTCCCTGGCCAAAACATCTGGGTGGAGAAATCCATTGTCTGCTTCACTGGTTGGCTGTGATTTAAGCAATAAATTCCTGATAAAAAAAAAAAAAAGGGTCAGATATGGATTGGAACTCAACAAGCTCTCTGTAACCACCACCAGGATATGTGCATTCTTTCCACATGTACAAAGGCAAAGAGTTCCAGCTCCAGCCTCGAGTGGCCAACATATATCGGCACAAGCAGTAAAATTGTCTGCCATTCCCACTGTTCCAAACAGGATATCGCATCTACCTTGATAATTATTATACCAGTCTGACCCTTTTCCACAACCTGTATCTTGGCCTGTGGTACAAGAACAAAACAGAAAGGGCTTCCCACAAAGTGTAGTGACCACAATTCAAATGACCAGATGCTACATTCCTATTTCTCAACAAGAAATTGGGTTATTTTTTTACCAAGGATATGTAGCAGAATAAATTTTGGCCTATATTTATGAAGAAACATCACTTGTTTATTAAAAAAAAAAAAAATGGGGGAGATTTTACCCCCAAATTATCACCAAACAGTGGTGAATAAATACCACCAAAAGAAATCTCTATTTCTGTGAAGAAAAAAAAAATTGGGTATAGTGTAGCATGACTGAGCAATTGTCATTCAAAGCATGAGCGCACTGAAAGCTGAATATTTGTAATATGTCGTTTTAAAATAATGCACAATTATTGTGTCTAGCGTTTTATATTTTGACCAACATTTGTAATAGTACGGGCTTAGGCCTCTACAGCATGCATGAGGTTGTGTGCAGGCAGCCTATGTAAGTAAATGCAGAAACATTGGCTGTATGGAGACAGCCACGTGCACTCATTTGACAGGCATGCAGGGGCAGGTGCAAAGCCCCAAAAGCAGACAATGGGGTTTATTTACTAAAGGCAAATCCACTTTGCACTGCAAGTGCACTTGAAAGTAAAGTCGCTGTAGATCTGAGGGGGACATGCAAGGAAAAAAAAAAAAAAAACACAACGGCATTTTAGCTTGCACATGATTGGATGATAAAATCAGCAGAGCTTCCCCTCATTTTAGATATACCCCTTAGATTTACAGCGACTGCACTTCCAAGTGCACTTGCAGTACAAAGTGGATTTACCTTTTGTAAATAAACCCCAATGTGTGTTTGGTACTGTGAATCCCCTCCTGCACACATGCCAAAAAAAGGATGTGCAGATCTTTCTGTACAGCTGCCGTATCTGCATTCACATAGGCTGCCTGCACAAAGCTCCAGGCAGCTCCATCACAAACAAATGCGTCAATCACATTTTATTGGTCTTGGCGCCCATGAAAATGAGGCCTTATATACAAAATCATGTTTCCTACAGTCCCCTCTTTCAAAATATATAAACTGTGTGCCTGACATTACTAGGTAAAGAAGTCTGTGATGTTTTTATTACTGCATGTTAAAAAATAATTATAGTGAAGCAAATCAATTTGGGATGTAACCTCTGTGAAAGAAGTTGCAAAATTGAACTGCGAACTTTGTGTTATTGCTCAGGCGTAGCTGTTTCAGACACATGTCTCCATTTCCTCTAGGAGATTCCCTGGGTTGCATCACTGCTACTGTTTACTAGCCTACAGGCACACAAAAGGATTATGTCATTGCTGTGTCATGCACTCTGCAGATGTGCAGTTGGAATTTTTAGAGGGATTTTTTGGTAATTGCCTTTTGTTTTGGTAAGAATGTGTAATCCATTACAGTCTAATAAACAAGAAATGAAGAGCCTACTTTATTTTAAGTAATGGTAATCCTAAAAGGTGTTTATGCAATGTTCGGGTGGCACAGTGGTGTAGTGGGTAGCACTCTCGCCTAGCAGTAAAAGGGGTCATTGGTTCGTGTCCCAACCACAACACTACCTGCTTGAAGTTTGCATGTTTTCCCTGTCCCTGCATGGGTTTCCTCCGGGTACTCCGATTTCCTCGCTCCATCCAAAGACATGCAGGTAGGTTAATTGGCTTCTGTCCAAAATTGGCCCTAGTATATGAATGGGGACCTTGGATTGTGGGCTCCTTGAGGGTAGGGAGCGATGTGAGTGTGCAATGTACAGAGAGGGACAATTGTAGACACTCACTCAGGTTGAACTGGATGGACTGGTGTCCTTATTCAACTTTACCAACTATGAAATGTTGGTCACCCCAAAAAGTCCAATTATAGTTATGGCCAATTCAAACTTTCCCCTTCTACAGGCGTGTACTGCATATGTTGTGAAGTGGTTAGGTATGTTTGGGTGCCATTTCAAATGATTGGCACTGCAATGCACCACACCTAATTTTCTGTGTTACCCCCCATTGCTGTGGTAAACTGCGCATTTCCACAATGCCTACAGTGTGTGTAACTAGGCCCCAGAATATGTTAAAGCAGCGTTCCCTCGTATAAAAAAAAAAAAAAAAAAAAAAAAAAAAAAATTTAAAGTCAGCAGCTATAAAAAGTGTAACTGCTGACTTTTAATAAAATCGGACACTCGCCTGTCCCACGGTCCAGCGATGAGAGCGTACGAAGCCTGCTCTCCTCCCCTTCCTCTCCACTGCACCACAATTCTTACTGTGGGCACCTGGCTGTGGCTCCACAGCCGGGAAATCACTGTGCATGCGCGAGACGTGCTGCGAATGGCGGGGCAATCTTCTGGAACCTGGAAAGATTGGAGGAAGGGAGGGGGGAGAGGTGAACTTCCTTCCGGTGCCGCAGAGCCCCGGGAGGAAGTGAAAGCTGGGTGCCTCTAAAAACAGGGTATTCACTCACCCCCCCCCCCCCCCCAGAAAAATGACAGGGGTCACCTTCACTTAAAGCGGAAGTTCCATTTTTGAGTGGAACTCTGCTTTAAATATAAAAAAATTTACAGGCCCTGCTTATTTACTAGGCAAGGTCGCCTAGTAAATCCCTTCGGGCTTGCACGTTGTCCATTGGAGAATGCGGGCATTTCCCATACTGCACTTATATATATTGTTTGTTTTTATTGGATAATGTAGCATATGAAGCATATGATACTCTCGTGGCTGTCGTTTTATTTGATGTACTTTTATGTTTAACCTTTCATTTCATACAGCTTATATATTTAAAATACGCATACAACAGGTTTATCCCGTATTTACATTCCAGCAATAAAATAGTTTATTCCAACAACAATAAAACCTGGAAGGCTACCATACTTCCTTACAAATAATAATAATAAAAAAAAAAAAAAAGAGAGAATACTTTATCCCTTATTACAGATTTCCTTTGTATATCACAATTAAATTTCTCTCATATCACATTTCTGGATATTTATAAGACAAAGCGTATCTGGGGTCTTGCACGCTTCTTCAGAATATGAAAGTTCACAAAGTATTCTTATAGTTCCATGGTATAAATATTGATTAAAAAAAGACATTTGGTGCAACTCAAAATCACTGTAGTCTACATATGTAACTAGGCTTTGCCTCACTCTGCAAGACATGCATTTGCCATATCGGGCAGCACTGTGGTGGATGGTCACAGATCTTTGCTTTAAATTATTTGTTACCCCAGCATTTTATATTCCTGATATGTGCCTGCTGTACCACCATGTCCTTGTAAGAAAAAGGATTGTTTTCTGTGCATTTCTTCCTTTGTTTGAAGTCCCTGGTGTTTGTCAGAACCTCTGATTTTCAATTAAAAATTGACAGCACTAATCAGGAGAGTACAGTGTGGTCAGTTCTCTAGCTATGCTGGGAACTGCGCCTATTCTCCTAAGATCAGACTTGTCCTGACACCCCGAAATTCAATGGGAAGATCAGTATACTGCCGCTTCTCCTCGACCCAGCTCTTATGCAGTGGAGAACAGAGGAAATGTGATCACACACACACACACACATACATATATATATATATATATATATATATATATATATATATATATATATATATATATATATATATATATATATATATATATATATATATATATATATATATATATATATATATATACACATATACACACACATACATACATACATACATACATACATACATACATACATACATACATATATATATATATATATATATACACACACATACACACACACACACACACACACACATATATATATAAAAAGGGGGGGGGGTATTTATAAAAGTTTTTTTATAGCTACACAAGGCCCTCACCCATCTCCATGACACTGCAGGGCGAAGGCAACGTCAAAATGTTACCTCCGCCCACGGCCATTTTTTTTTACGTGTTTTTCAAGAAAGGCCTTGCATATTACTGCATACCACATCTATGCCAACAGTGTGGCTTTGTAGTACAAGAGTCAAAGTGCTCATCTGTCCTGCCTGCAGTCCAGACCTTTCACCAACTGAAAGTATTTGGTGAATCATGAAAGGAAAATAACAACAAAGAAGACCCAGGACTGCTGAGCAGTTAGAATCCTATATCAGGCAAGAATGGGACAACGATCCTCTTCCAAAACACCAGTAACTCCTCTCCTCAGTTCCCAGATATTTACAGCATGTTGTTAAAAGATGAGAGGATGCTATATTGTGGTAAACATGGCCCTGTCTCAACTTTTGAGACTTGTCACTGTCATGAGTATCAAAAATATCTTTTTTTTTCTTTTAGTAATGGAATGTGTCCAATATAGGTATTTAGCATGGCATAAATATTTTTTTTAATGATTTCATGATATACACATTTATTATCCCGAAAATAATGAGCCAAACCGTGCATCTTTCTTGAATAAATGCACCTCCAAATCTTTTTGCCAATACTATACCTTTACATGCCAAAGCACTGGAATTTTGTATTGTTAAACACCTAATAGCACTTAGGTCTAATATAACTAACCCATAATTAAAGCAGACCTCCACCCTAAAGTGGAAGTTCCGCTCATCTGAACAATCCTCGGGGGGGGGGGGGGGGGGGTGCAGATGTATGACCTGTATAATCCAGGAATCTGCATCCACTTCCGGGAATAGCTAGCCGCAGAAGTACCACCCCCCAACCAGCCCCCTACCCGTTGTGTTCTGGGAAACACACAGTTCCCAGGACACAACGGGAACCAGTGAAGACTCGAGCATGCGCAGTAGGGGACCGGGCAGTGAAGTCACATTACTTCACTTCCCGAATCCCTGACAGAGGATGGCGGCGGGGGCAGCCGAGAGAAGAGAGAGAAGAGTGATTGTTCGTCATCTGCTGTCGACATCGTTGGACCCTGGAACAGGTAAGTGTTCATATATTAAAAGTCAGCAGCAGCAGTATTTGTTTTTTTAAGGTGGCACTCTTCTTTAAATCTGTGATTCAGTAACTCTGTATTTTACAGAATTTAACACAAAAGTACATCATTGTAAATAGATTGTTTCACGCATTTACAGAATACATTTTGAAACTAGAGGTTTGTTGTTGCTCAAGCTTCACAGCAACTGTAGGTTGTCTGTAGAGCAGAAACAAACTGGAATTTGCTTTGGAGCGCAAGCAAGTTGGAAGTTGCTTAATCCTCTTTAGTGGTGACAAAGAATGGAGGTCTGACAGACAATGCTGTAAGTAATATGGTTTAAGTGACACATTTTACAATCTAGGGTTTGTTTAATTACAATTGCAGAAAACAACTACAATGACTACTATGCACCTAAAAATGACAGTAACACAGGAGTAATGCAAGTAGCTAAAACCATCTGAATGTAACTACCGTATTTATCGGCGTATAACGCACACTTTTTCCCCCTTAAAATCGGGGGAAAGTCGTGGGTGCGTGTTATACGCCGATCCCCACTGTCTGTGAGGCTAAAATACCGAGCGGCGCCGAAGAAGACCGAGCGGCGCCGAAGAAGACCGAGCGGCGCCGAAGAAGACCGAGCCGTCTGCTCGGCTACGCTCGTAGTCCCGCCTCCCTGCTGTTTCTGGAGCGAGCGCTGCCAAAAAAGACCGAGCAGACTCTACTGTGTACTCGGCTCGGCTTGTAGTCCAGCCCATACTGGGCGGGACTGCGAGCCGAGCCAAGCCGAATACACAGTAGAGTCGGCTCGGTTTTTTTCGGCAGCGCTGGCTCCAGAAAGAGCAGGGAGGCGGGACTACGAGCGGAGCCGAGCAGACGGCTCGGTCTTCTTCGGTGCCGGGATATTTAAACATTGGGAAAGGCTGCAAACGGCGCTGGGCGAGCTGGAAAGGACACTGGCAAGCTGCAAATGACACTCTGCAAGGCTGCAAACAGCGGTGGGCAAGCTGCAAATGACACTGATCATTCTGCAATGATGGACAAGGCTGCAGATGCACACTGATAAGGCTGCATTGAAGGGCATTTAAATGTAATTTTTTTTTCCCTTAAACTTCCCTCCTAAAACTTTTTTCCTTAACCACTTGCCGCCCGCCCTATAACAAATAGACGGTGGCAAAGTGGTTGCATAATCCTGACCGGACGTCATATGACGTGATCAGGATTATGAGCCGCTGCGCACCCCCGGGGGCGCGCATCGCGGCGATCGTTGTTGCGGGGTGTCAGTCTGACACCCGGCAACTACGATCTCGGTAAAGAGTCTCCAACGGAGACTCTTTACCACGTGATCAGCCATGTGCAATCACGGCTGATCACAGTGTAAATAGGAAAAGTCGGCTCACTCGCGTCTGTCAGACGCGAGTAGAGGAGAGCCGATCGGCTGCTCCTCTGACAGGGGGGGGGTCTGTGCTGATCGATTATCTGCACAGCCCCCCCCCCCCCCCCCCCGAGGATGCCCACACTGGACCACCAGGGACGCCACCAGACCACCAGGGATGCCCAGGACAAGGTACGCCACCCTAGACCACCAGGGATTCCAGTCAGTGCCCACAATGGATGCCAATCAGTGCCCACAATGGGCATCACTGATTGGCATGCATTATTGATTGGCACTGATTGGCATCCATTAGTACAATATATTATAATACAATGTCGCCTATCAGTTCCCATCTGTGCCGCCTATCAGTGCCCATCCATGCCGACCTGTGCCGACTAACCCATGCCCACCTGTGCCGACTCACCCATGCCCACCCATGCCAATCCGTGCCAGCTATCAGTGCCAATTTGTGCCACATATCAGTGCCCATCAGTGCCACATATCGGTGTCCATCAATGCCACCTCATCGGTGCCACCTCATTGGTGCCCATCAGTGCCGCCTTATCATTGCCCATCAGTGTAACCCCATCAGTGAAGGAGAAAACTTACTTATTTGAAAAGTTTTGAAACAAAAAAAAAACTTTTTTTCAAAATTTTCGGTATTTTTTTTATTTGTTTAGTAAAAAATTAAAACCGCAGAGGTGATCAAATACCACCAAAAGAAAGCTCTATTTGTGGGGAAAAAAATGATAAAAATTTCATTTGGGTACAATGTAGCATGGCCACGCAATTGTCATTCAAAGTGCGACAGCGCTGAAAGCTCAAAATTGGTCTGGGCAGGGGGGCGTGACCGGAAGTTGAAGTGGATGATCGCTTCCTAGGAGAGCTCCGCGCCGGCCTAACTTTATCTGCTGCCATCCGTGCTCCAGGCTTTACCGACGGACCTTTTCACTATCCATCCGGGTCGCTGTAGCTGCCCGCTATCGATTGAGGACTTTTTGGCGTTAACCCGGGTCGCCTACGAGCTCCGGGTTCGTCCGGAGGCTGCGGACAGTGCAAGTGGCGCTTCGCCGCCATTTTGCGGCCTACCTCTGCTCCCGTGCATCCGGACTTCCCTACTTCATCCGGCGAAGGGCCGTTCGCCCATCACTCACACAGGGAGGCATCCCCTTCAGAGACCCGGAGGCCGTGACTGGTGGGAGCCAAACGCCTGGTGGATCGGGGCCTAGTGATCCGGAGTGTTAGCCGGCGGCCATCTTGGTACACCCGGAGCAGCCCGCAACACTCCCTCCCCGCATCTGGAGCCTAGTTCTGCCTCCTGAGTAACACCCCTGCTCAGACTCACTCCCATGGATAAGGTGAGGCATCCCCGGACCTTGTGTGTGCCATCTCAGCCCTTCCCGCAATAACCAGTCCACACGTGGCTCGGATTGACGGCGAGCGCCATCTTGGGGCCCACAGTGACTTTCCTGACGCCGCATCTCACCACTATCTGGGCAATATCGCAGGAGTTCACCTTCAGTACTGGTGGTGAGCAGCACCCCTGGCCTGGGATGTCGTTACACTTTCCCCTGGAATCGCAGTGAGTACGGCATGGCCCCCCCCCCCCCGTTAGCTGCTTCCTGGCTCTCTGACCCCCCCCTGAACGTTCAGCCCGGGGAGTGCTCCCCTCCACCTGGCACATTGGGTCCGGTAGCTTTCCTGTTTCAGCATCAGTCTGTGGGACAACACACCCCAGCAAACCCACAGATAGACAACTGACACTAATCTTGCTACCCTTGCCTCATTGCACCCCCCCTTACTGAAGCAGCATACGCAGCTAGTTACAATATGGACGTTTGAGGCTCCAGATTAGCTCCGTCCGGGACTTCAGCCTATCCCTGAGGTACATTAACCCCACGTTTCACCCTCTTTTTTTATATCACCTCTTAACCCGCAGAACCTTGGTGCATGCCGGCGAAGAAAAAGAAGGCACGGAGCACCGCTCAAAAGACCCTCACACAGTATCTTCTCCGCTCTCAGGAACAATCTAGTATGGAGCGTGAGGGGGCAGTTGGGGGGGGGGTCTCTCCCCTGATCCTGCCACCCCACCGCGCTCACCGGGTCCAACCTCACCCGCTCCTTTGGCGAACAGGGGGAGCCCTAGTATCCTCTCAAAGGCAGATCTGGAGGACAGTCTGGAATACATGTACAACAGATTGGTGTCCAAGTTTCAATCGGAACTAAAAAAAGACTTCACATGCACTTTCACAGGAGATCTCTGCTCTGGGCGCGAGGACTGAGAGGCTAGAGACTAAACATGATGAGTTGGCAATAGCTCATAATGACCTTAGCAGAGAACATGAGGCCCTGTCCTCCACGGTCCAGCTACTGCAGTCTCAGATAGAAGACCTTGATAACAGAAACAGGCGCAATAATCTGCGCATCCGAGGAATTCCTGAGTCCGAATCTGAGCTCATCCCGGCGGTGATTAGGTTGTTTAAATCCTTGCTTCCTGACCATGAAGCCAACATGTTCAAATGTGATCGGATACATAGGGCCCTACGTCCCAAACCCCCGGAGGACAAGCCCCCCAGAGATGTCATCCTCTGCATGAAAGACTTTCTGGTCAAGGAGGAAATATTGAGAGCAGCCCGCAACAAACAGAGGATAACTCTCGACGACAAAGTAATCCAAATTTTTCCAGATATCGCCCCGGCGACTTTGGAGAGGAGAAGAAACTTGAAGGAGATAACCACTGTCTTGCAATCAGCCCGCATCAGATACCGATGGGGATTTCCGTTTCGTCTGGTGATCCCTCATAATGGCACGACTTACTCTGCTACCTCTGTCCTGGAGGGTAAGGAAATCCTGGTGAAGCTTGGCCTTTTGGAGGCCTCTATGATTCGCAGACTGCCCTCCACTCCCAGAGCTACGCCTATTTGGCAAACACCCCCGACCAGAAGGGACAGGCGTAGGATCAGATATGGTGCTGAGGATCGGGTGGAAGATAGCCCTCGCTGACGATACTTTTCTCTGCTTCATCTTGATGTTCTGACTGCGGTTAGCTTTGATTCCCAGTGGACATACATAATGTGCTCCTGTTTACAGTTTCGAGGGTAGAGTTTGTTTGTGTTTTTTTTTTTTTTTTCCTCTTTTCTCCGCTCGCTCCGCCCCTCCATTTTTTTTTGGGGGGGGGGGTGGGGTGAGAGGGAGTGGGGGTATATGTTTTCCATGGTATGCTACCCAGCCCACTGGTAATTTACAAGTCCCTAGGAGCTGTATTATGGCTCCCCTTTCCAGTGGTTGGTTGCTTCTCTGGTGGGTGCCCCTTACCATTGCGCAACCCTACTGGCCGCGAGACCTAGTAGTCTCGGTATCCGACGTTTATTTTGGTGTGGATATTTTTTCCCACACGCTACCACATTTAGCATTAATGTTGTTTCCCAGTCCTAGGTTAGATTCTGGGCTTTTTTTTTCAAATGTTAATCTTCTTGCTCTATGTTTTTCGATTTTCTCCCAAATAGGTCGATCATTTTTCATGTCCTATGTTCCTTTAGCAACTCAGGTTCCTTTTATACTCAAGATCAGTGTTCTCATGCCACTCTTGGTGTTATTGTACGGTACCTTATTTTCCGGTTGTCTTGGTGACGATATGAGGGTCCCCCTGTTTATCTTGTACTTGTTGGACGAGTATTCCTTGAAAGTTTCCCCCTCCCCCCCACCACCAGATGTGATCTCTCAACTACAGTTGTGATTTCTCATTTACCATGGCAATAACATGCATTTCACATAATGTTAAAGGGATTTAACTCACCCTCCAAACGGCGCAAAGCCTTTACCTTTTATAAAAGACTTGGAGCTAAAATCCTTCTACTCCAAGAAACCCATTTCTCCCGCTCCTCCCATCCCAAATTTTTCAATAAAGATTTTCCTCAGGCCTTTTACTCGCTCCACTCGTCCAAGACCAGGGGTGCCGCCATACTCCTCCACTCTTACCTCCCGATGGAGGTTAAGCATATATTCAGAGACCCCGAAAGTAGATATGTTATTGTTAAGGGCATTGTCCATAACAGGGAACTTACCATTGCCAGTATTTACGCACCCAATGAGGGCTCAGCTACCTTCTTTGGGATATTTTTCGAGAAATTGGCACAATACCACTCCCCCCATATGGTCATAGGTGGCGATCTTAATTCGGTAGCCAACGCCACTCTAGATCACTCGTCGACTTCGATCGCTTCTAGAGCTTTCCCGAAATCTCTCGAGAGGCCTGCGGGACCTGCAACTCACTGACACCTGGAGGGCGCACAACATAGGCTGCAGGGAGTACACTTTCTTTTCCCACCCGCATAATAGTTATGCAAGGTTAGACTACATATACTCCACCCCAATTATACTTGCTAACTCTTTGGAGGCCTCCATTCACCCCTGTGTATGGTCAGACCATCAGGCTATCTCCTTTACTACGGGATTTATTAAACTCGCCCCCACGCCCCATTCCTGGAGATTGAATGAGTCCCTTCTCTCTGATGTAGGGGTGGAATCCCAGGTGGCAGTCTCTGGAGGAGTATTTTTCCCTGAATGCTCACCCAGATATGCAGCCCTCGACTCTCTGGATGGCACATAAAGCCGTCATTAGAGGGAGACTTATCAGTATTTCTGCTGCCCGTAACAAATCCAATAGACTTAGGATAGTTGAATTAACCAGAGACCTAGATCAATTATATAAAAACTCGTCCTTGTTACACTTGGACTCTACCAGGCGTTCCATAGACCAGAAGCGCCTGGAACTAGACTCCTTGTTGTCATCCAAGGTTGAGAAGACACTACGCTGGGCCAAGGCTCGCAGTTTGTTGTTCAACAACTCTGCATCGACTTTGTTTGCTAGGAAGTTGTCTAACTCACTTTGCCCGCCTCATGTATACCGGCTGTCTAATAGAGACGGTTTTATATCTTCACATCCCAAAGAAGTTCTCAAGATTTTTGAGCAATTCTATTCCAAAAGTCCCCTCACACTCTTCCCTCTCCCATAGACCTGTCCTGGTTACGCGACATCCCCCTTCCAACAATCTCCCCCTCACAATTGGATGTACTGAATGCCCCCATCACGGTCCCAGAAATCTTAGGGGTCCTCAAGTCATTAAAAATGGGTTCTGCCCCGGGTCCGGATGGCTTTTCGGCTCTTTATTACAAAAAATATTCCATGATCTTAGCCCCTAGAATGATGCACCTTTTCAACTCAATTTTGTTAGGCGATAGCTTCCCGGAGGAAATGCTGTTGGCTAACATGTCACTGATCCCTAAACCCAACAAGAATCATAATTTACCTCAAAATTTTAGGCCGATCTCGGTTATAAATAAGGATATCAAAATATTTAGTAGAATTTTAGCTGACAGACTGGCAAAATGTATCCCCTCCCTGATTTCCCCCTTCCAATCTGGGTTTATTCCACATCGCTTTATCACAGACAACATCCGCCTAGCCTCAAACGTTATTCAGGATGCCAACCTGTTCTCCCGTAAGCTCCTCCTGTTGAGCCTAGATATACAGAAGGCGTTTCACAGTGTTACATGGAACTACCTAGACACACTTCTGCCACTCATGGGCTTTCATGGCAGTTTTCTGGTGGGATTCCAAGCCCTCTACAATAATCCTAGGACCCGCATTAAGTTGCCTGGCTGTAGCTCCGAATTCTTCCCAATAGGTAGAGGCACTAGACAGGGGTGTCCCCTTTCCCCTTTAATCTTTGCTTTAGCCCTAGAGCCCCTCGCGATTGCCCTCCTGAGACATCCTGATATTACTGGTTACACTAAGGGTAAAGAAATGTACAAATTTTGTATGTATGCTGATGATGTTTTGATGTTTATAACAAACCCTCATGTCTCCCTTCCCAACCTTTTTCTGACACTGTCTCACTTTGCGAAAGTCTCTGGTCTTTCCATTAATGTTTCCAAATCTGTAGCTCTCCCTATAGGCTTTGCTCCCAATGACTTGGCCCTTATTAAACAAAATTACTCCTTTACTTGGGCTGCCTCCCACATTCCCTACTTGGGAGTGGGACTGCCCGGGAATTTCCGTGACCTCTTTGGGGTCAATTATCCCCCACTGATTAGCAAACTTAAAAACACCTTAAAAGGCTGGCTCTCTTTACGTATTCACTTTATAGGAAGAATCACAGCGCTCAAAATGGTCATCCTCCCCAGGCTATTGTATCTATTTCGCTCTCTACCGGTTAAGCTCTCCAAGTTTTTTCTCTTTAACCTTCAATCCCATTTCAACAGATTTATTTGGAATAATAGATCTCCCAGGTTTGCTAGGGGGGTTCTGTACAGATCTATGAAAAATGGAGGTCTGGGGGTTCCTCAAATTTGGTTGTATTATCTTACCTGCAGATTTACTCAACAGGCACAGTGGTCGATCCCTAATTCTAGAGTCCCTTGGGTGAGGTTTGAGAGTGACTCGATAACTCCATTTTATCTCCCTGGCCTTATGTGGTCGACTCATCGTCCTCACTCGACTTTAACTACTCTTAATACTATAGTGGCGGACAGTCTCCTGCTGTGGCACCGCTTCAAACACAAGTACGACCTCACCCTGGGTTGCTCTATGGGGGCCTCCTTCCTGGGTGATCCTAGGTTCCCCCCAGCTTATCTCCATCCTGAATCTTTTGGTGTATGGGTTCAATGTAAGCTTACTCAATTGAAGGACTTTGTGACGGGCTCTGGCTTTGTTCCTTTTTCGACACTGCAGACCCAGCACCAACTCCTGGATTTTGAACGTTTTAGATACCTACAAATCCGCCACTTCTTTCTCTCCCGTTATGGGCTCCGGTCCCAGACCCAACTCACTATCTTTGAAGACTTATGTTTTAACTTCCCACGCCAAAAAGGCCTGATCTCCCTGATATACAGGGCTCTGGAAGGACATACAGTGTGTCAGCCTCTACGGTATAGATCACGTTGGGAGGAGGAGTTGGCTCTGGAGACCGGAGTGGTGGATTGGGAGGAGGGTTGGAATAACATGCGCAAATGCACCAGATCCCTAACAATTAGAGAGACAGCCATCAAAGTTCTCACCAGATGGTACTACACTCTGGTACGTTTGCGCCAGATTTATCCCCATACATCCCCTAACTGTTTTAGAGGATGCAATCACCCGGGCACCTTTGTTCACATCTTTTGGGATTGTAGTTTAATTCGCCCAGTCTGGCAGGAGGTCTTAAGGCTGATGGACGGGTTCGCGGGCCGAGCATTGTCCCTCTCTTATCACCACTGCCTTCTCTTCCAGACCCCCTCTGACACTCCAAAACACTTTGTACGGCTAGTGCACTCTATATGTGTCGCTGTGCTATGGACTATAGCACTTCACTGGAAATTCCTGTCGATACCTTTAGCACAGGTTCTCTCACGTATTGACCAAGTGATGCTGTCTGAAAAGATCTTCCACACTCTGCAGGACACGACGCGCATATATGACCTTAAGTGGAACCCATGGTTCCTATTCCGCTTGCTAAAGTGATCGCACCTTGGGTTTTTCATATTCCTTCTCTTTTCTGTCTGCATTTCTTCCTCTTTTTCTTTTTTTTTTCTCTCTATTCTCTTTCCCCTCTCTCTCATGATAGGATCTTTCCTATGTATTCTGGTTATGTAGGTCAGCACATTGAACGTTTTATTTCCTCTCTTTTTCGCGACCTGTTGTTGGATGTAAGACCCATACTGAAATTTATAATCTGCGGTTTGATCTGTGGAGTTCTGTCATTTGTTTATCACCTCCTTGTAATCCTGTCATCCAACTACTTATGCTATTTTTGACACATGATTCTTTTTGCTGACTTTGTATTTCTGTTAATCGCTTTAATAAAACTTTTTTGAAAACAAAAAAAATAAAATTGGTCTGGGCAGGAAGGTGTTTAAGTGCCTGGTATTGAAGTGGTTAAAATGCCCTCCTAAACTTAGGGTGAGTGTTATACACCGATGCGTGTTATACCCCGATAAATACGGTATGTCAAATAAATAAATAGGTTAAAATAAGTACAAATATACCTCTGTTTACTAAAGCTACCAGCAAAAGGATTGCAAATAGTTAACCTCCCCCTTGGGAGTTTTTTTCCCTCATTTCCTGTTCTGTCTCCAGGATAGGAAGTGAAGGTGGATCTCCCCAACATGCAACAGACAGCAAAAAGTAACCCAATAGGGGTCGCAACCCCTACCAACTTTATTCCAAATAAAACAAAAATTTGGTACAACATACAATTAACCAATTTAAAAAATAAGCACAAACTGAGGCCCGTCTACACCAGCATGAAAGATACATAACGCAAAGCAACAGTTAAAGCGGTAGTAAACCCGCACATTTTTTTTTTTTTTTTTTTTTTTAAACCTGCAAAGCAAAAGGCATAATGAGCAAGTATGCACCGCATACTAGCTCATTCTGAAATACTTACCTTAGAACGAGGCCCCGACATCTGGCCCGATCCACGCCGAGGGAGCCGACATGCTCCCTCTGCGTTCCTTCCAGGTATCGCGGCTCCGGCGCTGTGAGTGGCTGGAGCCGCGATATCGTCAGATTTCAGTCCGGCCGCTCGGCTGCTGCCGGATTTTGACGGCGAGAAACCCCTTGTGCGCATGCGCCGCTGCAGTCAGCGGCGCATACCGAGGGGAATATCTCCTAAACCGTACAGGTTTAGGAGATATTTTTTTTACCTACAGGTAAGCCTTATTATAGGCTTTCCTGTAGGTAAAAGTTAAAAATGTGGGTATACAACCACTTTAAAAATAAGACTTAATACATTTTAACAATTAAAGGATAAGTTGACATGGAACTTGTGTAACAAGACCACCGCTGCCCCCCGATCCCCGCTCTGAAAGCTAGCGGGGATTTTCTCCCCGCCCCACTAGCTGATACAATGTAAGGAAAACGTGGCCAAGTCACTCATTCACAGTCCTCTGTGAATTGAAAACTACAAGTCCAGATATCCTTTGCGACTGTCAGTTTGTAGTATTAAATTAACTACTACGGCGCTGTGGAGCACCGTGGTAGTTCATTAAGTCTTCTTGTCAGATTTTATCTGCTTGCCCATTTGAGGTGCAGGCACACAGATACAATTACTAGACTGCAGAACTGCATGGCACTAGCGGCCAGCAGATTACTGGTGCAATGCTTTAGAGCAGGCATCAATAAATAGTGAACCGCGGGCTGGATCCGTAACGAGCCCCTGTCCCATCCAGACCCACAGTTGCGCCTTTTAGGAACCATTTCTGTTACCCAGCTTCAGCCGCTGTGATTCTCTGCATGTCAGGATGCACGATAGTAATATCCTGAGTGCAGGAGGCACAGCTCTGCATTGGGGACGGGTAATAAGCTATGTGTGACTTCAGGAGACACAACTCTGAATTAATTAGACGGGAGCGAGAGCTGCCGGATGCTTTTCATATTAACCGGTAAGTGATTGGTGGCTAGGACCGCCCTTCATCCTAGCCAGCAACCACTTGCCGGTGTCTTGTCAAATAACGTCCTCCATCGGATAGTGTCCGCTGTGTACTGCGCATGCGCAGTACACAGCAACACAGATTCCGAAAATTGCCGAGGATGAACGGTGCCTGCGCCATGAGTCCAGGTTCTATCCCCACTATCCAAGTGGACATAGAGTAGGAATAAAAAAGAGCCGAGCGCAGCGAGGCCGAGCCCGAAGCGTGGCGAGCTAAGCTCGCCCGCGAGGGGCCCTCTAATATTCACAACCCTGTGTGCGCTTGGATGGTGGGGCTACCACCTCCACTCACGGCACAGGCGCCGTTCAGCTTCGGAGATTTTCCGAAGCTTTGTCTGCTCCGTACTGCGCATGCACAGTATGGTCCGGACACTATTTGATGGCCATACACTATACGGCAGAACACCGGTTAATATGAAATGCAGCCGGCAGCTCTTGCTCCCGTCCAATGCAAAGCTGTGTCTCCTGAAGTTAGCTTAGCAGCTTACTACCTGCCCCCAATACAGAGCTGTGCCTCCCGCACCCCGGGATATTACCATCATGCCTCCCGCCCTCCGCTCGGTCTAAGGTAGGTGAGTTAATGGCAGAGGATGGGGGGGGGGGTTGTGAGAGGAGGCAGTGGGGGGAGGCCTTGCTGGATATTCAGAGGGCAGAGTACACTAATGTGGAGGGGATTTGTGATGTGATGGGGCAGTGCTGTAGGGAGGAGTAATGTGAAGGGGGCCGTGTGTGTGTGTGTGTGTGTGTGTGTGGGGGGGGGGGGGGGGGGTGACGTGCAGGGGGGGTAGTGCATGTTAAGGGTGATATGGAGGGGGGTGGGGGCAGAGCACACTACTGTGTGTGAAGGGGGGCATGTGAAGTGAAGGAGTCTTTGCACAAAAGTGTGATTTGGACCTCTACTGGAAAAATATTTTACTAATCGGACCTCCATAAAATTTTATTCAATACCCCTGCTTTAGAGGCTGCAGAAAAAAAAATAATAAATGCACATTGTTTTACAAACCAAAAAAAATTGCATGTATTATTTTTTGTTAGATGAACTTTTCCTTTAACAAAAAAGATACAGAATAGATTAATTTAAACCAAAAACAATAAACAGAAAATGCCAGGTGTTCTCTAAATTGAAGCAATACCTTTTACCTAGTTTTATTTTAAGAAGCGGAGGGGGAATTCATGACAGAAAACCTGTCAACTGTAGGGGGCGCCTTCACCCCAACATAAATACATGCCATGGCTTGCATTATGGTAGCTGCGTTTCCTCTTAACACAGACAAGTCTGCTTGAGAAGAGAGTGGGGTGAAATTAGGAATGAGGTTTTCAACAAAATGCTGATACAGCTATTGTCGCTGGGGAGGCATTTGCTTAAAGGCTATAGTTTGGCTCTGCGTGAGAATGTGGCAGCTAATAGGACTGTATTGACAGCCAGTGTTGTGCAATACAGACTGAGCAAAGTTTGCATGTTGAGATTTTTCACACGCCACTAGCTCAGTCTGTCTCATGCATCACTGACTAACAACACAATCACATCTGCTACTACGTTCTCACGCAGTGCAGGTATTACCCAAATTATAGCGCCAGCGTTTTAGTGCCCACCTCCCCATCTGCAAAAGCTCTCAATTAGCCGGTCTCCAGAGTTTCATTTTTTTTCTTAAGTCGCCATGGCAAATGAGAATTGTCCAGGCCTTATGTACACCATCACTGAAAGTGCCACATGCATTCTTGTAAAGGAAGAAAGTTATTTTTTTTATCTTAAAGCAATCTGTGTGCAGCAGCTGCCCCCCCGCCCCTCCCCCCACTAATACTTACCTGAGCCTCATCTTTATCCAGCAATGTACACAAGTCCCTCAGCCATCCAGGACTCTTCCTCCGGATTGGCTGAGAGAGTAGCAACGCCATTGGCTCCCACTGTTGTCAAACTCAGTTAGCCAATCGGGAGAGAAGGGGTGGGGTCAGGCCGCAGCTCTGTGTCTGAATGGATACATAAGAGCTGTAGCTCAGGTTCCCACGTAGCAAGCTGCTTGTTATGGAGGCACTCAATGGGAGGGAGGGGCCAGGAGCTCCAGCGAGGGACACCATAAGAGAAGAATCCAGGCTGCTCTGTGCAAAACCAACTGCACAAGAGCAGGTAAGTATGTCTTTGTTTAAAAAAAAAAAAAAAATGGCAAGACTTTACAATCACTTTAATGTGTTTTATCACTATACATATCAGTTTTTATTCTTGTAGTCATATGCATTTGATCCACTGAAAACCCTTAAAGCAGTTGTAAGCCCTGCTTGTTAATTCTTACCTTGAGGTAAGCCTTTAATAAGACTTACCTCTAGGTAAAATAAATATCTCCTAAAACATGCACCGCTTAGGAAATATTTACCCTGCATGCAGCCCGCTCACTGAAATTTTTTCCCACTTGTAGCTACAAAACATGAAGCTAATGAAAATCTCCCCATTTATTCCGTAACAGACCAAAGGAAGCAAACAAGATATGCTCACTGTTAGAATTTAAATGCTAATCCATGAGACAACTTACAGTTTTCCCTGCTCCATTTGGTCCCACCAAAATTGTCAGCGGAGTAAAGAAAGTTATGACTTGCTTGTCCTTATCCTCTACTCCAAAGCTTCGCACGCCGAGTATGCTCATTTTCTCTATTTTTGACATCTTGAAGGTTTTTGCCCTTTTGTCCGATCAAGCAAAAAAAAAAAATGGCAGCTGCTCAAATCAATTATTTTTCTGACTGCAAAATCCTGAAACACAAAATTAAAACTACTCTCAGTTATACTTACACAGTAAAAGTATTAAACATTTTCCATTTGAGTCAACATAAAATATATTTGATCTAAACAAAGGGCTAAAGACTCATTCCACCTCCATATACCTGTGCCAGGCCAAACACCAGCAAGGGAGAAGAGTTGCCAGTTACAAGTTCCCCATACAGTACATTCCTATGAATTGGGCCATACTCAAAGAGAGAGCCATAGTACTTCCCAAACCAATGGAATGCAGTGCAAGTGGTGTACATGCACATTAGACACATTGCCTAGCTGGGAAGAGGCTTGGGGTTTATAAATACAAACTTTACCAGAGGAGAGGTGGATATGTACTTATTACCACAATACCAGCATATGTGATCGTCACAGAGATGTCTGGTTTTCTTGGCATTTTGGATTTATCCCCTCTGTCTTAACCACTTAAAGCGGTAGTAAAGCCGCAAAAGGCATAATGAGCTACTATGCACCGCATACTAGCTCATTATGAAATACTTACCTTCGAACGAGGCCCCGACATCTGGCCCGTTTCTTCACAGCGCCGGAGCCGCGATATTGTCACTCCCGCGCATGCGCGTGGGAGAGTTCATTCCGGCCGGCCGGCCACTGCCGGATTTTCAGGCCGAGAATCCCCTTGTGCGCATGCGCCGCTGCAGTCAGCGGCGCATACCGAGGGGAATATCTCCTAAACCGTACAGGTTTAGGAGATATTTTTTTTACCTACAGGTAAGCCTTATTATAGGCTTTCCTGTAGGTAAAAGTTAAAAAAATTGAGTATACAACCACTTTAAGGACCGGCCTCTGAGATGTGTTGTTTACAAGTTATAGTTTTTTTTTTTTTGCTAGAAAATTACTTAGAACCCCCAAACATTATACTTTTTTTTTTCTAACACCCTAGAGAATAAAATGGCGGTTGTTGCAATACTTTCTGTCACACCGTATTTGCGCAGCGGTCTTGCAACCGCACTTTTTTGGGAAAAAATATACTTTTTGAATTAAAAAAATAAGACAATAGTAAAGTTAGCCCAATTTTTCATATACTGTCAAAGATAATGTTATGCCAAGTAAATTGATACCAACATGTCATGATTCAAAATTGCGCCGCTCGTGGAATGGCGACAAATTTTACCCTTAAAAATCTCCATAGACAACGTTTACAATTTTTTACTGGCTGCATGTTTTGAGTTACAGAGGAGGTCTATGGCTATAATTATTGCACTCGCTCTACCGATCACGGCGATACTTCACATGTGTGGTTTGAACACAGTTTTCATATGTCGGCACTACTCACGTATGCGTTCTCTTTTGCACGCAAGCTCGGCGGGACAGGGGTGTGTTTAAAAAAAAAAAATATTTTTTTTTTTTTTCTTATTTTACCTTTTATTTTTACACGGTTAAAAAAAAAAAATCACTTTTATTCCTATTACAAGGAATGTAAGCATGCCTTGTAATAGAAAAAAAGCATGACAGAACCTCTTAAGAGCCCTTTAAGAGCTATGGGCGGAAGTGATGTTTTGACGTCTCTTCCGCACTGCAATGTCATGGAGACGGGTAGGGGCCCATCTTCCCCTCACTCATCTCCATGCAGAGCCAGCAGGACACGATCGGCTCCGGTAAGCGGCCGAGGGCACTGGAGAGCGGCGGGGGGCCTCCCCTGCCGCCGATAAAACCGATATTGTGGCAAATCCGCCGCAGAGACCACTATTATTGGAAACCGGACCACCCACTGAAGAAGAGGTTTCCAGGGTTATGGCTGCTAGATGCTGCCATAATAAAGATATCCCTCTTCAAACAGCTGACGTATATCAGCGCACGGCGGTCTGGAAGTGGTTAAATAGATATTGGGATTCACATTGTTTGGAGTATATTGCTACACAACAGATATTTATGTTTACGTCTGCTTTTATAGGTTCAGACTCGATCCTATGGGCCAATAGGAAAAACATCTGAGTCAGATCCTGTATTCCTCTCCTCTGTTGTTTTGATCATTTATGATATCGAGTAAGAAACTCTGTATATACAACACATTTGCAATATATGTATGGTCCAGAAGAAGCGGGGGATCCTGGGTAACCTAGTTGCAAGTACATGTAATCATCAGATTTACATATTTATCACAATCTTTCTTTATGCATATCTATGTTTTTAATATTGTGTTTATGACCACGTTTTATGTGTAATAAAATTTATATAGATTTTTATTCAGATTTTGTTCTCATTTTGCATATGTAAAGTCCCACTACTCTTGTTTCAAAAATACCATATTCATTTATGGGATGATGTGAACTTGAGATTGGATTTCTTACAACTTTCTTTATAAATACTGACCTCTAGGCTGTAGCTTGGTGTGATGCTGCAGCTGTCCCTTGTTAGATCTAAGACTGAGAATTAATGACCACACGACCGATCGCTTTGAGCAGACTGAGAACTGAGCAGAGAGCGGTGACTGCCAGTCAAGCTCAGGCAGGTGCGTTCCAGAGCCAGGCTGTGTATGTCTATAGACTGACAGCTGCCCAACTTCCTGTGAGACCAGGAAGTGCAGGGAGAAAACCTACAGCCAGGTACAGACAGCGCTGGGTTGATCAGAGGGACAGGTAGCTGAATGTTGTTTTTTTTTTACCCTAATATAGGGAATGCATTAAGCTTAAAAAAAAAAAAAAAAAAAAAATTTGACTTTAAAAAAAGGAGAAGTTTGGGGTTATTAAAAGAAAAAAACTTCCAAACTTGCCTCCATGCTGCAGCATTGGTGTGACATTGAAATTGTTCCCTCACCGACCCCAAGCCTGATTGCCAATTTCTCGGGTCTACTCTGAGCACAGAGTGGCGACTGGCAGCGGCTCTCTGTTCTGCCCCTCCAATGTTCACCGAAGCACGGGGCGGGGAAACTGGGCAGGAGAAAATGACGTGCTGAGAGGCTGAACCAGCTGCCGATCAGGCATCTGGCAGATCCCAATAATATGGTCAGGATCCTTCCAGAGTGTGGTGTAGCTCTGTGATTTTAGGACTTTAGCCTGCTGTTGGCCGATTCTTGGTTACAGAAAAGCACTCATGTAACCCTGAAGAGAAGTATGACCAAAAGAGCTCTGGCTAAACTTCTCTTTTAAAGTGTTTAAAGGCACAAAGATTTTGTACCTTCATATATTCTATGCATGAAGGTTAAAATAAAAAAAAAATAAAAAAAACTCTTCTCTGTGCAGCAGCCCCCCAGCCCCTTACTTACTTGAGCCCCATCACGATCCAGCAATGTGCAGGAGAACCTTGGCTCTCCTGGGACTCTCCCCCCTCAATGGCTGAGACAGCAGTAGGAGCCAATGAGGAGAGAGAAGGGGCAGGGCCGAGCAGTGGCTCTGTGTGCGAATGGACACACAGCCTTCTTGTGTGCCCCCATTGCAAACTGCTTACTCTGGGGGCACTCAGTAGGAGGGAGGGGCCTGGAGTGCCAGTGTGGAACCCCAGAAGGAGGAGGATCAGGGCTGCTCTGTGCAAAATTGCTTCTTTTTTTTTAAATCACCTATAAAGAGAGTGTAAAGTCTTGTTTAAAAGAAATAATAACAAATGTTATAATTACCTGCTCTGTACAGTTGGTTTTGCACAGAGTAACCTGGATCCTCCTCTTCTTGGGTCCCTCTTTGCTGCTCCTGGCCCCTCCCTCCTATCAAGTGACCCCACAGTCAGCAGCTTTCTATGGGGGTACTGGAGCTAATTCACAGCTCCGTGTGTCCATTCAGAAACGGAACCCCCCGACCTGGTCCCTCTCTACCCCGATTGGCTGACTGACTGACAGCCGTGGGAGCCAATTGTGCCGCTGCTATGTCTCAGCCAATCAAGAGTGTCCCGGACAGCTTAGACAATCGTGAATCGCTGGCGTGAGATGAGGCTCAGGTAAGTAATTAGGGGGTGCTGGGGAGGCTAGAATACATTAATATATAAAAAAGAAAAAAAAAAAAAAGCCTTCTGCCTTAACAACTCCTTTAATATCACTTTATATAATGCCCATCTTTCCCTTCTCAGAAACGTATGCGGTATAAAAATATACTCAAAGAACACTGGGATAGTGATAAAATGTGCACATTAGTCCTGTGTAGTTAGGTAAGCAAAAACAGCTATTGTGATTTAGATTACTGTGTACAAAACTCAGTGACATCATCTCTTTACACAGAATTTTCTCTATCCCTGGGCTTCAGGAGGGATCTCTGAAGTGGCCACATCACTTCCTGTTAGTCTCAGACTGCTGGTCTGATTTTCCCACTGTACAACATAATTACATGGACAAGCCAGGAGTCTGATTCATCCCATACACGCCCACACTGCCACCCATTCACACTGTATTAGTCTCAGACTCCTGGTCTGATCCACTCACAGTCTGAATGGGCGGCATCGTGGGTGGGACTGTGAACGTGTTTGGGATGAATCAGACTCCTGTCCTATGCTGATTGTATTGTTGTGCCTTAAGTATTATAAGAGGAGTATATGCAGATATGCGGTATCCTCATCCTTATACATTAAATACAGAAAACTGGAGTTAGTACTTACCGGTAACTCCTTTTCCGGTGGTCTTCCAGGACAGCCCTTGAGAGATGGAGCTCCTCCCATCGACCCAGGAAACACATTGCCACAGTTCAAAAGGCGGTCCCTCAGGTCCCTGGTCAGTCATTCACCAAGAACCGAAGGATGGAACTGAAAAACATATAAACCATAACAGGTAATAACATTAGTACATCATTATAATCAAATAAAGGGTGGGATCGTGCTGTCCTGGAAGACCACCGGAAAAGGAGTTACCGGTAAGTACTAACTCCAGTTTTCCCAAGTGTTCTTCCAGGACAGCCCTTGAGAGGATCCCCAAGTACTTACCAGATTAGGGGGGGACCACGGCCTGGAGGACTTTCCTCCCAAAGGCCTGATCCTGACTAGACATTAAGTCCAGTCGGTAATGCCTTGTAAAGGTGGAAAAGCTTGACCATGTGGCTGCTTTACATACCTGCTCCGGGGTGGCACCAGCTCTTTCTGCCCAGGATGCAGACAACGCTCTTGTGGAGTGAGCTTTAACACCCTCAGGAGGATCTCTATTCAAGGCCTTATACCCCTCTGCTATAGCTAGCCTAATCCATCTAGCTATGGTTACTTTTGAAGCTTTCTGTCCCCTACGCTGTCCGGAGAAAAGGACAAAAAGGGAGTCTGAAATTCTGAATGGATTTGTTACTTTAAGGTATTCTAGAATACACCTCCTCACATCCAATAAATGAAAACGTTCCTCTTTCTCATTTGCTGCATTTTGACAAAATGAGGGAAGGACAATATCTTGGGACCTATGGAAGCTAGATGCTACCTTTGGTAAGAACCCAGGGTCTGTCTTTAGAATGACTCTGTCTTCTAGGATCTGTAGAAAAGGTTCCCTGATGGAAAGGGCTTGGATTTCACTGACCCTACGGGCTGAAGTGATTGCCACCAGGAGTACTGTCTTAAATGTAACAAGCCTTAAGGAGGCCTCCGAGATAGGCTCAAAGGGTGACCCCAAGAAAGCTTTTAGTACAACTGCTAAATCCCAGGATGGGACTTTGGTGACTCTGACTGGCTTGCGTCTAGCGACTGCCTTACAGAATCTAGCGACAAAAGGATTTTCCTGTAAACGTTCATCTAGGTACACACTTAAGGCAGCTATCTGTACCTTAATGGTACTTAGGGTTAAACCCTTGTTTACACCTTCCTGTAAAAACTGTAGAATATTAGCCGTGTTTATGTCACGGCTATTCAACCAGCTATTAAATTTTTGCCAGACTTTTTTGTAAATAGCCCTCGTGACTGGTTTGCGACTCTGTAGTAAGGTCGCAATTACCTCATCTGTCAGGCCCTTACTCTTTAAGATTTCCTCCTCAGTAACCACGCCGAAAGCTTCAGTGTGGCGACCTGTGGATGGTAAAGAGGTCCCTGCGACAGGAGGTCCTGTCTGTAGGGAAGCCTTAGAGGTGGACAATCTGTCAATTGTAGCAACGTTGTGAACCATGGTCTCCTGGGCCAAAACGGTGCTACTAGAATCAAACAGGTTTTTTCCTTGAGGAATCTTGCTAGGACCCTCGGAATGAGATGAAGAGGGGGAAAAGCATACGCCAGACTGAAAGACCATGGAGCTTGCAAGGCATCTACAGCCAGGGGCCGATCTCCTGGGTTTAGCGAGAAAAAATTTGGAACCTTTGCATTGTTTTTGTTCGCAAAAAGGTCTACCTCTGGTTTTCCCCAGTGATTTGTTATGAGATTGAATGCCTCTGGGTGTAAGGACCATTCTTGGTTCGAAATCTTTTGTCGACTCAAGAAGTCCGCCGTGTTGTTCAGCTCCCCTTTCAGGTGGACTGCAGAAATGGATTCCAGATTGGCTTCTGCCCACTGGAAAATGCGTCTGGCTACTACCATCAAACGAGGACTTTTGGTACCTCCCTGTTTGTTTATGTATGCTACAGCCGTCATATTGTCTGAACGGACTTGTAGATGGTGACCCTGTATTGTGGGGTGAAAGGCTAAGACCGCTCTCAGGATTGCTGTTAGCTCTTTCCAGTTGGAAGAGAAACATTTCTCTTCCGGGGTCCACTTGTCCTGGACCCAGCTTGAGCCGAGGTGGGCTCCCCAGCCCCAACTGCTCGCATCTGTTGTCAGTGTTGAAGTGATAGGAAGGACCCAATGAACCCCTTTGTTCAGGTTCTCCCTGTCCTTCCACCACCAGAGGGAGCGTTTTATCCTTGAGGGGATCAAAACTTCCTCCTCCAGATCTCTGCCCCTTAATTGTTCTAGCAGAAACCCCTGAAGGTCTCTTTGGTGGAACCTGGCCCATTGTACGGCTGGAATGGCTGCTGTCATAAGACCTAAGACCGACATTACTTCCCTCACTGTACATTTGGGGCTGCATTGAAGAAAAGATATTCTCTGCCACAGATTCAAAATCTTTTCTTCCGGCAGTATAATTTTTTGATCTACTGACTTGATCCAGTAACCCAGATACAGGATCTCCTGTGTTGGGGTTGTCTTGGATTTCTCCTGGCTGACAATCCACCCTAACCGACTCAGGCTGAGTTGAGTCAACTCCAGATCCTGAGAAAGACGACTCTCCGAGCGTGCTGTTAGGAGTAGATCGTCTAGGTAGGGAATAATTGAGACTGACTGAAGCCTCAGTGGAACTAAAGCCTCTCCGAGAACTTTGGTAAAGATTCTTGGGGAGGATGACAGACCGAAGGGAAGCGCTCGGCACTGAAAGTGGTAAACCCTTGTGTCTATCTGTACTGCCATTCGAAGGAATTTCTGGCATTCCTCCTTTATTGGAATATGCAGATAAGCATCCCTTAAATCCAGGGTAGCCATAAACATCTCTTTCTGCAGGAGATTCTTTATGGAGTAAATGGACTCCATCCGAAATCTCTTGTAACGGATGGAGCGATTCAATGGTCGGAGATTCATAATTAATCTGAATCTTCCTGACGGCTTTTTTACTACAAAAATGTGAGAGTAAAAACCGTCTCCTTGTTCCTGTATAGGGACTGGTGTCAATACTTCTTGATCCACCATCTCCCCTATCAGTAAGGGTAAGGCCCTGGCCTTTTCTGAGTGACTTGGAAGTTTTGTCACTACAAACTTTGAAGGAGGGCGGCTGTGAAACTCCAGCGCATGACCCCTTTTTATTATGTTTAAGACAAATTCGTTTGAAGTTGTCTCTTCCCATTGTGGAAGGAATTGGCTTAATCTTCCTCCCACAGGGACCCTGGCATCACTGGGGTTTGGGATCCTGATTGGGGCGGCTAAACAGTATGCCCCCTTTTCCTTTCCCTTTATGCCCCGACCAATGTTTTTTGGGGATTGAACTCTTCTCTGGTTTAGAGGGTTCTTTAAAGGGACGAAAAATTTTTCTTTGAAAATTTTTCTTTTTTGCGGGAAAGGTTTTCTTTTTATCCGCCGTCCTTTCTAAGGCGGAGTCTAATTCAGGCCCGAAGACTAAGTCTCCTGTAAAAGGGACGCTGCACAGGCGGGTCTTAGACGCCGTGTCTCCCCCCCAGGTTTTCATCCATACTGACCTCCTTGCTGCCACTGAAAGTGCTGCTGACTTAGCCGCAAATTTTACGGAGTCCGTGGAGGCGTCAGAGATGAAACTGGTGGCCTTAAAAAGCATAGGGAAGGATTTCAGAAGCTCCCCCCTAGGAGTGCCTGCTTTTAAATGTTCTTGAAGTTGCGACAACCAGAACTCCAGGTTTCTAGCTACACAAGAAGTGGCTAGAGCTGGTTTTAAGCCTGCCATAGAGGCATCCCAGGCCCTCTTTAAGACAATGTCAGTTCTCCTGTCCATTGGATCTTTCAGGTGACCCATATCTTCAAAAGCCAGATCAGCTTGTTTTGAGATTTTGGACAAAGGGGCGTCTAGTTTAGGATTTTTATTCCAGACCGCCTCTGGGCTCTCATCAAAAGGGAACCTTCTCTTAAGGGATTTAGGAAAGAAAACCTTTTTATCTGGTTCAGACCACTCCTTAAGGACAAGGTCAGAAAGCACCTTATGTATAGGGAAAACCCTTGCTTTCTTTTTCCCCAGAGCCTCATACATTTGATCATGTCTAGATAACTGAGTTTCTTCCTCCTCAATTTCCAGCGTATCATAGATAGCCCCCATTAGCTCATCTACTTCCTCAAGAGACAATCTATACTTTGAGGCTTTGGATGTTACTTGATCCTCTTCCTGACCCGAGTCAGTGTCAGAGGAATCGGGGCTAATCAACGTGGGGCTAGGCTCCCTGATCATACGGGGCTCCCCTGAGCTGGGTGTTGTAAGGCATGGTGAGGAAGAGATTATAGTTGCTTTACTCGTGGAGGCAGCTGCAGCTGATCCCACGTCAGTGATTAACTCCCGGAGGGACTTAAAGGTCGACGCCATTTCCTCTTTAAAGGAGCCCAAAAACTTTGCTAAAGGGGAATCTGCCTCAGATTTAAGCAAGCTTGCAATGCATTGCTTGCATAGGGCTTTGTTAGAGCCAGAGGACAACCTATTCCCACAATTAGGACACTTTTTGCGGCCTGTCTTGTCTTCCCTTGGGATATCTTTAGCCTGAAATAAGAAGACAAAGGATTTCTTAGCGTCAGCCCCATGTCCCTCCTTCAATCACCAAGTGCAAACAATCTCACTGTGAGTAAACCGCCACCGTGGGGCACTACAGGACCCAGCCTACAAACACCACCACTCCACCAGAGTAATAGCATGCCCAGCAGCCTACCTGGGATTGGCTGGTGCCTGTCTCCGCCGGAGTATCCTGGGGAATAGCCTCCATGGTCCCCCTCTGATGCTCCCGATCCCGCCGCTAGTCCGGTATTGCTGGACGCTGGTCGGGCTTCACAGGCACAGCGCTGGCTCTCCCTCTCCTCCTTGTACCTTTAGAGACCCGGAACCGGAAGTCTCGGCACGCAGTGATGACGCGGTTCCGCCGGAAGTGACGCTCGGCGTCTCCGACCCCACCGCAACAAGGAGCTGAGATGGAGGTTCCACTCACCGCTCCTGGGGGAAACCAGCGCCATTCTGCCCCTGGCCACCTCGGCACTGGAAGGAGGAGGGTAACGGGTCTGCTCCGAATCAGCTGGACGGTACCCGAGCCGTTTAAAAAAGGTATGGACCCAAAACTGCAGCCAAGGAATAGGACCCGGTCCCTCATGGCTACAGGTTCTCAGGCAGCCCCTGAGAGGGGCCTTCAGGTTCCTGGCAACATGTTCCTCCGACGGAGGAAACACAAATGACTGACCAGGGACCTGAGGGACCGCCTTTTGAACTGTGGCAATGTGTTTCCTGGGTCGATGGGAGGAGCTCCATCTCTCAAGGGCTGTCCTGGAAGAACACTTGGGAAAAGGGAAATTTTGGGAGGAAAAAAGGGGTCAAAACATGGAACACCATAGCCATGAATTACCTCAGTATCCCCCAGTAAAGAGACGGACTATCTTGATACAAAGTTATATAAAAACGTATAAATTTATTATTAAATGCAATTTAAAAGATTATTTAAAGAAAAAAGAAAACATATACATAAAGGGTTTCAATTAATACATAGTATGATTATATCGCCGTAACACGCATATCTATGTTATAATCATACTATGTATTAATTTAAACCCTTTATGTATATGTTTTCTTTTTTCTTTAAATAATCTTTTAAATTGCATTTAATAATAAATTTATACGTTTTTATATAACTTGGTATCAAGATAGTCCGTCACTTTACTGGGGGATACTGAGGTAATTCATGGCTATGGTGTTCCATGTTTTGACCCCTTTTTTCCTCCCAAAATTTCCCTTTCCTGTCCTATGCTGTACAGTGGATGGCTCAACCTGGGAGCTTGAACTCAACATGTCCACCTACTGTAGCAAACTATGATGTACTCACCACTCACTTTACTAAACACTACTGTGGGGAATTTACAAGACCGATAGACGGGGATAGAGGGCACTGGTCTTATGAACAGGATATGAGGGGTACAGAGAGCTCCTCCCAGAATAAAGAAGGCTGGAGTGCTGCCTTCCAAGGGGACTGTGCACTAAAATGCAAAGAAATTATTTAAAGGCATAGGAACACCTGTAAATATAGTATACTTTACATTATCTGTCCGAAATTTAGATTTAACCACTTAGCGACTGCCCTATAGAAGTTCAACTGCTACAGGGTGGCAGCTGCGTGCAGGATCACATATACATTATATATATATATATATATATATATATATATATATACACATATACACACATATACACACATATACACACACACACACACACGTGCCCGCACTTTTGCCTGCAGGGGCCACGCACATGCCGCTGGGATGCTTTTGCTGTGAATATTCACAGCAGAGACCGATCTGCAGGTGTCGGGCACTCTATGTTCTCCGGCACCTGCCAATCTGCCTATGTAAACAAGGCAGATCCTGGTTCTGACTGGTGTGGGGAGGGTGAGGTATTGATTCTGCAATCCTGTAAAACATGTCTTCCCCTAGTAAAAGCAGCACACATTGTAAACACAAACATTGGCTAGGTACGCATTTAACTCTTTGATCGCCCTAGATATTTGACCCTTGAAGGACCGGAAGTATTTACCCCCTTAATGACCAGGCCATTTTTTTTGCACTTCGGCACTGCAACATTGTACCCAAACAAAATTGACGTCCTTTTTTCCCCACAAATAGAGCTTTCTTTTGGTGGTATTTGATCAGTTCTGCATTTTTTTTTTCCTTTTGCGCTATTAACAAAAAAAAAAGACTGACAATTTTGAGAAAAAAAAAACAATATTTTTGACACTTTGCTAAAATACATATCCCCCAAAAAATTTTGGGAAAAAAAAAAAAATACAGTTTAGGCCAATATGTATTCTTCTTCTACAAGGTAAAAAATGCAATAAGCGTATACTGATTGGTTTGCGAAAAAGTTATAAAAGTTAAAGTTATCTACAAAATAGGGGAAAAATGTATGGCGTTTTTATTATTACATTTTTTTTTTTTTACTAGTAGTAATGGTGATCAGCGATTTTTATCGGGACTGCGACATTGCGGTGGACAGATTGGACACTTTTGGGGACCAGTGACATTTATACAGCCATCAGGGCTATAAAAATGCACGGATTACCGTATAAATTACACTGACAGTGAAGGGGTTAACACTAGGGGGCGATAAAGGTGTTAAATGTGTTCCTTGGGAGGTATTTCTATTTGTGGGGGGAGGGGATTGGCTGGGAGCAGAGAGAGATTGGAGTTCCTGATCACTAGGAACAGACGATCACTCTGTACTCCCCTGACAGAACAGGGAGCGGTTTACATTGACAGATGCCCTTTCTGGCTCTCTGTGGACACAGCAGCAGCCGCCGGCCATGTGCCTCAGCTCCCCCGCCATGCAGCTGGCGTGCGTGCTTGCTATAGCTGATAAAAGGGACCGCCATACAGCTACAGCAATTCGTAGGGAAGGAGCTGACCTGTCACCGTATGACGGCAGCTGGTCAGCAAGTGGTTAAACCCTTTCCAGCCAGTGTATTTAAAACAGCGACAGCGCATATTTGTTATCACTGATCACTGTATTGGTGTCATTGATTCCCGCAAAGTGTCATTCAGTGTTATCCGCCATAGTCCTGCTGATCGCCGACATTAGTATTAAAAAAATAATTCCATAAATATATCCCATAGTTTGTAGACGCTATAAATTTTGCATAAACCAATCAATATACGCTTATTGGGATATTTTTCATTTTTGTTTTTTGTTTTTTTTAAACAAAAACATGTAGCAGATTACATATTGGCCTAAATTAGTTTTTATATTTTTAAATTGAATGTTTTATAGCAGAAAGTAAAACATATTTTTTATTTTTTTTTCTAAATTGTCAGGCTTTTTTTGTTTATAGCACAAAAAATAAAAACTGCAGAGGTGCTCAAATACCACCAAAAGGCCCCTTTCACACATGCGGACAGTATGTCCGTATTTCATCCATCCGTTTGCGGATGAAATACGGACATACATGCATTCCTATGGGACAGCGGGTGTCTGCGGATGTACATCCACAGACACCCGCTATTGTCCGCCTCCGCAACAGTCCGATTCTGCAGACGGAGGAAAATCCTATTTTTCTATCCGTCTGCTGAGCAGATCGGATGAACACGGACAGACGGTCCGTGCTCATCCGATCCCCCATAGAGGAGAGCGGGCAGCTGACAGGGCGGTCCCTGCACAGTGTGCGGAGACCGCCCTGTCCGCCGCCGGCTCAGCGGGGACAACGGAGCGATCCCCGCTGAGCGTACGGATCATCACGGGGCTGATCCGTCCCGTGTGAAAGGGGCCAAAGAGAGCTCTACTGGTGGAAGAAAAACAAAAGGCACATTTTATTTGGGTACAGTGTCGCATGACCATTCAATTTTCATGACCATACAATGCTGTATCGTAAAAAATTGCCTGGTTTTGAAGGGGGGGTAAATCTCCCAGAGGTCAAGCTGGACATATAAAAATAATACAATCTCTGCACAAGCTCATTTAGATTTACCAAAACTAGGTAATACGAGAACACACGTAAAAAAATAAAAAATAAATGCAGTCAATATATAGCAAATCAGGCAGTCCCTTGCATAACATAGTTAATTGTAGATCTAAAGCACCCTGTACAATCGGATTGCATACTGTATGGTCAGCCTTGTGCCCCCGTACACATGATCCGAAAATCGGACAACAGATCGTCCGACGTTTTTTGCTTATTAGTCGCAAATAGAAATTGTATAGGTTACTAAAGTCACGAAAATTCTCGTACGACAGAAAAACAGAAATTGGAATCAATGTCATGCGTTGTAATGCATTAGTATTGTATATTCGGATGACAACTGTACTGACTAAACTAAAATCGTACGTCATGCTTGTCCGATCGAATAATATCGGATGAACTGTCGCGATCAGCTTTTGAAAGCTGTGTACTTACGATCCGATTATCGTACGATTGTGTCAAAAGCAGTATTTTTCATCGAATTTTCTGATCGTGTGTATGGGCCATTAAGCTAAGTTCACAATTGTTGTGAATATGTGTGTCATATGAAAGTGCTGCCTTTACAGAACACACAACATGACAGTGTGAGCCCAACCATTCATTGTTTACAGTCCGATGAAATATGTCCCTAGCGTCTGATATTTCTTGTGGCTATTTCAGAAGACTGGACGTGCAAGTTGGTAGAACTCATACACACTCACCGATATACACTCTACTAGCTATGTACAATGATTCCCAAAGTGCGATCCATACAGCGCGGGAAATCTGCCTTCAAGTCCCGCCCACAGGCATGGAATCACTCTACCTTTTCCAGCGACTTCCTACTTTACGTCACTTAGTAATAAAACACCTCCACACAACCTCTTTCCCCCCTCTCATCAGCCCATGCGTTCTGTTTCACTTCCCAGTTTCTGTACAGCAACCAAGCCTCGTTCTGAGATCACATGCTTGTACAACGCCCCTGTAGTGTCACAGTTTGCTGCCTATCACAGGATGGTGCGGAAGTGACGTTGTTGCGTACTGCGCATGCGCGATGCGTTCCAAACGCTCGCGCCGTGCGTTCCAACATAGTTTCGGCAATACAGTTCAGCGAAACCATCACATAATGTTACGGAAGTGATGTTACACAACACAAACACGGGCCACGTTGTTGCGTACTGCGCATGCGCGATGCGTTCCAAACACTTGCGCCGTGCGTTCCAACATAGTTTCGGCAATACAGTTCAGCGAAACCATCACATAATGTTACGGAAGTGAAGTTACACACAACACAAACACTGGGCCGTTCGTTACAACACTAATACTTCCCTTGTTACCTAGTAGGTTTTGCATTGCTGGGACTTGTAGTGCCTATCCTGAGCTACATGCTTCAATGTTCAGTGTCCTCATCCCTATCCCCATGCTTCAATGTTCAGTGTCCTCATCCCTATCCCCGAGCTTCAATGTTCAGTGTCCTCATCCCTATCCCCGAGCTTCAATGTTCAGTGTCCTCATCCCTATCCCCGAGCTTCAATGTTCAGTGTCCTCATCCTTATCCCCGAGCTTCAATGTTCAGTGTCCTCATCCCTATCCCCCTGCTTCAATGTTCAGTGTCCTCATCCTTATCCCCGAGCTTCAATGTTCAGTGTCCTCATCCCTATCCCCCTGCTTCAATGTTCAGTGTCCTCATCCCTATCCCCGAGCTTCAATGTTCAGTGTCCATCCTTATCCCCGTGCTTCAATGTTCAGTGTCCTCATCCCTATCCCCGAGCTTCAATGTTCAGTGTCCTCATCCCTATCCCCGAGCTTCAATGTTCAGTGTCCTCATCCTTATCCCCGAGCTTCAATGTTCAGTGTCCTCATCCCTATCCCCCTGCTTCAATGTTCAGTGTCCTCATCCTTATCCCCGAGCTTCAATGTTCAGTGTCCTCATCCCTATCCCCCTGCTTCAATGTTCAGTGTCCTCATCCCTATCCCCGAGCTTCAATGTTCAGTGTCCATCCTTATCCCTGTGCTTCAATGTTCAGTGTCCTCATCCCTATCCGCAAGCTTCAATGTTCAGTGTCCTCATCCTTATCCCCATGCTTCGATGTTCAGTGTCCTCATCGAAGCAGGGGGATAAGGATGAGGACACTGAACATTGAAGCTCGCGGATAGGGATGAGGACACTGAACATTGAAGCAGGGGGATAGGGATGAGGACACTGAACATTGAAGCTCAGGGATAAGGATGAGGACACTGAACATTGAAGCACAGGGATAAGGATGAGGACACTGAACATTTAAAGCTTGCGGATAGGGATGAGGACACTGAACATTGAAGCACAGGGATAAGGATGAGGACACTGAACATTGAAGCTTGCGGATAGGGATGAGGACACTGAACATTGAAGCATGGGGATAGGGATGAGGACACTGAACATTGAAGCACAGGGATAAGGATGAGGACACTGAACATTGAAGCTCGCGGATAGGGATGAGGACACTGAAAATTGAAGCACGGGGATAAGGATGGACACTGAACATTGAAGCTCGGGGATAAGGATAAGGACACTGAACATTGAAGCACGGGGATAAGGATGGACACTGAACATTGAAGCATGGGGATAGGGATGAGGACACTGAACATTGAAGCATGTAGCTCAGGATAGGCACTACAAGTCCCAGCAATGCAAAACCTACTAGGTAACAAGGGAAGTATTAGTGTTGTAACGAACACTTCCGTAACATTATGTGATGGTTTCGCTGAACTGTATTGCCGAAACTATGTTGGAACGCACGGCGCAAGTGTTTGGAACGCATCGCGCATGCGCAGTACGCAACAACGTGGCCCGTGTTTGTGTTGTGTGTAACATCACTTCCGTAACATTATGTGATGGTTTCGCTGAACTGTATTGCCGAAACTATGTTGGAACGCACGGCGCGAGCGTTTGGAACGCATCGCGCATGCGCAGTACGCAACAACGTCACTTCCGCACCATCCTGTGATAGGCAGCAAACTGTGACACTACACCTCCTCTCTCATTCTGTTCTACTTCCCTGTTCCTCTAAATGCCAAGCCTCGTTCTAAGATCATTATGATTGCCTCTTTCTTCCTCGTTCTGTTCCACTTCCCTGTTTCTCTGAGTATCAAGCCTCGTTCTGAGATCCAGTCTCAGGTCTGTTTCTCGGGTTTCACATTCACTCCTTCTGCTTCACTTCCTCATTCCCCGATGGATTCCAAGCCTCCTTCTGAGAGCTCACATGATCGCTGACCACAACTTTTTTAACCACTTGCATGCCTCCCAACATTTTGAAATGGGAATGAAGGACGTCTACTAACAAATGTATGTAGGCATAGGGCACGCCCCCCAGCCACACCCCCTTAAAGGAAAATTAACCAAGAAAAAAGATTAAAGCTGTAGTAAACCCGCAAATTTTTTTTATTTTTTTTTTAACACCTGCAAAGCAAAAGGCATAATGAGCTAGTATGCACCGCATACTAGCTCATTATGAAATACTTACCTTAGAACGAGGCCCCGACATCTGGCCCGATCCACGCCGAGGGAGCTGACATGCTCCTAGGGTTGCCACCTGTCCAGGATTCACCTGGACAGTTCGGGTTTGGAACCATCAGACTGCCTGAAACCCGGACACATCATTCAGACTGGACTATGGCTTCCCAGCAGGGTTGCTGGCTGCAGTTGTCTAACCTGAGAGTGACTGCTACATTCTTTCACGCTGCCCAAAGCCAGCACTAACAAACCCCCAAACACACACACAGACGGGATAGGAGAGAGGGCTCGATCTACACCTCTCCCCCCACCTCCTATCCCTCTGTGTCTGGAAATTTGAAGTCCAGCAGCCTCAGATACATCTGGATGAGAGGTACTGATTGCCAAGGGGTGGGTGAGCTCACCATCCATCCCAGTCTGTGACGGAAGTCTCCCCCCTTCTCTCTCCTGACTCTGAGAGAGTACATTAAGGTATATCAGGGTTCTCAGAGCACCCCTTACATCAGATTTCCCCTTCACACCAGAGGCCACAGTGTTTCCTCTCCATACATCAGAGTTCTCAGTGTTCCTCCTTAAATCCGGGTTCCCAGAGGATCCCTTATGTCAGAGTCCCCAGAGTTCTCCTTTCCACCAGAGTCTGCAGAGTCCCCCCTTACAGTGAAAGGGAACTCTGCGAGTTCAGATGTAAAAGGGGAACTTTGCGGACTCTGATGAAGAGGGGGACTCTTGTTATTAATTTCATACGATTAGAAATATTATTTAATAGCAAAATATATATATAGTTTATAATATTAAAAAAAAAAAAATTGCTGTGCTCCGCTAAAGTGTTCGGGTTTGACTTGAAGAAAAGGTGGCAACCTTACATGCTCCCTTGGCGTTTCTTCCGGGTATGCGCGCGGGAGATTTCATTCCGGCCGGTCGGCCACTGCCGGATTTTCAGGCAGAGAATCCCCTTGTGCGCATGCGCCGCTGCAGTCAGAGGCGCATACCGAGGGGAATATCTCCTAAACCGTACAGGTTTAGGAGATATTTTTTTTACCTACAGGTAAGCCTTATTATAGGCTTTCCTGTAGGTAAAAGTAAAAAAATTGAGTATACAACCACTTTAATTAAACCCACAAGGACTTTTTTTTTACCACTATTATTCCTTTATATTGGCTCTTAAAATGTACAAATGTAGCAATTTGGAAATCAGATGAAAGGTTTAGCGCTGGAAAACACTTTCTGAAACAATTGAACAATTGAACAATTGAACAATTTTGGAAGATAAATAGTGCATTTTATATACAACTATATAGATCAGACTAAAATCAGGGACAAATGAGAGGGAAAAAGGGACAGAGGGGCATTGCTCCAAATCAGGGACAGTCCCACGAAATCAGGGACAGTTGGGAGCTATGCACTTGACCTCCGTAAGATTTACCCCCTTCATGACCAGGCCATTTTTTGCGATACTTTGGCAATTGTGCGGTCGTGCGACGGTGCACCCAGATAAAACGTATGTCCTTTTTTTTCCACGCAAATAGAGCTTTCTTTTGTTGGTATTTGATCACCTCTGCAGTTTTTATTTGTTGCGCTATAAACAAAAAAAGACAATTTAGGGGGTGGGGGAAACAATACTTTTTACTATCTGCTTTAAAAAACATCCAAAAAAAATGTAAAATAAATTGAATTTCATCATAAATTTAGGCCAATATGTATTCTGCTAAGTTTTTGGTAAAAAAAAAAAAATCCCAATAAGCGTATATTGATTGGTTTGTGCAAAAGGTATAACGTCTACAAACTGTGGAATTGTTTTATTTATTTTACTAGTAATGCCTGCGATCTAAAGCGGAGGTCCAGCTGACAAAAAAAAATTAAAGTCAGCAGCTACAAACACTGTAGCCGCTGACCTTTAATAAGCACACTTACCTGTCCAGGATGCTCACGATGTCGCCCTTTCGAGGCCGATCCGTCTTCACTGCCCGTGTCCTACTGTGCATACGTGAGTGCGCTGTGCTTTGTGAATGGGGTGCGCTGTGTTCTGGGACACACGCAGTTCCCAGAACACAGCGCGCCCCATTCCCCAGAAGACAACGCGAGGAGAAGGAGAATGAAGATCACCACGAGTAGGAAGTCGCAGATTAGGACGATCTGCCTAGCAACAGCCATTTCTGGTAAATAAAAATAGTTTTATTTTTTTTTCCAGATTTTTAGGAGCATTTTTATGTAATTTTTTTTAGGGTGGACCTCCGCTTTAAGTGGGCAAATCCTTCCAGGGCTGAAGTGGTTAAACAATCTAAACAATATATAAACATTGACTATATCCGCATGAAGTAATATGCCTGGCTTTACAATTGAAAAGTCAAAGCAGTGTGACAAAATGTGAGCATGACTAGAATGATGAAAGACCTAGGGCACCCTAGGATACTGAATGTGTTGGCTTTTTTTCCTTGTTTTAGGATTGCATAGAATTGATCCAAACTTGAACTCCAGTATGCTTTACTGTAATTAGGCTGTACCTAATCAATTAAATTGTTACTAGATCCTGCATTCACTATATCTGGTCTGCCACAGTACACCGAACATGGAAATGCAATTATTTTAGTAAATATAAACTGCTAAATACCTTTTTGTCATCAGCAGCATAAAGCAGTCTTGTGACTTCTATCAGTCTCCAGCCGAGCACTGGGAAAAGCTTGTGGGAGGAGTTTGCATTCTCCTCTGACTGTCCTATGAGGCTGCATGGCCCCTGACCCTCTGTCTGGACAGTGCTGATTGGCCCTGTGCTGATCACATGCATCCTCCCAAAAAACAAACAAAAAAAGCTCTCTAACAATACACACCAAACTGAGCATGTGCAAAGTGCCCCCAAGGCTATCTACTATCAGGAGATGGATTGGGGACTGTGGAAGAAAGGGAGGATGAGAGGAGATTAAATCAAACAGCCTTTTTATAAAATGCAGAGGATTAACCCCTTAGGTTCCACAGTGAGTATAACAAGCATGCTTTACTGCATACACAGACTGATTTTACTGTTGTGGGTTTAGTAACACTTTAATTATTTTCTAATTTTTTTTTAAAGAAATCAATCAATGTTTTTTTTTTTAAGGAAATGTGGGCTTTTCTGTCTAGTTGCCAAATCTGAAGTCTGATACTTTGATTTGTTTCATTTTCTTTTATTCAATTTTCCAGTACAAAAATGATGGTGCTTATACGCCATTATCTAAAAAATTTAAAAATCGCCACTTTCATAGCAAAACACATTTTCTCCTGTCTTTTAACAGTTCTATCTAAACACCTGCCTAGAAGAAAGTCATGCTTAGCAAAAGGCGGTACATATGTGGGAACTGAGTATGGAGCATTTTTTTATCTTCCTCGTAAAACCTATTACGGAATATTTCCAAATGCAAGGAACTTTATTTATTATAGAACACTAGTGATGGACGAACTTCCGACGGGACGTTTCGCGAACGCGAAACGCGAACGGGCACAAACGTTCGCGAAAACGACCGTTCGCCGCGGGCTCCATTGACTTCAATGGGAGGCGAATTTCGCAAACCTTTAGGTCGAATTTGCGGCCACGGGGTAATTATTAGGGGGTAGCACGTAGTCCCACCACCTGGACAATAGCATAATACATGTATGAGGTGAATTTGGGATCGATAACTACAAGCATTTTTTTTTTATTTGGGAAATTGTTCTGACAATTCAGGACTATGGAGCTAATGAAGGCAATGGAGGAGAGGGAAGGTCAGGGACCAGGGTAGGCAAACAAGAGGGTGCAGGAGATACAGAGCACTGACAGCAGCACCGTAATACAGAGCACTGACATCAGCACCGTGACATACAGCGCTGACAGCAGCTCCGTGACATACAGCGCTGACAGCAGCTCCGTGACATACAGCGCTGACAGCAGCTCCGTGACATACAGCGCTGACAGCAGCTCCGTGACATACAGCGCTGACAGCAGCTCCGTGACATACAGCGCTGACAGCAGCACCGTGACATACAGCGCTGACAGCAGCTCCGTGACATACAGCGCTGACAGCAGCTTGACAGCAGCTCCGTGACATACAGCGCTGACAGCAGCTCCGTGACATACAGCACTGACAGCAGCTCCGTGACATACAGCGCTGACAGCAGCTCCGTGACATACAGCGCTGACAGCAGCACCGTGACATACAGCGCTGACAGCAGCTCCGTGACATACAGCGCTGACAGCAGCTCCGTGACATACAGCGCTGACAGCAGCTCCGTGACATACAGCACTGACAGCAGCTCCGTGACATACAGCGCTGACAGCAGCTCCGTGACATACAGCGCTGACAGCAGCACCGTGACATACAGCGCTGACAGCAGCTCCGTGACATACAGCGCTGACAGCAGCTCCGTGACATACAGCGCTGACAGCAGCTCCGTGACATACAGCGCTGACAGCAGCTCCGTGACATACAGCGCTGACAGCAGCTCCGTGACATACAGCGCTGACAGCAGCTCCGTGACATACAGCGCTGACAGCAGCTCCGTGACATACAGCGCTGACAGCAGCTCCGTGACATACAGCGCTGACAGCAGCACCGTAAGCAGCCCCAGGAGGAAGTCAGCACAGCACAGGGATGGTGTGATCCCCTCATAATAAGAACCCCCAGGAGGAAGTCAGCACAGCACAGGGATGGTGGGAGCCCCTCATAATAAGAACCCCCAGGAGGAAGTCAGCACAGCACAGGGATGGTGGGAGCCCCTCATAATAAGAACACCCAGGAGGAAGTCAGCACAGCACAGGGATGGTGGGAACCCCTCATAATAAGCAGCCCCAGTAGAAATATGACACCGCTCAACCTCTTCAAAGAGGAGGGTAGGGGCATATAGTACGGTGTGCTTTTTTGGGTCAGGGAAGTGAGCCAAATGAATTAAGAAGGTCTGTGTGCTTGATTCCAAAAATTGTTTATAGACATATACATGGTCTACTGATCACATGTGTTGAATTCCTCCGAGATCCATGCCTCATTCATTTTTAGAAATGTGAGGTAGTTAACACTGTCGTGAGCTAGGCGAGTACGCTTATCGGTCACAATCCCCCCTGCTGCGCTGAACGTCCTTTCGGACAGGACACTGGATGAGGGGCAAGCCAACAGTTCGATTGCAAATTGGGCAAGCTCTGGCCAGAGGTCAAGCCTGCCCACCCAGTAGTCTAGGGGTTCATCACTCCTCAGAGCGTCCACATCGGCCGTTAACCCAATGTAGTCGGACACCTGACGGTCTAGGCGTTCCCTGATGCTGGATCCGGATGACACCTGTCGATGGGTCGGCTGAAAGAATGACCTCATATCCGAAGTCACCAACACATCTTCAAACCGGCCTCTTCTTGCAGGCGCTGTTGGATTGGTACCCGCAAATCCTTCTCTGGGAGTGGGAATTGCTCCTCTGCCAGCGCACGCAAAAGCAGAATGCAGCATTTCTCGAAGCAAGGCCTGGAAGTGCTGCATTCTGACAGCCCTCTGCGACGGCGGTAACATTTCCGCCATTTTGTGTTTGTACCGGGGATCTAAGTACGTTGCCACCCAGTACTGGTCCTTGACCCTCATGCTTTTTATACGGGGGTCCCTATTAAAACACTGGAGCATGAAGGCCCCCATTTGCACTCAAGCGGAAGGTATGTGGTGGTGGTGGTGTTGTTGGTGGTAGTGTCTTTGGGGGTGCACATAGCAGAGAGTGAAGAAGAGGGTGCAGATCGAGAGGATGAGGAGGGTGCAGAAGAATAAGGCTGAGTGAGCCACTCAACCAAGTCTGGTGCGTCCTTTAAAGTAATTGAACGCACCTTCTGCAACTTCCCACTTTGGCTCAAGGCTGTTGCTCCTGCCCTACCCCTACCACCCCTGCGGAAGGGCCTGCCTCTTCCTCTGCCTGTCATTTTTTAAATCACCCTGTGACAAAACTCTTAGTCCCTATACCGCTGAAGGACTGCTGCAGTATAGGGCAGCGGTCAGCAGTAGTGCACGTCAACCCTATGTATTGTGGACCGATAGCGGTCCTTACAGAACAGCAGACTGTACTGCACTCAGGCCTATGTACCGTAGCACCCTATACCAAGTTACCAGTCCTTATAAAAACTTTTGTGGACCAAGCAGGTTGTGTGTTAGTGATTAGCAGACTGTACGTCAGTCCCTATACCAATGAAGGACTGCTGCAGTATAGGGCAGCGGTCAGCAGTAGTGCACGTCAACCCTATGTATTGTGGACCGATAGCGGTCCTTACAGAACAGCAGACTGTACTGCACTCAGGCCTATGTACCGTAGCACCCTATACCAAGTTACCAGTCCTTATAAGAACTTTTGTGGACCAAGCAGGTTGTGTGTTAGTGATTAGCAGACTGTACGTCAGTCCCTATACCAATGAAGGACTGCTGCAGTATAGGGCAGCGGTCAGCAGTAGTGCACGGCAACCCTATGTATTGTGGACCGATAGCGGTCCTTACAGAACAGCAGACTGTACTGCACTCAGGCCTATGTACCGTAGCACCCTATACCAAGTTACCAGTCCTTATAAGAACTTTTGTGGACCAAGCAGGTTGTGTGTTAGTGTTTAGCAGACTGTGCGTCAGTCCCTATACCGCTGAAGGACTGCTGCAGTATAGGGCAGCGGTCAGCAGTAGTGCACGGCAACCCTATGTATTGTGGACCGATAGCGGTCCTTACAGAACAGCAGACTGTACTGCACTCAGGCCTATGTACCGTAGCACCCTATACCAAGTTACCAGTCCTTATAAGAACTTTTGTGGACCAAGCAGGTTGTGTGTTAGTGTTTAGCAGACTGTGCGTCAGTCCCTATACCGCTGAAGGACTGCTGCAGTATAGGGCAGCGGTCAGCAGTAGTGCACGGCAACCCTATGTATTGTGGACCGATAGCGGTCCTTACAGAACAGCAGACTGTAACGCACTCAGGCCTATGTACCGTAGCACCCTATACCAAGTTACCAGTCCTTATAAGAACTTTTGTGGACCAAGCAGGTTGTGTGTTAGTGATTAGCAGACTGTACGTCAGTCCCTATACCAATGAAGGACTGCTGCAGTATAGGGCAGCGGTCAGCAGTAGTGCACGGCAACCCTATGTATTGTGGACCGATAGCGGTCCTTACAGAACAGCAGACTGTAACGCACTCAGGCCTATGTACCGTAGCACCCTATACCAAGTTACCAGTCCTTATAAGAACTTTTGTGGACCAAGCAGGTTGTGTGTTAGTGATTAGCAGACTGTACGTCAGTCCCTATACCAATGAAGGACTGCTGCAGTATAGGGCAGCGGTCAGCAGTAGTGCACGGCAACCCTATGTATTGTGGACCGATAGCGGTCCTTACAGAACAGCAGACTGTAACGCACTCAGGCCTATGTACCGTAGCACCCTATACCAAGTTACCAGTCCTTATAAGAACTTTTGTGGACCAAGCAGGTTGTGTGTTAGTGTTTAGCAGACTGTGCGTCAGTCCCTATACCGCTGAAGGACTGCTGCAGTATAGGGCAGCGGTCAGCAGTAGTGCACGGCAACCCTATGTATTGTGGACCGATAGCGGTCCTTACAGAACAGCAGACTGTAACGCACTCAGGCCTATGTACCGTAGCACCCTATACCAAGTTACCAGTCCTTATAAGAACTTTTGTGGACCAAGCAGGTTGTGTGTTAGTGTTTAGCAGACTGTGCGTCAGTCCCTATACCGCTGAAGGACTGCTGCAGTATAGGGCAGCGGTCAGCAGTAGTGCACGGCAACCCTATGTATTGTGGACCGATAGCGGTCCTTACAGAACAGCAGACTGTAACGCACTCAGGCCTATGTACCGTAGCACCCTATACCAAGTTACCAGTCCTTATAAGAACTTTTGTGGACCAAGCAGGTTGTGTGTTAGTGTTTAGCAGACTGTGCGTCAGTCCCTATACCGCTGAAGGACTGCTGCAGTATAGGGCAGCGGTCAGCAGTAGTGCACGGCAACCCTATGTATTGTGGACCGATAGCGGTCCTTACAGAACAGCAGACTGTAACGCACTCAGGCCTATGTACCGTAGCACCCTATACCAAGTTACCAGTCCTTATAAGAACTTTTGTGGACCAAGCAGGTTGTGTGTTAGTGATTAGCAGACTGTACGTCAGTCCCTATACCAATGAAGGACTGCTGCAGTATAGGGCAGCGGTCAGCAGTAGTGCACGGCAACCCTATGTATTGTGGACCGATAGCGGTCCTTACAGAACAGCAGACTGTAACGCACTCAGGCCTATGTACCGTAGCACCCTATACCAAGTTACCAGTCCTTATAAGAACTTTTGTGGACCAAGCAGGTTGTGTGTTAGTGATTAGCAGACTGTACGTCAGTCCCTATACCAATGAAGGACTGCTGCAGTATAGGGCAGCGGTCAGCAGTAGTGCACGGCAACCCTATGTATTGTGGACCGATAGCGGTCCTTACAGAACAGCAGACTGTAACGCACTCAGGCCTATGTACCGTAGCACCCTATACCAAGTTACCAGTCCTTATAAGAACTTTTGTGGACCAAGCAGGTTGTGTATTAGTGTTTAGCAGACTGTGCGTCAGTCCCTATACCGCTGAAGGACTGCTGCAGTATAGGGCAGCGGTCAGCAGTAGTGCACGGCAACCCTATGTATTGTGGACCGATAGCAGTCCTTACAGAACAGCAGACTGTACTGCACTCAGGCCTATGTACCGTAGCACCCTATACCAAGTTACCAGTCCTTATAAGAACTTTTGTGGACCAAGCAGGTTGTGTGTTAGTGTTTAGCAGACTGTGCGTCAGTCCCTATACCGCTGAAGGACTGCTGCAGTATAGGGCAGCGGTCAGCAGTAGTGCACGTCAACCCTATGTATTGTGGACCGATAGCGGTCCTTACAGAACAGCAGACTGTAACGCACTCAGGCCTATGTACCGTAGCACCCTATACCAAGTTACCAGTCCTTATAAGAACTTTTGTGGACCAAGCAGGTTGTGTATTAGTGTTTAGCAGACTGTGCGTCAGTCCCTATACCGCTGAAGGACTGCTGCAGTATAGGGCAGCGGTCAGCAGTAGTGCACGGCAACCCTATCTATTGTGGACCGATAGCGGTCCTTACAGAACAGCAGACTGTACCGCACCCAAGCCTATGTACCGTAGCACCCTAGACAGACCAAGTTACCAGTCCTGATAAAGAGCTTTGTGGAACAAGTGAGTTGTGAATGATTAGCAGACTGCAGCAGAAGGGCAGCAGTCAAGTATAATATTCTTTCTATATTTGGAAGAAAGAATATTATACGTGTACAAGCCTATTACCGTACCACTGATACCAGTCCTGAAAAGAACCTTTGTGGAACTAATAGTAACAGCAAGTCTTTAAAATTATCCTCACTGCCTGACACACTGCTTCCTGCCTGTCCCTATACAAATTGGCAAAAAAGAGTAGGCTGGAACGATTAGCTGGAACAGCTCTTTTGTGGACCTGATAGTAACAGCTAATGATGATGATGATGATGATGATGAAGAAAGACTAATCTGGCTGAGCTGTCCCTAAAATAGCAGCATACAGCGCTCTGTCCCTTTATCTAAACTGACAAAAGAAACTCAGGCTGCTGACCTAACACCTATACCAGTCCTGAAAAGAACTTTTGTGTACCAAATAGCTAGCGTTTTCTCTGTCCCTACTCCACACAGGATCCTTTCCCTACAGTGACAGAAGAAAGAATGTAAAATGGCCACCGGATCGGGTGTATTTATAGGTTAGGGGGAATGTCCAAGTGTCCATGAGCTGTCATGTCTCAATTGGTTGTCCTGTAACACATGATAAACGTGTCACGAAAGGTTAAAGTTCTTGTATACATTAAACACGTAAGTCCGCCGGGGCGAACGACGGAAAAAGGCGTTCGAACCCGCGGACGGCGAAAGTCGGAAATTCGCCGCGAAACGACCGCCGGGCGAACCGTTCGGCCATCACTATAGAACACGTTAAAGGGGTAAATTGTTGGCAGGACACAGATTTAAAATACACATACATTATCTTTGAAAACATAGTAAATAGTATTATATAGCTATTTGGAAGATTCTAAGTTTGTGTTTTCCCAGCTGATATCCAAATATTACAACACTGTTAAGAGGCCCACTTCTACATGTGAATGTATATGTATATGCAGCGCTCCCCACCAAAAGGGCCGCTGATTTGTCCCAGGTTCCTTTCCAAGATTAGTTTGATAGCATCTAAGCAGACAGCAATAGTCACTCTTCCAGCTCAATAAAGTCTAGGGGTTGCCTTTTTAAAATGTATTTCTGACTAACCTGGATAGGGCACAGGGAGCTGTGGGATACTGTAATCCATGAACACTGAGCAATTAAATTGGGACACTCTTCACTGAAATACTACTTCTCAGAAGAGTCTCTCCAACAAAAGCCCAGAAAATGAACAGCTCCAGGACACTTTCAGCAATGTCCTACATAGGGCCGTCTTTAAGGCAGGGCAAAAAGGGCAGCTGCCCTGGGCCCTGTCATTGTTGTGGTGCCCAAAACAGCTGCCTCATACTTGCCAACTATCCTGGTTTAAATTCCTTCGTCCCTTGAGGTTTTAGTCCTGTGCTGTGTCCCAATATCTCAGTGTGAAGTGCTCCTACTAATGCTACCCAGCGCTGCCCTATTGTTGTGTACAGAGGACTCACCTGCAGACCCTGTGTTTACATGTAAATTACCAGCATTCATATGTAAATTGTGGCGGCATTCATATGTAAATAGCAGTGGCCGGGAGCATTGATATGTATATCATGCCCCTCTGGGGTCATATCCAGAGTAATCTCTAGCAACCAATCAACAAGCAGAAATCATGTGCTGTAACCTCTAGCAACTAATCAGTGAGTAGTAATGTGTGCTGTAACCTCTAGCAACCAGCCAGTGAGCGGTAATGATACACTGTAACCTCTAGCAACCGATCACTATAGCTGCCTGATCTTATACAGTAAACTGATTTTGAGTCTAGCTGCTATTTATTGTATGTCTCAGAACAGGTGAAGAGCGTAACTGCATGGGGGGGCCCAAGAAATTTTTTCCCCTGGGTCCAATCAATATTAAAGACAGCCCTGGTCCTACGACAGGCAAGCATTAGTAAACGTATGCTAGGGATATTAGTAGCAACAGTCATTACGATCTTCCTGTCAGGTCTGTATTTACAATGTCCCTGGATATCTGGATGCCTGCCTCCAGTATCAGACAGACAATTCCTTCATGAGTCTCCTAGACCAGATCCCCAGTGAAATCCCTCCAGCTCTGCCATACCTGGGACCTTCATTGACACCAGTAACATTTTAAGCTGGGCTGCCCAGATGGGCAGTAGTCCTTCAGGATGGGAACATCTCCTCCTGGACAAGAACAGGGCTGCCTCAGGCCCCAGGCTATTTATGCACTCTCCACCACCTACTGGGCTGGACCCACATACTGTAAATATTCAGGCTGCTTATCTGACTCCCCCAACCCTTTAAAATCTGGAATCGTCCAGAAAACAGTGGGAAGCAATCAACCCCACATCTTGCAAGGGCCCAGAACAAGCCAAAGCAATCACAAGCTGCTCAAATGATTACAGGAGAGCCACCAGAACTGAATTTAACTGATCCAAACAGCAACCCATCTAGGAGGGTGCTACATATAGGCAAAATATAATCATATCACAAGCAAGAATAAATACCTTTTATTTTATTAAAATAAAACATTGAAAACGTATTTCTATGAATTTACATTTTTTTACATACTTTATATTAAATATTATAATTTTTGTCCATCATACAAATATGCAGGGATTTTTGCTGTTTATGTCAAGTATAGTTAAATGTAAGTCAATGTACTTCAAAACCGTTTTCAGTTCATGTTTTCATTATGTATACATCACATGCTGAAATAGCTCATCACACACCTACACACAATAGAGGACTTTTAGCTAGATAAGTGTTTACAAAAAATGCCCACTTCTAGTCAAAACTTGACCACATTGAGAATATTGTTTTCTTTTTCCATGGGGACAAAGTAGTGAAATCCTGTCATCAGTTCTAAATTTTTGTTTTGCTTTTAATGCTACTGGTATCCTCTTGGGGGGGGATTTCCTAACTTCCTGTTCTGTCTTACGCCAATCAAATAAACTGTTGTAACAAGCTGAACTGTGGAAACAGTACCCAAAAAAAGGCGGATAGTGGGCGTAGGACTAGACACTAGTATTGCACGTGGTCTCCCTGCAGCTGATCTGTTCCCTATTACTGAATTACCATTTCTTGTTTTGCACTGTGTGTCTGTGTGAAAGCTACCATGTTGGTAAAGACAGGGCTTTGCTACCCCGTGTAGAGTCTCCAGCAAGAAGAACAGTGAGCAGCACAGTGGTGACATCAACAAATCTCAATCCAAATCTATTTAGATCAGCAGTGCATAGTTACATAGTTAGAAAGGTTGAATAAAGACACCAGTCCATCCAGTTCAACCTGAGTGATTGTCCACAATTGTCCCTATCCCTGTACATTGCACACTCACATCGGTCCCTACCCTCAAGGAGCCCACAATCCAAGGTCCCCATTCATACACTAGGGCCAATTTTGGACAGAAGCCAATTAACCCACCTGCATGTCTTTGGAGTGTGGGAGGAAACCCCCGCAGGCACAGGGAGAACATGCAAACTCCAGGCAAGTAGTGTCATGGTTGAGATTTGAACCAGCAACCTTTTTTTTCTGCTAGGTGAGAGTGCTAACCACTACACCACTGTGCCTTAGATCTTACACTGCAGATTTGCAACTATGAGGATGTAGGCATAGAAATGCCTAGTCACACTCACATACGGTAAGCACACTGCAAATTAAACAAGGGATTCCAGATAAAGTTAGATCTGCTAGAATTACAATTTCTATATGTTCCATTTAACAAAGTAAATGTTCACTTTTTTTTTAATTTAGGTCTACTTTATGAAAAAGTTAAACGCTATTACATCATTGCTGCTGAAAATAAATAGTGCTTATGAATGCATTCATGTTAAATTTTTACTTGCATCATACCATTTGCAGACAGTCATACTTTAAGCTGAACTTTAGGGAAACAGCTGATAAGCTATTCACACTCTGCCTAAAGCAGCTCATAGATTGCTCGATTTTCTTTCCTGCCATCACAGGTGTAAGAAAATAAAATTGCTTGATTCCCCCATCACCACATTCAGTGGTGATGGGGGAATACCTCCCGCTGCACTATTGTATTCTGCTGGCAGGAGGGGCGTAGGAAGCTTCCTGGCCTGCAGAATACAATGATTACTGCTAGCAGCTATAGGTACTGGCGGTATTAGCATGATGAAAAATCTGACAGGCTGAATCAACTTTGGTACAATCAGACTGCCGATACATGAATCAGAATTCATCAAATTCCTGCTGAATTTCAATCCATGTATGGCAGGCTTTACCCTTTGAAAGGTTTGTCATTCTGTTCTGCCAGTCTTGTTATCCAGAAGCCTCTGCCAGACAACAAAACAAAGACAGCTTATAAAAGGAATACCATGCACAGGATGCCACAATCTTGAATACTGTATTGAGTAGCAAGCAGGAACCTACTGACGCATTCTGCAAAAAACATCTTACCTTGCATATTTTTGCAAATGTTGTGAAACTAAAACTTCAGTTTTTTCACATAGATTGTTAGACAGTTTAATTTGTTTATTTAGCATGGCGGGCAAAGTTTTGTTTGTTCCAGTTTCACTGAATGCTTTTAGCAGGATGTCAGCCAGCTGTCATGGGCCAGAGACTAGTCGGATTTCTCTACAAATGATCAGACAAAGCCTGATCGGATCATGTTGTCGGAAAGTTTTATAGCCCAGCTCTAAAACTTTGTCGGTCGGATTATACGACAACACGGTCCGATCGGACATTTTCCGTCGGAAATGTCTGACCATGTGTACAAGGGCTAAAACATACTTTGTTCCACCCTGATTGTCAGAACACCTAAAGTGCATCACCATTGTGCGGACTTACACATCTCTTCTTCATTAAGCAAGAACTCAGTGTCACGCTTATATTCACTAAGGAGGAACTCTATCTTCTATCCTAAAGTTAATATTGTTTTGCATATGGTACTATACTCATACAGTCAGGGCCTGTGATTTCAACATTTTTCAGGGAGACAGACTGGCCTGCAACAAGTCACCTCTCTTCCCCCTTTATGCCTGAGCACACAAGTCACACTTGAGCCATTTAAATTGGTTGAACTGTGATATTTATAACTTGCATGTGTCTTTGAGATACACTGTTTACATCAGAGTTTTCAAATCTTTGCTACTCCGTAATCCGACTGTGTGTGGTCTCCATCGGACTGTTTCCTTTGGAATATCCGGCCAACAAACTTTTGGAGCTGGGCTATAAAATTTTCCGACAACAAAATCCGATCAGACTTTTTCCAATCGTTTGTAGAGAATTCTGATCGGACAAAGTGCCACGCATGCTCAGATCAAATTATGAGACCAAAGCTATTGGCTACTAGCCGCAACATAGTCCCGTCGCAACGAACGTTATCACGCTCCGAATGATCGGATTTTGTCCGACCATGTATATGCAACACCAGTTTAGAACAAAATCCGTCGGGGAAAAAAATCAGACGGATTTTGTTGACGGAATATCCGACCATGTGTACGGGTGCTAAGAGTTCCTCTCTCAGTCTCATTGCTTTTGTACAGGGTATAACAGTTATAAAAGTTTATAGATAATTGAAATACATATATTATATCTATTTAAAAATGTATTTAAGTACTTTTCAATGAATACACGACAGGATAAAAATTAGATTTTTATAACTTTATGAAATTCGTCTTTATTTTCTACATAACTCGATAGCCATAATTGGATGCTATATTCCAAATCTCAGGAAAAATAATAAGTCAAGCTATAGACTCATATAATAATGTATATTCACTAGTATATGCTGAATAGAGATTTACACAATGTAAATATTTGTTTAATTTCAGATTAATTTATTAAGTTAATCATTTCACTTTGTCATAATTGTTATGTTAGAATGATTCGTTTTCAGAGTTTGTTTCATATATTCAGATTTGTTTTGTATATTCATTGTTCCAAATCGATTTGTAGTTTCAAAAGTTATTTTGGAAGATTGGCTATATTCATTTTAACATGTTAAAGCGGAGTTCCACCCTAAAGTGGACCTTCCGCTCATTGGAATCCTCCCCCCCTCCGGCGCCACAATTGGCACCTTTCAGGGGGGAGGGGGGTGCAGGTACCTGTACAGTACAGGTATCTGCACCCACTTCCGGGATAGCTCTCTGCGGAAAGGGGCGTAGATTACGCCCCTTTCCGAAAGTCCCCCGCTGCCTGCTGGGAAACACACAGATCCCAGAGGCAGCGGGTCCATCCTTATTGCGCAGCGCGACTTGCGCATGCGCAGTAGGGGACCGGGAAATGAAGCCGAAAGGCTCCACTTCCTGATTCCCATACCCAAGATGGCGGAGGCAGCACCCGAGAGACGATCGAGAGATCGGCTTTGGGTGCCGACATCGCGGGCGCGCTGGACAGGTAAGTGTCACTATTTTAAAAGTCAGCAGCTGCAGTATTTGTAGCTGCTGGCTTTTAAAAAAAAAAAAAAAAACGCGGACTCCCGTGGACTCCCGCTTTAAGTTGTTGTTTCAGGAGATTACTTATGCACTCTGAGTCATCCCTGCTAGTCCAACCCACAAAGATAAATGGAATGAGCTGATGCAAACAGAAATTTATTAGAATATTCACTCTATGCCAGGGATAGGCAACCTCGGCCCTCCAGCTGTGGTGAAATTACTGGTCCCATGAGACATTGCAAGAACCTGACAATCATAGGCATGACTCCTAGAGGCAGAGTCATGATGGGATTTGTAGTTTCATCACAGCTGGAACTAGAATAAAAAACAAATGGATTTGAACCGATTTGGATCATTCATTATGTTATCACATTATTTCGGATGCTTTAAACATTAACAAAAGGCACAAACTGTTGCATCATGTCATCCAAATGAAACGAATACAAATGAATTAGTTGTTTACGTTATAATTTATTTAAGTTTCATTGAAATTTGTTACTATTATGTGCAATTAATTTCATGTTGTGACTAAATTTTCAAATCATGACTAATGCTGAGTGACAAAAACATTAGAAATATGGAAATAATATTGGTAAAGGGGAAATGAAAAAGAACGAATAACCAAAAAATATTGACTGAAGCATAGATAAAGTGGTGACATTCTAGGCCTACAGCATGAACCCAATTGGGGTAGGCTGGACTAGGACATTAAGGTTTGAACAAGTTCTATACTATATGCCTTCACAGTTTATTGTATTACAATGTTATGTAATATATGCAGCAACTTTAATTGATATGTTCTTGATTGATAAAATAAAAATTAATTGAATTAAAAAAAAAACATTAGAAATAATGTACAAGTATGTGTAGAAGAATTTTTTTTAATTGTTCTCTCCGGACTATGTTTTAAGAGCTCAAGACTACTTCTGTAACCTTGTACTGATGTTTAATGAATTACAATATATTAATATTTCACTTTTCACTTTAATTTATATTAACTTCAAAGTGTATTAACTAAGTAGCCTACTTTTTAAAACCCAAGACAACAGAAACAAGACATTAACCAATCAGGTTTTATTTTTTTAATCTCTCAGAATAAAGAAACAAGGAATTTAACTGGTCCCTGTGGGCAGTAACCCACTTTTCTCGTGCATTCATGGTAGGGTATCCCTTAGTTAGACCCCATAGAACTGAGAACTCAATGGTTTTTTATTCCTTATTCCTTCATGTAGAAGCACATTCTTTTGTCTGTCATAACCCTCACATTCCATCTACTGGGTGATCTTACATTTTCTTTCCCATTAACGCACTGATTTTTCTGCAGTCTATAAGCCAAGTTATCTTCCTTTCCTTGCTGAAGGCTTTACCAAAGACCTTTAAGTAATCTTTAGTAGATCTACAGTAAAATAGGTGGACAATCAAGATACAATTATTGTGTGGCATGTATAAGCAGTCTTCATTAGGAATGAGCTCAAACATCGGGTGTTCGCCTGTTTGTCGAACAGGGAATATTTTTTGCGGCAAATTTGAGCACCCCGGGATGCCCCATAATGCATTGCACGATCGCAGTGAATTGATGTCTGATGATTGGCCAAAGCATGCACCTGACCTGCTTGCTTTAGCTAATCACAGAGCCCTCTGCTGCGAGAACCATAATTGGGTGCCTTTGGTCAATCATGGTTCAGGGGGAGTAAGTCCACGCCCCACACTATATAAGGCCACTTACATAGCAGACTTGTATAGTATGTGACTGTGGAGGGAGATAGATTGAGCTAGATTAGGCAGGCAGGTTAGTTAGTGGCAGTGTATTTTATTTTATATATATATATATATATATATATATATATATATACAGTTGCAAAAAAAAGTACGTGAACCCTTTTGGAATGATATGGATTTCTGCACAAATTGGTCATAAAATGTGATTTGATCTTCATCTAAGTCACAACAATAGACAATCACAGTCTGCTTAAACTAATATCACACGATGATGTATGTTGGCAGAATGGCAAGGCGGGGGGCCCGAGCCTTTTCGTTCAAAGAGAGAAGACATCAATATGAGTTGCACCAACACTACACTAACAGTAGAACATGCAGGCACACATTCCACCCCCCAATCACCCCCCTGCACCCCCTGTCACAATGACACCAATAGCAGTTTTTTTTGTTTTGTTTTTTAATGATTATTGCATTGGTGTCATTTGTGACAGCTGTGCAGGAGTGGGTGAGTATCCATATTGGGGGCCATACACCTGCATCCACAACACGCCTGTCAAATTATGAACTGCAGCTGTGTTCATACAGCTGCTGTGTCCCCATAGTGTAACCTGTCTGCACACAGCAATAGTCACATAAAAAAAAAAAAAAAACTGATTCACACTGTACAGGCTACAGCACCTATGTGAATGAGACCCCATTCACACACAAAACTTTATTAATTCAATATAGTTGTATAGTTTCAATTTAGTAGGAATTTTGTAAGTTATGTTATGTTTGTGACCAGTCAGTATTTGTGCCCGCTAATAACGCTTTGAGTGTATTTTTGGAGGAAGTGGGAGGGGTGGGGGGGCTGTCAGGTAGACTGTATAGGGCCCTGTGATTTCTTACAGCAGCCCTTCATGCATGTAAACAGTGTGACACGTCAAGGTTTCTTAGGTCAATGATAGTGCCAAAACAATGAGTTAACTCCACGCCCAATAGAGTTTTCGGTGCTTTCCTGCCCACCTTATTTAAAGGAAAGGCAAAATTCCCACAAACATATCTTCCCACGCAGGGGTTATTACCATCACTATGAATCAAACATAACATTCGGCCTGCTGACTCTCTTTTGGTAGCTTTACTGCTCCAAGTACCTCCTCAGGATCCTCCAGACTGCCAGTACCTTTTTTGGCCATCCTGATCATGAAACACATCCCAGTGTTTATGAACAGAGCTGCTCTGTCCCATGTGGTCTCTCTCTCCCAGGCTCGGGCCTTGCTCTATCCCAACCTAGACACCATGGTGCACCAGCACCTCTGACGGCTCCCTTCACACACTGACTCCCTCGGCAGAGTGGAGCTCTGAGTTCTATGTCTGGCTCTCATATGAAGCCCGTACACACCTGTGCCATTAGTGTGCTCCCTTCCTACAAAATCTGGCGTAAACCACAATTTCACCCAGTGGCACAGCAAATTAGCAGCAAGAGGTTACAAGGATTCCAACAGCACTGAGATGAAACAAAGGATTAGAAAAATTACAATGCACGCTGACTAAATAACTATGACTACGCAAAGACTATGCACATTAAAGTATTTACATATTTGGAACAAGCAGTAAAAGTTTAAACAAGTCTTCACTGTAATGCCCTGTACACACAATTGGACATTCCGATAACAAAACCGTGGATTTATCAACGTATGTTGGCTCAAACTTGTCTTGCATAAACACGGTCACAAAAAAGTTGTTGGAAATTCCCAACATCAAGAATGCGGTGACATACAACACGTACGATGGGACTATAAACAGGATGTTCAATAACCAGTGTGCCACCCTTTGGGCTCCTTCTGCTAATCTCGTGTTAGTAGAAGTTTGGTGAGAGACTATTCGCGTTTTTCAGTCTCGTGCTTTTGATTTTGTTACTGCTCTTCAGTTTGTGCTTTTGGGTTCATATCTGTTCTTCAGTGCATGTTGTCAGTTCACTCCTATCTTTCAGTGCATTCTATTTATTAGTTCATATGTTTTCGGTGCGTTCTTGTCCGCTCATTTCTGATTTTCAGATCGTTCTTCTCAGGTTCTTTCAGATTTTCAGTGCATTCTGACCAGCCAACCGTTTTCTAGCCATGTTGCGGGTATGTACTCGTCATAGAGTTCGTGCTGTGCAAAGGCTTTGTGTTGGAGTTCTTGCTTTGACCCAAGTCCAGTCCATGAATAGGGCAAGGAGGAGTTCATGGATGAAGAATTGGTTGCTCCAGCGTGACCAATTCTCGCACATGCCTTTGTTGCGGGAGATCCAGGAAAATAATCCTGATGATTCCCGGAATTATCTCCAGATGACGGACCCCATTTTTCACCATTTGTTGGCTTTGCTCTCCCCTTATATTACTAAGCAGGACACCTGCATGCGGCAAGCCATCACTTCCGAGCAGAGGCTTGTCGCCACCTTGCGGTACTTAGCGACAAGGAGAAATCTGCAGGACATCAAGTTCTTGACTGGCATTTCCCCCCAGGCTCTGGAAATCATTATTGCAGAGACCTGTTCTGCCATCATACAGATCCTGCAGAAGGAGTATATTAACGTAAGTTTTCTCCTTTAACATCACATTCTATGTATTTAATGTTTGCTAATGTATTGTATTTATTTAATCTTTCCCTAATTACCATGATTGTAATATGCGCTGAATGTCCTCTTTGTCCTCATGCATGCTGGAAGCTTTTAATGCTCCTTTTTTGTCCTTCATGCATATTTGCCTTCACTAACCTCCTCAGCATGTTATCCTGGACCCATACACACCTAGCCTAATCACTTAACAATGTATTTTGTCAGCTCCTTTGTAGTGCTTAGCCTAAACACCCCCTAAAATGTGTACAAATGTTATTTTTGTTATTACTGTAAATTCATGCAGAGTGCAAGGAGCTTTTTTTTGGGGGGCCCAAACTCATTGGGAACCCTCCCTCCCCCAACTGCTAAGTCAGACAATACCAATACTCTATCTGCTGACTTTGCCAAACCCATAAACACTATATCGACCTCTTTTTTGGTCATATTTATGGATGAATTCACCAAAGCATGTAGTGCAAGTGCCTGCCTGAATTCTTTCAAACGGTACTGTTTAAAGTTTTGTTTTCCTATTATCTTGAGAGGTAATTGCACAATGTAAAAATGTGCTTCAATTTGGACATTGTGTAATCATATTTTTGGATTATGACACTTATTTCCTGTCCAGTGGGCTGCCAATAGTGTAAGTAAGGAGGGGCTGGCCAAAGTAACAAACATTATTTATGCATTCAGCTCTCAATGAAGTGGAGACGGTTACCTGTCCAAAACATCCCCCCCCTAAAATTTTTACAATGGGCCATCAGAGGGGGTGAGGGATCTGATAAGTGGACCTTATACTTTTGACTTTAAATACTTCTTAAAATAAATGTTATACATATGTTGGCCAAGAATGTTTGTGTCCAATCTGCTTGCAAAGTTATGTGCAAAAATACAAGTTTTTTTTCTTGACTCCCCAGTTTTCTTCAAACCCACAGGAATGGCACACCGTGGCCTCTCAGTTTGCCTAGCAGTGAAACTTTCCTAACTGCACATGGGCAATCGATGCGAAGCAAGTACACATTGTCCCACTCCCCAAATCGGGGTCATACTATTATAATAATAAGGGGTTTAATAGTATTGTGCTGTTGGCGGTGGTGTCGGCGACATACGAGTTACTTTATGTGGATGTGGGGAAAACTGGCCGGATGTTGTATGAGGGAGTCATCGCCCAGATGGAGTTCTCCTGACTTCTCCAGAATGGCAGCTTGGGCTTGCCACCTCCGGAAGACAATGTGGCTGGTCTCCCATTTGTGTTCGTCGCTGATGAAGCTTTTGGACTGGGTGACCCTCTGCTGCGGCCGTTCCCCATGAGGACCCTCAGCCCGGACCAGAGGGTTTTTAATTATCAGCTGGCCAAAGCCAGAAGAGTTGTGGAGAATGCATTTGGAATAATGGCCAGCCGGTTTTGCCTATCTCTGATAGCAATCCATATGGCAGAATATAAACTGAATCATATTACCTTTGCCTGTTGCATTCTCCACAATTTCCTACAGAAAAATGCTATAAACTATGTGGGCCTCAGTTGGGACTGAGGCCGGCATACAAAATCCAAATCCAACTACCTTGACCACACTTGAACCTGGCCGTCCTGGCTTGCCCCTCCAAAGTGCCCATGAAGTTAGGCAGAAGTATGTTGAGTACTTTGCGGGTAGGGCGGCCATTCATATGCCAGCCAATGTGTGAAACATTTTTAAAATATTTTTTTTTGGTATAAACTGAACTCATATTTCATTTGATTTACTGCTTGTGTTTCTTTTAGCTGTCTCCTAGGTTCTCCAATGGCCTTTATTTTTGGCCATTTTCTTCAATAGTGCAAACGTAATTTATTTGATACATGAGGTGACAATCTCTTCTTCAGATAACTATTATGTTGTGGGTCTGCTACACACACATTGTTTTTTTTGTTAATGTATGTAATGCATTAATGATGAAAATAATCATCCTTTTCAGCTCCATGAATTAATTGCTTTGAGTCCCTTAACTGGTGTGATTGGGACAAATTTTAGAGCACTGTGTGGGGTATTTACTAAAGGCAAATACACTTTGCACTACAAGTGCACTGCAATTCCAAAATATGTATATACAAAACCGGAAATAATAAGCAAACAAAAGCTTCAAATATTATACCTAAAAAATCACTTCGACATATTATACACATATATATATATATATATATATATATATATATATATATATATATATATATATATATATATATATATATATACATATGTGCAACACTGACTTTCACAAGTGAAACACAATTATGTGTTATTAATGTATCAAAGAAAAAGGAGACCACTGTGTAAAGAAACCGTAAAAAAAAAAGTTCATATGAAAAATGAGCAAGAGCTCAAAGAAAAATATCCACCAAAAATTATAAATACATAATGTACAGAAATAAAAAACAAATAAAAAATAAAAAATAATTTGAACAGTTTCAACACTAAACAGTGTCCATATGATTATAATTAAAAAATATCTTATTAATAGTGTAAATTGTCCATATAATTAATCGACCACCAGTGATGAATCTTCATGTGAATGACTGAATTGAGACACACAATTCTTTTCTCTCCAAAAGTGCAATGTGCTCTTTACCATCACCAAATATATAAATTGGCTCCTTACCAACTTGAAGCGACCCCCCGTTACAGAGGGTCACAACAGATGAAGTAAGATTAAATGGGCATTCAGGTTGTACCACTTGGTCAATCCCAGATCCTCCACAAGATGGGGCTACAGCTGTCTATAACGACACTATATATATAACTCCCAGCTCAGCGCAGTGTCATATAGAGAAAACATAGGCTCCAGATAGTGTAAAACCAACGACTTTTAATTCAAGAATAAAAATAAATGCACTTACATAAAGAGTTTAACAACAGGCTCGATAAGAAGCGTGCACCGGCCGGACACACGCCAAAAAACCAACCCATCCTTCCTGGTGTATGACAAGCGAACACGACTGGGGTGATGACAATACGTCGCTCTGCCCTACGCGTTTCGTAAGAACTTACGTCGTCCAGGGGCACGGGCGGCGTGCGACGTCACCCCATTTATACCCATTCCCATACCCAAGCCTCACTCCCAGTTTGCGGCCATCTTACGTGTGTATATCACCACATAGAACATGTGATTGCGGGCCAAGCCTCGCTCTCAAACAGCGGCCAGAATGGAAATTTTCTCTCCCCAATTCACCTAGCGGGTGTATGTCCTACGAAGGAACAACAAAAGGTTGGAAAGCCAAGCCTCACTCCCGATGGGCAGCCATCGTTTGAAGTTCCCTCAGCTTTGGAATCAACCCCGAGCACAAATGATTAAAGGGATTGGGGAAACAGAAAAAAGAAAAACGAAAAACAAGGAAAAAGAAATAAAAAAGCTCATAAACAGTCCTTTAGCCCATAAAAAACACACAAAGAATAAATAAAAAACTAGGTTAGCCCTAATTAAAAAGCTCACCTCTTATATACAATACAACCTGGAAATAGATCCGAATCATATAATGGGGACATGCAATGAGATCAAAATAAATAATAAAATAAAATAGGAAAATAAATGAAATTGGTAAAATTGTGAATTAAACCACATAATGGGTATTAGCTACATAAAGGATGGTCTACACCATCCATCTTCAAAATACATATCAAGTTAAGAATTGAACATATATGTGTTTAGAGAGAATTCATCATCCATATAAAAAATATTTTTTATTATAAAAAATAAAAAACTGAAAATATAAAAAATATATATAAAATCTGAAAAATGAAACAAGGGAAAAAAAAAAAAAAGAAAAAATGCATGTATTGTCTATTCCAGTGCATCATGGGATGATAATCCCAGTTCCCATGTGATAATCACCAAACACGACGTGGCGATACCCATACCAGATTGGTACAAAGAGGAAGCAGAGATAGGAGAGAGTATGTGTTCTAAATGTCATACTACCCCCAATCTCACAGATGATACAGCCAAAAAGCCATCTACTAGTGTTATAGGGATATATTTGGTGTAGGTCCCCTCATCCAAATAGCTAGCCGACCCAAAGCAAAGGCCTACCCCAAATGCAGAAAAAACATGTATACAACAAGAACATAGTGAAAAATTGCATATGTGTAACCTAGGTTGGGACAAAAACACAAAAAGCTACAGACTTAAGAATTGTTAATAAAGGCATTTACATTGGTGTCCACATTGAGGCCAAACGGAACGTACGTCTTTAATTTATGGATCCAGGCCATTTCGAGCTTAGATATCTCCCTGACCAAAGATCCACCCCTCCAATGGGGCCTGTATTTATCAATGCCCACGAATAAAGTGCCCGATGGGTCTCTCTTGTGTATCTGATCATAATGTCTAGACACAGGATGTTTGTCGAACCCACATCTGATATTCCCTATATGTTCGTTCAGCCTGACACGGAGCGCCCTTTTGGTCCGCCCTATATATTGGAGGCCACAAGGGCACTGTAAAAGGTAGACTACAGCCTCCGAAGAAAAGGTAATCCTTCCTAAGGAAGATTTATGGTTGGTCACGGCAGACGTTAAATCACTATATACCATCATCCCCCACTCTCTGGGACTGGAGGCTGTGAGGTTGTTTTTGGAAAGGGGGTCGGGCCTTGTCCCGTCCCAGATTGAGTTTTTGTTAGAACTTTTGGAATATGCTGCCGGACACAATTATTTTTGGTTTGATCAGCAGTTTTAATTGCCAGGACAGGGGGGTAGCTATGGGGGCCAAATATGCCCCCAGTCTGGCCAACCTGTTCATGGCAAAGTGGGAGGAGGACGTCATTGATGCCCCTAGGAGACCTGAGATAGTCCTGTGGGCTAGATATATCGATGACGTCCTCCTCCTTTGGGATGGAACGGAGTCAGATTTGCGTTCATGCATGACTACCCTGAATGAGAACGACAGAGGAATTAAATTTAACTTCGAGGCTAGTCAAGAAGAGGTCAATTTTCTTGACCTCAATATAAGGAAGGTGGGAGAGGAGTTTATAACATCTACATATTTCAAGTCCACTGATAGGAACTCCTACATCCCCATTGACAGCTGCCATTTTCAACCCTGGCTGAAAGCTGTCCCTCTGGGGCAATTCTTACGTCTTAGACGGAATTGTTCAGATGTTGCAAAGTTTAATGAACAGGCAGCAATTCTATCCAGGAGGTTTTTGGAAAAAGGATATGATCCTATCTCCCTTGATGTGACAGTGAGGACCGCCCGAGAAAGAGACAGGTCAACACTGTTGACAGACAGACAGGACATTAGAGCCAATGCTCAGGGTGGTGTACCGTTCATTACGACCTTTTCAGTGCAACACCGTGGCGTGAGAAACCTGTTCAAAAAACATTGGCACATATTGACCAGTGATCAGGTTCTCAACACTGTCTTACCTGGAAAACCACAAATCATTTTCAAAGGGGCCTCTTCCCTGGGGAGCAAAATTGCTCTGAGTGTACAGGACCCACCTAGGGCCAACAGATGTTTTTTCAGAATTTAACGGGCTATTACAAGTGTAAAAATTGTCAAGTTTGTACTTTGAACTCCTTTAGGGGTTCAAAGATTTCTAACATTGTGTCCACGAGTACCACTAGAACGTACGAAATAGAACCCTTCATTACCTCTTCTTCGGAGGCTGTGGTCTACCTTTTACAGTGCCCTTGTGGCCTCCAATATATAGGGCAGACCAAAAGGGCGCTCCGTGTCAGGCTGAACGAACATATAGGGAATATCAGACGTGGGTTCGACAAACATCCCGTGTCTAGACATTATGATCAGATACACAAGAGAGACCCATCGGGCACTTTATTCGTGGGCATTGATAAATACAAGCCCCATTGGAGGGGTGGATCTTTGGTCAGGGAGATATCTCAGCTCGAAATGGCCTGGATCCATAAATTAAAGACGTACGTTCCGTTTGGCCTCAATGTGGACACCGATGTAAATGCCTTTATTAATAATTCTTAAGTCTGTAGCTTTTTGTGTTTTTGTCCCAACCTAGGTTACACATATGCAATTTTTGACTATGTTCTTGTTGTATACATGTTTTTTTCTGCATTTGGGGTAGGCCTTTGCTTTGGGTCGGCTAGCTATTTGGATGAGGGGACCTACACCAAATATATCCCTATAACACTAGTAGATGGCTTTTTGGCTGTATCATCTGTAAGATTGGGGGTAGTTTGACATTTAGAACACATACTCTCTCCTGTCTCTGCTTCCTCATTGTACCGATCTGGTATGGGTATCGCCACGTCGTGTTTGGTGATTATCACATGGGAACTGGGATTATCATCCCATGATGCACTGGAATAGACAATACATGCATTTTTTCTTTCTTTTTTTTTTCCCTTGTTTCATTTTTTCATATTTTATATATATTTTTTTATATTTTCAGTTTTTTATTTTTTATAATAAAAAATGTTTTTTTATATGGATGATGAATTCTCTCTAAACACATATATGTTCAATTCTTAACTTGATATTTATTTTGAAGATGGATGGTGTAGACCATCCTTTATGTAGCTAATACCCATTATGTGGTTTAATTCACAATTTTACCAATTTCATTTATTTTCCTATTTTATTTTATTATTTTTTTTTGATCTCATTGCATGTCCCCATTATATGATTCGGATCTATTTCCGGGTTGTATTGTATATAAGAGGTGAGCTCTTTAATTAGGGCTAACCTAGTTTTTTATTTATTCTTTGTGTGTTTTTTATGGACTAAAGGATTGTTTATGAGATTTTTTATTTCTTTTTCTTTTTCCTTGTTTTTCTTTTTTCTTTTTTCTGTTTCCCCATTCCCTTTAATCATTTGCGCTCGGGGTTGATTCCAAAGCTGAGGGAACTTCAAACGATGGCTGCCCATCGGGAGTGAGGCTTGGCTTTCCAACCTTTTGTTGTTCCTTCGTAGGACATACACCCGCTAGGTGAATTGGGGAGAGAAAATTTCCATTATGGCCGCTGTTTGAGAGCGAGGCTTGGCCCGCGATCACATGTTGTATGTGGTGATATACACACGTAAGATGGCCGCAAACTGGGAGCGAGGCTTGGCCTGCAATCACGTGATGTTTATTGTTGAGTTTACATCTAAAATGGCCACCGACCCAGAACGAGGCTTGGGTATGGGAATGGGTACGACAACGCGTAGGGCGGAGCGACGTGTTGTCGTCACCCCAGTCGTGTTCGCTTGTCATACACCAGGAAGGATGGGTTGGTTTTTTGGCATGTGTCCGGCCGACGCACTCTTCTTATCGAGCCTGTTGTTAAACTCTTTATGTAAGTGCATTTATTTTTATTCTTGAATTGAAAGTGGGTTGGTTTTACACTATCTCTATATGACACTGCGCTGAGCTGGGAGTGATATATGGAGTGACGCTAGAGACAGCTGTAGCCCCATCTTGTGGAGGATCTGGGATTGACCAAGTGGTACAACAACCTGAATGCCCATTTAATCTTACTTCATCTGTTGTGACCCTCTGTAACGGGGGGTCGCTTAACCACTTGCAGACCGGACCAATTTGCTGGTCAATGACCAGACCCCTTTTTGCAATTCGGCACTGCGTCGCTTTAACTGACAATTGCGCGGTCGTGCGACTTGGCTCCCAAACAAAATTGATGTCCTTTTTTTCCCACAAATAGAGCTTTCTTTTGGTGGTATTTGATCACCACTGCGGTTTTTATTTTTTGCGCTATAACCAAAAATAGAGTGACAATTTTGAAAAAAACGCATTATTTTTTACTTTTTGTTATAATAAATATCCCCAAAAATATATAAAAAAACATTTTTTTCCCTCAGTTTAGGCCGATACGTATTCTTCTACATATTTTTGGTAAAAAAAATCGCAATAAGCGATTATTGATTGGTTTGCGCAAAAGTTATAGCGTTTACAAAATAGGGATAGTTTTATAGCATTTTTATTAATAATTTTTTATTATTTTTTTTTTACTAGTAATGGCGGCGATCAGCGATTTTTATTGTGACTGCGACATTGTGGGGGACCCATCAGACATTTTTGACACATTTTTGGGACCATTGTCATTTATACAGTAATCACTGCTATATAAATGCAGTGATTCCTGTGTAAATGACACTGGCAGTGAAAGGGTTAACCAGTGGGTGGCAGTGTAGGGGTTAAGTGTTCCTAGGGGTGTGTTGCTAACTGTGGGGGGGTTGGGCTTTCATTTAGTGAACACTGATCTCTGCTCCAATCACATGGAGCAGAGATCAGCGTCACTAGTTGCTAGGCAGAATGGAAAAATGTTGTTTACACAGCATTTCCTCCATTCGGCCGCTCCGTGAGACGATCGCGGGGATGCCCGCGGCGATCGAGTCTGCGGGTCCCGCGACCGGACTCACGGGGGTCCCAACCAGCGCGGGAGCGCGCCGCCGGCGGCGCGCTCCCGATGGCAGGGCGGCATTGAATATTGGACGTACCTGTACGCCAATATGCCTGCCCTTGCCATTCTGTCAACGTACATCGTCGTGCGCTGGTCGGGAAGTGGTTAAAGTTGGTAAGGAGCCAATTTATATATTTGGTGATGGTAAAGAGCACATTGCACTTTTGGAGAGAAAAGAATTGTGTGTGTCAATTCAGTCATTCACATGAAGATTCATCACTGGTGGTCGATTAATTATATGGACAATTTACACTATTAATAAGATATTTTTTAATTATAATCATATGGACACTATTTAGTGTTGACACTGTTCAAATTATTTTTTATTTTTTTGTTTTTTATTTCTGTACATTATGTATTTATAATTTTTGGTGGATATTTTTCTTTGAGCTCTTGCTCATTTTTCATATGAACTTTTTGTTTACAGTTTCTTTACACAGTGGTCTCTTTTTTCTTTGATACATTAATAACACGTAATTGTGTTTCACTTGTGAAAGTCAGTGTTGCACATATATCCTTCATACCAATAGGCCTGAACAAATGTAATTAACCTGCATCTGCCAAAATCATTGTATTAGTGGTCGAACAAACAATGTTTACTATGGACGATTGAATGAACAATGTTTACTACAAATGATTACAGTCCCCACACCATTTTAAAATGTACAACAGTAAAGAAAAGCACATGGAGCAGCATGCAAGTAATAATAAGTGAAACACACAACAAGTACTTACTTTTTTGCAGCACTCTCTTGACCCCTCTGTACTGATCGTGCTCCTTCAATTTGAGGTCTGACCAGCGTTTCCTCAATTGCTCCTTGGATCATTGTACTCCAAAATTCTTCTGCAGACTTCTCGCAATTTTAGTCATGATCTTGGCCTTTCTCACATTTGGGTTTGGGTAAGGTCTATACATCCCATCATAGTTGGCCCTCGTCAAGATTTCCACCATCTCCACCATCTCTACAAAGGACATATTTGAGGCTTTAAATCTACTCCTGGATCGGGACGTTTGTGGTTTCGGGCTTTCGTCGTCCTCCTCATTGCTGATATTATCATGCACCTGTTGTCTCTCCGCCATGTGCTTTCCTACTGCCCCGAAAGAGAAGGGGTGGGGAATATACTAGAAAGAAGGTCGGGGTGGAGTTTCACACATGTGCAGTGTAGATAAAGCATAACGCACATGCATCGTACATACGATTTGTGAGGATGGAGTAGCGCAAGTGTCGATCATGCAAATGAAGGTACTATTTTAACTTAGGGCATCAGTGGTTAGTGGCTTATACTGCTTTTATACATTGAGGCCTATACCGGGACAAGATTAGGAGAGTTTAGCCTGACATTAGGGTTTTGCCTTGTGTTGTGTCTTGCAGATAAAATGGATACATTTAACCACTTCCCGACCGCCGCACGACGATGTACGTCGACAGAATGGCACGGACAGGCATAAGGGCTTACATGTACGTCCTTGCCTTCCCGCGGGTCGGGGGCCCGATCGGGCCCCCGTCCGGTGCCTGCGGCGGTCGGTATTCGTTCGGGAGAGATCCGGGATGAGGGGGCGGCCATTCATTCATGGCCACCCCCTCGCGATCGCTCCCGACGAATAGAAATCCTTCGTCACATCACTTCCTCTCCTGTAATGTAAACACAGGAGAGGAAGTGATGTAATCTCTCCTCCGTGTCGGTATTTTTCGTTCCGACACCGAGGAGAGAGGATCGGTGAGTTGCACCAACACAACACTACACAGTAGAACATGCCAGGCACACTCACACCCCCCCGATCACCCCCCCAATTACCCCTGCCCCCCAGTCACAGTGACACCAATATCATTTTTTTTTTTGCATTGGTGTCATTTGTGACTGTAATAACTGTTAGGGCAGTTAGGGTTAGCCCCCTTTAGTTCTAATGTACCCCCCTAACCCCCCCAATAAAGGTTTAACCCCGTGATCACCCCCTGTCGCCAGTGTCACTAAGGCTGGGTTCACATTGCAGCGGTTTATGAGAACGAATGTGATTCGCACCGCACTGCAGTGCAAATCACATCCGATCTCTGTGCGATTCGAGTTCAGCCATACAGATAGTATGGCTGAATTCGCATCGCACCCGCCGCACCCGCCGCAAATTCGCACGGGACCCTTTTTTTGGCCCGCAGCAGAATCGGATCGCATGGGTGTTCACACCATGAGATCCGAGTTTGCAGATCGCACTGCGATATGCGAACTGATCTGGGGGTGTCATTAACATTTCACTGACACTCCCAGCAGTTCGCATAGGGCAGTGTGAACTGCCGCCGGGAGGCATGCGATGCGGCAACCCGCCGCGGATTCGTGGCTTTCCCGCATCGCTCCAGTGTGAACCCAGCCTAATAAGCGATCGTTTTTCTGATCGCTGTATTAGTGTCACAGGTGACGCTAGTTAGGCAGGTAGGTATTTAGGTTCGCCGCAGCTTTTTATAGCGCCAGGGACCCCCATATACTACCGCATAAAGCCCCCTGATTGCCCCCTAGTTAACCCTTTCACCAGTGATCACCATATAACTGTTACAGGTGACGCTGGTTGGTTAGTTATTTTTTTATAGTTTCAGGGCACCCGCCATTTATTACCTAGTCTCACTAGTGTACCCCTAAATTTAGGGGTGTCTACTTTCCAAAATGGGGTCATTTGGGGGGGGTTTGTGCCATCTTGGCATTTTATGGCCTTCTAAACTGTAACGCCCTTAGAAAGCCTGAAGGCGGTGCTTGGTTTTCGGGGCCCCGTACGCGGCTAGGCTCTCAAAAAGTCCCACATATGTGGTATCTCCGTACTCAAGAGAAGCAGCAGAATTTATTTTGGGGTGTCATTTCACATATGCCCATGGCATGCATGAGCAATATATCATTTAGTGACAACTTTGTGAAAAAAAAAAAAAAAAAAAAGTTTGTAATTTTCCCACAACTTGTGGCAAAATATAAAATATTCCATGGACTCAACATGCCTCTCAGAAAATAGCTTGGGGTGTCTACTTTCTAAAATGGGGTCATTTGTGGGGGTTTTGTGCCATCTTGGCATTTTATGGCCTTCAAAACTGTAATAGGTAGTGAGGAGTGAAGTCAAATATTTACGCCCTTAGAAAACCTGAAGGCGGTTCTTGGTTTTCGGGGCCCCGTACGCGGCTAGGCTCCCAAAAAGTCCCACATATGTGGTATCCCCGTACTCAGGAGAAGCAGCAGAATTTATTTTGGGGTGTCATTTCACATATGCCCATAGCATGTGTGAGCAATATATCATTTAGTGACAGCTTTGTGAAAAAAAAAAAAAAAAAATTAAAGTTTGTAATTTTCCCGCAACTTGTGGCAAAATATAAAATATTCCATGGACTCAAAATGCCTCTCAGCAAATAGCTTGGGGTGTCTACTTTCTAAAATGGGGTTATTTGTGGGGGTTTTGTGCCATCTTGGCATTTTATGGCCTTCAAAACTGTAATAGGTAGTGAGAAGTGAAATCAAAAATTTACGCCCTTAGAAAGCCTGAAGGCGGTGCTTGGTTTCGGGGCCCCGTACGCGGCTAGGCTCCCAAAAAGTCCCACATATGTGGTATCCCCGTACTCAGGAGAAGCAGGAGAATTTATTTTGGGGTGTCATTTCACATATGCCCATAGCATGTGTGAGCAATATATCATTTAGTGACAACTTTGTGTAAAAAAAAAAATATATATTTTTTTTGTCATTATTCAATCGCTTGAGGCAAAAAAAAAAAATATTCAATGGGCTCAAGATGCCACTTATCAATTTCCTTAGGGGGTCTACTTTCCAAAATGGGGTCATTTGGGGAGGTTTTGTACTGCCCTGCCATTTTAGCACCTCAAGAAATGAGATAGGCAGTCGTAAACTAAAAGCTGCGTAAATTCCAGAAAACGTACCTTAGTTTGTAGATGTGACAACTTTTGCGCAAACCAATAAATATACAATTATTGACTTTTTTTTTACCAAAGACATGTGGCTGAATACATTTTGGCCTAAATGTATGACTAAAATTGAGTTTATTGGATTTTTCTAATAACAAAAAGTAGAAAATATCATTTTTTTTCAAAATTTGCGGTCTTTTTACGTTTATATCGCAAAAAATAAAAATCGCAGAGGCAATCAAATACCATCAAAAGAAAGCTCTATTTGTGGGAAGAAAAGGATGCAAATTTTGTTTGGGTACAACATTGCATGACCGCGCAATTACCAGTTAAAGCAGCGCAGTGCCAAATTGTAAAAAGACCTCTGGTCATTTACCAGCAAAATGGTCCGGTCTGAAAGTGGTTAATGACCATGACTTCCTCCCCAACTTCATTGATAAGTACAGAGAACTGCCCTGTCTGCTGCAAGTGAAACATCAATTTTATAACAACCAAATAAAGAGGAAGGCAGCTCTGGATCGATTGTTGGAATTGGTGAAGCCGGTGAATCCCATTGCAGACATCACTATTTGAAGTGCAAAATTGGGGGCCTGAGGAGAATGCATAATAGGGAGCGCAAAAAGGTCTAGGATTCCATGAAATCAGGAACAGCAGCAGATTACATTTATGTCCCCAGGCTGTGGTACTATGACAGACTGTGGTTTTAATCAGACCAGTATCAACCCAGGCCATCACTATCCACACTTCCTTCCATATTTCCTTTTACATCAGATGAGGCTTCCGACATACAACCTGGACCTTCCACGCAGGAAGAAGATGTGGAGGAGCCCAGCTTGAGCCAGGTATAGCATTGTTCAACATATTTCTGGTCAAAATGATAATGATGTTAACATTGATCACTAATTTCTGATTTAACAAAGTGGTTTAAATATCAATAGACAATAGTAGCCAAAAATGATTGGGACAAGAATGAAAAATGCTGGGGTCAGAATGATAGTCTTTTCTATTTGTCAACATTCAATTTGCAACAGTCATGAGCTCTAAATTGTGTGTGATTGATGGCCAAAAAACTAAAACTATGTCCCATTTTCATACATAGGAAAGTCTCAGCCAGGAGGAGGCCAAAGAAAGTGGCAGCCAGGAGGTGGCAGGGGAAAGTGATAGCCAGGAGGTGGTCGTGCCCAGTAGCCTGACAAATCCCAGGTTCCTCCCCTCCGCCTTACAACAAAAAGGCCCAGGAAGGGAGGAACATGGAGGAATCAGCAGCTGCTTCGATTCGGCAGGCTACTGCAGTACTCACAAACACCCCTAATGTCCAGGAGGCCTTTGCGTGTATGACAGCCAGCAAAATGCAAGTATTGGAGGAGGGCCAATGCCTCATCTGTCAGGGGGTCATTTTTCAGGCCCTAAATAAGGGGGTGAGGGGCCAACTCATCAATAAAAGCCATGAATGTGAATTGGACTATACTTCTCCTCCACCTCTTGCAACACCTCCAACACCACAGCCACAGCCTGGAAGGAAGCGTGCAAGGAAATCTTGAGTGAAGGCCTGGGTTAGGTCTGGTCTGGTAAAAGATGCAGGCTGTTGTAAGACCACAGCCTCCGGACATATCTCATCTGCTGCTGCTCCAGATCTCTCTGAGTCTTGGACCAGATTGTGCTCCCTATTAAATGGACTCCTCAGGCTACCAATTTTGCCTGTCAAATAATTGATGTCTGCCCTGGGGTACAAAGGCTTCACCAATTTTAACAGTGTCAGGGCTGGCTTAGCCCTTCCTTCTCTTGGCTGACTGCTCAGCTGTTGGCTAATTGCCAGCTCTCATCTCTCTCCACAGTTACCAGCTGTTCCTGATTATGCTCGTCTGACCTGCCTACTTAAAGCTTTCCAGCTCACTTCATCTCTGCCTTCACCTTGGTCACATCAAAAGAAACCATCTCCTGCAGTTCTGTTTTAAGACTGGCTTGCTGACATCCTTTCTGGCTCCTTATCCTGCTTGCTGTTGCTCCACTTGGATCCCTGACTTCTGGCCTGGCTGATTACCCGATCTGGTTATTGAACTCTGGCCTGGCTGACAACTCGATCCGGTTACTGGACTCTGGCTATGCTTTGACTACGCTTTCTCTATTTACCTTTTTATTTTTATTTAACAAACAAGTGTGATTTAATTGTACTTCTGTCTCGGTCTGATTCATGGTTTCTGACAAACAGTTTATCCAGCGTTGCCTTCCTCTTTATTTTGTTATGACCCCTAATAAATTAATATTTTTTTTTTAGAAATACTTAGCTATGTGTTTTAGTTAAAAAAGGGCAGTTTGTGAGTAGGCAGGTACATTTCAAAAATACAATGTCAAATTAACAAGGGACACCAACACCAACCAACCTCTTTTGATGTTAAAAATTACAAGATAATAAAGGTGTTGTGGTAACTTGACACACAAAATGACAAAAAATATTATGGAGATCAGTAGAAAAAAAAATTTGGGCGATCTTGAGAAAAAATAAATAAAAGTAGATCACTAGACAAAAACAAACAAACATTATTCTGGAGATCTGGGGGGGGGGGGGGGGGGAGATTATTCAGGAAATCATGAGAGATAATAAGAAATCAGTTTGTCAGAACTCTTTGTGAATATCAGCAGCAAAGCAACTTGATTATTCTAGCATTATACTGTAAAGAAGAAGAGAACGCGCTGCATTGAAACATTTAAAAATTTACAGCGTGAGGAATGTGCTTTATCCATTACGAATGCTAGTTTTACAAGAGCGAGCACTTCGGTCTCGTAATTGATTCAGAGCATGCGTTGAATTTTGTGCCTCAGACTTATGTACATGCTCGGAATTTCCGACAACAATGTTTTTTGTTGGAAAATTTTAAAACCTGCTCTCAAACATTTTTTGTCAGAAATTCCGACAGCAAATGTACGATGGAGCATACACATGGCCGGACTTTCCGACAATAAGTTCACAACGAACATTTCCTGTGTATACGTGGCATAACTGTAGGCATTGTAGAGAAATAACTCTTCAAATTTCATAACAAAGTCCCTGAAATCACACAGTTCCTTTCCCCTAATTTTCTACGGCAGTCAGCCTTCCACGAAAAACGAATAGCAGGCCCAGTGAGCTGAAACCATATCTCTGTTGTTATCTCTGACAATGAACTGCTTCACAATACATGTAGCTTCTCACAACACATGTAGCTTCAGATGCCATTGAGCTCTTGTTTTAAAAGGTATTTTCCTGCTTGTTAAAGTGGAACTTTACTATCTCAGTTAACATTGACTATTTGTAATCCTTATGCTGCTAGCCTTAGTAAATAGAAAGGTTGATTATATTTATTTGTTTTAAAAACTTTTTTTACATCAGTTACTTCCTGGTTTCCATGCCTAGGCAAATTATGTCATGCATCCCAGAAGTCTTTAGGAGGGGAGGAGGGGTTTTATCAGCTATGCACCCCCCTCCTGTCTGCATGCCAGAGCTAAGGGCAGATGGATCTTACTTAAGATGGCCACTGCTAGAAATCCTGGGGGTGGTTTTCAAAGTGATTTCTTTGCAAAATAAAGTATGAAGACATGGGGGATAAGGGAGTTTGCTTGGAGTATTAAAAATTTATTAAATCGTGAGGATGTGGCTGGGTTGAGGTGAGTGAGACGCCGCCACGCTGTCTCTCCCCCGTTCTGTCTGAGCGACAGGCTGCGTAGGAACAGATGAGGTTCGCCGGAGTTCTCCAGGAGAGCGGAAGCGCCGGTATATGCCGAAGCCGGCCGACAGTGGCCGAAGATATCCGGATGTAAGCCGACGCTGGCCGCGGACCACACGAGCAGCGCAGGAGTGGAGGCGCCGACATACATGCCGGCTGATGAGGACTTCCCGGGCGCTGTACAAGCGAAGACACCGGTACCTGCCAGCTGCTAATTTTGGTATCCGTGAGTACCCCTTGTTGGGGAAAATAGTCTGGGAATAGCCCCTCTGGAGGTGAGAAAAAATGATTAGTACACTGGATTTCTCCGGCCAACAAACTGTAGTAGCAGCTTCATCTGTTTGTATCTCTGGTATAACAGGAGTTTAGGCAGTGGGATGTAACTTACACTCTTTATGCCTCTCTATGCTTTTTCTGCTGATGGAACTGAAAGAGTACACATGCCTATACTGCTATCTATTGGTTTGCTACTAGATTCAGTATCTCTCAGGATGACAAGATCTCTTTGGTAAATTGTTTGAATGATATTCCAGTGATATTTTTTTTTAAAAAAACAAGCTTTGTCTCCCTAAGTGCAATTGAACAACTGAACACCCACATTTATTTAAATGTCTCGCAAACGCAGCTACGGACGATACAGCTAGGAACGTTTTTTTAAAAGAAAAAGAAAACATAAGAACATTTTTTTTTTTTTTGTGTATTTTCTTTCCCCTTTTTCTTCGCTTTCTTTATGCAGCACGGACTTACAGCAATGTCCGAAAGGTCTTAATACTAAGTCTTCCTTTGCTTTTGCTCTATTTGGGGTAACGGCTGCATATAGCATTAGTGTCATAAGTGTTATTGGCCCCCTCTTTAAAATTTTTTGTTTTTTTTCCTTATTTACTTTTTTTATAAGTCAATATGTCAAGGCGAAGAGGGGAGGAACAGCCGCAGCAGGAGGGTGCGGGGGTACAACATCTCCGCTCCTCCAAAGAAAAGGAAAAAAGTAATCAGGCAGCAATGTCAGCTGCAGCAAAATTAGAACGGTTTACGCATACCCCGGCCCAAACACCAACAAAAGGAGGACAGACGACACAAACTAAATCTCATCATGGGGGCCCGGCCGACAGAAAAAGCCAAGGCCAACCGGCCGCTCTGACCACGCTAGTACCTGAGGGTAAGAGTAAAAAGAGCCAGGGGGGTACCCAAGTAGATCTGGAGTCAGATGTGTCTAACAAGTCACAGGAGGAGGAGGAGGCCCCAACACTGAAAGATGTATTACAGGCGGTAAACGCATGTAAACACTCCTTGGGAGACTTGGCAGCCCAGCTAACAGGAATGAAGGAGGATATATTGTTAGTTCGACAAGACATTCAAAAAGCAGTTGAAAGAACAACCGCCCTGGAATCGAGAATTAGTCAACTGGAAGATGACTTATGCCCAATCCAGTTGGTGGTTAAGAATATGCAAAAGCACTTGGACAGTTACGCTACTAAAATGGACGATTTAGAGAATAGATCTCGCAGGGATAACATTAGGTTGTTGGGCCTACCCGAGAAAAGTGAAGGCCCCGATATTATAAAAATTTTGGAGTCCTGGTTGGTAGACAAGTACGGAAAGGAAGGTTTCTCACCCTTTTTTTCGATAGAACGAGCCCATCGGTTTCCTTTTAGAGCACCGCCACCCGGAGGGCGTCCCAGACCCGTGCTGCTGAAGTTTTTTAATTATAAGGACAAGGTGACATTAATGCGCAAGTCGAGGGAGATGGGGGACATCTCCTTTAATGGTTCAAGGATTTCACTTTACCCAGATTACTCTCCCGACTTGCAGAGACGCAGAGCGGAATTCCGGACAATTAAAGCTACTTTGCAGTCATATAAAGTATCATATGCACTTTTATATCCAGCAAGACTGCGTGTGATGACCCCGGACGGGGTACAGATTTTTGATGCGGCACTAAACTGGCTGGAAAATAATAAGGAGTCCCTACGGAGTAGCCAGGGGGAAAGGGAGGGTAGATAGTAAGGGAGGGGGGTGGTTATATGTCGATTGATAAATCTTCAGTTGGAAGTGGAAGTTAAGTTTAGGTAGGATGGGGGGGGGGGTCAACGGGGTGGTGTCTGTGAGTTTGGGTACTAGGTGGGTTATGGATGTTTTGGTCACGTTAAACTCCCAAAGGGAGCACCTTGTTAGGTGGAGGGAAGGGTGGGAGGGGGTGGTATTAAAAGGGAGGGTAGGACGTTTGGGGGGAAGAGGGGGGGTTGGGTTGGATGGGAGGGGAAAATTGTTTAAAAAAAGTAAACACGTGAAGGGAAAATTTGAATATAGCACGATAAATACACAAGTGAGTAAGAAAAGTAACACTAAACACAACTACAAGATATCACAAACTAGGGTTAAATTTAATTGTAAGTTACAAATATATAAAGTATGGAAAAGTCAAAGGAAGATGAAATGGAGGTGGGAGCACTTTTTGTATATCGGTACTCCGGTAGGGTCTACATATTATAAGTACTATGTTTATGTACATTGTTTGGCTGTGTGGCACTCTCCGCTTGTTAGTTTGTTCTTTTTTTCTGTTTGATGGTACAGATGCTACAGGCTAAAACCCTCAATATTGGGTCCTGGAATGTGAGGGGCTTGGGCACCCTGGTAAAAAAAAAAAAAAATGGTGGTTTTTGTTGTGCTGGAGAGATTTGACGTAGGCCTGTCCGCAGGAGACTCACCTAACCAATGTGTCTAAACTACAGCTAAATAATAGGAAATTCCAACAGCAGTACCATTCAGTATCTTATGGTACCCTGGAGGGAAAATATGATAGACGCAGGATAATTGCACAAGAGAGAAAGTATATAAACATAAAGCACTATGATAAGATAATATCTGGGGTTAAATTTAACCCAGAGCTATTAATGTACAAAGTAGAGAAACATAAACTGTATATGATACTAGGGTGGGTGTACTTAATAGAGATAGGTATCCTAGTAGACTTTATATTCTATAAATATCATGTAGTTGCTCTCTGTGTAACTGTGTGGCGTTCTTTGCCTGCAGGTTTGTTTTCTTTTAGATCCGATGGTAAATTTGACGCAGGGTAAATCTATAAACATCGGGTCTTGGAACGTGAGGGGCTTGGGTACCCCGGTAAAAAAAGCGATAGTTTTTGCTACGTTGGAGAGATTTGATATTGGACTGGCCTGTTTGCAGGAGACCCACCTTACCAATATATCCAAATCACTGTTAATTAACAGGAAATATCGACAACAATACCACTCAGTATACTCCTCCTACTCAAGGGGGGTAAGTGTGATAATAAAGGAAGGGGTGAGCTTCTCCTGCAACCAGGTCAGCATAGACGAGCAGGGCCGATATATTTTTTTGTACGGTAAACTTGAGGGCAGTAGCTGTATCCTGGCAAATATATATATACCCCCGCCGTTTAAAATGGAAATTATGTACAGACTGTTGGAATTCATTGGGGATAAAGAGGATATTCCAGTTATTGCGATGGGAGATTTCAATGAAGTCCTCGATGTAAATTATGATAGGTTTCCCCCTAAGGTGCGATCCAGGGACCTAGGCGAAACTAGGCTGAGCTGCTTTCTGAATGAAATAGGCTTGAAGGACCTCTGGAGAGAGAGGCACCCGAGAATTAAACAATACTCTTGCTTTTCAGGAACATACGGTACTCTTTCTAGGATAGATATGGCTATAGGAAATGTGGAAATGGCACAAAACATAAGTAAGATAGAATATATGCCTAGGGGTATCTCAGACCACTCCTTGTTAAGGGTCGTGCTTAATACGGGGATTAAAAAAATTCAAGGGTGTTGGAAGATTAGCCCGTTCTGGCTCGAACTTATGAAGGATGAAGTGGAAGTTAAATTAAGCTTAAAAGAGTTTATAGGTTTTAATGTCGGCTTGGCCCCGATGAGCGTGATCTGGGATACCCTAAAAGCGTTTATTAGGGGTGTTTTGATTCAACAGGTAGCTAGAATGAAGAGAAAATCTAGATTATGGGAGGAGAATATTAGGAAGGAACTTCTAGAAGCTGAGAATGCCTATGTCTTGGACCCAACCCCAGAAAACCAAAAAATCTGGCTAAATAAACAACAAGATTATAAAATAGCAATTGTAAAAAAAGAAGAGAGTAAACGAATATTTGTGAAACAGCGCTACTTTGGGGAAGGGGAGGGGGTGGGAAGATTGCTTGCACAGTTGGTTAAGACAAACACCTCCCCCTCACTTATTTCTAGTATTAGAAATTCAAATGGGGTGATAACATGCAAGAGCGAGGAGATAGTAGAAATTTTTGGAAATTACTACAGAGAGCTGTATCAGTCACGAGGCTCAGGGGAGCAAGGGGAAATGAATAGTTTCCTGGAAAACTTAGAAATGGTGACCCTCACTCAGGAGGAACGGGAAATCTTAGATGCCCCGATAACCATTAATGAGCTACAACAGGCATTGGCTGGGATGCCAAACAATAAGGCTCCCGGCCCGGATGGACTCCCGGTAGAAATATACAAATATTATGGAGAACTGCTACTTCCCGAGTTGCATAAAACTTTAACAGACTCAGCGGAAGGGAGACACCTTCCGGCTTCAATGACAGAGGCAACGATCATAGTCATCCCCAAAACGGATAAGGACCCGTTGGAAGTGGCCTCATATAGGCCAATATCATTACTGAATGCGGATGAAAAAATCTTAGCTAAAGTACTTTCAAATAGGCTGAATCAGTTCATGTCAAAGTTAGTGCACCCAGATCAAACTGGATTTATTATGGGAAGATCTACAAGTATGAACATCAGAAGAACTTTCCTAAATATGCAGATCCCAGTAGAGAATGTAGGGGCGAGGGCTATAATGTCCCTGGACGTTTCAAAAGCTTTCGACAGTTTAGAATGGAACTTCCTATGGCGGGTGTTGGAGAAAGTAGGAATGGGCCCCACCTTTATTGGCTGGATTAAAAAGATGTATAATGCCCCTAGCGCCAGGGTAAGGGCCAATGGTAGGTACTCAGAAAAAATTGAAATGAGCAGGGGGACAAGGCAAGGTTGTCCCCTGTCCCCTCTGCTCTTTGCATTGGCCATAGAGCCATTAGCCATAGCTATTAGGGCCAACTCTGGGATTAAGGGATTTCAAAGAAGCGGAGAGAGACAGGAAAAGATTGCCTTATACGCAGATGATGTGTTATTGTTTTTGGGAGATACCGGACCATCTCTGAAGCAGGCAGTAATTTTAGTAGAAGGTTTCGGTAACTTCTCAGGGCTGGCTATTAACTGGGAGAAATCTGAACTGCTTCGAGTCGACCCCCAGGAGGCCGCAGTCCCGCACCCGGGGATAAGAGTAAGAGAGGTGAATGTGCTGAAGTACCTCGGCATATACTTGACATTGAACCCCGATCAATATATTAATAAAAACTTAATCCCTCTTCTGCATAAATTTAAGTGCAAATGCGACGTCTGGAGTAAACTTCCGCTTTCAGTTATGGGCCGTTGCAGCTTGATCAAGATGATCTGGCTGCCACAGCTGCTGTATGTTCTGCATAATGCGCCCGTATGGATATGCAAAAAATGGTTTAAGAAAGTAGACACCCTTTTTCGGGAACTTATTTGGAAAAAGGGTACGGCCCGGATACGACTCCAGACGTTGCAGATGCCAATAGATAGAGGAGGCCTGGCTGTTCCTCATCCTAGGAACTATTACCTGGCGGCGCAGATGCAGCATCTGGCAGGTCATGACTCGGAGCAAGGAAGAAAGCTAAAAGAAGGGATAAGAATGATAGGAGCCCCGCATGAGTTTATAGCTGAGGTCCTGGAGGCTGACTCTTTTCAGTATAGTAATTCGATAACTAAAATGATAGGTAAGGTTTGGAAAGCGGTGAAATTAAAAATGGGTTTCTCAGGGCTGTTAGAAACCACACCCCTATGGGGCAACAAAAACTTACCTGAAATATTTAGTATCGGTAAGATTAAATCTTGGGAAAGGAAGGGTATAACCAGACTGATCCACCTTTATGACGGAGGGGCCTTAAGGACATTCTCGGACTTAAAAAAAGTCTACGATATACCACAACATTCATTCTTTAGCTACTTGCAGATGAGACATGCTTTAGTAGCACAGTTTGGGGGAAATATGCCACCGTGGGATAAAATACCTGCACTTCAGAAGTTGCTCACCTCAGATAGCGTAAAGGGGTCCATCTCAGGTATTTACAATCATTTAGGTATGAATTCTAATGATGAAATAGATCACCCGAACTTGAAGAGTAAATGGGAAGAGGATTTAGGAGAAATCTTAGAAACGCAGTGGAGGAGAATAATGGAATTAGGGCCAGTGACCTCGCTCTCCCCCTCTCAAAAGATCTCACAATTGATGCTGGTGCACAGGGCTTACTATACCCCTAAAAGATTACGTCTGATGGGTAGGAGAATAGATGACAGATGTCCTAGATGTTGGGGACAGGGAGATCTCTTACACATGCTGTGGCGCTGCCCGAAGCTCTTTCGATATTGGAGAGAAGTGACGGCGAGTATCAATAGGATCTTTAAGTTAGAATTGGGAATGGACCCGATCTTGTGCGTACTGGGATATAGGCAAGAGCCAAGAGAAGGGAAATATGTCACGATGGCAGTGGTAAGATGCCTGTTTCAGGCACGCAGATTGATCGCGCAAAGATGGCAAGCTGAAAGAGCCCCTACAGTAGGAGAATGGACCCAAAGCATTAATGAACTAGTTTGGAAAGAGAAGACTCTGTTTGTAAGGAGAGGAAATTATAGAGTATGGAAAGGAATATGGTCCCCATGGATAACCGAGATGGGATACCCTATAGATTAGAATGAATAGGAGACATAAGGTTAGCATATCGATGTTTATGTGCAAATGGGCGCAAGGGAGGGATGTGGAGGGGGGTGCGGGGGGGGGGGGGGGTTGGGATGGGTAGGGGTAGGGCGGGTAAGGGATAAAATATAGGTAGATTGTTGTTGTCTAGATAGGCCTCAGGAAGGCGGGTAACTTTTTTGTCGGATATTGTAATAGCAAAAAAAAAAAAAAAAAAAAACAAATCATTGAAAATAAGAATTATAACCCACGATGATGAGATATGATGCTGAGATAAAAATGAGAGGCAATATGATTGTGTCTCAAGCACAGGTCCTCCGACGTGGGAAAAAAAAAATAATAATAAAAAAAAATGTATTAAATAGTGTTTTTGATTTGTGGTACTCAGATGCAGTGTAGTTCCACCTTAAAAATGTGTAAATTGTTTATATCCACAGGCCAGGAACAGAATGGAGGGACCTTTTGGGGACTGTTTGAATAACAACACGGTCTGTTTGGTTACTCCTCTGGTATTCTATTCTGTTTTCATGTCTATAGCAGTTATGTCTAAATCTGGTTCCTTGTTTTACTTTCTAACTATGGTGTATATTGGAAAATCCCTTGGTCAGAATATGTACATTTATAGACCTAACTGGATACATTTTGCAGGCCATTGTGATGCAATACAATACAATTTAATCAGCATGATCAATGAGTGTATCCTTATGGGTTTTGGGTAAATCACATGCAATGCATGCTTTATGTAACAAAAATGTGTTAACAAACTATTGTTTTGCTATTGTCTCACTATTAAGCAATCTAAAATTGATGAGTTTTCATCACCTGATGTGTAATGAGACAAAAGTCAAACAAACTTCCTAGTTCCTCCCTCTTGAGAAAATGTCCTGATATTCCTAAGGAGAATCCACTATGGCTCTAGTTTCATTGTAATGCTGGAATGAAACTAAAAAGAACCGATGGCGAAAGTCAACCGATGACAAACATTTACCTTCCTCTTTTTGTTTGTAAGCAAATATTGCAATATGAGTCAATACAAGTCATTACAAGTCATTACTATTCTTAGGACAATGATATTGCAGTCTAAAAATAGAAGATAATGCTATTAAAAGAAAAAAGTGACATTTAAAATAAACAAAATGATCTTAAAATAGATTTATAGCCTAAACATTATTGTTAGTTTTGGATAGATTAGGGAAGGTTTAGAACTTCTTTAGATCTTACTATTGTCCAGGCTTCTGTTATAGAGACAATAGCGCTCACATGTTCTATCATTTCTCTCTTAAAAAAAAACATTTTTACCTTGGCCTGGGTTGCTGTTAGAGAGTTTCATTCACTCCCTGTCATCTGAAGAGGTTGTCCATCAGACATTCAATAAGGAAAAATCTCTCCAACAGAGTCATAGACTGCAGTAAAACATATCAGGGGTTCTAATCCTTCATTAGGAACATTTTTGGTTTAATTATTTGGGGATCAAGAAACGTATTTGTCTTAGCACTTACTATAAGTATACAGTATCTAAACCCAATCACCAAAATCTAAAAGCTTTAACATGTAAAGGGGAGTACACACTATTAGAAAATTGGGTTAATGATTGTCTGATTTTCCTCGTTGTTTCACAGTAAGTCAGAACCAAGGAAGGAAATAATGTATGAAAAATCTCATACGACAAAAGCTTTTTTTTTATTGTTTATTTTTTTCTGATCATGAGCAGTATTCAGTTACTGATTTTGTGTAAAAGTTGTACAAAAACAGTACACATTAGACGAAAGTTGTTCCGAGAAGATTTTTGGAGTGTGCCCCTTTGGAAATGTTTATTCGGAAGGTCAGACTCGGCTGTCAAAAGTTGTGTTCACACTATCAGAAAATCGTTTGATCATTCCTCCGACGAAAATGTTTGCCCAATTTTCTTATAGCGTGTATGAGCGTAAACTCAAAAGTGGATTTTAATCTTTTTTTTCAATTTGCAGCTTTCAAAATAATGCCTGATGATCCTGCCATTGAAAGTCCTCATTCAAGAAGTTCCTGTTATGGAGTGACCCACTCCAACTGTACTGCTGTATTATTTCCCTGTCATGTGTCCCTGGTAGAGACTAAAAGTGGTTGTACTGACATGGTGTAGGCATGGTCCACGTTTGTCACTATCAGTTAATTGGCCTAAAGCAATAAAATATAGTTGAAGCTACAGTAGACAAGACTCATGTCTCAGAGGCTGCAGAAAATCAGTTGAATTAATTTGCAAGAAAGAATGATAACAAAGTGAGAATTTATTCCTAACAAAAATCTGTAACAAACTAAACGTCATCCGGTAGGATTATATCTAATTAAAGTGGGCCTGGATTCAAAGTGAATATTTGCTATGTCATAGGGAATGTTTATAAATGTAATTGTGCTTAAGAAATAACCTTAAAGTGGAGTTCTACCCTAAAAAAAATGTAATTTATGTGCATAAAAATTTTTTTTTGGGAGAAATTGTTATTTTTTTTTACTCACCTCTAAATGCCTGTTGCTAGGGGGTCCCTTGTAGTCTGCTTCCTTCAGCGCCTGACGTCACTTACCTCAGTGCAGGAAGGGAGATCAGCTCTGCCACAGTTACAATGCAAGCGGAGGGGGAGACGAGCGGGGCTTTGATCCCCCGCATTGCTGGACCCTGGGACAGGTAAGTGTCCAATTATTAAAAGTCAGCAGCTGCAGTATTTTTAGCTGCTGACTTTAATTTTTTTTTTTTAAGCGGAACACCGCTTTAACCACTTGCTTACTGGGCACTTAAACACCCTTCCTGACCAGACCAATTTTCAGCTTTTGGTGCTCTCACACTTTGAATGACAATTACTCAGTCATGCAACACTGTACCCAAATGAATTTTGTGTCCTTTTTTTCCCACAAATAGAGCTTTCTTTTGGTGGTATTTGATCACCTCTGGGGTTTTTATTTTTTGCGCTATAAATGAAAAAAGACCGAAAATTTTGAAAAAAAACGCATATTTCTTTGTTTCTGTGATAAAATTTTGCAAATTATAATTTTTTTTTCATAAATTTTGGCCACAATTTATACTGCTACATATCTTTGGTAAAAATAACCCAAATTAGTGGATATTATTTGGTCTTTGTGAAAGTTAGAGAGTCTACAAGCTGTGGTGCAAATCATAAAAAATTGATCACACCTGATGTACTGGTGGCCTATCTCATTTCTTGCGACCCGAACAAGTCAGGAAAGTACAAATACCCCCCAAATGACCCCTTTTTTGAAAGTAGACATTCCAAGGTATTTACTAAGATGCATGGTGAGGTTTTTGATGTTGTCATCTTTTTCCCACAATTCTTTGCAAAATGAAGATTTTTTATTTTTTTTTCTCACAAAATTTTCAATGTAATAGGTTATTTCTCTCACATGGCATGTGTATACCACAAATGACACCCCAAAATACGTTCTGCTACTCCTTCTGAGTATTACGATACCAAATGTGTGAGACTTTTACACAGCCTGGCCACATACAGAGGCCCAACATGCAACATTCTCAACCACCTATTACAGTTTTGAAGGCCATGGAGCACCAGAACAATGGAAAGGCCCACAAAGTGACCCCATTTTGGAAAGCTAACACCCCAACGTATAATCTATGAGGCATATTGAGTCGTTTGAATGGTTTATTTTTTTCCAGAAGTTTTGGGAAAATGTGGAAAAAAAATGAAAACGCATTTTTTTACGCAAAGTTGTCCATTTATAAGATATTTCCAACACATAGCATGTACATAGCAAAAATGACACCCCAAAATACGTTCTACTACTCCTCCTGAGTATAACGATACCAAATGTGTGAGACTTTTACACAGCCTGGCCACATACAGAGGCCCAATATTGAAATAGCACCATTAGGCGTTCTAGGAGCATAAATTACACATCTTATTTCTCAACCACCTATTACAGTTTTGAAGGCCCTGGAGCACCAGGACAATGGAAATGCCCACAAAGTGACCCCATTTTGGAAAGCTAACACCCCAACGTATAATCTATGAGGCATATTGAGTCTTTTGAATGGTTTATTTTTTTCCAGAAGTTTCGGGAAAATGTGGAAAAAAATTAAAACGCATTTTTTTTTACACAAAGTTGTCCATTTATAAGATATTTCCAACACATACCATGTACATAGCAAAAATGACACCCCAAAATACGTTCTACTACTCCTCCTGAGTATAACGATACCAAATGTGTGAGACTTTTACACAGCCTGGCCACATACAGAGGCCCAATATTGAAATAGCACCATCAGGCGTTCTAGGAGCATAAATTACACATCTTATTTCTCAACCACCTATTACAGTTTTGAAGGCCCTGGAGCACCAGGACAATGGAAATGCCCACAAAGTGACCCCATTTTGGAAAGCTAACACCCCAACGTATAATCTATGAGGCATATTGAGTCTTTTGAATGGTTTATTTTTTTCCAGAAGTTTCGGGAAAATGTGGAAAAAAATTAAAACGCATTTTTTTTTACGCAAAGTTGTCCATTTATAAGATATTTCCAACACATACCATGTACATAGCAAAAATGACACCCCAAAATACGTTCTGCTACTCCTCCTGAGTATGGCAATACCAAATATGTGAGACTTTTACACAGCTTGGCCACATACAGAGGCCCAACATGCAAGGAACACCATCAGGTGTTCCAGGGACACATGGCATGCACATACCAAGAATTACACCCCAAAATACATTCTGCTGAGAAAAGAGTAAACAAAAGATTACCTGTGGTTTTAGCAGCGCAGTTGTCCACAGGATGATAGCACTGGTCCAGGCAGCAGGCAGGGACTTGGTCAGCAAAAGTGAACACAATTTTCCAGGCAACAGGCAGGTATACTGTCCATAGTCAATATTGACAGCAGGCAGGGATACTGTCCATATACAGTCCAAGGTCAGTGCAGGCAGAGATCGTCAGCATTGCCAAAATATTGGTCCTGGTAGTAGGCAGGAACATGGTCCATCCATGTGGTGTGGTCAGTTCATGCGACAGGCAGAGGCATGATGGTATAGGTCCTACAGGCAGCAGGCAGAAGTAGGGCCTTGTTCAGGACAGAATGGGGATAGGGGTAGAGGCTTCTCCCACCCAAATCTCTTTGAAGCCTCCGAGTCTCCAGACCCTAATCTAGGAATGAGAAAACAAAGGAAATTGTCTTCTTCATCCAAAAAAACTATTCTGGAGCCCCTCACATATGTGAGACCCCTGTTATGAATCCCACTAGTCCACTGAGAGGGTACAAGATCAGTCCAAGAGGCAGGCAAAAGGCATGGTCAAACAGTCCAGGGTCAGTTCCAGATCAGGCAGAGGCATAAACAGAATCAGTAGGCAGAAGCGTGGTCGAATAACAAGCCAGGGTCAGTTACAGAGCAAGCAGAGGCATAAGGGGTTTGAAGGTAAATGGCAGGAAGTGAGGGTTATGGTTACCATACTTCACTAATAATTCACTGAAGTATGGTAACGGCGGAAACAGTCACCTATGCAGAGGCCTGGTTGGGAAGGGCATTGGGCACAATGATAAGTGGTGTCTCTTCTCAATCCTCGTTTGCTGCACACCCGACATTTTTTCTGATGTCTTCGGCCTGTTGGTCTGGGAGGGATTTTATCAGGAAAGTGGCGTTCAGAGAGTCTGCTAATTACATCGGATCGAATGTTTTGTGGTGGGCCGTTGGGGTATATAAGGGCAGTGGTGATTTCCTCCTGGTAGCCAAGGAAGGGTATGGGTCTTTCTGTGGATTTACGATAAATTACATACGTGTTGTATATGGCCAAATTAAAGAAATAAATTTAAATTTTTTTATACCACTTGTATGTTCTTCTCGTGGCAAGATAGGGTTCGAGCATCTGGTCGTTCAAGTCGACACCCCCCATGAACATGTTGTACTCATGGATACAAGTGGGTTTTTGTATTGGGCCATCCCTCCTGGTGATCTCAACAAAAGTGTTGTTGTGGATCGAAGACAGCATGTACACATCCCTTCTGTCCCTCCACTTCACAGCCAAAATTTCCTCGTTCCGTAAACTCGCTGCTTCGCCTTTTCTTAGCCTTTTGTTGACGAGGCTTTGAGGAAAGCCCTTCCCCGTTCGTTCTTACGGTGCCACATGCTGGAGTTTGCTTTCTATGGAGGTTGCGGAACAGGGGTAAACTTGTATAAAAATTATCCACATAAAGATGGTAGCCTTTCTCCAGGAGTGGGTTTATGAGTTCCCAAACAACTTTCCCACTCGATCCGATGTATTCGGGGCAATTAGGGGGATGTAGCTGGGTGTCCTTCCCTTCGTATACCATGAAGGAATATGTATACCCTGTGGCTCGATCACACAATTTATACATTTTCACCCCATAGCGGGCCCTTTTGGAGGGAATAAATTGCTTTAGACCCAGCCTGCCAGAAAATTTGATCAGGGACTCATCCACACATATGTGTTGGTCTGGGGTAAACAACTGGGGGAAGATCTCAGAAAAATAATTTATTAGCGGCTGAATTTTGTAAAGTTTATCAAAATTTGGGTCATTCTGGGGAAGGCACTGGGTATTGTCGTTAAAGTGTAGGAATCTCATTATCATTAGATATCTGGTCTGGGACATTATTGAGGAAAAGATGGGCATGTGATAGATGGGGCGGGATGACCAATATGCACATATTTCATTTTTATTGTTTAGTCCCATACAAAATGTGAGGCCCAAAAATTTTTTAAACTCCTCCACTGTTAGGGCTCTCCACTTGTAGGGACGGGCATAAGAGGACGTTGGGTTGCTTTCAATAAATTGTTGGGCATATAGGTTGGACTGGACCACAATGGATTCAAGCATGTCCTCTGTAAAAATTAGGTGGAAAAAGTCCATCAGGGAAAAATTGTGTGTGTCCACCTGGACTCCTGGGTTGGCAGTGAAAGGGGGAACGTTAGCTTCTACTGAGTTAGGAGGAAGCCACAAGGGGTTCTGGAGGGAATAGGGAAGGCTGGCATGGGACCTAACCCTTTGGGGCCGAGTTGACACCCCACTTGTACGTGGCCTTTGCCGAGGTACTGTGGTGCCGGTGGATGGCACTGGGTTGCCGGTGGATGGCTCTGCGGTGCTGGTGGATGGTACCGCCTCCTCACCAGTGCGCCTTCGTCTGACGGGCGGACTATCATCTTCCTCCTCTGAGGCTGTCATGGTACCGCTGCTGAGGACAGGCTTGTAGTCCACGTCAGAGTCACAATCTGAATATGAGGAGGAATCCGAAGCGGAAACCTCCCCGTTGCTCTCGTCGGCTGCAAAAATATCATATGCCTCCTCAGCTGAATACAATCTTTGTGACATTTTTATTGATCACAAATGGCACTGACAGGTGACGCTGATCTGGCAGATGACACTGACAGGTGATGCTGATTTGGCAGATGACACTGACAGGTGACGCTGATGTGGCAGGTGACACTGACAGGTGACGCTGATCACAGGTGACACTGACGTGGCAGGTGGCACTGACGACACGTAGCACTGACAACACATGGCACTGACGACACGTGGCACTGACAAATGGCACTGGAGGCAGATGGCACTGGAGGCAGATGGCACTGGAGGCAGATGGGGCTGACAGATGGGGCTGGCAGATGTCGCTGGCAGATGGCACTGGGGCTGGCACTGGCAGATGGCACTGGCACTGGCAGATGGTGCTGGCTATTTGCTCTGGCTAATTGCTCTGTCAAATGGGGCTGGCAGATGGCACTGCGGCTGGCAGATGGCACTGGCGCTGGCAGGTGGCAGGTGGCACTGGCAGGTGGCACTGGCAGGTGGCACTGGCGGCACTGGCACTAACGGCACTGGGGCTGAAGGATGGCACTGGCGCTGGTAGGTGGCACTGGCAGGTGGCACTGGCACTGGCAGGTGGCACTGGCACGTGGCACTGGCGGCACTGGCGCTGACGGCACTGGGGCTGACGGCACTGGGGCTGACGGATGGCACTGGCGCTGGCAGGTAGCACTGGTGCTGGCAGGTGGCACTGGCACTGGCAGGTGGCATTGGCACTGGCGCTGGACGGCACTGGGGCTGACGGCACTGGGGCTGATGGCACTGGGGCTGACGGATGGCACTGGCGCTGGCAGGTGGCACTGGCGCTGGCAGGTGGCACTGGCGGCACTGGCACTACTGGCAGATGGCACTGGGCTGACAGATGGCACTGGGGCTGACAGATGGCACTGGGGCTGACAGTGTAACAATGTATCACTCACAGATCCTCTCTCTCCTCACACGCTGTCTCTGTGTGAGAAGGGAGAGACACGGCAATGGGAGATGATCTCATATGTTTACATTTGAGATCATCTCCCATTGGCAGCTGCGATCGCCAATCAAAGCGGCCGTTCACAGCGATCTATGTTTGCCTGTCTCCGGGAGACATGGTGAATACAAAACTTCCGCGATGCGCGCCCCCGGCGGCGCGCATTGCGGAAGTAAACACAAGGACGTCCAGGGACGGCCAAGCGAAGGAACCCGCCTGCTCTACGGCCGTCATTCGGCTATAGGGCGGGCGGGAGGTGGTTAATAAACACCTTTTGTTTTGAGTGCCTCCTGAAAAATATCAGTCTACTTCCTGGCATGTGACAGTTTTGATGTATTTCTTTTACAGCCTTACCCTGTGCAGAGATTTTCAAAAATCTAAGCACCAGTAGACTAGCAAAGCAGTTAAGCCTTAAACATAAAGGGTAACCACCGCCACGTGTTCTAACAGAGACAAGCCATTTATGGCATCTGCTGTAGCAATTCTGACCAATGAGGTGGGCAACGTCTTTAGTACTACTTTTCCAGACCCTCCTAAATGTTTGAGGTCGTCCGATATGATAATCATCACAAATGTGCCTTGGCCCTTCTGAGCATACAGGCTCATAGCTATATACCTGCTGTGTGAGAGGCATTGCTTATGACTGCTAGTCTTAGGAGATTGGTGATGTCACTACTGTGCTGCTACCTGTTCTCCATGCTGGAGGCTCTGACATAAAGAATCAAAACCCTACCTCTACCATGATGGCTACCTCCACAAAGAGACTCCATGTAGAATAAGGAATGGTAAGTGGATAATGAAGAAACATCAACGATTCTGGTGACCAGTCCTTTGATCTCTGTCTGACTTTTTTGGGCACAGCTTCCAGATGCAGAAAATTAAGTTGACATCAACACTGTACATTATTTAACCCAGGAGGCTACAGACAACTTGTGGTGAAAAAAAATTACGGCGAAGGACAAATTGAGGCGAGTATTGCAGAGAGATCTGATTTTTTTCCCAGTTAATCCAGTTGGGGCCCCAATAAAAAAAAATAGCCTGGAGTTATACTTTACATATCTGACATCAGTTGCAAGCTTATTGTTGCTAAAGGCCAGTGGTCTCCAAACTGCGGTCCTGGGGCTGGATGCAGCCCTTTGCGCGCTTTTAACTGGCCCTTGGGGCAACTGTTACTTCCACTGATGCAAGACACTTATTATGCCATCTGGCACCAACACTGAAACCGACAATGAGGGATCATTTCTCACTGACACCAATAATGGGGCACTATTCCTCCCTATGATACCAACAATGAAGCATTATTACAAAAAATATTATAAGAAAACAAGACCTATTTCTCATAAAAGCAAACACTAAATGGAAGCAGAAGGAAATTCCTTTTAAATTTAAAAATAGACTTCGTTAAGCACTCAATGGTATCAGCTGCTGCTTATAGACACGCTCTAACAGAGAGCAAAACATTAAAAAAAACATCTATTGCAGGTAAAGCAGATGTGAAATGCTGGCACCGACAGACATCACCTCCACGCATGCACAGGTAAAAGAAAGGGGGGGATGTGGAAGAAATTCCCCCTTAGTATCGCTCTTATCGGGAACAAGGTTCAATCTGGCATATAAATCAACAATTCAACTATGGCAACAGTCTTCACTCTTTTATCCACCTCTGCGCTTATCCCCTCTATATCTCATTAAAACAGAAAAAAAAACAGTGAACATAGTGTAATCCTGTTTAAAATATTTTTAATGTTATTCTTAAAAGCCTTCCCAATATGCACTCACACAAAAAAAGCATAATATCACAGCGTTGGTTCACATTACATCTGCAGCATCAGATGAATACAGATTATCCTACCGCTCACTGTAGCACGCTGTAGCTGTAGCTATAGCCAACAGAGAACCCAACTGCCTTTCCGAGATTACTGACGTGGTTACGCTGGTCATATGGCTCCACACTGACGCGTTTCGTCATTCCAACATCATCTGAATAGCATTAAAAATATTTTAAACGGGATGTCCACTATTTTTTTCTGTTTTACTGAGATATTGAGGCGATAAGCGCAGAGGTGAATAAAAGAGTGAAGACTGTTGCCACAGTTGAATTGTTGATTTATATGCCAGATTGAACCTTTTGTTCCCGGTAACAGCGATACTAAGGGGGATTTCTTCCACACACCCCCCCTTCTTTTTCCTGTGCACGCATGGAGGTGAAGTCTGTCGGTGCCATCATTTCACATCTGCTTTACCTGCAACAGACTCTGTTTTACAGCGTTTGACAGCGATTCCTAATATATGATATATATGGACTGTATTTATTGAATCATATTGAGTACTGACTGCACAAAAAGATATTGATGTTAAAAATTGTTGCTTTAATGCAATAATTATTTATTAGCGCTGCTATTTTTATAGATTTTTTGATGCTTTAAATGAAGTATTATTACTCCCGGTAATACCAAATGATTTGATGTTTAATCCCACTGGCCACAGTCCACGCTTTTAATAATATACTCCAGCCCTCAAAAATTCCACTCACCTGCTCGAATTTTGCAAGTGGATTTTGAGGGCTGGCAAGGAAGGGCTGCCTGGGAGCGGGGGAGGCGGGCACCAACAGGCAGGCGGGTTGTATGGGAATCCTTCTCCCAGTGCTCGGGGAAGAGAAGAGAGCAGGTGGCCAGATCATCAGAGCACAAGAAACATCGCTAGCGGCTTTCATTTCAATAGCAGAGTGCTGTCACACACAACCGCGCCCCCTGGTCCTGGGACTTTGATAGACAGATCACCTGGGATGAGGAGACGGGGCTGTATGTGACGCTGAGTGGCGGGAAAACACTGCTATTGAAATGAAAGCTGTTCCAGTGATGTTCCCCAGCTCTCTGATGATCCAGCTGGCGATCCTCTTCCTCTCATTGTATCATATTTAAAGGGGTTGTAAAGCTTTGTTTTTTATTTTCTAAATAGGTTCATTTAAGCTAGTGCATTGTTGGTTTACTTAGTAGCTGCCTAACTCTTTTTTAACTGTAGGCCTTTTCAGGGTCTAATTCTACTTCGGGCTGCGGCCTGTTCCCAGAATTACTAAACCTTTTTCTCCATATGGTTAAAATTGATGGATATGTAGCATTTCTCTATGTGGTGTAGTCCAGTCATCAACAGTCCCTATATGAAAGCAGCTCTCTGAGTAAGTTTAAAAATACATTTTTTGAACATTTTTAGTACCCCTGGCATTATGTTATACACGTCCCTATGGTGACCATTTTGCTCCATACCCCTTGTTCTTGGTCAGTGAGCCCTTGGCGCCCTGTTTAATCCTTGACAACGCATAAGCATGTTCGTACTTTGGATCTTTATTTTTGCATAATATGCCAAATATGAGTGTTATCTATGTGTATAATTAATTGTTGTATATGTCTATTTCTTATTGCTTCACCAGTCACATTAATACAAGCTCCAGAAGAAGCGTGTTAATCCACGTGAAACATGTTGAGCCTTTCCTTCAAATAGCATATTTTATACTGCGAATACTAATTCTATTTATAAGAATACCAAATAAATGTATACTGTTTATTTTAAATTTTTTTAAAATGTATTAAGTGTAGCCGCGGTGTTTATTGTATGTTACATAAACAAAAATTACGAGTATTGTTGTGATATATGGTTTTAAAACTCTGTTGTATTAAATATGATACAATGATATTTTTTAAATAAATAAAGTTTATGATCTTACCTTATGGTTATTGTTTTGTCTATGGTGCCTAAAAAGTCCAGAAGCCCCTTGTCATTGTTTTTTCAGGCTGCATTGGTGGACACAGGTAAAGCAGCTGTTATGGACACAGGTGCGGCTGCATTGATGGACACAGGTAGGCTGCATTGATGGACACAGGGGAGGCTGCCTTGATGGACACAGGGGAGGCTGCATTGATGAGCACAGGTGAGGCTCCATTGATGGACACAGGTGAGGCTCCATTGATGAGCACAGATGAGGCTGCATTGATGGACACAGGTGAGCCTGCATTGATGAGCACAGGTAAGGCTGCATTGATGAGCACAGGTGAGGCTGCATTGATGAGCACAGGTGAGGCTGCATTGATGAGCACAGGTGAGGCTGCATTGATGAGCATAGGTACAAATATATATATATATATATATATATATATATATATGATAAACATCTGCGATCTATATTTATTTTCTGCCAACATTTTTATTTTCCCTATTTTCTACTTACCTCATTTCTGCACTTCCTCCTTTATAATCCCTTTACAATGCCACAACTTCCGTGTCTTGTAGCTCGCTACCTGCCGCTACCTCAGATGTGATTGTGAACTACGGTTCAACTCATGCTTAGCGGCATCGCGCAAGCACATTACCGCATTTTCCCTGTCTGCTTGAATGAGAACGAACATTGTTCTCGTTCAAGGCGGCGCTGTGGGGATGAGCTCCTGATTCTCATGCCAATTAAAGGCCATGGAAGGTGGAGCTATAGCGTCTTACACGGCCATGGCCAGCATGCCTTTTGGTATGCCTGGTTTCCCCTCTTTGGCAATGAGTCCAGTCTCAGGACTCATTGTCAGCCCCTGTGTATGCCAATAGGCTAGATCTTCTGATGAAGCCATAGCCTGTAGGTCCTGCAAAACCTGTTCCCAGGGCAAATTTGGGGGTGTAAGGGGGGGGGGGGAATTTGGATAAAAGCTTGGATCATCAGAGCAGCTTGTTCAGCAGTAGTGTCAGCCTACCTAGGAGTGGACGTCCTGTAAAGAGCACAGCGCAGACTGCTCAATGAGGTGAAGAAGAATCCTAGAGTATCAGCTAAAGACTTGCAAAAGTCTCTGGCATATGCTAACATCCCTGTTAGCAAATCTACGATACGTAAAACACTAAACAAGAATGGATTTCATGGGGGGGGGGGGGGGGGGAATACCACAAAGGAAGCCACTGCTGTCCAAAAAAAACATTGCTGCTCATTTACAGTTTGCACAAGAGCACCTGGATGTTCCACAGCAGTACTGGCAAAATATTCTGTGGACAGATGAAACCAAAGTTGAGTTGTTTGGAAGAAATACACAATGCTATGTGTGGAGAAAAAGAGGCACATCACACCAACATCAAAACTGTGAAGTATGGTGGTCGGGGGCATCATGGTTTGGGGCTGCTTTGCTGCATCAGGGCCTGCACGGATTGCTATCATCGAAGGAAAAATTTATTCCAAAGTTTATCAAGACATTTTGGAGGAGAACTTAAGACCATCTGTCCACCAGCTGAAGCTCAACAGAAGATGGGTGTTGCAACAGGACAATGACCCAAAGCATAGAAGTAGATCAACAATGTAATGGCTTAAACAGAAGAAAATACGCCTTCTGGAGTGGCCCAGAAAGAGTCCTGACCTCACCTGGTATGGATTTAAAGGGGAACCCCTGCGCCAAACGGGGCCAGCGAGGTGTCAATCTCGCCGATGTAGACGGCGATATTGACTTCCTTCACTAGTCCTGGCTACCTGGAGCCACGTTCAAAATTAACGGACTTTTCTCTGTGTGTGGGCTAGTCCGTTCATTTCAAAGTCAAGCGGACTAGCACACAGACGGGCGGATTGCAGTCCGGTGGACACTTTTGAGTCAAAACCTCTTTCTAAGTCCGCTGGACTTTTGGAAAGAAAAAGTCAGCCGGAGCCCACACACAGGAAAAGATTCCGCCGGATAGTCCGATCGTGTGTATGCGGCATAAGACACGCAGCATTTTGCTACTTACAGGACATTCAGTAGAGCCCATTGGGGTCAATTCACTAAGCTTTACCGCATCCGATAAGGGTATCATGTTACTCATTTGCATAAATTATGGCATGCAGTAAAGTCCAATGTAAAAAAACGAAAAAATTATGATTATTGGGTATTTACCGAAAAAAAAATGTGCGAGTAAATATTGCATAAAAAGCTCTTAAGTCCAATTACCACCAGGGTTTTGCTGGCGATATCACGTGTGGTATTTGTTAACAAACATTCACAATTGATTTACCGCATTTTACCACTTGTTATTTGTCGTTATTTAACTCTAATGCCGTATACACATGACCGGACTTTCTGGCAGACTAGGTCCCACAGAATCATTCCGTCGGATAGTCCGATCGTGTGTGGGATAGTCTGATCGTTTTTCTTTAAAAAAATCCGTAGCACCTAGAAATAGAACATGTTTCAAATCTGTCCGACGGACTCAATTCCTATCGGGAAAACTGTTTGCCTATATGCTGGTCCAACGCACCAAATACGACGCAAGGGCAGCTATTGGCTACTGGCTATTGAACTTCCTTTTCTAGTCCCGTCATATGTCATCATGTTCAAAACTAACAGACTTTCAAACAGACTTTAGTCTGTTTGTGTGTGGGCAAGTCCGTTCGTTCGGAAGTCCATCGTAACTCAGTCGAAAGTCCGTCAGGAAGACCATCGGACCTTTTCTGCTGCAAAGTCTGGTCGTGTGTACACCACATTAGTGAAACTACCCCATTTTATTTATTGTGGGGGCTGACTTATCCAAAAGTCCCCTTATTTGCCCTTTTAAAGTGGTTGTAAACCGATTACAACAACTTTAACCTACAGGTAAGCCCTAATGTAGGCTTACCTGTAGGTTAAAGTTGTTGTAATCGGTTTAGATTTAGATCTGGGGATCCCCTTGTTAAAGGGGGCTTCCAGATTCTGATAAGCCCCCCGCCCGCAGACCCTCACAACCACCGGCCAGGGTTGTGAGGATGAGGCCCTTGTCCTCATCAACATGGGGACAAGGTGCTTTGAGGGGTTACAGACCCCCAAAGTATCCTCCCAATGTTGAGGGCATGTGGCCTGGTACGGTTCAGGAGGGAGGGGGGCCGCTCTCTCGTCTCCCCCTCTTTTCCTGTGGCCTGCCAGGTTGCGTGCTCGGATAAAGGGTCTGGCATGGATTTTTAGGGGGACCCCACGTCAATTTTTTTTTTAATTTGATGTGGAGTTCCGCTTAATATCCATACCAGACCTGAAGGGTCTGGTTATGGATATTTAGGGGAAACCCCACGTCAAATTTTTTCTTACATTTGAAGCAGGGTTCCCCTTAATATCCATACCAGACCTGAAGGGCCTGGTAATTGAATTTGGGGGACCCCCACGCTTTTTTATTTATTTTTATTTATTTTTTATCAATGACTTTCAATGAGTGTTCTCTGTATTACGGAGCCGACAATTCATAATAGCTGCGAGTGATTTTAAAGGACTTTTTTTCCTGCATAAATGACACTTTGTGCAGGGACAGTTCTAAGCACCAGAAACATGAGCCCCTTCACAGGCATACTATAGACAACCCCCCCCCCCCCCCCTAAGAAATTTAAAGGAATATTACACTTTTATTGTTTCACTTTAATCATTATTAAAATCACTGCTCCCGAAAAAACGTCCGTTTTTAAAACTTTTTTTTGCATTGATCCATGTCCCCTGGGGCAGGACCCAGGTCCCCAAACACTTTTTAGGACAGTAACTTGCAAATTAGTCTTTACAATTAGCACTTTAGATTTTGAACGTTGGAGTCCCATAGACTTTAATAGGGTTCTAAAGTATGCTATATACTAGCTCCGTCGAATCTTCTTTATACATTCGACAGACACCATAAGCCTTCAAAGACAGATTCGATCGTAATTCATGTGGATTTTCGGACGAATGCAATTTTTGAACGAAAAACGAAATAAATAAAAACGAATTTCGGGAGTAACTAAATAAATTAAGTTTTCGGACAAAAACGAAATTCCGAAACGAAATATTTTACTCTGCACATGTCTACTGTTTATGATAACCCTTAAAACATACAAGGAATACTATAGCTATTACGCTCACATGTTATGGTGCCTAGCACTGGCACTCAGTAGAATCCGGCAGTGTATTCCCCTAGCTGGCTGCCGCTGCTTCTGCTAACGGCGTGCGTTCCACTGTCCAGAACTGGCATCACCAGAAGTGACGGCGTTGGTTATCTAACCCAACCTCAACACGTTTCACCACCATCAGCATCTTTAGGGCTTCTTGAGTGCACTCATTCAAGATATAATAGGAGGAGGAGATGCAAACAGGAATCTGGGTGCTAAACCAAGCATTGCTAGACCCACTTTTTTTCTGGGTCTTAGAATCTGGCTAGTCCCAGTGAGGAAGGGGATAGGACTGAGATCACAATGGAGCACTTTATTGATGCATGAAGTGTGGAGCATGTAGTATCACTTTTTCATAAACTGTTTTGTCACTATCGGCACTATGAAGTGAAGTTTATGGACTTCTGCACTTTATATACTGTATATTTTGTAGCACTTATAACAACATTGATTTGTCTTTGATCATTATTGTTAAGCTTCATATTTGATATCTAGCACTTACCGTTTTGGAAATATTTATTGCTGGCATTTTGTGTTTTTTATCACAGATATTGGTTTAGCAGCAGGGATATCTTATATAATTTATACTTTCATGGTTTATGGTTTGCCATGGCACAGTGATTTGTTTACAGATCATCTGATAGTACTGATAGCTACTGATTCTTTCCTTACCTCAGATTCCTCATGCACCAAAAGAATCCTAGTGTATTGTCATCGAATCGTGAGAGTCGAATCGTACACAGGTGTTGTTTATATTTAGAATGTATAATGCGCTAATATTAACCTCCCAATATAACACGGTGTAACCTCCCAATGGTTAATCACTGAGTCATGTGCAAAATAAGCAAATGGATCCTATTATAAATAAAATAACATCCTTCACCATAACAAAATCCTTAAGCTAAATAAATGTGATGATAAATTATTAAACACAATAAAAAAGAAAGAAGATGAGATATACTAATGTGATGAACCACAGTGCACAAATATCTCAATAGGACAGCATACCGCTTTGAAGAAATGTAACGTCTTTAGTGATTGATGAGTTTAGACAGGTTTCAATGAGTAACCCCAATGATAGGTGGCTTGCTCATATATTCAACTGCTCATTAGGCTGGGCTGGCTTCTGGCTTTCAAAGAACTTCCGCATTATGAAACAACAAAGAAAAAGACCATTGCGCAGATAATATATTGAATATTCCCTATAAACTAAGGATAAACTTCACTCACACTTTCCAGCAGAATGAATCGCAAATGGTAAGGCCAGTTGCCTACAGCTAACAGCTGGGATCTCCTCTCACGCCAGCAGTGCCCACACAGCACTGTTTGTCACTGGCTCCTCCCGACCCTCCCGTCCTAATTTTTAGTGACACTACACTGACTGGAATGGTATCAGATGATTGGAGAAAAGCCAATGTAGTTCCAATATTTAACCACTTCCAGATCACCCACCGTCATTATAGGTCGTACTTTGAAGAGGAATGTCGTTGTTATGGCAGTGTCACGGTTCCTATCATGCCATGCAAACAGCCAGGCATGGTCATCCCCCAAGTGGCTCAAGGAGGTTTTGAACCCATGACTTTCTGTGTAATGCTCCTGCTGTATAGCACTGAGGGCTATACTCTGGATCTTGCTGTGCAATTAGTATCTGCCACTCCTGGTTCAGCTGAGGCAGTTTATTTAACCACTTGCTTATTGGGCACTTAAACCCCCCTCCTGCCCAGACCAATTTTCAGCTTTCAGCGCTGATGCACTTTGAATGACAATTGCGCAGCCATACAATACTGTACCCAAATGAAATTTTTATCATTTTTTTCCCACAAATAGAACTTTCTTTTGGTGGTATTTAATTACAGCTGGGAGTTTTATTTTTTACTAAACAAACAAAAAAAATGCAAAATAAAAAATAAATAAAAAATCATGTTTAATAGTTTTTATAAAATTTTGCAAACAGGTCATTTTTCTCCTTCTATGAAATGCGCTGATGAGGCGGCGCTGGTGGGCACTGATAGGCGGCGCTGGTGGGCACAGATAAGGTGGCACCGATAGGCACAAATAAGGCAGTACTGATGGGCACAGATAAGGCGCCACTGATGGGCAAAGATGGGCACAGATAAGATGGCACTGATGGGTGGCACGGATGGTTGGCACGGATGGGCACTGATAGGTACCACTGATAGATGGGACTGATGGGCACTGATATGTGGCACTGATAGGTGGCACTGCTGGGCACTGCTGGGCGTCACTGATGGGCATTGGTACATGACACTGATGGGCACAGATATGTGGCACTGAGGTGCAGCACAGTGTGTGCAAGGCAGATTGTGGGCACTGACAGGTGGCACTGTGGGCACTGATAGGTGGCACTGTGGGCACTGATGGGTGGCACTATGGGCACTGATGGGTGGCACTGATGGGTGTCACTTTTTGGCATATTTTTGGTGGCACTGGCAGGGGGCAGGTGGGCACTGATGAGCTGTCCCCAGCTCACCGTGATCGGGACTGATGTCCCGATCACGGCCGCCGGTGATCGGCTTTTTTTTTCTCCTCGCGCTGTCAGCGGGAGGAGGAAAAAAAGCCGATTACCGGCTGTGTTGTGATCACATGATCAGCTGTCATTGGCTGACAGCTGATCATGTGGTAAGGGGTCGGGATCGACCCCCTTGCTCCGATCCGTGATCAGGCGAGTCTCATAGACTCGCTGGTCAGGGGGCGCGCAGGCTGCTCGTGCACGGGACGGCAAAGCAGGTCCGCGCTATAGCCGTCATTCGGCTATAGCGTAGACTCAAGAAGTTAATCAGCTGGGTATAAAACACTGCCCTTACTTTGAGGGCTGGATCAGTTCTTTGTCTCTTGTATTGCCAAAGGTGCCTGGTTTCCTGTGTTCTTATTTTCAAGTTTCAGTGTTCCAAGACTGCCCCCGGCTTCTGTCCCTGGTTCTGTTCATTGTTAACTCTGACTTCTGGAATCCCTGACTATGGCTTCACCGACAATCCTTTGGTAAATTGTCAAGCCCCCCTGCTCAAATTCACAGCCCAGGTAGCCTTTTACCTTGTTACCGTGAGCTGTGTGTATTTGCAAGGGTGGGCATACATCTCTGCACTATGGACTCCAACTAAGGTAAGCCATTAAAGGCCGCAGCTAGCTGCCATAAACCCAGTATCCTCTTCTTTGGTGAGCGGTCTGTTTCAAGAAAAAGTGGTCTCTGTGGCAGATCCACCACAAGAGAACTTTTTATCTGTGGCGGGAGAAGGGCCCCCCTCCCACCTTGCTCTGGGGCCCTCTGCCGATTACCTGAGCTGTTAGTAGCGGCGGAGGTGATCGGATCCTTCTTCTGACCTGACATGGAGATAAGTGAGGGTAAGAGGGCCCCCACCCATCGCCATATCAATGCATGGTGGAAGAGACATCAAAACATCACTTCCGCCAATAGCTCTTAACCACTTACCAACTGCTGCACACAGATTTATGTTGGCACAATGGCAGCTGTGAGCAAATGGGCATACCCGTACGTCCCCTTTAAGCGGCGGGGCTAGTAGGCACGCACCCGCTATGTACAGCATGACAGTGCCCACGGGACCGGTAGACTTGATGCCCGCCTGTTTCCCGGTGATCTATGTAAACAAGGCATTTCCCCGTTCTGCCTTGTGTCATGACAGAGATCACTGCTCCCTGCCATCGGGAGCAGTGATCGATGTCATGTAACTTGAAGCCCATCCCCCACAGTTAGAATCACTCCCTAGGACACACTTAACCCCTTCATCGCCACCTAGTGGTTAACCCCTTCCCTGCCAGTGTCATTTACACAGTAATCAGTGCATTTTTATAGCACTGATTTCTGTATAAATGATAATGGTCCCAAAATAGTGTCAAACGTGTCTGAGGTGTCTGCCATAATGTCGCAGTCCTGATAAAAAAAATCGCAGATCGCTGCCATTACTAATAAAAAATAATAATTCATAATAAAAATGCCATAAAACTATCCCCTATTTTGTAGATGCTATAATTTTTAGGCAAACCAATCAATATACAGTTATTGCGATTGTTGTTACTTTTTTTAAAACAAAAATATGTAGAAGAATGCATATCGGCCTAAACTGAGGAAAAAAAATCTTTTTTATATATATATTTTTGGGGATATTTATTATAGCAAAAAGTAAAAAATATAGCTTTTTTTTTAAATTGTCTCTTTTTTTGTTTATAGCGCAAAAAATGTTAAAAAACAGTGTAAAAATAAAAGGTAAAATTAATTAAAAAAAAACATTTTTTAAACGCATACATGAGTAGCGCCCACATATGAAAACGGTGTTCAAACCACACATGTGAGGTATCGGCATCAGTGGCGGCTGGTGAAGTTTTAAGATGGGGGGGCGCTAGACCACGCCCACCCTTTTGACCCATCCCACTTCTCATAAGCCCCACCCATTATAGAATCCACCAACTCCGTCCCCTGTAGTACATCATATACAAGGCTCTACAGTATACACAGGGCCCTATACTTCATATACCAGGCTCTACGTTATAGACAGGGCTCTGTACATCATATACCAGGCTCTACATTATACACAGGGCCCTATACTTCATATACCAGGCTCTACATTATAGACAGGGCTCTGTACATCATATACCAGGCTCTACATTATAGACAGGGCTCTGTACATCATATACCAGGCTCTACATTATACACCAGGTTCTAATGACACATCAATATGTCTGACAGCCCAGCCACACTCCTCGTTCACCAGAGAAAAAAAAACAGGAAACACAAAAAAGGTGCTCGGGAAACAGCAATAGGCAGAGGTCACCGCAGACAATGAAGTACAAGAAAGCCTAATAAAATAAAACAAATACAGTCATCACATTTAGTGACTGCAATAATGCAATATCTTACATGTTTTCCTTTGGTGGTGGGATCAGAGGGATGGTGATGATCAGAGACAGAAGGATGGAGGTGGGGTGGGGAGTTGGATCAGTGGTGGGTGGGATGGGATCAGGGACAGAGGGGTGGATCAGGGACAGAGGGATGGATCAGGGACAGAGGGGTGGATCAGGGACAGAGGGGTGGATCAGGGACAGAGAGATGGTGGGTGGGATGGACCAGGGACAGAGAGATGGTAGGTGTGATGGATCAGGGACAGAAGGACGGTGGGATGGATCAGGGACAGAGAGATGGTGGGTGGGATGGATCAGGGACAGAGAGATGGTGGGTGGGATGGATCAGGGACAGAGAGATGGTAGGTGGGATGGATCAGGGACAGAAGGACGGTGGGATGGATCAGGGACAGAGAGATGGTGGGTGGGATGGATCAGGGACAGAGGGATGGTGGGTGGGTGGGATGGATCAGGGATCAGGGACAGAGAGCTGGTGGGTGGGATGAATCAGGGACAGAGGGATGGTGGGTGGGATGGATCAGGGATCAGGGACAGAGAGATGGTGGTTGGGATGAATCAGGGACAGAGGGATGGGTGGGTGGGATGGATCAGGGACAGAGGGATGGTGGGTGGGATGGATCAGGGATCAGGGACAGAGAGATGGTGGTTGGGATGAATCAGGGACAGAGGGATGGGTGGGTGGGATGGATCAGGGACAGAGGGATGGTGGGTGGGATGGATCAGGGATCAGGGACAGAGAGATGGTGGTTGGGATGAATCAGGGACAGAGGGATGGTGGGTGGGATGGATCAGGGATCAGGGACAGAGAGATGGTGGTTGGGATGAATCAGGGACAGAGGGATGGTGGGTGGGATGGATCAGGGATCAGGGACAGAGAGATGGTGGTTGGGATGAATCAGGGACAGAGGGATGGGTGGGTGGGGGGAGGCTTCATATGGGCTGTGTGTTTCACAAGAGCCTCCACTGGTTATAACTGGTTAACCAGTGGCCAGCGTAAGTGTTGCTGCCTGCATTATCTACTTCTGTAGACATGCATGTGAGAATTACTATATATTAGAGAGGATCATTTCACTTCTTCATCTTTTATCAATCCACAAGCACAAGGTTATCCACAGAGGAAAATCCATTGTTAACTTTCATAGCTGAGCTTATTAAATAAGTGAGTGCAAAAGGCAATCATTATGTGCGGTAGCTTGAAACTGCCAGTTAGAGTTCATCTTCCAATGATGCTGATCGTCAGTGCTGCCCGTGTAAAGCCTCCCCCTCCATCCATCCTGTAGCTCTGCCCCCCTCCTGTGGATTTCCAGCAATTCTAACCTTGTTTTTTCATAGTGCAGCAGGCCAGCAGCAGTTCACATTCCTCTGCTCCTCCGCTCGGTGCGCTGATCCGACAGGGGAAGACCGGAAGTGACGACTAACTAGTCTGTCACTCAAACCCATAGCATTGTAAACCTATGGGCGCCGGGCGGATGCAGATCGGCATTTGTACTAGCGCCACAAGGCGGGTTAAAACCCCGCAAATGAAGCGCCGCGTCTGCAATCTTGTGATTGCGTTGACGTGGCGTCTTCACATAGTGCACTGTGTCCAGCGCTGCACTGTATCCGGCGCGCGTACACAGTGCACTTAAGGACTTTTTTTCATTTTTTTTTTTTTAAAGGGCCATTTCCAAAAAAAAATATATTTTTTTTTTCATTTTTTTTTTTTTTTTTCGTGACTGCCTGGAGGGGGGGCGGCGCCCGGGCGCCCCCTATGGACGGGCCGCCACTGATCGCCATGATTGGTAAAGCGAAAGAAATAATTCTAGCTCCAGACCTCCTCTGTAACTCAAAATATGTAACCTGTAGCATTTTTTAAATGTCGCCTATGGAGAGGAGAAAGTTTGTCGCCATTCCACGAGCAGATCCAATTTTGAAGCGTGACATGTTGGGTATCAATTTACTCAGCGTAACATTATCTTTCCCAACATCCCAAAAATTGGACTAACTTCAAAAAAATTTATTTTTTCCCAAAAAAGTGCACTTGTAAAACAGCTGCGCAAATACGGTGTGACAGAAAGCATTGCAACGACTGCCATTTTATTCTCTTGGGTGTTAGAAAAAAAAATGTATAATGTTTGGGGTTTGTATAATGTTTGGTAATTTTCTAGCAAAAAAAACAGTTTTTAACTTGTAAACAACAAATCTCAGAAAGAGTTTCAGTCCTTAGGGGGTTAAAAAAAGGGCCCAAATACATCCCTGGGAATTACAGACCAGTTAGACTAACATAAATAGTATGTAAGCTCTTGGAGGGGATGATAAGGGGACTATATTCAAGATTTTAGTAATGAAAACAATATCATTAGCAGTAATCAGCATGGATTCATGAAGAATCGTTCTTGCCAAACCAATCTATTAACATTCTATGAGGAGGTGAGCTGCCATCTAGATTAACCACTTGACCACTGGGCACTTAAACCCCCTTAATAACCAGACCAATTTTCAGCTTTCGGTGCTCTCACATTTTGAATGACAATTACTCAGTCATGCAACACTGTACCTATATGAAATTTTTGCCTTTTTTTCACACAAATAGAGCTTTCTTTTGGTGGTATTTATTTTTTATTATCAAATTTTATTAGATTTAAAAGAAGTCAATTCCACATAGTATTACATTTGCAACTTCTTATTTACATAAACCATCCCCCCCCCCAAAAAAAAATGTAGTCCCCTCTGCCCCTCCCGTCGCCCCCTCCCCCCCCTCACCCCATCCTCTCCGCCACCCCCACAAAATCATATTATTCAATCTCTATTGAGTAGAGCTCCCATTTTCTCAATTTTTCCCTGAATTCCTCCTTTCTATTTTTGACTATATATATCCATCTCTCTGCCTCCATTATCCTATCCACTTCTTTCTTCCATTCTATTAAAGTTGGTCGTGTGGTTTGTCTCCATAATCTGGGTATTAGTAATTTTGCCACGTTTAGTAAATATGGTCTTATACTATCCTTGTATGTTCTAACTGATGTCATTGTCCCTTGGAATAAGAAGTTTAGAGGCGTTAACTCTATCACTTCCGGGGATAGCCTTTCTATCCAAGGGGCAATTTCCTGCCACTATCCCTTAATCAAGGGACACAGCCACCTTATGTGGAGAGGGGTACCCCTCTGCCCACACCCTCTCCAACACTTGGCATCTGCTGTTGGATAAATCTGTGCCAGTTTTGTTGGAGTCCGATACCACCTAGTCAGAAATTTATATGACATTTCCTGGATTTGTGAGCTTATAGATGTATGGTATGTAGATTTAAAAAGATTTTTAATTTGGGTCGATGTAAAGCTGTGTTTTAATTAGCTTTCCCATTCTCTAATATAATATAATATAATTTTGTATTTTTCTTGGTCCCAAGCACTAATGTGTGCATTTGTGATAATAGGTGGCCAGCCCTGATCATCTAATTGGTGGTATTTAATCACCGCTGGGTTTTTTTTTTTTTTTGCGCTATAAAAGAAAAAAGACCAAAAATTCTGTAAAATGCATTTTTCTTTGTTTCTGTTATACAATTTTGCATATTAGTAATTTCCCAAGGCATCTTTCAGGACAGCACCTGAGAGATAGTGATTCCTCCCTCATCCTTAGGAAACACCTTCTTCCTCCAAACTTTAAAGGGAGGCACCTCCCTACCACATCTCAGTTATTGTGTTTCCTCCGGCCCGGAGGGAACATCTTTTTGGGAGGGAGTCAAGGTCTCTTGGGTGCTCCTGAGGGGCCCTTACCTTTTTTTCCTCCTCTAGGGACCCACTGTCCTCCCTACCTACCCAGGCCTCAGCAGCGGTAGCAAGCGGGCTCCTCTTCTCCTCTTAGTGCTCGGAGAGAGCCGAAGATTTGGTGGCCCGCACGATCACAGGAGCGTCAGCGCGCATGCGCCGCCGCCATGTTCTTTCGACGGTCGCGCTAGGAAACGACAGAGAGGGTCACTGAGTTGCCAAAAACGTAGTTTCTGGTGTGGACGCAGGGGGAAGGAGGGAGGACAGGAGCTGGTGCCTATTTCCGCTTCCGGCCTGGTGCAGATGCATTATGGGAGTCCGGAGGCGGCGTGTGAAGCCACAAGTGGAATACTGCACACCTGCTATGGAAGAGTCAGCGTCTGCAGCAGTGGGGACAGGCACAGGCACCAGCAAAGTCCAGGTAGGAGGCAGCGGTTAAAGTCTGCCTTTTCTCCCATTTCTGGCTTTTGGTCTCTCTCTTTTTTCTTTCCCCCCTGGTGGCAAGGGGCCTGTCTGGGCACTAGAGGCTGACTGGTTTCTTCTTAGTGCACCTGTGTGGTGATCCTTATCAAAGCAGAGACTAGGTCTCACTAAGGGACCCCTGGTTTTTTTCCTTTTTGTCTTTTCTTCATAGGCTAAAAGCTCTGATCCAAAGAAGAGATGTCCTTCTTGCAGGGCCAAATTGGGAGAAAGTTGGAAGAAAACCCTATGCAGTGCCTGCATTACCGTATATACTCGAGTATAGGCCGACCCGAATATAAGCCGAGGCCCCCAATTTACCCCCAAAAAAACTGGCAAACTTATTGACTTGTGTATAAGCCGAGGGTAAGACATGCCTGTCCATCCCTGTGTGTGTGTCCGTCCATCCCTGTGTGTCCGTCCATCCCTGTGTGTCCGTCCATCCGTGTGTGTGTGTGTGTGTGTGTGTGTGTGTGTGTGTGTGTGTGTGTGTGTGTGTGTGTGTGTGTGTGTGTGTGTGTGTGTGTGTGTGTGTGTGTGTGTGTGTGTGTGTGTGTGTCCAGCCTACCTGTGTCCTGAGCCTTTGTCCCGAGCCTCCGTCCCGTGCCGAGCCTCCTTGCCTCCGTGCCTCGCCTCCGTGCCTCGCCGCCGTGCCTCGCCGCCATGCCTTGCCTCCGGTCCCGTCCCGTCCCGTCCCGTGCCGTGCCGTCCTGTGCCTTGCCTCCGTCCCGTGCCCTCTTCGTTCGTCGGCGGCCATTGTAAAATTCAAAAGCTGCGCCGCCGCCTTCGCCTGTGATAGGCGGAACACTGAATTTCCCAGCAGCCTGTGTTCCGCCTATCACGTACATCGTATCATCCTCGTCCGTAGTACGAGGATGATACGAAGTCCGTGATAGGCGGAACACAGGCTGCTGGGAAATTCAGTGTTCCGCCTATCACAGGCGAAGGGGGAGCCGGAGGCGCGGCTTTTGAATCAGAATGGCCGCTGTCTGTCTGCTCGACACGCTGATCGAGCGGGCAGACAGCGATGACTCGAGTATAAGCCGAGGGGGGCACTTTCAGCCTCAAAAAAGAGGCTGAAAATCTCGGCTTATACTCGAGTATATACGGTACTTCTTTAGTTAAAGAGGAATCAGCCTCTGTATGTGAAGATCTGATTGCCTCTGTAAAGAAGGAGCTATAAGCCACGATTCAGACTTTTCGTGACTCCTTAGTGAACCCATCTGCTAGTCAGGTCCTCAAACTGGAGGGATCTCAAGGCGATTGCCTTAGCTCTGGTGCCGTTTGCTCAGGATCTTCAGTCCCAGCATGTTCAGTTCCTAACAGACAATGCCACGGCGGTGGCCTATTTAAACAGGTAGGAGGGTACAAGGAGCAGGTTGCTCCAAGTACTGGCCCTGGAAATCCTTTGGTGGGCAGAAAGGCATTTGTTGTCGCTATCAGCAGTCCACCTAAAAGGGGATCTAAACAGGGTGGTGGATTTCCTAAGCAGGAACCCTATTCAGGAAGCGGAATGGTCTCTAAACCCAGAGGTTTTCGCAATGATTGCCGGGAAATGGGGGCTACCAAAGGTAGACCTGTTTCCCTCAAAAGAGAATGCCCAGGTTCTCCAATTTTCTCCCTGAACAGTCGCGACGGGTCGCTGGGGACAGATGCACTAGCATATCCATGGGAATTCCGTCTTTGCTACGCTTTCCCCCCATTTCAGTTAATTCCATTAATTTTAAGGAAAATTCAGAAGGAAAAGGTACCAGTCATACTAATCACGCCCTTTTGGCCAAAAAGGGCCTGTTTTTCAACCATTCTAGGACTGACAATCAAGCCTTGTTGGACATAGTACTTCCAACCTCCTGCGTTAACCCAGAAGGAGAGAAGGAGACCCTTTTCCACATGTTGGACGTCAGGAGGACTCTGTTGTGTTACTTAGAAAGGACAAAGCCTTTCAGACGTTCAGATTCACTGTTTGTACTTTTTTCAGGTAATAAAAAGGGTTTCCAGGCTTCTAAAGTTTCTTTAGCTAGATGGCTGAAATTATCTATCTCATAATCATATTCCCAAGCAGAGTTTTCCCCGCCAGCAGGGATTTGTGCACACTCAACCAGGGCTCTGGCGTCTACATGGGCAGAGAGAGCTGGTGCCACCCCTGAACAGATCTGCAAGGCAGCGACATGGTCGAGTTTTCACACATTTGTGAAACATTATAGGCTGGACCTCACATCTGCCAGTGATCAAGCGTTTGTCAGGAAGGTAATGCAAGCTGTTGTCCCGCCCTAAGGGGTAAGTATCTGTTATCCTCTCAGGTGCTGTCCTGAAAGATGCCTTGGGAAAAACCAAGTTAGACTTACCGGTAACTTGTTTTCCAGAAGTCTTTCAGGACAACAACATCCCGCCCTATTGTATTTTATTATGCTACGCTGTGACTAACGTATATGTTTATGTGTTCCAGCCGGGGCCGGAGGTTCTCTTCTAAAACTGAGGTGTGGTAGGGAGGTGCCTCCCTTTAAAGTTTAGAGGAAGAAGGTGTTTCCTAAGGATGAGGGAGGAGTCACTATCTCTCAGGTGCTGTCCTGAAAGACTTCTGGAAAACAAGTTACCGGTAAGTCTTTCTTTTTTTTTCTTTTAATTTATTTTGGCCGAAATTTATACCACTACATATCTTTGGTAAAAATAACCCAAATCGGTATATATTATTTGGTCTTTGTGAAAGTTATAGTCCACAAGCTATGGTGCCAATCTCTAAAAATTGATCACACCTGAAGTACTGACGGCCTATCTCTTTTCTTGAGACCCTAACAAACCAGGAAAGTACAAATACCCCCCAAATGACTACTTTTTGGAAATTAGACATCCCAAGGTATTTAGTAAGATGCATGGTGAGTTTTTTGAAGTTGTAATTTTTTCCCACAATTCTTTGAAATATCAAGATTTTCTTTTCTTTTTTTTTCACAAAATTGTTATATTAGCAGGTTATTTCTCACACACAGCATACGCATAGCACAAATTACACCCCAAAACACATTCTACTACTCCTCCGGAGTACGGCAATACCACATGTGTGAGACTTTTCCACAGCGTGGTCACATACCGAGAACCAACATGCAGGGAGCACCATCAGGTGTTCTAGGGACATAAGTTTCAAATCTAATTTGACTACCTATTACACTTTTGTGAGGCACTGTAGTGGCCTTGATGGGGCATGGATGAGCATGAATGGGGATAAATCAGCATTAATGGGGATGGATGAGCCGTGGATGGAGATGGCTGAGCATGAATGAGTATGGCCGGGTATGGCTGAGTATGGATGGGTACAGATGGGATGGCTGAGTATGGATGGGTATAGATGGGATGGCTGAGTATGGCTGGGTATGACTGAGTATGATTGAGTATGGCTGGGTACGGCTGAGTATGGATGGGTATGGCTAATTATGGATGGGGGTGGATGGGATGGCTGAGCATGGATGGATGGATGAGTATTGCTGAGGATGGATGGATGGGTATGCAGAGTATGGATGGGTATGCAGCATATGCAGAGTATGAATGAGTATTTAGAGTATGCAGAGTATGGATGGGTAGTCAGAGTATGCAGAGTATGGATGGGTAGTCAGAGTGTGGCTGGGTATGGAGAGTGTGGCTCGGTATGGAGAGTGTGGCTGGGTACGAAGAGTATGGATGGGTGAGCATGGATGGATGGATCGATGGGCACTACACATGTAGCCCACAGCACTGTTGGCACCGATCTCTCCCCTCTCCACTCGCACTGGACGGAGAGGGGAGGGAGGAACCGGAAATCGCGCCGGTTTGTTTACATGTGATCGCTCCGTCATTTGACAGAGTGATCATGTGGTAAACGGCCCCAACCAGTGGCCGTTCACTGTGATCCGGTGATGTCACGGAAGTTCTTAGGTGCAGGTCCAGGGGGCGCTCGACAGCAGAATTCTGGGAGGACGTCACTGTACGCCCTCCCAGAGTTAATAAACTGCCTTGTAGCCGTCATTCGGCTATGGGCCGGTTATTAAGCGGTTAAGGAAGGCCCGTAGACATGGTGTATCTGGATTTTGCAAAAGCATTTGACACAGTTCCACATAAACGTTTACTGTACAAAGTAAGGTTGGCATGGACCATAGGGTGAGTACATGGATTGAAAACTGGCAACAGGGGCGAGTTCAGATGGTGGTGATAAATGGGGAGTACCCAGAATGGTCAGGGGTGGAAAGTGGGGTCCCCCAGGGTTCTGTACTGGGACCAATCCTATTACATTTTTTCATAAACGACCTGGAGAATGGGGTTAACAGTTCAATCTCTATATTTGCGGACAATACTAAGTTAAGCAGGGAAATAACTTCTCCACAGGATGTGGAAACAACTTAATGGGGTGGGCAACTACATTGCAAATGAGATTTTAATGTGGAAAAATGTAAAATAATGCATTTAGGTATCACAAATATGAATGCAATCTGTACACTGGGGGAATCAAAGATGGAAAAGGGACCTGGGGGTCCTAGTAGATAATAGGCTCAGCAATGGTATGCAATGCCAAGCTGCTGCTAACAAAGCAACAGAATATTGGCATGCATTAACCCTTTCATGACTAAGCCTATTTTTGACATTTGGTGTTTACAAGTTAAATACATATTTTTTGCTCGAAAATTACTTGGAACCCCCAAACATATTATATATATATATATATATATATATATATATATATATATATATATATATATATATATATATATATATATATATATATAATATTTTTTAGCAGAGACTCTAGAGAATAAAACAGCGATTGTTGCAATATTTTATGTCACACGGTATTTGCGCAGCGGTGTTTTAAACGCAACTTTTTGGCAAAAGGGTCACCTTTCATGAATTAAAAAAAAACGAAACAGTAAAATTAGCCCAATTATTTTGCATAATGTGAAAGATAATGTTACGCTGAGTAGATACCAAACATGTCACACTTTATAATTGCATGCACTCGTGGAATGATGACAAACTACGGTACCTAAAAATCTCAATAGGCGACGCTTTAAATTTTTTTTCTGGTTACCAGGTTAGAGTTACAGAGGAGGTCTGACGATCGCGGTGATACCTCACATGTGTGATTTGAACACTGTTTACATACAGTGGTGTGAAAAAGTGTTTGCCCCCTTCCTCATTTCCTGTTCCTTTGCATGTTTGTCACACTTAAGTGTTTCGGAACTTCAAACCAATTTAAACAATAGTCAAGGACAACACAAGTAAACACAAAATGCAATTTGTAAATGAAGGTGTTTATTATTAAAGGTGAAAAAAAATCCAAACCATCATGGCCCTGTGTGAAAAAGTGATTGCCCCCCTTGTTAAAACATACTATAACTGTGGTTGTCCACACCTGAGTTCAATTTCTCTAGCCACACCCAGGCCTGATTATTGCCACACCTGTTCACAATCAAGGCATCACTTAAATAGGAGCTGCTTGACACAGTAAGGCCCACCAGAAGATCCTTAAAAGCTACACATCATGCCGAGACCCAAAGAAATTCAGGAACAATTGAGAAAGTAATTGAGATCTAATAGTCTGGAAAGGGTTATAAAGCCATTTCCAAAGCTTTGGGAATCCAGCGAACCACAGTGAGAGCCATTATCCACAAATGGCGAAGACATGGAACAGTGGTGAACCTTCCCAGGAGTGGCCGGCCGCCCAAAATTACCCCAAGAGTGCAGCGACGACTCATCCAAGAGGTCACAAAAGACCCCACAACAACGTCCAAGGAACTGCAGGCCTCACTTGCCTCAGTTAAGGTCAGCGTTCATGCCTCCACCATCAGGAAAAGACTGGGCAAAAATGGCCTGCATGGCAGAGTTCCAAGGAGAAAACCACTGCTGAGCAAAAAGAACATCAAAGCTCGTCTCAATTTCTCCACAACACATCTTGATGATCCCCAAGACTTTTGGGACAACATTCTGTGGACCGATAAGACAAAAGTGGAACTCTTTGGAAGGTGTGTGTCCAAGTATATCTGGCGTAGAAGGAACACTGCATTTCATAAAAAGAACATTATACCAACAGTAAAATATGGTGGTGGTAGTGTGATGGTCTGGGGCTGTTTTGCTGCTTCAGGACCTGGAAGACTTGCCGTGATAAAAGGAACTATGAATTCTGCTGTCTACCAAGAGATCCTGAAGGAGAATGTCCGACCATCTGTTTGTGTACTCAAGCTGAAACGAACTTGGGTTCTGCAGCAGGACAATGATCCTAAACACACCAGCAAGTCCACCACCGAATGGCTGAAGAAAAACAAAATGAAGACTTTGGAGTGGCCTAGCCAAAGTCCTGACCTGAATCCTATTGAGATGTTGTGGTATGACCTTAAAAAGGCCGTTCATGCTCGAAAACCCTCTAATGTAACTGAATTAGGACAATTCTGCAAAGATGAGTGGGCCAAAATTCCTCCGGGACGCTGTAAAAGCTTCATTGCACGTTATCGCAAACGCTTGGTTGCAGTTGTTGCTGCTAAGGGTGGCCCAACCAGTTATTAGGTTTAGGGGGCAATCACTTTTTCACACAGGGCCATGATGGTTTGGATTTTTTTTCACCTTTAATAATAAACACCTTCATTTACAAATTGCATTTTGTGTTTACTTGTGTTGTCCTTGACTATTGTTTAAATTGGTTTGATGTTCTGAAACACTTAAGTGTGACAAACATGCAAAGAAACAGGAAATGAGGAAGGGGGCAAACACTTTTTCACACCACTGTATGCGGGTGCGACTTCCGTATGAGTTTTCTTTGCTGCGCGAGCTCGTGGTGACGGGGGGGGGGGGGGGGGGGGGGCTTTAAAATGTTTTTATTTTATTTATTTTAAAATTAATTGTTTTTAAAAAATAAAAATAAAATTGATCACTTTTATTGCTGTCACAAGGCATGTAAACATCCCTTGTGACAGTTAGCCCACGTACACACGGTTGGAGATTTTGGCAACCGAATCCGTCGGATTTAGTCCGACGGATTGTGTCCGAAACTGTTGCATACACACGGTCGGGCCAAATTGTCTGATTTCGCGGTTGTCAAGAACGCGGTGACGTAAGCTGTATACGGCGGGACTAGAAAAGGGAAGTTCAGCTCCACGTCCGGCACCCTTTGGGCTCCTTCTGCTGATCTCGTGTCTATCGCGTGTTAGTAGAAGTTTGGTGATAGACGATTCGTGCTTTTCAGATTTGTGATTCAGATCGCTACAGCTCTTCAGTTTCTGCTTGTCGGTGCGTATCTGATAATCAGTGCATGCAGTCAGTAAGTATTTGTTGATCATTATGGACTATATCTTTGTATAGTACGCTTTGAAAGGCAGTTCTTATTCTCTGCTTGCTTCTGCTATTCGGGTCGTTCTTTCAGGCTTTGCTGTTTATCTGTGCTTTCTGGTGTCCGTTCTGACCAACCAACCGTTTTCAAACCATGTTTCCTCTACGTACTCATCGTAGAGTTTCTGCTGTGCAGGGGCTTCGTGTTGGGGTTGCTACTTTGACACAAGCCCGGTCCATGAACGGGGAGGGGAAGCGTTTGTGGACCAAGAATTGGTTGCGCCAGCATGACCAGTTCTCGCACATGCCTTTGCTCCGTGAGATCCAGGAGAATAATCCTGATAATTTCAGGAATTATCTCCGGATGACGGAACCCGTTTTTCACCGTCTGCTGGCTTTGCTGACCCCTTATATCATCAGGCAGGATACCTGCATGCGGCAAGCCATCACTCCGGAGCAGATGCTCATCGCCACGTTGCGCTACTTGGTGACTGGGAGAAGCCTTCAGGACCTCAAGTTCTCTACAGGCATCTCCCCCCAGGCTCTGGGGATCATTATTCCAGAGACCTGTTCTGCCATCATTCAGGTCCTGCAGAAGGACTATATGAAGGTAAGTGTTATCCTTTAACATCACATTCTATGTATTTCATGATTGCTAATGTCTTGAATTTCTTTCCTCATTCTCTAATTACCATCATTGCAATATGCTCTAATTTATATGCTGTGCCCCTTTGTCCTCAGGCATATTTGCCTCACTAACTTCCCCACCATGCTCTTCTTGGCACATAAAACTAGAGTCTAGTCACTTAATTTCTTTTGTCAGCTCCATAGTATTGCTTTACCCTAAACACCCCCTAAAATGTCTACAAATGTGATGTGTGTGCTTCAATTCATGCAGAGTGTTTTTTTTTTCTTTTTTTTTGGGGGGGGGGGGGGGGGGGGTTGTGCCAAACTCATTAGGAACACCCCTCCCCCCAACTGCTAGCTTAGCTGATAGCAATCCTCTATCTGTTGCCTTTACCAAACTCAATACACACTAGGGATGAGCTTCGTGTTCGAGTCGCCCGTTCGGTGAATTCCGAACGTTATGGGCCGTTCGCACCAAATTCGTGTGGCGCTCACGGCCCACAATGCACTGCGATGGCGCAGTGCATTGCTGGCTCATGATTGGCCAAGCATGCACTTTGACCCCGCACGCTTGGCCAATCACAGCGCCGGCAGCGAGGAGAGCCATGATTGGCCACAGGCAGGATGCCTGTGGCCAATCATAGCTCAGGCTGTGTAGTACACGCCCCACACTATATAAGGCCGCCAGCGCGACGGCCTTGTGTAGTGTGTTGGCATCTGTAGCAGTTAATGGGTGTTCTGTGTACCTTCAACACAGTATACACCGATCGTTATCGGCCGATTTTTTGTTCTTGCTCTTCTGTAGTGGTTGTTGTCTGCGTGCCCTGACCGCAGTATACACCGCTATATTCACCTATATATCTAGCGATATATCTATCTTTTATAATAGAGCTGTCAGTCAGTGTTAGGAGATTGTGCGTGCTGTCTGCGTGCTCTGAACGCAGTATACACCGCTATATCCACCTATATAGCTAAATATCTTGCTCGTTTTAAATAGAGCTTTCAGTCAGTGTTAGGAGATTGTGCGTGCTGTCTGTGTGCTCTGAACGAAGTATACACCGCTATATCCACCTATATAGCTAAGTATCTTGCTCGTTTTAAATAGAGCTTTCAGTCAGTGTTAGGAGATTGTGCATGCTGTCTGCGTGCTCTGAACGCAGTATACACCGCTATATCCACCTATATAGCTAAATATCTTGCTCGTTTTAAATAGAGCTTTCAGTCAGTGTTAGGAGATTGTGTGTGCTGTCTGCGTGCTCTGAACGCAGTATACACCGCTATATCCACCTATATAGCTAAATATCTTGCTCGTTTTAAATAGAGCTTTCAGTCAGTGTTAGGAGATTGTGCATGCTGTCTGTGTGCTCTGAACGAAGTATACACCGCTATATCCACCTATATAGCTAAGTATCTTGCTCGTTTTAAATAGAGCTTTCAGTCAGTGTTAGGAGATTGTGCATGCTGTCTGCGTGCTCTGAACGCAGTATACACCGCTTTATCCACCTATATAGCTAAATATCTTGCTTGTTTTAAATAGAGCTTTCAGTCAGTGTTAGGAGATTGTGCGTGCTGTCTGCGTGCTCTGAAAAAGACGGACGGCAAAACAAATTATACAGGGGTGATAACCCTTCCCTATGTTTTCCAAAAAGCTTAAAAATAGTTTTTTTGACTGGAGCTACCCTTTAAAAATGTACCAGTAGAAAATTACAAACCGATTCAACTTAACACAACAAACCTACACAGTCCCTGTCTTGTTTGCACCGCCTGTATACTGCTGTTCTGAGTATATAGGGCCTGGGGGCCACACATATTTCCTTTTTTTAATATGGGTACGGGGTTCCCCTTAATATGCGTACAAGACCCAAAGGGGCTGGTAATGGGCAGGGAGGGCTACCCATGCCATTTTTCTCAATGATTTTCAACCATATTGCAGGAACCAGATATAACATTAAAACCGCAAGCAGCTTTAAATGATGTTATTTCCGTTAAATGTCATTTTGTGCAGGGACTGTTCTAAACACGGGAAACACGTGGCACTTCACAGGCATACTACAGACACCCCCCAGGCACCATATTTAAAGGAATATTTCACTTTTTTTGTATTTTAATCGTCATTAAAATCAGTGCTCCCGCCAAAACGGCAGTTTTTAAAAGTTTTTTCTGCATTGACCCATGTCCCCTGGGGCAGGAGCCAGGTCCCCAAACCCTTTTTAGGACAGTATCTTGCATATTAGCCGTTAAAATTAACACTTTTAATTTCGAACGTTCGAGTCCCATAGACTTCAATGGGGTTCTAACGTTCGTACGAATTTGGGGTCCGTTCGAAAGTTCTGGTGCGAACCGAACCGGGGGATGTTCGGCTCATCCCTAATACACACTATACCTACCTTTTTGATGCTCACATTTGTGGATGAATTCACCTAAGCATGTAGTGTAAGGGCCTGCCTCAATACTTTAAAAGTTTTTTTTTTTGCTTTTAACCTATTAATTATCTGGATATGTAATATGAGAATGTCAAAAAGTGCTTACATTTTGTTGAATTTTTGTTATTCTGACACTTCTTACCTGTCCGGTGGGCTGCCAATAGTGTAACTAAGGAGGGGCTTCCCAAAGTATCACATATTATTTAGCCATTCAGCTCTCAATCAAGTGGAGAGGGTTACCTGTCCTAAACATCCCCCCTCATTTTTTAGCAAGGGCCCATCAGGTGGGGGGGATGGGGGGGTGATGACTCTCATAAGGGTACATTAGACTTTAGGCTTTAAATACTCAGTTCCCAAAATGTTTAACTAATTTTGTCACAAAATGTTTGCGTGTAATCTGCTTGGAATGTTGATTGGTCAAATTAATAATTTTTGTTCTTGTTTGAATCCACAGTGTCCTTCAACGCCACAGGAATGGCAGACTGTGGCCTCCCACTTTGCCAGTTTGGGACTTTCCCAATTGTGGAGGAGCAATAGATGGGAAGCACGTCCGCATCGTCCCACCACCCAACTCGGGGTCATACTATTTTAACTATAAGGGGTTTCATAGTATCGTGATGTTGGCGGTGGTGTCTGCGACATATGAGTTTTTGTATGTGGACGTGGGGCAAAATGGATGGATGTCAGATGGTGGAGTGTTCTCACGGACGGAGTTCTACTGGCGTCTCCAGAGTGGCAGTCTGGGCTTGCCACCCCCAGAGGAGAATCAGGAAGGACTCCCGTTCGTCTTCGTCGCGGATGAGGCGTTTGCCCTGGGGAACCATCTGATGCGTCCTTTCCCCATGAGGACCCTCACCCCAGAGCAGAGGATTTTTAATTTACGCCTGTCCAGAGCCCGAAGAGTGGTGGAGAACACTTTTGGTATACTGGCCAGCTGGTTCCGCCTTTTTCTTACGCATATTCACATGGCAGAATACAAACTGAATCACATAGTGCTGGCGTGCTGTGTTCTTCACAATTATTTGAAAAAAGTTACTGCGAACTATGCGGTCTCAGTTGGCCAACAAAAAGCAGACTTAATGGACAATGCAGATAACCTCACGGGCCTTCACCATGCTCATCCTGGCTTGGCCCCCCAAAGCACCCGTGAGGTTAGAACACAATACATGGACTACTTTGTGGGTAGGGGGGCCATTGATATGCCAGACAATGTCTGAGCGGCATTTTATAAAAAATTTTTTATCTGAAACTCCTTAATTTACTGCTTGGCTTGGTTTTATGTGTCTCGTAGGTATAATTAGGTTTGGTCAAGTTGTGCCTTTTTCACCAACAGTGCAAACCCAAGTTCAGAGTGAGATGAGGGGACAGTCTCTTCTTAAGATAATGTTATTATGTTGTGGGTCTGCTACACACACACCTTCTTTTTTGGTAACTAATGTATGTAGTGCATTACTGACCCAAATCGTGCTCATTTTCAGCACCATGGCAGGAAAATGGCATGATTGTCAAAATTTACACATCACTGTGGGTGTTTTTTTAGTAAAGGCACATCCACTATGCACTACAAGTGCACTGCAAAAGTACACCTGAAACTGCCCTGGGAGTGCAAAGTGGAGTTGCCTTTATTAAATCACACTCCTTCTCAGCACAAACTTAAATTGTACTACAAATACATTTTTGTTGCCATGAAAAAAAAAGCCACACATTGTTGCTAATTGAACTGTTTAATCCAACCACATTCACATGTGCGTTTTGAAAAGGTTTGTACAACCAACCAAGAAATGGTGTGTTTCCAAAACTTAGTTTATTCAAAATGTGGTTTAATTGTTGTTTTTCTGTAAACAGGCATGTATCTAACTGTAAAATACAGAACACAGGAACTTACAAAGTTCCGCTTTGAAACATGAAGACAATATCAGACATGAGTATGTACAAACTGGTCTGATCTTGCTTTCATCACATGGGGTGCCACTCCAGAAAAATCCAAATTTGGAAGATGCACACAGTGTGTCAACATGAGCTATCTCCCATCATGGGGGATCAATGTACATGCTTTGGGGCTGCAACCACTTCATCTCAGACACTAAACACAAAACACATACATTGATCCCCCATGATGGGAGATAATGCATGTTTACACACTCTGTGCATCTTCCAAATGTCGAATTTGGAGAAATACAACATTTTGTTAGTACAATTCCAAAAATAAGACCCTATCTAGTTTGGGGTGTTTCACACTCTCCCCAAAACATCAATGATGTTTTTCAAATTTAAATTAACATCATTGATGTTTTGCAGGATATGTTCCCAATTCCCATTGCACCCCATTATCTCCCCCCGATCTGGGCACTTTCACTGGTAAAACGGAAATCATCTTCCACATCACCTACAAAACAAAACAAAAAAAACATGTAATATAAATATGGTGACATACATTGATGAGCTTACTGGAAGCTGTGTTCTCCGACACTCCCCTGTTGTGGTGACAATTTGCCCAACCTGCATGATCTCTCCTTCCTCCTCCTCCTCCTCCTGCTCCTCTGTTTGTGCTTTTGGAAGTTGTCCTTCTTTGTGAGGGGTGGGGTCCCTGGTGTCCTCATACTTGCCGAGTCTTCTCTCCCCTATGATATGTAGAAAAAATAAAAAATGAACACACAGAGTGAAAAATTAACAATATGAAACATTGTTTGGAAGTGTTGTTCAATTGTTTATTTTGGCCGAGCTTCAAGGTCATAACATTATTGGGGACACTGTGTTCAGCTAGAATACTTACCGGAAGAACGATGTTTCCTATGAACGAATGAAACCATGAACTTGAAAGTGGCCATTTTAAAATGCACAACATGAACTCAAAGCACATGGAGCAGTATGCAAGCAATAATAATCATATGAACACACGACAACTACTTACTTTTGGCAAGAACACTCTTGATCCTTATGTACTGCTCGTGCTCCCTCAGTTTCAGGTCTGACCAGCGTTTTCTCAGTTGATCCATGGATCGGTGTACCCCAAAATTAGGCAGAAGACACTTCACAACTTTATTCATGATCTTGGCCTTTCTGATATTTGGGTTTGGGTAAGGTCCATACTTCCCATCATAGTCGGTCCTGTTCAATATGTCGACCATCTCCAACATCTCTCCAAAAGACATATTTGCGGCCTTAAATCTTGTCTTCCTGGATCGGGACGTTTCAGGCTCCGGCCTTTCCTCACCCTCCTCCTCGTTAGTGTAATTATTAGTGCGCACCTGTGTTCTCTCTGCCATGTGCTCTCCCCACTGCGCCGGAAGTGAAGGGGCGGGGAATAGTCTGGAAAGAACGTCAGGGGCGGGCGGAGTTGCACGCATGCGCACTGTATATAAAACGTAACACACGTGTGTCGTCCGTACGATCTGTGAACAGAGGGAGAAGCTGAGGCGACGAACGCGCAAATGAAGGTAACATTTTGAACTTGGCACATCACTAGGCTACACTGCTTCTAGATTGGGGCCTGCATTAGTGGAGTTTAGCCTGACATTAGGGTTTGTCTTGTGTTGTGTCTTGCAGACATGGACAGGTTTAATGACTACAGCTTCCTCCCTCTATTCATCGATAAATATCGAGACATGCCAGTCCTGTGGCAAAACACCCACCCTTTCTATAGTAGCAGACCAAAGAGGAAGGCAGCACTGTTGGAACTGGTTGAGTTTGTGAAGACGGTGGTCCCCAGGGCAGATGACAAATATATCAAAAAGAAAATTGGGAACCTCAGGAGTACATATATGAAGGAGAGGAATAGGGTGCTGAAGTCCATGAAATCTGGAGCTTCAGCAGCTGAGGTTTATGTTCCCACCCTGTGGTATTATGACAGGATGAATTTTCTGGCAGACCAGGCTGAGGCCAGAGAATCCCTCTCTACTCTTCCTTCCACACGTCCTATGCTCCATTCCATACCTGATGAGTTTTCCGACGCCCAACCTGGGCCTTCCACTCAGGAAGAACTGGAGGAGCCCAGCTTAAGCCAGGTATAGTATTGTTGTACATATTTGTGGAGTCAAAATGAATGATGTTAACTTGATTTGTGATCACTAATTGGTGAGTTTAGAAAGTGTTTCACATATCAATAGACAGTAGTGGCCAAAACCTTTGGGACAAGAAAGAAAAATGCTGGGCTCAGAATGATAGTCTTTTCTATTGGTTAACAATTTGCAACAGTGTTGATGTGAAAATTGTGTGTGTTTGATGAACCAAAAACTCAAACTATGTCCTTTTTTCATACACAGGAAGAACTCAGCCAGGACCAGGAGGGTGTGGAATGCAGCAGCCAGGAGGCGGCTGTGGAAAGTGGCAGCCAGGAGGAGGCGGGGGTAAGCGGCAGCCAGGCGGTGGGCAGCCAAAGTAGCCTCATCGAATGCCAGGTCCCTCCCCTCCGCCTTCCACGCAGAAGGGCGAGAAAGGGGGGGAATGTTGAGGAGTCGGCCCTGAGGCTGATTGGTGAGGCTTCTGCGGCACTCCAAGCAAAACCAACCTACCAAGAGGCCTTGGCCGCCTTGTTTGTATGCAAGCTTGAGAAAATGGAGCAGGGGCAACAGATCTTGTGTGAGCAGGTTATTATACAAACCCTCAACACGGGTCTGTTGGGCCAAATGACACCAGAAACACACTTGTGTAATTTGGCCCATGCCCCTGCTCCTCCTCCTCCTCCTTCTGCCACACCTCCAGCACCACAGCCACAGCCTGGAAGGAAGCGTGGAAGGAAGACCAGAGTGTGATGACCTGGGTTCAGTCTGGTGTGCCAGAAGATGCAGCCTGTTGTAGTACCACAGCCTGGGAACATAGATGTCATCTGCTGCTGTTCCGGGTTTCATGGACTTCAGGACCAGACTTCTCTCCCTCAGATATGTACTCCTCAGGCCACCAATTTTTGCGTTGAAATATTTGATGTGTGACCTGGGGGCCAAAGGCTTCACAAATCTCCCCAGTTTCAACATTGCTGCCTCCCTCTTTATCTGTTACTGACACCGAAATAATGGTATTTTTTGTTTGGATGAAATACTTGCGTATGTGTTTTCCTTCCAAAAGGCCAGTTTACTCTATGCATTAAGATAAAAACTTTCAGTGTGCAGCAGCCCCCTTCAGCCCCCCTAATACTTACCTGAGCCAAATCTCGATCCAGGAGTGCCTCGGCCAGCCAGTAATCTTCCTTCTGATTGGCAGAGACACAGCAGAGGTGCCATTGGCTCTCACTGCTGTCAATCAAAGTCAGTTAGCCAATCAGGAGGGAGGGGGTGGGGCCAAACAGTAGCTCCATGTGTGAATGGACACACGGAGCTGCGGCTTGGTTCGGGTGCCCCATAGCAAGCTTGTGTCCTCCTTAAGCTGGCCATACACCTATAGATTATCTGCAGATTTTCTATGGTTAGATGGAAAAAGTGGGAGATTCCTTCATCCACACAATTTAGTGAACATGGAGAAATCTGTTGCACTTTTTCCATCTAACCATAGAAAATCTGCAGATAATCTATAGGTGTATGGGCAGCTTTAGGGGGATTCATGCTCTCTATTTGTCTCTATTTTTCTCTATATGTCCTGTGAAAGCATAAATTTTGTCTGGAGTTGTCCCCAGAACAGGAATATTGGGGAAATCTTCCAATTGAGACCTAGGGGCCCCATGAGATTCCCTTAAAGTGTTCCTAAACCCAGGACCCTGTATTCACTATGTGTGGTCTCCCACAGTACACAGAACATGGAAATTAAATTATTTTAGTAAACTGCTAAATATCTTTTCTCATCAGCAGTATATAGGAGTCTTGTGACTTCTATCAGTGTCTGGTTAAAGCTTGTAGGAGTAGTTTTCATTCTCCTCTGACTGTCCTATGAGGCAGCAGGTCCCCAGACCCTATGCCTGGACAATGCTGATTGGACCTGTGCTGATCATGTGTACCCTCCCAATAAAGAAAAAACTCTCTGCATTACACACCAAACTGAGCTTGGGCTCTGTCTTAACAGGAGATGGATTGGGGATAGCGGAAGAAAGGGAGGATCAAAGAAGACAAGATCAAACAGCCTTTTTACACAATGCGGATGATTAACCCCCTAGAATCCACCATGAGTAAAAGATGCATGCTTTACTGCATATACACACTGATTTTACTGTTGTGGGTTTATTAACACTTTAATTTGCATCGATTTACTCTCACTTCCTATATTGGCTATGCATCAAGAAGTGAAGGGAAATCCCCCCAATGAAATACAAATGGCAACAAAAATAAAAATAAAACTTGACAGGGGTTATAGCCCCACCTCCCTTGGTCAATCCAAAATGAAAAACAAGTTTTGCCTTTGGTTCTCCTTTAAGGCTGGTCATTAGCATCAAGGACAAGCAGACATGCAGTCAAAATCAAGCAGTTCACAGTGTTGTCTGTTCATACTGTCCTTAAACACAAATGTGTGCTTGCTCATAGCAATGATGGTGAACATAGGCGTGTGCAGCCTACTGCATTAGGGTGTGCACCCTTAAAGCTCAAATGCACGTGTGTGTGTGTGTGTGTGTGTATATATGTATTATATATGTATATATATATATATATATATATATATATATATATATATATATATATATATGCACACACACACAGAGAACCAGTGTGAATGAGTCCTTCATTTTTTTTTTATTATTCTTTACATTTTTAATTTTTTTTACTTTTTTTATTTGTTGCATTTTTTTTTAAATATGTTTTCCCACAATACTTTTGGGATGTGGGGGGCTTTGGGGAGATACCCCTGAGGTCTTACTTTTAAAGCAGAGAAAGGGACTAGGGCAACACTAACCAGTTCCTTTTTTCAGCCTCAGCTGCACAGAATTATTGAACACAAAAAGCTCTGCCCAGCCTTCCTATTCATGCATAAACTGAAGAATAGTAAGCACAGCTTAGTATGCTTCAGTTATGTATGAACACAGTGAGCGATCGGTACTAAGTACTCACTGCACTCATTCAGAAAAGGAAGGGACCAGTAAATGACATTGTTAAGGTCTTCTTCGTTGCTCTACATCCTGAAGATCCCCCTGTATGTCTGCAGCAGTTGGAGGGAGAGGAGGGAAGTCGGAAGTGATGTGAAGGGGCCAGACACTAATTGTAATCTAATCCCGGGCACACCCGACACATCCTGTGCGCACACCTATGATGTGGAGGAAGAACCACCATCAGACACTCCTTTAGTAGGCTCATCTATTAGGAAACAATTCCAGCATGTCTATCAATATCTTGCATACCAAATATGTTATTCGATAAGTGAATTGATAAACACAGTATTCCAACATATTTGTGGTAAATTAGTGCACATGCGTAAAAAGACACATACAGTAAGCCCCACAGCTACTGTGTTAAACATTTTTCAACTGAAAGATTTTGCGATAGATAGATGATAGACTTCCTGCTTGCTTTTCCAGTTAAAATTGGAGCAATGTATAGCTGTGTGTAGTCATATGTCAGTTCTGGCCTTATCAAGATCACTGACCACTAAACAACGAAACAAATAAAAAAAAGTGTCAGAACAGTATTTGAGCACGCAACAGTTCAGAAACTGGACAAATTAACTCATTTTTGCAAGTCTATTAGTCTCTTTAAAGAGGAAGTAAATGCACTTTTTTTCTAAATGCAACCTGTAAGGCAAAGGCATAATGAGCTAGTATGCATAGCATACTAGCTCATTATGAATAACTTACCTGAGAACGAAGCCCCTGAAGCGGTCCTACTTCTTTACCTTCACCGCTGCCATGCATGTCATGCATGCGCCGTAGACAGCAGTGCCTGTCTTTTTGTAAATATCTCCTAAACCATGTAGGTTTAGGAGATATTTCTTGGACCTACAGGTAAGCCTTAATCTAGGCTTACTTGTAGGTAAAAGTGGTTTGTAAGGATTTACAACCACTTTAATGCAGTGGTGAATTTAAACATTCTTTCACCCAGGGCATAGACTCAGTTCGGCGCCCCCTCTTCCACCCCACCCCAAGAGGACAGTGTCAGTTGGGCAGAGGGCGGTGGCAGTATTTTTTATATATATATATATATATATATATATATATATATATATATATATATATATATATATATATATATCGGACTTGCCTACACATGATCACACCAAAGTCCAATTGTTTAATGCAATGACGTACGACGGGAATAGAAAAAGGAAGTTCAATAGTCGGTAGCCAATAGCTGCCCTTGCGTCGTTGTTGGTCCGTCGGACCTGCATACAGATGAACGGTTTTCTCGATAGGAATTGGTTCCGGAGGAAAGAATTGAAACATGTTCTACTTCTAAAGTCCGTCAGATTTTTCGACAGAAAAGGTCCGATGAAGCCCACGCACGATCGAATTTGCTGTCGAAAAGTCCGGTCGTGTGCACGCGGCATTACAATTTTATTACATTTCTCACATATATGTGTAAACCCCAGCACAATCATAAAAAAAAAAATATTTATTTCATTAAAATAGTCAGAGGCTGTTTAACGACCAGCAACTGTTGGGACAATGAGCACTTTAGTGAGACATAGGTAATGTACAATATAGTATATATAGCACAGGAGTCTGTAATCTACAATATAATGTAGTCTCTTAGAGCCCCCAGCTCAGTCTGCACAGCCCCTCCAGCTCATTTTGCACAGCCCTCCATCTTACTCTACACCAGTATTGGTGAACCTTGGCACCCCAGATGTTTTGGAACTACATTTCCCATGATGCTAAACTTCATTGCAGAGTGCATGAGCATCATGGGAAATGTAGTTCCAAAACATCTGGGGTGCCAAGGTTCACCATCACTGCTCTACTCAGTCCCCAGCTTGGTCTGCACAGCCCCCCAGTTCGGTATGCTCAGCCCCCCATCTTACTCTGCACAGCCCCCCATACCACTCTGCACAGCCCCCTGCAGCTGTCAAAAGGTAGACAGGAGGGGCACCCCATGCATGCTACAGATCAGTAGCTTTCAACCAGTTGCCCATGGCTCCATGCTTGTTCTGACATCTACTGCTGCAACATGGCCAGTCTCCATCCCATCGACCCACAGCCAACATGACAAACACACCATGCATGCAAGTAGCTTCTAGCAGCTAGAAATCAAGCAATTGGACACATATTTGCTGTGCACACTCCATGTCAACCACGAACAGCTGGATCAAGGAGGCAAAAAATGGGCACAGGGCAGCAAAGTCATTATACAGCATGCATTAGCAGCTAGAGTGAGGGGTACATTACCCACCTTGGACCCCTGCAATATGTACTTTACCCAACTTAGAACACTGCACTATGTACAGTATGTTTCCCACTCCTGAACCTCACACTGACCAATACACTATGTATGTTGCATACCCAGACCCCTGCACTATGTACATTACCCAATGCAGACCACTGCACTATGTAGGTTTACGAATATGGACCCCTGCGCTATATACATTATATACTTTTGACTCCTGCGCCCCGCAGGTAAGTTCAGGATTAAGCCCCATCCCACTGTTATATAGTTGCAAAGTTTGTCATGTTGAAAAATAACAAAAAAAAGTCCATCAAATTCTAGTTAGCATAATATTCCCACATGCACCATTTGTCACCATGTGCTGCTAATAACGCTCTAGGTATGGACATGACGTATGAGGGGATTCTATCCATTGTATTCTCAGAAACCTAAGTTTAAAAACTAAAAAAATAACACACTTTTAGGAGAATCTGTGAAGCATCGTGAGTGTAGATTTGCGGTGAATGAAGTGATGATTTGAGACATGCTGTTTTAAAGTTTTTATCTTATAAGTGGATTTACTTTGGGGGCTTTTAATAAACATGCAAACAGAGTACACTATGGCACCTGAGTTTGTTGTTTCATGTCTATAACCTACAGAAGTAATAGCGAGATTGAGCACTTATTAGAAAGTGAAGTAATGTTTGTCTGACGGCTACCCACATAAAGGAGCAGTCTTGAGACTGTAGGTTTACCATTGGTGAGTGAAAGTTGATCCATTGTGGTGGACAGGAGGAGTGATTTGTCTATGCTTTTACATTCATCTTTGAGGTGAGCAGGCACTTTAACTGATGGAAGTGTGCACTGGATATTAGTCCTTTTGAGGACGAACACACTCAGTGGTGATTGTTTTAGAAGCATTGAAACAGATGAACAGTTTTTTTTTTTAATTTTTTTGACATTTTCATATTTTTATTTCAAATATTCTTTTGATCATGATATGTTTAATATAAATTTTGTATGCCCATTGTTTAATGAGACACAGCACTGCACTATTTAGAAAACAATATTAACTGTACTTATGTCTCAGTCTGATTCATGGTTTCTGACACTGCCTGTTCGTTTTAATCTGATCCCACGTCACTGCTGACATAGAGGTGCATAGAGTGTCCAATCAGGTCTGCGTGAAAAACTAACAGGCAGACCTGATCGGAGAACCCATGTGAAAGGTCCTAATGCCCTGTACACATGATAGGATTTTTTTGAAGGAAAATGTTTGATAGGAGCTTGTTGTTGGAAATTCTGACTGTGTGTAGGCTCCATCAGACATTTTCCATCGGATTTTCTGTCACACAAAATTTTAGTGCTGGTTCTCAAATTTTCCGACAACAAAATCTGTTGTTGGAAATTCCAATCGTGTGTACACAATTCCAACGCACACATTTCCACGCATGCTCGGAATCAAGCAGAAGAGCAGCACTGGCTATTGAACTTCATTTTTCTCGGCTCATCGTATGTTTTGTACGTCACCACGTTCTTGACGTTCAGAATTTTTGACCAACTTTGTGTGACCATGTGTATGCAAGACAAGTTTGAGCCAACATCCGTCAGAAAAAAAAACACGGATTTTGATGTCAGAAAATCCTATTTTGTGTACAGGACATTACAGTTTACTCAGAGAAGAAGTGGCATATGTAGCTGTCAAAAAAAACAAAAACCCTGAACCAGTGTTTTTATAAACAGCACTGCTCCAGACCTCAATTATACAAAGCTACAATGAAGCATATTGTTACATTTGTATCGTCTTGTTCATTCATCTGCAGATCAAATGGATGAACTTAGAACTGCAGATGATGCAAGTTAAACCAACCTGACAAACGAATAATAAAAAAAAAAATGTTTCTCTGTTTAACACCTTATAAACCCTTAGTTTATTTTAATCAGCCCTAATTAACTTCTTAGTCTCCTTTCTTCAACTATGTTTTTGTTTTGTTAGTTAATATTTTTATATATTTAACATATATTACACATTTCAAATAAAAAAAAAGTGCAAAATTGAAAAAAATAAAACAATTTATTTCATTTGTAACTTTGCAATGCTTTGCACTAGAATCATAAAACAGGACAGAATGTGCACATTTTTTGTGCAGTAACACTATTTAACTAACACTGCTCAAAAAAAGAAAAAAGTGTGTTTAACTTTGTTGCATTGTCTAAGGATTGAGAAAAAAAAAAATCATTGTTGTGCAAGACAATATCATGAATAGAAAGCCTTGTTTGCCATTGAAAACAATAAATGTATTACATTGTTAGCTTTTGTAATGACAAAGTTATTGCAGAATAAACAGGTCCATAGCAGAAATGTAAACATTGCTCTGGGTCATAGGGGGTGAACAACTGTGAGAAGTGACGTGGTTAAAGCAGAACTAAAGGCTATTTATTGCAGAAAAAACATCTTCTGTGACATGTAAACTGAACGCAGGATTTAAAGCAGAACTTTACCCATAACAACTTAATAAAAGTTCTTTAGAAAGGAACATACATTACACATTTAATAACTACGCTACCAAAATTGTATTTTTGTTTCTTCTTGCAGGAGGCTGCCATTTTGTTGAATCCCAGAGCCCCTGATCTGCAGAAAATCATATCGGAACTAAACCCTTTGATTTAAGGGTTTTAAAACAGTTAGGCCGCGTACACACGGGCGGACTGTTCGCCCAACTTAGTTTGTCAAACAATCCGACAAACAGTCCGCTCAAAATTTGCATGAGCGGACTTGACCACACACGATGAACGAACAGTCCGCTGAAACCGTGCGCGATGACGTGAACGGCACGTACGACGGGTCGAAAAATACGACGTCCAATACACTGCAATGCAACCTTCGCCGTGTAAATCCTTTCTGAGCATGCGCGACACTTAGTTTGTCGAACCAGCCTACACACGAGCGGACTGTCCGCTCAAACCAAGTTTCAGCGGACTGTCTTACGGGAATTCCGAAAAACTTTGTTCGTCAGACTGTCCGCTGAAACTGTTCGCTGAAGCCCACACACGAGCGGACTGTCCGCTGAAACACTGTTCAGCGGACAAAGTTGGGCGAACAGTCCGCCCATGTGTACGCGGCCTTACATTCCTAGAATGCCAGGATTGCTAACTGTCAAATTTGATTGTGTCCTCAACAAATCTTTCAAACCATCAAATGTCTGGTGTCACAACTGAACACATGTGCAGCACCATAGTAGTGCCTTGTAAAGGATAGGAGGGCTTAATTCAACTTTAAGGCTGTCAGCAGATCGGCAGTGCCTAAAAATAGAAAGCAACTGGTTATGTGCAGAGCAGGGTGAGAGTGTAAGGGTCCTTTCACACGGGGCGGATCAGTTCTGATCCGCCCCGTGGATATCCGTTTGCTCAGCGGGGATCACTCCGTCGATCCCCGCTGAGCAGGGAGATGACAGGTCTGTCTCTGCACACTGTGCAGGGACGGACCTGTCACAGCGCCGCTCTCCCCTATGGGAGATCGGATGACGACGGACCGCAGTGCCCGTTGTCATCCGATCCGATCCGCAAACGGATGGAAAAATAGCTTTTTCCTCCGTTACACTTTTTCGGATCGGAGCGGGTCGGATGTCAGCGGACATGTCACCGCTGACATCCGACGCTCCATAGACCTCTATGGAGCACCCGTTCAGGTCCGCCTGAAAAACTGACAGGCGGGCCTGAACGGAACGTCAATGTGAAAGGACCCTTATAGTGGATTTTAAACAGAGTAGGCACATCGTTTATTTTTAATGTTTTACACACTGCAGCTATACCTGCAAAAGGGGACAGTCTGAAATGATCTAGCAGGACTTAATTTTCTGACTAAAGTTCAACTTTAAGTTATCCCATACCAGCCAATCAAGATGGCCAAAGACCAACACTCAGAAGAAGCTGGGTAGAAGATGGCAGCACTAGCAAGGGCCGTTTGTAGATGCCTAGCTGTTGGAGATGAGATAAGTACTGTGACTTTAGTTAAACTTTAAGGCCTCCCTCACATGGGGCATACTGTAGCATATGCCTGTGCGAGGGCCATGTTTACCCAAACAGAGATGCACAGGTGTTCCAGTGTGTGTTCTGCCATACATCTGCATCTGCACTGATGTCAAATTGGGAGCAGCAACTTTGTCTGTTTAGCTGCTGTGTCTCAAATGACATGAATAGGACTGCCTGCAGTGGGTTGCGGGGGGACCTTTGCATTCCCATGTGCATAAGCACAGCCAGGGCCATTTTTAAGGCAGGGCAAAAGGGGCAGCTGCCCTGGGCCCTGTCATTGTTGTGGGGCCCAAAGCAGCTGCCTCATACTTGCCAACTATCCCAGTTTAAATGTCCTTGTCTCTTGCTGTGTCCTGATATCTCAGTGTGAAGTGCTGCTACTAATGCTGCCCAGCTCTGCCCTATTGTTGTGTACAGATGACTCACCTGCAGACCCTGTGTTTACATGTAAATAACCAGCATTCATATGTAAATAGCAGCAGCATTCATATGTAAATAGCTGCATGGATATGTAAATAAAGGCTGCATCCATATGTATAGCATGACCCCTGGAGTGAGGTGATGATGTGCTGTAACCTCTAGCAATGAATCAGTGAGCAGTATTACTGTACAGTAATCTCAACAAGCAGAAATCATGTGCTGTAACCTCTAGCAACTAATCAGTGAGCTGTAATGTGTGCTGTAACCTCTAACAACCAGTCAGTGAACAGTAATGAAACACTGTAACCTCTGGCAACCAATCGCAATAGCTGCCTGATCTGATTCAGTAAACTGATTTTGAGTCTAGCTGCTATTTATTGTATGTCTCAGAGCAAGTGGAGAGCAAAACTGCATGGGGCGGTGGGGGGTGTCCAAGAAAAGTTTTGCCCAGGGTCCAATCAATTTTAAAGACGGCCCTGAACACAGCCCCCGCATTGGTCAGACCAAGCTGTTTATCAAAAAACAGAAGCTAGAGGTTTGAGACACAGCATTTACCATGGGTAGAGGTGCTTACAATGGTCAGCTTTTATTAATTTATATAAAACCTTTAAAGCTAAAAAGTGTTAGGCCTCTTTCACACGAATGATCCGTTCAGTTCTGCCTGTCAGTCAGTCAGACCTCTATGTCAGCGGTGACATTCCGCTGACATCCGACCCGCTCCGATCCGAAAAAGTGTGACGGAGGAAAAACCTACATTTTCATCCATCTGCAGATTGGATATCGGGTGACGATGGTCTCTGCGTTCCATCGTCATCCGATCTCCCATAGGGGAGAGCGGCGCTCTGACAGGTAGTGATGGACGAACTTCCGACGGGATGTTTCGCGAACCGCGAACGCGGCCAAAAGTTTGCGAACCGCAAAGTTCGCAGCGGGCCCCATTGACTTGGCAGGTGAACCTTAAAAACCTACAGGTCATATTTTCAGCCAAAAAATACTTACTAGATGTGCACACATAGTCCCACCACATGGACACTGACATAACAAAAGTATTAAGTGAATCTGGGATCGACAATGACAAGCATTCTTTTTTTATCTGTGAAATTTTGACAATTCAGGAGCGCATTAAGGCCATGGAGGAGAGGAAAGGTCAGGAAAGGTCAGGGTAGGCTATGAATATGGTGCAGGAGATGATCACCTGAACCGTGATAGAGAGCACTGACACCAGCACAGTGATAGAGAGCACTGACACCACACCAGCACCGTGATAGAGAGCACTGACACCAGCACCGTGATAGAGAGCACTGACACCAGCACCGTGATGGAGAGCACTGACACCAGCACCGTGATGGAGAGCACTGACACCAGCACCGTGATGGAGAGCACTGGCACCAGCACCATGATGGAGAGCACTGGCACCAGCACCATGATGGAGAGCACTGACACCAGCACCGTGATGGAGAGCACTGACACCAGCACCGTGATAAAGAGCACTGACACCAGCACCATGATAGAGAGCACCAGCACCATGATAGAGACTGTCCCTCAGTCCCTACACTGATAAAAGACAGCTGCAGAATAGGGCAGCAGTCAAGTATAATATTCTTTCTATATTTGAAAGATAGTAGATTATACGTGTACAACCCTATATACTGTACACCTATACCAGTCCTTAAAAGGACCTTTGTGGACCTAGTAGCTAGTGATTGCAGACTGTCCCTCAGTCCCTACACTGACAAAAGATAGCTGCAGAATCGGGTAGCAGTGCACTCAGCAATCACCAGCATCCTATATACTGTACACCTATACCTGTCCTTAAAAGGACCTTTGTGGACCTAATAGTAATAGCTAGTGATTAAACTGACTGTCCCTGCTCCACACTGACAAAAGACAGCTGCAGAATCAGTCAGCAGTGCACTCAGCAATCACCAGCACAGCAGTGCACCAGAACTGTATATACTGTACACCTATACCAGTCCTTAAAAGGACTTTTGTGGACCTAATAGCTAGCGATTTTTGTGTCACTACAGTCTGTCCCTGCTCCACACAGCAACCTTTCCCTACACTGACAAAAGACAGAGTGTAAAATGGCCGCCAGATCAGGTCTATTTATAAGGTAGGGGGAATGTCCAATTGTCCATGTGCTGAAATGTCTCAGTTGGCTGTCCTGTACCCCATGATGGATGTGTCATCATGGGTCAAAGTTCTTTCACAATGTAAACGCATATGTTCGCCGGGCAAACAGCGTCAGAAGTCCGCCGGTTTGGCGAATCGCGAACACGCAAAATTTGCCGCGAACCGACCGCCGGGCGAACCGCAAAGGCCATCTCTACTGACAGGTCTGTCCCTGCACAGTGTGCAGAGACGGACCTGTCATCTTCCTGCTCAGCGGGGATTGACGGAGCAATCCCCACTGAGCAAGGGGATGTCCACGGGGCGGATCATCACGGAACCGTCCCGTGTGAAAGAGGCCTCAGCAGGAATTAGGCTTTCATTTGTCAGTCATGTCCATTTACATTTTCTAGTGCATCTAACATTACTCTCTCCCCAGACTGACAATGCTGATATCCAAGGTTGGCTACATTAATACTGAAAGTGGAACCACCCTAAGACAGCACAGGAACATGTTACTCACAAAAAAGACTGAAAAAAGAAAACCAATGCAGCCACCACATTTAAGGATTGGTAAGCCACTTTAAACTGAATATCATCTGCATTCTTCCAATATTACTGTTCTTTCTTGCCAACAAACTTGATATTGTGAGGCACTGAATGCAGTAAACTAATAATCAAAGAAAACATAAGAAAAGCTTGGCTCTGTGTCAGTAACAAACATATTAGTATAAGCTCTATCCCAGCCAACATATTTTATTAGATTCCCTCCCTCTATCCATATCTTACCAATATAATGATTTGATTTGCCAGTATACTTTATATAGTAAATCTCCAAGAAGATAGTGTGCTTCAATAAAACAATTTCATCACTGTGGGTAGAAGCAAAACACAACCTCCGACAAAACTTGAAAGAGGCAACCCAATAGATTGCTTGGGATCATGCAATTTCTGGGAGTTTTTCAGTCAGACTTTGTGAGGTAACTAAATGGCCTACACCTATAGCAACAGCATTATTCAACTTTGGCCAAAGCTACACTTGTTTATATCAACAGATGCCCCTTACCTGCATAGCCAGTTTTTGGTAAAGGCGAATCATACCTTTAAGGTAGGCCAATTATTATTAAGGCTGTTACATGACATGATTTACTGAATTTATCTGAAATTGTTCTTTCAGCACATGGTTAAACTGTAAAAAATGAGATGGCGTGCATTCCTTTTTTGCTAGATCATAACAGATAATGCAGGAAACACAAATATTTCCTTCTTTAAAAATGCTGGTAATGTTGGCGTTGTTTTATAAGGACATTACCCTTCTCTGTTTTACTCAAGGAATTTAAACAGAACAGTTTATATGGTAAATCTGTCAATATTTGGAAATAGGGTGCCTACAAATCTGTCTAATATGGTTTGACAATAATGTTATTGTAGCAAAGTCCCAGGGCTCTCTAGGCCCAATAGTGACCTCCAGAATGAAGGAGAGCTGACATTGTAGCCCACTCTACAGTGTAGAGTGGGTTACAAGGCATGGTGGGTGTAATGCAAAATGAAATGGTGGGCGCCAGACACTTTTAGAATGCAAATAGATTTATTGTCTCAAATAGAGCTATGGGAGAGAGGGTTAGAGCCAGGACACCCTTAAGTAGATGCAGTGTTAATTAGCAGACTCTGAGACTTCTACAGGTAGACAGCTATACAGATGAAGGCCTCCAGCCGGACATCACTTCTGTATAGGTAGAATGCTGCCTCCTATGGCAACAGTCATGTAAAAGTTACTAACTGTAACTGTTTCCAACTATTTGCAAATCAAGCAGTTCTCAACTTACTCCACACTCACTCACTGTGGGTCTTCACTCGACGAGCTCCCAGTCTCCCATTAGACTTCAGATCCAATAGCCACTGGATCCCCTGAGCTCTTCCACTGTTAGCACTCAGTATCTTCCTCAAGCGTCACCCCCACTTCCCTGCTGGGTCCCTAGCTTGGCACTCACAGATTCTCCTCAAGCGCCACACCCGCAGACACGCTAGGTCCCTGGCTTGGAACTTGCCGATGTTCCACAAGCGTCTCCTCTGCTGTTCTGCTGGGTACCTGACTTGGCACTTACAGAGGTTTTCCCACTTCTTCACCTTCTCCGGCTGGTGAGAAGTCTGCTCTGGTACTAGCCTCAGCTTACTCACGATGGTCTCCGGTAACAAGGATGGTCCCTTAGTGGTGACAGCTTCCCCTTCACGTCCGACTACAACTGGCGTAACCATTACTTCTGGTTGGACTACAAGCCTGAAGCCCCAACCCTCTGCTGCTCTCCTGCTTCTGGGTAGGCCCTCAGACAGCCTAGCAGCCAGATGTCCCTGGGATAGGCTTAAGGCCTATGGCCTAGCAGCCCGGGGCAACATAACACATGTCCACCCAGACAGCTGTCCAGGTGGCAAAGAACCCTGATCACCTGACTCCACCCAAATAAATAGGCTTTCCCAGCAGGCCAATGGACCCAAGAAAATCCCTGCCCATTGGTTGAGATACCCTATTCAATAATAATCTGTCCTTGCTATGCCCTTGTCTTATTCTATGTCACCAGTTACCACCTAGTGACAGAAGAAAGAAGTGCAGCAATTCCAGAATTAGGGGGAAATGAATTGATCTCCTAACAATTGGCCAAGGCAACTATCGCCTGGTAATTAAATGTAATAGCAACCCTGCCTAAACATCAGATTGCTACATAAATAATATTAATATTGACACTAAAAGTGTCCGCATTATCTTCTACAAAACAAACTGGTAATGCTAATAGAAGTGGCTAATAAAACCTTTGCAAAGTTCCCACTAACCAAACATTTGACATTGTCACTTGAGCGGATCGCAGTCAGACTAGGAAAGTGATAATAGGTATGACAATATTCTTCTTAACCCTTGTACACACGGTCGGACATTTCGACAACCAAATCCGTTGGATTTTGTCCGATGGATTTTGTCCGAAACTGTTGCATACACACAGTTGGACAAAGTTGTCAGAAAATCCGATCGTACTTAACGTGATGACGTTATTTAGTTACGACGGGACTACGTTCAGGCTAGTAGCCAATAGCTTTGGTCTAGGAATTTGATCTGAGCATGCGTGCCACTTTGTCCGATCGGAATTCTCTACACATGATCGGACAAAGTCTGATCGGAGCATGTTGTCAGAAAATTTTATAGACAAGTTGGAAAACTTGGTCCGTCGGATACTCCGATGGAAACAGTCCGATGGAACCCACACACTGTCGGATTATCCGACAACACGGTCCTATCGGCCATTGTCCATCGGAATATCTAACCATGTGTACAAGGGCTTAGTCCAAGCTGTCTACTCTACTATTTGCACCTCTACTCTTTAGTCAAAGGCTTTCTCTTTTAAAGCCCAATGGAACTGTCAGGTTAGATCAGCTAATTACATTCCAGGTGCATCAGTGCAAAAAATTTTCATGGTCTTAAATTCATTTTTCTTCTACAGCAGCCATAGCCTGAGTGGAAAAGTCTGTCTAGCTAGTTGCGGCATGCTGCAGAGTGGAACCTTGATTCTCTGCGGGGAAGCAATGATCGCTCTGCAAAGGTCTGACATGCTCCCTGAGGCCAGCAGGATGCCCTAGCATGTCATAATCCTTTAGGGCAGTGTTCATCAACCCTGTCCTCAGGGCCCACTAACAGGCCAGGTTTGCAAGATAACTGAAATACATCACAGGTAATATCATTTGCTGCTCAGTGATTGCAGTATTCTAGTCTGTATCTCCCCATGGTAATACATAATACCTGGCCTGTTAGTGGGCCCTGAGGACAGGGTTGGTGACCACTGCTTTAGGGGGACATCAGTCCAAGTTCTGCAGACCACCCTGAGCAGAATGATCTTCCACTCAGCAATGTCTGAAAAGTTCCAGTACTGGAATCACATGGCAGCCATAGAGCTTCATGAGAGATAAGTATCTATGTATCTGATATCAATGATAGGGGGCTTCTTACACTGACACCAATGTAGGAGTGAAAGCTTCCATTACAAACCAATATAAACAAAAGAGAGACCAGAGAAAATTCTCAGCTCAACTCACTAAATAATCTGCTTTCCAACCGAATTAACCTGTCTAACAGTATGCATTAACAAAAAACAGGGGTCTGGTTAGCACAGATTTCGCATACGTAAGCTGCAAGACTCCTTCACGGCATCCTGTATTCATTGCAGTCATAAACCTTCTAAATGTATGACAGTCTCCACAGTGGGAGCAAATGCATTCTAATCCAATGGATAGATAAGTAACAGGTGGGCCTGGAGGTTGCCCAAGGGACAGGGGCACATTGCATTGCCCTTCCATGTGCTCCTTGCTGTGAAGGCCAGCTATTGGTGGGGACAGGGGCCATCTGTTTGCCTCTTTCCCACAACCCTGGCCTGGTAGTTGTGGGGTCTGTTGACTGGATGCTTCATAAATGAAGGCACCCGAGATACCTTACTTAGTCCTTACTAAGTCCTTACTTAGGAAAAAAACAAAAACAAAATTGTCCCAGGATGTACATCTATCATCAATCACATCATCTAGCAAAATAGATCCACATAAATCTCAATGCCTTCTGACTGCAGACCCACTGAAAGGAAGCAAAAAACGGCCCACTAATATCTTATCTTGCTGCTTTCCCACTTTTGATAGCTCCAGCCGATGACATCTCATATAAATATAGGGATCCCTGGTATGACTTTTGGGGAAACCATTTTATTTTTGTGTGTAGTTGTCCACCATTAACATTTATAGCAGAGCTTCATCTAGGATAGATGAATGGAATCCCCAGCTGCTTCATTTAACCAACTTTCACCCCCGCCTATTGTAATAATATGACATCCTCCCTCTCACACGCCATAGGTACCGTGCAGCAGCACAATCTTTGACCTGGATCATTGTACTGGGCCACTATGTGCTGCCCTGGTATCATGTGATCCCTGTTAACAATCACAGCAATCACATGTCAGTTGTTGAGAAACAAAGCCTTGACATTCATAGCCATTGTGTACTATAGTAATCTCTGTGATTGGTCACAGTGATCACATGGTACAGCACCAATCCCTGCAGACCTTTACTATGTGATAGCTGTGGCCAAGGCCATCTTTAATATTGATTGGACCCCCCATGCAATTTCACTCTCCGCCTACTCTAATGCCGCATACACTCCGGAATAAACTCCGAAGGTTTTTCCGACAGAGTTCCGCTGAAACTGTCATGCGTACACACGATCACAGCAAAGTCCGATCGCTAAGAACACGGTGATGTACAACACATACGACAGGACTAGAAAAAGGAACTTTTTCTGTCGGACATTCTGCTTGTGTGTACACGGCCTAAGACACATAATAAATAACAGCTAGACTTAAAATCAGTTTACTGCAGCAGATCAGGCACTGATTGCGATTGGTTGCCAAAGGTTACAGCATATCATTACTGCTCACTGAGTAGTTGTTAGAGGTTACAGCATGTAATTTCTGCTTATTGATTGGTTGCTAGAGGTTATTGCACATCATTAACACTCACCCATTAGCTTCTGGGGCTGGGGGTATAGGGTGTGATCAGTGGCAGTGGTGGTGGGGGGGTGGGATCAGTGGCAGTACTGAGGCAGTATGGGGGGGGGGGGTGGGATGAGTGACAGTGCTGGTGAGGTGATGTCATCAGTGGCAGGATTGGGGGGTGGGATGATTGGCAGTCCTGGTGGGGATGGGGTGAGTTTGGGGAGATGGCATCAGTGGCAGTGCTTGGGGGGGGGGGGAGGCATCAGTGGCAGTGTTGGGGGACAGGATGAGTGGCAGCGCTTGTGGGGAATGGGATGAGTGGTAGTGCTAGTGAGGAAATGGGATCAGTGGCAGTGCTTGTGGGATGGGATCAGTGGCAGTGCTGGATGGGGATGGGATCAGTGACACTCACTTGCTGTCACCTGTCAGTTTCCACTCAGTTCCCCCTGCCTGCATGGGAGAGGGGGGTGGAGAAAGAGAGGGGTGTGAGAGGAACTGGGTAAGAGAGAGGGGGTGAGAGAAAGAGGGTAAGAGAGAGGGGGTGAAAAAGAGAGAGGGAGGTGAGAGAGAGAGGAGGGTGATAGAGAGGGGCGAGTGAGGGGGGGGGGTGAAAGAGAGGAGGTGAGAGAGAGAAAGAGAGCGAGAGGAGGTGAGAGAGAGAGAGAGAAAGAGAGCGAGAGTGGGTGAGATAGAGCAGAGGTAAGAGAGGGAGACAGGGTGAGAGAGGGGAGGAGGTAAGAGGGAGAGAGGGTGAAAGAGAGAGAGGAGGGGGTGAGAGACAGAGGGGGATGTGTGTGAGAGAAAGAGGGGGTAAGAGAGAGATGGGGGTGAGAGAGTAAGAGAGAGAGAGAGAGGGGGTGAAAGAGAGAGCGAGGTGAGAGAGGGGTGAGAGAGAGAGAGGGGGGGAGAGATAGGGGGTGAGAAAGAGGGGGAGAGAGATAGGGGTGAGAGAGGATGAAACAGAGGGGGAGAGAGATGGGGTGAGAGAGGATGAAAGAGAGGGGGAGAGAGATAGGGGTGAGAGAGGATGAAAGAGAGGGGTGAGAGAGACAGAGAGAGAAGAGGAGATGAGAGAGAGAGAGAGAGAGAGAGAGAGAGAGAGAGAGAGAGAGAGAGAGAGAGGGGAGGGAGAGAGGCAGAGGGGGGAGAGACACAGAGGGGGGAGAGAGGAGGTGAAAGAGGGGGGTGAGAGGGGGAGAGAGAGAGAGAGGGGGTGCAAGAGAGAGGGGGTGTGCAAGAGAGAGGGGGTGAGAGAGAGGGGGTGAGTGAGGGAGGGTGGTAAGAGAGAGGGGATGAGAGGGATGGAGAGAGAACGGGCAAGAGAGAGAGCAGGGGCAAGAGAGGGAGACAGGGTGAGAGATAGAAAGGGGTGGTGAGAGAGAGGGTGTGAGAAAGATAGGGGCGAGAGAGAGAGAGGGGGTGAGAGAGAGAGAGGGTGAGAGAGAGAGGGTGAGAGAGAGGGTGTGTGTGAGAGAGGGGGTGAGAGAGCAAGAGGGGAGGTGAGAGAGAGATGGGGGTGAGAGAGATAGAGGGTGAGAGAGCTAGAGAGTAAAAGAGAGAGGGGGGTGAAAGAGAAAGAGAGCAGGGTGAGAGAGAGAGAGAGGGGGAGAGAGAGAGAGGGTAAAATAGAGAGTGAAAGTAAGAGAGAGCGGGGTAAGAGGGGGTGAGAGAGAGAGGGGGAGGTGGAAGAAAGAGGGGGGAGTGAGAGAGGGGAGGAGAAAGAGAGGAAGGGGAGGGGCAGGAGAGAGAAGGGGGGAGAGAGAGGGGTTTGAAAGAAAGATAAAGGGTGTGAGAGAGAGGTGAGGGGGGTTGAGGAGGGGATGAGAGAGCGAGACCCCTATCTCTGTCTCCAGTCCCTCCTGTGCCCCCCTATTCCAGTTCCTGTCTGTGGGTAGGTGTGTGTGATGCCCAGTACTGCATGATTATGGGGTGGCGCTGCTCATTCCTCTGCTCTGCAGTCCCTGTCTGTCTGCCCCTCCCATCCATCCTCATCCTCTGGGTCCCTGGTCAGCCTGTCCTCTGGGCCGCAGTCGGTGTTAATGTTGGAGCTGGGAGCAGAAAGGAGAATGGAGGAGTCCAGGCTCTAGGAGGCAATGGAAATGCTGCACCCGACGTTACTCGCCTCACCGGGGGTCAGGGAGGCAGTGGAAGTCTTCTCCCTTCTGGGCTTTCGATCCTAATCACCCTTGCTGCTTGCCTTCCCCTTGCTCCTGCCGCCCCCAGCCTGAGGCTCTTCGTCAGAAGGGGCTCAAGGGGCAACTGCTTTGTGCCCCACAATCAATAGCTGGGCCTGTGGCAGCTGCCCTTATAACCCACGTTAAAAAAATTCAGATCACCGCCCCAGATTTCACTATGGTGACACTGATGTCAGCAAGCCAGTCTTGAAGCAAACAGCAGGAGATGGTTCCTTGTGATGTGACCAACGCGAAGGCAAAGGAAAAAGTGAGCTGGAAGGCTTTAAATAGGCGGGTCAGACAAGCATCATTGGGAACAGCTGGTAACTGTGGAAAGAGAAGAGAGCTGGCAATTAGCCGACAGCTGAGCGGCCAGCCCAGAGAAGGAAGGGCTAAGCCAGCCCTGACAGTACTCCCCCATGACCCCTCTCCCTCGGAGGGCCACCAGGCTTGAGGGGAAACCATCTATGGAACTCGGAGGAGGACAGGGGCATGTACGTCAGAGGATGAAACCCAGGAGCGTTCCTCCGGACCGTACCCCTTCCAATGCACCAGGTACTGTATGCACCCACGGAACCTACGGGAGTCAACAATGGATTGTACCTTATACTCCTTATGGTTCTCAACCTGAATAGGGTGAGGATGTGACACCGAGGTGGTAAATCGGTTACAGACCAACGGTTTCAATAAGGAGACATGAAACACATTTGAGATGCGCATACTAGGAGGAAGGTCCAACGTGTAAGCTACTGGGTTAATCCTGCGAAGGATACGGAAAGGCCCAATAAACCGAGGTGCAAACTTCAGTGTGGGAACACGAAGCCGGAGGTTGCGAGATGACAGCCAGACCCTGTCCCCAACCTGGTAGGAAGGCGCAGGCAGGCGTCTGCGGTCAGCATGGAGTCTGTACCTATCATTAGCATGACGCAAAGCCTCCTGGACTTGTACCCAAGTGGAACAAAGACCATCCTCTAGAAGATGCTCCTCTAACGCAAGAATACTCTGCGGAATAAATGAGTCAGGCAACATGGAAGGTTGGAAACCATAATTTGCCATAAATGGAGACAACCGGGAGGCAGAATTCAAGGCACTGTTGTGAGCAAACTCTGCCCAAGGTAATAGGTCAGACCAGTTGTTATGATGGTCAGAAATATAGCAACGTAGGAATTGCTACAAGGACTGATTGGCTCGTTCTGCGGCCCCATTAGACTGCGGGTAATACGCAGAAGAGAAAACAAGCTGGAATCCCAACTGTGCACAAAAGGCTTGCCAGAACCGGGAGACAAACTGACTGCCCCTATCTGAGACAATCACCTTGGGTAGCCCATGTAAGCGAAAGATCTCCCGAGCAAAAATGGAAGCCAGTTCCTTAGAGGTGGGCAACTTCTTAAGTGGAATACAATGACACATCTTTGAGAACCGGTCAACCACCATAAGGATAACAGTGTTGCCTTGGGAGTTGGGCAATTCCACAATGAAATCCATAGACAGGTGAGTCCAGGGCCTCTCTCCATTGGGTATGGTTTGTAGGAGGCCCACTGGAAGGTGTCGTGGAGTCTTACTCTGAGCACACACGGGACAGGCAGCTATGAAGGCAGTAAGGCTCGGTTCACACAGGGGCGACTGCGATCCGACTTCAGGTCGCCCTTAGTCGCCTCAGGTCAGACAACATTTAAAAATCAATGTAAGTGAATGAGAGCCGTCTTAATGCACGCTACTGAAGTCGCCTCCAACTTCAAAAGAAGTTCCTGTACTACTTCAATCCGACTTGTAGGCGACTTGTACCCATTGATTTCAGTGGAGGTCGCCTCCAAGTCAGATCTCTGTCTATAGGGAGGAGACTTTGACAGAATTATTAGCTCTGAAGGGGGAACTCCACGCCAAATTTCTGAAAAAAATTGGCGTGGGTTCCCCCTCTGAGAGCATACCAGGCCCTTAGGTCTGGTATGGATTCCAAGGAGAACCCCCTACGCCGAAAAAACGGCGTGGGGGTCCCCCCCAGATCCACACCAGACCCTTATCCGAGCACGCTACCCGGTCGGCCAGGAAAGGGGGTGGGGACGAGCGGGCGCCCCCCCCTCCTGAGCCGTACCAGGCCGCGTGCCCTCAACATGGGGGGGTGCCTTGGGGGAGGGGGGCGTGCGGCCCCCCACCCCAAAGCACCTTGTCCCCATGTTGATGAGGACAAGGGCCTCTTCCCGACAACCCTGGCCGGGTTGTTGGGGGGGCTTATAGGATTTCGGGAGCCCCCTTTAATAAGGGGGCCCCCGGATACCGGCCCCCCACCCTATGTGAATGAGTATGGGGTACAATGTACCCCTACCCATTCACCTGTAAAATAAAGTACAAAAAAAACACAACACACAAGATAAAATAGTTTATTGCACAGCTCCGGGGGTCTTCCGTCTTGGGAGGTCTTCTCGTCGGACTCCTCCGCTATCTTCTTATAGCTCTTTTGCTAGCGGAGGAGCCCGGCATTCTTCTTCATCGCCACGGCCTCTTCTTCTGACTTTGGGGGTCTTGTCCCCCTCTTCGGTTCTTCTGCCGGGCCACCGCGCCTTCTTATAGCTCTTTTACAGGCGGTGGCCCGGTCTTCTGTCGCCGCCGCCACCGCCGCCTTCCGTTCTTCTTCTCCTTCTTCTCCTGGAGATGTTGACTCGACGCTCTCTCCGGCCGCAATGCCAGGGACGCGCTGCGCGGCGACTTATATAGGGACAAGGGGCGGGGTCATCGGTTGATGTCACATGGGTGGACCCAGTTTCTCTGGGTCCATCGAAAAACCAGCAGTGGAAATGACATAGCCCAGGAATGTAACCTGTTCACGATGGAACTCCCACTTCTCCAGTTTACAATAGAGATTGTTCTCTCTTAGTTTCTGAAGTACACGACAGACATCTGTGTGGTGGCTCTCCAGGGACTTGGAAAATATGAGGATATCATCGAGATAAACCACCACACACAATTGCAACAAATCTCGGAGGACATCGTTAATAAATTTATGGAAAACTACCGGGGTGTTACAAAGGCCAAAAGGAATTACCAGGTATTCATAATAGCCTGTTCTGGTATTAAACGCAGTTTTCCACTCGTCGACCTCCTTAATGCGCACGAGATTGTATGCCCCTCTCAGGTCAAGCTTTGTGAAAACCGTTGCTCCCTTGAGGCGGTCAAATAACTGTAATCAATGGAATTGGGTAGGCATTCTTAATCATGACACAATTGAGACCCCTATAATCTATACAAGGTTTCAGTTCACTGCTCTTCTTTTTCACAAAGAAGAAACAAGCACCAGCAGGAGACGAGGACTTGCGGATGAAACCTCGAGAAAGTGCGTCAGCAACATACTCCTCCATGGCCTTATCCTTCAAGACCGACAAAGGGTAAAAATGGCCATGAGGAGGTATGGCACCAGGTTGAAGGTCAATTGCGCAATCATAAGGCCGGTGTGGAGGCAAACTACCGGCTTGACCTTTATCAAGTACATCGCCAAAATCACGGTACTCCTCCGGCAGGGAGGGGTGTGAAGCGGTGCACAGGACCTTGGATACCTTCAGGAAGCATGTCTCACTGCATTGTGGTGACCAGGAGAGAACCTCAGCACGGAGCCAATCAAAAGAGGGCTTGTGCCTCTGTAACCAAGGATAACCAATAATCAGTGGAAATCTAGGTGAGGAAATAACTTGGAATAGGATTATCTCATGGTGAAGAGCCCCTACGGCCATGGACAATAGAACCGTATCATGAGTCACATGGGCAGGCTGTAAAGGTCTCCCATCAAGAGCCTCAATGGCAAGTAGAGTGTCACGCAGCTGCAGTGGAATCGAGTGCTGCGAAACAAATGCAGCATCAATGAACAGGCCTGCAGCCCCAGAGTAGATTTAGAGCCTGTATCTCGATGGACGACTCAGCCCAAGAAAGGGTGACCAAAACCAGGGGCTTATCCTTCTGGATAACTGGGGACAAAACAACGCCACCTAAGGTCTGACAGGACCTCAAGGTTCGGGCGTTCCCTGGACGGGTAGGACAAGACTTCAAAAAGTGACCTGCCTGGCCACAACAAAGGCACAATCTCTCCCTCCTCCTAAAGGCTCTTTCATCCGCAGAGAGACGCGTGAAGCCCAGGTGCATGGGTTCATCTTCACTGACCAACTCGGTACCAGGAGGCATGGGAGGTGAGGGAGGCATGGGTGGGACTACAAAGCTCGGAGGCAAACGTACAGGAGGCTTCCGCAAGCGCTCCTTAAGAGAAAGTCTTTCTCTCAGTCTGGAGTCAATGAGGATGGCAAACGAGATCAAGCTCTCCAGCTCAGTGGGTATATCTCGGGCTGCTATCTAATTCTTGATGGAATCCGAGAGACCATGAGAAAAAGCGGCCACGAGGGCTTCATTGTTCCAAGCAACCTCTGCTGCCAGAGTACGGAATTCAATAGCGTAGTCAGCAACAGTTCTCGTACTCTGTTTGATGGACATGAGGCACTTGGCAGCAGAAGCGGCCCGTGCGGGAACATCAAAACCCTTTTAAAGGAGGCAACAAACTGAGGGTAACTCAAGACAACAGGTTTTTGCATCTCCCATAGAGGGTTAGCCCAGGCCAAGGCTCTCTCAGAAAGCAAAGATATCACAAAATCTACTTTGCTTCTGTCCGTGGGAAATGCCTGGGGCAGCATTTCGAAGTATATCTCAACCTGATTGAGAAACCCTCTGCATTGAACTGGATCGCCCCCAAATCGCTGGGGAAGTGGAGCAGAACCAGACATACCTCTTATAGAGGTAATACTCGAGGCTGGTGCCTGCACAGAGACTGGCGCAGCAGCAGGGATGGCCTGCGACTCAGGTTGTACCGGAGCAATCACCGTGGGGGATTCCAGGTGAGCCGTGCGACTCAGGAGTGTTTGTAACGCCAAGGCAAACTGATCCATGCGGTGATCTTGCTCATCCAATCTGGAAAAAATATTACCAACAAGTGGATTGACTGTATCTTCTGAATTCATGGCCTTTGCATACTGTCAGAAACCATGAAACAGACTGAGACAGAAGTACAATCAAATCACACTTGTTTATTAATAAAAATAAAAAGGTAAATAGAAAAAAGCGTAGTCAAGCATAGCCAGAGTCCAGTAGCCAGATCGGGTAATCAGCCAGTCCAAAGTTCATTAACCAGATCGGGTAATCAGCCAGGCCAGAAGTCAGGGATCCAAGGAGAGCAACTGCAAGCAGGATAAGAAGCCAGGAGGGATGTCAGCAAGCCAGTCTTGAAACAAACAGCAGGAGATGGTTCCTTGTGATGTGACCAATGCGAAGGCAAAGGAAAAAGTGAGCTGGAAGGCTTTAAAATAGGCAGGTCAGATGAGCATCATTGGGAACAGCTGGTAACTGTGGAAAGAGAAGAGAGCTGGCAATTATCCAAAAGCTGAGCAGCCAGCCCAGAGGAGGAAGGGCTAAGCCATCCCTGACAAATATATATGAAATAGTTCAACTCACCATAATGCAGAATCAGTGGGAGCCCTGAGCGTGTCACTTGCCACTGTCGCCTGCCACCAGATGGAGATTGTCACTTGCTACGTCGCCTGTTAGATACAGCTTGTCACTTGCCATCGTTGCCTGCAACCAGATGCGGATTGTCACTTGCCAGTGGCCAGTGACAGTTTCCCTGTTGTCCCAGAGTGAGGCGGGCAGTGACGTCATCTCTCTGCTGCCCGCGCCTTCACAGTAATAGCACAGTCTTATTTTAGATGCAGAAATGTGGTAATGCGGGGGGGCGATGAGAGACAGTGATGTCTCCAGCTTTCATATTTAGGGGGGCACATGGAGGGACAGGGACAAAAGTAGGGGGTGCAGGGTGGGTGCAGCCAGGTGGAGGGGAGGACAGAGTGGGAGCGGCCAGGTGGAGGGGAGGACAGGGTTGGAGCATCCAGGTGGAGGGGGGCACAGTCTGGATGCAGCCAGGTGGAGGGGAGCACAGGGTGGGAGCAGCCAGTGATAAGGTCCTGTTCCTCTATGGAAGCCTGCATCCCCGCCCCCCCATCACCCCACCTGGAGGTAAGTTCTTACCTTGGGGGATATATAGTAGAATCACTGGCATTTTCTCTCTGGCTCCCTCCACCCAATGGCCTCATGGTCCCTCTTCTCCTCTCACGGTCCTCTTTCCCCTCCTTCTCCTCTTCCCCCTCCTGCTCAGCATGTTGGGGGCTGCCGTGCACTCTCAGGGAATTTTCCTGGGGTCTGCTGGTATCCGGGACTACATGTCCCATAATCCTCTAATTGTTAGTTTCCCAGCCATTGGCCCTGAATGTAGCCAATAGGAGCGGGCATTGCCGGGTGAATGAGAGCTGCTCAGCTTAAGTAGGAGTAGAAAATCCCCTGCAGCTGCGGCCCTGTCCCTTCACAGAGCCTGTCAGTTTTGCCTTGTGTCCTGTGGCACTTTAATTGGGGGGGATGGGGGGCACAGTATAATGTCGCCACTGGTGAGAAATGTCATCTCTCTGTTCACTCACCCACCGAGTCACCTGCCAGCCTGCTCACTCACCCGTGTGGGGGTGCAATTGCCCTGTTGCTCCCCTCCCGTATCCGCCCCTGGCCTGAGCCTGTATCTCCAGGAATGTAGCAGGAATGTAGCAGGAAATAATTGCTCACATTTTTATGGGTTACAATGCAATGCAATACGTCATTTTAAAACATTGAGGAATGCTCAATCAGCTTGTTACACTCTTAATTAATCATTTGCACTGCCTCTAAATCTATAAAAGGGTCACCACAAAACTGTCACTGTACCTACATCCTTTGTGACTAATTAAGGAAAATGTTGAGGCTTGCTTACTGTTACTAGAGAAAATGTTCTGCTGCCTCATTTATTTCCACACTAAAATAGTTTTTAAGGTGTAAACTTTTTTTCCCCCATAAATAAATATTTTTCCTAACAGCGTTGTGTATCTTTACTTTCTGTGTACCCCATTTAGCTTTCAAAATGTCATATTCACCCTAAAAACTAATTGATCAAACTCCCTTGCATAATATGAACATTCAGTATACTTTGATTTGCATAAAAAAATTGAACAATGCATTAGCAAACACATGGATTTCAGTAAAGAAATAAAAAAATGTGATTAACAAAAGAGTGGTGTGTATGTCTTTGGAGCTTTTCCACACAAATTGCATTATCTGTAAATGCTTGTCGACTCGTCTAAGTTTACAATACTTTTCGGTCTTCTTAACTTCTTCGCGCTGACCGAACGCAAATATGCAGTCTCTCGGCGGCCGGGCCTTGGTACAGAGCGAACGCATATTTGTGTGCAATAGTGCCGACAGTGCTGTGCCGAGAGCGTGCTTCCTGGACAATTACTGGCAGCTCAAAGAAAGTTCCCGGATCATTGTTTGCGATAGGGACTTTTCCGATCATGTGACAGCCAATCACGGTGGTCACAAGTCCTGCCCATCTCCTGGCATAGCAAACCCCCCAAGGGGTTAAACCAGCAAGGCTAATCACTTGAAGTATTTAGCTTCACTCCTAAACTAGCTCAAAGTGTATGTTAACAGTAACAATGAATTTCTCTTATCCCTTTTGGTCTGTTAAATATACCATTAAAAGCATTTTGTCATCTTTTGATGAGTGCAAAAACTATCTGTTGATCATGTTAGAAATTTAAAAGTTTTCTGTTTTCTGTGCACACTTCCTGTGATATCTCAAGGAGAGTGGTTAGCTCTACCAGTCCTGACATCGGCGTTACTGTGAGGGAGTTTGGCGGCAATTCCCGAGTGGACTATCCTGCTTAGGTGATGGCGCCTCCCCTCCATTTTCTTCACCAGCGTGACATTGATGGCCACTGGCCACCCTTGATTACACTAGAGTACATAAACCTCCCTTGCATATATATATATATATATATATATATATATATATATATATATATATATATATATATATACACACTTTTTTTTATGCCCCCAGCTTGCAGTGTCGTTTTTGGAACTGCTATCACTTGTGTTCAAAGTGCAGCCCTACACATAGTGGAAAAACACATCTAAGTATGGGATTAGGAGATGAGGCTCAGGTGCACACAGCACCTGGGTATGCTTATCCCAACCCCTCTCTTCATATATATATTTTATAATATAATGTGTGTGGGCTGCTGAACACACAGTGGGAAGCTCACCTAGCAGGGAGCATCAAGGATAGATGCTGTTTTCTGTGGTAGCTGGCCTCTTTGGACACTGTGCACCAATTTGGACCATGTGTGTTGGCCTAGGAGTTCCAGGTAGTATTATGGTAGAATTTTCTTCCTTTCCCTTTCATCCTCTCCTTTGGTGTGTGGTTTCTATTTCACATGTACATCACATGGGTTGGGGTACATTAAGTCACCTTTATTCTTCCCCTTACTCTACACTTAGATATGGCATTTTCCCATACGAACACATTTTCACTCACTACCTCTCGTGATAGCATTGGCCCACACTTTAACATGTTAAATAGGTACACTTCATACTATATGTAATAATACACATAATTTCAACACTTATTTGCCGAAAGGATATGCCATTCACATCGCCATGGACCATCCATGGGGAACCTTACTCCCAGGGACATCTGTCTCCTGAGTGTTTTTCCATCAAATTTTTTGGGTTTTCCAGTGTTCAGCCAGCCTGCAGCTCTTATCACTAGGGCCGCTTTACTCAGCAGGCACCCCTGGGCGCTGCCCAGGGGTCCCATCAGAGCCAGACAAATAGAGGAAGCAGTGGGGCAAGGGAGTCAGGCTTAGCGGGCATAGGCAGTCCCGTGGGCAGGGCTGCCATCAGGGGGGTACAACCCATACACTAAGGGCCTGAGTGTCTAGAAGGGCCCGGCTGTCTGGCAGGGATGGGAGAAGGCAGGGGAGGGTGCAGGAGAGCTCCGGGGGCCGTGCTGGATTTTGGAATGTGTGTGTGAGTCATTAAAGTCGGAGTAGACCCAGTTTCAAAAAACACTTACATTCCCGGCATGCCGGAAATGCTAACTTTCACATTGGTTGTGCTCTCAACCAAACTTTCAAACCATCCAATGGCTGGTGTCATAACTGATCACATGTGCAGCATTATGGCAGTTGAAGAATTATTAGAGGCCAAGATGGCAGCTTCCTTGACTGAAAACGATAGGAGGGTTTACTTCCACTTTAAGCTGACACCAGACCCTTTGCTGCCCCCTCTGGTAAATTCTGGCATATGCACCCCTTGTGTGTCCTGCATAAGAGCTGGGTGTGAGACAAGGAACACCACCTAACAAGTAAGGGCTGTTCTACAAGTAAGGGGAGTAAAGGGAGGTGGGGGGGGGGTGTGTACATGTGTGTGGGTGTGCCTGTGTACTCTACCAGTCCTGTGTACATGTGTGTGTCATATATACACGTGAGGGGGGCTGCGAGCGTACAGGTGTGAGGTGACTAAATTGGGCAGGCTTGTAGGGGCCCCATAGCATTACTTTGTCCAGGGGCCCATGATGTTAAGATGGCCCTGCTCATCACTCTATTTCAAACTCATAGCTATATTTTAAGTACGGGTGGATATTTTCCATACTTTTGTTTTTCCTCCCCCTCTCCTGCCCTCTTACATTGAGACTGATTATTAATGTGTATACCTTATTAACCACTTGCCGACAAGCGTACGCCAATGTACGTTGGCAGAATGGCACGGACAGGCAAATGGGCGTAGAGGTATGTCCCTTTAAATTTGCTGCCATGCCATTGCGTGAGCGCCGCCAGCGGCGCGCACCAGTCGGGACCTCCACGAGTCGGATTGCGGGTTCCGCGGACTCAATTACCGCAGGGATATCCGCGATCGTCTAACGGGGAAGAAGAGCAGGGAGATGCTAATGTAAACAAGCATCTCCCTGTGCTGCCTAGTGATAGTGTCACTGATCTCTGCTCCCTGTCATCTGGAGCAGAGATCAGTGATATGTCCCACACTGCCATGCCCCAGGACATACTTAACCCCTACACGGCCACCTAGTGGTTAACCCCTTCACTGCCAGTGCCATTTACACAGGAATCAGGGCATTTGTATAGCACTGATTGCTGTATAAATGACAATGGTCCCAAAAATGTGTCATATTTCCAATGTGTCCGCCATAATGTCGCAGTCACAATAAAAAATACTGATCGTCACCATTACTAGTAAAAAAAAAGATATTAATAAAAATGCCATAAAACTATCCCCTTTTCTGTAAACGCTATTACTTTTGCACAAACCAATCAATAAACATTTATTGCGCTTTTTATTTATCTTTTTTACCAAAAATATGTAGAATACGTATCAGCCTAAACTGAGGAAAAAAATGTTTTTTATATTTTTTTGGGGGATATTTATTATAGCAAAATGTAAAAAATAAATGTGTTTTTTTCAAAATTGTCGCTCTTTTTTTTGTTTATAGCACAAAAAATTAAAACCACAGAAGTGATCAAATACCACCAAATGCAATATGCTGTAACAATCATGCACTTTCATATATGTATTGTGTGATACTGTGTGATACATGGGTTATGTGTCTGACATTATTATTATTATTATTATTGATTATTATGCTATCTTATTATGATGTTTTGGTTGTACACATCATATATGGAATATATTTTTATTCTATTATGCTCTTTGTGTGCATTGTATTGAAATTTAGTAATTATAGTTATATAACGAACTGGTCAGACACAATTTGCATCATGGTCACCCTCCCCAGCTGTTTGTTCATACAAAGTCCCAAATGAAGCTCTACCAGTCCTTATCTCAGGATTCCAGAATGGTTAGCCTTTATGTTGCAGAGATAGGAAAGTAATTCAGTCTGAGTGGATTGGCAAGAGAAAACTAGACAGAATTTTTTTTTTTTCGCAATGTAGTGATACATATTCCATATCTAAACACGTCCACACCTACATCTTATGTTTAAACACAGTGCCATTCATCATTTAATCGTGCTTAATTTATTCTATTACATTTCCATATTTCCTTCTACTCACTATTACAGTTTCCTTAACCTGGGATAGCCCTGGTTATCTGTCTTAAAGAAAGAAAGACAAGAAAAAGAAAAGAAAGAGGAAAAAAAAAAAGAGAGAAAAAAGGAAATTCGTCCTCTCCTTCCCCCAACCCCCTCCCAAAAAAAAAAAGAAGAGAGAAAACCCTATCTAAGGATTTTGTTCCCTATATATAATATAGGGCTTCCACACTTCATGATACCTATCTTCTTGCTCTCTCAGTATCATAGTCAAAATTTTCCATTTGTTGAATCTCCAATACCTTGCTCATCCATTGTGATTTGGTTGGAGCCACCGTGGTTTTCCATAAAGCTGGAATGCATGCTTTTGCTGCTGTAAGCAAATGCCTTAAAAGAGACTTTTTATATTTCTCTGTGGATAACGGAACATCATGCAGTAAAAAAGCTGCTGGATTTTCCTCAAGAGACACATCTGTCATTTCCTTCACTATTTCTGATACCATCTTCCAAAAATCTTCGGGACAATCCGGGACAATCCCAAAATATATGTAACAGAATGCCCTCAGCACCCTGAGAGCGCCAGCACAAATTTGATACTTGTGGGTATATCCGGTGCAATACTTCTGGGGTCCTGTACCATCTAGACATCATTTTATAGCCCCCTTCTTGGTATCTGGTTGCTATTGACACCTTAAAAATCTTATCTTTCTGTATGTCTGAGAAAGTGACTCCTAGGTCCCTTTCCCATGCTCGTAAGAAAGCCAAATCTTGTGAGGCTCCTTGTTCCATCTGCAACGCATACATAGATGAAAGGGAGTGTTTCAGTGGTTTACCTTTTAAGCATATCTGTTCAAACCCAGATTGTGTCCTAATCACCGGTATTCGCTGCCTACTTAATCGGACAAAAGCATTTAGCTGTATTCGCTTGAATGGGTCCAGGTCCTCCCTTAATTCTTGTTCGATCTCTTCCTTATACATTACATGATTATCAATTGAGAAATGTATAATCCTACTGATTCCCTTTCGTCTTAGGTCCCTAAAACCCTGATCTGTCAGGCCTGGCTGAAAACTCGGGGTGCCCAAGACTGGTATCATAGGGCTTGGATGTTCTGATATCTTAGTTTTCTTGAATACCGTAGGGTGTCTACGTACCTCCTGTGGAATTTCTACATCTGAGAGCCACACTATTCCTTCCAAGGGTATCAGAATTATTGGTTGTTCCATATGTATCCAAGGTTTTTCTTTTTGGAGTCTACACCAATCTACTACCCGTGCTAAATGTGATGCCTCGTAATAGCCCACTGGGTCCGGGAATCCCACCCCTCCTCTCTCTTTTGGTAGTATCAAAATATCTCTGCGTATTCTCGCTTTTTTACCTGCCCATATAAATTTCGTAAATCTTGATCTCAAATCTCTCAAAAATCTTACAGGGAGCTTTATAGGTAAGGTCTGAAACAGGTAAAGCAGCCTCGGCATTATGTTCATTTTAATGATATTAATTCTCCCAAACCATGTAAAAACCATTTTATCCCATCGTTGAAAATCTAACTTGATCTGTCGTATTAGTGGGATAAAATTCAGTTCAAACAATCTGTTCAACTTATTTGATATTTTGGTCCCTAAATAGCATATGTGGGAATCCGTCCATCTGACCGAAAAATGCGCCGCTAGCTGGGATTTCATTACATTATTAATTTCTACCCCCATCGCTTCCGATTTACTGTAATTTACTTTAAAATTAGATATCTCTCCATATGTGCGCAGCTCTAGTAACAGAGAAGGTAAGGAAATCCCTGGGGAGGTTATGAAAAATAGCAGATCATCCGCATATGCGTCAATTTATGTTCATTTTTTTTTTATTGAAATGCCCTGGATATCAGGATTAGCCTGAATTGTTCTTAAAAAGGGTTCTAATGTAAGAATGAATATGATAGGGGAGAGTGGACATCCCTGTCGCGTTTCATTCCTTATATAGAATGGTTCAGACATTATATCATTTATCTTTACCCTAGCTTTTGGGCAAGAATATAAACTATCAATCCAATTCTGCATCCCATTTTTTAGTCCTATATGCTGTAACGTAGCTCTCAGGAATGTCCAGTCCACCCTATCGAATGCTTTCTCTGCATCCGCTGATATAAGCCCTAACGGTTTTTGATAGTATCGTGCTATATATATAGAGCATTTATAACTCTCTGCGTATTTTCTCTTCCCTCCCTGCCAGGGGTAAATCCCACTTGATCTGGGTGTATTAAAGCTGGAATAAATGGCAGAAGTCTATTCGCAAGTATTTTTGTTAAAATCTTGAGATCTACATTTAGTAAAAAAATTGGGCGGTAGCTGGCACATTGAGTTGGATCTTTCCCCTCTTTCGGGATCACAGTTATATGAGCCGTTAGCATTTCTGGTAGCATCCTTTGCCCATCCCGTATATAGTTAAATGTCTCTGTAAATTTTGGTGCCAGTTTTTCAAAAAAGGTCTTATAATAAAGTAATGTATACCCATCGGGGCCTGGGGCCTTTTCCTGATTGCATTTCTTTAAGGGCTTCTGAAAGTTCCTCTATTGTAATTTGTCCATCTATATTTTCTGCTTCTTCTTCAAGAAGCGTAGGCATTCCCGATGCCGTTATGTATTCTTTTACCCTTTCCCCTCTGGAAGGTGTCCCCAACGTGGGCCGTCGATCCTCAATCTGAAAAAGAGTAGTATAGTAATCCCTAAATGCTTTCGCAATAGCCTGTGATGAGTTATCTAACACATCTCCTTGGGTTTTAATTCTCTCAATATAGTTTCATGCTCTCGTTTCTCTGAGCGCATTTGCCAGCACTCTGCTGGGTTTGTTTCCGTATTCATAGTATACTTGTCTACACCGAGTTAATTTTGCTTTTGCTTTATCCGTCAATAACAAATTAAATTCTTCCCGTAACCTCATAAATTTTTCCTCAGTCTGTTGCACCTGCGATTTCTTATGTGCTAATTCAAGTGTCCGGATCTCTTCCAGCAGAGTGTCTAGTTTAGCGTCCAGAGCCCGTTTCCTTTGCGCTCCCAGAGAAATGAGAATTCCCCTAATATAGCATTTATGTGCTTCCCATCTCGTACTCTGGTTCTCTCAGGAGTGTCTCATTCATCTTCCAGTTCCATTCTCGCGGACAGAATTGACAACACTCAGTCCACAAAAATGCTACGTGTTGTCAGTTCACAACAGGACTTAATAGGTGAATGTATTTCTGGCAGATCAAAATGCATTTTCTGCATTTGCAGGTTATTTAAATAGATAAAACATATGGTAATGTGCAGGACTTGCAGAGATAATAATACATATTTTTTGAAAATTTTGAAAGTTTAGGGAACACCCAATTTGCTTGTTTTGACATCTACTTGCATTCTCAATAATCATATGGCTGCAGAAAGTGTACAGGCTCAACTGATCCCTGCTCAACAGAGTCCCCTAGAAATTGACTTAACTTTCTAACATCTAACGAAAAAGTATCTATCAGTTTTGGTTGGATTGGCTCTTCAAATAATAATCATAAAAAATAATAATAAAATAATTTATTCTCCTTTATATATTCAGATTTTTTTGCCTCTTGGGACAAAAAAAAGTAAAGCACTACTTTCTAGTACTCAACCCTCCTTCTCCGCTGTTGGCCAACCTCCTTCCAAGGTAAATGTCTAATGCTTTTGCTTCCATGTACAAGGACAAAATAATTCAAACACTCTTTTTTTTTTTACATTAGTTTTTATTGAACATTTTCAAAAAAAAAGAGAAAAAAGTATACAACACATAGCATATACAAAGAAAATCTACAAAACAGGGAATTCCCCTATCGTAGTAGGTTTAACCATTTCAACAGTCTAAAGGTCAGAATAAGCATCAGATCACACCTGTAACTGAAGGAGCATATGTCAGGTAGAGCAATAAGCATAACAGGCATATGATACAATGTCTGCGCCAACCCATTAACAATGGTCCGATTAGGAAAAAAAGAAAAATAACCTGTTTACCATAACAACAGAATAGGGAAAGGGATAGGGTCAGGGTTAGGGTTTGAGATGGACCTTCATTTTGATCCTATTTCTATGAGTAATCATTATTATTTCCAGTTTAGTGAAATCTTGCTCTCCATATATTCCAACGGTCACCACACCTCCTCCCCAGGCCCAACCTGTTCTCCAGTAAGGTCTCGTAGATGTGATTAGTTTTGGTGATGGCAATGGCTTCAGATATGTTAGGTACCACATCTGATTTCCACTTTTTAGTTATGAGTGATCTGGCCGCTAAAAGTAGATGTGTGATGACCGTGCGAAACTGAGGAGGGAAGGCCTCAATTCCTAAGTTAAGTAGTGCTAGTCCTGGGTCTGGGGAGGCAAACATTCCTGTGAGAGAGGAGAGTAGATGAAAAACACTATACCAGAAACTAGTTAAATGTTTACAAGACCAGAAGATATGTTTAATGGTGCCCACTCCTCCACAGACCCTCCAGCAAAGGTTAGAGTTCGCGGTAGAAAATTTGGACATCCTGTATGGCGTGAGATACCACCTTAGCTTTAATTTTTGGGAGAGTTCCCAATGATTCGCACATTTTGACGCTTTATAGATTGAGTTGATGGCTTGTTTCCATTGTTGTTGTTTGAATGTTTTCCCAAAGTCTTCCTCCCATTTATGACAGGGAGCAGATTTTATAAAAACTTGTTTGTGCTGGAGGAGGTTGTAGAAGAGAGGGATGCCTTTTGTGGTCACTCGTGTGGCCGTATAAAATGCCCATATGTTTTCCTGCAAATATATACGGTAGGATTTTAAAGAATTTAACCAGTTGCCGACCGCCGCACGCCGATGTACGTCGGTACAATGGCACGGGCAGGCATAAGGACATACATGTACGTCCCTTGCCTCCCGCGGGTCGGGGGCCCGATCGGGCCCCCGCCCGGTGCCTGCGGCGGTCGGTATTCGTACGGGAGCGATCCCGGACGAGGGGACGGCCATTCATTCATGGCCACCCCCTCGCGATCGCTCCCGACGAATAGAAATCCCCGGTGACATCACTTCCTCTCCTGTAATGTAAACACAGGAGAGGAAGTGATGTATTCTCTCCTCCGTGTCGGTATTTTTCGTTCCGACACGGAGGAGAGCGGATCAGTAAGTTGCACCAACACTCTACACACACAGTAGAACATGCCAGGCACACTCACACCCCCCCTTTACCCCCCGATCACCCCCCCAATTACCCCTGCCCCCCAGTCACAGTGACACCAATGTCATTTTTTTTTTTTTTTTTTTTTTTTTTTGCATTGGTGTCATTTGTGACTGTAATAACTGTTAGGGCAGTTAGAGTTAGCCCCCTTTAGTTCTAATGTACCCCCCTAACCCCCCCAATAAAGGTTTAACCCCGTGATCACCCCCCGTCGCCAGTGTCACTAAGGCTGGGTTCACATTGCAGCGGTTTATGAGAACGAATGTGATTCGCACCGCACTGCAGTGCAAATCACATCCGATCTCTGTGCGATTCGAGTTCAGCCATTCGCCGCACCCGCCGCACCCGCCACACCCGCCGCACCCGCCGCAAATTCGCACGGGACCCTTTTTTTGGCCCGCAGCAGAATCGGATCGCATGGGTGTTCACACCATGCGATCCGAGTTTGCAGATCGCACTGCGATATGCGAACTGATCTGGGGGTGTCAGTAACATTTCACTGACACTCCCAGCAGTTCGCATAGGGCAGTGTGAACTGCCGCCGGGAGGCATGCGATGCGGGAACCCGCCGCGCATTCGTGGCGTTCCCGCATCGCTCCAGTGTGAACCCAGCCTAATAAGCGATCGTTTTTCTGATCGCTGTATTAGTGTCACAGGTGACGCTAGTTAGGCAGGTAGGTATTTAGGTTCGCTGCAGCTTTTTATAGCGCCAGGGACCCCCATATACTACCGCATAAAGCCCCCTAATTGCCCCCTAGTTAACCCTTTCACCAGTGATCACCATATAACTGTTACAGGTGACGCTGGTTGGTTAGTTATTTTTTTATAGTTTCAGGGCACCCGCCATTTATTACCTAGTCTCACTAGTGTACCCCTAAATTTAGGGGTGTCTACTTTCCAAAATGGGGTCATTTGGGGGGGGTTTGTGCCATCTTGGCATTTTATGGCCTTCAAAACTGTAACGCCCTTAGAAAGCCTGAAGGCGGTGCTTGGTTTTCGGGGCCCCGTACGCGGCTAGGCTCCCAAAAAGTCCCACATATGTGGTATCCTCGTACTCAGGAGAAGCAGCAGAATTTATTTTGGGGTGTCATTTCACATATGCCCATGGCATGCATGAGCAATATATCATTTAGTGACAACTTTGTTAAAAAAAAAAAAAAAAAAAAAAAGTTTGTAATTTTCCCGCAACTTGTGGCAAAATATAAAATATTCCATGAACTCAACATGCCTCTCAGCAAATAGCTTGGGGTGTCTACTTTCTAAAATGGGGTCATTTGTGGGGGTTTTGTGCCATCTTGGCATTTTATGGCCTTCAAAACTGTAATAGGTAGTGAGAAGTGAACTCAAAAATTTACGCCCTTAGAAAGCCTGAAGGCGGTGCTTGGTTTTCGGGGCCCCGTACGCGGCTAGGCTCCCAAAAAGTCCCACATATGTGGTATCCCCATACTCAGGAGAAGCAGCAGAATTTATTTTGGGGTGTCATTTCACATACGCCCATAGCATGTGTGAGCAATATATCATTTAGTGACAACTTTGTGTAAAAAAAAAAAAAAAATTTTTTTTTTGTCATTATTCAATCGCTTGAGGCAAAAAAATAAAATATTCAATGGGCTCAACATGCCTCTTATCAATTTCCTTAGGGGGTCTACTTTCCAAAATGGGGTCATTTGGGGGGGTTTTGTACTGCCCTGCCATTTTAGCACCTCAAGAAATGAGATAGGCAGTCGTAAACTAAAAGCTGCGTAAATTCCAGAAAACGTACCTTAGTTTGTAGATGTGACAACTTTTGCGCAAACCAATAAATATACAATTATTGACTTTTTTTTTACCAAAGACATGTGGCTGAATACATTTTGGCCTAAATGTATGACTAAAATTGAGTTTATTGGATTTTTCTAATAACAAAAAGTAGAAAATATCATTTTTTTTCAAAATTTGCGGTCTTTTTACGTTTATATCGCAAAAAATAAAAATCGCAGAGGCAATCAAATACCATCAAAAGAAAGCTCTATTTGTGGGAAGAAAAGGACGCAAATTTTGTTTGGGTACAACATTGCATGACCGCGCAATTACCAGTTAAAGCAGCGCAGTGCCAAAGTGTAAAAAGACCTCTGGTCATTTACCAGCGAAATGGTCCGGTCTGAAAGTGGTTAAATTAAAAAGTGAGAAATTTGGGTAAATTTATATTCGTCTCTGGGTAAAAGGTTGTATTCTGCTCTGAGGGTGTTGAAGGTCTTAAAGTGACCCTCTTGGAATAGGTCAACAATATAATTTATGCCCTTAAGTTGCCAGTTTTTTAGAGTAACATTGTGGATGGCTTTAGACAACAGTTCAATATTTGTAGCTTTTTCTATCTCCTTAGCCTCTAGGGGTTTAAGTCTGTGGAGGTCCCTCCATGCCCAGAGTGTAGCTTGTATAGTTAAGGGAATGGTTTCCAGATATCCAGAAGCAATAGAGCTGGAAGATCTGTCGTAGGACTCATGAATTGTTCAATATTTTGCCAGGGGGCAGTTGACTCACAGTCAAACCAAGTTTTAATTTGGGTAAGCATGGCTGCCATGAAATAATCCTGTACCTCCACAAACCCCATACCCCCTGCCATCCTATGCTTAGTTAAGAGGGCTTTAGAACAACGTGGTTTCTTTGCGTTCCATACATATTTAATAAGAAGAGAATTTAATGCCTTGATGTGGATTGTTTGCAAAGGAACAGGGAGGGTATGGAACACATATAAGACTTGAGGAAGCAGAAGCATTTTAAATGAGGCCAGGCAAACTAAACAGGTTATTTCAGTTTTGGAGAGGCGCTTGGCTTCCACGTTCAGTTTATTGAGAAGTGGGAGGTAATTTGCATCTGACAGTTTGTGTGGGTCAGCTGTTATCTGAAGGCCTAAATACGTTATTCTATTGTTGCTCCACGAGTAAGGGAAGGAAGTCTGCAGTCGATTTTGGAGATCTGGTGGGATGTCTAGGGGGAGGATGAGAGATTTGGTATGGTTGACTTTATAATATGAGACTTGACTAAAGCTGTTTAGGATATTATGAGCCTGAGGTAAGGATTGAGATGGGGAAGTTATGAATAAGATAATATCGTCTGCGAAGAGGTTAATTTTATGAGTTTTGTCGTGGAAGAGAAATCCCTTGATACCTGGGTGACTCCTAATTTTTTCGGCCAAGGGCTCTATCAGCAAATTAAAAATAGAAGGGGATAAGGGACACCCCTGCCTCATCCCGTTGGAGATAGAGAAAGGATTTGATAGGATGCTGGAGGTATAAACCTGTGCAGAAGGTAACGAGTAGAGGGCTAGGATTGCAGACAGGATGGGTCCTTCAAACCCAAACTTACTGAGGGTTGACTTCATGTATCCCCAGTGTATCCTGTCAAACACCTTCTCTGCATCTAAAGATAGAAGCAGAGAAGGCGTCCGACAGGCCCTTGCATGACAGACAATGTCAATCACCCTACGGGTTGCGTCTGACGCTTGCTTTCCCGTTTGTAAAACCCGATTGATCGGGGTCTATCAATGTGGGTAATGCATGGAGGAGTTTTTGGGCTAAAATCTTGGCGTAAATTTTCACATCTGTATTCAGAAGTGAGATTGGGTGAAAATTGGAAGGCGTGTCTGATCTTTTTCCTGGCTTAGGGATGGTAATAACATACATATGCTCTAAGCATCTCAGGTGGAAATGAGGAGGATGCTACAGCTTGGGAGAAAATTGTGTGCAATGTGGGAGATAGTGCTTCCTTAAAAACCTTATAATAGTCATTAGGTAGGCCGTCTGGTCCCGGGGCTTTACTAGTGGTAGGGAGTGAATTGCCTTTTGCATCTCGGCTTGTGAGATGGGCGTGTTTAGGGTTAGAAGCTGCTTGTGACAATGCTGGGAGTCTAACACTTGTTAAGAAGTTTTGAATCATTTCTTCCGTTGGTTGCGGGGTGTTGTTATCTTGTTTAATGTTGTACAAGGAGGAATAGTATGAAGCAAACGAATCTGCTATGTCCTTGGGGTTGTATATTTTACTTTTGTCTGATGTTCTAATTAGATAAGGGATTTTAGTGCGAGCTCTGTGTTCTTTTAAGCATCTGGCTAGGTGTTTACCCGCTTTATTTAAGAGGACAAGTCTAAGTTCAGAGTGAAGTTTATTTAATTTGTTTGCTAGCACCACATTTGGGGCGGCCTTATTTTGGGTCTCTAATACACATATCTTTTAGTGCAAGGTCTAGCCTGAGGGATCTTTGCTTTTAAATCCTTGCACTGGCTTGTATCAGAATTCCTCGCATAAATGCCTTATGGGCACACCATGTCATGGGATTTGCTGCCGAGGAGGAGTTCATTATAAAAAATTATTTTAGCTGTGCAGTTAAGGTAGTCACCTGTATGGGAGACGGGAACAAACTTGAGTTAGCTCTCCAGATGCCAAAGACTCTATGTGCATTCTCCTCCACGAATTCAAACACTTTTTAACATTCATTTACAACATATTCTGGATTTGTGACTCACACATTATTGATGCCAAACACAGTCAGGCGACAAGTATTTTTTAAGAGGAGAGCAGCAGTTGCGGGCCCCAAACATCTTCCATAACAGGCTCACTTTTATTAGTCAAATGTCATGAAAAATCAAACTATGAAATGTTACCCCATCCGTGATTTGCAGATTAAAGTAGACACAGATCAAGGAAAGGGGTTAACACTGAGTTTTCTGAAGACACTACCAAATTAAAATCTTGCAGCTCTCTTCAGTACAGCAAAAGAGATGCTTGAAGGGTTAAAGAGTATGTAAACCCAACACATCATATTCCTGATGTGTGCCTGCTGTACCATGCACTTGTATGAAAAATTATCCTCTTTGTATTGCTTTCTTTGTAGGAAATCCCTGGTGTTCTTGCCAGTCACTCTGCTTTCCAATCAAAAACTGACCACACTAAGCAGGAGAACACAATGTGGTCAGTTCTCTAGCTATATGGAAACTTAGCCTGCTCTCCTTCAATGATCAGCCTTGTCCTGCCAAAGCACAGTCTTTCCCTGGGAAGCTCATTGTACTGCTGTTCCCCCCCCCCCCCAACTCTTATGCAGCTGAGAACAGATGAAATGGGATCAGTTATAAAAAAGGAGAAAAGGGTACTTATAATGATTTTTTATTTCTAAACACAAATGTTCTACCTTGCATTTCTATTTTAAACTAAATGTGTTTTACAAGGTGAAGGTTTACATATAATTTAAATACAAAACAAAAAGAGAAAGTGAGAGTTCAGGGATCTTGAACAATAAAAAACACCTTTAATAGATACCACTCTCAAAAGATGGGGTATTTGGGCACAGTAATAAACAGCCCTGTAGGTAGATGTGTGAGCCAGAACTGTGGCCAGCAGCAGAGCTGTGGGATTGCTGTGACTGTTCTGAGCTGTTCTGTATTTCCCCTCAGTTTTTAGGACAGTTGCCAACTGAATGGCTGTGATATGTGAACCCACACCTATCACACCTCCAAGCATGGCTGCCCATTGCTGCACCCATATACCCTATTAACTACTTAAGGACTAGCCTCGTTTTGGAATTTAGGTGTTTACATGTTTAAAACAGTTTTTTTTGCTAGAAAATTACTTAGAACCCCCAAACATTATATCTATTTTTTTTATAACACCCTAGAGAATAAAATGGCAGTCATTGCAATAGACATGTGCATTCGTTTTCGTCCGAATGCATTTTCGAATTTCAGCTATTTTCGTTTTCGTTTTGACAAACGATAACGAAAGCACAGAATCCGAAAAACGAAAGATCCGACATAAATAAATGCTTTATTTTCGTTTTCATTGTTACAACAGTTTGATATAGAATAGGAGATTCGACGTGACTCTGACAATAACAAGCTGTCTATAGAACCTGTGGTCGAATGTGCCTAACCTTACCTCTATTAGTCCAAGATTATATAGAGAAAATATTCGACAGAGAAAAAAGATTTGACAGAGAGAAAAGATTCTGCAAGTTACTGTCCTAAAAAGTGTTTGGGGACCCGGGTCCTGCCCCAGGGGACATGTATCAATGCAAAAAAAAAGTTTTAAAAACGGCCGTTTTTTCGGGAGCAGTGATTTTAATAATCATTAAAGTGAAACAATAAAAGTGTAATATTCTTTTAAGTTTGGTGGGGGGGGGGGGGGGGTTGTCTATAGTATGCCTGTGAAGGGGCTCATGTTTCTGGTGCTTAGAACTGTCCCTGCACAAAGTGTCATTTATGCAGGAAAAAAAGTCCTTTAAAATCACTCGCAGCTATTATGAATTGTCGGCTGCGTAATACAGAGAACATTCATTGAAAGTCATTGATAAAAAAATAAAAAAATAAATAAAAAAAAGCGTGGGGGTCCCCCAAATTCAATTACCAGGCCCTTCAGGTCTGGTATGTATATTAAGGGGAACCCTGCCTCAAATTTAAGAAAAAATTTGACGTGGGGTTCCCCCTAAATATCCATAACCAGACCCTTCAGGTCTGGTATGGATATTAAGGGGAACCCCGTGTCAAATGTAAAAAAAAATTGACGTGGGGGTCCCCCTAAAAATCCATACCAGACCCTTTATCCGAGCACGCAACCTGGCAGGCCGCAGGAAAAGAGGGGGGGACGAGAGAGCGCCCCCCCTCCCTCCTGAACCGTACCAGGCCCCATGCCCTCAACATTGGGAGGATGCTTTGGGGGTCTGTGACCCCTCAAAGCACCTTGTCCCCATGTGGATGAGGACAAGGGCCTCATCCTCACAACCCTGGCCGGTGGTTGTGAGGGTCTGCGGGCGGAGGGCTTATCAGAATCTGGAAGCCCCCTTTAACAAGGGGACCCCCAGATCCCGGCCCCCCCCCTGTTTGAAATGGTAAGGGGGTACAAAAGTACCCCTACCATTTCACAAAGAAAGTATAAAAAATAGTTAAATAAGACAAACACACTTTTGAAAAATTCCTTTATTAAAAATTAAAAAAATTAAAAAAAGATTCCAGCGGTGGTAATCCACTCTTGCTATCCAGCGACGGACGGTCATCTCTCCAGCGATGGCTCATCTCATCCAGCGCAGCGTATCCATCCTTCTTCTGTCTCCGCGGTGGAGACACTGCAAGGATTCTGGCGGCCTGACGTTTCTTATATACGGAGGGCGGGGCCACCCGTCACCTGACCCCGCCCCCCTCTGACGCAAGGGGAAACCCGGGGTTCCCTGTGACGTATGGGTGACCCCGCCCCCTCTGATGTAACGGAAACCTGCCTGTGTTACATCAGAGGGGTGCGGGGTGAAATATAATGTTACGCCAAGTAAATTGATACCCAACATGTCATGCTTCAAAATTGTGAGCACTCGTGGAATGGCGTCAAACTTTTACCTTCAAAAAATCTCCATAGGCGATGTTTTAAAAACTCTACAGGTTGCATGTTTTATGTTACAGAGAAGTTCTAGGGCTAGAATTATTGCTCTCACTCTACTGATCGCGGCAATACCTCACATGTGTGGTTTGACAACTGATTTCATATGCGGGCACTACTCACATATGTGTTCGCTTCTGCGCGTGAGCTCGTCGGGACAGACCGCTTTGAGAAAAATTTTTTTATTTATTTTACTTAATTTTATAAATTTTATAAATTTTTTCACTGTTTAAAAAACAAAAATGGATCACTTTTATTCCTATTACAAGGAATGTAAAGAACCCTAGCAATAGAAAAAAGCATGGCAGGTCCTCTTAAATATAAGATCTGGGGTCAAAAAGTCCTCAGATCTCATATTTGGACTGAAATGCATTAACCACTTGCCGCCCGCCATATAGCAAAATGACGGTGGCAAAGTGGTTGTAATATCCTGACCGGACGTCATATGACGTGATCAGGATATTAAGCCATATCATCTGCTATAAGTAACCTGCTTGTATTGAACTGTTCACCTGCTGCAAGTGCCTGCTCATATTGAACTGTTTACCTACTGTAAGTACCTGCTTACATTGAACTGTGTCATCTGCTACAAGTAACCTGCTAGTCTTGAACTGTTCACCTGCTGCAAGTGCCTGCTCATATTGAACTGTTTACCTACTGCAAGTACCTGCTTATATTGAACTGTGTCGTCTGCTACAAGTAACCTGTTTGTATTGAACTGTTCACCTGCTGCAAGTGCCTGCTCATATTGAACTGTTTATCTGCTGCAAGTACCTGTGTATATTGCACTGTTCATCTACTGCAAGTACCTGTGTATATTGCACTGTTCATCTACTACTTGCCTACTTCCCTGCACTGCTTTTCATCTTCTGCAAGTTACCTGTTCCATTGAACCGTGTTATCTGCTATAAATTACCTACTGATCCATTCGCTGTGATTACCTGCTCCACTGAACTTCACCTACCCATCCTACTCATCTGTTGATCCTTCCAGGCACCTGTACCCCTCCTTACTCCTGTGTTCCCTGTTACATTGCCAGGAGACCAGTAGTGGGAGTCGTAAGGGAGGCCTCTTTCCGCAATCCCGGCTCGCTACTAGAAGGTACGTGACACCAGACCACCAGGAGATGCCCAGCACCAGGTATGCCCCCTAGACCACCAGGGATGCCAGCCAGTGCCCATAATGAATGCCAATCAGTGCCCATAATGTATGCCAATCAGTTCCCACAATGGGCATCACTGATTGGCATGTATTGTTTGGCACTGATTGGCATCCATCCCTACAAAACTTTAAATTACAATGCCGCCTATCAGTGCCCACCCTAGCAGCCTATCAGTGCCTATCCATGCCGCCTATCCATGCCCATCCATGCCGCCTATCCATGCCCATTTGTGCCACCTATCCATGCCGCCCATCTATGCCAATCCGTGCCACCTATCCATGACAATCCATGCCACCTATCAGTGCCTATTTGTGCCACCTATCAGTGTCTATCTGTGCCGCCTATCAGTGCCACTTCATTGGTGCCACCTCATCGGTGCCCATCAGTGCCGCCTTATCAGTGCCTGTCACTGCAGCCCCGTCAGTGCCCATCAGTGAAGGAGAAAACTTACTTATTTACAAAGTTTTGTAACTGAAACAAAAAAACATGTTTTTTTTCAAGATTTTCGTTTTTTTTTTTATTTGTTTAGTAGAAAATAAAAATCCCAGAGGCGATCAAATACCACCAAAAGAAAGCTGTATTTGCGGGAACAGCGCTGAACGCTCAAAATTGGTCTGGGCAGGAAGGTGTATAAGTGCCCTGTATTGAAGTGGTTAAACAAAAAAAAAATTGACATTTGAAAAAAATCCTTTGAAAAAATATGCTTTTAAAAGCTATGGGTGGAAGTGATGTTTTGACGTCGCTTCCGCCCTGCTATGGTATGGAGATGAGTGGGGGCCATCTTAGCTTCACTCGTCTCCATACACAGTACCCGATCGCCTCCGGCCCTCTGCCGACAGTAGCTGCTGCCATTACTGCAATATCCCTCTTCAAAGAGCTGGCGTATATGTACAGGAGTCGGTCGGCAATTGGTTAATAGTCTACTAGGGATCTCCTGATTGTATTACAGGGCACTTATACTGTAAATAATTTAATAGCATTTTAATGTGGCAGTGAGCCCTCGTTCACATAGATAGGTCAAATCGCATGACAAGTCGCACCCTATTGTCGGCGCTGGCACTGTCAAAATCGGTGCAAACCCTGACTTTGTGATGCCACATCAATTAAAAAAGTTCCTGCACTACTTTTGGTGATTTTGGGTGTGACTTACGTAGACATCTGTGCATGCCGCAGAGATGTCTTCAAAGTCACATCTCAAGTCACACTGACAAATCACATTCCTGGAAATCCTAATGTGACTTTACAATAAAATCAAGTTGGGTTATTCCTTTATTTAACCCCAGTTAGGTGATTTACAATTTCCTAACCATACTAAGTAAACCACCCTACTTTACATGAAAACTCTTATCAAATCTTTATTCTTCCATTACTGTTGGTTTTAGCACCTTGCTGACTCAGTCTGACCTTGTTGTATGACTGTGTGATAACTCAGAGGAGGATATCTGCTGTTGTGCTGCTGCCAGTTACATGCTTCGATGTTGCACATTATATCAAGATAAAATTTATATATATATATATATATATATATATATATATATATATATACAAAATATTGGTAAAGTATAGTCTCATAAAAAGTACACATATTGGTTTTCTAAGTCTGACCTATCATTCTATCAATCCATTTTACCTTTACAAGAGGTCTGCAAATTAACAGAAAATGTGAATGTTAATATATTATTCAGAATGGAATACCCATGAAAATTAGGACATTTTTAGCTAAAGAAAATGTAGATGTTTGCATGTAATGCAAGCACACATTAGTGGACAGAGTTAAAGTGAAAATAAACTCCCAAGTATGATTTTTACCTATGGGTAAGCCTATAATAACACTTACCTATTAGGTACTGTAAATATCTCCTAAACTTGCACAATTTATGAGATATTTACTTTAGATGCAGCTGGTGACATCACCGGCGCATGCACTCTAAAGGAACAGTATACCTGTGGCGTTCCTTCAGATCCTACCGTAAACACCATCAGCGGCTCGGGCAATCAGATAGTCAAAGCATGTGTTGGATGTAAGCGCCTTTAGCGGTGACAGCACACCTCTGGAGGGCTTCATTTTCAGGTAAGTCTGTCATAATGTGCTAGTATGCAATGCATATTAGCGCATCATGGCTTAGGCGGTTCCGGACCAGCTGCCGCAGATGGCTCCCTGTGTACCTGCAATGACTGGATTCGCTTAGGAACCGATCAGTCTCCAGGCCAATGAAATATGGACTGGACTTGGGGATCGGTTCTGGCAAATGGGAGACTGACCCCTGCTTGTGAGTGTAAACATAGGCAGTGGGAAGTGATGTCATCTCCCTCTCTGGAATTCTTTTACGTTCCAGGGAGAAAAAAGAGGACATCCAAACGTGAGTTGCATCAACACTACAGTGATATAATACACATAGGCGCACATGTCAACCCCCGATCGCCATCCCCCTTTAACCCTTTAACTCCCTGTCACATTGTCACCAAATGCAGTTTTCATATTTATCTTTTATCACTGTACTGGTGTCATTTGTGACACTAATCAGTTTTAGGGTACCTAGTAGTAGGCCGGTAGCGCTAACACCCATGCACACACCATACACCCCCTTAGTAGTATAGTGTGAATTGATCAATATATTTTATCAGATCTATACTAGCATCCCCAGTAGTTTAGGGTTCCCAAAAACACAGCATTAGCGGGATCAGCCCTGATATCAGCTAGCACCTATGTTTAGCCCCTCCGCCCAGCCCAGCCCAGCCCAGCCCAGCCCACCCAAGTGCAGTTTCAATCAATCACTGTCACTTACAATAACACAACACACATGACTGCAGTGTTCGCAGAGTCAGGCCTAATCCCTGTGAATGCTAACAGTTTTATTTGGTACCGTTTGAAGCAGTCGCTGACAATCGGGTGCTTTTTTCCTGTGAGTTTCACTAGTTGTATTCGTAAATTTAGAGGCTACAATGTCCAATTGAAGCTACAGTAGTGAAGAGGCCTACACGTTTCTGAGCATGACAGATGAGAGTGAAGAGGAAGTCACTCATCTGTCAGATTCAGGGTCAGAATACGAACCAGTAAACAGCAGCGGCACCCTGACAGATAGCTCTGACGAAAGAGTAGTGGTCCCTGCCAAGGTCAGGCATACCCAAACCCGCTGTTCTGCTGTTGTTGCGGTACAAGAACCACAGGGATCTTGTTTAGAGAAGAGAGCCAGTACTAGTGCCGCTCATCCTTCTGGTGAACTGGCAAGCACCAGTGGCCTAGTACATCCTGGTCGAACATCCAGCACTGCAGTAACACTTGGTGACGTGGCGAGTCCCATAAGTGCAGTTCAAGCTGGTGAGGTGGCTAGCACAAGTAGTGTCCCGCTGCCACTAAGAAGACTAAGACAAGCCCGTTGAGCCCATAGTGCCCTTCCCGCTGCATTTGCCAATCCAAATTGGGAGCCTACCACTTCTGCAGCGCCCGTACTGCCTCTATTCACTGGCCAACTCAGAATTCAGGTGGAAACAGTTGATTTTACATCACTTGATTTTTATTCGGAAAATCTCTATAGATCTATTGTGGACCAAAGCAATTTGAATGCTGGTCAATTCATCACTGCTAATCCCCAGTTGGCCCTTGTGTCACGGTCCCTACCGTTCCATGCAGATGGCCAGACGTGGTCACACCCCAAGTGGCTCAAAGAGGTATTGAACCTATGACTGCATGTTGAGTGCTCCTGTTACCTTGCCTCTGAGCCACACCTCAGTTCCTTTTAGCCTGCTTTCCAGCTTTGCACAGTTCTGCATAAAATACTAGGACCATACTCTGGATCTGGATCAATAAGTGCCTTTCACTCCTGGTTCAGCTGAGGCAGTTTATCCAATCAGCTGGGTATAAAGCACTGCCTCACTCTAAGGGCTTTGTCAGCCATTGTCTCTATTGTTGCCAAAGCTTCCTGTGTTCAAGTTACAGTGTTCCAAGACTAACCCTGGCTTGTATAACGTTTATTCTGACTTCTGGAATCCCTGACTATGGCTTTACCTGGACAATCCTTTGGCAAATTCCTGTCAAGCCCCCATGCACAGATTCACAGCCCAGGTAGCTTATCTCTTTGTTACTGTGGGCTGTGTCTATTTGCAAGGGTGAACCTACATCTCTGCACCATGGACTCCAACCTAGGTAAGCCCTCACACCTTGCCAGAGATTGGAAGCCTATTACGGTTTCTGAATTTAAAACCTTCTTGTACCTATCCCTCCTCATGGGCATTACTAAAAAGAGTTAGTTGCGGTCATATTGGTCCACTGACCCAATTCACCATATGCCCGTGTTCTCTGCTCTGTCAATTCACCATATGCCTGTGTTCTCTGCTTGCATGATCAGGACACGATACAGGCAGGTCTTACAGTTCATGCATTTCAATGACAATGAACTCTGTCCTCCTCGGGGTGACCCTGAATTTCTTTATCTTTACAAACTTCGGCCCCGATCAAGTTGTCTGCATTGATGAGTCCCTGATTAAATTTTCCGGCCGTTTGTCTATCAAACAGTATCTTTCCAGCAAACGTGCCAGATATGTGGGCAAGATGTATAAGCTCTGTGACAGGGCAACAGGCTATACATATAGTTGTATGGTTTACAAGGGGACAGATGAGAACTGCCCAGACTACATAGAGAAGGTGTTGAGCCTGAGAACTGCCCAGACTACATAGGGAGCACTGGTAAGATTGAGTGGGACTTGGTGTCACCCTTATTCGGAAAGGGGTACCACTTGTACATGGACAATTATTACACAAGCGTGCCACTTTTTAGTCATCTTTTTGATTGTGCAATTGGCGCATGTGGCACCGTGCAATCCAATTGCCGGGGTTTCCCCCAACAGCTTGTAGAGTCCTGACTTAGACGGGGGGAGAGAGCCTGCTTGAGATGTAACAATTTGCTCGCAGTGAAGTGTAGGGACAAGAATGTTTTGTTCTGTTCTCCCTTCATGCAGATACAACAGTCCAAATTCCTACAGTGACTGGTGTTGTGGAGAAGCCCCTCTGTGTCCACAAATACAACCTTAACATGGGAGGGGTTGGACCTCAATGACCAGTTGTTGGTACCGTACCTAATTACCCATAAGGCCAGACGCTGGTACAAAAAATGTGTCTGTATATTTATTCCAATTGGCTCTGTTGAATGCTTATGTGCTATACAAAGCTTCAGGACGAACTGGATCCTTACTAAAATTCCAGTAAGAGATCATCACAGCCCTACCGTTTCCAGAAGGTGTTGTGGCCCAACTTCCCAAAGCAAATGCAGTGAGCCAGCTGCATGAGAGGCATTTTCAGTATGTCCTCCCTGGTACTCCAAAGAAGAGGTTGTGTCTGGTAAGAATGCGGATTTAGGCACGACACCCGCTTTTATTGTCTCTCCTGTCCTGTCCAACCTGGTCTCTGCATCGGAGACTGTTTCAAATGCTACCATACACTAGTAGAGTATTAGCGTAGGGTACAGCACTACACAGTCCTAGGGCACACTTACACAGGGTCTCGAAAGATGAGATGGGCATCACATTTTTAGAGACCCAAACCTGGAATGTTTACAGTTAAAAATAAAAAAGATATGTCGTTTTATTTTTCTTCTCTCTATTCTCTCTTATGTTCACTCTCTATTGTCTGCTTTATTGTTTGTTCTCTCTTTGTTACTGTATTTTAGAACTGTAATGTTTTATTTTTACTGTGTTATTGTATTTGCTTTGCAGGTATGGTATGTCTTACTGTTATACTGTAACGTTACTTTATTTTATTGTTAACCATTATTTGCTTAGCAAGTACGCCATTCAGCTGCAGCACGAGTTTATTTATTCTGACAACAACAGCGTTTGCCCCCACGATACGTAAAACAGTGACTCAAGCGCTGTAGGAGGGGATTTCCCCGCCACATTTAAAAAAAAGAGCATATATCCCGAAGCATGGGGGCAGGGATGGAGGGGCAATTTGCTCCTAACATTAGGGGCAGATTGCCCCCCATGCTTTGGCATATATTTTTTAAGCACAGAATTACCCTTTCTTTCTTAATTTTCAAAAACAAATGAGAACTGCAAAATACTCACCATGCATCTTAGCAAATACCTTGGGGTATCTACTTTCCAAAATAGGGTCATTGGGGGGGGGGTTGTGCTATCTTGACATTTCAGGGCCTCCGTAACTGTGATAGGTAGTGAGGAGTAAAATCACCATTGTACGCCCTTAGAAAGCCTGAAGGCGGTGATTGGTTATTGGGGTCCTGTACATGGCTAGGCTCCCAAAAAGTCTCACACATATGGTATCCTCATACTCAGGAGAAGCAGCATAATGTATTTTGGGTTGTAATTCCACATATAACCATGCTATGTTTGAGCAATATATTATTTAGTGACAACTTTGTGTTAATTTATTTATTTTTTTTTACTTTTTCAATCACTTGTGACAAAAAAATAAAATATTCAATGGGCTCAACATGCCTCTTAGCAATTTCCTTGGGGTGTCTACTTTCCAAAATGGGGTCATTTGGAGGGGGGGGGGGATTGTACTGCCCTGCCATTTTAGCACCTCAAGAAATGGCAGTCATAAACTAAAAGCTGCGTACATTCCAGAAAATGTACCCTTGTTAAATATACGCTTATTGCCATTTTTTTTACCAAAGACGTGTGGCTGAATATATTTTGGCCTAAATGTATGACTAAAATTGAGTTTATTGGATTTTTTTATAACAAAAAGTATTTATATTAACATTTATATCGCAAAAAAATAAAATCGCAGAGGCAATCAAATACCCTCAAAAGAAAGCTCTATTTGTGGGGGAAAAAAAAAGGATGGATATTTCTTCGGGCACAGCATTGCATGACCATGCAATTACCAGTTACAGTAAAACAGCGCAGTGCCAAATTGTAAAAAGTGCTCTGGTTTTTAAGGGGCCAATTCTTCTGGGACTGAAGTGGTTTAACTGCCCAGGGCCTATTATTTTTATTTTTTTTGGATGTGGTTTACTATTGCTTTAACACTTAATTCTGGCAGTCAGGGCTATCTCTCTGCTGCTTCCTGGGAGATATTCATCCTGAGTAGGGATGAGCCAAACACCCCCCCGGTTCGGTTTGCACCAGAACATTCGAACGGACTGAAAATTCATACGAACTTTAGAACCTCATTAAAATCTATGGGACTCGACCGTTTGAAATCAAAAGTGCTAATTTTAAAGGCTAATATGCAAGATATTGTCCTAAAAAGGGTTTGGGGACCTGGCTCCTGCCCCAGGGGACATGGATCAATGCAATTTTTTTTTTTAAAAACTGGGTTATCACCCTGTATAATTTTTTTTTGGCCATCCGTCTTTTTTCATCTCACTTCCTGTTGTGTCCTTCTGTTTGCAAGTAGGAGTCGTTTGTAAGTTGGATGTTTGAAAGTAGGGGCCTGCCCTATATGCTCTGCAGAAATTTGGCCCTAAGGTGTTGGTGTTGCCACAAGTTAACATCGTAAGCCCTCAAAGTGACTCTTGGTGGGAGCTGGAGCGCCCTGCTGTGAACTGTTATATCAAGAATTAGAATTACATGTCATTGTTTAACAGTGGTAGAAAAATTGGGCCTTTGATGGTTGTGGTGGTGGTGGTGCTGGTGCCACAACACTGTAAGTCCTCAGTTACTCCCGGTGGGTGCCGGAATGGGCCCTGCTGTGAAATATTATATCAAGAATTGTAATTACATGCATCTGTTAAACAGGGGCTAAAAATTGGGCCTTAGGCACTGGTGCCACAACACTGCAACCCCTCACAGATGCTCTAGTTGGAGCGCAGGAATGAGCCTTGCTGCAAAGCATTGCATCAAAAATTGTAATTACACGCCCCTGTTAAACAGGGGCTGAAAAATTGCGCCTTAGGCACTGGTGCTGGTGCCACGACACTGCAACATCTCCCAGATACTCTAGTTGGCGTGCAGGAATGAGCCCTGCTGCAAAGCATTGCATCAAAAATTGTAATTACATGCCCCTGTTAAACAGGGGCTGAAAAATTGGGCCTTAGCCACTGGTGGTGGCATCCAGAATCAAAAATATTCTTCCAAGCTATCAGCAGGATCATTGAGGAGGAAGAGCATAGACAGTCAACATAACAGGACAGTCACTCAGCATCAGCATAGGCAGTCTTGAAGGGATGTGACATCAGCTTCAAGCGCTTGGTAGCTGGTGGTGATCCAAGACTGATTCAGCTTTATGAAGGTCAGTCGATCAACTGAGTCGGACAGGTGCACGCTGTGATCGGTTACAAAGCCTCCAGCAGCACTGAATGTGCATTCCAAAAGAACGCTGGATGCAGGACAGGCCAGTAGCTCAATTGCATACTGTGCAAGCTCTGGCCAGTGATCCATCCTCCAGAACCAGTAAGCCAGAGGATTTTCTGTGGGAAAGGTGTCCAAGTCTGACCTTGCTCCTAGGTATTCCTGCACCATGTAAATCCGATTCTGACGATGGTTTCTGGAACCGATTATACCTTGGGGCTGCGGACTAAAAAAATTGTCTGAACGCATCGGTCAGACGGCCACCTTCTCCACCGCTCCTTCTGTGACTGACCAAAGCCTCAGCAACACGTCGTCCAGGACCAGGAGTTTGTAACCTCCCAGTCTCTGGGAATGCGTTGCACAGACCTTTCTGCAAGGCCTCCAGGAGATGTCTCATCCTCTGCTCCCTCTGCGATGGCAAGATAAGGTCCACAACCTTACCCTTGTACCGTGGATCAAGGAGAGTTGCCAGCCAGTAATGGTCCCTCTCCTTGATCCGAAGAATACGAGGATCCTTCCACAGGCTTTGCAGGATCAGGGAGGCCATGCAGCATAGGTTAGCTGAGGCAATCGGTCCGGAGTCCTCTTGGTCACTAAGGACGACATTATCTGCAGCCACCTCCTCCCAGCCACGTACAAGTCCACAGGTTTCTTGGGACTGTAAATCATCCCTAAAAGACTGCTGCTGCTGATGTTGAGTGCCAGGCTCCACCTCCATGCTGACACAATCCTCCTCCTCCGGCCTCCTCCTCTTCCTCTCCTGTGTGATGGGCGGGACAGCAGGAACACTGTCTGGATAGAGGGGGTCTTGAGAGGCAAGAAAGTCCTCCTCTTCCTGCCTCTGTTCTGTCTCAAGTGCCCTGTCCATTATTCCATGCAGTGTATGCTCCAAAAGGTGGACAAGAGGTACAACGTCACTGAGGCATCCGTTCGTGTGTATGCAATTCCGACGCGCAAAAAATCATGCATGCTCAGATTCAACTACAAGACTGAAGCGATCGGTCTGGTAAAACTACCATTCATAATGGACATAGCACATTCGTCACTCTGAATTTGTTTTAATAGTTTAATGCAGCACATTCTCTTCTTCTTTACAATGCTAGAAGAATAAAGCGGTTTTGCTGCTCATATTCACACAGAGTTCTCACAAACTTCTTTCTTCATTATTTCTCCTGATCTCATTAATAATCTTTTTTGTTTTTAAAGCCAGATTTCCATAATGTTTGTTTTTATTTTAGTATTTTTTTTATTTTTTTTAATCAAGAACTCCTTGTTTTTGGGGGGAATTTTATTTTTTATTTTTTTCTAGTAATCTCCATTAGTTTACATAACATTATTATCTTGTCTTTTTAAAGCTCAAGGAGGTTGGTGTTGGTGTGCCTTATTAATTTACTCACAAACAAACTGTCCTATTTGAAGAAAAACACATATGAAAGTAATTTAAAAAAAAAAGGCAACGCTGGAGAAACTGCTAGAATTTGTGAAGCCTTTCTACCCCAGGGCATACATCATCTATTTTGAAAATAAAATTGGTAGCCTGAGAAGTCCATATAATGGTGAGCACAATCTGGTCTAGGACTCCCAGAGATCATGACCAGCAGCAGATGACTTATATGTCCCCAGGCTGTAGTACTACAACAGCCTGCTTCTTCTGCTAGACCAGACTGAACCCAGGCCATCACTTTCTTGTCTTCCCTGCAGCCTTCGTTGGAGGCTGTGGCTCTGGAGGTGGACTTGTGGCAGAAGGAGGAGGAGGATGGACAAGCATACATAAGTGCATGTTATCTTTTAAATATCTCTTTATTAGCTTTTTTTACACATGCATTATACATTTCACCATTTACATTCATCGCTCTCTTATGAGCTTCCATAAAATCCATTCATAGTCATTTCCTCAAATACTACAACATTATACATATACATTTATACATTCATATCCCTCTTACCCCCTCCCCCCCCCCCCCCCCCCCCTTTGGTGTGGCTTGCCCTATCGCCATGCTGTTTTATCCTGATGCCATTAAGGAATTTTCTATCCAGCTTGCCCATACTCTCTTATATTTCTCCCCATGTCCTCTACTCCAATATGTTTCCCTATATAATGGTAGTTTACTGTTTACTAAATTTAAACTAAAAATAAGTGTTAACGTTGAGGCTTCCACCTTCTTCCAATTCAGCGCTATTGTCTTTCTAGCATAAAAAAAACATCAGGCCCACCTATATTCTCCTTCCTATAGGGGTGATATTATTCCCTACTAGTCTTAATAAGCAGATCTCTGCCTCTTGATTTAAGGAGACTGATGTTACTATAGTAATTACTCTCAAAACCTCCCTCCAGAATATCACTATCTTTGGACAAGACCAGAATACGTGGATGAAATTTCCTGGGGTACCTGCACATCTCCAGCAGTTTTGAGAGTTTGTTGGAAATATTTTGTATAGCGTATAACAGGGATATGAAATTAGCGGACCTCCAGCAGTTGCAGAACTACAAGTCCCATGAGGCATAGCAAAACTCTGACAGCCACAAGCATGACACGCAGAGGCTTGATGGGACTTGTAGTTTTGCAACAGCTGGAGGTCCGCTAATTGCATATCCCTGGCATATAATAACTTCTATGTATTATTTTAAATTGTATTCATTTATCTTGCAGAGATACTAGTATTTGGATTGGAGAACTTCATATCTCCCAGTTTTTATCTACTAATGTTGGAACATCTTTACATAGCTTACTTATATCTGAAAATGTAGTTTTGGATAAGTAGCTATATAAAATTGAAATTTGCTTTTTTTTGGTCTTTTTCCTTACCATTTGCTCTAATTCTGTTTCTGTCAATTGTGGGATCCCCTCCGGGAACTGAGCCAATAAAGCATGGACCAACTGCATGTATCTAAAAGTGTCCCAGATATATTCCAACATTTTCTTATTTCGGCAAATGAAATAATTCTCCCTTCGGGTACAACTTCTGATAGTTTTTTAATACCAAATCTAGTCCATGCCCCTGGATGCAGTTGGAAATGTCTAAGCTGGAGGTACCGCCTCCATATATTATGAAGTGGCGATATTAACAAGGGTAGTATAATGGACAAAGTTAGAGAGTAAAAAAAGGTGGGTAGAAATAGAGCACAGTTTGGCGGATGCAAATTTAGGGAGAAATATTTGGATATCACCACAATATAGAGTACTGGGGGGGCTGATTTTTTTTCCTTCAGATTTACCAAAACCATATACTATGAGGTCAAACCTTAAGCGGAGGTCCACCCTAAAGTGGACCTTACGCTCATTGGAACCCTCCCCCCCCCCTCCGGCGCCACAATTGGCACCTTTCAGGGGGGATGGGGGTGCAGGTACCTGTACAGGTATCTGCACCCACTTCCGGCGTAGATTCTGCAGAAGGTACGCCCCTTTCCGCAGAATCTACGCCCCTTTCCGAAGGTCCCCCGCTGCCTGCTGGGAAACACACGGAAAGGCTCCATTTCCTGATTCCCATACCCAAGATGGCGGCGGCAGCACCCGAGAGGCGATTGAGAGATCAGCTTCGGGTGCCGACATCGCGGGCGCACTGGGGGGGGGTAAGTGTCATTATTTTAAAAGTCAGCAGCTGCAGTATTTGTAGCTGCTGGCTTTTTTTTTTTTTTTTTAAACGGCGGACTCCCGCTTTAGGAGTTTCAATGTGTATGCAATCAGGCAGGCTCTTCCACTACATGGTTTTGGAACGTGATTAGAATTTGGGATGGAGTCCACAAACACAATAAATGGAAATATAATTCTCCACTAATGCGCCTAAAAAGAGAATAATTTGTTCCCGCCAGGTAAAAGCACTATGGGAGGGAACTGGATAAAAAAAGAAAATATTCAATTGAGACACAAATTAAAAGGGGGGAAAATAATCACATTAGAAACACTAAAAAAAAAAAGAATTTTTTTTTTGGGTTAAATGAATGTACCTCCAGCTTAAACATTTTGTCTCAACTTTACCACGGCCATTGAGAAACAAAGGAAAACAGATGTGTGAAGGGAAAACCGCAGTTATGTTTAGTTTTAAAATCCAGGTACTATAAATATAATAACTTAATACACTTTAAAAAAAATTGTTTTCAAGCTACATCACATGATTTATGTATTTATGAAAGGTGCATTTATTCAGGAATCTGATAGCAATTATTTGCAGCACCTTCACTTTGTTTTGTACAGTCTTTTGTGAGTACAAGCAAGCAAAAACCAAAAAAAAAAAAAAAAAAAAGGATTAGGGCCGGTTCACACTGGGGGCGATGCGAGGCGACACGACTTGCCTCGCCGCGACCTGCCGCGACCTCAGCGGCGACTTGCAAATGACTTCTGTATAGAAGTCAATGCAAGTCGCCCCGAGGTCGCCCAAAAGTAGTACAGGAACCCTTTTTCTAAGACGGAGCGACTCGAGTCGCTCCTCTTAGAACGGTTTCATTGTACAGAACGGGGGCGACTTGTCAGATCGCGGCACGGCAAGTCGTGTCGCCTCGTGTCGCCCCCTGTGTGAACCGGCCCTTATTGTCTATGTTGCACCTAACTTTACCTCTATTGGAGAGATTGCCTCTATTTTGGAATGAAGTGCCTTTGTGCCACTCTCCTGCTCAACTGTCCCTATATTTCGTTTTTATACATTATTATTCCTACATTACACATCTATCTAAAGAGTTAGGGCTAATTCACACTAGTGTGGTTTTATTTTTTTGTCCACACTGGAACAATGTCAGTCCCTGCTAGAGCACATAGAAAACAATTGTTTTCTATGCATCTCATTTATACAGCCCAGAGGTACGGTACAGTGAGCTGTAATAAAACGCAGACATGTTGCATTTTATCGCAGATCACAGGAAGGAACTACATGTCAGCACAATGCACCATGCTGCTGTGCAGTGACATAAATTAAGTGTTACTTCACATAAAGTTGAGGAGAAAAAGAAAAAAAAAAGGGAACTTTGTGATGCCCCGTCCAGTGCCCAAACTGACAGCTGCCTGCACACTACACCGCTCCTGTTTAGTGTGTAGGCAGTGTGAACAGGCCCTACTTTACTTTTGATCCAACCTCTGTATAATTGTATTTGCTGTTTTGAAAAGTCATAACAAAGGATATGTAGTAAAAAAAATATATATATATATATATATATATATATATATATTTTTGGATTCAACCAATTATTTTTTGCATATTAATTCTGCATTGTCCAGGAACTAAAGGGGTGGCAGGGCTGTGTTCTTTGTTCACATACTTTCTGCTAAATCCCTTTTTCTCACCTTAGAAAATGGAAAGGTATATTTATCTGTTTATTAAACCACCTGCCGACTGCTCACGCAGTATATATACTGCGAGTGGGCAGAGTGCAGGGACAATCACCTGTACGTTGGCTCTTCCTTCCGGTTTCGGTGGCATGCATGTGTGCGCCCCTGCCGAACTGTGCTGTAATAGAATACAGCACGAATTTGGCAGCTGATTTCAGCCAATGATTTTGGCTGAAGTCAGCTAATTGGCTGTGTCTAATCACACTCAAAAAATACAGAATTCTTTGTATAGGGAACAGCCAGATAGTAAGGTAAAAGCAGCACACATTATGCACATTACACATATTTAGGCACACAGTTAAGCCATAGATTGTCCCTAAATGTTAACCCCTTCCCAGCCAGTGTCATTAGTATAGTGTTAGTGTACTATATTATCACTAATCAACGTATTGGCGTCACTAGCGATGTCAATGCCGGTGAGTGACCCACTCAAATAGTGTCTGTTAGATTGCCCACCACTCTATCACAGTCCGACTATAAGTTGCAGATCACCGCCATATAGCGTCTATAGCTGGGTAAATTTCAGTTCAAACCAATTAAAATACACTTATTGGCAATTTTTTTTAACCAGAGACATGCAGCAGAATACATTTTGGCTTCAATGTATGAAGAATTATTTTTTTTGGATATGTTTTTATAACAGAACTAAGAAAATATAATTTTTTTTTAAATTCTGCATTTTTTTGGTTATTATAATAATAATAATAATAAAACAGTGGTCATCAAATAATGCCAAAAGAATGCTTTATTTTTGTGTGTAAATGATAAAAATGTCATTTGTACAGTATTGCATGACTGCGCAATTGCCAGTTAAATAGCAAAAAATGCCCTGGTCATGGAGGGGGTCAAGTTGTTAAATAAATCCTGATAGGTTCAAATTCAGGTGAAAGTTTTCTGCAAGAAAAGAGCTAGTATACTCATCTCTCACCTGGTGGCTGTTTCCTACCTTCCTCCAATTCCAGCACTGCAGCCTCTGCCCATCTCTTTGGCATTCAACATGTCTGGGCTTGACTTACCTCTCCTCCAACCTTTACACCACTGATGAGTTCTGAGGAGGGAAGGTCGATACATCCGACACTTCCAGAAAAAAACTTGCAGTAGGAAAATGCCTGAAAGGTGATTTCGGGTGCAGTTTTTAAAAAACCTAACAGGGATGTATTAACCACATGTAAGAGCTCCTATTGGCCAATTATTTCTTGGTGCAAAATGTCAAAGTCGGTAATTGAATGTTGTATGTTTAATGTTTCCAAAATAATGCTCATTTGTTTAGTGAATAAAGCAAAGCTATAGTCCCTTTGAATACTTGAAAAAACATGATTTGCTTTGAACATGATTAGATCAATGGACTTGGCATACCTTTGAGGCCTCATGGACGTTAAAATGTTATGAAAACGTCAGTAGCTTTGCAGTGAGTTTTTCAAATTTTTTTACTTTTTTCAATGTTTTTACAATAGCATTTTTTTAGCGTTTACTAGCGTTTTTCCACGTTAGCGCTTTTTATTGTTTTTTTTATTGTTTTTTTTACAATGGATCAAAAACTTTAAAAAACGCTGGTGAGCAACGTTTTTGAGCGTTTATCAAAGTTTATAAACATTTATCAGCGTTAGAGCGTTTTTACAGCTGAAAAACGTCTCTCAGAACCCACTAGTTTTTTTTTTTTTTTTTTTCTGCTCAAAAACGTTACTGCCCAAAACTGCTGATAACAGCCTATGTGTGCATGGACACATAGGATAACATGACAGAGTTTAATGACTGTAGAAAAAACATCTACTGCCAAAAACAACTGCTGTAAAAACGTCCAAAAAGTCCAGTGTGCATATGAGGCCTAAATGTTCATTCTCCATTTCTTTGGAGAATCGGTCTAATGTCTTCCAGGAATGTGAAGCATTTTCTACAAATATGTACGCACATAAAGCAATCATTAATAAAGATATACTGTAGTACAAAGCAAATAACTATTAGATAACATTGAAGGTGCTTTTCATATTGAAAACAATGCACTGTAAGATATTAGACTCAACCTGATAATGAAAATATATTTTCCCACTGATGTTGAGTTGAATATGTTTTGTTTTTTTTGTTATTTCCTAAATGAGTCACCAGCAGTACTTTCTTGACCCAAATTCTTTATATTCTTTGAAATTTGTCAGGGTGCTTGAGTTTATATTGCTAAATAATGTTTTACCTGCTGTTATGTTAGTCTTGGGAAAAATTCATACAATGGACAAAATACATCCTATCTATGGCTGGGAAATAATTGTGGTCTCATTGTCAATCTTAATTCCTATAACAGATTACAAGTAGCAACTGGTAAATTCTTGTTGTTTGATGCCACCACATCCTGTTATAGTTGAATAGTTATTGCACAAATAACTCCTATCCAAGGTTTTTACCCATGTATAATCACTTTTACTTATGACAATTAATCTATATCTATATGTACCAATGTAAATGAATATCTACAAAAGGCAATAAAGAAAAAAAAACATTTCAACGTGTATAGTTGTAATACAATAACACATTTTTTTTTGGTCTATAATTGTTTCTTAATGTAAAAAAATGTATACTCCATATTAAGCAAAATTTGTTATTTGGTTGTGTCATTTATTGTGCGACAAGCAATAGATTTCATAGAATCAGACAGCAGTAGAAGTAATTGAAACAAAATCTTTTCTAAAATCATCATTTAAATACTCCCTCCCCATTAACTCTGCCAAATCTCATATTTACGTGTCTATGAACCTCTGTGATATTTGCTGTATGTCCAGTTGAGCTCTGCTTAATTTCCATTTATTCCTGTTAAAAAGCCATAAAGCACTGTGAGAAAATAATTGACATCCTAGATGAGTGGGTACAGGTAACATAACATATAGGAGGGTAGCTTGTAGGATAGGCGAGTGCTAGTTCCTCCATGTTTCCCTTCTTGTTGGGCACCAAGCAAGCGTCCCATGAGAGGCCTACCATGGGATGGGTTCTTCTGGGCTACACTAGGCACTTTGATTAGGGTCACTCCCTTACACATTGGGTACCTTTTATGGAACAACGAATGATCTCTAATAAACTCTCTCAATGTTTCTGTACATCACCACAGTCACTTGTGTACTTAGGAGGGACACACAGAGCCCTTGCGCCTTGCACCTGTCCAGCGTATCACCACTACTTCACCCAGTAATGGTATGGGGTCCCTCTGTGCACTTAGCACGGACTCTATACGCAAACTTCACTTAACTCTTCCTTCTCTGTACCTGTGTACAGGCTGAGGACCAGGGAGTGTAGATCTGCTCCCATTGCTATGGAGATGGATCGTTGCTGAAGGAGTACAAGAAGCTATCTCACTTGCCACATGAACACGTTTACAACAGGCTGCTAGAGAAACCTTTGTTACCCTTGGTAACCACTTTATCTTCATATTGCAATGACTCTAGTACCATTAACTTCATACCCCAATGTGTTCAGTGACCCGACTGTAGACTATATGTGCTGGTTACTTGCATTACACTCCTTGAGTAACAAGACCAGGCAAAAGCAATGGTTCAAAAATGTGATCATACTAAAATATTTAAGGAACATTCACAGGTAATAGTTCAACAGAAAGTGCAGTTTTTTCCCTAATCCTTAACTTCAAGCTTGTGGCTGCCCTGCTTACCTTCATAGGAAATAGTCCATTCTTGGCAACTCAGTGTGTTCAGGAGGGTCTATTAGCCCCAACAATCCTCCTGGGTTGTGGGAACTCCATAGTTACATAGTCGGTGAGGTTGAAAAGTCCATCAAGTCCAACTTGTGTGTGTGCTTTTACTCCGAATTTGGCACATCACTGGATTTCCAGACTCCAGCAGAACAACAGCAAGAACCCTCTAGGCCCATCCCTGTGCTCATACCCCTGTTACTTTTATATCACATGGACTCAGTAAAGCCCGTCAAAAGAAAAAATGGGAACACAATTACCTCTCAATGCCCCAGCTGGGGCAGCATTAACTCCTACCTGCCTACAAGCTGAGGTGCATTTAAAAGATAACTGTAACTAAATTACAGTTATCATTTTATTAACATACTTGACATAATACATAAACAAATGGAATACAAATTAATGGCTGTTTACCAGTATTGGTAGGTAAAATGATTTACCTGGAGTTAGACTGGAGGCATGCTTTTATGCACTCTAACTGCTCAACAAACTATGGAGCAGCTGGCTGAATTTGTCTGTCTGGTTTATGTATTTTCTGTTTATATTGTCTTGGCTGCTTGTGCCACTTATATTTCCCTGAGTCCTAAGCAATATCTTTAATGCTTCTCAAGGGCATTGTTGAATTTTGGCCAGTTTGTGTATTTCTAATCACTAGACATTTTGGATCACTAGGCATCCTAATCGCTAGACATCATGAATTTTAGCCTTGTCTGCACATTATCTGTTTGTCTTGCTTAAAGCTGGCCATAGATGGAGCAATTTTCTTTCCTGCAACCCTTGGTCAAATTGCTCAATTCCCCCATCAACGCAGTCAGTGTTATATCTACAAGAAAATGGGCGTCGGCATCCTTCCGGCCTTCGAGCCATCAGAATATGGGCGCCGAATGAATGTTGACACTGTGATGGACGAATATCCACTAGAAAATGGCCGCCATTCTATTTCCGGCGACCAGAGCTATTGAAAAATGTCCGCAGCTCCATTTCCGGGAATCCCAAACTACAAGAAAATGGCTGCTATATACCAATTAATATTCACATAAAAAGACACTTCCTAATGCCTCTAGTTAACCCATGATGAAGTCATGTGACTATGACGAACACGTGTCGGGAACACTAGGCACCGGAAGGGACATGGGCGAGCTTGCAGCTCATTTTTACATGCCTGTTTGATACTTAATATTGTGAGTACCTTGTTTTATCTTTTGTTGTTACCACATACATACTTGAAACTACTACAATATCGTGCATCCCTCTTTACATTTGCCCATGCCCCACTTGCAAGGCTTATTTGATGCGGACACATCAGGGACAAAAAAAAAGGGACTTTGATTTCAGATTAGAGACATACACCAGCGGCGCCTGATACGCCAGACTGGGAGATTGCCAGGGGACATACTGGTTCCATAGATAGATATACCCACATGCTGTTACATTACAGCAGTAATGTAAGGGGACATCTACATATTACGCTGCACAGGAGCCAGGAAGTCATCAGCACTCTTTGCCAGCGAATTGTCACCAGCACTAGCACTTTATCTTGTGCTGATACTGTTAACATACAGTCACCAGTCCATCCTGCACTTTATATTTTATGGACACTATTCATTTTATTTGTTTTCACCTATGAAAAGCCTTGTTGCATATATTTATATGAATATATTTTTATGTAATAAGTCCTTATACATTCTTTTATAATTTGCTATGCATTTTTCATAGGAACTGCATCTTTTAGTGCACTTTCAACTGAGCACTGTTTTCCACTTTATTTGCACATTATTTGGATATATTTGATCGCCATTTTACCTGAAGAATACGTTGAGCATGTGATATGCCTTCTTTATACTATCAAGGATTCGATATATATTGAATATCTTTTACTGAGCATTTTTGCACTTTATTTGCACATTATTCATTCTACAGCGCAGCACTAACTTTATTTTATATTTTATTTGGGTTATGATATTTCCTTTAGTGTTTGCAACAGTATTTAAAATGTACACACTTGGTTAGCGTGGGAATATTATTTTATTTTATTTATTTATTTATTTTCCTGCGTTGTGTTGCTTTTTCACCACCTGGTGTAACCCTTATTGCCACTAGCAATAATCTCATGTAAAATCCAACAGGCTAATTCAACTTGGATATTTTCAACCTGCTCATATATAGTTTGAACTAGCTATGTCTGGCTTTAAACTTTATTCATGTCATTCAACCTTGAACTCTTGTTGCCTGTTTTGTTATTCTGTCCCTTCCTTTGGTTTGTCTGTGCCATCACCTCCTTAAGCTTATTTTCATAAAATGCTGTTTCAAACTACCAAGTGTATCACCTGTGACAGACCCAACCAGGACCGGGGCTTTTGGAGGGGACTGCAGGGTATCCTCTTGCCTTCTGACTATGTGCCCCTGGCATTTGAGGGAGCTACGAGCATTCAGGAAGATGTCCTGTTATATAATGCAAGCTGACATGTTATTACCACATTTCACAGTCAAGGACGCCATGATGGTCTTCAAAATTCAGTGAGAAGATGGATGTCAAAAGAAAGTTGGGTAATGAGATTTTGACAGCCCTGGGTCTTTCTTGAATTCTGGAGAACTGTTGCCGGACAATCTGGGGTGGGCATTCCCTGACTAATCAAGGCTTGCCTAGGTGCCAAGCTCGTAATTAGCTTACTGGTTAATTAGCTAGATGTTAGCTGTTGATTAGATTACTGTTTAATTAGATCACTGTTAGCTGTTAATTGGATTGCTGTTTGAAGTTTGCATTGTTAATGTGGTGATTGCCCCTATTTTAGAAGTGTATACAAACCTGTATTTCTGGTCAATAAAGTTGTTCCTGTTTGCACCTAAGCTAGTGTCGTCCAGTTCCTAGGAGCAATTCTCAGCTATAATACCTCATTCCTGTGTTCCAGAGGCAAGGAAGCAGCTCTGGCAGAGATACACAGTCAGGGTGACAGGAATCCATCACAACACCCACAACGCAATACAGGTGCAGGTTTATTAAAAACTTTCCATTCCCCCTCACCTTACCCCTTCCTGGTGGTAGCAGCATCCTCTGGTATTTACAATTTTCTTTCTGAAATTTTGCCTGATGATCCTTATAGACTTGACTGAAGCTTCTTCTTTGCTGTTGGAGTATGATCCCATTCAAGTGAATAGGGAGTAAAGTTCAGGCAGTGCTGGGCAAGATTTCAAGAAGAAAGTTGTAAGCAGAGGAGGTTGTCAAGAAAATATAACAGAAAATGGCCCCATCTTTGTCAAAATCAGTCTAGTTTCAAGCCATCGGAAGTATAAGCCATGGACCCGATAGGAGAATGCAAAGTAAAATAACTTCTACCTAGTGTCAACTCATTTAAGTGAGAATATCAGCCAATAGAAATCAGTGTTCTCATAGTGTGACCACAGGTTTGGTCATTTGATAGTAACAGGGGAACCATTGGTATAAACTGTTGACCCTTGTCAGAACCACCTGAAGGAGACCTGTACATGTGACATCAACACTTCTATGTGTACATGCTGTGTAAGATACACATTAATATGCCACACTAGGATGCACTTGAATATATGCTGCACCACAAAATGTCTATGTACTTCATAAGTTTTACCACAGCTTAAATAGACACAGTACAACAAATACTAGGAAATTATTTTACAGAATCATCTCCCTTATGTTAGTGATGCAAACAAACCCCAGAACTACTCTCAATATATTTTTGGATTGCCCCCTTACGATTAATTTATGGAAAATTGTTAGGGACATAAAATAACAGGCATGCAACTGGGTAGCAACCCATATGCTTTCCTTCTGTACCTCAAATATGTAATATTGTAGTGTGTTGGCATGCAGGGAAAGAGCAAGATAGGCAGGGACAGTGTCTTTTTGCTTGGGAACCTAGCGCTGTTACAGTGGGTGTTGTGTGCCTCCTGCACAGTATACACCTGAAGCTACCCCTTATTGCTGGTGTTGTTCTGTTTCTGTAACACAGGCATCTGCAGCATTTACAGTGGGTGCTGTGTGCCTCCTGCACAGTATACACCTGAAGAAACCCCTTATTGCTGGTGTCAGGCCCGGACTGGCCATAGGGCACAACGGGCATTTGCCCGGTGGGCCGCGGCCCGCCGGGCCGCATATCACTGGGAAGCTGCCGGTCCTGCCAATCTGCCATAAGCTCCGCGGCCGACTCCGGAGATGGCCGCATTTATTTCTGCCACTGCCAGAGACTGAGTTGCGAGCTGCGGGCTGGACTGCTCCTTGTGCCAGCGCCGCTCACCACAGCCATCTCCTCGGCCACCTCCGCGGCCTTTCACCTTTGGAGGAAATGAAGAAGAGGTCATGTGACCGAAGGGGGAGGAGTTGGAGGAGAACTCATCTTCTTAGTGTCGTAAAAGAACCTGCAACTAGAAAGGTAAGTGACACTATTGCCTGCCTCATAATATATTTTTTTATGCATCTTTGCTGATAATGTGTTTTTTTTTTTTTATCATGCCTGTGCCAATGTGTTTTTTTTTATCATGCCTGTGCCAATGTGTTTTTTTTTCAATGCCTGCCAATGTGTTTTTTTTTTATCATGCCTGTGCCAATGTGTTTTTTTTTTATCATGCCTGTGCCAATGTTTTTTTTTTATCATGCCTGTGCCAATGTGTTTTTTTTTTCAATGCCTGCCAATGATTTTTTTTTTTTTTATCATGCCTGTGCCAATGTGTTTTTTTTTTCAATGCCTGTCAATGTGTTTTTTTTTTTTTTTATCATGCCTGCCAATGTGTTTTTTTTATCTTGGCTGATAGTGTTTTTTTTTTTTTTTTCATGCCTGGCAATGCTTTAGGCTGGGTTCACACTGCAGCGATGCGGGAACGCCGCAAATCCGCGGCGGGTTCCCGCATCGCATGCCTCCCGGCGGCAGTTCACACTGCCCTATGCGAACTGCTGGGAGTGTCAGTGAAACGTTAATGACACGCGCAGATCAGTTCGCATATCGCAGTGCGATCTGCAAACTCGGACAGGGATCGGATCACATGGTATGAACACCCATGCGATCCAATTCTGCTGCGGACCAAAAAAAGGGTCCTGTGCGAGTTTGGGGCGGGTGCGATGCGAATTCAGCCATACTATCTGTATGGCTGAACTCGCATCGCACAGAGATCGGATGTGATTTGCACTGCAGTGCGGTGCAAATCACATCCGGTTCTCGTAGTCGCAGCAGTGCGAACCTAGCCTAAAACTGATCTTAATAAAAAATAAAAGTGGTCAGTCTCTCTTAGAGATCCCTTTCACACTGGTCATCTCCTGTATTAGATCCGCAGTCTCTGGTCATTTCCTGTAATAGATCCGCAGTCTCTGGTCATCTCCTGTATTAGATCCGCAGTCTCTGGTCATCTCCTGTAATAGATCCGCAGTCTCTGGTCATCTCCTGTAATAGATCCGCAGTCTCTGGTCATCTCCTGTATTAAATCCGCAGTCTCTGGTCATCTCCTGTAATAGATCCGCAGTCTCTGGTCATCTCCTGTATTAAATCCGCAGTCTCTAGTCATCTCCTGTATTAAATCCACAGTCTCTGGTCATCTCCTGTAATATATCCGCAGTCTCTGGTCATCTCCTGTAATAGATCCGCAGTCTCTGGTCATCTCCTGTATTAGATCCGCAGTCTCTGGTCATCTCCTGTATTAGATCCGCAGTCTCTGGTCATCTCCTGTAATAGATCCGCAGTCTCTGGTCATCTCCTGTAATAGATCTGCAGTCTCTGGTCATCTCTTGTATTAGATCTGTAGTCCCTGGTCATCTCCTGTAATAGATCTGCAGTCTCTGGTCATCTCCTGTAATAGATCCGCAGTCTCTGGTCATCTCTTGTATTGGATTTGCAGTCTCTGGTCATCCCCTGTATTAGATCAGCAGTCTCTGGTCATCTCCTGTAATAGATCCGTAGTCTCTGGTCATCTCCTGTATTAGATCCGCAGTGTCTGGTCATCTCCTGTATTAGATCCGCAGTCTCTGGTCATCTCCTGTAATAGATCCGCAGTCTCTTGTCATCTCCTGTATTAAATCCGCAGTCTCTGGTCATCTCCTGTAATACATCCGCAGTCTCTGGTCATCTCCTGTAATACATCCGCAGTCTCTGGTCATCTCCTGTAATACATCCGCAGTCTCTGGTCATCTCCTGTAATACATCCGCAGTCTCTGGTCATCTCTTGTATTAGATCTGTAGTCTCTGATCATCTCCTGTATTAGATCCGCAATCTCTGGTCCTCTCCTGTCGTACATTTCTCAGTGAGCAGTAATGATGTGCAGTATCCTCTAGCAATGAATGAGGAAGCAGAAATTATGTGTTGTAACCTCTAACAACCAGTCAGCGATCAGTAATAATATGCTGCATCCTCTGGCAACCAATTGCAATCGCTGCCTGATCTTCTGCAGCAAACTGATTTTGAGTCTTACTGCTATATGTTAAATTTCTTAGCCCTTCTACACACCGTTGGACATTCCAACAACCAAATCCGTCTGATTTTTTCCGAAACTGTTGCATACACTCGGTCGGACAAAGTTTTCAGAAAATCCGATTGTTCAGAACGTGATGACATTATTTTGTTACGACGGGACTACGTTCAGGCTAGTTGCCAATAGCTTTGGTGTAGGAATTTGATCTGAGCATGCGTGGCACTTTGTCCGATCGGAATTCTCTACACATAATCGGACAAAGTCCGATCGGATCATGTTGTCGGAAAATGTTACCGACAAGTTGGAAAACTTAGTCCGTCAGATACTCCGACAGAAACAGTCTGCTGGAGACCACACACAGTCGGATTATCTGACCAAACGGTCCGATTGGACACATTAAGTCGGATTCTCCGACTGTGTGTACAAGGGCTAAGAGCGGTTGGGGGGCCCCAAGAAAAATGTTTGCCCAAAGGCCAATCAACATTAAAGACAGCCCTGCCCCCTCCCACCGCCGCCTTCACCAGGCTCTCCTGTGTGATTGGGGAACCCAGTAAGGATGCAACTGGTGACATCCAGCTCTAGGCACACAGTGAGAGAAACAGATGTTGTTCCTCTCACCGTGTGGCATCAGAAACAAGAAGCAAGCATTTAGTCATTTCCTGTTCTGGCTCTTCGGTTACTTGGCCATAACCGATCAGACTGATTGGCTCCATTGGAGGCCAGAGGACAGATTTGGTGTCCAATAGACGCCAGATCTCTCCATAAACAGGAACTGTCATGCTATTACAAGGGATGTTGTTCATGCCTTCTAATAGCAAAAAAAGTTTAAAAGGTGCAGCGTTGAAAAAATGTAAAATCAAATAATTTAAAAATTAAAAAAAATAAAAATACATTTAAGTTCCCCCATGCTCATGTTTAAATGCATATGCATGTCCCGCATGCATATGTAAATGCCGATAGCAGAACACGTGTAAGGTATCGCCGCAAACATAGAGAAATCATTCTAGCACCAGACCTCCTGTGTAGCTCTAAACAGGTAACTTGTAAAGACTTTAAAAGCATTGCCTATCGAGATTTTTAGGTACTGTAATTTGGCCCTGTTGCATGGGTGGACACTATTTTAAAGTGTGACATGTTTGGTATCGATTTACTCAGCGTAACATCATCATTTATAATTCACCAAACAGTTGGGAATTATATTGTGTCTTTGTGCATTATATACAATTAAAGTCTATTTTTTCCAAAAAGTTTTGAAAAACTGCTGCACAAATATCGCAACACCCACTATTTTATTATCTAGGGTTTCTGAAAAAAATATATAAGATCAGGTGGAAAGCAAAGTTGCATGGGTTCTCCCTTCGACCTCACCACAGAACATGATAACACTGCATAGTGGTAGTTGCCTATAAAAAGCCGGTGGTGGAAGACAGAAAACAGAATCTGTTACGCGATGTGCATAGCCAGGTTCCGTTTTATACTTCTATAGTGTATCTGGTGTGGGCATCCAGGGAGGGACTATGGCATGAGCAGGAACTTACTCTGCTTGAGTAATGCTCTGCTGCAGTGGGTCACCTCTCGTGGCGCTCAATAGAGATGCCAGCATTCCGAGAGGGGCAGTAGGCTGCTAGCACAGGCAACCCTTTGGAGGAGGAAGAAAGATGTATCAGGTAGGATACGTAATGTGCTTGGAATACACTATGGGTGCTGCCAGATACTGTCTTTATTCTTCTTCTCTGGTGCTGTTCTGGTCTGCTGCCCTCCAATAAGCTGGCAGGGGGCTTGGTCGTCCTCTCACAGTAAGTTTGTGAGAATTATCTTTCCTGCCGACTGCCCAGAGTTAGTGACACTTTTTTTTTTCATTATGATTTTATATTTTACTTAGATGTCTACAAAAAAAACAAAAAGGAGGAGCAGAAAAAATCAGACAGAAACACAAGAAGTCTTTGGAACTTGATGCTCAGAAATGTGCTAAAATTTCGGATATGTTCCGTCTTCATGCACAGAGTTCCAGTGATCCCATGGCAGGGCCCAGTAGAGAGGTAACAAACATAGAACAAAAAACAATAGAAGGTGATTTAGTGGAATCTGTTGATGAAACATCAGAATTATCCACTGAAGAAAATAGAGAATTGGGGCACACTGAATTACCAAGTAAACAAGTTATTATGGATGTTTCAGAGTGTCAAACTGAAGACATAGATACATAATTTAATTATTTTGCTCGTCCAAATAAAAATGAGCTTGCTGTCTTTTTCAAATATCATCCACGACAGGATATTCCAGATCCAGTGTTAAAAAAGGCTACAAAACTTAAAAATGGAACAAGTCGCAAATGGCTCACCTACTGCAATGAAAAAAAATCTATGTTTTGCTCTGTTTGTCTGGCTTTTTCAAAGTCACAGGAAACAAATTCTTTTATTGAAGGAATGACAGATAAACGTCATGTTCATCAAAGAATCGAAGAGCATGAGAAGAGTGTAATGCACAACTTGTGTGCTGAAGCCTTTTTTGTGAAATCCAGCAGTGCTGGAGTTGATGATCTACTTTTGTATAAGCAAATGTCTGTAAGGCGAGAACAAGTGAGAACCAGGCGGCAAGTACTACAGCGGGTTGTAGATGTAATAAAAGTTATAGGAAAGCAAGGTTTGAGTTATAGGGGAGATAAAGATGAGGCTGCCTATAATTTAGAGGACATAACGAAAGACCATGGCAATTTTTTAGAGCTCATTCTTCTCGTCAGCAAGTATGACATTTGTCTGAAAGATCATGTAAACAAATGTATTGAAAACAGCAAGAAACTGCAGTCTTCTGGAGGAAAAGGAAGAGGATCTTTGATAACCTTGCTCTCAAAAACGACTGTGAACAAAGTAATACAAGCTATTCGGATGCTTATCCAGGAAAATATCTCAAAAGAAGTAAGGGAAGCCGGGATGTTTTCAATTCAGATTGATACAACTCAAGACATCACTTCAAAAGATCAATGCTCCATAATTGTTCGCTATGTGACTGATTGTATCAATGAAAAGCTTCTTGCAGTTGTTGAATGTGAATCTTTAACAGGGCAAAACATTTTTAAGTTGCTAATGGAAGTCTTAAAATCATGCAAACTTAATATTACAAATTGCATTGGCAATTCAACGGATGGAGCAGCAAATATGCAAGGCCAATACAATGGTTTCTCTTCCTGGCTGTCAACTGAATCACCAGGGCAAATTCACATCTGGTGCTATGCACACATTCTGAATTTAGTACTTGAAGATACAACAAAGGTGATAGTTGAAAGTGCATCACTGTTCAGTTTGTTGAATGACATTGCTGTCTTTATCCGTGATTCTTATCAGTGCATGAATACCTGGGAACAAGTTAGCCAGGACCCTCACCATCGAAGAATTTCAGTAATTGGGGAAACGCGTTGGTGGTCAAAAGATGCTGCTCTAAGAAAAGTGTTTGGGGAATTTTCAAATCCTGATTCTGCGTTGTTTGTTAGTCTACTGTACACTTTGAACAGAATCGAAGACAGCGTCTCATCGAAACCTGAGGTGCGTGTTAGAGCAAAATCTTATGCAGAATCCTTACTCAAGTATGAAACCATTCTTACAGCGCAAATTTTTCTGAGACTATTTGAATTGACAACACCATTGTCCAAATATCTGCAAACAACTCAGATGGATATCTCAAAAGCTATTCAAATGGTACAGGGAACTTATGAAAAACTTAAAACAATCACACAAGATTTTGATTCCATACAAATGACTGCTGATAAGTTTGTTAAGTGGGCAAATGACAGGATTCAAGAAGAAGAAAGTTACCACCTAGAAGTACAGACCGCTTTGCCTAAAAAAAGAATAAGAAAAAGAAAGCGAATGGCTGATGAGACTGTTGACGATGTAGCAGTTTCTGATGCTGTTTCAGCTTATGAAATACGTGTGCACAATGTAATTTTGGATATGGTTACAGAGAGCATGAATCGCCGCTTTCTCTCCTGTGGGACCCTCTATGCCGACTTAGCTTGCTTGGAGCCAAACAGCTTTTCTGATATAAAAAAATCTGGACTTCAGGCACCAGCAATGGAAGAACTCAGCAAGCGATTATATAGATTTGATGAGGGAGCAACATCAGAAAATTTGCGTTCCCAACTGGCAAATTTTGCAATGCAGTGGGACAGGCTGAAATCATCACCTCTTGAAGAATTTAGCATTGTAGAAGATGTATCTATGGAAAACCAGGAAAGCAAATTAACAGAATCAGAACTGATCAACAAATCTTGCATGGCATGTAAGAACTGTGCCATTTGCTGCTATAAGATTCTGCAGCGCTATAATTTGTTAACTGACGCCTATAATGTCATTGGTTTAGCCTACAAATTTTTGCTTACATTATCGTTTACTCAAGTCGCCTGTGAAAGAAGTTTCTCCACATTGAAGTTTATTAAAACCCGTCTAAGAAGTTCTGTATCTCAAGAGCATTTGAGCTCTTTGATGCTGATGTCAATTGAAAAGGATATACTAATGAACCTTGATTCTGATGATGTCATTGACAGAGTAGCAGAAACCAGTGAACTTCTACGAAACTTGCTGAATCCTTAGTGCAGTTATTTTGTTCTGTCATTTTGAATATAAAAAAATATATGCCAAAAAATGTAATATATTTTGCTATTTGTTATTGTATTGAATCGTTCATTAAAGATGTTTCACCTTATATATTGCATTCAGTCTATCATTTATTATCATATATTTACATAATTCCAAATGATTGACAAGATACGGTGACTGAAGCAGGCTTAATCTAACTAAAATACATAGAGAAACCGGTTGCCATTATTTGTAATTATTTTTTTTTTTTAAATGGGCTGCTCAGCTTAGAATGCCCGGGCCTATTTTATGTCCCAGTCCGGGCCTGGCTGGTGTTGTTCTGTTGCATATCTTGCATATTGGCCTTTAAAATTAGCACTTTTGACTTCGAACGTTCGAGTCACATAGATTTTAATAGGGTTCTAAAGTTCGTACGAATTTTCGGTCCGTTCGAAGGTTCTGGTGGGAACTGAACTGGGGGGTGTTTGGCTCATCCCTAATCCTTAGTAGGGATGAGCCGATCACCCCCTGTTCCGTTCACATCCAGAACCTGCGAACAGGCAAAAAATTTGTTCAAACACCTGAACACCGTTAAAGTCTATGGGACACGAACATAAATGATCAAAAGTGCTCATTTTAAAGGCTTATATGCATGGTATTGTCATAAAAAGTGCTCGGAGACCCGGGTCCTGTCCCAGGGGACATGTATCAATGTAAAAAAAAGTTTTAAAAACTGATGTTTTTTTCGGGAGCAGTGATTTTAGTAATGCTTAAAGTGAAACAATAAAAGTGTAATATTCCTTTAAATTTCGTACCTGGGGGGTGTCTATAGTATGCCTGTAAAGCGGTGCATGTTTCCCGTGTTTAGAACAGTCTGACAGCAAAATTACATTTCTAAAGGAAAAAAAAGTCATATAAAACTACTTGCGGCTATAATGAATTGTCGGTCCGACAACACACATAAAAGTTCATTGATAAAAATGGCATGGAATTTCCCCACAGGGGAACCCCGAAAAAAAATAAAAAAAATGCGCGGGGGTTCACCTAAATTTCATACCAGGCCCTCCAGGTCTGGTATGGACATTAAGGGGAACCCTGTGCCAACATTTTTTAAAAAAATGGTGTGGGGGTCCCTCTCACCTGGTAACCCCGCCCTCCTCTGATGCACAGGGACTTCCCTATGGCTTTCCCGTGTTGTCAGAGGGGGCGGGGTCACCCATTTACGTAAACAAGATGACCCCGCCTCCCCTGACATCACGGGGAAAGCCATAGGGAAGTCCCAGTGCATCAGAGGGGGGCGGGGTCACCCGGTGGCCCCACCCTCCGTTATATAAGAGGTGTCAGAAGAACTGAAGCGGCACACTGAGGTGGATTGTGCAGACGGAGCGGAGAAGAAGACAGAGAAAGATCCAGGACGAGAAGAGTGGAGGAGGAAGAAGATGAAGATGAAGAAGAAAATGGAGAAGAAGAAGACGGAGGAAGAAGAAGAAGAAGACCAAAGGAAAACCAGAAGAAAAGATGGAAAAAGAAGCAGAAAGGAGAAGAAATTAATAAAGCACTTGTCAACAACCGTCTCTTGTGTTTCTTAACCTTTGTGACACTTTTTTGTGAAATGGTAGGGGTATTTTTGTACCCCATTACCAATTCACAGAGGAGGTGGGATCTGGGGGTCCCCTTGTTAAAGGGGCTTCCAGATTCCGATAAGCCCTCCGCCCGCAGACCCCCATAATCACCGGGCAAGGGTTGTGGGGATGAGGCCCTTTTCCCCATCAACATGGGGACAATGTGCTTTGGGGCTACCCCAAAACCCCCCCAATGTTGAGGGCATGTGGCCTGGTACGGTCAGGAGGGGGGAGCTCTCTCATCCCCCCTCTTTTCCTGTGGCCTGCCAGGTTGCGTGCTCGGATAAGGGTCTGGTATGGATTTTTGGAGGGACCCCACGCCATTTTTTTTTCAATTTTGGTGCGGGGTTCGCCTTGCTGCTCTCTATACCAGAAGGTCAATCTGACGTTTGAAGCAGAGAGATGTGTTGTCAGAAGATCCGGCTTTCAAGCCATCCAGGACTCCCTGGACCCCCAGCAGCATTGAACCAGGACCCCCCAGCCACAGAGAAGGGGAACGAGATCCCCCAGACCCCACATGCCCAGCCCAGCCAGCTCTACTTTGTGCCGTCCGCCTCCATCCGGACACCTTGATTTCCAGCCCGCCAGGCTCTGCGGGCAGTCTCACAGGACACACCAAGGCTCCGGCCCACCGGCTACCTCTTCGGCAAGCCCAGCACCCACGCCGACCGGACCCGCCCCAAAATCCACGAACGTGACCGTACCAGCACCGGGAGCTCGAGATCCGGACAGGCACCCGGCGGGCATCTTGGTCCACCCACTCCCAGCCACCCGGAGCTCAATCCATGGACCCCCCAGCAGGTTCTACCCGGACCCGGTCCCATTCCTGACCCCCACCAGCCCCATCCCACCTGGACATCATTCACAGCCGCTGTTGGTTGCCCTCTGCTCTAACTCACAGACAAGGGAGACCGCGGCTGCGGCCTAGCTCTAGCTGCTTCCCCAACTCACCCCCACTCTGTTTCAGCAGGCTGGCGTGCCCTTCCCACCCTGGAACACCTCCTCCTTCGCTACTGGACCTCACCGCAGAGGCACCGGGTGACACAGGGAGCCAGGATAACCACGGCTCAGGCCTACACCAACGTCCATCTTGATCCACCCAGATGCGGCTGCATTACTGGTAAGTAGTAGCTTAGGCCCCTTGCACCCTCTTCTTTGGTTCCCTTAGTCCCCCCATCTCCTCTCCTCTCTTTCTTCTCTGGACTATTCTGGTCATGTAAGCTTTCGCGGCTTTACCTCTAGCAGTTGATCCAGGGTCCTCCGGTCCGACCGCCTCTCGGGGGGCCAGGAAGGAATTTTTCCCACTACTGTAGCAATTGGCCAGCACAGCTAGGGTTTTTTTGCCTTCCTCTGGATCAACGGGAGGGCGGTTAGGTCAGCAGGCCCCCTTCACCACCACCACCACCACCACCAGAACCATTCGCACCATCATCAGCACCTCAACACACTACCGCTGTCATCAGCGGCAACCTTTGGGACCATTATCTTCTCAGCAACATCATCGGCGCTACATCAGTATCATCATCACAGGCTCCATCATCTTTATTTTCTTGCCATGTGCAACTTCAAATACTCAGCGGAAGTTCTCCTAGAGAAACACCTCAACATTACCAACCTCAATTCAAAAAATCCTACGAAAAGAACAACTAAAGACCAACCTACATTCAACCAACAAACACACGAAGACACCAATTCAACAACAGCAATTAGCATGCACTATGATCAACACCAGATCTGCAGTCAAACATGGACTGAAAGTCCACGACTTCATCACTCAAAACAACATTGATTGCCTCTTCATCACAGAAAGCTGGCTAACACCCAACTGCCACGCCATCCTAACCGAATTGGTGCCTGAGAACTACAGTATCCTAAGGCCGCGTACACACGGGCGGACTGTTGGCTCAACTTTGTCCGCTGAACAGTGTTTCAGCGGACAGTCCGCTCGTGTGTGGGGCTTCAGCGGACAGTTTCAGCGGACAGTTTGACGAACAAAGTTTTTCAGAAATTCCGAAAAACTGTCCGCTGAAACTTGGTTTGAGCGAACAGTCCGCCCGTGTGTAGGCTACTTTCGAAATGAGCAAACTGTTCCCGCTCGGAGGGAAGTCTGCTCATTTCGAGCGCGTGTGCAGGTAGGCGGGGCCCGCGACGGAGACGTCGCGGGCTCCGCCGCCTGGAATGGACTTAAAGGGGAACCCCAACGCCTAAAAAAATCGGCGTGGGGGTCCCCCCAAAGTCCACAACAGACCCTTGTCCGAGCACGCTACCCGGCCGGCCAGGAAAGGGGGGCGAGCGAGCGCGCCCCCCCTCCTGAGCCGTACCAGGCCGCGTGCCCTCAACATGGGGGGTGCCTTGGGGAAGGGGGGGCCGCGCGGCCCCCCCACCCCAAAGCACCTTGTCCCCATGTTGATGAGGACAAGGGCCTCTTCCCGACAACCCTGGCCGTTGGTTGTCGGGGTCTGCGGGCGGGGGGCTTATCGGAATCCGGGAGCCCCCTTTAATAAGGGGGCCCCCGGATACCGGCCCCCCACCCTATGTGAATGAGTATGGGGTACAATGTACCCTTACCCATTCACCTGTAAAATAAAAGTACCCAAAAAAAAACACAACACACGAGATAAAATATTTTATTGCACAGCTCCGGGGGTCTTCCGTCTTCGGGGGTCTTCTCGCCGGACTCCTCCGCTATCTTCTTGTAGCTCTTTTGCTAGCGGAGGAGTCCGGCTTTCTTCCTCCCCGCCGCCGGCCTCTTCTCCCGACTTCGGGGGTCTTGTCCCCCTCTTCGGTTCTTCTGCCGGGCCACCGCGCCTTCTTATAGCTCTTTTGCAGGCGGTGGCCCGGTCTTCTGTCGCCGCTGTCGCCGCCGCCTTCCGTTCTTGTTCTTCTTCTTGTTCTTCTTGTTCTTCTCCAGGAGATGTTGACACGTCGCTCTCTCCGGCCGGAATGCCAGAGCCGCGCTGTGCGGCCACTTATATAGTGACAATGGGGCGGTGTCACATGGTATATGTCACATGGGTTGGTCACATGGGTTGATGTCACATGGGGACTATGACATCGTAAGGGGGCGGGGTCACCATGTGACCAACCCATGTGACATATACCATGTGACACCGCCCCATTGTCACTATATAAGTGGCCGCTCAGCGCGGCTCTGGCATTCCGGCCGGAGAGAGCGACGTGTCAACATCTCCTGGAGAAGAACAAGAAGAACAAGAAGAAGAACAAGAACGGAAGGCGGCGGCGACAGAAGACCGGGCCACCGCCTCTAAAAGAGCTATAAGAAGGCGCGGTGGCCCGGCAGAAGAACGGAAGGCGGCGACAGAAGAACGGAAGGCGGCGACAGAAGACCGGGCCACCGCCTGCAAAAGAGCTATAAGAAGGCGCGGTGGCCCGGCAGAAGAACCGAAGAGGGGGACAAGACCCCCGAAGACGGAAGACCCCCGGAGCTGTGCAATAAAATATTTTATCTCGTGTGTTATGTTTTTTTTTGGGGTACTTTTATTTTACAGGTGAATGGGTAGGGGTACATTGTACCCCATACTCATTCACATAGGGTGGGGGGCCGTTATCCGGGGGCCCCCTTATTAAAGGGGGCTCCCGGATTCCGATAAGCCCCCCGCCCGCAGACCCCGACAACCAACGGCCAGGGTTGTCGGGAAGAGGCCCTTGTCCTCATCAACATGGGGACAAGGTGCTTTGGGGTGGGGGGGCCGCGCGGCCCCCCCTTCCCCAAGGCACCCCCCATGTTGAGGGCACGCGGCCTGGTACAGCTCAGGAGGGGGGGCGCGCTCGCTCGCCCCCCTTTCCTGGCCGGCCGGGTAGCGTGCTCGGACAAGGTTCTGTTGTGGACTTTGGGGGGACCCCCACGCCGATTTTTTTCAGCGTTGGGGTTCCCCTTTAAGTCCATTCCAGGCGGCGGAGCCCGCGACGTCTCCGTCGCGGGCCCCGCCTACCTTGACACGCGCTCGAAATGAGCGGACTGTTGCCTCGTGTGTGGGCGAGTCCGCTCATTTCAAAAGTTGCGCGGACTTAGTACGACGAACAAAGTTTGCCGTATTTGTCCGCTCAAAAAGTGCCGTGTGTGGGCGTGTTCGTTCATTCAAAAGTTTGAGCGGACTGTTTGACGAACTTAGTTTCGGCAGACAGTCCCCGCGTGTGTACGCCGCCTAACTGAGCATAGAATAGGAAAAAAAGGAGGAGGCCTAGCAGTGATCTTTAAATCTCACCTTGTGCTCACCAAACCAACTTTACAGAACTCAGTGCCTTTAATGGAGACACATCTTCAAACAACATCCCAAGACACCATCCACATACTACTATGCTATAGACCCCCAGGATCAAAGACTAATCTCCTTACACCCCTCACTGAATTAATTTCAATACACACCCTGAAAACCAAAAACTTTCTGGTACTTGGAGACTTTAACCTCTGGGCAAACTCTACCCAAGACCCTATTGCTACCCCCTGCATTAACCAACTGGAATAATTAGGTCTCCAGCATCTGATAAAGGCTCCCACACATGGGTCAGGACACACTCTGGACCTCATCTTCAAACAAAATATGGACATCAAAATATTCAACAAAATACCGCTACCATGGACGGACCACCACGCTATCAAATTCAAAATCACCACCAACACCACCCTCCAAAAACGGAAACACGCATCAACACACTGGACCAGATCTCAGAAGAAACTACACTCCAAACTCTTCAAAACCACACTATCAAACAAAATAGCAATGCTAAATGTAAACCTCTCAATGGAACAAACGCTTAACTCCCTAAACAAGGTCGGTACAAACAGCAGACTCAGTGGCTCCAAAATGCAGAACACTCATCCGGAAAAATAACTCGGGATGGTTTATTGCCACACTCAATCTACTCAAGCAAGAACGTAGAAGAGCTGAAAGAGTATTGAGAAGAAATCCTACCAAGGATAACCACACAAACTCCAAAGCACTCACAGAGAAATACCACAAAGCAATCTTCAAAGCTAAAAAATTTCTTGAACACCATCTCACCTGCCTTAAACCGCCCATGGGAACTTTTCAAAGTAGTCGCTCAGTCAATGAACCCTACCTGCTTAGAGCCCCCAGCAAACAAAACTCAAGAATTCTGCAATGAGTTATCAGATTTTGTTCATCAACAAAATCGACAACATCAGGAAGACAATTCACCAAAAAAAACAACCAACCTCATTCAACCAAAGCAAAAAGATGATATCGACACGAACATCACAAAATCACCAAATTTTTCTCTGACCCCAATCACCACCGACACCACTAAAAACCTCATCAAAAGCCTCTGAGACAGCCCATCACCTATCAATATCATTCCCACAAAACTCCTGAAAGAATGTTCCTACATCTTGGCTCCTACCATAACACACCTCATAAATCAGTCGTTCAAAGAAGGGATTGTTCCGACCGTCCTCAAGCAAGGCATAGTCAAACCCCTGCTAAAGAAACCCAACCTCGACCCTCAAGACCCTAACCACTGCAGACCGATAACAAGCCTTAACACCGTCTCCAAGATTATGGAGAAAGCTGTAGTACAACACCTACAACACCACCTGGACACACACAAACTCTTGGACCCTCTGCAATCTGGCTCCCACCTAGGCCATGGCACAGAAATCGCACTTCTCAAAATATGGGATGATGCCATCCAAGCAGCAGATGACGGAGAATCATGTCTCCTAGTTGGACCTCAGTGCAGCGTTTGATACAGTGGACCACAATAATCTACTCATCCGCCTCATAGAAGTAGCAGGAGTCTCAGGCCGCGTACACACGGGCGGACTGTATGGCCTACTTAGTCCGTCGAAACACATTTCAGCGGACAGTCCACTCGTGTGTGGGCTTCAGCGGACTTTTTCAGCGTGCAGTCTGGCGTACTAAGTATTTTGGATTTTTCTAAATACTGTCCGTCATACTTTGGTTTCAGCGGACAATCCGCTCGTCAGTAGGCTAGTTCGACGGACTAAGAATGGCGCATGCTCAGAAAGGATTTACACGGCGAAAGGTTGCATTGCTGTGTATTGGACTTCCTATTTCTAGTCCTGTCGTACGTGCTGTACACGTCATCGCGCAAGCTTTTGACGGACTGTTTGTGCATCCGTGTGTGGTCAAGTCCATTCAGTCGAAAGTAGGACGGACTGTCCGTCGGATTGTATGACGGACTAAGTAGGCCATACAGTCCGCCCGTGTGTACGCGGCTTCAGATTCATATCTACAGTGCTTTGCATCCTTCTTAGGAAATCGTTCTCAAACAGAGAAACTAGGAGCCTTCACCTCTGAAACCCAGGCAAACTCTTGTGGAGTCCCTCAAGGTTCACCCCTGTCACCAGTGCTCTTCAACATCTATATCCACCCACTCCTCAAAATCATCAGAATATCAGACCTCTGCTTCCACTCATACGATGACACTCAACTCTACTTTCGCATCACCGGACAAAAAGGTCATCAACAGCAACTAGAAAAATGCCTCACTTTTATACACGACTGGATGATCACTAGCTCCCTCACACTCAACGGATCAAAAACAGAGCTTCTTCTCCTACAGGCAAACCAAAATTCCAAAACTTAGACCCTATAGAGACCTCATCTTTGGACAGACTATCTCTCCAAGCACCAAAGCCAAGAGTCTCTGAGTCATCGATGCACAAATAGGATCAGTAGTCAGCGGATCTCACCATCTCCTCCGCCTGCTACGTAGACTCATCCCCTTCATTTCAACAGAGGACAAAGCAGCAGTAGTTGGAAGAATCATTAATTCCCGACTCGTCTACGCAAACTCCCTCTACATAGGACTACCCCAATATCAATTTGCGCGCTTACAACTCATCCAAAACACTGCGGCAAGACTGATAACTGGAAAAAAAAAAACTGGGAATCCATCTCCCCTGCCCTGAGGAGCCTACATTGGCTAACTGTAAAGAATCGGATTACATTCAAGACCCTCTGCCTCACCCACAAATGCATACAAGGAAATGCTCCTCAATACCTACGCGAGAAGATAACACACTACACACCCAATTGCAGTCTTCGATCATCTAACCAAAATCTCCTCCTCATTCCCAAATCCAGCTACAAATCAAAGGGAGAATGAAGATTCGCAGTCCAAGGACCATGGCTATGGAACGCTCTACCGACTTACATCCGCATGGAAGAAAACCATCAAGCCTTCAGGAAAAAACTCAAGACCTACCTCTTCTAAGAAGCTAAACAACATAGGACAGATCCAGCACCTTGAGGCGATTCATTTTGCAGTTTCAGCACTATACAAATCATTAATTAAAAACCATACCAGATCTGAAGGGTCTGGTATGGATTTTGAGGGGGACCCCCACGCCATTTTTGTTTTAAATTTTGGCACGGAGTTCCCCGTAAAATCCATACCAGACCTGAATGGCCTGACATGGAATTTAGGGGGCCCCACGCATTTTATTTTTTTAATTTTGGTTCGGGGTTCCCCTGTAGGGAAATTTGTTGTAGAATCTCATATTAGCCAATGTATTTCATATTATTCATATTGATTTGCATATATTTAATTGATAATATAATTATTATTATTATTATTATATAGTAGTGGTCTTATCAATATTATTCGATAGTAAAGCAATAGTTATTAAATTTTCATTAATGTACACTATGTTATTCTAAAATATAGAGAACGTCTTCATTTTTAAATGTTGAACTTTAGATGACCTCTACGCTTCTTTCTGATATTTTTTTATAAGATAGTTTACTGGGTGAAAGTTCATTAAGATACCTCATAGTTTTTAAATTCACTAATTGGTAGAAGAGAGAACTTTTGACAGTAGTTGACATATAGCTGATAAGATAAGCACTGTCAAAGATAAGAAAACAGGTGTTTAAAATAATTAGGTGGAATACAGAAAAGTTATGTAAAGAACATTAGATTAAGTTTGACAGGTTCAAACAAAGGTCTGCTTGAGCCCTCATTAAAACTGTTAAAATACATTGAATAAGGAAGTATATATATATATATATATATATATATATATATATATAAAAATTATATAAAAAAATAGAATGTTCAATGATCCAAGTAAAAATCAACACAGTCTCTTTGTGTAAGACAATCAAATCCCACGTGTGAAGTCGAATTCACATTCCACCATCCTTGAATATGGAAAACATGCAGACACCACGTGACAGTTCCACCACCGTTTGCAATGCGAGCTTACCAGACGTATTTGACCCAAACGAATATACATTCGGAAGATGAAACAGGCTTGTGTAGTTTAAATGGATTCACATTCACAAGGTTGGACTCCCCAGGAAAACTTCAAAAACGATCATTCCACTCATATACTGAACAATAGGTTATCTCCCGCTATATGATCCAGCTCGGCTCCGCACACTCTTTCATCCCTCGGTGTGCGGAGCAGAGTTGGAGGGTTTTCCAGCATGAACAGCCTGTGTAAGGTCATTATACAGTATCTCAATTGGATTGACTAGGCCACTCCAAAACCTAAATTTAGCTTTGTTTGAACCATTTGGAGGTGGACTTGCTGTTGTGTTTCGGATCATTGTCCTGCTGCATAACAAAGTGCACTGGAGCTTGAGGTCATGAATTGATGGCCGGACATTCTCCTTTAGGCCGCGTACACACGGGCGGATTGTCTGCCCAACTTAGTCCGCTGAACCGTGTTTCAGCGGACAATCCGCTCGTGTGTGGGCTTCAGCGGACTTTTTCAGCGGACGGTCTGACGGACTAAGTCTTTCGGAATTTCCGTAATTTTGTCCGTCCAAACTTGGTTTTGTCCGTCCAAACTTGGTTTCAGCGGACAATCCGCTCGTGTGTAGGCAAGTTGGATGGACTAAGTATGGCACATGCTCAGAAAGGATTTACACGGCCGAAGGTTGCATTGCAGTGTATTGGACGTCGTATTTCTAGTCCCGTCGTACGTGCTGTATACGTCATCGCGCAAGCTTTCAGTGGACTGTCTGTTCATCGTGTGTGGTCAAGTCCGTTCATTCAAAAGTTGAACGGACTGTCTGTCGGATTGTCTGACGAACTTAGTTGGGCAGACAATCCGCCTGTGTGTACGCGGCCTTAGGATTTTCTGACAGAGCTCACAATTCATGGTCCCATCAATTATGGTAAGTCGTCCAAGTCCTGAAGCTGCAAAGCAGTCTCAGACCATCACACTACCACCACAATGTCTGACTTTTGGTATGATGTTCTTGTTATGCAATGTTGTATTCGTTTTATGCTAGATGTAATGGGATGCACACCTTCCAAAAAGTAAATTTTTTGTCTCATCAGTTCATAGAATATTTGTCTATAAGTCTTGGGGATAATCAAGGTGTTTTTTGGTAAATGTGTGATGGACCTTTGTGTTCTTTTTGGTCAGCAGTGGCTTTGGCCTTGGAACTCTCCCATGAATGCCATTTTTGCCCAGTCTCTTTCTTATTGTTGAATCATGAGGCAAGTGAGGCCTGCAGTTCTTTAGCTGTTGTTCTGGGTTCTTTTATGACCTCCTGGGTGACTCGTCAGCATGCTCTTGGAGTAACTTTTGTAGGCCGGCCACACCTGGGAAGGTTCACCACTGTTCCAAGTTGTCTCCGTTTGTGGACAATGGTTTACCCCATGGTTCACTAGAGTTCTAAAGGGTAAGAAATGACTTTGAAACCTTTCCTAGACTGATACATGTACATTACTTTGTTTCGAATCTGTTCTTGAATTTTTTTAGATGTGTGGCTTTTTGCGATCTGTTAGCGTGCTTCACTTTATCAGACAGCTTCTATTTATGGGATTTCTTGATTTAACGGGTCTGGAAGTAATCAGGCCTGGGTGTGGCAAGTGAAATTTAACTCAGTTTTCCAAAAAATTGTGGTTAATCGCAGTTCATTCGTGATTCAGCATGGAAGGGGGCAATTACTTTTTCGCATAGAGCCCGGCAGGTTTGAGCAGCTTTTTTCCCTTAAATAAAATAATAATTTAAAACCTGCATCTTGGATTTACTTGGGTTATCTTTGTGTAATATTAAAATTTCTTTGATGGTCTGAATCATTTAAGTGTGAGAAATATGCAAAAAAATTAAAAATCGGGAAGGGACAAATACTTTTTCAGACAACTGTAGATAATCATAAGACTCCAATTGTACTACCAATTAGGTATCACTTCACGCAGATGTTTTGGAATAATTTTAGGGGCATTATTATAATGTAAAATAGATACATTAGTAATAGTTTTTAGTGTGAGAGCCAGTTCCCATAGGGGCAACTTGTCAGGCGAATTAGCCGCCTGACAAGTCGCGTCCCATTTTGTACTATGGAACCGTTCTAATAGGAGCGACTCAAGTCGCTCCGACTTAGAAAGAGGTTCTTGTACTACTTTTGGGGTGACTTCAGGAGACTTGCATTGACTTCTATACAGAAGTCGTTTTGCAAGCCGCCGCTGAAGTTGTGTGCAGGTTGCCTGAGGCAGTTGTGCTGCAAGTTGTGCTGCCCCTGTGTGAACCAGCTCTCAGTAACTTATTTATTGTTTAATTTAATAAATATATAATTTTATTATTAAACATTTTTGTTATTTATTAATTCAATGCAATTTTTTTATTTTTTGTGACTACGTTTGTTTGTGCTAATAACAATTTAAAGCAAAATACGTAAAGTATAAGTTCACCTTTGGTAACTTTTTACAAATATTCTCTTATGCAATTCCAGATCCCATAAATAGTATATACCAGCAATCCTTATATTAAAATGCTGCTCCTGCTTTCCTTTATGTCTGCAGCCATGGGGGGTCTCTAAACAGAAACTGATGGCCCCTCGATCACCCTCTGTGCTGCCACTAGCCCACTAAGGTTGCATACTGATACTTGTAGTGTCCAGCCCATCCTGCAAATAGCAGGATGAAGTGGGTTGAGGAGCTAGCAGTTTCTGTGAATTATTTCCCAGTGCTGCATATTTAACCACTTTCAGACCGGACAATTTTGCTGGTCAATGACCAGAGGTCTTTTTACAATTTGGCACTGCGCTGCTTTAACTGGTAATTGCGCGGTCATGCAATGTTTTACACAAACAAAATTTGCGTCCTTTTTTTCCCACAAATAGAGCTTTCTTTTAAAGGTATTTGACTGACTCTGCGATTTTTATTTTTTGCGATATAAACGTAAAAAGACCGCAAATTTCGAAAAAAAATTATATTTTCTACTTTTTGTTATTAGAAAAATCCAATAAACTCAATTTTAGTCATACATTTAGGCCAAAATGTATTCAGCCACATGTCTTTGGTAAAAAAAAAGTCAATAACTGTATATTTATTGGTTTGCGCAAAAGTTGTCACATCTACAAACTAAGGTACGTTTTCTGGAATTTACGCAGCTTTTAGTTTATGACTGCCTATCTCATTTCTTGAGGTGCTAAAATGGCAGGGCAGTACAAAACCCCCCCAAATTACCCCATTTTGGAAAGTAGATACCCTAAGGAAATTGATAAGAGGCATGTTGAGCCCATTGAATATTTTATTTTTTTGCCTCAAGCGATTGAATAATGACAAAAAAAAATTTTTTTTTTTTTACACAAAGTTGGCACTAAATTATATATTGCTCACACATGCCATGGTTATATATAGAATTGTACCCCAAAATACATTCTGCTGCTTCTCCTGAGTATGGGGATACCACATGTGGTCGACTTTTTGGAAGCCTAGCCGCGTACGGGGCCCCGAAAGCCAAGCACCGCCTTCAGGATTTCTAAGGGCATACATTTGTAATTTCACTCCTCACTACCTATCACAGTTTTGAAGGCCATAAAATGCCAAGATGGCACAAAACCCCCACAAATGACCCCATTTTAGAAAGTAGACACCCCAAGCTATTTGCTGAGAGGGATGTTGAGTCCATGGAATATTTTATATTTGGCACAAGTTGCGGGAAAATTACAAACTTTTTTATTTTATTTTATTTTTTCACAAAGTTGTCACCAAATGATATATTGCTCACACATGTTGTGAGCATATGTGAAATGACACCCCAAAATAAGTTCTGCTGCTTCTCCCGAGTACGGGGATACCACATATGTGGGACTTTTTGGGAGCCTAGCCGCGTCCGGGGCCCCGAAAACCAAGCACCGCCTTCAGGCTTTCTAAGGGCGTAAATTTTTGACTTCACTCCTCACTACCTATTACAGTTTTGAAGGCCATAAAATGCAAAGATGGCACAAAACCCCCACAAATGACCCCATTTTAGGAAGTAGACACCCCAAGCTATTTGCTGAGAGGCATGTTGAGTCCATGGAATATTTTATATTTTGCCACAAGTTGCGGGAAAATTACAAACTTTTTATTTATTTTTATTTTTTTCACAAAGTTGTCACTAAATGATATATTGCTCACGCATGCCATGGGCATATGTAAAATGACACTCCAAAATAAATTCTGCTGCTTCTCCTGAGTACGGGGATACCCCATGTGTGGGATTTTTTGGGAGCCTAGCCGCGTACGGGGCCCCGAAAGCCAAGAACCGCCTTCAGGTTTTCTAAGGGCGTAAATTTTTGACTTCACTCCTCACTACCTATTACAGTTTTGAAGGCCATAAAATGCCAAGATGGCACAAACCCCCCCCCCCCCCCAAATGACCCCATTTTGGAAAGTAGACACCCCTAAATTTAGGGGTACACTAGTGAGACTCACAGGTAAAAAAGCACCTAGGCTGTCAGCGACTGTATCAAAACGCTACAAGAAAAACTGTTAGCGATCGCAGGGATCAGGCCTGACTCTGCAAACGCTGCAGTTATGTGTGTTGTGTTTTGTAAGTGACAGTGATCGATCGATACTGCACTTGGGTGGGCTTGTCTGGGCTTGGCGGAGGGGCTAAACGCAGGTGCTAGCAGGTATCTGTGCTGATCCCGCTAACAATGCGTTTTGGGAAACCTAAACTGCTGGCGACGCTAATATAGATCTGATCAGATACTATATTACTAAGGGAGGTGTATGCTTTGTGCGTGGGTGTTAGCGGTACTGGCACTAACCTGATGCTGCCTGGGGCGACGCAGACCTTATCTGACCCTCAAACTTATATCACCCACCAGGTGATCAGGGGGTTAAACCTTTATTAGGTAATAAATGGCGGGTGCCCTGAAACTATAAAAAAATAACTAACCAACCAGCGTCACCTGTAACAGTTATATGGTGATCACTGGTGAAAGGGTTAACTAGGGGGCAATCAGGGAGCTTTATGCGGTAGTATATGGGGGTCCCTGGCGCTATAAAAAGCTGCAGCGAACCTAAATACCTACCTGCCACCTGTGACACTAATACAGCGATCAGAAAAATGATCGCTTATTAGGCTGGGTTCACACTGGAGCGATGCAGGAACGCCACGAATCCGTGGCGGGTTCCCGCATCGCATGCCTCCCGGCGGCAGTTCACACTGCCCTATGCGAACTGCTGGGAGTGTCAGTGAAATGTTAATGACACCCCCACATCAGTTCGCATATCGCAGTGCGATCTGCAAACTCTGATCGCATGGTGTGAACACCCATGCGATCCGATTCTGCTGTGGACCAAAAAAAGGGTCCCGTGCGAATTTGCGGCGGGTGCAGCGGGTGCGACGCAAATTCAGCCATACTATCTGTATGGCTGAACTCGAATCGCACAGAGATCGGATGTGATTTGCACTGCAGTGCTGTGCGAATCACATCCGTTCTCATAAACCGCTGCAATGTGAACCCAGCCTTAGTGACACTGGCGACGGGGGGTGATCACGGGGTTAAACCTTTATTGGGGGGGTTAGGGGGGTACCTTAGAACTAAAGGGGGCTAACCCTAACTGCCCTAACAGTTATTACAGTCACAAATGACACCAATGCAAAAAAAAAAAAATGCAATTGGTGTCACTGTGACTGGGGGGGCAGGGGTGATTGGGGGGGTGATCGTGGGGTGAAGGGGGGGTGAGAGTGTGCCTGGCATGTTCTACTGTGTAGTGTCGTGTTGGTGCAACTCACCGATCCTCTCTCCTCGGTGTCAGAACGAAAAATACCGACACGGAGGAGAGATTACATCACTTCCTCTGCCTGTGTTTACCTTACAGGAGAGGAAGTGATGTCACGCCTCACTTCCATTCGTCAGGAGCGATCGCGAGGGGGTGGCCATGAACGAATGGCAGCCCCCTCATCCCGGATCGCTCCTGAACGGATACCGACCGCCGCTGGCACCGGGGGGGGGGCCCGATCGGGCCCCCCACCCGCGGGAAGGCAGGGACGTACAGGTACGGCCATATGCCTGCCCGTGCCATTCTGTCGACGTATATCGTCGTGCGGCGGTCGGCAAGTGGTTGAAGTAAAGCAGGGGCAGCATTTTAAAATGAGGACCACTGGTATGCACTATTTCTGGGATCTGGAATTCCAATAAGGGATTTTTGTAAAAAATTCTAAAGATCAACTTACACTTGAGGCTGGGTTCACACAATTGTGAATTGGATGTGGGTTTTCCTAGCATCCAATTTGCAAGTCAAGAGATTGTGACTGGGTTCTCAATGGAGCCGGTTCCCACATCTTCGGAGTGGCTCTGGAGTGAATGGACAGGTGTCCTGTGCATCTTCTAGTCCATTTAAGGTCTGAATTTAGCCAAAAATATTGACTGAAACCATCCCTGAAATGGTGAACAGGGATGCACCGGACCCCTGCTGTGAGCCGTTCCATACTGCAGTATGAACCCAGCCTTAGGGTGACTCTGTCACATAAATAAAAGTTGTATTACAATATTTACCTTCAAGGAAGATAGTAAATACACCCTTTCTTTGTCAACAAACACCACTGTAATGAAGAGGAATTGTATGCTGAAGTAATTTCTCCCATCAACCCCTACATCACTACTGTGTCCTATAGCGACAAGAACGTTGGCACCAGAAACCACTTTACACAATGGGGTACACAGGAGCAGGATTATTGGAATAATAAATTTCAGATGACAGTTAAGTGTGGCTTTTGACAGTGCAGGCAGCAAGAGAGATAAGTATGTACTATTGCCTTTCAAGTACATTACATAGCTGCTTTAATTATTGAGGGGAAGATGGCATTCCTACTTCCAGTTGTCATTATCTGTCTATACGTGGTACTATAAACACAAAGAGATTCAAAATACACTGTAGAGCAAATGTAGGGCAAATGGGTTGATGTCATTTTATAACATGGCCATGTTCTTTGACCCCTCGCCCACTAGCCACAGGGATTCCAGTCTGCATGCTTGGATGGTGCCGTTTGGAGGGAAGATCAATTTGTTTTTTACTTAACCACTTTCAGACCGGACCATTTTGCTGGTAAATGACCAGAGGTCTTTTTACACTTTGGCACTGCGCTGCTTTAACTGGTAATTGCGCGGTCATGCAATGTTGTACCCAAACAAAATTTGCGTCCTTTTCTTCCCACAAATAGAGCTTTCTTTTGATGGTATTTTATTGCCTCTGCGATTTTTATTTTTTGCGATATAAACGTAAAAAGACCGCAAATTTTGAAAAAAAATGATATTTTCTACTTTTTGTTATTAGAAAAATCCAATAAACTCAATTTTAGTCATACATTTAGGCCAAAATGTATTCAGCCACATGTCTTTGGTAAAAAAAAAGTCAATAATTGTATATTTATTGGTTTGCGCAAAAGTTGTCACATCTACAAACTAAGGTACGTTTTCTGGAATTTACGCAGCTTTTAGTTTACGACTGCCTATCTCATTTCTTGAGGTGCTAAAATGGCAGGGCAGTACAAAACCCCCCCAAATGACCCCATTTTGGAAAGTAGACCCCCTAAGGAAATTGATAAGAGGCATGTTGAGCCCATTGAATATTTTATTTTTTTGCCTCAAGCGATTGAATAATGACAAAAAAAAATTTTTATTTTTTTTTACACAAAGTTGTCACTAAATGATATATTGCTCACACATGCTATGGGCGTATGTGAAATGACACCCCAAAATAAATTCTGCTGCTTCTCCTGAGTACGGGGATACCACATATGTGGGACTTTTTGGGAGCCTAGCCGCGTACGGGGCCCCGAAAACCAAGCACCGCCTTCAGGCTTTCTAAGGGCGTAAATTTTTGAGTTCACTTCTCACTACCTATTACAGTTTTGAAGGCCATAAAATGCCAAGATGGCACAAAACCCCCACAAATGACCCCATTTTAGAAAGTAGACACCCCAAGCTATTTGCTGAGAGGCATGTTGAGTTCATGGAATATTTTATATTTTGCCACAAGTTGCGGGAAAATTACAAACTTTTTTTTTTTTTTTTTCACAAAGTTGTCACTAAATGATATATTGCTCACACATGCCATGGGCATATGTGAAATGACACCCCAAAATAAATTCTGCTGCTTCTCCTGAGTACGGGGATACCACATATGTGGGACTTTTTGGGAGCCTAGCCGCGTACGGGGCCCCGAAAACCAAGCACCGCCTTCAGGCTTTCTAAGGGCGTAAATTTTTGAGTTCACTTCTCACTACCTATTACAGTTTTGAAGGCCATAAAATGCCAAGATGGCACAAAACCCCCACAAATGACCCCATTTTAGAAAGTAGACACCCCAAGCTATTTGCTGAGAGGCATGTTGAGTCCATGGAATATTTTATATTTTGCCACAAGTTGCGGGAAAATTACAAACTTTTTTTTTTTTTTTTTTTTCACAAAGTTGTCACTAAATGATATATTGCTCACGCATGCCATGGGCATATGTGAAATGACACCCCAAAATAAATTCTGCTGCTTCTCCTGAGTACGGGGATACCACATATGTGGGACTTTTTGGGAGCCTAGCCGCGTACGGGGCCCCGAAAACCAAGCACCGCCTTCAGGCTTTCTAAGGGCGTTACAGTTTTGAAGGCCATAAAATGCCAAGATGGCACAAACCCCCCCCAAATGACCCCATTTTGGAAAGTAGACACCCCTAAATTTAGGGGTACACTAGTGAGACTAGGTAATAAATGGCGGGTGCCCTGAAACTATAAAAAAATAACTAACCAACCAGCGTCACCTGTAACAGTTATATGGTGATCACTGGTGAAAGGGTTAACTAGGGGGCAATCAGGGGGCTTTATGCGGTAGTATATGGGGGTCCCTGGCGCTATAAAAAGCTGCGGCGAACCTAAATACCTACCTGCCTAACTAGCGTCACCTGTGACACTAATACAGCGATCAGAAAAACGATCGCTTATTAGGCTGGGTTCACACTGGAGCGATGCGGGAACGCCACGAATGCGCGGCGGGTTCCCGCATCGCATGCCTCCCGGCGGCAGTTCACACTGCCCTATGCGAACTGCTGGGAGTGTCAGTGAAATGTTACTGACACCCCCAGATCAGTTCGCATATCGCAGTGCGATCTGCAAACTCGGATCGCATGGTGTGAACACCCATGCGATCCGATTCTGCTGCGGGCCAAAAAAAGGGTCCCGTGCGAATTTGCGGCGGGTGCGGCGGGTGTGGCGGGTGCGGCGAATGGCTGAACTCGAATCGCACAGAGATCGGATGTGATTTGCACTGCAGTGCGGTGCGAATCACATCCGTTCTCAAACCGCTGCAATGTGAACCCAGCCTTAGTGACACTGGCGACGGGGGGTGATCACGGGGTTAAACCTTTATTGGGGGGGTTAGGGGGGTACCTTAGAACTAAAGGGGGCTAACCCTAACTGCCCTAACAGTTATTAGTCACAAATGACACCCGCCGGGTGATCAGGGGGTTAAACCTTTATTAGGTAATAAATGGCGGGTGCCCTGAAACTATAAAAAAATAACTAACCAACCAGCGTCACCTGTAACAGTTATATGGTGATCACAGGTGAAAGGGTTAACTAGGGGGCAATCAGGGGGCTTTATGCGGTAGTATATGGGGGTCCCTGGCGCTATAAAAAGCTGCGGCGAACCTAAATACCTACCTGCCTAACTAGCGTCACCTGTGACACTAATACGGCGATCAGAAAAATGATCGCTTATTAGGCTGGGTTCACACTGGAGCGATGCGGAAACGCCGCGAATCCGCGGCGGGTTCCCGCATCGCATGCCTCCCGGCGGCAGTTCACACTGCCCTATGCGAACTGCTGGGAGTGTCAGTGAAATGTTACTGACACCCCCAGATCAGTTCGCATATCGCAGTGCGATCTGCAAACTCGGATCGCATGGTGTGAACACCCATGCGATCCGATTCTGCTGCGGGCCAAAAAAAGGGTCCCGTGCGAATTTGCGGCGGGTGCGGCGGGTGTGGCGGGTGCGGCGGGTGCGGCGAATGGCTGAACTCGAATCGCACAGAGATCCGATGTGATTTGCACTGCAGTGCGGTGCGAATCACATTCGTTCTCATAAACCGCTGCAATGTGAACCCAGCCTTAGTGACACTGGCGACGGGGGGTGATCACGGGGTTAAACCTTTATTGGGGGGGTTAGGGGGGTACATTAGAACTAAAGGGGGCTAACTCTAACTGCCCTAACAGTTATTACAGTCACAAATGACACCAATGCAAAAAAAAAAAAAAAAATGACATTGGTGTCACTGTGACTGGGGGGCAGGGGTAATTGGGGGGGTGATCGGGGGGTAAAGGGGGGGTGTGAGTGTGCCTGGCATGTTCTACTGTGTGTGTAGAGTGTTGGTGCAACTCACCGATCCGCTCTCCTCCGGGTCGGAACGAAAAATACCGACACGGAGGAGAGAATACATCACTTCCTCTCCTGTGTTTACATTACAGGAGAGGAAGTGATGTCACGGGGGATTTCCATTCGTCGAGAGCGATCGCGAGGGGGTGGCCATGAATGAATGGCCGCCCCCTCATCCCGGATCGCTCTCGAAGAAATGCCGACCGCCGCAGGCACCGGGGGGGGCCCGATCGGGCCCCCCACCCGCGGGCAGGCAGGGACTTATATATACGCCCATATGCCTGCCCGTGCCATTCTGCCGACGTATATCGTCGTGCGGCGGTCGGCAAGTGGTTAAAGCGGGGTTCTAGTTTGTAAAAAAAAAGTTAAAAGTCAACAGCTACAAATAGTGTAGCTACTGACTATTAAAGCGTTAGTAAACCAGCTGAGGTTTTTTTTTTTCTGACCTGCAAGGGAAAAGGCATAATGAGCTAGTATGCACCGCATACTAGCTCATTATGAAATACTTACCTTAGAACGAGGCCCCGACATCTCCGACGATCCACGGCAAGGGAGCTGACATGTTCCCTCGGCGTGTCTTCCGGGTATCGCGGCTCTGGCGCTGTGAGCGGCCAGAGCCGGGATATCGTCACTCCCACGCATGCGCACGGGAGATTTCTTTCTGGCAGGGCCAAGCGTCTGCTGGACTTTCAGCCGAGAATCCCCTGTGTGCATGCGCCACTGCAGTCAGCGGCGCATTGCGAGCGGAATATCTCCTAAACCATACAGGTTTAGGAGATTTTTTTTTACCTACAGGTAAGCCTTATTATAGGCTTACCTGTAGGTAAAAGTTGTAAAAAAGACTATACAACCACTTTAATATAAGGATCTAAGATTTTGCGATGTCGACACCCCTAGCCGAATTGTCAATTGGCTTCAGGTGCAGGCGCTGGCATCTGTACTAAGGGAAACAGGAAGTGAAGCCTTGTGGCTTCCCAGCCTGTTTCCTACTGACCATCTGTTAGTCGCACTGCGCTTTCTGAATGGTCCCATCGTCTTCTAGGGTCTTTGTGTCCCAGAGGGCACCGGGGAAGGTGGAGGTGTCACAAATGATGTAGATCGCCGTGTGGCGATCTTGACAGGAAGTGGGAGTGGATACCTGTCAAAATCAAGTACCCGATCCCCCCCCAAACAGTGCCAAATGTGTCAGGGTGGAGCTCCGTTTTAAATACGATAAATTTAAATTTCATGCAATGGGAGAAAAGCAAGGTGCACCAAAAAATAAGTACAGCAGAAGATGCCATGAATGGTATATTTAATTAAAATCAGCCAAATGGCTACTCACACTGTGAGTAGTGTGAGTAACCATTTGGCTGATTTGAATTAAATATACCATTCATGGCATCTTCTGCTGCACTTAGTTTTTGGCACACCTTGCTTTTCTCCCATTGTCCTTCCAGAGACAGCTTCACTCTCAAGGGAGCTGCAATTAATGCTGCATACTTATACTCCCTGGACTTTATAGACTTTTAGTTGTTTTATTAGTGTGTTTCAGTACCCTCTCAGGCGCCATTCTATATTGTTTCAATTTACATGCATTTCCACAAGATGGTAAGCGCAACTGATGGCATAATGTTTTTACAATAAGCACAGAATCTGTAGAATATATCATATACACACCAGACTTGGATAGTTGTATTTTTCTGCTGATATTAGCATGATTAGATTTAAATAGGGGATGCCAAAAAAAAAACTTCACAGAAACAATGCAATTTCATGGATTTTAAGAGTAACTCCACTTTTGCAAAGAAAAAGACATTACCCTCGGGGTAATCAATGTACATTGCAGGGATTTAAAAACAAAAATGTTACTCAGTCCAAGCAGTTTATGCTTTAAAGAAATAGCTGTTTGTTATCTCTGAATGTGAATGGGAGTGACTTTTTCATTATTAAAGTGATTGTAAAGTCTCATTTTTTTCCCTATAAAAATAATAAATCTGCTATACTTACCTGCTCTGTTGCAGTGGATTTGCACAGAGCAGCCCGGATCCTTCTCTTCTCGGGTCCCTTTTCTGTAATCCTGGCCCCTCCCTCCTGTTCAGTGCCCACATAGCAAGCAGCTGCCTGAGCCATGTCACAGCCTCCTGTGTTCATTCAGAAGCAGAGCCCCGACCCAGCCCTGTCCCCTAATTGGTTAGCTGACTTTGATTGACATTGTTTCAGCCAATCAAGAATGAGAATCTTGGATGGCTGAGACACTCGTGGACATCGCTGGACAGAGAGGGGGCTCTGGTAAGTGTTAGGGGTGCTGCTGCACACAGAAGGCTTTTTATCTTAATGCATAGAATGCATTAAAGCAGAGTTCCACCCAAAAATGGAACTTCCGCTTATCCGGTTCCTCCCCACCTCCGTTGTCACATTTGGCACCTCTTGAGGGGGAGCAGATACCTGTCTAATACAGGTATTTGCTCCCACTTCCGGCGAAAGATCGCCGCAGAATCTGAGACGACCTACGCCATGTCCGGCCCCTCCTCCATCCCCCTTGCTGTCTTCCGGGAGACAAACAGGTCCCAGAAGACAGCAGGGACCAGTCAGGTCACACATGCGCAGTAGGGAACCAGGCTGCAAGGCTGAAGATGCCGGCGCCTCCATTCGGGAGCTGAGGGACAGGTCAGCTTCGGGTGAGGACATCGTGGGTGCCCTGGACAGGTAAGTGTCCATAATTTAAAAGTCAGCAGCTGTAGTATTTGTAGCTGCTGACTTCATTTTTTTTTTTAGGCAGAACTCCACTTTAAGATAAAAAACCTTCTGCCTTTACAACCCCTTTAATCAGTTGATGCAATTGCAGTGTTCTAATGGGAAATAAATGTGGAGTTACCATTTAACTGTTATCAGCACCAAAGTAGCTTAACCCCCAACCGTCAAATAATGGCTGAGCAATGTGGTTCTCGTTCTGGGCCAAATGATGGCACCCCAGAACCTCTTGCACGCCTCCAATCTCTGGAGTTGATGATGTGGCTCTTTACCCATGTGATCGGCTGTGTCCAATCACAGCCGGTCACATGCAAATGCGGAAGTGCTGTTTATCAGCTCTCCTCGCCTCACACTGACAGAGTGTGTGGCGAGGAGAGCCGATCAGTGCCATCTACTCACAGAGTGCTCATCAGTGACACCAATCAGTGCCCATCAGTGACCCCAATCAGTGCCCATTAGTGATGCCAGTCAGTGATGCCTTTTAGTGCCCATCAGTGCTGCCCACCAGTGCAGGCCACCAGTGCCACACATCAGTGCCCACCAATGCCGCCTATCAGTGCCCAGTGTCACCTGTCAGTGCCCATCAGTGCCACCTATCAGTGCCCATTGGTGCTGCCAGATCAGTGCCCATATTAGCACCTGCTTCCTCATCAGTGCCACCTAATCAGTGCCCTTCAGTGCTGCCTCATCAGTGCCCATAAGTGCCACCTCATCAGTGCCCATCAGTGCAGTCTCATCAGCGCACATCAGTGAAGGAGAAAAATTACTTATTTCCAAAATTTACTGACAGAAACTAAGAAAACCTTTTTTTTTTCAAAATGTTCAATCTACTTTCTTTTTTTTAATAAAAAAAATAATAAAAACGTAGCAGTGATTAAATAACACCAAAAGAAAGCTCTATTTGTGTGAAAAAAAAAGATAAAAATGTAATTTGGGTACAGTGTTGCATGACCGCACAATTGTCATTCAAATTATAAGAGCGCTGAAAGCTGAAAATTGGCTTGGGCAGGAAGGGGGTGAAAGTGCCCAGTAGGCAAGTGGTTAAACATGACATGGCACATGAAAAACCAAGTAAATATCAAATTGTTAATTCCTTTAAAGAAAAATCCCTTATGATGCAATAGGCTTTGTAAAATGTTTCAAGTGATTTCGGTAGTGATGACTTCACTTAAAACCTTATAAGGTCTAACAGTTGGAAAGTCATCTGAGTACATGACTTGTTCATGTGACTACTGCTCAACCAACCATGCATCTATAGCTTAAATAAACATCTACCCATTGGAGATATTAATTAGGTATAAAATGTTTGTGCTTTTTATTTACGTTAACTGAGAATTGCCTATAGAGGGACCTTTATGAGATGAATATGCACAAACCTAAAAGAAGTTCTGCCTTCAAGTGCATTGTGTGAATAATATCAATATGTGCAGTGTTATTTGTATATGATGACGCAATTACCTTCACAGACTCAAATGGTGTCCCTTAGGGCTCATGCGCAATGCAGCTCAAAAGAAAAATCTGGTTTTACATTTGAACTTTTATTTCTTTGCCTAAAAGCGTTTCTGCTTTTTTGTGCTCTTTTGCACATTTTTATTGAGCTTCTTTGAGCATAAGCATTTTTTTTTTCACAAACTCTCCCCTCAGCTCAATTTTTATACCCAAATTACAAAAAGGCGCAGACACACATTATAATTTGGGAATACGCCTACAAAAAAAATGACTAGCAAGCAGCCTCTATATTCAAAAGAGAAATGGAGAAATGCTATCTTATTTACTAAAACTGGAGAGTGCATAATCAGGTGCAGCTCTGCATAGAAACCAATCAGCTTCCATATTTTTTTTTTTTTGTCAAAGCTTAATTGAACAAAGTGAAATTAGAAGATGATTGGCTACCATGAGGAGCTGCACCAGACGTTGCACTCTCCAATTTTAGTAACTCAACCCCTATGTCTCTTCTACAGTAACACACACTTTTCTGCCTCTTCCAAACCTGACATAGGATTCTCATCATCCTCTGCAGGCCAAGTAATGCCGTGTACACATGAGCGGAATGTCCGATAGAAAAAGTCAGATGGAAGCTTTTCATCGTATATTCTGATCATGTTTATGCCTCATCAGACTTTTTTTTTTCGAAAATTCTGACAGATCTAGAAATAGAACATGTTTTAAATCTTTCCGACAGAATCAATTCCTATCGGGAAAACCTCTCGTCTGTATGCTATTCCGACTGACCAAAAACGACACAAGCTCTGAAGCAAGTACGAGATGAAAGCTATTGGCTACTGGCTATTGAACTTCCTTTTTCTAGTCCCATCATACGTGCTATACGCCACCGCGTTCTTAACGATCGGACTTTGGTGTGATCATGTGTACGCAAGACAGTTTTAGTGGAACTCTGTTGGAACTCCTTCGGAAAAAACCTTCAGAGTTTATTACGATGGGAAAACCGGTCGTGTGTATGTGGCATAAGACAGCCAAAAACCCAACACCTGGGATAAGCCAGAGAGCTGTCAGTGAGGGATATAACGGTTGCAGCATTACTGGTACAATGGTGAGCATCTGCAGACTTTAGTTCGCTTTAAGGAGCGTGGGCCTGCCTTCCAGCAAGCCTCGTCTCTGTGCATAGCATTGTCTCACAGTTGGGAAACTCAAATATAGTTTAGTTATGGACCATACTTATAAGAGGGACCTTGCATTTGCATATATATGCAACTAAAATCTCTGTTTCTAACCTATATAGAAAGCAAAAGCAAAGACTGCTTTTAACTGGTGCAATCAGAGCACTAGTCAGCGATGAAGGGGTAATTATACAAATATTAGAGTGATTTTTCCCACTAGCTGGCCCCTAGGCAGTTGTGATGTCTTAGCCCTTGTACACACAGTCGGACATTCCAACAACAAAATCCGTCGGACAAAATCTGATGGATTTTGTCTGAAACTTGTGTTGCATACACACGGTCGGACAAAGTTGTCGGAAAATCTGATCGTACATAACGTGATGACGTTATTTCGTTACGACGGGACTACGTTCAGGCTAGTAGCCAATAGCTTTGGTCTAGGAATTTGATCTGAGCATGCGTGCCACTTTGTTCGATCGGAATTCTCTACACACAATCGGACAAAGTCCGATCGCATCATGTTGTCGGAAAATTTTATAGCCCAGTTCTAAAACTTTGTCCGTCGGATATTCCGACGGAAGTGGTCCGATGGAGCCCACACACTGTCAGATTATCCGACAACATGGTCCGATCGGACATTTTCCGTCGGAATGTCCGACCGTGTGTACAAGGGCTTAGTATTAGGCCGCGTACACACGCGCGGACTGTTCGCCCAACCTTGTTCGGCAAACAGTTTGTCAAACAGTCCGCTCAAAATTTGCATGAGCGGACTTGCCCACACACGAGCGGACTGTTTGACGAACAAGGTTGGGCAAACAGTTCGCTCAACTTTTGAAATGAACGGACTCGCCCACGTAAGGAGGAGGCAAATCCGCCCATTTCGAGCGCGTGTACAGGTAGGCGGGGCCCGCGAAGGAGACGTCGCGGGCTCCGCCGCCTGGAATGGGCTTAAAGGGGAACCCCAACGCCGAAAAAAATCGGCGTGGGGGTTCCCCCCAAGTCCACACCAGACCCTTGTCCGAGCACGCTACCCGGCCGGCCAGGAAAGGGGGGCGAGCGAGCGCGCCCCCCCTCCTGAGCCGTACCAGGCCGCGTGCCCTCAACATGGGGGGTGCCTTGGGGAAGGGGGGGCCGCGCGGCCCCCCCACCCCAAAGCACCTTGTCCCCATGTTGATGAGGACAAGGGCCTCTTCCCGACAACCCTGGCCGTTGGTTGTCGGGGTCTGCGGGCGGGGGGCTTATCGGAATCCGGGAACCCCCTTTAAGAAGGGGGCCCCCGGATACCGGCCCCCCACCCTATGTGAATGAGTATGGGGTACAATGTACCCCTACCCATTCACCTGTGAAATAAAGTACAAATAAAAACACAACACAGGGGGAAAAAATATTTTATTGCACAGCCGGGGGTCTTCCGTCTTCGGGGGTCTTCTCGCCGGACTCCTCCGCTATGTGTGTGTAGCTCTTTTGCCAGCGGAGGAGTCCGGCTTTCTTCCTCCCCGCCGCCGGCCTCTTCTCCCGACTTCGGGGGTCTTGTCCCCCTCTTCGGTTCTTCTGCCGGGCCACCGCGCCTGGTCCGGTGGCCCGGTCTTCTGTCGCCGTCTTCCGTTCTTCTGTCGCCGCCTTCGGTTCTTCTGCCGGGCCACCGCGCCTTCTTGTAGCTCTTTTACAGGCGGTGGCCCGGTCTTCTGTCGCCGTCGCCGCCTTCCGTTCGTGTTCTTCTTCTTGTTCTTCTTGTTCTTCTCCAGGCGATGTTGACACGTCGCTCCCTCCGGCCGGAATGCCAGAGCCGCCCTGCGCTGTGACTTATATAGTGACAATGGGGCGGGGTCACATGGTATATGTCACATGGGTTGATGTCACATGGTGACCCCGCCCCCTTACGATGTCATAGTCCCCATGTGACATCAACCCATGTGACCAACCCATGTGACATATACCATGTGACCCCGCCCCATTGTCACTATATAAGTGACCGCACAGCGCGTCCCCGGCATTCCGGCCGGAGAGCTCGTCGAGTCAACATCTCCAGGAGAAGAACAAGAAGAACAAGAAGAAGAACACGAACGGAAGGCGGCGACAGAAGACCGGGCCACCGCCTGTAAAAGAGCTACAAGAAGGCGCGGTGGCCCGGCAGAAGAACCGAAGGCGGCGACAGAAGAACGGAAGACGGCGACTGAAGACCGGGCCACCGGACCAGGCGCGGTGGCCCGGCAGAAGAACCGAAGAGGGGGACAAGACCCCCGAAGTCGGGAGAAGAGGCCGGCGGCGGGGAGGAAGAAAGCCGGACTCCTCCGCTGGCAAAAGAGCTACACACACATAGCGGAGGAGTCCGGCGAGAAGACCCCCGAAGACGGAAGACCCCCGGCTGTGCAATAAAATATTTTTTCCCCCTGTGTTGTGTTTTTATTTGTACTTTATTTCACAGGTGAATGGGTAGGGGTACATTGTACCCCATACTCATTCACATAGGGTGGGGGGCCGGTATCCGGGGGCCCCCTTCTTAAAGGGGGCTCCCGGATTCCGATAAGCCCCCCGCCCGCAGACCCCGACAACCAACGGCCAGGGTTGTCGGGAAGAGGCCCTTGTCCTCATCAACATGGGGACAAGGTGCTTTGGGGTGGGGGGGCCGCGCGGCCCCCCCTTCCCCAAGGCACCCCCCATGTTGAGGGCACGCGGCCTGGTACGGCTCAGGAGGGGGGGCGCGCTCGCTCGCCCCCCTTTCCTGGCCGGCCGGGTAGCGTGCTCGGACAAGGGTCTGGTGTGGACTTGGGGGGAACCCCCACGCCGATTTTTTTCGGCGTTGGGGTTCCCCTTTAAGCCCATTCCAGGCGGCGGAGCCCGCGACGTCTCCTTCGCGGGCCCCGCCTACCTGTACACGCGCTCGAAATGGGCGGACTTTCCGAGCGGGAACAGTCCGCTCATTTCGAAAGTACAGCGGACAAGCCCACACACGGGCGGACTGTTCGCTCAAACACAGTTTCAGCGGACAGTTTTTCGGAATTTCCGAAAGACATTGTCCGTCCAACTGTCCGCTGAAACTGTCCGCTGAAAGCCCACACACGAGCGGACTGTCCGCCCAAACACTGTTCAGCGGACAAGGTTGGGCGAACAGTCCGCCCGTGTGTACGCGGCCTTACTACTGCTGTGGCTGCACTCATTGAACCTGACATTGTGGTATATTGTCTCCATCTACAGGATTTACCTGCGTTATTCAATGTTTTCATATGATCGCAATGCCAAGGGCATGTATTGGCTTTTGTCAGTTTTTGTTTTCTTTAAAAAAAAAAAGAAAAATGCATGACCATGAAATCTTATGGAACTCTTCACACCGGTCAGTTTTTAAAAGTCCTAGATGCTGCATTTTTGGTTTTGGTAAAAAAAAATCTCCAAAAATGTTCCTCCCCTTTGAAATGAATTGAAAATGCATCATAAATGTGCCAATAATGCATCAAAAACAAGGTTGCCCTTTTGGTGCATTTTTTGAGGTTACATATCCTTTTTTCACAGGTGCAAAACGCATTGGAAATGTAGCAACTGTACAGTGTGAAAGCAGCCTAGATTGGTTCTACAAAAAATGCCTTTGTTAGGGATACATGGCAGTGTCATTTTTATGGTTTGTTATACTTTTCCTGTACAGTATATGTCACACATTTTTCAATAGATTGAAATACAAAATGCTGATTTCAATACATATGTGAAAAATTAAAACAACATAATTTTTTTTTTTCAACGGCAACTCCAGACAAAAAGCTATGTACATGGGATAAGACATGTATAAAGTAATTGTTTTACCAGCATACGATTTGTAAAACAATGCATGTATTCTTGTAATCCACCAACCCATATCATGCAATATGACTGCTAATGCAGGCCATACACGATGCGAATTTCGAACGACCCGTCGAGCGATAAACGAAAGCGGCACTCACAACAACATGCAAATGTGCCTTCAATTAAGTACGAAAATCGTACGTTAAAACACTATGTTTTCTTGACAATAGAGGAAGTGATGTAATATTTAGTAACCTTTTAACCACATCCCCTACTGTACAAAATCGGGTCACGCCGAGTACGAAATGTCAAATTGTCCAACTCTTCCATTAACCATACGAATTTTGGACGATTTTTGTAACACAAACCAACATGTTGGATTTGTCAATTTGCCCTGTCGTACGAAAATCGCATGTCGCGCATACCTCACTAACGATACGAAAATCGGGCGATTTTACTTTCGCTTTGGATTTTCGTTCGAAATTCGCATCGTGTATGGCCGGCATTAGTATATAGAAGATGACACATTATCAAAAGCCTGACATTTTAGACCCACTGCCTTTAAACTGTTAGAAAACATCATTAAACTAGTCTCCCAACCTCCCATACATCATCTGCATTCTTCCCCCTGTATCCTATCAGCCTAAAAATCTGACAATTATATTAAACTTATAACTGACATATAGAAATTCAATGTCAATAAAATTAGTTGTTAACAAAAATAATAACAACAAAACACTCTGTTAGTGCTCAAAAGGAACAGCTTTATCTCACCTAAATGTAAACTTAAATGGGGATTCAATTACATATTTCTTCAAAACACATTATTTTTCGATTTACCTAATTTAAAATGATTTGTAAATCTCTGACTTACCTGCTCTGTGTAGTAAATTTGCACAGAGCAGCCTAGATCCTCCTCTTCGCGGATCCCTCTTCGGCTCTCCTGCCCCCTCCCTCCTGATGAGTGGCCCCAAAGCAAGCAGCTTGCTATGGGGGCACCTGAGCCAAGATGCAGCTCCGTGTGTCCATTCAGACATGGAGTCCTGGTTTTCCCCGGCCCCTCTGTCTCCTGATTGGCTAATTGACTTTGACAGCAGTGGGACCCAATGGTGTTGCTGTTGTGTCTCAGCCAATCAGGAGGGAGATTCATGGATGGCCAAGGCACTCATGGACATTGCTGGATAGAGAGGGGGCTCAAGTAAGTATTAGGTGGTCTTAATGAATAGAACGCATTAAGATAAAAAACCTTTTGCCTTTACAAAACTTTAATTCACTACAGGTACAGTAGGGGTCCAATTACACTTCTGCATTGTGGTACGTTGTGGTGATCACAACACCCAGCAACGCACAATACAGGAGTTAGTGTGTTGCGGTGCCATTTATTTTTTCTGCACTAAAGCAATGTACCTCCAATGCACATGCACTGCAGTAAACTACAATGCAAGGTAATGCACTGGTGCAATGTGTTGAAAAAAATGGCTCATGTCTGCTTTTGGGTCCATTACAGTGCATCAGCAGTTCATTCAAATGAATGGGCTGACCTACTGCAACGCAGAGTAACGCACCGCGCCACACGCATTAATGCTCCACAATACACTGCCTTGGTATAACTAGACCTTCAGGGTGCACGCTGTACTAACATATTGGTTCAGAATTCTCCTAAGGTAATGTTAAACAAACACCCCAGTGAGGAAATGTGACACATAAAAGGCCATCTCGGCAAAACCTTCTTCCCTTCTTTACTGGAAATGTCATTACAACAGAGGACACAAGCTAATGCGTTTCACACTACTGTGGGATTTTCATTGTAACTAGGTATACAAATAAGACAAACATAAATTCAGGCCACCCACATCCCCCGTATATTGTGAGGCATATATGAAATCATTTATGAAATCTAGGAAGTGGATAAATCACAGAATGGTCAATAAAACACACTTCAATACTTCACTCTATGGGGATGAAAACTGTGACATGTGCCATGAACATGCAAAAATTGTTTTGACACAGGATTAGAGATATTGCAATTATACATATCGCAAGACCAGCTCAGCAGTCCTTATGTAATTGTACATGGAATGCACCCTACATATCGTAAAGAACGTAAGGTATAGGAAATTACATAGCCGACAATGTTGCAACTAATTTAGTGACGTAAAGGCTAAATATGCTATAAGTGTAGAAGTAATAAACCATACTCTGAAGTTTTTGCGTATTTTATAACCATGTTTAAAAGACATTTAAAAAAATTTGGAAAACACCTTTTAACTGGATTTTTAAAATAACCCTTTGACAAAATCCTACCAAGTGTACATGTATCAATATGTAACTGCTGGTCTGCCTAAATATGTAAGTTTAATATTACACATGATACCTATAACTTACTTGCTTTACTACAGTACTTTGAAAAAGTATTCATACCCCTTGAAATTTTCCACATTTTGTCATGTTACAATCAAAAAAGTAAATGTATTTTATTGTTAATTTATGTGATAGACCAACACAAAGTGGCACATAATTGTGAAGTGGAAGAAATATGATGAATGGTTTTCAATTTTTTTTACAAATAAATATCTGAAAAATGTGGCGTGCATTTGTATTTAACCCTCTTCAGGCCGGGTTCACACTGGTACGACAAACGCTCCGACATTGGGAGCTCAAGTTGCATGACGTGTGAAAATCAATGTTTCCCTATGGGAACCGTCTTAACTGGTCTGAAGCACATAAAATATGTGAGTACCCTGATGTTATGTTTTCTAAATCAATTTTTAAACTAGCGATAATCCAGCCTCTTTCTTGTTTTAAATTGAGGGCAACTTCTCTGGATTTTACTGTGGGATCCTGTTGAGCCAGTTTCACTTAGAGCCCAGGAGTGGTTCCACTGCTTATGTGGTCCGAACTGAAGTGTGCGGTCACACTGTTGGAGGTAAGCGCATTCACACTGGGGGGGGGGGGGGGAGCACGAGAGCCAGGCCACCCTCTTCTGATCAGGATTATCACTAGAGTCCTCTTTTGGACATTAATACGTATGGTACCACAATTTGCACTTTTGTCTCCATTGGGTTGATGTAAATTGGGAGAAAAATCTCTCTCTTTTTTTTTTTTTTGGACACTTATCATTAAGGAATGATACTAAATTTTTTCCATTGTGGGCTTGCTTGTTAGACAAAAAAATATTTTTTTATATTCATAGTTACATATGTCACAGTTCAGTATCACACAGCGCTGCATTTTTTTTTTTGTATATATGTTTTCACAGATTATGGGATTGTGATGCAGTTGTTAATTTGTACTGTTACTGTTTCAGAGGAATTGTTTTACCACACTTGACGCTAATTTGTAACCTCACCTGACTTTATTCCCGACTCTAATTAAAGTCTCAGTAGCTCACAAGATTTATATATTTTTATATAGTATAAATACAGCTGTTCTGTGAAGCCCTCAGAGGTTTGTTAGAGAACCTTAGTGAACAAACAGCATCGTGAAGGTCAAGGAACACACCAGACATGTCAGGGAAAAAGTCGTGGAGAAGTTTAAATCAGGGTTAGGTTATAAAAAAAACAATCCCAAGCTTTGAACATCTCACTGAGCACTGTTCAATCTATCTTCTGAAAATGGAAATAGTATGGCACAACTGGACAGGGAAGCTGGTCAGAGTTGATGAGAAGATGAATGGAGCCAAATACAGGGCAATCGTAGAAGAAAACCTGTTGGAGTCTGCAAAAGACTTGGGACTAGGGTGGAGGTTCACCTTCCAGCAGGACAATGACCCTAAATATACAGCCAGAGCTACAATGGAATGGTTAATATGAAAGCATATTCATGTGTTAGTATGGCCCAGTCAAAGTCCAGACCTAAATCCAATTGAGAATCTGTGGCAAAATTTGAAAACTGCTGTTCACAGACGCCCTCCATCCAATCTGACAGAGCTTGAGCTATTTTGCCAAGAAGAATGGGTAAAGATGGCCCTCGCTAGATGTGCAAAGCTGGTAGAGACATCCCCAAAAAGACTTGTAGCTTATAATAATAATAATTGCAGCGAAAGATGATTCTACAATGTATTGACTTTAGGGCTGAATACAAATGCGTGCCACATTTTTCACATATTTATTTGTAAAACATTTTGAAAAACATTTATCATTTTCCTTCCACTTAACAACTATGTGCCACTTTGTGTTGGTCTATCACATTTATGTTTTTGGTTGTAACATGGCAAAATGTGGAAAATGTCAAGGGGTATGAATACTTTTTTAAAGCACTGTATATGTAATGAAAAAAACTAGGGGTATTATCAATTACATTATAATGAAGGGAATTAGCAAGTTTTTCATACTTATCTTGAAGGTAGTGTTTTATATCTATCAACAGTTAGGAGTATAACAATGATTCCTCATTTTGGCCAAAACAATTCTATGCCCTGAAAAGCTCACCAACTGGAATAGCCTTAATAGTGTCTTATGGAAACCAGCAGGACGCTTTGAATTTGGTATTCCCAGGTATTCTTTATGGAACAGGAAGTTACCTAGAAGATAAAGGAAGATTTCTAAAGCTCAAATCAAAGCTGAGGAACTGATCACACAAATATATATAAAGTTTGTGAAGAAATGGGAAACATATAATCCTTGTTGAAAATATGAAAATACTTATTTTTCCAGGTAAAATACAAAACAAGCAGAACATATATATAACAAAAAATAATTAAAGTGATTGAAAGACAGTTTTTTTTTAAATCTAAATAACAAACATGTTATACTTACCTGCACTGTGTAAAGGTTTTACACAGAGCAGCCCTGATCCTCCTCTTCTCAGGTTCTCCACCGACCCCCCTGGCTCCCCCAACTGAGTGCCCCATAGCAAGCCACTATCATTATTATTATTATTATTATGCAGGATTTATATAGCGCCAACAGTGTGCACATCGCTTTACATTAGGGCAAACAGTATGGTTACAATACAAAGCAATACAGGAGGAATTGGAGGGTCCTGCTAACTGGGGCACTTATCCGTGTTTGCTCCCAAGCCCCACCCCCTGGGTCCATTGTCCCTGCTTGTGATTGACAACAGCAGAAGCCAATCTCTCCCGCCGCTGTATCTGAGTCAATGAGGCATGAGAGTACCAAGAGAGATTCAGGTACATCGCTGGATCGAGTTCGGGTTCAGGATTTTACAGGGGCTGTGGGGGGAGTTGCATGCACAAGGTTTTTTACTTTACTATGCAGAATGCTTCAGGGGCTCAGCAGCCATGATTATCGTGGTCAGTTTGCAGGGGGGAGGATATAGCCAGGCAGGATCAGCCAAAGGACACAGCACTGTGCTGTAAAACATGCTTTAAAGGAACAGGATCAGGTTATTTTTTTGGGGGTTAACAAACAATTTAATGGATTGAACTTAAAGCGGAAATTTACCCAAAAGGGGAAGATCCACATGTTTGCTTCCTCCCCCTCCCCTTTTGGCGGGGAGCAGATACGTTTTGACAGGTACCCGCTCCCACTTCCGCCTGAATTACAGTGGTGATCCAAGCAGAAGTTCACCCCCATTCTTCACCTTCAGCCTTCTAGGACACATCATAGATCCCAGAAGACTGCAGGACCATTCAAGTGTAACATGGCTTGCTCATGCATATTGTGAAGCCAGCTGTGAAGCTGCAAGGCTTCACAGTCTGTTTCCCTTAGTTAAGATGCCGGTGTTAAGATGCCGGGACCTGAAGCCCAGTGATGAATGGGCTCCGGTGAGAACAGTGCTGGACCCTTGGACAGGTAAGTGCCCTTATATTAAAAGTCAGCAGCTACAGTATTTATAGCTGCTGACTCTTCATTTTTTTGGGGGGGAGACTGAAGCTCCTCTTTAGGAGTTATGTCAGTTATTTAATTGATATTAAAGTCTTGTCTTTTTGTTTAAAAATAACAAAGATGTTACACTATAGCAACGAATGACACATGTATGGGAGTCTCATAAGGCTGCACAACCCGCTACAACTGTTTGGACGAAACTGGAGAATTCCCCATGGGGCTTTTTTAGCAGCTAAAAAGCCCTATGGGGAATTCTCCACTGCCCGTCAAATGTTATACTTACCAGCTCTGTGCTGTGGTTTTGCACAGAGCAGCTCAGATCCTACTCTTCTCGGATCCCTTTCCGGTGCTCCTAGCCCCTCCCTCCTGCCGAGAGCCCCCACAGCAAGCAGCTTGGGGGCACCTGAGCGGAGCCGCTGCACTGTCTCCATTTAGACACAGAGCCATGGCTCGGTCCCACACTCTCTATCTCCTCATTGGCTCACTGACTTTTGATTGACAGCAGCTGGAGCCATTGGCGCCTGCTGTCCGTCTCAGCCAATCAGGGAGGGAGAATCCTGGACAGCCAAGTCTCTCGCGCAACATCACTGGTTTGAGATGGTGCTCAGGTAAATATTAGAGGGGCTGCTGCACACAGAAGGTTTTTTATCTTTACGTTGGGTTCACACTATCTTCACATGTGGCTCACAGCAGGGGTCCGGTGCGTCCCCATTCACAGTTTCCATTTCCGATTTCAGCCCGAATTTTTGACTGAATTCAGACCTGAAATGGACCAAAAGACGCACAAGACTCCTGTGCAATTTCGCACCAGAGCCGCAGCACAGATATATGAACCAGCTCTGGTCAAAATATCCTGCTATTGCGAATTGGATGAGGGGATCCCACATCCAATTCACAATAGTGTGAACCCAGCCCATTGCATATAATTCATTAAAATAAAAAAACCTTCTGCCTTTAGAACCACTTTAGCTGTACCACAGAGAAAACATTACGAAGCTTGATCTGCAAAAATGCAAGGATATGTGTGGCAATATACACACAGCTCCTACATGATCATATCTATAATACAGTTGATAACTTACACTTTAGAATACAATATTTCTGATGTAAAATTACAGTTGGAAGTACTTAAACGCTCTAACTATATCTGTTATTCATGCGCGAATTTACAAACTAGGCAACCGAAGAACAAGTTGATCAGCAAGATCTTTTCTAGATCTAACTAATACATTATATAAATTCTACCATATCTAAAAAAGCTGAACTGATGCTGTCCACCCAATGACATTTTCAGAATCAGTGCCCCAAATAACTCCAAGAACAAGTCTAAAAAGCAAGGCACCAACACAAAAGATTTTTTTTGTTGGGCTGTGTTATGACAGTAATAGGGGTTGTGAGTATAATTGTGAAAACAGTTTCTCTATTTAAAGTGGAACTTCACTCTCATAATCAACATTGGCTATTTGTAATCCGTGTGCTGTTAGCACTAGTAAATAGATAGGAACGTATATCATAGTAACTTGTTTTAAACTTTTTTTTTACATTCTCCAGTTACTTCTTGGTTTCTTGCATAGGAAAATAATGTCATACACCCCAGGAGTCTACAAGAGGGGAGGAGAGGAGGAGGGGTTTTCTCAGCTAAGTACACTCTCCTGCATGCATGCTTGAGCTAAGGACAGATGGATTCCAGGAAGTATATGCTACATGGATTATCTGCCCTTACTCAAGATGGCCACAGCCAGAAATGATAAAGGGTGTTTTTCAAAGTGATTTCTTAACAAAATACAGCATGGAGGCATGGATGGATGGGGAGTTTGCTTTGAATATTAAAAATGATCTTAATAGTGATTCAAAGCTCTGCCGCACTGATCGCTGCTGACTGTCCAAGTATCGGATCAAGCATCAGAGCAAATGCTTGTTACTGGCACCGATACTAGTATGGGCCAAAATCACACCTGAGCAATGCATGTGACTGGTTTCTCCATACAGGAGGCATGTTGAAACTGTCATTACCAACAAAAGATTTGTACGAAGTATTAAATACATTTCAGTCGGATTGTTCAATACTTTTTCTCTGTGTTGTTCCACTTTTATTACACATAACTTCATTTCTGAATGTGTTTATTTTTGTTTGTTTATATGTATGGGTTGCATGGTATGTTACCAACATGTGATGGAAATGTCATGTCAGTGGCACCTTTAGAAATATATTTACATAGAAAAACGGTGACGTGTTCAATACTTATTTTAACACTGTATGTAAATTTATGAATCCATTTATTTTACATTTTTAAGTCGCTTAAATAGTTGCACTCTGTTAGAACTCTCAGCAGACTACATTGCAGTTGAGCTGTCCAGCCTAATCCATGACCCACCATTTGACTGGGCAATAAAAAAGCAGCAGGATATTAATAAACTTATCACTCTGCTCTCTCCTCCTGTCAGAAAGGTTCCTTTGTTAGATGAACATCTCTTTGTAATGTATTACAATAGTTTACCTTGTTGGCCTTGCCTTTCAAAGTTAAAGTCCTGTTGTGCGTGGGATCTGACGAAGGCTAATATAAAGAGAGGTTTGAGCTTTTGACAGCTGTATTTAAATGTAATCGTTTTTTTGTGTTAGATCTACAGGCACGTGTTCCTTTTAAAATAGAAGTATAACTAGAAATAATAAGATAAATATTTAGGCTAGGTTCACATGGGGCGGCTTCAAAGTCGCCTGACTCTGAAGCCACCCCGTACAACGCGACTTCAGCATGGCTTGCAAACATCTTCTGTAATAGAAGTCAATGCAAAGCACTCCGAAGTCACCCCAAAGTAGTGCAGGAACCCTTTTCCAAGTTGGAGTGACTTGTGTCGCTCTGATTAGAACGGTCCCATTTCACTAAATGGAGCGCAACTTGTCAAGCGGCTACATTGCCTGGCAAGTAGACCCAGTGGGAACCGAGCCTCAACACATTTCTTTGTTTTTGTAAAAAATTATTCCATAAATGACAATAATAGTATCAGGGTCTTTCCTCTCTTTCATGAGTACGGTGATTGCTGGTTTGTGGTTAAATGGTTTCTCTAATATCCATAAATGTGTATTTTCCTGTAGTTACTGATCAGTGCGTTTGTTGTTTACTTCCACAATTGCACCACCTTAAAAACCACAATGAATTCAGTAAATTTCAATGCCTTATTGAAGTCATTTTGCAACTAACACAACACAGTTATGATGTGATACTAAGGGAAAGATACTATCATAATTATAATATAAAGATATTATCTTTATATTATATATATATATATATATATATACATACATACATACATACATATATATATATATATATATATATATATATATATATATATATTTTTATTTATTTTTTTACATAAAGAAAAAAGTTTATAGTTATTTATATTTACACTGATGGAAGTTTTTTCTCCCTTTATGACTAGAGCACTACGATACTTTAACCGGCAATTGCGCCGTCATGCAACACTATACGCAAATAAAATTGATGTCATTTTTTTCACACAAATGGAGTTTTCTTTTGGTGGTGTTTAATCAACACTGGGTTTTTAAAAAATGTTCTTATAAAAATATTCTGCTACATATCTATGGTAAACAAAATCTCAATACTGTAAGTGTATATTAATTTATTTGTGTGAAAGTTATAGAGTCTACAAACTATGGTATACAGAATATATTTGAAAAATTGATCAATTCTGATATACTGACTGACATTTCTTGAGGCTTCAAAATTCCAGAACATTACAGATATCCCCCAAATGACTCCTTTTTGGAAAATAGACTGTCTGAAGCATTTACTAAGAGGCATGGCAAGTTTTTTGCAGCTGTTATTTTTTTTGTCAAAACATCTTGGAAAATGAAGAAATTAAATACATACTGTCACCAGTGCAGTACAGCGTCATCATATCATATTACTGATGTAACAGCGATCAGGGATACTGACTGGTGACAATATGTTTTACGTTTTTATTATATAGTGATGATCACGGTGTAAGAATTAATTTTAGCTGTCCCAAGTGGGTTAACCATTCATGATTCAGCTTGCTTTTGGCTGTGATCTGTGACTGGCTAAGCTAATCACATGGTACAGGTAGCCAGGTACCATGCAATTGCTTTGGGCCAACCACAGATCACAACAGTATGCAGCTGTCCATGATTGGCTTGTTTACAATGTTATCATGTGATCACTATGACCAATCATCAATTACGAGACCGGTAACAGTAATTCGCTGTGCGCTTCTAACCCAGAAGAGGCCAGATCACACCTATCATTTACAAAATGTATTTACAAATATAAAATAAATGTTTTTTATTAGTAATGGCGGATGTCTGTGATTTTTATTGTGGCTGCGACATTGCAGCAGACAGATTGGACACTTTTAACACTATTTTTGGACCATTGGCATTTATACAGCGATCAGTGCTATAAAAATGCACTGATTACTGTGTAAATGTCACTGACAGGGAAGGTGATAAACACAAGAGGGCGATCAAGGGGCTAACTGTGTTCCCTCAGCGTGTTCTAACTGTAGGGGGGATGGGCTCACTAGAACATGACAGAGATCACTGCAACTGATCACTGGGAGCAGTAGATCCCTGTCATGCCACTAGGCAGAACAGGTAAGTGCCTTGTTTACATAGACATTTCCCCGTTCTGCCTCTCTGTGCCACGATTGCAGTCCCTGTATAGTGCAGTTTAAGCAGTGTAGTCTGCAGATAGCTCACATCTCCCATGTAAGGAGGGAGTATCTCCCATGGTTAAGAGAAGTGGGATTTATCTTTCTAAGTTATAAATTGTGTAGGACCCACTGAAAATTGGGTATTTTGGCACAGTGGTGGGGTTAACCACTTCAGCCCGGGAAGGATTTACCCTCTTCACGACCAAGCCCTTTTTTGCAATACAGCACTGCATCGCTTTAACTGACAATTGAGAGGTCATGCGATGTTGTACCCAAACAAAATTGGCATCCTTTCTTTCCCACAAATAGAGCTTTCTTTTGGTGGTATTTGATCACCTCTGCAGTTTTTATTTTTTGAGCTATAAACAAAAAAAATTTCTGCCACAGTTTAGGCCAATATGTATTCTTCTACATATTTTTGGATTAAAAAAAACAAAAAACGCAATAAGTGTATATTGATTGGTTTGCGCAGTTATCGCGTCTACAAAATAGGGGATAGATTTATGGAATTTTATTAATAATTTTTTTATTTGTAATGGTGACAGTCTGTGATTTTTATCATGACTGCGACATTGCGGCGGACAGATCGGAGACTTCTGACACTATTTTGGGACCATTGGCATTTATACAGCGATCAGTGCTATAAAAATGCACTGATTACTGTGTAAATGACTGTCAGGGAAGGGGTTAAACATTAGGGGGTGATCAAGGGGTTAACTATGTTCCCTCAGCATGTTCTAACTGTAGGGGGGAATGGGTGTACTAAAACATGACAGATATCACTGCTACCGATCACTGGGAGCAGTAGATCCCTGTCATGTCGCTAGGCAGAACAGGGAAATGTCTCATTTACATCTCCCCGTTCTGCCTCTCTGTGCCATGATCGCAGGCCACCGCCGAACATTGAGTCCATGGGGCCCACGGCGCACGCCCGCTGGCCACAGATGATGCAGATGCAGCGTTGTACGGGTATGTTGTTTAGCACACCCATGCCACTTTGCTGACGTATATCGATGTGAGACGGTTGGCAAGTGGTTAAGCATGATATGGCCATATGATGTGACTAAATCCCCATATTTACTGTATGTATGTGTGTATGTGTGACTGAGGCTGCCTGTGCTCCACCACAGTATATCTACAGGAGCAGGGCAGCAAGTAGATTCCTTTTTTTTCTAAAATAGCAAACATGTTTGTTATACGTACATGCTCTGAGCAATGGTTTTGCACAGAGGAGCACTGATCCTTGCGAGAGGGGTTACTCATGCAGGCTCACTGTATACTTATACAAACAGTGCCCCCCAGCTCCATCATCTCTGGATTTGATTGACAGTAGCAGGAGCCAATGGCCAATCTGCCTTTTGAGGAGAGATAGCAGTGCCGCTGCTCTCATGCACAGCTCTGGATTAAAATCAGGCTCAGGTAAGTATTTAGGGGGGCTATGAGGGGCGCTGCACCTAAGATGTGTTTTTACCTTAATGCAGGAAATGCATTATGGTAAGAAAACCTTTGGGCTTTACAACCACTTTAAGATATATGTATTATTATTTTTGTAAGACTGTGTTTATGTATTATGTAAACAAAAAAAAAAACCCTTAAGGGTTCGCATAATATTATAGCAGTTACTTTTTAATTTATAGATAGGGTGTCATAGACAGTGCAAATATTATTGGAAGTATGAAACCTGCTATTTAAAGTGGTTGTAAACCCTTACAACACACTTTGACCTACAGGTAAGCCTAGATTAAGGCTTACCTATAGGTCCAAGAAATATCTCCTAAACCTACACGGTTTAGGAGATATTTGCCGAAAGACAGGCACCGCTGTCTATGGTGCATCACCGAGAAGATGTATGCGCCAGACTACAGGGGACAGATGTGACATCGCTGGCTCCTGTGTCAGGTAAGTGACACATAATGGACTACTATGCGATGCATAGTAGTCCATTATGCTTTACCTTTGCAGGGAATGAAAGAGGAAGTAAACTCATCAGGGTTTACTTCCTCTTTAAACCTCCTGGATAAAATAGACTCTAAAGAGCCAACCACAAAATGTATTAAAAGAAATATTTCTGCAAAGTTATGACAAGAGAAATTTCTAGAAAACGAATGCCTTTTCATAGTCCCAATAAAAATAGGAGACAGATTGCGTTTTATTTTGCTTCTCTATTATATCCTTTTGTTTGCAGTAACACCTGTATTCTCAGACAAAGTAGTCCCCTCCTACATATTTAACGTGAGTGGGCGCTATTGGTGATTGGCTATAACCCAATTAAGCAAAGTGCATTCTGCTAAATACAAGCATATAAGTGTATAATTAAAAATGTGCAACATAAAAAAACGATGATAGCTCGCTTATTCAATAACAATGTACAATGTGCCATAAATAATCAAAAGTCCATCAGCAGTAGATGCAATTCATCAAATAGTGAATTCATATAAAAAAATATAGTGAATCAATAAAGAATCTTTTTAGTGTACATCTTCAGTGCTTTTCATCTTCAATGTGATACAAATAAATATAACGTCACGACTATGAATCATACACCCAAAGTGCTTCATAAGTAGATGCCTCTTACAAGAGGGATATGACCTCTTCAACTAAAAAGGTCATACGGCGCTTTTGGCAAAGTATTAAACTTGTTCAATATAGTGGATACTTTTCCCTAATGTGAATCCCTCCTCCGTAAGCTCACGAGCGAGGCATAGAAGAGATAAAAAGGGAACCAATAGCATAATCCAGTTTTATTAGAACACAACATGCAAAGTGCCCGCTTACATGAGTGAGTGTCTTGACCCGGCACTAGGAGAGCTTGCGTACTGGCTGAAATGATGGTGCCTCCTGGCTCACGCTGACAAGTCGGTGTGCGTTTCACCGCCTAGTACAATTAACCAAGGTTCTGTATGTAACTTGACCAAGAAGCACCTCAACGTACGTTTTATATTGCTACATCATCAGGAATCGTTCTTGGTCACCACACAGCATTAAGTTAAATATTGTGGGAGTGAACTGCAATTGGTGAGGCCGTTTCCTCTCCAATTAACCTATTCACTACCCATATATTCAGTCCCCTCCTATGCCAACCCAGATCAATTATCAGTTAATCTTATATGTTTGGAGAGATGGAAGAAAGTGTAGCATTCTTTTTTTCCAGTTCCCACCACATCCATTATCAGGACAACAGTAGAACATTTATGATTGCCTGGTGTGTCATTATGTCCTATCAGGTTGTGAGTAATTTGCTATTTTATGTGTGCTTGCCACATCACAGGGGACGTTATTCCTCATTTACAGCAGAAAATTTTATATATTTTTTCCATGATTCTTATCATATCCTCCACCTATTCCTTTAAGAAAGAGGCAAAAGATGATCACAAGGAATAGAAGATGAGGGGAAAACTCCCCTTCACGTTCCATAGCCACAGCAGACAGTGAAAACAAATCTCTCCAAAACTGCGAAAATTCACACTTATGCCGCGTACACACGACCGGTTTTCCTGCCGGAATAAACCCCGATGGTTTTACCGACGGAGTTCCGACGGAGCTCCGCTGAAACTGTCTTACATACACACGATCACACCAAAGTCCGATCGTTAAGAACGCGGTGCTGTACAGCACGTACGACGGAAGTAGAAAAAGGAAGTTCAATACCCAGTAGCCAATAGCCTCCATGTTGTACTTGCTTCAGTGCATGAGTAATTTTTTGTCTGTCGGAACAGCATACAGACGAGCGGTTCTCCCGATAGGAATTGGTTCAGTCAGAAATATTTAAAACATATTCTATTTCTAGGTCCGCCAGAATTAAAAAAAAAAAAAAAAGCCAGATGAGGTATACACACGATCGGAATATACAATGAAAAGCTTCCGTCTTGACTTTTTCTGTCGGACATTCCGCTCGTGTGTGCGTGGCATTAGGCTGTTGTCACTACAATGAGTGCCCCCCATTGAAAGACTTACCCTCTTTTTTCTCTTTAAATCTCCTCAGGGGGAGCACAGACAACAATAAAAACCTGACAGGGCTACCAATATCACACCACTCTATTAAAAACTAAAACACAGTTTTGGCTTTAGATACACCTTAATAAATATTTTAACTTTAGGCAGAACTAGTCTTTACTCCCTATACACAACTGTCAATTTTTATAGTATTTTGTTTTGCTTTCTTTTGTATGCAGCTAATATTGCTACATTTTTATATTTTCTTTTCCTCTATTTTCTCTTGATAGCTAATGTTTGATGCTCCTGAAGAAGCGTTAATGAACGTGCAACATGTAGAGCAGAAGTAATTTATCTTTCACCATATCGCATATCTGTCTCTGAACCAAACTTCTGGACTTCTACACTTTATGGAATGATTCTCATTCATCCCTTTGTCCTTTTAAAGTTATTTTTGGTTCTGTACAGCAGCGGTATTGTTTATTACATTGTGTAATAAACAATACCGATACCGATCAATGTGGATTTTTAGAGCATTTATGTTTTATGCATTATATCAAAAGAAAATTATATCTTTATATTAATACTTGTTGACTGTGCCTTAAAAGTCCAAGCCCCATTTTTCTATATATATTCAAAAATTATAGGACGTGGCACCTTATACTGTTACTGGATCCACAGGACCCCTTTGTGGTTTGAAACAGATAATTATTCCACAGTTAATATTGTTATAATAATTAAACCAATATATCCAAACTTTTTGGAAATTAGGTAAATGAGGATTTACTCAATTGAAATTTTTTTTTTTACGTTTTTTTTTTTAAAGCAGTAATCTTTCAGTATTTTATTATGTAGATTTAAAGACAAAATCTGGGTCATCTAAAGTGAGTATAATGACTGTAGAATTAGAAAACAAAATATGTGTCAAATATGGAATTTTGATTTTTTTTTTTTTTTTTTACTTTCTGTTTCCCTGGAAAGTTTTAATTTCACTGCTCCTCCTCTATTTTTTCTGGTTCAGCCCCAGAATGATCAATCATACCACACCACCCACATCAGTGAAGTGTGCTTGTGTATATATATATATATGTATGTATCAACACAGACATGTTACCAGAAATATTGAATCCAAGGGTCAAGACAATCCAAAATGCAGCTCACTCATTTGCTGATCTTTAGCTGCTTGTTATTTGTCTCTGTCTGCAGTGACAAAGATACCATTAACAAAATAGAAGAATTCAAAAAGTATTTCAGTGATTATGCAAAGCAAGCCTCATCTAGCTCTGACAAGGTAAGCACTTGTAGGAAAATTAGCTACAAACTTTAAATTGTTAAGCAAACTGTAAAGTTTACTTTTTCAATATGTCCTGTATGAATGTTTGCTTTAAATATGATATTATATATTGCAAGAATGTTTTACTTATTTATATTCATCATTTTATTTTTTACTCCTGCTTTATTTTACAGACATTGTTTCCTATTCTGCTTAAACAAACGAATGTGGTAAGTAATTTTTCTCTATAAAATATGGAGAGGGGGCGGAACGTTTATTTGATGAACAGGCTCTTAAGCAGCCAATTGCAGATGACATTAACTTTGACAAGCAGCCAAACTGTCAAATATGTTGAGAGAGGAACTAAACACATACCAGTGCCATCTATTAGCAAATGCGGTCAACATTATATGGGAGAAGCTATATCCAAGTACAGTTCTGCTTTACAGTCTGTACAGCTTACGACTATGCTTTATTTGCATAACACACGCTAGACTTGCTTGGAAACCTTTTGAAAACATTATGACAAAATCAAAGGCTTTGCCAAAAGAGGAAATGCTGTTTATCAGTCACACCAGCCCTAAGGAAACATCAGTGCGTGTGAATCAACTTTACAGAACTTGTATGCAGTTAAAAATGTGGACTGATTTTTAGGCTAGGAAGAATATGTGCAAGAATTGTCTCTCCTTTTAAAAGGTATATAGTCTTTATTTATTTATTTTTTTGATTAAATAGTGCCCTTGCGCGCACGATTTTCTGAAAAAACTTCAAGAGAGCTTCGGCAAACAGAATACCACGGAAGTGTTAATAATGAAAACAATTCTGACATCACTTATGGGCCAAATCCAAAAGCCTTCGGTAAGTTTTGTTTCTGCAAAAACATTTTGTTTTAAAATGGATTCGAATAGGACTTCGGAAGCAAACTCAGATATACTTGACTTGCAATTAATACTGGTTGACTATAGCTATCATCTTTGTTGGGTGTGCAGTACTGAGCTTAGTAAAATATAGAACAATGTGAATGTCAGTACAGCATTAGATGAGGTACTACATACTTGTGTTGGGGCTGATTATTAAAGAATTTGAGAATGTTCACGCAATAAAATATGTGAATATTCACTTCCATTATCCAATCATGTGAAAGAAATTTTGATATTATTTAAGTGAATATTTACATTGATTATTGTGTGAACATTCTCAAATCCTATTGTAAATCAACCTCAATATGTGCTAATGTCACCACACATTCCTACTCTATAATAAATGTAGGTGGCGTTCTTAAAGAATTTGATAAGTCACCGAGTATAGCATTTTAGGTCTATCATAAAGCCGACAAAATGTTAATGTGGCAGTTGGCTTTGCACATGATTGGCTATTCCAAGTAAACTCTAATTAACTTTATTCTTGAATGTACACTTTTAAAAGTGAACATTCACCTCTATTACTAGTAAAGCAACCGCAATGCATTATTGAGAATCATAAGTCACACATTGCAAATTTTTAATTGCCCTAAATATTTGAAATGTGATCTTACTGATTATAGAGTGAATCTTTCAATTCAGAAATTTATGGAAATGTGATCCATAAAGTGTGATTCTCTGGAGCCTAGACAGATCTGTCTGTTTAATTCAAGAAAATCAACAAAATTGCAAATGACCTGATGTGCAAATTAATTTCCTTTATAATGCCAATGAAACTGACACCTGGATTTATAATAGAACATAATGTCCTCTAAATGACAATTGTAGCAATAAATGCAGGAGCACATGTTATCGTGCAGTGCTGCGACCTTATTACTAGACCATAAGATACTTCATCCACAACTATGCGCAACATACATTTAGGTCTCATGCACAGTGCAGCATAAAAACACCTGTTTTACGGGCATTTGACTTTTTTTTCCCCCCTCTATTAGCCCCTCTATGTTAGCCTAGGTGTCCATGCACACATAGGCATTTACAGGAGTTTACAAGCAGGAGCATTTAGAAACAGAAAAAAAATATCACTTGTGCATTGAAGGGTGGAGTGTATTGTGTGAAAAACACATCTAAGTGCTAGCATTTCTTTTCATTTCAATGACCAGAATAAATCTATAGGTTGAATTAAAGAACATTGCTTGATTCCCCATTAGCACAGTCAGTGTTAATGGAGGAATCTCTCCTGTTGTGCTATTGTATTCTGACAGCGGGATGTTTCCCCGCTATCAGAATTGAATGATCATTGCTATAGTAAAAAAAAAAATCAGACAGGCTGGTTGTACTGAATTCCTGCTGAACCAGTCAAATTTCAATCCGTCTATGGCCAGCCTATGTACATCACAGTTCAACTTTTAAGTTAGAAAAGCTACTGTCAGAGAACCCTATGGCTCTAGCAGGTTGAACAATATCTTTTCTTGTGATCAGTACATTTAAAACCTGTAGACATCCCATTCAAGCAAAATACTTTAATGGTTCTTTCTTACCATTCATAGCCTAAAAGTGCTATGGGCATTGCTGCATTGCGGCTTATTTTTGAATGGATTTTAGAACGTTCGCAATAAATTGTGTGAATCTTTCCTTTCAATCATTTAATTGTGCTAATGTCAAAGTAAACAGGGATTTCCTTTCACGTGATTCGATAGTTGAAGTGAATCTTTACACAGATCATTGTGTGAACATTCTCAAATGCTTTACTAAATGAGACTGATATTTTTATTTATATCTGTATTTTTGTAAATGCATTTCTAGTACATCATAACTACTCTCAATTCTCCTATTTATGAAAAAGTGGACAATAAAAAACAGCAGGAACGCAAATCAATATATATAGTAAAGGGGTTGTATAGGTTAGATTTTTTTTAAATAACAAAAATGTTATACTTACCTCCACTGTGCAGTTCGTTTTGCACAGAGTGGCGCCGATCCTGCTGTTCTGGGGTCCCACTGGTTGAATAAAAAAAACTGAATGTATAGACCCGGCTTAATGGTAGATTTAGATGGCAGATTGGCCCATGCTTAGCACAGAACAATGCATCTGAATAGGACATACAGCTAGGTACTTATCACATTGGTTGACCACTCCAGGAGATTAAGGGATCTACTGAGTTTGACTTTACCAAAACATTCCTAAATTAAAAGGCACCACTGTTTAATGGGAAAAGGAGAATGAAGAAACTGTTACTATAAATTTTCAGGAATATGGCTAGAGAGTACATTATTTCATTAGATGTACTTTTGACTCGAAAGTGTTAAGTATCAAGTATGGCTGAGAAAAGGCTTTGGAAATGCCAGACTTGTTTGTGGTGGAATTATGTAGAGAAGGAAGAAAAACATCTCTGGAACTTGCAGTGTGTACACAGTAAGAATGAGTGTTTAATTTTTTACTTGCACAGGTCTTTAGAGAAATTCATGCAGGAAGTTTTGCTTAAATAAACAGTAAGATAGTGCATCAACATGTGATGACAAGCTGGGCATTTGGCCATTCTCTCTAAAGTTCTGCTTAGTTCAGCAGGCTCAGAATAATGCAGTGGAATAAAAGCAAGCACACTCATATATAACTAATAGATGACTGGCAGTTACTAACATCAAGCAACTAAACAAACTCCCTAGTTCCAAATATTACATTTCTTTGGAAGGGCAAATTACTTACCGGCAGATGTGCTTTAAAATAAAACTGAAGGCAATTTTTTTGTTTTGTTTTGGATAGAGTGGAGAGGGATAAAACCACCTTTTAGGTTTTTATTACTGTGTGTGTCCCCATTAATCTTTGTTATGGTGACCATTATTATCAAAGCTGAATGAGAAAGAAAACCCCAATTTTGACTGATCACCAGATCAAAGAGAGATCTTCAATTAGGACACTAGTTCTGGTTCCCCTTGTGGCTAGCAGAATTTTTTTCTCACTTTGTAGGGATTTCCCACCACTTCCTCTTGTGGATATGGAACGAGAAAATAAGGGAAATCCCCCCAATGGAGTGCAGATGGCAAAAAAAAAAAAAAAAACTGACAGAAATTATAAGCCTCCTTTAATCTATCCCAAATTTTTAAAAAATATTGCCGTCAGCTCTACTTTAATTTTACAGTCATTAAGCACAATAAGGTGAAGTATATAAGGTAGTTTTAATCTTAGCATGACTCAGAAGTACATAACATAGATGTGATTTACCATGTTCAGCAGGCATTTACAAAGCATGTGGAGTGACTTGCTGTAGGTTAATATTGCTACTACAAACCACTTCTACTAAATGTCTTTACTACGCCTTATTATGCTACAACCAAAACCCTTATATATTGTAAATAAATAATGTTTCAAGTGTTTCAGTATGATGCTTGACACATTAAAAAATTAAAACTAATTGCCACGAACTAAAGGTTTTTGGCAAAAGAGACTTAAAAAAAAATTCTCCTTGCTCTAAGCAATGTTTTCTGAAGTGTACATGTTCAGTGCAGCATGACTCAATTCTGGCATCTGTAAGAGCAATGTAACTCCACAACCCGTGCCTAAGAGTTACGTCATCAGTAAGCAGCCAGTGGCCACAGAGAAGAGACACTGGACCTAGAAGAAGTAGAGTGAAGTTTGCAATTTCCAGTGTCAGAAAAATGTATTTCCCAAGATTGATTATTTTTTCTAATTATTGTTATCGAGATAAGGCTGGAGCCAGAGATCCCTCCTTTGTTGTGTATGTTGTAACTTCCAACCACCATTTTTTTATGTTTATAATTGTTTATTGTATTTATTTATTCATTTTTTTACACTTTCCCTTTAAAAAATTTTTTTTATCACTTTTCTTCCTATTACTAGGAATGTAAATATCCCTTATGATAAAAATAGGGCATGGCAGGTCCTCTATATGGAGAGATCTCTCCTCTAGGCAGAAAATACTGATATAAAAAAAAAAAAGAAATACGATGTCTGCCTTTTCTAGCCGAGTACACAGCAGTGTTTACATCTGCCAGGCCAGACGTGACATCATAATGTCACGCCCGGGCCTCCGAAGGCCATAATGACTGCCGGGACCATCTGGTCTGCGGTATTCTCTATGGTAAACTTCAGCCGCAGGTGGATTCCTTCTCCGGCTTGCCAATTGCACGAGCAAGCCAGTAGAAGCACCGTAGGGTGGCGGGAGGGAGGAGAGCCCCTCCCGCTGTCTAAAAAAACAATCAAGCAGCTGAAAAGCTGCTATGATTGTTTTTAGGGTGCGGGGAATCACTGGCAGAAAAGAATGATATCTGAATGATGCCTGCAGCTGCAAGAATCATTCAGATATCTCCAATCAAAGTCCAGGATTTCATATGATGCTGGAAGTGGTTTTAAGATGAATATGCTACTGAGAGCTTTAATTTCTTGCTGATAGGGACCTAACTTCTAACACACTGGAATTAACTATATATATATATATATATATATATATATATATATATATATATATATATATATATAAGCAGTTAAATATCACAGGAGCAAAGAGATTTTATTTATTGCCTGTGTAGTCCAAGGCTTTTGTTTTCTCAGTACCTTAAAAATACACCTGTCATGTTGTACCATTGCCTAAATTTTACCCCAGAAATCAAAAGAATGCCTTTCTACTTGCTCATCCCTATGATGGGTCATTAGAGAGGTGGAGGGGTTAAAAAGGAAGGATCCATTTATTGACACTGTTAAGGAATGTTTGATCTTTAGATCTTTAGGTTCCCTGGGCGCTTGTTCTTGACTTCTTGAGTCAATACTAATACACATTATAGATGCATTGTAATCCATATTTTTCTGCAATGTCTCGCAGTTCTTGTTACCTTTAAGCCTGGTACACACATTTAGATTTTTCTGAAAAATGTAGCAAATTGAAATCAGACTGATCAATGTTTCTCATAACAGCAAATAGGCTAGAAAATTTAATTTTGTCCAGTGTAGGTATGAAAAGGAATGGAAGACATGCTATTTGTCTGAAAGAGGTACTACATCAATTCTTTTTTAAAGCTCAATTAAAACAAAACTGCAGTAAGAGCATCCTGTAATACAGGCCTCCCCAGTGGGCAACCACTACAGTCTTGTTGCTGAACTATTGCCACAGTTGCTATCTGACAATTACAGGAGTGTCCTCTGCTGCATGCTGTTGTTCTATCTGCCGGACCCCAGGCCCCAGGCATTCAACATGTCAGTTGACAGTGTCATTAGTGTCAGACAGTCTATTTAAACCTAAGTCCTGCCTAGGCTCAGTGCTGAATGATCTTTCAGCTGCATCTCTGTGACCCATATTATAATTATATACTGATTATATTTGTTCTGACCAAGATTGTTGACTTTCTAACTTACTGCCCACATGTTACTGACGCCTGCCTGACCCTTGCCATAAAGGAGACGTAGGGATAAAGCTCTTTTGGCCTAACTTCTCCTGTAGGTCACAGGAGTGCATTTTGTTTCTGCACTCCTCAGACCTAGATTCAGACGATAATGTCACTCAGCTCGTCCAGGCTCTGGAGAGATCCCCACTTTAATGTCATGATCTACCCAGATGCCTGGACCGGCATCTGGCTCAGCCTTTCAGCTCGTCTCTGAGAGGCTGAGCCAGCTGCTTCCACCCTCACCACACCCCAGAGCTCCAGTGAGCACTAGAGGAGCAGAGCAGAGAGCCAGCTTTCTGCTTACTGAAGACCGAGAACTAGGCAATCAGCAGTATTTGATTGCTGGGTTCTTGGTCCTAGAGGCGACAGGAGACAGATGTAGCATTTTTAATCTTGCTTACAATTTGGTGTTTTTTTTTTTGTTTAACTGTTACTGATCCTGGCCTGTGACCTGACTCTGCCTGCTTCTAAACTCTGTGCATCATTGGTGTATTACCATCTGTATGCCTCTGCCTGCATCTGGTATGAACACTTGTGAGTTTTAGTACCTAGGCACTTTTTGCCTATCACTCTAGCAGGTGCTTTCTTAGTTTCCAGGGGTGCTCGGAAAGGCCTTGTCATCGTGGGCTCCCCAAATGGGTATAGCACCAGATTTTTAACAGTGCGAAGATAGGCCACTTATAGGAGAGTTAAGTAGTCATCTTCTTTTACAAGGTGCTTTTACTGTAGCATCTTTTCTTAATGATAGTGTGGCTTTAAAGTTACCCTTTCATGTGCCCATGCAGGACAAAGTGAAAGGGTCACTTAAACCCCCTCATACGCAGCAGCATATATTAGCCTTTGTTCACCATGGCGCCACTGTTGTCAGAGCAAACACAAGAATATGGATGCCTTACTGACCCTCATATGACAATGCTGATACAACCGTAAAGAATCAGAGCTGTCACATAGGAAAGGGGAAGTGAATCACATGTTCAGTCATATTTGGAAGTGCCAAATACTTCACTACCTGAGGCCGAATAGAGTGCCAGGGGAGTAAAGAAAAAAGTTGTCATAGATAATATTAGATTTCATTTGCAAAGTCCAGAGAGAAGGAAATGTATCACAGTTTAGCATTTGGTTTTCCTGTTTGCCTCTACCCTGTTTTGCAGGCTGGTTAATTGTGAAACTATGTTCCTGCATTCCAGCACTAAGTATGTTTTGGATTGATTTGTGTTATGCTTATGAATAAACATAAAATGTGTCATAGTAACCATAAAAATTATTTTTAAATGCCTACCATTTTAGTAATGAAATAATTCTTGCTTGAAAACATCAATGTTCCTGAATTCATGAGATGATGTAAAAAGAAAACCTCAAAAATAATAATGAAAGGTAAAATTGTGTTTTTCTTTTATCCTAAACTATAGAAAACATGTCCTATCAGAAGAGTGACTGCTTCAGAAACCCTCAATTTTAAAGTCTTCTTTGAACGATTCCTGTCTCAAAACTGCATCAGTCAGTCCAAGCCAAAGATCGGCTAAATTTGTGGAACTTTGTATGAAAAAACACATTTCGTTTATTGCACTGTTTAAAAAGATACCTCATGTTTTGTTTACATTGATTTCCTGTTAAAACTTGAATTTTTACACATTTTATATGACACGTTATGTTTCATAGTGAAACACTGAGATCTATATTTCAATTTTGATAATCAAGATTTCACATGAACATAGTTTTTATTTTTATTTTTGATTGTGGAAAATAGGGAAGAGTTATGTTTTTATTGCTGTTTGCATCGACTCTACAAGTGTGGGAAAGTCTCCCCAATACCTCTTTTTAGGCTGGGTTCAAACTAATGCGGTTTCCCTGCAGCCTCGTTTGTGGTGGGCACATCAGCTTGTTTATTTGAATGGGCTACTGTACCCGAGGGAAATGCACCTTTTCTAAAATCACAGCAGCAGGGAAACCAAATAGCGTTATGCATTTCCAAGCATGGGAAATTGCGCTGCTGCTTTCAGCGTTAACAGCAGTTTTTGCGAGATTTACACACAGTCCCACAACCGCATAAGTGTGCACCAAGCCTTATACAGTATTGTAACTAGTTTTTATATTTATTGACAGATCGGAGATTATATCATCTTTTTTTGCATCCAGTGTGTAAAATGATCTCCCATTATTTATATTTAAAATATTTGAATATTGTAACATTTTTTTAAATGTAACATTTGCTAACATGCCGACATTTTTTATATTGTATTGTTTACATTTAGTTTGATACATTATTTATACATACATTAGATCCGGTAATTCTTTGTGAAATTATTATTATTATAATTATTATTATTTTTATTATTATTATTATTAATATTTATTTATTTTATGTGTGTATTTATTTCAATGAAGCATGATAAAATCTCAAAATAAAAATATTTTGATTACATTTCTGAGTAATTTGGACTGGTATTTGTGGGTAACAAAGGTAGCATGACAAAAGCAATTAACATTTCTGTTTTTTTTTATATTGTATTTAATTTTTTTGTATTGTATTGTTTACATTCTAGTTTGGAACAATATTTATACATACATTAGATCCAGTAATTCTTTGTGAATTTATTTTTATTATAATTATTATTATTGTTATTTTTTTATATTATCATTATTTTTTTACATATGTGTGTATTTATTTCAATGAAGCATGATAAAATCTTAAAATAAAAATATTTTAACTACATTTCTGAGTACTTTGGACTGGTATTTGTGGGTTTCAACGATGAAAACAATTAACATTTGTATTTTTTAAGAAAAAAACAATTGGTATAATGTAAATACAATAAAAAATAAGAAGCTATTCTGATTGCATATAGAAACAAAAACAAAAAAAATCTGCACTAACTGTATGAAGGAAATGACAGTGGCACACAAACAATATCTGTATACAAAACATACGAGACAATGCTCAAAACAGGTGCGCTATAATAATAAAGCAATCCACATATAGATAAATCAGAAAAAAAATCTAATAGTTCACCAAGGGTAAATAAAGTCTCTAAAAGTGAAGTTCAAATCAAGTGTAAATAATCATAATCCTGTGAAAATCCCAAAAGAAGCCAGTGTTGTAAAAAAATCCATGCCACCAGGATACAAATAATTTTACCAGAAAGATTGGATCTCAGGCAATTGAGATCAAATGTGCTCTGCTGACACAGCCATACACCATGAGATATCCCTTCAATCTGTGAGGCTCCTATGCTGTCATCACATTTGGCATGACATTAATGCCACGTACACACGACCGGTTTTTCCATCAGAATAAACTCTGACAGTTTTTCCGACAGAGTTCCAACGGAGTTCCACTGAAACGGATTTGCCTACACACGATCACACCAAAGTCCAATCGTTTAGAACACAGCGACGTACAACGCGTATGACGGGACTAGAAAAAGGAAGTTCAATAGCCAGTAGCCAATAGCTACTTGCGTCTAGGGATGAGCCGAACACCCCCCGGTTCGGTTCGCACCAGAACTTGCGAACGACCCCCGCGTTCGGTACGAACGTTAGAACCCCATTGAAGTCTATGGGACTCGAACGTTCGAATTGGAAAGTGCTAATTTTAACGGCTAATATGCAAGATAGTGTCCTAAAAAGGGTTTGGGGACCTGCCTCCTGCCTCAGGGGACATGGGTCACTGCAAAAAAAAGTTTTAAAAACTGCCGTTTTGGTGGGAGCACTGATTTTAATGACGATTAAAGTGAAAAAGAAAAAGTGAAATATTCCTTTAAATATGGTGCCTGGGGGTGTCTGTAGTATGCCTGTGGAGTGCCACGTTTTTCCCGTGTTTAGAACAGTCCCTGCACAAAATGACATTAAACGGAAATAACACCATTTAAAACTGCTTGCGGTTTTAATGTTATATCTGGTTCCTGCAATATGGTTGAAAATCATTGAGAAACATGGCATGGGTAGCCCTCCCTGCCCATTACCAGCCTATTTGGGTCTTGTACGCATATTAAGGGAAACCCCGTACCCATATTAAAAAAAGGAAATGCGTGTGGCCCCCAGGCCCTATATACTCAGAACAGCAGTATACAGGCGGTGCAAACAAGACAGGGACTGTGTAGGTTTGTTGTGTTAAGTTGAATCTGTTTGTCATTTTCAACCGGTACATTTTTAAAGTGTAGCTCCAGTCAAAAAAACTATCTTTAAGCTTTTTGGAAAACATAGGGAAGGGTTATCACCCCTGTATAATTTGTTTTGTCGTCCATCTTTTTTCATCTCACTTGCTGCTGTCTCCTTGCGTTTGCAAGTAGGAGATGTTTGTAAGTTGGATGTTTGAAAGTAGGGGCCTGCCCTATATTATAGCGGTATGTACTGGGTACAGAGCACGCAGACAGCACGCACTATCTCCTAACACTACTAACTGCAAGCTCTATTATTAACCACTTGTTAGCCCAATGTTTGCATAAAGTGAAAGATGAAGTTATGCTGAGTAAATAGATATCAAACATGTCACTCTTCAAAATTACACATGCCCGTGGAATTGCGCCAAACGTCGCTACTTAAAAAATCCCCATAGGCGACGCTTTAAATTTTTTTTTACTGGTTACATGTTTTGAGTTGCAGAGGAGGTCTAGGACTAGAATTATTGCTCTCGCTCTAACATTCTCGGCAAAACCTCACATGTGTGGCACATGCAAGCACATGGGGACATGGGCGCTTTAATTTTAATTTTATTTTTTTATTGTTCATTTTACTTTATTTATGTTAGTTTGACATTTTTTTCCCCAAAAATATATTTTTGATCACTTTTATTCCTATTACAAGAAATGTAAACATCCCTTGTAATAGGAATATGGGGTGACAGGTCCTCTTTACAGTGAAATCTGGGGGGTCAATATGACCCCACATCTCACCTCTAGGCTGGGAAGCCTGAAATAAAAAATAAAAAAAAAGATTCTGGCTTTGATCGTACTGGCGAGTTGGTAGAAGCACCGGAGGGCGGTGAGGGGTGGGGGGCGTCTATGGCTGGGTATTTCAGGGTATCACCGAGTATGGCTGGGTATCTCTGAGTATGGCTGGTTATGGCAATTTATGGCAGGGTATTACAGAGTATTGGCGGGGTATTGGCGGGGTACTACAGAGTAATAGCAGGGTACTGCAGAGTATTGGGGGGTACTACAGAGTAATGGCAGGGTACTGCAGAGTATTGGGGGTACTGCAGAGTAATGGCGGGTACTGCAGAGTATTGGGGGGTACTGCAGAGTAATGGGGGGTACTGCAGAGTAATGGGGGTTACTGCAGAGTAATGGGGGTTACTGCAGAGTAATGGCAGGGTACTGCACTGCAGAGTAATGGCAGGGTACTGCACTGCAGAGTAATGGCGGGGTACTGCAGAGTAATGGCAGGGTACTGCAGAGTATGCACTGGTATTGCAGAGTATTGGCAGGGAATTGAGGGGTTAAATTCGGTGAGCAGCGATGTGGGCACTGCAGATGCAGCCCACATCGCTGCTGACACCGATCTTTCCCCTCCGCTGTACCGATCGGTACAGAGAGGGGAGGGAGGAACAGGCGTCATAACATGACGCCGGTTTGTTTCCAAGTGATCACTCCGTCATTTGACGGAGCAATCACGTGGTAAACGGCCGCTATGAGCGGCCGTTTACCGTGATCCGTGATGCGACCCGGCGGTCACGGATGCTCTCGAGTGCGCACACCTCGGGGCACGCGAGAGCAGAATTCTGGGAGGCCGTTAATTAACGGCCTCTCAGAGTTAAACAACCCCCCTGAAGCCGTTAATCGGCAATGGGCAGTTGTTAAGTGGTTAAAGCTAGATCACTAGCTACAGTGGTGTGAAAAAGTGTTTGCCCCCTTCCTCATTTCTTGTTCTTTTGCATGTTTGTCACACTTAAGTGTTTCGGAACATCAAACCAATTTAAACAATAGTCATGGACAACAAAAGTAAACACAAAATGCAATTTGTAAATGAAGGTGTTTATTATTAAAGGTGAAAAAAAATCCAAACCATCATGGCCCTGTGTGAAAAAGTGATTGCCCCCTAAACCTAATAACTGGTTGGGCCACCCTTAGCAGCAACAACTGCAACCAAGCGTTTGCGATAACGTGCAATGAGGCTTTTACAGCGTCCTGGAGGAATTTTGGCCCACTCATCTTTGCAGAATTGTCCTAATTCAGTTACATTAGAGGGTTTTCGAGCATGAACGGCCTTTTTAAGGTCATACCACAACATCTCAATAGGATTCAGGTCAGGACTTTGGCTAGGCCACTCCAAAGTCTTCATTTTGTTTTTCTTCAGCCATTCGGTGGTGGACTTGCTGGTGTGTTTAGGATCATTGTCCTGCTGCAGAACCCAAGTTCGTTTCAGCTTGAGTACACGAACAGATGGTCGGACATTCTCCTTCAGGATCTCTTGGTAGACAGCAGAATTCATAGTTCCTTTTATCACGGCAAGTCTTCCAGGTCCTGAAGCAGCAAAACAGCCCCAGACCATCACACTACCACCACCATATTTTACTGTTGGTATAATGTTCTTTTTCTGAAATGCAGTGTTCCTTCTACGCCAGATATACTTGGACACACATCTTCCAAAGAGTTCCACTTTTGTCTCATCGGTCCACAGAATGTTGTCCCAAAAGTCTTGGGGATCATCAAGATGTGTTGTGGAGAAATTGAGACGAGCTTTGATGTTCTTTTTGCTCAGCAGTGGTTTTCTCCTTGGAACTCTGCCATGCAGGCCATTTTTGCCCAGTCTTTTCCTGATGGTGGAGGCATGAACGCTGACCTTAACTGAGGCAAGTGAGGCCTGCAGTTCCTTGGACGTTGTTGTGGGGTCTTTTGTGACCTCTTGGATGAGTCGTCGCTGCGCTCTTGGGGTAATTTTGGGCGGCCGGACACTCCTGGGAAGGTTCACCACTGTTCCATGTCTTCGCCATTTGTGGATAATGGCTCTCACTGTGGTTCGCTGGATTCCCAAAGCTTTGGAAATGGCTTTATAACCCTTTCCAGACTGATAGATCTCAATTACTTTCTTTCTCAATTGTTCCTGAATTTCTTTGGGTCTCGGCATGATGTGTAGCTTTTAAGGATCTTTTGGTGGACCTTACTGTGTCAAGCAGATCCTATTTAAGTGATGCCTTGATTGTGAACAGGTGTGGCAATAATCAGGCCTGGGTGTGGCTAGAGAAATTGAACTCAGGTGTGGACAACCACAGTTATAGTATGTTTTAACAAGGGGGGCAATCACTTTTTCACACAGGGCCATGATGGTTTGGATTTTTTTTCACCTTTAATAATAAACACCTTCATTTACAAATTGCATTTTGTGTTTACTTGTGTTGTCCTTGACTATTGTTTAAATTGGTTTGATGTTCCGAAACACTTAAGTGTGACAAACATGCAAAGGAACAGGAAATGAGGAAGGGGGCAAACACTTTTTCACACCACTGTATATAGGTGAGGTGAATATAGTGGTGTATACTGCAGTCAGGGCACAGACAACAACCACTACACAGCAGCAAGATAGGAAATCAGCCAAAAACGATTGGTGTGTACTGTGTTGAAGGTACACAGAACACCCACTGCTTCAGATGCTAAGTAACACACTACACGAAGCCGCGGCCCAAACGTTCGGAATTCGCCGAACGGCCGAACAGCCAATGTTCGAGTCGAACGTACGTTCGACTCGAACACGAAGCTCATCCCTACTTGCGTCATTTTTGGTCCATCGGAACAGCATACAGACGAACGGTTTTCCCGATAGCAATTGATTCCATCGGAAAGGTTTAAAACATGTTCTATTTCTAGGTCCATCAGAATAAAAAAAATAAATAAAATCAGCTGAAGCCCACACACGATCGGAATATCCAATGAAATTATTCAGTCTGACTTTTTCTGCCAGAAAGTCCAACTGTGTGTACATGGAATCAGGCTGAAGCCTAATACACCTTTTGTGACCTTAGTGGTAACTCATATGTATACAAGGTCAACATTACCTATTGGTATTGGGAGCTTATTTATGTTCACATAGGATCACCATCATTTATTGGTTCAATATTATGTTATTTATTGTTTATAATGATAAAAAAAGAGTACAAAGATGGCTGCTGCATACATAAGTAATACAACTGAAGCCAAGCACTCCTGATGTGAGTGCAGCGTTGACAGTTTCCCAATATTACTAACGTATATACAATCATGAAGGAGAGAACTATTGGTAGAGATGAGGATAATGACTGATGTTAATACTACATCAATACTGACGTAACACTCTGTGATTCAGCATGTACCATGGTAATGAGTACAAATATGGCCGCCGCAAGTAAAGACACTAAGGCTGAGGTCAAATACACCCTTTTTAAACTTAGTGCCAACTTATGTTTAACCACTTCAGCTCCAGGTGGTTTTACCCCTTCATGATAAGGCCATTTTTGCTATTTAGCATTGCACATCATGCAATGCTGTACCCAATCGCAATTTATATAATTTTTTCACACAAATAGAGCTTTCCTTTGGTGATATTTTATCACCACTGCATTTTTTATTTTTTATTATATAAATGAAAAAAGGCTATAAACAATATTTTTACTTTGACTTTTTTTTTTTGCTATAAAACATATCCAAAAAAGAAAATGTAAAAGAAAATCGAAATTTCTTCATAAATTTTGGCCAGTGTGTATTCCTCTACATTAGGTGTATATTAATTGGTTTTTGTGGAAGTCTAAAACTATGGTATATTTTTATCATTTTTTATCATTTTTTGATACTACTAATGGCGGTAATTAGTGACTTATAATGGGGCTGCGATAGTACAGATGACACTGACTGGAAAGGTGTTAACATCTAGGGCGATCAAGGGATTAAATATGGGCCTAACAATGTGCAATGTCTGTAATGTTTGCTGCTTTTTACTAAAGATCTCTTTTGTACCTCATCCCATACATGTATATTTTTTTGATATATCTTGTATAGTATTATACTTATGACACATGGGCTTGATAGTGCTGTGATTTTCCCCTTTGTAACATTTGTTCTGACAACTAACAAACAATGACAGTTGTGTAGAAGCACATTGGGTGGAACTTGTTACCAGTGATGTTATCGTGCACATCACTGGAAGTTCAGGCCGTGCCATCTTTGTTTCTGTCAATGCGAGTTACTGACATCGACATGTAAGTGTATAAACTAAATACATTTCAACATGCTTGGTTGCACAGTACATTGACCATTTGTGAGGCTGATCTGGAATGAAAAGGGAACCAATTTGGCAGAGCCATAGAACAGATGGGATGACAGCATAGGAGCCTCACAGATTGAAGAGATATCTCATGGTCTATGGCTGTGTGTCAGTAGAGATGCACTCGTTCTGGTAAGAAGTGTGTGTGTCCTGGATTTTTTACAACACTCGCTCCTTTTGGGATTTGGACGAAATTATGATTATTTACAAATGATTTGAATGTCATTTTTAGAGACTTTATTTCACTTTGGTGTACTTTATTGGATTTTTTACTTATCTATCTATATGTGGATATGCTTGATTAATATGTGCACATTTGTTGAGTAGTAATTTGATCGCATGTCTGATATTTCAAATTACACAAAAAAAGGAATACATTTTTCACTTAGCTCTATGTATTTTAATCATCTAATTAAAAGGAGGAATGGCAGACATACCAAGTGTGCAAACTATGTAGCTGCAGGGTTTGTACAGCAGCCTGTCCAATAGAAGTCATTCTAACGACCGGCTTCTGTATAGCGGGCATGCTGGGAAACCAGCATCTGATCAGCGCTGGCAGCCAGAGGCTGCCAGCGCTGATCAGAGTGTTCTGGTGTGGGGATGCAGTCCCCCTGTCAGAGCACAATAGCACAGCAAGGGAGATTGCTGCACTAACATTGCTTAGTTATATACTGTGACCTCTCAGTTTTTGTTCAGTCCGCTGGGTTGAACGAAAAAAAAATTTTTTTTTTGTGTACCAGGCTTATAGGTCCATTTAAACTAGTATATGAGGCAGCTGTTGAAAGCTGAAGGGAAGGTACCCTCAGCCAGGCCCAGATACCCTGCTAAGTCCTATAGAAACTGATATTTATTGTGGTCATTTGTGCAGAGGCAAAGTAATGAGGCCTACAATGCTATTAACCAAGCTAGAAGACCCCCTGCCTTCCCAGCTGCAAGTGCTTTCATTGATAACACTGCTTGTAACACGATCTGTAAATGAAGGAGAGTCTGATATGTCACTACATTCTCTCTGCCACTCACAGATCGTCTTACAAGCAGTTTTATCAATTACATTTCCCAATGGAGGAGGAGAAAGGAGTGGCGTGTCCTAGATTATCTGTACTGCTGCTCTGCCTGAAAACCAGAAGCTGTTAACTATTGCAGTGGTAGTTCAGAGACAGGAAGAGGACAGACTTCCCTGCAGGGAAGATTTCTCCAGGATCCAGCTGCCTGAACAATATGTGAAATAAAAAAAAGGAAATAATGAAATATAATAGTGAAATAATAAAAGGAAAAACCCAGGCTCATCTACAAAACTAAAAGTAATGAAGCAAACATTGTTCATTACAGGTAAGTGACGTGACTAAAGCGGAAGGGATTTATTATTTTTAACTAATTGCCAACCAGCCGCTGTCACTATACTACGGCAGTCTGGCACCGCTGCGCAAACCGCCGTAGGCATAGGCGCTGGAGCCAATGCGCATGTCGATTGGCCACAATGTCCTCTTGGGGCCAGCGATGACTCCCCAGAGCCAGAACTGGGATGTGTTAATGTAAACAGGCAGATCCCCATTCTATTAGGGAAGTAGAGAGAGATCTGCTATTCCTAATAATCATGAACAGTGATCTCTCTCTAATCCCTGTCAGTCCATTCCCCCACAGTTAGAAACACCATGTCAGGTCACCTAGAGCCCAGGTGACAGGTGCACACCGTAGGGTTGGGGATGCACCGCAAGGCTGTGGACCCTACGGCTGACGGCTGCAGACGGGGGACAGATCCCACTGGGGTGTGAGCGTAAGATTCCCCGGGGCGCGGAGTCTAAGAGCCAGCTGGTGTTCACCAGAGCTTCGAGTGGTGAAGATGATCTTGGCTGCAACTGGCTCCAGGTTGCGACCCCCAGGGTCCCCCAGCTCACACCCACAGTAGGTAACAGGAGGATAGGGATGGTGAGGGACAAAGCCAAGGTCGGGGCCACAAGCAGAACAGAATAGTCGGGTACACGCCAATAGGTCAGGGTCACAGGCAAGCAGGGAAGGTCAGAACACGCCAAGGTCGGTAACGGAAAACAGAAGCAGAGCACACGACAGGAAACAGGAAGCTAATACACAAAGGTTGATCAGAAGGATAGGCTAGCAGTGCAAAGGTTAATATAGTGTAGTCTGATAAGGGCTAGGGTGGAGCCAATCCAGAGGAAGGAAATAAAAGCAGTCAGGTGAAGCTCGGCTGGTCTCTAGAAATGAACACATGCAGACAGGTAAGGAGAACAACTCTAATGCATAACCATGACAGTACCCCCCCTCTTACGAGGCCTCCCCCTCCCCCGCCTGGGACCAGGTTTAGAGGGGAACTTCAAATGAAACTTCCTCAACAGACGAGGTGCAAAGACCTCGGAAGCCGAAATCCACGACCTCTCCTCAGGACCAAAACCTTTCCAGTGCACGAGGTACTGGAGAATGCCTCTACAGAGTCGGGAATCCAAAATTTGGCTAACCTCGTACTCCTGATCATCCTCGGAGACCGGTGCTATGGTAGGGGAAGGACGAGAGAACTTATTGAGGACTAACGGCTTTAGAAGGGCAACATGGAAGGAGTTAGAGATTTTGAGGCTTTTGGGAATCTGGAGCTTGAAACAAACCGGATTCAGTTTAGAAATTATGGTGTATGGACCAATGAATCTTGGGGCAAATTTGAGGGAAGGAACCCGGAGTTTGATGTTCCTGGTGGAGAGCCAGACTTTGTCTCCTGGCTGAAAAGAGGGTGGCTTACGCCTGCGACGGTCAGCAAAACTCTTGAATTTGTTGGCAGCTTTCTGGAGGGAATCATGAACGTCAGCCCACATGGAATTGAATGATTCCTGAACAGTAGCCAAAGCTGGAATGTCAGAAGAACAAATCATAGGAAGGGGAAGCTGAGGATGTCTTCCATAAACAGTGAGGAAGGGTGTTTTCTGAGAACTGACGTTAACATGATTATTGTGGGAGAACTCAGCTCACGGTAAAAGTGATGCCCAATCATCATGATGGGCAGAGACCAAGGTACGGAGAAAGACCTCTAACTCCTGATTAACTCTCTCAGTCTGGCCATTGGATTGGGGATGATAAGAAGAGGTAAAATCCAAGGTAATTTCGAGGGATTTGCAAAAGGCTCCCCAAAAACGAGAAGTAAATTGCACACCCCTGTCCGAGACGACATGCGAAGGAACACCATGAAGGCGGAAAATCTCTCGTACAAAAATGGGAACCAAGGCAGGGGCAGAAGGGAGACCAGGAAGAGGAACAAAATGAGCCATCTTGGAGAACCGATCGATTACTACCCAAATGGCCGTATTATTTTCCGATAGTGGAAGATCAGTGATAAAATCCATGGCGATATGAGACCAGGGCTCCTTAGGAATGGGCAAGGGCATGAGAAGACCAGCAGGGGCTTGAGTGGAAGATTTAGACTGAGCACAGACGTGACAAACCTTAACATAGTCTTTAACATCCGAGCGGAGATTAGGCCACCAGTAGTGACGACTGATAAGCAGGAAGGATCGGAGGAACCCAGCATGACCTGCCATCTTGGAATCATGTCCCCAACGAAGGATCTTGGTTCTTAGCTCCGTGGGAACAAAGGTCTTACCAGGAGGAATCTTTGATTCCAGGGTGGTAGAATGGGCAACAATGCAAGAGGTAGGAATGATCGGCTCAGGATCAGGGTTGGACTCCTCGTCCAAGGTGTCAAATGACCTAGAGAGCGCATCAGCTCGACCGTTGCAGGAACCAGGTTTGTACGTAATCGTGAATTTAAAACGAGAAAAGAAGAGACTCCACCTGGCCTGTCTGGGGTTCAGACGTTTAGCATTCTGTAGGTACTGTAGATTCTTATGATCAGTAAAGATCGTTATGGAGTGAGGGGAACCTTCCAAGAGATGACGCCACTCCTCCAACGCCAATTTAATTGCGAGAAGTTCCCGATCACCAATGGCATAATTTCTCTCTGCCTGAGAAATTTTTTTGGAGAAGAACGCACATGGTTGACGTTTCTTCTCAAAGTCCTGAAGAAGCACAGCTCCCACCCCCATCGAAGAAGCATCTACTTCAATAAAAAATGGGTCTTCAGGATTTGGTCTCCTCAAGAGGGGTCCAGAGGCAAAGGCCTGTTTCAGATCGTGAAACGCAGAGACAGCCTCGGAAGACCAGTCTTTGGCATTAGCACCCTTCTTGGTCAAAGCGATAATAGGCGCAGCAATGGAAGAGTAATTCCTTATGAACTTCCTATAATAATTTGTGAAGCCAAGGAAGCGCTGTGTGGCCTTGAGGCTAGCAGGAAGGGGCCAGTTGGTAATGGCAGAGACCTTTCCGGGATCCATGCGAAGACCCTCACTAGAAACAAAACATCCCAGAAACAGGACCTCGGAACATTCAAAGGAACATTTCTCCATCTTGGCATAGAGATTGTTCTCTCTAAGGCGCTGAAGTACGGTGCGTACATGGTTTCTGTGAGCAGGCAGATTTTGGGAAAAGATGAGAATGTCATCCAGATAGATGACAACAAACTGGTACAGTAGATCCCTGAATATTTCGTTGACAAAGTTCTGGAACACAGCTGGAGCATTACACAAACCAAAAGGCATAACCAAGCACTCGTAATGCCCGTCCCTAGTGTTAAATGCGGTCTTCCATTCGTCACCTTCTCGTATTCGAATGAGATTGTATGCACCTCTGAGATCCAATTTAGTGAAAATGGAAGCCCCCTTCAACCTGTCAAATAGCTCAGATATTAGAGGTAAGGGGTAACGGTTTTTAATAGTCACAGCGTTTAAACCTCTATAGTCAATGCAGGGCCTGAGGGTGCCATCCTTTTTGGCAACGAAAAAGAACCCTGCTCCTGCAGGCGATGAGGATTTCCGGATGAAACCTCTCTCCAAATTCTCAGCGACATACTCAGACATGGCTTGGGTCTCTGGAATGGATAAAGGGTAGGTACGACCCCTGGGCAGGGTTGCTCCAGGGACAAGGTCAATAGCACAGTCAAAAGATCTGTGAGGAGGAAGTACCTCAGCAGACTTCTTACAGAACACATCCCGGAAATCGCTATAAGCCGCAGGAAGATCGGACGAGACAGATGTGGTAGCAATGGGAAGTTTCCTCTTGGGGGTCACCTTGGAAAGACAAGACAAGAAACACGAAGGACCCCAGGCCAGGATCTGCCCAGATACCCAGTCCACATGTGGCGAGTGGAGCTGCAGCCAAGGAAGACCCAATACAATGGGGGTAGAGGCCTTGGGTAGGATGAGGAAGGAGATCCACTCCTGGTGGAGTATCCCTACCGACATCCTAATAGGTAGCGTCTGGAAACGGATAGGACCCCCTGGGAGCACAGTGCCATCAATTGCCGAGACTACTAGTGGAGTAGCGAGGGGAGAAAGGGTAAGCTTCATAGAAGAGGCAGTTCTCCAGTCCATAAAATTGCCGGCAGCCCCGGAGTCCAGATATGCTAGGACTGATTGGGGAGAAGTGCCTACATGGAGGAACACCGGAAGAAGGAGACGAGAAGGTGATGTTTCTGGGTCCAATACTCCACCTTCCAAATGTATTAGACCCGAGCGTTTCCCGGACGGAGCGAGCAGGAGTCACGAAAATGACCCTTTCCCCCGCAATAAAGACACAAGCCCAGAGTTCTGCGTCTAGCACGTTCTTCGGGGGTTAGTCTGGTCCGGCCCAGCTGCATGGGCTCCTCAGCAGACGGAGGATGCTCCACAGGGCGACGGGGAAAAAGCTCAGGCTGACTAGAACCTGGGGGGTGCTGGCGTCTTTTTTCTAAGGACCTCTCCTGGAAGCGAATGTCAATTTGATTACATAAGGAAATGACTTCGTCTAGACCGGCGGGGATAGCTCTTCCTGCTAATTCGTCCTTCACTCGGTCTGAGAGGCCATGTAAAAAGGTTGCGACCAGGGCCTCATTGTTCCAGCTCAATTCCGCTGTAAGGATACGGAACTGAAGTGCATATTGGCCCACTGAACCAGATTCTTGGCGAAGGCGTAAAAGGGCACTAGCCGCAGAAGAAACCCGAGCTGGCTCCTCAAAGATGTTACGAAAGAGCTTCAAGAAGTCGGACAGGCTGGAAACCACTGGATCATTTTTCTCCCACAGGGGGGCAGCCCAGGCTAAAGCTTCACCGGAGAGGAGGGAAATGATATAGGCTACCTTTGCCCGATCGGATAGAAAGTTTTGAGGCTGGAGCTCAAAATGAATGGTGCATTGGCTGAGGAAGCCCCTGCAGGCCTTGGAGTCCCCAGAGAAACGGAACGGAGCAGGCAGTACTAATGAATGCGTGGATGCGACTGGTGCGATAGGTGCAGTCGCAGACTGTACTTGAGGCTGCGGGTTCGGGGTTCCCAAGGAAGCCTGTAGCTGCTCGAAGCGAGAAGCCAGATCCTGGAGGAATCGCATCACCTGAGTCTGATTAGATTCCTGGGTCTCGAGTCTCCGCACTATGCCCTGCAATGAATCGACTGCAGGGAGCGGCACGTCAGCCGGGTCCATGGCTGATCAAACTGTCAGGTCACCTAGAGCCCAGGTGACAGGTGCACACCGTAGGGTTGGGGATGCACCGCAAGGCTGTGGACCCTACGGCTGACGGCTGCAGACGTGGGACAGATCCCACTGGGGTGTGAGCGTAAGATTCCCGGGGCGCGGAGTCTAAGAGCCAGCTGGTGTTCACCAGAGCTTCGAGTGGTGAAGATGGTCTTGGCTGCAACTGGCTCCAGGTCGCGACCTCCAGGGTCCCCCAGCTCACACCCACAGTAGGTAACAGGAGGATAGGGATGGTGAGGGACAAAGCCAAGGTCGGGGCCACAAGCAGAACAGAATAGTCGGGTACACGCCAATAGGTCAGGGTCACAGGCAAGCAGGGAAGGTCAGAACACGCCAAGGTCGGTAACGGAAATCAGAAGCAGAGCACACGACAGGAAACAGGAAGCTAATACACAAAGGTTGATCAGCAGGATAGGCTAGCAGTGCAAAGGTTAATATAGTGTAGTCTGATAGGGGCTAGGGTGGAGCCATTCCAGAGGAAGGAAATAAAAGCAGTCAGGTGAAGCTCGGCTGGTCTCTAGAAATGAACACATGCAGACAGGTAAGGAGAACAACTCTAATGCATAACCATGACACACCACTCTAGAGAACACTTAACCCCTTGATCACACCCTAGTGTTAACCCCTTCCCTGCCAGTGACATTTGTACAGTAATCAGTGGCTAGTTATAGCATTGATCGCTGTATAAATGTCTATGGTCCCAAAAAAGTGTCAGAAGTGTCCGATCTATAATAAAAATGCCATAAATATATCCCCTATTTTGTAGACGCTATAACTTTTGCACAAACCAATCAATATAGGCTTATTGCTATTTTATTTACTAACAATATGTAGAAGAATACATATTGGCCTAAACTGATGAAGACATGTTTTATTTATTTATTGATATTTATTATAGCAAAAAGTAAAAAATATTGTTTTTTTTTTTCAAAATTATCGCTTTTTTTTTTGTTTATAGTGCAAAAAATAAAAACCACAGAGGTGATCAAATATCACCAAAAGAAAACCCTATTTATGGGGAAAAAAAGGACATTGATTTTAGTGAGTGGCACAGTGGTGTAACACTCCTGCCTGGAGTTTGCATGTTCTCCCTGTGCCTGCATAGATTTCTTCTGGGTACTCCAGTTTCCTCCCACACTCCAAAGACATGCTGGTAGGTTAATTGGCTTCTGTCCAAAATTGGCCCTAGTATATGAATGGGGACCTTGGATTGTGGGCTCCTTGAGGGTAGGGACCAATGCGAGCTGGGACAATTGTAGACACTTACTCAGGTTGAACTGAATGGACTGGTGTCTTTATTCAACCTTACTAACTATGTAATTTTGTTTTTTACAATGTTGCATGACTGCGTAATTGTCAGTTAAAGCGACGCAGTGCTGTAACGCAAAAAATAACCTGGTCATTAAGAGGGTAAATCCTTCTGGGGCTGAAATGGTTAATTAAACTTTAGCTTGGGAGGCTGGCACATTTTTCTGTGATTTATAGCATTCCCAGAAGAAAAACACTGCTACTTGATTGCATACTGTATGTCAAGTGGTTCTCAACCTCAGTCCTCAAGTTCCCCTAACGGGCCATGTTTTAGGAACTTCCCTTAGATAAAATAGCTCTTATGAATACCGTGTCATTGATATTGATTTAAAGCAGCTGTGCAAAGTAAAGAAAAAAATGAAAAACATGGCCTGTTGGGGGAACTTGAGGACTGAGGTTGAGAACTACTGCTATATGTATCTTCATCCATGAATAATTAGACTACTCTGCCATAGGGTAATATCAGGGGACATTTGGGACAATCAGGGTTACTTTAATAAAAGGAAAAACCCAGGCTCATCTACAAAGCTAAAAGTAATGAAGCAAACATTGTTCATGAATTAAAAAATGTAATAAAAGCAACCATGTATTATCCTACATAGATTAGATACTGTATAGCACATGTGTCAAACACAAGGTAATTTGGCTGAATTTGGCCCACCAGGCAAATTCCTTTGGCCCTCGCACCTCTCCTGCAGCTGAGGCACCCCCCCTCGTCTCTGCCCCCAACTTGTCTCAGCAGCAGAGAGGAGGACAGAACTCATCCTACAGATCCTGCACCTCTCCGTGCAGATGCAGCACCCCCTCATCTCTACATTCCCTGATCTCAGCATTCAGAAGACTTTGGCAGCTGACTCCAGCCCTCTTCTGGACCTTCTCTGGACCCTGTACTTTCTGCTTTTTAGCTACGACCCCAGCTTCTTCCCAGGAGCAGCACAAGTTAATGGGGGTGCACTGTGATGTAAGGGAAGGCGGGGGAGTCTTGACTTCTGATGGTGGGGAAGCTCTTGACAACTGATGTAATGGGGGGGGGGCTGCACAATCACATTCTATCTGATCAGTCTTCAATAAAGTTCCTTGTAAATGATACCAGCAGTGTGCGCCTACCCTTCACAGCTTAAGTCTCGAGTTATCACTAAAAAAAATAATAATTTAATACAGAGGCAATTATTTATTATGATAAAGCTTGGATACATATATTTATAGTCTTATCGGCCCTTTGAAGGCAACCATTATGCTGATATGGCCCACAATGAAATTGAGTTTTACACCCTTGCATAGGGGTCGTTTGTGAGGATGCATATGACACAGAGGAAATACATTTCAAAATGCAGATATAGAAGTACAACTTAACACTTAAGTCATGGATTGAATAAAGTACATCTTGCATCAAAAATACATATATAACTGCAACCCATAGATGACAAATATTTGTAATCATTTTAATGTTATGATAGTAACTGAAATTATCGTTAAGGAGGAGGCCTACACTAGTGATAAACAAACACCTCCCTAATGCTAATGAACAATGTTGAGAAATAATGTTTAGACCAAACTGCCCCAAGGCCTTCCACATTGCCAGACATATTATGGTTAGTTATTGACAACATCTCTAGATCAGCCTTTCTCAACCTTTTTAACACAGAGGAACCCTTGAAATAGTTCTCTGGCCTCAAGTAACCCCTGTTAAAAATTAGAAACCTACAACTCATGATACATTAGTGTGATGGTCAGTGGGAAGAATGGTCCTTACACTTGTGGTCATTGGGAAGTATTACCTACTTACAGAGAGCGAAAAAAGACCAATGGTGTGAGTGGGAAGTTATGTGAGAGGCAGAAATTACCCAATGCTGAAGGAACCCCTAGTAACCTCTGGAGGAACCCTGATTGAGAATAAACAAAGAGCAACAATTTTTAAAAAAAAAGTTATATTTTTTACTTTTTGCTATAATAAATATCTCTCAAAAATATATAAAAAAACAATTTTTTTCCCTCAATTTAGGCCGATTTGTATTCTTCTACACATTTTTAATCAAAAGAAAGAAGGGTTATTAGGGACTTTACAGAAAGCATGACCTGGTACATGGTCACACATTTCGATCCCCAGGGACTTTAATTGAAATAATGGCCCGGTAAGGTCAAAAAATTTCCACCCCAGTCTGAATCAAGAAAGGAGGGGGTCTGCACCCAAAGCAGGTGGGACTTTACATGAAGTACATGACAGCAAAAAGATATACAGTATAATGGGGTGATCATAAAGGAATTTTATTGATGTATAATTTACAATCTCTACATGTGTAAAATACATACATAATGAAGTAATACGGTATACATACATAATAATGCTCATATCAGATGTACAAAAATCAATCATAACTTGAGGTATAACCTCAATAAAATTCCAAGGTTCACCACACTGCGGGTTGGATAAAGCCATAATAAATGGTGATGCCTGCGGGACCTAAGGCCTCACTAAACCTGTGAAAATAGGTGTATAATGATAAAAATTATAAAGTCTGGCTAGATAAAATATAAACACGGCGAATGGTGGCTCTACGCGTTTCGTGGCTTCCAGGCCACTCATCAGGAGCGAGCGCGTGCGATATCTGAAAGAACATTATTGTAAGCAACGGCAAAAAGGGCAAAAATAACTAAGTATAGTTAAGGGTGGGGTAAGAAAACCCACAGCTACTGTAAGTGTACTCACTAGGGTACCGTATAGTGATGGCATGATGGCGGGACACTGCAAGCCCTCCAGGGTATCACCCCCGGGAGCCGCGGTGGGGTGCCCCCCGAAGATCAAACAGGCATCAAACAAGGGCAGGCCCGGGAACTGAGACATATCTGTGGAATAAAGTGAAAATTTAATCAACGAGATATAATTGGGTTCTAAAGAAGGTGAAGGGCATGGATGGTCACTCAAGTATATGATTGAGTTCCAGGGAAAGTGAAGGACATGGAGCTGGTGCTGGGGGATAAAAAGTAGAACCAATGTAGAGGAGGGGGGGAGGAAATGGAAAGGGAATGGGGAGGTGGACAAAAGTGATTGAGGGTAAAAATAAAGACTCCACCCCCCATTCTCTTTCCATTCCCCCCCTCCTCTACATTGGTTCTACTTTTTATCCCCCAACACCAGCTCCATGTCCTTCACTTTCCCTGGAACTCAATCATATACTTGAGTGACCATCCATGCCCTTCACCTTCTTTAGAACCCAATTATATCTCGTTGATGAAATTTTCACTTTATTCCACAGATATGTCTCAGTTCCCGGGCCTGCCCTTGTTTGATGCCTGTTTGATCTTCGGGGGGCACCCCGCCGTGGCTCCCGGGGGTGATACCCTGGAGGGCTTGCAGTGTCCCGCCATCATGCCATCACTATACGGTACCCTAGTGAGTACACTTACAGTAGCTGTGGGTTTTCTTATCCCACCCTTAACTATACTTAGTTATTTTTGTTTCAAATCTTTTATTATTTCTTTATAATTATAAAACATACAAAACATCCATCAACATACCTAACATCCATCAACTACTACATATTTCTCAAAAAAAAAAAAAATTATATTATATATACACATATATATATATATATATATATATATATATATATATATATATATATATATATCAGCCCTCATCCCTCCCACCTACCCCATCGCTCCTCACTTTCTCACTTACAAATATTCCTTAAGGTTCCCTGAGGTGCAAAACTCCTCCCACTTTTCCAATGCTTTGAAATCGGATTCTCCACATATCCTTCTTCTCTTATTTGCTTCTCCATATAGTGTGTTTCACTCATTTCACATTTCCACTCTATTATTAATGGAGCATTTTCCTTTTTCCATTTTCGTGCTATTACAACTTTTGCAGCTGTAGTCATACAGTGCAAAAACTCTATCTCTTTCTGTGTTAATGATTTAGGTGTGAGAGAGAATAGTACTATCATTATATCTATCTTTATCCTAGTACCTGTCACTCGCTGATATATTTCTGTTATCTTACCCCAAAAATCTCTTAACTTGTAACAGCTATACCATATGTGTTCTAAAGTACCCTTTTCTATTTTGCATCTCCAACAGGTTTCAGGGTTCCTTTTATTTATTCTATTCATTACTACTGGGCTTCTATACCATCTTATTGCAACTTTATAGTTTTTTTCTTGGTCCTTGATTGCTACCGATAGTTTATGTATTCTTCCATATATCCCTTCCCATTCCTTCTCTGTCAACACATTCCCTATTTCCTCCTCCCATTTTTTCACTGCTGCTATTTTTTTAATATCACCATAAGGGAGTAATAGATTGTACATCTTAGAAAGTTTTTTATTCGCTTTATCCTTATTTAATACTATTTGCTCGAATACAGTTAATTGTCTATTAATACTTATCATTAATGGATCTATATATGCTTTCAACTGAGAGTATTGCAGCCATTTATTATTATATTCATGTCCCATTTCCTGAAACGTTGGCATTCTCCCATCTATCAGGATTTGTATTATTCGCTCATGCTCCTCCATATTCCATTTAAGAAATGTTTTGCTTTTTAGTGCTGGTCTAAATTCGAGGGTTGGCAAATAATGGGGTCATAGGGCCACTCATTGAGGAGAGATTTCCTTTTTTTATTATATCATCCCAAATATTTAATGTTGTTTTTACAAAAATGGGTAACTCCTTTTCTTCTGGTCTTAAATTAGATTTTATCCATGGTTGATGTTTTATTCTAGCCCCTATTATATCTTCTTCTAACTTTACCCATTGTTTATTTTTTGCATTATGCTGCCAATCTATAATTCTCATTATTGACGCTGCTTGGAGGTATTTGGAGAAGTCAGGCCTTGCCAGTCCTCCATTTTTTTTTGTTCTTATTAATACTTCTCTTCCTATTCTAGGAACCTTATGCGACCATATAAAACTTTCTGCAGCTTCTCTTAAATCCTTCATAATCTTACCTGATGGTATAATAGGGACAGTTTGAAAAATATATAGCATAATTGGTAGTATCACCATCTTTAGAATATTTATTTTCCCTAACCAGGAATAAGTTATTTTATCATATTTTCCTAAAAGTTTTTTTACCTTATAAATTGCTTTATTATAGTTCATGTCCTGTAGAAGTTTTAAGTCACTTGGAATATATATTCCAAGATACTTAATCGCGTCTTGTTTCCATTTAAATGGGAAATCATTTAGTATTATCTTTTGCATTCCTTCTTCCAATGAGATGTTCATTACTTCAGATTTATCATAATTAACTTTAAAGTTGCTCAATTGCCCAAATCTTTCCAGTTCTTTTATTACATTTGGTATTGTAATTATAGGGTTAGTTATATATAATAAAAGATCATCTGCATATGCAGCCGTCTTATATTCTTTACCTTTAACCTCTATCCCTTTGATATCCGTATTTCCCCTTATAGCTTTCATAAGATGTTCCATTATCATAACGTACAGAAGTGGGGATAGGGGACACCCCTGTCTAGTCCCATTTGATACCTTTATATAATCTGACAACATCCCATTTGTCCTAACTTTTGCTCTTGAATTTTTATATAATGCAGTGATCCTATCTAGCATTTTAGGTCCCATTCCTATTTGCCTCAATACTTCCTCCAAGAATTGCCATCCCACCCTATCAAAAGCCTTCTCGGCATCTATAGCCAGAAGGCAGGCAGGGATGGCATTTCTCTGAGCGTATTCCATCAGTGTACATGTCTTGATAATGTTATCCCTTGTTTCTCTACCCTTCATAAAACCCGTTTGGTCCAAATTTATATGATCTGATATAATTTCTGTTATTCGTCTCGCTATTATCTTAGAGTATATTCTTATATCTATGTTTGTCAAAGATATAGGTCTATAGTTTTTACAAATTGATTGATCCTTTTCAGGCTTTAATATTAATACGATATGGGCCTCCGTGCTCTGTACTGCAAATGGCTGTGTTTGAGAGATAGAGTTATATGTTTTCTTAAGAATAAGCGTGATTAAGCTCTTAAATGTCTTATAGAATCTAGCGGTATACCCATCCGGGCCTGGACTCTTTCCCAGTGCAAGTTCTGCGATTGCATGCTCTATTTCTTCTATTGAGATTTCACGCTCCAGATCCTCAATTTTTTCTATTGAGAACATGGGTACCGCTGTTTCCCGCATATAGTTTCGTATCGCCTCACCCTTATTCCCTTTCTCCTTATATTCCTGATTTTCTTTTATATTATATAACTTGGAGTAATAAGTATGAAAAGTTTCAGATATTTCTCCACTGGGTCATATGTCATTTCCCCATTTGGTTTTACAATTTTTTCTATGTAACTTAAGGGTTGCTGCTTTTTTAATGTTCGGGCCAACACTTTCCCTGATTTATTTCCGAACTTATACCACTGTGTTCTATTTTTGTCTCTTATCTGTAGGGACTCTTCATCAAGCATTGATTGCATTTCCATTTGTTTTTCCTTTAATCTTATTCTATCAAACGGTTTCATACTCCTCTTGTGTATCTCCTCTAATTCTATAATCTCTGTTTCCAATTGAGATTGTTTCAATATTTTTTCTTTTTTTCTTCTTGCTCCATGCTTGATGAATATTCCCCTCAATACACATTTAAATGTTTCCCATTGAATTGGGAATGATGTTTCATCTCCTTCATGAGTTATTAAAAATTCTTTTATAGTTTGTTGTATCTCTACCTCACATTTATTATCTTTGATTAGATTATCATTCAATCTCCATATACCACTCCTTTTCTTTGTCGCAATTACTGCAAACTAGATATATTGGGGCGTGATCTGAGTTGTGAATATTTGAATAGTATGTATAATTCTTCTCCATTTGATGTTGGGCCCTCCATATATCAGTTAGCTGGTATTTTCTCAAGACATTTTTAAATTTCTTTATTTTAATGTTATTCTTTTTTTTTGCATATTAATATTTGTAGTGTCCCTTTTTATATCCATCAGGAAATTAAAATCGCCTACCACAATTACTATTCCCTCAGCTTTCTCCATTGTGTCTGATAGGGCTTTTATTCCAGTCTCTATTTGCCCATAATTAGGAAGGTACAAATTTATTATTGTAAATATTTTTCCATACAGCTTAAGTTTTATTATTAATAACCTCCCATCCTTACCTTCATATTTTTGTATTATTTGGACTGGTATATCCCTATGAAACGCAATCGATACACCTTTTGATTTAGAGTAAGGAAATGTATCATGTATCCACACACTATAATTTCAATTATTTATTTTAGGTATGTGATCTGATCGAAAGTGTGTTTCTTGAAATAGCACTATATCAATTTTCTGTTTATTCATAAAATTCAATATTTGATTTCTTTTAGAGGGGGAGTTTAGACCTCTTACATTAAAAGGAGAAAAACCTTACATTTCCCATAAAGAGAAAAAAATAAATAAAAATAAGAACACGCAAACACTTACTATACTAACACAAATATCCCTTAATACCTTCCAATCTACTTCCTTATCCTACCCAATCCATTACCACTCATTCGCCCTAAAATTTACACCCACATATACTCCAACCCACCCCTTTGACACCTCTTATCCCCTAATTATTGACTATACTAGTCTATCTTACCCTAGGTAAGGTCCCTATTGAGGGGGTATCTGATACTGCTGATCTAACTTTACTACCATTCGGCCATTACATGCTATTTTTCCATTCCTATTCGAATTATTCTCCTTTTCTATATACATCTATTTGCCTTATCATTTATTTATACATCTTCCATCCTACCATCAAGCTTTGAGCTATTTTTTCCCCTTCCAACTATAATGAGGAGAGCATAGGAAAATAAACCAGGGGAGAGAGGGATATGGTGGAGAGTAGTGAAGAGGGGGAGAAAAAAAAAATATAAAAAAAAAATATATATAAAAAAAAAAAAGGGAGGGGGGGGTAATATTACACACCCATTACTAAGTGTTTAATTAAGGTTAGATATACCACTACATATCTAACATATCCAAACTGTATATTAACCTCCCATATCAATAGTGTTTTATTAACCCTAAATTAACATAACCAACCCCATTGTGTATATTTAATAATCTTGTTAACAAATTCATTATTACTATTAAAGCCTGTGACATACCAAATATAATACATCCATACAATTTAGTGACTCTTTCTTGCCTTTTCGACTTACTTCCTTTTACCCATTACCATTATACCACCCTACATCCCCTCCCTCCCAACACCTATCCTCACCACCCCTTCCACCCTTTACCCACCTATATCCAACCTCTCCCCCCCAATCCACTCCCCCTCCCCTCCACCTCAGCCCCCATTTCCCTCCTATCTCCTTCTAATAAAATCCTTAGGCCAGTCTAGTATTTTCACTTCTGGAAGCTGCAATTTCTTCTGAAAGTCCTCTAAATCAGCCATTTCTCTAAATATTACAGTCTGTCCTTCATGCTGAACCTGTAGCTGAAAGGGAAATTTCCATCTATATTGCTTATTTTTAATCCTTAACTGCTCCAACAATGGTTTCAGAGCCCTTCTTTTATCCAATGTTAATTTAGATAAGTCCTGAAAAAAAAGCAAATTTGATCCTTCATACTGTATGATTATTTTTCCGTACTGCCGCCATGATCTTCTCCTTAGTTTGAGGATAGTGAAGTTTACATATCACATCTCTAGGCATATTGACATCCCCTTTCCTTGGTGCCATAGCCCGGTGCACTCTATCAATTAATATTTCTGCTTTTGATAAGTCCTGCAATATATTACTAAAGATCTTTTGAATTACTTCCGGGAGCATTTCTGAAGTCACGCTTTCCTTTAAGCCTCTTATTCTTATATTATTCCTTCTACTTCTGTTTTCTTGCTCATCCATAGTACTTACTGCTTGCTTTAAATCCTTTTCTTGCTCTTGCATTTTACCTTCACCTGCTTTAGCTCCTTCTCCAAACTTTCCATTCTTATATTCATACCTTCTATTTTACCATGCGTTTCCAACGCAATTGTTTTTATCTCTTGGATTTCTGTTTTATACGCTTAGTTATTTTTGCCCTTGCTTACAATAATGTTCTTTCAGATATCGCATGCGCTCGCTCCTGATGAGTGGCTTGGAAGCCACGAAACGCGTAGAGCCACCATTCGCCGTGTTTATATTTTATGTAGCCAGACTTTATCATTATTATAATTATACACCTATTTTCACAGGTTTAGTGAGGCCTTAGGTCCCGCAGGCATCACCATTTATTATGGCTTTATCCAACCCACAGTGTGGTGAACCTTGGAATTTTATTGAGGTTATACCTCAAGTTATGATTGATTTTTGTACATATGATATGAGCATTATTATGTATGTATACCGTATTACTTCATTATGTATGTATTTTACACATGTAGAGATTGTAAATTATACATCAATAAAATTCCTTTATGATCACCCCATTATACTGTATATCTTTTTGCTGTCATGTACTTCATGTAAAGTCCCACCTGCTTTGGGTGCAGACCCCCTCCTTTCTTGATTCAGACTGGGATGGAAATTTTTTGACCTTACCAGGCCATTATTTCAATTAAAGTCCCTGGGGTTCGAAATGTGTGACCATGTACCAGGTCATGCTTTCCGTTCCTAATAACCCTTCTTTCTTTTGATTAAAAATGTGTAGAAGAATACAAATCGGCCTAAATTGAGGAAAAAAATTGTTTTTTTATATATTTTTGGGAGATATTTATTATAGCAAAAAGTAAAAAATATTGCTTTTTTTTCAAAATTGTCGCTCTTTGTTTATAGCGCCAAAAAAATAAAATAATGCAGTGATGATCAAATACCACCAAAAGAAAGCTCTATTTGTGGGGAAAAAAGGACGTCAACTTTGTTTTGGTATAATGTCGCATGGCCGCGCAATTGTCAGTTAAAGCAACGTCAACTTTGTTTTGGTGTAATGTCGCATGGCCGCGCAATTGTCAGTTACAGTGATGCATTGCTGGATCGCAAAAAGTGCTCTGGTCAGGAAGGGGGTAAAATCTTCTGGTGCTGAAACGTTTAGTCCCCAGATTTGCCAGCTTCGCATGAGACCATTTGTTCCATTTGCATACAGATTCCATTTTGCATGCCCAATCCGTCAATGATGGAGCATTGGATTTCTGCCCATTTCCAAAGCTAATCACCTGTGCATAATTTAGAAGGTCATATAGGAGGCCCATTTTGATTTGTTTGTATGATCTGAGTCTCACAGAGTATAGAGTGAGTTGAGGCGCATAAGTTATCATATTGCCTACTAACTACTAACTTATGATACAGTATATTTGCAATTTTTTTTACATTTTCTGACATGTTCCTCTAATGTAAATTCGTTCCTGGAGCATTATGGCTTCTCCAGCACAAGTTCGGAATAGAGGTGTCAATGTTGTGTAAAACTGTGCAAAAAAAAATAAAAAACTGTGGGACGCCGACACAACCTTTAACGTATTAAAGAAATTACACTTTGCTACAATGTAAAATAGTGAGTGTACAGCTTGCATAACAGTGTTAATGTGCTGTCCCCTCAAAATAACTTAGCACACAGCCATTGATGTCTAAACCGCCAGCAACAAAAAGTGAGTACACCCCTGAAAAAAAAAATCCAAATTGGGCCCAAAGTGTCAATATTTTGTGTGGCCACCATTATTTTCAAGCACTGCCTTATCCCTCTTGGGCATGGAGTTCACCAGAGCTTCACAGGTTGCCTCTGGAGTCCCCTTCCACTCCTCCATGACAACATCACGGAGCTGGTGGATGTTAGAGTTCTTGCACTCCTCCACCTTTCATTTGAGGATGCCCCACAGATGCTCACTAGAGTTTAGTGAGGGTTGTAAGTGATAAGTGGGTGCTATACAAATGATAAACACAAATGGTGAAATTTGTGACAAATAAAGTGCTCAATATATGTAACAGTTGTAACTCAACACATATTGCATATATTAAAGTGCAAACAAAAAATACAATGAAGAAGCAACAATAATATGTTGAGATATAAAGTGCAAAAAATGATAACAAATAATCAAATGTGAAATAGCAAGAATGTCCATATCACTGAAGCAAGTTGATTCTATACACCATCACCACTTAGGAAGGCAAAAAAATTGGAAGGCAAAAAAAGACACCCGGTGGATATATGGTAAGTAGCCTACTCACCAAATCACGATGACCCCTTAGTTAAAAAGACACCATTATGACGAAACGTACGTTGAAGCACATCCCGGTCACGTTGTTTGCATTTCCGGTTTTACAGTCCCAGGTAGTGAAATGCACGCCAATTACATTGCGAATGGTATGGCTGGTTTATAAGCCACCCAGTCTGACATGCAATTTCCCTATAGTCCCGAGGCAAGGCACCTTTTCACCTCCCTGGCGGTATGATTAGTTCTGGTTTTATCTGCTGAAAGCGGTACAATTATTTTGCATGGAAATTTGGCGTTATATTGTAGTCCTGTAATTCTTAGGAATAACTCTCTTAAATCTGTTCAAACCAGAGTCTAGCAGACATCCCGGGTATGATAAAGTTTATAATATAATAAATAATAAAAATTATTCAATAATGTAATCAAATCCAAAAAAACTTGCTAATTTGCAGAATTGTCGCTTTTATTAGATTTAGTGTTTGATGACGAATTTCCCCACAAATCGCTATCGCTCAATTCTGCAAGTGATTATCATTTATTATCGCTGTTTTCTAGTTGGTCTAAAATCACTTTTGACATAAAGGGACACTTTTTGGTTGCTATGGACAATCTCCAAATTCCAGGCAGAAAAAACAGTATTTAGAATATAAAAGTGCATGCAGGGCACTGGACAGACAAGGGGGTGTGTAATTTTTTTATACAGTACTGTAATCTGTAAGATTACAGTACTGTGTGTTTTGTGTGTTTTTACTTTTTTGAATTTGGCACCGATCTCCGCTCCCGTGCACCGTAACGTCTCAGGGAACGGAGCTCGGCGGCACTCGGGCACTGTGTGAATCGAGCGGAGGACAGCTCGCACACACAGCGGGGGGACATCGCTGGATCCAGGGGACAAGGTAAGTAACTTCTCCCTGTGTCCTCCCTGTATCCAGCGATGCGATCCCGAGTCTGGCTCGAGGTTTCCGCTTATGATACTAAAATCCAAACCCGAGCCAGACTCGGGATCACCGCCAGGGAGGTTAAAGTAAGAGTCCGTTTTGTTTTATGTTTGTATTTTTATTAAAACGTTATCACGCTATAGTCCTGCTCTCTCTATATTTTTCTGAGCAACTGTGGATTGGAGTGACTTTTCAGACTTACCCCATTGGATCCTGACCAACATAGGCGGCAGTTCCTTAATCTGCCAAAGCTTCACCTGACCTTTGAGGGAAGCTGCTCCTAAAATAATTATATATTCACTTTTATTTAGTCTAAGCGCAGGGTATCCTTCTTTATTCATTAGAGTTTAGGTCTGGAGACATGCTTGGCCAGTCCAGCACCTTTACCCTCAGGTTCTTTAGCAAGCCAGTGGTCATCTTGGAGGTGTGTTTGGGTCGTTGGGTCGTTATCATGTTGGAATACTACCCTGTGGCCCAGTCTCCGAAGGGAGGGGATCATGCTCTGCTTCAGTATGTCACAGTACATGTTGGCATTCATGGTTCCCTCAATGATTGTAGCTCCCCAGTTCCAGCAGCACTCATGCAGCCCCAGACCATGACACTCCTACCACCATGCTTGACTGTAGGCAAGACACACTTTTCTTTGTACTCCTCACCTGGTTGCCGTGACACCATCTGAACCAAATAAGTTTATCTTGGTCTCATCAGACGACGAGGCATGGTTTCCATAATCCATGTCCTTAGTCTGCTTGTTTTCAGCAAACTGTTTGCAGGCTTTCATGTGCATCATCTTTAGAAGAGGCTTCCTTCTGTCTTCCCAGAAGGAAGCCTCTGCAGCCTCTGCAGCCATGCAGACCAATTTCATGCAGCATGCGGCGTATGGTCTGAGCACTGGCAAGCTGACCCCCTACACCCTTCAACCTCTGCAGCAATGCTGGCAGCACTCATATGTCTATTTCCCAAAGAAAACCTCTGGATATGACACTGAGCACATGCACTCAACTTCTTTGGTCGACCATGGTGAGGCCTGTTCTGAGTGGAACCTGTCCTGTTAAACCACTGTATGGTCTTGGTCATTGTGCTGCAGCTCAGTTTTAGGGTCTTGGCAATCTTCTTATAGCCTAGGCTATCTTTATGTAGAGCAACAATTCTTTTTTTCAGATCCACAGAGTTCTTTGCCATGAGGTGCCATGTTGAACTTCCAATGACCAGTATGAGAGAGTGAGAGTGATAACACCAAATTTAACACACCTGCTCCGCTTTCACACCTGAGTCCTTGTTACACTAACGAGTCACATGACACTGGGGAGGGAAAATGGCTAATTGGGCAGAATTTGGACATTTTCACTTAGGGGTGTACTCACTTTTTTTTGTCAGCGGTTTTTAATAGCTGTGTGTTGAGTTATTTTGAGGGGACAGCAAATTTACACTGTTATACAAGCTGTACACTCACTACTTTACATTGTAGCAGTGTCATTTCTTCAGTTTTGTCACCTAAAAAAACTGTAATAAAATATTTACAAAAACGTGAAGGGTGTACTAACTTTTGTGAGATACTGTATATAGCGCTACCCCCATAGGGAGTGCTGATTTAACTGATTCTCCCCCAAACAGCACAAAGTCTACCAGCCACCCAAGCAGCAGTCCATTCACACTGGCTTCAATAAATAGTCTAGGGATTTTCTTTTCTATGATTTATTGCTGGTAAAACTTATAACAGGAGAGGGTAGGGGGCATGGAAGATGCCAAAAATGGTTAGCAATTGGCTATGAGAGGACAATTTTCTCACAGCTGGGGACCATAGGGTAAGTCTCTGGCATCTGGTTACCCCGCACCACTACACAGCTATTGGTAACCAATGCAATCTAAGGAACACTGCACAATATAGAAGGGCATGCTCCTATAAGCACACAGTCCAGGACACTAATGAGGATGTAGAATGGCTAGTATCTGAGATTCAACGAGACCAGTCTCAGTCCAAGCAGCCACTGGCACTTTATATCCCAAAAGCATACAGTCACCAGAAATCAGTTCAAGGTCAACATTACACTACTAGTTCCCAGGACAGCTGCCGCTTTCCAGACTCCTTCGGACACAACCTAGTGAGTGAGACAATCGTTCTCTAGACCAGATCCTTTTGGGGAAGTCTTGCAGTCAGTTCTAGATCAACTCCAGGCCCCAGTTCTGCCACAGCTGAGATCTCACAGGACAGTAACACAGTTCACAGACTGCCTCAGTGGCAATAGTCCCCTGAGCCTTGAAACTCTCCTTACTGGGGAAAGTCCATCTCTCCAAGACTACAGACAATTTATCAGCTTCCCAGCCACCATCTGGGCACACATTCCCAGGGCTTAGCTAAGATACCTAGTATCCTGCTCTAGGAGGGTGCTACATACAGGTTTTATGAGTACACATCAGTATCCTATTCTAGGCTATATTAGCAAGAGATACAGCGGGTAAAATAAGTATTGAATATGTCATAATTTTTCTAGTTGGTAACAGCCCATGCAATCCTTACATACAAATAAACAAAAACAAATAATTTCAGAAATTAAGTTGCGTGTTACAAAATGGAATGCCACAGGGAAAAAATATTGAACGCGCTAACTGAATATAATACTTTGTACAAAATCCTTTGTTGGTAATGTCAGATTCAAGACACCTCCTGTATGGAGAAACTAGTCGCTTGCATAGCTCAGATGTGATTTTAGCCCATTCTTCCACACAAGCAGTCTTCAGATCTAGAGGGTTCCGTGGGCCTTTTCTATGAACTCTTTAGTTCTTTCCATAGATTCTATAGAAAAAATACATGGAATCCATTTGTACAACTTGAATAGAGGTGTCTTGCAGTATATAAGATTCATATAATACATTACAGCTGGTTTCAACCACATCTGAAAAGGTTACAGTAGACTAAACAAGTGAAGTGATCATACAGGGGATGGTTACGAGCGATATTATGGTTGGATTGGATGTAGAAAGAGGTAAAGTTAGGTATGAAATGGAGAGATGTTGTACAAAATCTTAGCCCTTGTACACACGGTCGGAGAATCTGTCGGAATGTGTCCTATCGGACCATGTCGTCGGATAATCCGACTGTGTGTGGTATGCATTGGACTGATTCCGTCGGAATATCCGTCGGACCCAATTTTCCAACATGTTGGAAATATTTCCTGACCAACTGGGCCGGTCGGACATATTCCGATTATGTGTAGCGAATTTTGATCGGACCAAGTGCCACGCATGCTCAGATCAAATTCCTACATCAAAGCTATTGGCTACTAGCCTGAATGTAGTCCCATCATAACGAAATTACATCATCACGTTCTAAAAGATCGGATTTTTCGACAACTTAGTCCGACCGTGTGTATGCAACATGTCGAAATCTCCGACCATGTGTACAGGGGCTTAGAGAGGAAGGGGGGGAGTAAAAAAAAAAAAGAGAAAAAGCAGGGATGAAGTGGGGAAGAGGTATGGAGTTCTCTATCCAACCTCCTCCACCTGGGGGAGAACTGTTAGTGTCAAATGGTAGAGTAAAAAACTAGTCAAAATTGACATGGTATGTATAATCAAAATTGACAGGGTAGGTATAATCAATTCCAATCTACCAGACCTCTAAGAATCTATTGTGTTTGTCCAAAAGGATAGCAGTAAGTTTCCCGGCTGGGTTCACACTGGTACGACAAACATTCTGACATTGGAAGCACAGGTCACATGACGTGTATAAATCAATGGTTCCCTATGAGAGCCATCTTAACTGGTCCAACACAAGTTGGCCCGATGTTGAAAAAGGTTCCTACACTACTTTGGTCTGACTTGAAGTTGAATTAAAGTCGGATCATCATCTTAACTGTTCCGACTTTGGCATGCGCCTTGTGCTCTGAGGATCTGGAGGGGAAACTCCACTCTGAAATAAAATAAAATGGCATAGCGTTCCCCCTTCAAGACCGAAGGTATGGATTTTAAGGGGTACCCCCACGCCAAAAAGATGAATGGGGTCCCCCCATTCTCCCCACCAGACCCTTATCCGTGCATGCAGCCCTGCAGGTTAGGAAAGGAGTTGGGGACCAGCGAGCACCCCCCCTCCTGGACCATACCAGGCCACATGCCCTCAAAATGAGGGGGGTGGGTGCTTTGGAGCGGGGGTCCTGTGACCCCCAACCCAAAAACATTGTCCCCATGATTGGGGACAATGTGTTTTGGGCGATTGTTGATGGGGACAAGGGCCTCTTCCCAACAACCCCCAGATCCTGGCCCCCACCCTATGTGAATGAGTATGGGGTACATTGTACCCCTACCCATTCACCTAAAAAAAAGTGTCAAAAATAAAAAAAGAATACAGCTTTTTAACAGGTTTTTTCCTTCCAATTTCTTCTCCCTCCGCTGATAACATCTTCCTCAGGTTTGGTTCTTGTCCCTCCACTGATGTCTTCTTCCACCGCTGGTTCTCCTGTCTCTGCTGTCTTCTGCCTCTGTTCTTCCTCTGATCTCCCAACGCTCGCTCCTGCTGTAATGCTAGGTCCGCCATGTGCCATTACTTATATATTGCCATGGGGCGTGGTCATGGGTGACATCATGCATAGGCCCCACCCCTTGTGATGTTACCGCCCCATTATGCCACGGGCGGTGACATCACAAGGGGATGGGGCCCCCTCAGATGACTTTACCCTTGATCACCCTAGATGTTACCCCTTCACAGCCAGTATATATTATTAGCACTGATTACTGTATTAATGTCACTTGTGATGTCAGTTTCTACCATATGTCAATTAGTGTCAGATTTTCCTCCGCAATATTGAAATCCCATTATAAGTTGCTGATCACGGCCATTAGTAGTATAAAAAAGATAAAATTCCAGTATATATACACCATAGTTTGTAGGCGCTATAACTTTCATAAGAGGCACAAGGTATCTTAAAACATTCAAGTGTCCGAAAAAAAAAATCCAAAGTGCGGAATAAAGACTCAACACACCCTTTGTGCTTCACCACAAGCCCCCTTAGTGGGATTGCATTAAAGCTCGGCAAACTTGGCTTGGTTTGTTATATATGTTACATTACCGCACATGCATTTCTTTGAAACCTTTTCATTCATACCAATAATGCTATCACCACTACACTTGGCACATTTTACACCGTTTTTGGGAGCTTTTCTTTTGACATTTGACAAGCGGATTAGCTGTGAACCAAGCTGCATACCAGGAGATTATTAATGAAACTGAGTTTGCCAAGCTTTAATGAAAAAACGTCTGGTGAGTCATTTCCACTAAGGGGGCTTGTGGTGAAGCACAAAAAGTGTGAAGTGTGTTGTTGAGGCTTTATTCCACACTTTGGATTTTTTGACTGAGATTTCACAGCTCCAGCTTGCACACGTTCTCTGTTGGGACTCTCTCTATCTCTCTCTCTCTCTCTCTCACACATACATGGACCTTTTATTTCATGTAGTAGAATATTTTTTGGCCAAACTTTATGAAGAAATTTTATTTTATTTAATTTTTTGGACATATTTTATAGCAGAAAGTGAAAAAATATTTTGTTTATATCGCAAAAAATAAAAAAGCCCAGTGGTGATCATATACCACCAAAACATATCTCTATTTGTGTGAAACAAATTATATAAATTTAGTTTGGGTACAGCATTGCATGACGGTGCAATCAACAGTTAAAATACCACAGTGCTGAATAGCAAAAATTGCCTAGTCCTAAATGGAGTAAAATCTTCCATGTCTAAAGTGGTGAAATCTAAACAGTTCTGTTTTGAAGACAGTCTACAGATCAATTCATAACATGCACCACTGTCTGAATGATCCAGAGCTGGATATTCAATTAGACAGAGGCAGTCAACAAATGTTTAGGAAGTGTTGTTACAGCAGAAGCATGCTATAATACATGTCTTTTGTTAAACAGAATTTATAAAAATAACGAACAAATAAACAAAAGAAGATCAACATATTGAAAAAAATAAAATAAAAAAACTTACCAAAAACCATTTGTTTCCATTTGACATCAGTTGAATATTTCTATTGATATTCCTGCAGTGTTGCAAAAAAATAAAAAAATAAAAAATAAATAAAAAAGAACACAATTAGAACCAAAAAGAAAGCCATGGAAACATGCATTTTTTTCGGGAATAGATCTTTACAGGATCCAGGTTTGCAAGGTCATAGAAGGTAAATTGATATGCAATAGGTGTTTGCACTCTGCTTTATTTGTTGTGTGACAAACAAGTAAAGTATATCAGTGTTTGCATTACATTTGTAGTTTCTTGTGTAACTAAGTTATCATGAAAAGTCTGTTCTCTCATATTATCGCTATCAATAAAATAAAACTGACTCAGCTATTTTGTAGTAAACCATTTCTTGCCTCCTTCTTTTCCTGATGTTGTAAGGTTATAAACAGTGGCTTGTATAAAATACAACAGGATCAACTTTTGCTATACTTCTATCCAAAAGTCAGGCAAAGTATCCCTCTTCCATACTATCATAGAAGTAAATAGTCATCCAGACTTCAGATGCAGACATTACAACAGTGGCCAACCTATGCAGCTCTGTGTAGTGGTTCAATCCTGAATTAAGCCAGGAGTCCTAGCCTAACTCCCAGCTGCCGTGCCCCCCGATGCCACCCCCCCACCCCCCGGCCCTTTAAGGGGATCTAAATGCTGGGAGGCAAAGTTGGATTTTTAGATCTTGTGTCCACTGTACAGTCACAGCAGTCACATGAGCTGAAGCTCCCAGTCAAAAGTATGCATCAGGAGCTGCCATGACATCTTAGTTACTGTGCTGGCAGCATGCAGTAAGCGTGCTGGCAGCACAGAAAAGCCATTCCCAATGGATGCTTAAAGGGCTCGTTTTTTTATTTATTTAAAATAACAAACATATCATACTTACCTCCACTGTGCAGCTCGTTTTGCACAGTATGAGCCCAAACCTGCTCTTCTGTGTTCCCCCGGCAGTTCTCGCGGCTCCTCCCTGCATCAGATAACCCCCTAGGTGAAGCACTTCCCCGAGCGGGTTACCTTGCGGGCACACTCATGAGTCCAGCATAGCCACCGAATGTATGACTTGGCCACGGCCCCCAGCACCTACATCATTGGATTTGATTGACAGCAGTGGGAGCTAATGGCTGCGCTGCTATCAATCTAGCCAAACAGGACACGGGACATCAGCTAGAGCTGGTGTGCTCATCCCCAACACAAGAAAAAGAGGGTTCAGGTATGTAAAACGGGGACACTGGGGGGCTGCTGCACTACAAGAGATTTTTCACCTCAAAGCATAGAATGCATTGAGGTGAAAAACCACAAAGGTTTACAACCCATTTAAATGTGTACAGCTGTTGGGAACAGGTTAAGTGGTGTGTGCAGAACTCCTGTCTCAATTTAAGAGCGAATCGCTAGAAATGAATTAAACATTTACATTTACATTCCTGACTACATTGTGGATTTTATTTCTAGCCTAATCCTATTACTCTTAAAGTGATTTAAAAGGCTTTATATATATATATATATATATATTGTAGACATGTCACTGGAGAAGTGGTTGAGGGGGTGTACATCTCACCTAGGTTGCTACACAGTGTGAGATGGTAAATCCAGGATGGATCAGTTTCTCAGCAGCGATATGCTGCTGAGTTGTTATTTAATTTTGCCGGGCCTGGGTTTATATGGAATGGCAGGTAGGTTTGGTAGAGGGACCTGTCATTCCACATCCCCCGATCCAGTTCTGGGTTTGGGATCAGGTGAGCTTTGATCCTAATTAGCCTGGGAAGCTAAAGGATCTGCAGGGTCTGCAGGTGATTGCTCTCAGCCAGGGAATGAACAATCTGTGTGTTGAAGGAAGCTGCAAGCACAGCCACTGCTGGAGCTAAAACTCACCCTGCGATATCCAGGCGAAAGACGCTGTGTTTGTAAGTGTCAGATAGGTGAGCAGAACCTGTTAGTAAGCGCCCAGCCGGGCTAGGACTTTTATTTTTGTTGTACTTAGAAAGCACGGTGTTGCTGTATATTTTGTTTGCTGGACTGTTTGTACCACGAATAAACGCCAAGATCTGCTTTATAAATTCCAAGTCTGCTGTGAACTGTGTCCAAACACACCCTACCCCGGGAAGATCCCTTACAATTGGTGGAGGTAGCGGGCAACGCGGTTGCTAGGGGCAACGGTGTGGACAGACTTGGCTACAGCTGCTGATGTCCTGGGTGAAAGCTGCAACTACACTCCAAAAACAGTCCAGCAACATGGAGGAGATGCTGAAGCAGTTTATGCAAGTGAGTTTGCAACAACAGCAGGCTCAGACAGAGGCCAATAGACGACATGAACAGTCCATGGCTGCACAACAGCAGATGATGGCTGCACAACAGCGGATGCATAAGGAAGAGTTGCAAGCTTTGCGCCAAAGCCAACAACAACTTATCGAGCACCTGATAGTAAATCAAGAGGCGCCTGTGGTTGCTAATCCACCCACAATGGAGGGAGCCGCTCCAGAGATTTTTTTTGGGAGAAGGACTGTGCAGAAAGCGCTGCAAAAGATGACTGCTGAGGACGATGTTGAGGCCTATCTAACAGTATTTGAGCGCGTGGCTGAGCGAGAGAAGTTACCAGCCGCTGAGTGGGCAGAGGTAATTGCGCCCTATTTAACAGGTGAACCTCAAAAGGCCTACTATGACCTCAGTGAGCAAGAGGTTAAGGACTATACTCGGCTAAAAGAGGAGATACTTGCCCGACTAGGAGTTACTACTGCAGTCCGTGCCCGGAGGGTACGCAACTGGAGCTACAGTCTGGACAAATCAGCGAGGTCCCAGATGTATGACCTAATCCATTTGGCAAGAAAGTGGTTGGAGCCAGACACTTCTACTCCTGCACAAATCCTAGAGAAGGTCGTGATGGATCGCTACCTCCGAGCGCTTCCTACTGACCTGCAACGCTGGGTGGGACAAGGTGATCCTAGGAACGCAAACGAACTTGTCAACCTTGTGGAGAGGTTCCAGGCGACTGAGGACTACCTCCGTGATGTTCCTGCAGCATCTTCACCTCCCCGGAGCGCCAGATCTGTGCCGTCAGCTGGTAAGAGACTTCCATCTATTGGGGGAGTGTGGAGGGGTGCTGATGGGGGGAAAAGGGCTCAAGTGGTGTCTCAGGGACAAAAGACTGGTGATGGTCCCGGGTGGCTAAGGGGCTCTGAAAAGGACTCCTTGCCAAAGAGACCAGGCCCTATCCAGTGTTGGAGATGCCATGAGGCGGGACACGTGTCTGCCCATTGCCCTCTTACCTCTGAACCCATGGAATGTGACGCTAGCCGGCGTCAGTCGCTATTTGCGGAACCATCTTGTGCTGCAGTTCCTGGACTAGAGACTGAACCGCAAATCTGCAACATCACAATCAATGACTTTCCTGTTAAAGCGTTAATGGACTCAGGAAGCCTTGTAACCTTGGTGCATGCTAGCCTGGTGACTGGGGACTTAGAGTCTAAAAAGCATATGAGTGTTGTGTGCATACATGGTGATACAAAAGTGTACCCTATAGTGCTGGCTAAAGTCGGGACTGAACAAGGCACCGTACAATATGAAGTGGGTGTGGTTAAAAACCTCATGCATAATGTAATATTGGGGCGCGATTTTCCATTATTCTGGGCTCTTTGGGAAAAAAGAAAAATCCCCAAAAGGAGTGAGGATACCTCTAAGGGGGTTGCCTTGTCCACTGTGAATGATAAAAATGTGCAGGATGAAAATGATTGTTTTCCTTTGCAGGTCCTGGCTGGGGAGGAGGAGGCTCCTCCCACTGAGCAAAATATACTAGACTTAGAGGTGTCTAGCGATAATTTTGGGACTGCACAATTACAGGACCCCACTCTCAAAAATGCGAGAGAGCAGGTTGCTGTTATGAACGGGGTACCTCAGGAACCAGATGCTGAAAAAAGATTTCCACATTTTTCGGTGACTAATGATCTTTTCTATAGAGTCAATAAGGTTAAAGATGAGATTGTGGAACAGCTTCTGGTACCTAAGCCGTACCGGCGTCAGGTGCTTGACATGGCACATAACCATGTTCTTGGGGGACACTTGGGGACTGACAAAACGCGAGAGAGGGTTCTCCAGAGGTTTTTTTGGCCGGCCATATATGATGACATTAAAAAATACTGTGAGTCGTGCCCCACATGTCAGGTTAGTGCCCCAGTGTCACATTTTCGCAGTCCTTTGGTTTCGCTCCCTATTATAGAGGTGCCTTTTGAGCGTATTGCCATGGATTTAGTGGGTCCCATTGTAAAGTCAGCTAGAGGACACCAGTATATTTTGGTAGTCCTGGATTATGCGACCCGCTATCCTGAGGCTGTACCCTTAAGAAACACTGCATCTAAAACAATTGCACGTGAGTTGTTTTATATGTTCTCTAGGACTGGGATCCCCAAAGAAATCCTAACTGACCAAGGTACGCCATTTATGTCGAAAGTAATGAAGGAATTATGCAAACTATTTAAAATCTCACACATCCATACCTCTGTGTACCACCCCCAGACGGACGGATTGGTGGAGAGATTTAATAAAACTTTGAAACATATGTTGAAGAAAGTGGTGGCAAAAGATGGTCGTGACTGGGATCATTTATTACCCTACCTCATGTTTGCTATTAGGGAGGTGCCCCAAGCGTCCACAGGGTTCTCACCATTCGAGTTGGTCTATGGTCATCACCCTAGGGGTCTACTGGACATTGCAAAAGAGACATGGGAGAATGAGTCCACCCCATACAAGAGTGTTATTGAGCATGTAGCACAAATGCAGGACCGTATAGCCACTGTAATGCCCCTGGTAAGGGAACACCTCCAGAGGGCTCAAGAGGCCCAAAGTAGAATTTACAACCGGTCCGCAAGAATCAGGACATTCAACCCAGGCGATAGGGTCCTTATACTAGTCCCCACTGTTGAGAGTAAATTCTTGGCGAAGTGGCAAGGTCCTTATGAAATTGTTGAAAAGATCAGTGAGGTGAACTACAAGGTGCACCAACCAGGTAGAAGGAAGCCTTTCCAAGTTTATCACATAAACTTGATCAAGCCCTGGAAAGACAGGGAATCCTTGGTGGCGACAAATACTGTTAATGATTTGTCACAACCAATCCCTCCAGTCAAGGTAGGTGATACTCTATCAGTGTCACAGAAACAGGAGGCTCAGGAATTTTTACAGAAAAACAAAAACAAGTTCTCTGACCTCCCAGGGCGTACACACCTCATCCATCATCACATTGAAACTGAGCCTAGAAGCAGAGTAAACCTTAAGCCCTATAGGATACCGGAGGCACGTAGGGAAGCCGTATCTGCCGAGGTAAAACGTATGCTTGCTCTGGGGGTAATTGAGGTGTCACAGAGTGAATGGTCCAGCCCAATTGTGCTAATCCCAAAGCCCAATGGAACTTGGAGGTTCTGTAACGATTTCAGAAAGTTGAATGAGATCTCCAAGTTCGATGCGTATCCTATGCCCAGGGTAGATGAGTTGATTGAGAAGTTGGGTAACGCCAGGTACATAACCACTCTCGATCTCACAAAGGGCTACTGGCAGATTCCACTTTCTGATGAGGCTAAAGAGAAAACTGCATTCTCCACCCCTGATGGGCTATTCCAGTATGTAGTGATGCCATTCGGGTTACATGGAGCGCCTGCAACTTTCCAGAGGTTGATGGACTTGATTCTGCGACCACATCGTGATTACTCAGCTGCCTACCTCGATGATGTGGTCATTTTTAGCCCTGATTGGGAAAGTCACCTCTGTAAGGTACAGGCCGTGTTGGATGCCATAAGTGATGCGGGGTTGACCATAAATGCCGAGAAGTGTGCTCTAGCCCTAGAAGAGGCCAAATATCTGGGCTACATTATTGGGAGAGGGTTGATTAAGCCACAGCTAAATAAAATTGAGGCAATACAGAATTGGCCTAGACCCCTGACAAGGAAACAGGTTAGAGCTTTCCTGGGTATTACGGGGTATTACCGTAGATTTGTGCCGAACTTTGCCTCAGTTGCTGCTCCACTAACTGACTTGACAAAGGGCGGAAAGACAGCAATGGTCACGTGGACCCCAGAGGCCGAGAAGGCTTTCCAAAGCCTTAAGTCTGCCTTGTGCCAACCACCTGTGTTAGTTACCCCCGATTTCAGGCGAGAATTTCTGGTCCAGACAGATGCCTCTAACACAGGCTTAGGTGCAGTACTCTCACAAGTAGTGAATGGTGAGGAGCATCCAGTGACGTACTTGAGTAGAAAACTAACCCCGGCCGAGAAAAATTATGCCATTGTGGAGCGAGAATGTTTGGCAGTAAAGTGGGCCCTAGAATCGTTAAAGTATTACTTGCTAGGCAGGAAATTCAAGTTGGTGACAGACCATGCCCCCCTAACATGGATGAAGTTAAACAAGGAGAGAAATGCAAGAGTGACTAGATGGTTTCTCTCCCTACAAAACTTTAATTTCACTGTGGAACACAGGCCAGGGAAATTACAGGCAAATGCTGACGCATTGTCGAGGGTGAGTTGTCTGTGGGGACAAAAGGCTCAGCCCTCCGGTCTGAAAAAGAGGGGGGGGATATGTAGACATGTCACTGGAGAAGTGGTTGAGGGGGTGTACATCTCACCTAGGTTGCTACACAGTGTGAGATGGTAAATCCAGGATGGATCAGTTTCTCAGCAGCGATATGCTGCTGAGTTGTTATTTAATTTTGCCGGGCCTGGGTTTATATGGAATGGCAGGTAGGTTTGGTAGAGGGACCTGTCATTCCACATCCCCCGATCCAGTTCTGGGTTTGGGATCAGGTGAGCTTTGATCCTAATTAGCCTGGGAAGCTAAAGGATCTGCAGGGTCTGCAGGTGATTGCTCTCAGCCAGGGAATGAACAATCTGTGTGTTGAAGGAAGCTGCAAGCACAGCCACTGCTGGAGCTAAAACTCACCCTGCGATATCCAGGCGAAAGACGCTGTGTTTGTAAGTGTCAGATAGGTGAGCAGAACCTGTTAGTAAGCGCCCAGCCGGGCTAGGACTTTTATTTTTGTTGTACTTAGAAAGCACGGTGTTGCTGTATATTTTGTTTGCTGGACTGTTTGTACCACGAATAAACGCCAAGATCTGCTTTATAAATTCCAAGTCTGCTGTGAACTGTGTCCAAACACACCCTACCCCGGGAAGATCCCTTACAATATATATATATATATATATATTGTGATATTTGGGGGTTATTTAGCCTCTGTGTAGAGCACACCAGTGAGAAGAGTCCACGCCAGTTATGCCATTTAAGGGCTTGTTGGCCCACTTTTATTAAAAGTAAAAGAAAACAAGTCCCATAACAGGAGGGTTCAGCTTCACACCAGTAACAAACGAATAAACCGAAGAATACCAAGCCACCTGGCTCTCCTCAGCTATACAGCCGTTCAGGCTTACACTTCAGCCCCCTTATCCCTATAACAGAGATGTCATACAACTACTGTACCTCTTTTTATCTTCTTTGCTGCTCAGCCCACAGCTTTGGGCCCTCTGGCTATACCATGCAGACTTGCATGCTTCTCCCTTGCTTGCCTGGACTCCTCGGGAGGGTGGAGCCCAGAACCATGGTCTTGGCTCTGTTATAAGCCCAGGACCCACCTGTGCAATCAACCAGCCAGACTTCTGGCTGTTCCCAAAACCCGGTCCCAGAATTGGAGATTCCGTCCCACCCATAACACTATGGAATCTCCGGGCTCCAGGTCCCAAACTGGATTTTTGAAAACAATGAGGAAACTGAAAAGCCAGTTTCCTCTCAAACAAACAACTCCCCTGGAGCCCCTCAACCTGCCTGGTTGAGAACCCTGCATCCTTCCGCTGGTGGGGTACCATACTACCACAATATATATATATATATATATATATATATATATATATATATATATATTAAACAAGGTATACTTACCTGTTCTGTGCAATTTGTGAAATTTTGCCCCTGTACAAATCATTTGCAAGACCTCATCTGGAATATGCAGTTCAGTTTTGGGCTCCAGTTCACAAAAAGGATATCAAGGAACTGGAGAAAGTGCAGACAAGGACAACCAAACTGATAAGAGGCATGGAGGAGTTTAGTTATTAGGAAAGATTGGAGGAACTAATTTTATTCTCTCTTGACAAGAGGAGATTAAGGGGTGGGGGGGGGGGAGTTGATCAACATGTATACATATACTGTAAGTGGTCCATTTAGTGAACTTGATGTCGAGTTATTCAATTTAAGGTCATCACACAACACACAAATCTGGAGGAAAAGAGATTTCATTGCCAAATATGGAAAGGTTTCTTCACAGTAAGAGCTGTGAAAATGTGGAATAGACTCTCTCAATTGCTGGTTCTGGTCAGTCCTGTAGATTAGGATGTAGAATTTCTTCCTAAATGTACATAATATAACTGGGTACTAAGATTTATAGGTAAAGTTGATCCAGGGAATGTCCAATTGCCTCTCGGGGGATCAGGAAGGCATTTTTTTCCCCTGCTGTAGCAAATTGGATCATGTTTTGTTGTTTTTTGCCTTCCTCTGGATCAACTGTGGGTATAGGATTGTGTATATGGGATTGTATGATTCTCCCCCCCCCCCCCCTTTTATTAGTTGAACTAAATGGACTTGTGTCTTTTTTCAACTAGCTATGTAACCTATGTATGTAACCCTCTTCACAGGAGGCAGTTGCTCCTGCTGCTGCCTCTGTGCCTGTGTGAAGAGGGAGAGAGAGCAGCACTGGCTGAATCGATATAGGACTCAGGTATGTATATAGCAAAGGGAGGGAGCATTTTTTTACCTTAACGCAGGGAATACATTAAAGCAATACTAAAAACACACACTGTTTAATTTACATTGTCCCTTCTATTTCTATATGTGGATGATGGCACCTTAATTATTAAAAGAAAACATCTACAACAGCACCTTTCTCCTAATCGATATTCAGCTGTCACATGACCCAGGTCTTTCCCAGACTTTCTGCAGGGAAACATAAGCAGGATGAACCTCTAGTCCTCTGCTGTTGGTCACATGTTCAAAATAAAAAACAGCCTTTGGACTACAGAGTAAAACTAAATATGTAATAATATCAATAAACTGTTTCAAACTGTCATACAAATATATATTTGAAATCAAATCTTTATTATTTTGTGGAAATAACACGGGTGTTTCTGCCATTTACATAATGTGTCACGCCCAGCCTGTGTCTTAGAATAAAAGGGAGATGAAGCCTCCATTAATCCTTTGCATTACCGTAAAAAAACTTCTAACACCGACCGGCCCCGCAGTCCCCCGTTATACTCATCTGAGACCGTTCGTTCCATTGGCGGAGATGCACTTACTTTCTCTGCATGGGGTTCTCGGCTCTTGATTGTATAGATTGATAGCAGCCACTTGCTCCTGCTGCTGTTAATCAAATTCAATGATGGGGGCGCCAGAGGCGGGGCCAAGTCTGGCATTCTGTGTCTATGCACGCAAATTCTGGACTCGGGAGCGCGCCCGCAAGGTAACCCCCAGGGAGAGCGTTTCCGCCAGAGGGTTTACTGATGTGAGGAGAAGCCGCAAGCGCTGCCAGGAAACCCCAGAAGACGAGATTCGGGGGCCACACTGTGCAAAACAAACTGCACAGTGGAGGTAAGTAAAAAAACAAAACAAAGGTTTACAATCACTTTAATGTAATATCCTGTCAACATTGTGTTAAGCTGGTTAGTGGGCATGCAGAAGGAGGGAGGGAGTAGGCTGTCATTCACCACTGTATATACACCCACATGTGTGTCTCACATGGGTCACATGGGCTCCTCAGATGTGAAAAGGAATACAGAAAACAAATCCCATAGTGACTGAGTATGAACAGCATGTTGTGCCGCGTACACACGGTCGGCCTTTCCGACGGCAAATTCCGATCATGTGTAGGCAATTCTGATTCACAAAGTGCCACGCATGCTCAGAATAAATTACGAGACGGAAGCGCTTGGTCTAGCATTCGTAATGGAGATAGCACCTTCGTCACGCTGCAGATTTTGAAATCTTTTAATGCAGCGCATTCTCTTCTTCTTTATATTGCTAGAAGAATTACGTCGTTTTGCTGCTCATATTCACACAGAGTTCTCACAAATTGATTTCTTTATTATTTCTCGTGATTTCATGAATATAATTTTTTTTTTAGTTTCATCAGATCTCCAGAAGAATTTTTTTTGTTTTTGTTTTTTATAGTGATTTTTGTTTGTTTGTTTTTTTTAATCAAGATCTCCTGTTTTTTTATTAGTTTTTTTGGTGATCTCCCTCATTTTTGTGGGTTTGGTGTGTCAAGTTACCACAACACCATTATTATCTTGTATTTTTTAACCTCAAGGAGGATGTTTGGTGTTGGTGTCCCTTGTTAATTTGACTTTGTATTTTTAGAAATGTACCTGTCTACTCACAAACAAACTGTCCTTTTTGAAGTAAAATAGGCAAGTATTTGTGAAAAAGAAATATCCCTTTATTATGGGTCATAACAAAATAAAGAGGAAGACAACACTGGAGAAACTGGTGAAATTGGTGAAGCCTTTGGACCCCAGGGGAGACATGAATTATTTAAAGGCAAAATTGTTGGCCTGAGGAGTCCATATATAAGGGAGTACAATCTGGTCCAGAAGTCCAAAAGATCAGGAACATCAGCAGGTGACATATATGTCCCCAGGCTGTGGTCATACAAGAGCCTGCATCTTTTGTCACACCAGACTGAACCCAGGCAATCACATTCTTGTCTTCCTTACACTCTTCCTTCCAGGTGTACACCCAGGCTGTGGATGTGGCTTTGGAGGTGTGGCAGAAGGAGGAGGATGGTCCAACCCACACAGGTAGGTTTTGTTGGTGATTTCACCCCTCAAACCCTTATTTAGTATGAGGTACATGGTTTCCTCACACAAGAGGCGTTGCCCCTCCTCCATGCCCTGTAGTTTGCATGCAGCCATGGAGGCAAAGGCCTCTTGAAGAGTGGGGGTGTTTCTGAGGGCCGAAGAAGCCTCCCCAATCAGCCTGAGCGCTGCCTCCTCCACGTTCCTCCCCTTCCTGGGCCTTTTTGGTGGAAGGCGGAGGGGAGGGACCTGTGATTCCATCAGGCTACTGGGCCCGGCCAACTCCTGGCTGACACTTACCCCGCCACCTCCTGGCTGATACTTCACCTGCCACCTCCTGGCTGACACTTCCCCCGCCACCTCCTTGCTGCCACATTCCACGCTCTCCTCCTGGCTGAGGCTTTCCTGTGTATGAAAAATGGACATAGTTTTAGTTTTTTGTTCATCACTCACAATTTTCAGCTCATGACTGTTGCAAATTGAATGTTAACAAATAGAAAAGACTATCATTCTGACCCCAGCATTTTTCATTCTTGCCACAATCATTTTTGGCCACTACTGTCTATTGATATGTAAAACACTTTATTAAATCAGCAATTAGTGATCAATAATAACATCTAGTTAACATCAGTCATTTTTTGACAAGAAATATGTTGAACAATGCTATACCTGGCTCAAGCTGGGCTCCTCCACTTCTTCCTGGCTGGAAGGCTCAGGTTGGGCATCGGAAGCCTCAGCTGGTGTGAAAGGAAGTGTGGAAGGAAGGGTGGAAGGAAGGGTGGAAGGAAGAGTGGAGAGTGATGGCCTGACTTGAGTCTGGTCTCACAGGAAATGCAGTCTGTCATAGTACCACAGACTGGGTACATAAATTTCATCTGATGCTGTTCCTGATCTCTGTGAATCTTGCACCTTCTTGCACTCTTTAAGATATGTGCTCCTCAGGCCACCAATTTTTCTTTTTAAATAGTTGATGCCTGCAGTGGAAACCTGTGGCTTCACCAACTCCAGCAGTTTCTCCATCGCTGCCTGCCTCTTTATTTTGTTATTATATTGTGGATGTTTCACCTGCCACAGACAGGGCAGATGCCTGTACTTGTCTATGAAGATTGGGAGAAAGCTTTTTCTCTGCAAGACACAACACAAGACAAGCCCTAATGTTAGGCTAAACTCTCCTAATCTTGACCCAATATAGGCCTCAATCTCTAAGCAGTATAGGCCAGTGATGCATCAAAAATTTTAAAATTGTACCTTTGTTAGAACGTTCGTTGCTTGCGCTATTTCATCCTCCGCTCACAGATCGTACGTACAATGCACGCGTGTTAGGCTTTATATACACTGCACATGTGTGAAACTCCGCCCGCCCCGATGTTCTTTCTAGTCTATTCCCTGTCCTTTCTCTTTCGGCACAGTGGGGAGAGCACATGGGGGAGACACAGCAGGGGCATGGTAATCTCAGCAACAAGGACGAAGAAAGCCTAGAGCCACAAACGTCCCGATCCCGCAGGAGATTTAAGGCCTCAAATATGTCTTTTTTAGAGATGGTGGACATCTTGAAGAGGGTCGACTATGACAGGAAGCATGGACCTTACCCAAACCCAAAATGTCAGAAAGGCCAATATTATGGCTAAAGTTGTGAAGAGTCTGCAGAAGAATTTTGGGGTACGGTGATCCTAGGATCAACTGAGGAAACGATGGTCAAACCTCAAATTGAGGGAGCAGGATCAGTACAGAAGAATCAAGAGAAAAGTAAGTAGTTGTCCTGTGTTCCTATTATTATTATTACTTGCATATTGGCCCATGTGCTTTTCTTTACTGTCATACAGTTTAAAATGGCAACTTTCATGGTCATGGGCACATTAATCGGTCGTAAGAAACATTGTTCTTTTGCCCACTAAAATACAATGTTTTCGGCAGATGCAGGTTAACTACATTTGTTCAGGCCTATTTGTATTAAAAGAAGTTTGTTGTCTAGATGGGTTTGTAAGTATAATAAAATGCAAACTTGATTCCGTGTAAGGAGAGGACACTCAGCAGCTGTTTACACATCTGGACGCAGGAGCACTAGTGTGGGCACCAGAACAAACTTTTTAGGGTGTCCCACACAGGTGCTCCAGTGGATACTAGGGGTCTCTCCATGTGTGAAACTTGTCCAAAAAAGGGAAGTATTCCAGCTTTAGAAAGGAAATAAAAAGGTCTTCAGCTTGGAACTCTGCCAAAACACACAATTGTACGACACTTCCAAGCAATGTTTAATATTCCTATTTCTGGCCTCAAATATCTGTGTTCAAAGTATTCCTTTTTTTTTTATTCACATAGGGGAGAAAAGACACCAGGGACCCCCCAACTCCTAAAGAAGAGGAAGTCACCAAAACACAAGCAGAGGAGGAGGAGGGAGACGTTTTGGAAGTTGGCAAAATTGTCACCACAACAGGTGAGTGTCTGAGACCACAGCTTTAGGTAATAGATGGATGGCTGCATATTTATAATACATGGCGTGTGTTTTTTTTAGGTGATTTTTTGGATGTTGTGGAAGAAGAATGTCATTTCACAAGTGAAAGTGGCTATTTCTAATTAATGTGACAAAAAATTATGTTATACACCAAAGATGTTGATTTGTTCAAAAACCCTTTTCTAAACGCACATGTGAATGCACTTTGAGTAAAACGTTTTCTACTCAACAATGTGTGGCTTCTTCTTTCAATGCTTAAAATCAGTTTGTGGAGTAAAAGTTGGTATTTACAGTGACATTGGGGGTTATCTACTAAAGGCAAATCCACTTTTCAGTGTAGTTTAAAGTGCAGTTTTGCAGCGCACTTGTAGTGCAAAGTTGATTTACCTTTAGTAAATAACACCCACAGTGCTTTATAATTTGCCACAATCACACCATTTTCATGACTCCCCAAATTTCATTCACGGTGCTGAAAATGATGAATATTTTTCTCAGTAATGCATTACATACATTAACAACAAAAACAAGGCGTGTGTGTGTAGCAGACCCACAACATATTAGGAGAAGAGATTGTCACCTCATGTATCAAAGAAAATTTGTTTGCACTATTGAAGACTAAGGCCAAAAAAAGAGACCAATTGATAACCTAGGAGACAGCTAAAAGAAACCCAAGCAGTAAATCAAAGCAAATATTAGTTCTGTTTCAAAAATATATTTATTTAAAAAATGTCTCAGACTTTTTCTGGGATATCAATGACCCCCCTACCCGCAAAGTATTCCATGTATTTTATACGGACCTTGTGGGAGCGTTTTTGGGGGGCAAGCCAGGATGGCCAGCTTCAAGCAGCGTCAGGGTTTGTTCAGTAATAAGTCTGGTCTCAGGCCCAACTGAGGCAGCATAATTCAAAGAATTTCTCCTTAAAAAGTTGTGGCGAATACAGCAAGAAATGATTATATGATTGAGTTTATACAGGAACCGGCTGTCCATTATCCCGAAAGCGTTCTCCACCACTCTTCTGCCTCTGGCCAGCCGGTAATTAAAAACCCTCTGCTTTGGGGTGAGGGCCTTAACCGGGAACGGCTGCATCAAGTGTTCACTAAAAACCAAATGCTTCATCAGCAACAAACACAAATGGGAGTTCTTCAACGGTCTCTTTCGGAGGTGGCAATCCCAAGCCACCACTCTGGAGACACCTGTAGAACTTGGTCTGGATGATGACTCCATGATCTGACATCCGGCCATTCTTTGCCACGTCCACATAGAGGAACTCATATGTCGCCGACACCACTGCCAACATCACAATACTATTAAACCCCTTATAGTTATATTAGTATGACCCCGAGTTGGGGGGTGAAACTATGTGGAGTGTTTCCCATCAATTGCCCCTCCACAGTTGGGAAAGTCCCAAAGTTTGGCAAAGTGGGATGCCACAGTCTGCCATTCCTGTGGCGTTGAAGGAAACTGGAGTCAAACAAGAAAAAAAGATAGTAATTTTGCACATAAACATTGCAAGCAGATTAGACACAAACATTCTTGGCCAACATCAGTATAAAACATTTATTTTCAGGAGTATTTAAAGACAAAAGTATAAGGTCCCCTTATCAGATCCCCCCCCCCCCCCCCCGATGGCCCATTGTAAAAATTATAGAGGGGAGAGCGGTTTTGGACAGTTAACGATGAATTCATCCATAAATATGACCACTAAAAAGGTAGGTATATTGTGTATGGGTTTGGCAAAGTCAGCAGATAGAGCATTGCTTTCGGTTGATTTAGCAGTTGGGGGGAGGGAGGGTTCCAAATGATTTTGGGACCCCCAAAAAAAAGCCTCTGGCACTCTGCATGAATTTAAGGACACAACATTTTTACACATTTTAGGGGGTGTTTGGGGTAAAGCACTTCTATGGAGCTGACAAAATACATTGTCAAGTGATGAGGCAAGGTGGGTATGGGCCCGGGATAGCATGCTGGGGAGGTTAGTGAAGGAAACTATGCATGAAGGACAAAAAAGAAGTTTAAAAACTTCCAGCATGCATGAAGAGGACATTCACAGCATATTCCAATAATGGTAATTAGGGAATGATGAAAGAAATAAAATACATTAGCAATCATTAAATACATAGAATGTGATATTAAAGGAGAAATCTTACCCTAATATAGTCCTTCTGCAGGACCTGAATAATGGAAGAACAGGTCTCTGGAATAATGATTCCCAGAGCCTTGAGGGAGATGCCTGTTGAACTTGATGTTCTGCAGAATTCTCCCTGTCGCCAAGTACAGCAAATTGGCTACTAGCCTCTGTTCAGGAGAAGGGATGAGCTCGGTGTTCGACTCGAGCACCGGCTGTTCGCCCGTTTGTCGAAGCCAGAACTCTGTGGGCCGTTCGCGACATATTCGTGTGGCGCTCGCGGCCTACAATGCACTGCGCCATCGCAGTGCATTGCTGGCTTATGATTGGCCAAGCATGCACTGCGAACCTGCATGCTTGGCCAATCAGAGCGCCGGCAGTGAGGAGAGCCATAATTGGCCACAGGCAGGATGCCTGTGGCCAATTATAGCTCAGGGGGCTTTAGTACATGACCCACACTATATAAGGCTGCCAGCGCAGTGGCCTTGTGTAGTGTGTTGCAGCGGTCAGGGAAAGAGGACGATAGGCAGGGACAGTGTCTTTACTACTTGGGAACCTAGCGCTGTTACAGTGGGTGTTGTGTGCCTCCTGCACAGTATACAACTGAAGCTACCCTTTACTATTGGTGTTCTGTTTCTGTAATACAGGCACCTGCATCAGTTAGAGTGGGTGCTGTGTGGCTCCTGCACAGTATACACCTGAAGATACCCCTTATTGCTGGTGTTGTTCTGTTTCTGTAACACAGGCAGGCAGCTGCAGTAATTACAGTCGGTGTACTGTGTCATCTGCTCAGTGTGCACCTAAAGCTACCCAATTGCTGGTTTTCCCATCTCCCTGCAGGTCATTACTATGTCTGGAAGGCCAACAAGGAGAGGCAGACAGCCACAAGCCAATAAAAGAGGGCAAGCAGGCTCTGTGTCTAGAGCCAACAGTGCTGGTCATGGATGCGGTGCATCGTCATCAGCACGTGGCCATGGGACACGCTTGTCCTTATTTTCGGCAGCTGGATGTGTTGAGCCGCATCATGCCGAAGACTTGGTAAAATGGATGACCAAGCCCTCCTCATCCTCTCTCATCCAGGCTCAGGGTACTAGCAAAGCAGCTGCCAACGCGTCCTCCTCCCTCGTCTCAATGTCATCAGTCATTCCTTCCCTAGACCCACCATGTCCTCCTGAGGAGTCCCCTGAACTGTTTGAGCACAGTGTTGGGTACATGCTCCAGGAGGATGCCCAGCGTTTTGAAGGCTCTGATGATGATACCCAGATAGAGGAAGGCAGTAGCGTGAGCGCAGAGAGAGGGGATGCTCAAGAAGGAGAGAAATCTGGCAGTCATGTTCCATCAGCTGCAGCATACTGCCAGGTTAGCTCCAGTGATCAAGAGGGAGGGGATGATGAGGTCACTGACTCCATGTGGGTGCCTGATAGGAGAGAGGAGAAGGAGGTGGAGGAGGCATATCTCAAAAGCTTAGGGGCAGCACACCGACTGAATCACACCGCAGAGCTCCGCCTGTGCAGGGCGCTGCCTCTTCGCGTTATTCCAAAAGTTCTTTGGTGTGGGCCTTTTTTGAGACCAGTGCATCAGATCGCACCGCTGCTATTTGCAACATATGTCTCAAGCGTATCTCACGTGGCCAAAACATCAGCCGCTTGGGCACCACATGTTTGATCAGACATATATTGACCTGCCATGCAGCTCGTTGGCAAGCGTACCTTAAAGACCCACACCAAAGAACAAAGTGGACCTCTCCTTGCTCCTCATCAGCTGGGATCTCCAACCCCACTAGACCTTCAGTCCTCTCTGAAACCTGCACTGAGAGGAATGAAGGTGTAGAATTAGGTGTGTTACAGCCAAGTACTTGCCGACACTCTGCTAGCAGTACACCGATGTCGGATGGTAGCAGGCAAATTTCCCTGCCCCAGCTGCTGGACCGTCGAAAGAAGTTCACTCCCAGCCATCCACATGCCCAGCAGTAGTGATGGATGAATTTACGATGGGACGTTTCGCAAACGCGAACCGCGATTGCGGCCAAAAATTTGTGAACCGCAAAGTTTGCGGCGGACCTCATTGACTTTAATGGCAGGCGAACCTTAAAAACCTACAGGTCATATTTTCAGCCACAAAATACTTACTAGCTATGCACACATCGTCCCACAACATGGACACTGACATAACAAAAGTATTAAGCGAGTCTGGGATCGACAACAACAAGCATTCTTTTTTTATCTGTGAAATTTTGACAATTCAGGAGCGCCCTTAACCCACCTATGCAGGGCTCCACTGCGGTGGTCCGGAGGTGCCAGTCCAGTGCTGATCCTCAGCCATGGTGCTGGCACTGCCTGCTAATTGGCTTCTCCGCTGCTATCTCCCTCACTGTCTGAAACCAGCACCGCGATAGAGATTGAGCACTGACACCAGCACCATGATAGAGAGCACTGACACCAGCACAGAGATAGAGAGCACTGACACCAGCACAGAGATAGAGAGCACTGACACCAGTACCGTGATAGAGAGCACTGACACCAGCACCAAGATAGAGAGGACTAACACCACACCAGCACCGTGATAGAGAGCACTGAGACCACACTAGCACCGAGATAGAGAGCACTGACACCACACCAGCACCGCGATAGAGAGCACTGAGACCACACCAACACAGAGATAGAGAGCACTGACAGCAGCACTGATAGCAGCAACTCGCTGTGGGACCCAAAAATATGACACAGTTCAACCTCTTCAAACTGGAGGGTATGGGCATATAGTACGGTGTGCTTTTTTTGTACAAGGAAGCGAGTCAAAGGTAGAAAAAAGGTCTATGTGCTCGATTAAATAAATTGTTTATAGAGTTATGCATATACATGGTCTACTGGTCACATGTGTTGAATTCCTCCGAGATCCATGCCTCATTCATTTTTATAAATATGAGGTAGTCAACACTGTCGTGAGCTAGGCGAGTGCGCTAATTGGTCACGATCCCCCCTGCTGCGCTGATTATCCTTTCGGACAGAACACTGGATGAGAGGCAAGCCAACAGTTCCATTGCAAATAAGGCAAGCTCTGGCCAGAGGTCAAGCCTGCCCACCCAGTAGTCCAGGATTTCATCACTCCTCAGAGCATCCACATCGGCCGTTAACCCAATGTAGTCAGACACCTGTCAGTCTAGGCGTTCCCTGATGCTGGATCCGGATGAGACCTGTCGATGGGTCGGTTGAAAGAATTACCTCATATCAGAAGTCACCAACACATCTTCAAACCGCCCTCTTCTTGCAGGCGCTGTTGGATTGGTACCCGCAACTCTTTCTCTGGGAGTAGGAACTCCTCCTCTGCCAGCGCACGCAAAAGCAGCATTTCTCAAAGCAAGGCAACAACAGAACAACAGAAAGGTTTAAAGCATGCTCTTCTTGCTCCTCCTCATCCACCCTGGCACCATCCTCCTCTGACTCCTCTTCAGACTCCTGTTGTTGACTTGTGTCAGATAGAGTAGCTCCCCCTGGGAATTCATCCAGCATTTGGACTTCCTCATCTTCCTGCTCCTGCTCCTCCATGGCTTTATCAATGACACGACGCAATGCACGCTCCATAAAGAAGGCATAAGGTACCATGTCACTGATGGCGCCATGGCTGCGACTGACCAGTTTGGTGATCTCATCAAATGGCCGCACATGTCTGCATGCGTCGCACATGAGCAGCCACTGGCGCGATGAAAAAAAGGCAAGCTCCCCAGAACCTGTTCTGCCGCAGAGTTCGTACAGGTAGTCATTAACTGCACGTTTCTGCTGGAGCAGCCTATCAAGCATATAGAAGGTTGAGTTCCATCGCGTCGGGCAATCACAAATAAGACGTCTGACCGGCAGATTGTGTCGCCGCTGAATGTCAGCAAGGCGAGCCAAGGCCGCGTAAGATCTTCTGAAATGGGCCGAGATTTTCCTTGCCTGCCGCAAGATGTCCTGGACCCCAGGGTATTGGACAACGAATCGCTGCATGACCAAGTTTAAGACGTGTGTCATGCATGGAACATGTGTAATTTTGCCCTGTTTCAATGCGCTAAGCAGATTGGCACCGTTGTCACACACCACTTTACCAACTGGCGTTACAGCGCCTAGAGGCGATTCAGTTCGCATTGTGCGCTATACAAGTATTTCATTCATTCAACTGTCAAATTGAGCGGTGCTAGTCACTGATCTGCCTGTGAACACAAAGCTGAAAGGAGTGCAGGGCCAGTGTGGCTCTTGGCTTCCAGGCACAACAGACGCAGCAGAGCATGGCAACATCTCACCTGGCATGTCGAATAGGTTCTAGGGATCTTGGGCGGCGCAGCGGAAGAGACTCCAGCAGAGGAAAAGGAGGAGTCAGCCAAGGAGGAGAGGGAGGAGGATGGAGTAGGAGGAGGAGAAGAAGAGGCAGGCCTGCATGCAATCCGAGGCGGTAAAACCAAATCTACACGGGTGCCACAGGTTACATGCTTGATGGCCGTTAGAAGGTTCACCCAGTGGGCAGTAAAAGTTATATACCTTCCCTGCCCGTGTTTGCTAGACCATATGTCTGTGGTCAGATGTATCTTGGTACCGACACTGTGTGCCAGAGATACATTCACTTGCCGCCATATGGCCATATAGCTCTGGGATGCCCTTCTGTGAGAAATACTTCCTTCCTGGGACCTTGCATTGTGGTGTTCCAATGGCTACAAATTTTCGAAAGGCCTCCAAGTCCACCAGTTTATATGGTAGTAGTAGAGGGGCTATCAGTTCTGACAAGCCAGCTGTCAAACATTGGGCAAGAGTGTTATCCGGTGTCATCATTTTTTTACGCTCGAACATTTGGCCCACTGAAGCCTGCCTTTTTGCAGAAAAACGTGAGGACGGCATGATGGAAGGTGGAGTAGAGGACAATTGTGTGGAGAGAGGAAAAGGAGAAGTAGAAGACGAGGCTGGACAGTGAGAGCCTGGAGTGTGGCTTTGTGGGTTCCGTTGCTCCCACTGGGCTCAGTGATGGCAGCTCATGTACCTTCTTAAGACGGTCGTCCCTAGGTGAGAGTGTTGGGTTTACCACAACTTATGCATTGACTGCAAAGATTGCAGATGGCAACACTATTGTCAGCAGCGGACACGTTAAAAAAAGCCCACACTGCGGAGCCATGTGACGGCATCCTGGGAGCGCCAGATGTGACCGTACATGGTTGATGCCTCACTCCTGATACATTAGCAGTCTGCTTTGTCCCTCCTGTACAATGTAAGTTCCGCCTGCTTCTCCTCATCTCCCTCTGAACTCCCCTCCTCTTTCTTTCTTGTGGGCACCCACGTGACATCACTAGACACGTCATCATCAACGTCAACTTCCCCACTTGAGCCACTCAACCAAGTCTAATGCATCCTTTGACGTAATCACACGCACCTTCTGCAATTTGCCACTTTGGCTCCAGTCTGTTGCTCCTGCCCTACCCCTACCACTCCATGCGGAAGAGCCTGCCTCTTCCTCTGCCTGTCATTTTTTAACCACTTTCAGACCGGACCATTTTGCTGGTAAATGACCAGAGGTCTTTTTACACTTTGGCACTGCGCTGCTTTAACTGGTAATTGCGCGGTCATGCAATGTTGTACCCAAACAAAATTTGCGTCCTTTTCTTCCCACAAATAGAGCTTTCTTTTGATGGTATTTGATTGCCTCTGCGATTTTTATTTTTTGCGATATAAACGTAAAAAGACCGCAAATTTTGAAAAAAAATGATATTTTCTACTTTTTGTTATTAGAAAAATCCAATAAACTCAATTTTAGTCATACATTTAGGCCAAAATGTATTCAGCCACATGTCTTTGGTAAAAAAAAAGTCAATAATTGTATATTTATTGGTTTGCGCAAAAGTTGTCACATCTACAAACTAAGGTACGTTTTCTGGAATTTACGCAGCTTTTAGTTTACGACTGCCTATCTCATTTCTTGAGGTGCTAAAATGACAGGGCAGTACAAAACCCCCCCAAATGACCCCATTTTGGAAAGTAGACCCCCTAAGGAAATTGATAAGAGGCATGTTGAGCCCATTGAATATTTTATTTTTTTGCCTCAAGCGATTGAATAATGACAAAAAAAAAATTTTTTTTTTTTTTTACACAAAGTTGTCACTAAATGATATATTGCTCACACATGCTATGGGCGTATGTGAAATGACACCCCAAAATAAATTCTGCTGCTTCTCCTGAGTACGGGGATACCACATATGTGGGACTTTTTGGGAGCCTAGCCGCGTACAGGGCCCCGAAAACCAAGCACCGCCTTCAGGCTTTCTAAGGGCGTAAATTTTTGATTTCACGCCTCACTACCTATTACAGTTTTGAAGGCCATAAAATGCCAAGATGGCACAAAACCCCCACAAATGACCCCATTTTAGAAAGTAGACACCCCAAGCTATTTGCTGAGAGGCATGTTGAGTCCATGGAATATTTTATATTTTGCCACAAGTTGCGGGAAAATTACAAACTTTTTTTTTTTTTTTTTTTTTTTCACAAAGTTGTCACTAAATGATATATTGCTCATGCATGCCATGGGCATATGTGAAATGACACCCCAAAATAAATTCTGCTGCTTCTCCTGAGTACGGGGATACCACATATGTGGGACTTTTTGGGAGCCTAGCCGCGTACGGGGCCCCGAAAACCAAGCACCGCCTTCAGGCTTTCTAAGGGCGTAATTTTTTGAGTTCACTTCTCACTACCTATTACAGTTTTGAAGGCCATAAAATGCCAAGATGGCACAAAACCCCCACAAATGACCCCATTTTAGAAAGTAGACACCCCAAGCTATTTGCTGAGAGGCATGTTGAGTCCATGGAATATTTTATATTTTGCCACAAGTTGCGGGAAAATTACAAACTTTTTTTTTTTTTCACAAAGTTGTCACTAAATGATATATTGCTCACGCATGCCATGGGCATATGTGAAATGACACCCCAAAATAAATTCTGCTGCTTCTCCTGAGTACGGGGATACCACATATGTGGGACTTTTTGGGAGCCTAGCCGCGTACGGGGCCCCAAAAACCAAGCACCGCCTTCAGGCTTTCTAAGGGCGTTACAGTTTTGAAGGCCATAAAATGCCAAGATGGCACAAACCCCCCCCCCCAAATGACCCCATTTTAGAAAGTAGACACCCCTAAATTTAGGGGTACACTAGTGAGACTAGGTAATAAATGGCGGGTGCCCTGAAACTATAAAAAAATAACTAACCAACCAGCGTCACCTGTAACAGTTATATGGTGATCACTGGTGAAAGGGTTAACTAGGGGGCAATCAGGGGGCTTTATGCGGTAGTATATGGGGGTCCCTGGCGCTATAAAAAGCTGCGGCGAACCTAAATACCTACCTGCCTAACTAGCGTCACCTGTGACACTAATACAGCGATCAGAAAAACGATCGCTTATTAGGCTGGGTTCACACTGGAGCGATGCGGGAACGCCACGAATGCGCGGCGGGTTCCCGCATCGCATGCCTCCCGGCGGCAGTTCACACTGCCCTATGCGAACTGCTGGGAGTGTCAGTGAAATGTTAATGACACCCCCAGATCAGTTCGCATATCGCAGTGCGATCTGCAAACTTGGATCGCATGGTGTGAACACCCATGCGATCCGATTCTGCTGCGGACCAAAAAAAGGGTCCCGTGCGAGTTTGCGGCGGGTGCGGCGGGTGCGACACGAATTCAGCCATACTATCTGTATAGCTGAACTCGAATCGCACAGAGATCGGATGTGATTTGCACTGCAGTGCGGTGCGAATCACATCCGTTCTCATAAACCGCTGCAATGTGAACCCAGCCTTAGTGACACTGGCGACGGGGGGTGATCACGGGGTTAAACCTTTATTGGGGGGGTTAGGGGGGTACCTTAGAACTAAAGGGGGCTAACCCTAACTGCCCTAACAGTTATTAGTCACAAATGACACCTGCCGGGTGATCAGGGGGTTAAACCTTTATTAGGTAATAAATGGCGGGTGCCCTGAAACTATAAAAAAATAACTAACCAACCAGCGTCACCTGTAACAGTTATATGGTGATCACTGGTGAAAGGGTTAACTAGGGGGCAATCAGGGGGCTTTATGCGGTAGTATATGGGGGTCCCTAGCGCTATAAAAAGCTGCGGCGAACCTAAATACCTACCTGCCTAACTAGCGTCACCTGTGACACTAATACGGCGATCAGAAAAATGATCGCTTATTAGGCTGGGTTCACACTGGAGCGATGCGGAAACGCCGCGAATCCGCGGCGGGTTCCCGCATCGCATGCCTCCCGGCGGCAGTTCACACTGCCCTATGCGAACTGCTGGGAGTGTCAGTGAAATGTTACTGACACCCCCAGATCAGTTCGCATATCGCAGTGCGATCTGCAAACTCGGATCGCATGGTGTGAACACCCATGCGATCCGATTCTGCTGCGGGCCAAAAAAAGGGTCCCGTGCGAATTTGCGGCGGGTGCGGCGGGTGTGGCGGGTGCGGCGGGTGCGGCGAATGGCTGAACTCGAATCGCACAGAGATCGGATGTGATTTGCACTGCAGTGCGGTGCGAATCACATTCGTTCTCATAAACCGCTGCAATGTGAACCCAGCCTTAGTGACACTGGCGACGGGGGGTGATCACGGGGTTAAACCTTTATTGGGGGGGTTAGGGGGGTACATTAGAACTAAAGGGGGCTAACCCTAACTGCCCTAACAGTTATTACAGTCACAAATGACACCAATGCAAAAAAAAAAAAAAAAAAAAAAAAAATGACATTGGTGTCACTGTGACTGGGGGGGCAGGGGTAATTGGGGGGGTGATCGGGGGGTAAAGGGGGGGTGTGAGTGTGCCTGGCATGTTCTACTGTGTGTGGGATGTGTTGGTGCAACTCACTGATCCGCTCTCCTCCGTGTCGGAACGAAAAATACCGACACGGAGGAGAGAATACATCACTTCCTCTCCTGTGTTTACATTACAGGAGAGGAAGTGATGTCACCGGGGATTTCCATTCGTCGGGAGCGATCGCGAGGGGGTGGCCATGAATGAATGGCCGTCCCCTCGTCCGGGATCGCTCCCGAACGAAAACCGACCGCCGCAGGCACCGGGCGGGGGCCCGATCGGGCCCCCGACCCGCGGGAGGCAAATCACGTACATGTACGTGCTTATGCCTGCCCGTGCCATTCTGCCGACGTACATCGGCGTGAGGCGGTCGGCAAGTGGTTAAATGACCCTGTGACAAAAGTCTCTAGAGAAGTGCAGTATGTATGTGTAAGAAGGTATATAATACCCCGCTTCAATCTGTCGTTTTTGGGGGCCACTGGTCTATCACACCGGTTATAATACTCTTTTTCTAAATTGCGTTTGTCATTCTTTGTAGTATTGCTGCAGAACCGCTCAGCAGTCACAATGCTCCACAGTGGAAATGCACTATACTATGCTTTCTATATGTGCAAGTATTTTATACGTGTATTACACCCCTATATACTGCACACCAAATAGTACACCTATACCAGTCCTTAAAAGGACCTTTGTGGATCTAGTAGCTAGTGATTTGCAGACTGTCCCTCAGTCCCTACACTGATAAAAGACAGCTGCAGAATCGGTCAGCACTCAGCTCAGCAGTCAAGTATAATAGGCTTTCTATATTTGAAAGAAAGTACAACCCTATGTAGACCTAATAGTAATAGCTAGTGATTAAACTGACTGTCCCTGCTCCACACAGTGTACTGTCTCTACGCTGACAAAAGACAGCTGCAGAATCGGTCAGCAGTGCACTCAGCAATCAGCAGCACAGCAGTCAGCAGCAGTGCACCAGAACCCTATATACTGTACACCTATACCATTTCTTAAAAGGACTTTTGTGGACCTAATAGCTAGTGATTTGTGTCACTACAGTCTGTCCCTGCTCCACACAGCAACCTCTCCCTACACTGACAAAAGACAGAGTGTAAAATGGCCGCCAGATCAAGTCTATTTATAAGGTAGGGGGAATGTCCAATTGTCCATGTGCTTAAATGTCTCAATTGGCTGTCCTGTACCCCATGATGGATGTGTCATCATGGGTCAAAGTTCTTTCACAATGTAAGTGCATATGTCCGCCTCGCAAACAGCGTCAGAAGTCCGCTGGTTTGGCGAATCACAAACACACAAAATTTGCCGCGAGCAGACCGCCAGGCGAACCGCAAGGCCATCCCTACCCAGCGGTTGAATGCTAGCTTGGGTAAATTGCTAGCACTTCAACTGCTGCCTTTTCAGTTGGTAGACTCGGCCCCCTTCCGTAAGTTTGTGCAATGTGCAGTTCCTCAGTGGCAGGTTCCCAAACATCACTTTTTCTCACGGAAGGCAATTCCGGCTCTCTACCGGTATGTGGAAGGCAATGTCCATGCCTCGTTGGACAGGGCGGTCAGTGGTAAGGTGCATATTACCGCTGACTCATGGTCCAGCAGGCATGGACACGGACATTACCTATCTTTCAAGGCCCATTGGGTCACTCTTCTGGCAGCTGGGAAGGATGAAGGACAAGGTGCAGTAGTGTTGGAGGTTGTTCCGCCACCACGCCTCCAAAATGCTACTCTCTCCTCCACCCCCTCCTCTTCTTCTTCCTCCATGGCCTCTTCCATTGCTTTGTCCTCGGAGCTAGCGGTGCTCTGTAGACGTTCAAGGTACGCAGGCAAAAAGATGCCATTCCATGCTTGCACTGGTTTGTTTGGGGGATAGGAGCCACACTGGGGCAGATATTTTGTCAGCTCTGCAGGGGCAGGCCGAGAGGTGGTTGATGCCACACCAGCTTAAGCCAGGAATGGTGGTTTGCGACAATGGCACCAACCTCCTCTCCGCCCTCCGACAGGGACAACTGACCCATGTGCCCTGTGTGGCTCACGTCCTTAACCTGGTGGTGCAGTGGTTCTTGGGCAGGTACCCGGGCTTACAGGATGTTGTGAGGCAGGCCAGGAAAGTCTGTGTGCATTTCCGCCGATCATATAATGCCAGTGCTCGGCTGGCTGAGCTCCAAAAGGAGTTGAACCTGCCCAAGAACCGCCTTATATGTGACATGCCCATCAGGTGGAACTCAACGTTGGCCATGCTGCAGCAGCTGCACACACAGCAGAGGGCCATCAATGAGAACCTGTGCGACTACGGCACCAGGACAGGGTCAGGGGAGCTCAGTTTTTTTCAGCACGTCAGTGGGGCATGATCAGGGATGCATGCACTGTCCTGTCACCATTTGAGGAGGCCATGAGGATCGTGAGCAGTGAAAGTGCATGCATCAGTGACACTGTACCTCTTGTCCATCCATCTGTTGGAACATACGCTGTGTGGAATAATGGACAGGGCACTTGAAGCAGAACAGAGGCAGGAAGAGGAGGACTTCCTTGCCTCTCAAGGCCCCCTTTATCCAGACAGTTTTCCTGCTGTTCCACCCATCACACAGGAAGAGGACGAGGAGGAGGATTGTGTCAGCATGGAGGTGGAGCCTGGCACTCAGCATCAGCAGCAGCAGTCTTTTAGGGATGATTTACAGTCCCAAGAAACCTGTGGACTTGTACGTGGCTGGGAGGAGGTGGCTGCGGATCATGTTGTCCTTCGTGACCCAGAGGACTCTGGACTGAATAACTCAGCTAACCTACTCTGCATGGCCTCCCTGATCCTTCAAAGCCTGCAGAAGGATCCTCCTATTCTTTAGATCAAGGAGAGGGACCATTACTGGCTGGACACTCTCCTTGATCCACGGTACAAGGGTAAGGCTGCGGACCTTATCTTGCCGTCGCAGAGGAAGCAGAGGATGAGACATCTCCGGCAGGCCTTGCAGAAAAGTCTGTGCTACGTGTTCCCAGAGACTGGGAGGTTACAAACTCCTGGTCCTGGACAACGTGTTGCTGAGGCTTCGGTCAGTCACAGAAGGAGCGGTGGAGAAGGTGGCCGCCTGACAGATGCGTTAAGACGACATTTTAGTCCGCAGCCCCAAGGTATGATTGGTTCCAGCAACCATCGCCAGCGTCTGATTTACATGGTGCAGGAATACCTAGGGGCAAGGTTAGACTTGGACAACTTTCCCACCGAAAATCCTCTGGCTTTCTGGGTCTTGAGGATGGATCACTGGCCAGAGCTTGCACAGTATGCAATTGAGCTACTGGCCTGGCCTGCATCCAGCGTTTTCGGAACACACCTTCAGTGCTGCTGGAGGCTTTGTAACCGATCACAGGGTGCGCCTGTCCACCGACTCGGTTGATCGACAGACCTTCATAAAAATGAATCAGTCTTGGATCACCACCAGCTACCAAGCACCTGAAGCTGATGTAACCAAATATTTCTTTTTGAAATGTCACATCCCTTCAAGACTGCCTATGCTGATGCTGAGTGACTGTCCTGTTATGTTGACTAACGATCCTCTTCCTCCTCAATGATCCTGCTGATAGCTTGGAAGAACATTTTTGGTTCTGGGTGATGCCACCAGTGGCTAAGGCCCAATTTTTCAGGACCTGTTTAACAGGGGCATGTAATTACAATTCTTGATATAATATTTCACAGCAGGGCCCGTTCCTGCGTCCACCGAGAGTAACTGTGAGGACTTATAGTGTTGTGGCACCAGCACCACCACCACAACCACCAGAGGCCCAATTTTTCTACCACTGTTCAACAATGGCATGTAATTACAATTCTTGATATTATCGTTCACAGCAGGGCACTCCACTTTGAGGGCTTACAGTGTTGTGGCAACACCAACACCTTATGCCCAAATTTCTGCAGAACATATAGGGCGGGCCCCTACTTTCAAACATCCAACATACAAACGTCTCCTACTTGCAAACGGAAGGAGATAACAGGAAGGAGATGAAAAAATGGGTGATAACCCTTCCCTATGTTTTCCAAAAAGCTTAAAAATAGATTTTTTGACTGGAGCTACACTTTAAAAATGTACCAATTCAAAATTACAAACAGATTCTACTTAACACGACAAACCTACACAGTGCCTGTCTTGTTTGCACCGCCTGTATACTGCTGTTCTGAGTATATAGGGCCCGGGGGGCCCCATGCCTTTACTTTTTTTAATTTGGGTACAATGTTCCCCTTAATATCTGTAAAAGACCCAAAGGGGCTGGTAATGGGCAGGGGGGGGCTACCCATGGCATTTTTCTCAATGATTTTCATCCGTATTGCTGGAACCAGACATGACATTAAAACCGCAAACAGTTTTAAATGACTTTTTTCAGTTAAATGTCATTTTATGCAGGGACTGTTCTAAACACAGGAAACACGTGCCACGTCACAGGCATACTATAAACACCCCAGGCACGATATTTAAAGGAATATTTCACTCTTTTTTTTTTCACTTTAATCGTCATTAAAATCAGTGCTCCCGATAAAATGGCCGTTTTGAATTTTTTTTTTGCCATTGATCCATGTCCCCTGGGGCAGGAGCCGGGTCCCCAAACCCTTTTTACGACAATATCTTGCATATTAGCAATTAAAATAAGCACTTTTGATTTCGAACGTTCGAGTCCCATGGACCAGTGTTTTTCAAGGTGCCCCAACAGGTCATGTTTCTGGCTTTCTATTGTTTTGCACAGGTGTTTTGATCAGTTTCACTACCTTAGTTCTTACCGCAGCTGTTTCATCTGATGGAAATCCTGAAAACATGACCTGTTGGGGCGCCTTGAGGACTGGAGTTGAGAAACACTGCCATAGATTTTAATGGGGTTCTAAAGTTCGTACGAATTTTCGGTCCGTTCAAAAGTTCTGGTGCGAAACGAACCGGGGGGTGTTCGGCTCATCCCTATTCAGACGGCTTGCTGCATTCAGGTGTCCTGCCTGCTAATATAAAGGGACAGCAAAGCCAACAAACAGTGAAAAATGGGGTCCGTCACCCGGAGATAATTCCTGAAATCATCAGGATTATTCTCATGGATCTCCCACAACAACAAAGGCATATGAGAGAATTGGTTATGCTGGAGCAACCAATTCTTGGTCCATGAACTCCTCCCCGCCCTGTTCATGGACTGGGTTTGGGTCAAAGCAAGAACCCCAACACCAAGCCCCTGCACAGCATGAACTCTACGATGAGTACGTACCCGCAACATGGCTTCAAAACGGTCGGCTGGTCAGAACGATCGAACAGAATGCACTGAAAAACATCAAGGCCTGAGAAGAGCGAGCTGAAATTCAGATACGAGCGGACAAGAACGCACTGAAAAAACAGACACAAACTGACTACACGCACAGAAAACCAGATGCAAACTCACAAGCACAAACTGAAGAGCAGTAACGATCGGAAAAGCACGAGCCTGAAAAGCGCAAATCGTCTCTCACCAAGCTTCTAATAACATGAGATTAACAGAAGGAGCCCAAAGGGTGGCGTACTTGGTATTGATCTTCCCTTTTCTAGTCCAATTGCACCTGTTGTACGTAACCGCGTTCTTGACATTCAGAAATTCCAACAACTTTGAGCAACTGTGTGTACGCAAGACAAGTTTGAGCCAACATCCGGAGTGTCGGAGTGTGCGATTGTGTGTACACAGCATTATACAGCATTTATTGAAAGTTTTTTTATAATGTGGGTTTAGTGACACTTTAAGGTAAAAAATGTCTTGCCTTTAGAACCATTTAAAGTTTGTAAATTTACTTTGTGAAGATCCCCACACATTTACTTCCTTAACCACTTGCCACACAATCACGCATATATACACGTGATTGTGTTTAAGTGGTTATACCAGGACCATGGGTGCAGCTGTCAGCCATAATTCCAGTATTCAAAAATTTCAGCCGCTGATTCTCTAACTTGTAAAAGTGATCCAAGCAGCTGATTAGCTGCTGGACAACTTTTTCAGGCAGTAGGAGGGGTGTGCCACCCCCCCCCCCCCGCAGGTGCCTCTCCGGGTTTTCCTGTGTGATGGGAAAGCCTGGCACTGAACCGGTTTTTCCTCCTGCAGAGGAGAGATCGGGGGTCTTATAAACCCCAGATGTCTCCATTCCATAAAGAAATCCTGTCATGCTTTATCACAAGGCATGCTGTCATGGTGTCAAAAGGGATGTTTATATTACTTGTGACAGGAATAAAAGTGTATAAAAATAAAAATAAAAAAAAGGAACAGTAAAAGCATTTTTTTATTTAAATAACCTTGCCATTTCCCGGGCTTGTGCGCAGGAACAAAAACCGTGTTTGCACCATGCATGCGAGATATCTCTGCAAACATTTTGGTGAGAGCAATAGTTCTAGCTCTAGACCTCCTTTGTAACTCTAAACTTTTTAAGTATCGTAGTTTGTCTCCTTTTCATGAGCGTACGTAGGTGTGACATATTGGGTATCTACTCGGTGTAACATAATTTTTTATACTTTTGGGTTATATATATTGTGTTTTTGTGCAATAAAATGAAATAAAATGTTTTTCCGATTTATATGCATGCGCTACAGTGATGGCTGCTAGGTGTTTCACAGGTTTGTTTTCTGATGGTGACCACAGTGGTCTATGACTGCATAAGTTTGTTGAAAAGGCCAGTTGTAGTCTCCAGCAGGGGACAGGGTCACAATGTAGGAGTACAAAGAGTCATTAAGGCATAAAAGGAAGTTTCTGAACAATTACCTTATTGGCTGGAAAACCAGGTACTGTTTTGATGAAACCACAGATCGAAAAATATTAAATATAAGTTTAAAAATTACAATAATGTTAACATTTATATGGGACTTTAGAGACTGGGTTTGCATTGTCTTTCGGATAATCTGTGTTCATTTCAAACACCTAATTTAACCATGTCCTGTGCATGAATCTATGACTGTGGTTAACAGCAGTGGCGGAATTATCAGGGTCGCAACAGTCGCAGTTGCGACTGGGCCCTGGAATTCCATCACTGTGGGGGGGCCCCGGCGTGGTTGCTATTCACAGGGCTGTGAGTGAAGAGCGTGTCTCATGTAAACAGCAGCACAGAGACACCGGCACTCGGGAGTGAAGTTTCATTTTCCCTTGTCCTCTCGCAAAACACACAGCTGATCCTGCTCCCCCTTCGGCCCCCCCTCCCCTCCTCTCTCCTGTGTTCTCCGCGGGCATTCAGGTGTGAAGCTAACAAGCTCACATTTCCCGCGGAGAACACAGGAGAGGAGGGGAGGGGGGGCCGAAGGGGGAGCAGGATCAGCTGTGTGTTTTGCGAGAGGACAAGGGAAAATGAAACTTCACTCCCGAGTGCCGGTGTCTCTGTGCTGCTGTTTACATGAGACACGCTCTTCACTCACAGCCGTGCTGACCCCTCTCCAGTGTGTGCAGAGACTCAGGAAGATCCCGCCGCCCATCAACATCATAGAGCTGCTGATCGCTGCCTCCCCCCAGGTGCGGGGGGGTACAGAGATCTGCTGGGGGCCAAGGTGCACGGCGGAGTCCAGCAAGGTACAGAGAAACCGCTTTAAGGGGGGTGACTGTCTAGGGACCCTAAAGTAAGGGGGGCTCTCTGGGGACCCTAAATTAAGGGGGGGTATCTGGGGATCCTGATGTCCAGTACCACCGCCACCCCTCTTCCAGTACCACCACCACCACCGTGCTACCCACCTTCAGTACCACCCCCACCCCTCCTCCAGTACCACCACCACCACCGTGCTACCCACCTTCAGTACCACCGCCACCCCTCCTCCAATACCACCACCACTGTGCCACCCACCTTCAGTACCACCGCCACCCACCTCCAGGACCACCGCCACCCCCTCTCCAGTACCACCACCATGCCACCCCCTCTCCAGTACCACCACCATGCCATCCACCTCCAGTACCCCCGCCACCCCTCTCCAGGACCACCATGCCTCTCCAGTACCACCACCCACCCTCTAGTACCACCACCGCCACCCACCTCCAGTACCACCGCCACCCCTCTCCAGGACCACCATGCCTCTCCAGTACCACCACTCACCCTCTAGTACCACCACCGCCACCCACCTCCAGTACCACCGCCACCCCTCTCCAGGACCACCATGCCGCTCCAGTACCATCGCCACCCACCTCCAGTACCACCGCCACCCACCTCCAGTACTACCATCCCCCTCCAGTACCACCGCCACCCCTCTCCAGGACCGCCACCCCTCTCCAGTACCACCACCCCCCCTTCAGTACCACCACTGCCACCAACCTCCAGTACCACCACCACCCACCTTCAGTACCACCACCACCCCTCTCCAGGACCACCATCCCCCTCCAGGACCACCATCCCCCTCCAGTACCACCACCGCCACCAACCTCCAGTACCACCGCCACCCCTCTCCAGGACCACCATCCCCCTCCAGTACCACCACCACCCCTCTCCGGGACCACTATCCCCCTCCAGTACCACCAACGCCACCCACCTCCAGTACCACCACCCCTCTCCAGGACCACCATCCCCCTCCAGGACCACCACCCCCTCCAGTACCACCACCAGCCCCCCTCCAGTACCACCATCCCCCTCCAGTACCACCACCGCCACCCACCTCCAGTACCACCACCCCTCTCCAGGACCACCACCCCTCTCCAGGACCACCACTGCACTGGTGACACAGGTTCCACTGGGGACACAGGTTGCACAGAAATGTTTTACTTTGTTGTACAGTGGAAAAAAATATAGTATCAAAATCATGCTTTTCGGGGGGGGGGGGCCCTTCCTAATTTCTTGCACCGGGGCCCTGAGGTTTCTAGTTACGCCTCTGGTTAACAGGGATAGTTAATATGCCACTCTTTAATCATTTAAAACTCTATACTTTATAAAAGTACGTCAGTGGCACTATAGTAATTAGGTCACTGAGAACCTGTTGAAAGGAAAGTAGCTGTTGAATGGCACTTTCCTGTGTCTAGAGAAGCCTTTCTCAACCTTTTTACCTCAAAGGAACCTACGAAAAAAGTTTTCAGGTCTCAGGAAACCCCTGTTACAAACTATTATACCTACAGCTTCTGACAGATTAGTTTGAACAATAAATATAAAATCTAAAATAAAATAATTATATATATAAAGTGCTGCATAAATTGACGGCGCTGTATGAGTACCTGTAATAAATAAAATAAATCAACTCTGTGGCATACCTAACATATCTGATTCCCAGGGCAGATCATTTTAAACACCCTCCCTGCTTTATACAAAAACATTATTTTCAGTAATATTCTTAAAAATAATAATAATAATAAGAGTAACAGAAAAGAAACACAGGCAGTAAAAATGTTGATGTCACCTAAAATTCACATTATTATTATTATTATTATTATTATTATTATTAATGTAGCAGTGACTCTTTGCAATGGTGGTTAGTGGAAAACTGCCCACTTAAGCAGGCCATCAATTATGCAATGTTCCTTGGTGGTGGTAGGAAAGAAAATTGCTTGATTCCCCTATCAACACAGTCAGTGTTGATGGGGGAATCCCTGTGGCAGCGCTATTGTGTTCTGCCAGCAGAGAACCTTCCCTGCCAGCAGAATACAATCATTGGTGTTGGCAGCTATAGCCGGTGGCACTAATCACTTGATAAAAACCTGGCAGGCTGGTTGTGCACAATTCAATTGAAAGATCTACAACCATGGCTCCCATACGTGGATGGAAATTCGGCCAGATCCATATGCGGGCAACTGATGGTCAGTGTAGGTGAGAGATCATTTGCTATTGCTCAAAGAAGCCATAGCAACCTCAGAAGGAACACTAGGGTTTCAGGGAACCCTAGCTGAGAAAGACTGTTCTAGAGTGTGAACATTGTATGTCCTCTATATAGCAAAAGCTATTTTTGTTAGAATATTTTTTTTCAAAATGATGGTATTAAAAAAGAAGTACAGCTAAAGCTTTTTTGGGCATACTTCTCTTGTACTTTCAACTTACAGCGGGCCATAGCCTGCTATCAAATTATGTCACAGAGCCACTCCAGGTGACCATATTGTTGGGATCCACCCAGCTGCCTGAGTGATGTTTTTTTTTCAGTCTCTAAACACTCCTGCCTGTAAAAATGCCTATGTGCGCAAGGACACATAGGGGTTGATTTACTAAAACTGAAGAGTGCAAAATCTGGTGCAGCTGTACATGGTAGCCAACAAGCTTCTAACTTCTGCTTGTTCAATTAAGCTTTGACAATAAAACCTGGAAGCTGATTGGTTTCTCTGCAGAGCTGCACCAGATTTTGAACTCTCCAGCTTTAGTAAATCAACCCCATAGGCTAAAGCCCCATACACACTATCAGATTCTCTGCTGATTTTTGTCTTCCGATTTACCAAAACCATGCAGTACAAGGGCCTGCATTCAAATTGAAACTCCTAAGGTTTGACCTTATATGGTTTTGGTAAATCGGAAGGAAAAAATCTGCAGAAAATCTGATAGTGTGTATGGGGCTTAACAGGAAACGGGCATTTAGAGGCAGAAAAAAAGATGTCAAAAGCCTGTAAAACAGGTGTTTTGTTTAGCTGCAGTGTGCATGAGGCCTTTACTCCAACACTAGTGGCACTACATGTATATATTGTGTCATTTATTTTATGTCTGAAGATTAGACAGGCTCAAGTGTTTCTTCACTTTGGCCACAACATTACATCATTTGACCCACTTTAAAGGTGTAAAAAACATGACATTTAATAAGGTGTTAGGAATAGCTGAGACTGCTTCTCAGCAAAATTAAAGAAATCCCCTGCTTTCTAAAAATAAAACTGCAACCCCCAAATAGAAAGCGACATGTAAAGATTTTCTGTTAATTTGCTCAGTATCTTTTTATATAACAGGAAATATTATTCACTTTGCATTTTTTTTATTTCTTTACATAATATTTTATTACTGTACTTTAAGTACAGTAAACATGTGCCAGACGCCAATAGAATGTATTGTTTATTTCCACTGGGTGCAAATTTGAGCTATCATTGAAATGCATTCCAAAAAGTCATTTTTGTGAGCTTTTACATTTTCACATAATGGTCATACCACATTTTCAACATTTCATTTGCTGTAAGGGTATTGTATGTATAAACACCCCTTTGTATTTATATTTATATATATATATATACAGCTATAAAATGCAGGCACAAGAGATATTGTACATACCACAGCAAAATATAGACATTCCCCTAAAGTTACTAATTCCACCTCATATGGTCAATTAAAATTCCTTGGCATCAAACACAGGTCTAAAACCAGCAAAGTGCAACAAAAACACACACAAAAATCTTACACCAGTAAGGCTCGGTTCACACAGGGGCGACTCAGATCCGACTTCAGGTCGCCCCTAGTCGCCTCAGGTCGGACAACATTTAAAAATCAATGTAAGTGAATGAGAGCCGTCTTAATGCATGCTACTGAAGTCGCTCCGACTTCAAAAGAAGTTCCTGTACTACTTCAATCCGACTTGTAGGCGACTTGTACCCATTGATTTCAATGGAGGTCGCCTCTAAGTCGGATCTCTATCTATATGGAGGCGACTTTGACAGAATTATTAGCTCTGAAGGGGGAACTCCACGCCAAATTTATGAAAAAAAATTGGCGTGGGTTCCCCCTCCGAGAGCATACCAGGCCCTTAGGTCTGGTATGGATTCCAAGGGGAACCACCTACGACGAAAAAACAGCGTGGGGGTCCCCCCCAGATCCACACCAGACCCTTATCTGAGCACGCTATACGGCCGGCCAGGAAAGGGGGTGGGGACGAGCGAGCGGCCCCCCTCCTGAGCCGTACCAGGCCACGTGCCCTCAACACGGGAGGTGCCTTGGGGGAGAGGGGGGCGTGTGGCCCCCCCACCCCAAAGCACCTTGTCCCCATGTTGATGAGGACAAGGGCCTCTTCCCGACAACCTTGGCCGTTGGTTGTCGGGGTCTGCGGGCGGGGGGGCTTATCGGAATCCGGGAGCCCCTTTAATAAGGGGGCCCCCGGATACCGGCCCCCCACCCTATGTGAATGAGTATGGGGTACAAAGTACCCCTACCCATTCACCTGTGAAAAAAAGTAAAAAAAAAAAAAAAACACAACACAGGGTTAAAATAGTTTATTGCACAGCTCCGGGGGGTCTTCCGTCTTCGGGGGTCTTCTCGCCGGACTCCTCCACTATCTTCTGCTAGCTCTTTTACTAGCGGAGGAGCCCGGCTTTCTTCCTCGCCGCCACCCTCTTCTTCCAACTTCGGGGGTCTTGTCCCCCTCTTTGGTTCTTCTGCCAGGCCACCGCTTCTTCTTATAGCTCTTTTACAGGCGGTGACCCGGTCTTCTGTCGTCGCCGCCGCCTTCCGTTCTTCTTCTTCTCCTGGAGTTGACTCGACGTTCTCTTCGGGCCGCAATGCCAGGGACGCGGTGCGCGGCGACTTATATAGGGACAAGGGGCGGGGTCATCGGTTGATGTCACATGGGTTGATGTCACATGGTGACCCCGCCCCCTTACGATGTCACAGTCCCAGAGGATGCTGGGACTGTCACCATGTGACATCAACCCATGTGACATCAACCGATGACCCCGCCCCTTGCCCTATATAAAAGTCGCCGCGCAGCGCGTCCCTGGCATTGCGGCCGGAGAGAGCGTCGAGTGAACATCTCCAGAAGAAGAAGGAGAACAAGAAGAAGAAGAAGAAGAAGAACGGAAGGCGGCGGCGACGACAGAAGACCGGGCCACCGCCTGTAAAAGAGCTGTAAGAAGAAGCGGTGGCCCGGCAGAAGAAGAACCGAAGAGGGGGACAAGACCCCCGAAGTCGGAAGAAGAGGGCGGCGGCGAGGAAGAAAGCCGGGCTACTCCGCTAGTAAAAGATAGCGGAGGAGTCCAACGAGAAGACCCCCCAAAGACGGAAGACCCCCGGAGCTGTGCAATAAACTATTTTAACCCTGTGTTGTGTTTTCTTTTACTTTTTTTCACAGGTGAATGGGTAGGGGTACATTGTACCCCATACTCATTCACATAGGGTGGGGGGGCCGGTATCCGGAGGCCCCCTTATTAAAGGGGGCTCCCGGATTCCGATAAGCCCCCCGCCCGCAGACCCCGACAACCAAGTGCCAGGGTTGTCGGGAAGAGGCCCTTGTCCTCATCAACATGTGGACAAGGTGCTTTGGGGTGGGGGGGCCGTGCACCCCCCTTCCCCAAGGCACCCCCCATGTTGAGGGCACGCGGCCTGGAAAGGCTCAGGAGGGGGGGCACCCGCTCGTCCCCACCCCCTTTCCTGGCGTTTTTTCGGCGTAGGGGGTTCCCCTTGGAATCCATACCAGACCTAAGGGCCTGGTATGCTCTGGGAGGGGGAACCCACGGCAAATTTTTTTCATAAATTTGGCGTGGAGTTCCCCCTTCAGAGCTCATTCTCTGATTGGCCATGGCAAAAGTCGCCTGGCCTGGGGCGACTTAAAGTTGTGTTGTAAGTCGCCCCAGGTCGTGTCTAAGTCGTGTTCAAGTCGTCTCCAAGTTGCCTCACAAAGTCGTCCTGAAGTCGTGTCGCCCCTGTGTGAACCGAGCCTAAAAGAATAATATTAAAAATAATAAGAACAATTATACATCCTGTACAATAGTAAAAACATTGTACCACAAACTGTGCAGCAAAAAAAAATATAACACAATACAGTTAGTTGGATATGTGCCATTTAAAACAAACGTGTTTTGCACTTTCAATGTCAGGAGCTGAAACACATATCTAGTATTTCCAGGTTTGAAGCAGCATGTGACATTCCCCATGTGATAGCAGCATTGAGGCAGTCAGTACTGTGCAAATGAGCACTGTCACACAGAAAGCACATAGGCTCGTGTTTATTACGACTCTGGTTACTTTAAGCTTAAAAGAGGAATATGGCCAAAGCTTTTTTGGTCATACTTCTCTTCTGGGTCACAGGATTGCACTTACCTTTACTATCCTGTGACCCAGAGTCAGTTTATAGCAGCCTATTGCCCACTGTCAGCTGACATGGCAGAGCAACTCTAGGCTCTGGAAGGATCCTAATAATATTATCGGGATCCACCCAGCCATCTGATTGACAGATGGCTCTGGCTCTCAGTGTGTGGATGAGAGCCAAAGACAGCTATGTCTGCCATCTCTCTAGCCCGGCGTTCCAATGAGCACTGGAGGAGCAGAGGGGAGAGCAGTATCTAACAATCACTGTTCTCAACTCTGAGAATACTGAGAGCTGAGTGATCAGTGGTCATGTGATTTGTCAGTTCTTTGTCTTAGAGCTGATGTGGGACAGCTGCAGCATCACACCAATGCTGCAGCATACAGTTAATAATGAAGGTCTGTTTTTTTATATACCCCATACATCTTCTGTAAACAATGTTTTCTTTTACTTCCAACAGCTGAACAGATCAGAGGGAAACCAAAAAAAATATGCTGCAGGGAGGGCTTAAAGTAATTCTGAAGCTTTGCACTACATAGGAATGCACCATTAACTTTAAATTGCATGCTGATATAAGCCTTGTGGAGCAGTGGTCACTAGGTAATAAAGGAAAGGTATAAAGGTTGGTTTTGTGGATAAGAACAGAAAAATATCTATTTACACCATTATCCCCTTAAATCAAAGACTGGTAGCAAAAGGGAAGGGTAAGAGGGATGGCATTTTTTTTAGGTACAAGCTACATATTACACAAAACCAGAGAAAATTCCCAGCTCAACTCACCAACCAGTCTGCTTACCAACCAAATTAACCTGTCCTGCGGTATGCATTTCCAAACAGGGGTTTAGTTAGAACACATTTGCAAAGCCCCTTCACAGTACCTTACTTGCAGTCCTAACCCTCCTAAATTTCTGAGAGTCTCCACAGTGGGAGCACATGCATTCTAATGGATAGATAAGGGACAGGTGGGCCTGAAGGCAGCCCAGTCATTCTTAAAAGGCACAGAGGCACATTGCACAACCAGCACATATCACAATGGCAGCAAGGGTGCCCAGTGTGTCCCCTCACCAAATTTACACCAGTAACAAACAGATGGACCCTGCCCCCAACTATAACTGGCCTTCACAGCAAGAAGCACATGGAAGGGCAACGCATGAAAGACAAAACCAAAGAAAATTCCCAGCTCAAATCACCAACCAGTCTGCTTACCGACCAAATTAACCTGTCCAATGGTATGCGTTAAAAACATGGTTTAGTTAGAACACATTATAGGTGGGGGCAGGGCCTATCTGTTTGTTACTTATTACACAAAGCACTATTAAAAAAAACTGTATACATTTTATTCAGAAAATATGATTGAAAACATTAATAAACTTGTTCAACCATACCGTATATTGGTATTAAACAGGCAAGGAGAGTCTCCCATCACACTTGTAGTTCTACATGTTTCGCCATTCTAGCTTCTTCAGGAATTGCGTAAGAAACAATGGAAAAACAGCACAAAGAATAAAACAAAAAATCAACATATCCAAAAATATGTAAATTATGCTCTAGATACTGTTAAGCAAGGTTACACCCACCAGTCAAGCTCAGGTTTTTTATAAAAAAATCCTTGCCTTTAAATGTGATGGGAAGAAACAAGGTGTATGATTTGGGAAAATATTAAACAGAGTTTGCTCAGTAGCACCACACAGACTCACCGCCAAAGATATAGTTTAATCATTCTGCGATCACCAAACCTAATAATGTGGTCAATATTGTATAAAAAAGTGAAATTTTTTAAAAAAAGTGAAAAAATATGTGCATATGTATGCTGCTATCTCCAAGAATTAAATATATATACTGTATATAGATAGAAAAAAGAAGATTGCACAAACCTAAAAACATATTATTAACCACTTTCCACCCAGTCACTGCACATAAACGACTGGGTGGGCACTCTCTCCTTCTGAGTGGACCTTCAGGAACATCCCTCAGAGGGAGGTGAATAGTGCCTGCATGGCAGCGTGATCCCGATGCATCTCTGATCGGCAGGAGGGCTCTGTGATTGGCCCTCCTGATCACATGACAGCCGTCATGTGATGTAAACAGATTACAGTTGCTAGGCGATCGGCTCTCCTCTACTCACACAGAAATTGTCGATGAGGAGAAGAGAGTGGAATGTGCAGCCGGCTGGTGATCGGCGAGTATGAGCTGTTTTTTACAGCTTTTTATAAACTGATCACCAGTGTAAAACACACATGTAAAACATGTACACAATGTAAAACACACATGTCCCCAAAACACATGTCCCCAAACACATGCATGTTCCCACATAGTAAAAACAACTGTCACCCACAGATTTAACAGTAAAATCACATGTCCCAATGATTATCTGCACACATATGTCCGTGATCACCTGCGCACATCTGTCCGTGATCACACAAACCAATTATTATACACTTAACAAATACCACCAAATGAAAGCTCTATTTGTGCCAACAAAATGATAAAAATTTAGATTGGGTACAGAGTAGCATGACCACGCAACTGTCATTAAAAGTGTGACAGCGATGAAAGCTGAAAATTGGTCTGGGAAGGAAGGGGGTGAAAGTCCACAGTATTGATGTGGTTAAATAATCATGCAAAAACACATAACATGTAAGTGAATCAGTCGATGTGAATCAATTGTTAATTTGTTAAAAAGTCCCAAAAAAACACAAAAAACACCAAAAATAGTTTTAAAAAAATTTGATAAATGGAAGAAACTTCTGATTATTTTATTATAAAAGTCCCATGAAGGCAACTTCTGGTGCAGCACCTAGAAATCTGCAATGGCAACTGGTCAGTACTTTATATCCAATTGGAGAAGTAAGCTAAAAAGCCAGATGGCCTCTTACAGGCCACAATGGACCCCAAGTTATAGGGATTAAGCTCGCCTGATATACACAGTAATCAGTTGTTATGTTCCATATGGTCTGCTCCAAACACTAGCCGCTCTCCTTTGTCAGGGTCAGCAAGACATTTTAGTAAATTTCCAATGCTCATCCAGTAGGTATAAAAGATTTAGAAGAAAAGGAACTTCATGATGCAGTAAATAATAACAGTTTATTCCATAAAATTATTTCTTAAGCACAATGAAGAAATACAATACAAAGACACTGCCACAGGTTTTCAGACTGCCAGCTGGTGCATGGTGATGTCACAAGGTTCTCTCTAACCGACGCGTTTCCCTGTAACAAGCATCGACTGGCAACAGAGATCATTCTGGGACGTCACTCATATTTTATACTAGGCAGGGGAGACACCGGAGGTACAAAGCTCATCTGTTCCTCCAAGGTGTCACACATAAAACACAGTTTTTTTTGCTGCAAATATTGTTGAAAAACAGATATTATAAAAAAATATATATTAAACAAAGTTCAACATGAGCCGCCACATTAGACATATCACGGTCAACTTTAATACTGAAAAAATTATTTTGATACTTTTCCCCAAAATTCGGTGTAAACATAATTACCATAAAAATAACATAGATATCATCCAGATCTGATACCAAAAAGACTAATAAGACATATTTTGGATCAGTCCGATATACTGTTCATCAGAATACTATCCAATAATTAACTAAGTTCATCGGATAAGCAGTAGAATCACAGAGTGATATTAGTGATACACAGAACTGTCTACCCACCATGCATATAATAAACCTTCACAGATTATTAAAGTAAAAGAAAAAAAAAAGCAATATTTAAGTTCACACTAAAATAGAAGTAAACAGGGTCACTTATCCAGCACTTTAGATGTAAAATATAGCATGTAAAACTAAGCAGCTGCTATAATCATACATAGCATTTAAAAGAAAGCAACATGAAAATTGAATTACCTAAAATTAAATTAAAATGAAAAAAAAAAAAAAAAATTAAAATAACTGTGACTAAAATAACACTTTAAAAATTGTAAAAAGTGTGAAAATCCAGTGATTTCACATATGAATGTGACAGTTCATATTAGCTGAAGGGATGTTCCACCATCACCACACCTTGTGATTCCACTCCCTATAGGAATTGCACTCACCGGATTTCTAATAATCAGTCACCTTAGTAAATGTATTCGGCTTTATTGTCAGCAACTGAAGGACATCAGCATGGGAATTCAGTGTCAATTCACCCGACAAATGGATGACATCCTGATCCTGAACAACTCTAAACTGGACAAGCCAGAAATCCCCATATACAACTCGAACATCTGAAAGGAAAGGAATCCTCATAGTGTGAAACTGCAAACTTTTATTCTCCCAAAGCACCCGACCCGTAAGCTATTGCACTTGCAGACATAGTATTTAAAAAGACATTTAAGTACCGTAATTAATGCACTGTGTAATGATATCAATTCCGATAACCTAACCACCTCAAAGGAGAGTGAATCATTCGTGGTGGTTCCCAGGAGAGACTCGGAGCCGATTGCCAATGCAACAAGCCGTGTGGTCTTCTCTAGACGCGTTTCAACATTCTGTCTTTGTCAATAGGCAATGTCACTGGGAATTCTGTGTAGCCTTACAATTTCTTTTACAAAAACCCTGGCTGTTTCTGCTGCAGATGGGGTCCCTTTCATAGGAATAAAATATGCCATCTTAGAAAGACGATCAACCACCACAAAGATGGATGAAAACCCCTCAGAAGAGGGAAGCTCAACAGGAGGAGCAGGAACTGACATATTTTCTACAATCTTTTGCCAGGGTTGCCCACCAGAAATGTCTTCAGACTAAATCCATGGTCTTGCATCCCCCAAAGTGACCTGCCAAGGGATATTCATGACAGACCTGCAAGATAGTAGTGCACAAGTTCTGAGGTACAAAGATCTTATTTTCATGCAAGTAGAGTCCATCTTTTTCCACGAGATTCATACCCTGAGGCAGGGAAGCTCTCAGAGATGCCTGACAGACCTGTGATATCAGATCCCATTGAATTAACAGAAAATTTCCAGCTTGCAGAATAGTATCTGGTTGAGATAAAGCTTCTGATTCAGTGAACATACAAGATAAGGCACTGGGTTTTACGTTTAGATCCTGGTCAGTAAGTAATGTGTAAATTAACTTATGAAAAGAAAAGAGCCCATCTTGCGTGTCTAGGTCTGAGACATTTAGCAGTAAGATATTCTACGTTTTTGTGATTTGTGAAGATCAATATTGGATGCGCTGCTCCTTCCAAGAGGTAACACCATTCTTCCAAAGCTGATTTTATTGCCAATAGTTCTCGATCCCCCACATCATAATTCTTCTCTGATGGGCACAGTTATTTTTTTTTTAGAAGAATGCCACAGGATGCATTAGAGGCTTAGGTCCTTGACGCTGGGACAAAATAGCCGCTACAGCATTTTACGATGTGTCTACCTCTAGAACATATGGTAGAGCAGAGCCGGGATGTTTCAGGACTGGAGTAGAGGTGAGCAATCCCTTTAGGTTTTCAAATGCGGCCTGAGCTGCTTCAGTACATTGAAAGCGACCTCGTTTCTTTGTGAGTTGGGTAAAGGTTGTTATGATGACGGAGAAATCCTTAATACATTTCCTGTAAAAATTAGCAAAACTGACAAAATGTTGTACTCCTTTTTTATTGGTTGGGGGTGGCCAAGACAGTTAATTTGGTGGTTATGGGCTTGTAACCATGGCATACCCAGGATGATTGGGAACAATGGTGAGGAAATGACATCTAGACATAGCAGTTCTTGGTGGTTTGGCAAAATGTTGGCAGGCAAGAGCTGAGTCGCATGGGCGATGGTTCCTAATTTAATACCCAATCCATCGGCTAGCTGTATAGAAAGTCTCTGTTTGGGTTGCAGCGGGATGTTATGTTGCTAGGCAAAGGCATGGTTGATGAAGCAACTACTGGTATCGGAATCAATTATAGCCTGAGCCCGGAGTGCTCCTTCTGAAAGCTGTAGTGAGACAGGAACAGCAATGTGAGCAGATCTTGTCACAGTCAGGAGACAGGAATCATAAGGAGAAGAATAAGATTTACGGGCTTTGTTAGGGTAAGTGCTGGCGTAGTGACCGGCTCCTCCGCAGTACAGATAGAGGTTAGGAACTTCAGTAGTGGCAGGAGATAGGGAAGGAGTAGGAGCAGGTGGATTAGCAGATACCTTTGGTAACATCCACATGGGATGAAACTGGCCTGTCCTCTCAGATCTTCGCTCTCTCAGACGACAACCTAAATAGATAATTGAATAAGAGTTTGCAAGCAGCTGGGTACCCCAACTTGAGCCTTTTCATCTTTTAGTGTGTCTGAAAGTCCCAGGCGGAACTGGTAACGAAGTGTGGCATCGTTCCATTGTGTATCAGAACTCCACTGCTTAAAGTCTGTTACATAATCCTCTACTAGTCTTCGACCCTGCTGGAGAGCGTGTAAGCGGGATTCAGCTGTTGCTGTGCATTGTGGATCATCATACAGTTTAGCCATTTCATCAAGAAAGGAGTCCATGGTATTCAGAAGGGGGCTGGCTTGTTTCAACAAGCGGTGGGCCCAGGTTTGAGGCCCCCCTGGAGTAGTGACATTATGAACTCCACTTTAGTGCTTTCCAATGAGAAGGTGCGTGGTTGCAGCAGGAAATATAACTGGCAGGCATTTCTGAAGGCACAGAACTTGCTGTGATCCCCTGAAAACCTCTCGGGTGTAGGGACTCGGGGCTCTGGAGGTAAAACCACTACTGTGGGTGCTTGCACTGTGGCTGCCTGAGCAGGGGTCATGGATGATGTGACTGTCCGGTGCGTTGAGGTGGACGGAGAGAGTGACTCCAGTCTTTGCTCCAGTTGACAGTAGCCATCTTGCAGGCCTTGGACTGCTTGAATAAGGGCAGCAATCTGCTGGCACAGCGCTTCCAAGGGTGAGACCCCCCCCCTCTCGGGCTCCATATGGCTGGATTGTACTGTCACATACCTTACTGTGGAGCCTGAGATGATGAGGGTGGCCTCTGCCACAATTCCTGTCCAAGCAACCCTGGTAGTGGAGACAGGGACTGCTAGGGCAGTGGAAGGGTGCAGGTGCCTGGCAGCTGCGGGAGTGAGCTGTAACTCGAAGACACAGGAGTCCTTCCAGTGGTGGCATGGAGTCTGGTCGTAAGTCTTGTTGAGCGGGAGCCAGGCAGATAGATGCAGAATCAGGATCAGTTGCAGGGTTGGGAACAGGCAGAACTCGGTAAGGTGCTGGCAGTGGGGTATAGAAATCAGGAGGCGGAGCCATAGTCATAAGTCCAAGCCATGATCAGTAATATAAACAAGAGGCAGATAAAGCAGGCAGGGATAATCCAAGAGAGTTGTCAGACGTAGCTGGGTCAGGAACAAGGTCAGCAGATAAGGATAAGAGTCAGGAGTACAGGAACCAAAACTGAAAAAAATCCAGTACTGAAGCCAGGCAGACTCTCAGTTTAAATAGGCTGCTGTGTGCCAGAATCTATGGATGCGTGCGCACGCTAGCGTGTACGCGTATGTGCTCGCACGGATGTGCCATTGCTCATGCCTATTCCAGTCCTTGCTCATCTTGGTCTGTGACTCGGCACATGCGCATTAGTAACTTCTGAATGGGGATTCGCAGCTGCTGAATAGGAAAGAGCCCTTACTGCACAGGAATGAGCACTTGCTGCACGAGTTCTCTGACAGACATTTTCGTGAATGTCACAAGAGGGATCCCTCTGAACTAAAAGTTATAGCTATAGAACAATATTCCCCCCACTGGAGAGGTAGCAATATGAAAAGACAGATTTCCAGAAGGGAAACCCGATGGATTTTTGACCTTTGCTCTTACAATCCTATGGGGCTCAACATAGAATGGGACATTAATTGTTATATTAACCTCCTTGGCGGTATGATTCAGTCTGGAATTAGGTGCTGAAATCGGTACAATTATTTTGCACGGAAATCTGGCTTTTATTTTGTAGTCCTGTAATTCTTAGGAATAAACGCTCTTAAATCTGTTCAAACCAGAGTCTAGCAGACATCCCGGGTATGATAAAGTTTATAATATAATAAAGAATAATAAAAATTATTCAATAATGTAATAAAATCCTAAAACACTGAAAAATTGACACTTTTTGGTTGCTATGGACAATCTCCAAATTCCAGGCAGTAAAAAACAGTATTTATAATATAAAAGTGCATGCAGGGCACTGCACAGACCACTAGGGACAAAGGGGGTGTGTAATTTTTAATACAGCACTGTAATCTTACAGATTACAGTGCTGTGTGTGTTTAGTGTGTTTTTATTTTTTTGAATTTGCCGCTGTTCTCCGCTCCCGTGCGCCGTAACGCCGTGTCATCCCCTGCATCGAGCGAAGCCATCCCGAGTCTGGCTCGGGGTTACCGCTCCTGTCAGTATATTCCTACCCCGAGCCAGACTCTGGATTACCGCTAGGGGGGTTAACAACAATTGAGTGCACCATCTGTTTTTTATGGCATATGTTGTATTAATCCCTTCTTTAGGGGCTGCCGGATGGGATAGAATGTCATTATTAACTGATTTTTATGTGGGTATTAACCAATAATGAATTTGAATTTAAATATTGTTTTTTTTTTTTTTTTTAACTTTAATAATCTGTGGAGGTTTATTATATACATGGTGGTTAGACCGTTCCGTGTATCACTAATATCACTCTGTGATATTACTGCTTATCAGATGAAATTAGTTAATTATTGGATCGTATTCGGTATAACTGACTGATCAAAAAAATGTCTTATTAGTAATTTTGGCATCAGATCTGGGTGATATATAATTTTGTGGCAATTATGTTTACACAGAATTTTGGGGAAAAGTATCAACATAATTTTTTCAGTTTTAAAGTTGACCGTGATATGTCTAATGTGGCGGTTCATGTTGAACTTTGTTTAATATATTGTTGTTTTTTTAAAATATCTGTTTTTAAACAATATTTGCTGCAAAAAAACTGTGTTGTATGTGTGTCACCTGGGAGGAACAGATGAGCTTTGTACCTCCAGTGTCTCTTCTGCCTAGTAGCAATTACATGTGGTGAGAATGACATCCCAGAGTTATCTCCATTAGGGATGGCCGAACTGTTCGTCCGGTTCGTCAGTCGTTTTGCGGCAAATTTTGCGTGTTCGCGATTCGCCCGATTGGCGGACTATTGTCGCTGTTCGCCGGGGGAAATATGTGTTTACAGTGTGAAAGAACTTTGAGCCATGATGACACATCCATCATGGGGTACAGGACTAGGGATGGCCGAACGGGTTCGCACGGCGGTCGTTTCGTGGCGAATTTCGGCTGTTCGCCGTCCGCCCGATTGGCGGACTATTGCCGTCGTTCGCCCGGTTGACTTCCGTGTTTACTGTGTAAAAGAACTATGACCTATGATGACACATCCATCATGGGGTACAGGACAGCCAATTGAGACATTACAGAACATGGACACTTGGACATTCCCCCTAACTTATAAATAGACCCGATCCGGCGGCCATTTTACATTCTTTCTTCTGTCACTATAGGGAGAGGTTGCTGTGTGGAGCAGGGAGAGACTTCAGTGACCCAAATCGCTAGCTATTAGGTCCACAAAAGTTCTTTTAAGGACTGGTATCATGGTATAGGCGTTAGGTGTAGTTCAGGATATAGGTTTGAGGCAGTGCTGTGCTAGTGATTGTTGCAGCAGCCTGTCTTTTGTCAGTGTAGAGAGAGGGACAGGACGCTGTGTGCTGCAGGGACAGTCAGTTTAATCATTAGCTGTTACTATTAGGTCCACAAAAGTGCTATTCAAGTTATTGTTCCAGCAGCCTGTGTTTTGTCAGTTTAAATAGGGACAGGCAGGAAGCTGTGTGTGAGGCAGTGAGGGACAGTCAGTTTAATCAGTAGCTGTTACTATTAGGTCCACAAAGGTTCTTTTCAGGACTGGTATGGTAATAGGCTTGTACACGTATAATATTCTTTCTTCCAAATATAGAAATAATATTATACTTGACTGCTGCCCTTCTGCTGCAGCAGTCCTTTATCAGTATAGGGACTGAGGTACAGTCTGCTAATCATTCACAACCTACTTGTTCCACAAAGGTCCTTATAAGGACTGGTAAGGTCTAGGGTACTACAGTACATAGGGTTGAGTGAGGTACAGTCTGCTATTCCTTAAGGACTGGTATAGGTCCACAATACATAGGGTTGAGGTGCACTACTGCTGACTGCTGCCCTTCTGCTGCAGTAGTCCTTTATCAGTATAGGGACTGAGGTACAGTCTGCTAATCATTCACAACCTACTTGTTCCACAAAGGTCCTTATAAGGACTGGTAAGGTCTAGGGTACTACAGTACATAGGGTTGAGTGAGGTACAGTCTGCTATTCCTTAAGGACTGGTATAGGTCCACAATACATAGGGTTGAGGTGCACTACTGCTGACTGCTGCCCTACTGCTGCAGTAGTCCTTTATCAGTATAGGGACTGAGGTACAGTCTGCTAATCATTCACAACCTACTAGTTCCACAAAGGTCCTTATAAGGACTGGTAAGGCCTAGGGTACTACAGTATATAGGGTTGAGTGAGGTACAGTCTGCTAATCCTTAAGGACTGGTATATCTTGGTGCTGGTGTCAGTGCTTTATGTCATGGTGCTGGTGATCATCTCCTGCACCCTCTTCTTTGCCTACCCTGACCTTCCCTCACCTCCATTGTCTCAAGAGTCCTGAATTGTCAGAATTTCACATATAATAAAAGAATGCTTGTAGTTGTCGATCCCAGATTCACCTCATACATGTGTTATGTCATTGGCCATGTGGTGGGACTATGTGTGCACAGCTAGTAATTATTTTGTGGCTGCAAATATGACCTGTAGGTTTGTAAAGTTCACCATCCCTGTGCTGTGCTGACTTCCTCCTGGGGCTGCTTATTATGAGGGGCTCCCACCATCCCTGTGCTTTGCTGACTTCCTCCTGGGGCTGCTTATTATGAGGGGCTCCCACCATCCCTGTGCTGTGCTGACTTCCTCCTGGGGTTGTACCTCTGCTGTGCATATTATGAGGGGCTCCCACCATCCCTGTGCTATGCTCATTATGAGGCGCTCCCACCATCCATGTGCTGTGCTGACTTCCTCCTGTGGCTGTACCTCTGCTGTGCATATTATGAGGGGTTCCCACCATCCCTGTGCTATGCTCATTATGAGGGGCTCCCACCATCCCTGTGCTATGCTGACTTCCTCCTGGGGCTGCTTACGGTACAGGTGTCATTGCTGTATGTCACGCTGCTGATGTCAGTGCTGTATATCACGGTGCTGGTGTCAGTGCTGTATATCACGGTGTTGGTGTAAGTGCTTTATGTCACGCTGCTGATGTCAGTGCTCTCTATGACGGTGCTGGTGTCAGACCACTCTATCACGGTGCAGGTGTCAATGCTGTATGTCACGCTGCTGATGTCAGTGCTCTCTAGCACGGTGCTGGTGTCAGTGCTGTATATCATGGTGCTGGTGTCAGTGCTGTATATCACGGTGCTGGTGTCAGTGCTGTATATCACGGTGCTGGTGTCAGTGCTTTATGTCACGCTGCTGATGTCAGTGCTCTCTATCACGGTGCTGGTGTCAATGCTGTATATCACGGTACAGGTGTCATTGCTTTATGTCACGCTGCTGATGTCAGTGCTCTCTATCACGGTGCTGGTGTCAATGCTGTATATCACGGTGCAGGTGTCAATGCTGTATGTCACGCTGCTGATGTCAGTGCTCTCTAGCACGGTGCTGGTGTCAGTGCTGTATATCACGGTGCTGGTGTCAGTGCTGTATATCACGGTGCTGGTGTCAGTGCTGTATATCACGGTGCTGGTGTCAGTGCTTTATGTCACGCTGCTGATGTCAGTGCTCTCTATTACGGTGCTGGTGTCAATGCTGTATATCACGGTACAGGTGTCATTGCTTTATGTCACGCTGCTGATGTCAGTGCTCTCTATCACGCAGCTGGTGTCAGATCACTCTATCACGATGCAGGTGTCATTGCTGTATGTCACGCTGCTGATGTCAGTGCTCTCTATCACGGTGCTGGTGTCAGATGACTCTATCACGGTGCTGGTGTCAGATGACTCTATCACGGTGCAGGTGTCATTGCTGTATGTCACGCTGCTGGTGATCATCTCTTGCACCCTCTTCTTTGCCTACCCTGGTCCCTGACCTTCCCTCTCCTCCATTGCCTTCATGCGCTCCACAGTCCTGAATTGTCACAACAATTTCACATATAAAAAAAGAATGCTTGTAGTTGTCGATCCCAGATTCACCTCATACATGTGTTATGTCATTAGCCATGTGGTGGGACTATGTTTGCACAGCTAGTAATTATTTTGTGGCTGCAAATTTGACCTGTAGGTTTGCAAAGTTCGCCTCCCATTGAAGTCAATGGGGCCCGCCACAAACGTTACGGTTCGCGAACTATCGGCCGCGTTCGCGAAACGTCCCATCGGAAGTTCGTCCATCACTATACAGGACAGCCAATTGAGACATTTCAGCACATGGACAATTGGACATTCCCCCTACCTTATAAATAGACCTGATCTGGCGGCCATTTTACATTCTTTCTTATGTCTTTATAGGGAGAGGTTGCTATGTGGAGCAGGGAGAGACTGCAGCGACACAAATTGCTAGCTATTAAGTCCACAAAAGTCCTTTTAAGGACTGGTTTGGTATAGGTGTAGTACAGTATATAGGGTTCAGTGCACTGCTGTGCTGGTGATTGCAGCAGCCTGTCTTTTGTAAGTGTAGGGAGGGACAGGACGCTGTGTGCAGCAGGGACAGTCAGTTTAATCCCTAGCTATTACTATTAGGTCCACAAAGGTCCTTTTAAGGACTGGTATAGGTGTACAGTATATAGGGTTGTACACGTACAATATACTTTCTTCCAAATACAGAAAGAATATTATACTTGACTGCTGCCCTATTCTGCAGCAGTCCTTTATCAGTGTAGGGATTGAGGTACAGTCTGCAAATCACTAGCTACTAGGTCCACAAAGGTCCTTGTAAGGACTGGTATAGGTGTACAATATATAGGGTTGTGGTGCACTGCTGCCCTATTCTGCAGCAGTCCTTTATCAGTGTAGGGACGGAGGTACAGTCTGCAAATCACTAGCTACTAGGTCCACAAAGGTCCTTGTAAGGACTGGTATATGTGTACTATTTGGTGTGCAGTATATAGATGTGTAATACACGTATAAAATACTTGCACATATAGAAAGCATAGTATAGTGCATTTCCACTGTGCAGCATTGTGACTGCTGAGCGGTTCTGCAGCGATACTACAAAGAGTGACAAACGCAATAAAAAAAAAGTATTATAACTGGTGTGATAGACCAGTGGCCCCCAAAAACAACAGATTGAAGCGGGGTGTTATATGCCTTCTTCCACATACTGCACTTCTCTAGAGACTTTTGTCACAGGGTCATTTAAAAAATGACAGGCAGAGGAAGAGATAGGCCCTTCCGCAGGGGTGGTAGGGGTAGGGCAGGAGCAACAGACTTGAGCCAAAGTGGCAAATTGCAGAAGGTGCGTGCTATTACGTCAAAGGACACACCAGACTTGGTTCAGTGGCTCACTCAGCCTTACTCTTCCGCACCCTCCTCATCCTCTCGATCTGCACTCTCTTCTTCACTCTCTGCTATGTGCACCCCCAAAGACACTACTACCACCAACACCACCATATACTTTCCGCTTGAGTCACAGGAATTATTTTCTGATCCATATCAAGACATTTCTGATGCGCAGCCACTCTTGGCATTGGATCAGGAAGAGGAGGTAGCAACAACCGCCACTCAGCAGTCTGACGACAGTACGCACGTCAGCCCACGGAGGAGGTTTGTCCCCGCTGTTGCTGCCTACTCCGAGATCTCTAATTATAGCGGTGGGGAAGGTGACGTAGATGACGACGTGTCTAGTGATGCCACGTGGGTGCCCACAAGAGAGGAAGAGGAGGGGAGTTCAGAGGGAGATATGGATCAGCAGATAGGGAGGAGAAGCAGGAAGAACTTAGATTGCACAGGAGGGACAAAGCAGAATGCGAATGTATCAGGAGCGAGGCATCAACCATGTACGGTCACATCTGGCGCTCCCAGGACGCCGCCACATGGCTCCGCAGTGTGGGCTTTTTTAACGTGTCCTCTGCTGACAATAGTGTTGCCATCTGCAATCTTTGCAGTCAACGCATAAGTCGCGGTAAGCCCAACACTCACCTAGGGATGACCGCCTTAAGAAGTCACATGAGCTGCCATCACCGAGCCCAGTGGGAGCAACGAAACACACAAAGCCACACTCCAGGCTCTCACTGTCCAGCCTCGTCTTCTACTTCTCCTTCTCCTCTCTCCTCACAATTGTCCTCCACTCCACCTTCCATCATGCCAAGCTCACGTTTTTCTGCAAAAAGGCAGGCTTCCGTGGGCCAAATGTTCGAGAGTAAAAAATTATGACGCCGGATAACCCTCTTGCGCAACGGTTGACGGCTGGTTTGTCAGAAATGATAGCCCTCCAACTACTGCCATATAAACTGGTGGACTCGGAGGCCTTTCGAAAATTTTTGGCCATTGGAACACCACAATGAAAGGTCCCAGGAAGGAAGTATTTCTCACAGAAGGGCATCCCAGAGCTATATGGCCATGTTCAGCGGCAAGTGAATGTATCTCTGGCACACAGTGTTGGTGCCAGGATACATCTGACCACAGACACGTGGTCTAGCAAACACAGGCAGGGAAGGTATATCACTTTTACTGCCCACTGGATGAACCTTCTGACGGCCGTCAATCATGTAACCCGTGGCACCTGTGTAGATTTGGTTTTACCGCCACGGATTGCATGCAGGCCTGGCTCTTCTTCTCCTCCTCCTCCTACTCCATCCTCCTCCCTCTCCTCCTTGGCTGACTCCTCCTTTTCCACTTCTAGCGTCTCTTCCGCTGCGCCGCCCAAGCTCCACAGAACCTATTCGACATGCCAGGTGAGACTTTGCCATGCCGTGCTGCGTCTGTTGGGCCTGGAAGCCAAGAGCCACACTGGCCCGGCACTCCTTTCAGCTTTGCGTTCACAGGCAGATCAGTGGCTAACACCGCTCAATTTGACAGTTGGTAAAGTGGTGTGTGACAACGGTGCCAATCTGCTTAGCGCATTGAAACAGGGCAAAATTACACACGTGCCATGCATGGCACACGTTTTAAACTTGGTCGTGCAGCGATTCATTGTCAAATAACCTGGGGTCTGGGACATCTTGCAGCAGGCAAGGAAAATCTCGGCCCATTTCAGAAGATCTTACACGGCCATGGCTCGTCTTGCTGTCATTCAGCGGCGACACAATCTGCCGGTCAGACATCTTATTTGCGATTGCCCGACGCGATGGAACTCAACCTTCTATATGCTTGTTAGGCTGCTTCAGCAGAAACATGCAGTTAACGTCTACCTGTATGAACTCTGCGGTAGAACAGGTTCTGGGGAGCTGGGGGTTTTTTCACCGCGCCAGTGGCTGCTCATGCGCAACGCATGCAGACTTCTGCGGCCATTTGATGAGATCAAACTGGTCAGTCGCAGCCATGGCTCCATCAGTGACATGGTAGCTTATGCCTTCTTTATGGAGCGTGCATTGTGTCGTGTCATTGATCAAGCCGTGGAGGAGCAGGAGCGGTAAGATGAGGAAGTCGCAATGCTGGATGAATTCCCAGGGGAGGCTACGCTATCTGAGACAAGTCAACAACAGGAGTCTGAAGAGGAGTCAGAGGAGGATCGTGCCGGGGCGGATGAGGATGAGCAAGAATAGCATGCTTTAAACCTTTCTGGGATCCCTGTCGTTGTGCGTGGATGGGGAGAGGAGAACGAGGAGGACGACATTATCCTGGATGATGAGCAGGAGCCTGGCCACCACACTGCTTCGAGTTTAGCACAAATGGGGGCCTTCATGCTCCAGTGTTTTAACAGGGACCCCCGTATAAAAAGCATAAGGGTCAAGGACCAGTACTGGGTGGCAACACTTAGACCCCCGGTACAAACACAAAATGGCGGAAATGTTACCACCATCACAGAGGGCTGTCAAAATGGAGCACTGTGTATTATTCTGTGGTGTGTTTTATTACATTACTACACACATTTAAATTTAGCGCTGCACTAATTATCTATCACCTTGTTCAGCTTTGTTTGTTTGAATGCTAGCTGCTCATCACGTTTTTTACATTGTAGCGCAGTGTTTTTCCTTTTTTTTCCTTTAAACCAAAAAAACTAAAGCTGCAGACCTGTGGGGTTCCACGTGTGGAGGATAGGCTCCCTTGGACTCTAGCATAATGCCCGCTGGTGTGTGGGCTCATATATACCCCCTCCATCCCAATGGCATTTGATGTCATGGCGGGATGCAGACAAGAAGCAGCGGACTGCAGATGTGTGACATGGCAGAGTATTTTCTACCCTGCCTAGCAGTTCTGTTGCGAATGTGAATATTCTTTTTAAGGAACAGTTTTTTTTTTAGGAAAAGTATATTTTGTTTTCTTTTGTAAAATGTCAGAAGTTAATTCATGCACACGTATGTAAATTTATTGCAAGAGCAACTTCGAAGTGTGAACTTTTAAAATAAATACATTTTAGCACTGTAGCCCTGGTTCGCATTGGTACAGCTTTGAAATCGCGCTACTTAGGCGCAATTTCAAAGCCACAGATCAGTGCAATTTCAACAGATATAATTTAACAGAAGTCTTTGCAAGTTGCAAGGAAGCTAGCTATGAGCAAGCACTGAATGCGGTGCAAAACACGTCAGATTTTCCTGTACCCTGTTATTCCTTCTGCTGTGGATTTTTTTACTTTGTTTTGATGTGACCCACGTTGTTTGAATTAAAGATGGGATTTCAAGTATTTTTCCAGTGTGCGGCTATCCAGAGTTTTGTCCTGCTTGTTTGCTCAGTGTGTGTGTAATGGTCAGCACCTGGGGCTCATCAATAGGAGACAGAGCTTCATTCCTTGAGGATTACCTTGGAGCGGTGGTTCATCCTTTCTATCAAGTTGCAAGGAAATCGGAAAAAAATAAAAATAAAAAAAATCGCTGTGACATGAGTCAAGGTTATATGGCCGGTTCCATTACCGGCAATAGGGTGCGACTTGTGATGCGATTTGAAACTTCCAAATTGCATGACAAATTACACTGGTGTGAATGTGGGCTTAAAGAAGAGCTATGGAGTACAGCTACAAACTACAGCTAAAATACAATTAGAGGAATTCAAAAAGAGTGCAAAGGACAGTCTTTCAAATTCCATAATGTTTCCACATGACAAATGGCAGGGACCATCTGGCTGCCCAGTGCCTTTCCCCAGTGACTTGTGTGTCCCAGCAGCAAAGGGAAGACTGCTCTGTGTCCCTTAGGTGATACAGCCACAGATGCAGCAGCCTGGCAGCCAAGACATGCAAGGGAGGATGCTGGCTTCATATACCCTAGCAGGATGGCCACCAACACCCCCCCCCCCATAATGTATTTATGTTTCCGCTTGCACACACTTGCTACATGCACACCCACATGAGTGCGCTACAAGACCTATTGTTAGCTGCCACAGTAAAAATACACCCATAACAGTGACACATAGTGAAAGTTTTAACTCAGCACCTGCACTTTCAGCTGCAGCCAACACAGGGAATGTAATATCTGACCACCACTGCCCCTGGAGACCACAACTAGAAGACGCCTTAGGCAACTTAACCTGTGATTTCCCACAAGGGCTCCAAAACTGCAGGTACTTGCCACACAATCCTGTCCATAGGCACAGATTCAACCCTTACCCGTCATACCTGACTTTCACGAACTTGATCACCTTTCCTTTGTGGTCTCCTGCCCTGGACTTGCAAAACAACCCACCAGAAACTCCTTGGTCATTGCAAAAGCGACACAGGGTTCCTTATACACAGGGTCCAGGGCCAAATGGACAGTCCAGCTGTAGTAATGGATTCGGCCAACCAATCTCCTGATCTCTGCTGGAATGATTTAGGAATCTGGTAACCTCACACAGAGAACTGTACTTCAGTTATCGCAAGGTCTAGAGAGAAGAATATCAAAAATATACAAAATACTAAGACGGGAGGCAGACTGTGAGTTTCCTGCTTACCTTGAAAAATGGGAAAGGGAGATAGGCCCATTAAGAAATGACGACCATAGGAATAAAATAATTAGAATGACACACTCACTTCCAAAAGACGTAAAAACGATCGAAATGTCCTATAAGCTATTAGCAAGGTGGTATATGACCCCCCAAAGGGTACAGAGGATTAGAGGAGATGCCTCGCCTACCTGCTGGAGGGGTTGCACAGTACTGGGGACTTTTAAACATCTGTGGTGGGAGTGCCCTAAAATAACACCCTATTGGGAGAAAATAATAGAAATAATATTTTTGATAACAGAGGAAAGATTTGAAAAACACCCATGGGTATGTCTGTTCCACGACTCAGAGAAGGGGGCCACACAATACAAATGGACATTAATCCCATATCTATTAAACGCAGCTAAAGCTCTGATCCCATACCATTGGAAAATCCAGCAGGTCCCGACAATAAAAGAGGGGGTTAGGAGGGTTGAGCGGGTAAGAGTAATAGAAGAGTCGATACACACGATGGAAGAAACAAGGGAAAAAATATCAGAGGGTATGGCAACAATGGCTTGAATTTTTGAAAATTTAGAGATATTTTTTAATGCTAGAGGGTAACGAGGACAGAGAGGGAGGGGAGTGAGAGAAGGGTTAGGGTAGATGTGTTTTTTTTCCCTGGGTTTAGGGAGGGAGGTAGAGGGGGATGTTAAGTTATGTCAAATGTAATGTTAAACATAATTGTTTAAATAGTATGTTTTAAAAGAAAGATATTTGTATAATGGTATTAAATATTAAAATAAAGAATATAAAAAACTGAATTTCAGTGACCATCACCTTTAAGACACTGGCAAAAAACAGAGGCGTTGCTGGAGTAGGGGAAATTCATGTTTGTTTTTTTCTGCCAGTGTCCATTCACCTATAGGTGGGGCATAACCCAGGTAGTCATGATTTATAGCATGGGCATAGCATAAGGGATTGCAGGGGTCACAATTGCAACCCCCGCCTCTAGCTCCAGGAGGCCCCTGCAGCCTCCCTGTCATATTATCATATCCTCCACAAAGTCCAGCTCCAATCTGCCCTAGGGCCCCACAGCCACGCTCCAATACTGGGCTTCTACTTTGCCTTCCACAGTCCACACCACTCTGTTCTCATTGGCTGGGGGGAAGCCGTAAGCCATTTCCTGAATGGAGAGCAGCATGGGGTGAGAACATCCCAAGATGGGGAAGTGTCTGTGCTGTGTGCTGGAAACATGGATTGGTAACCAAGCTCAGTGAGTTAAGAGGAGGAGAGTGCCATTCTGTAGCCATGATGGGAGCATAGTGTGTAGTTTGGGGGGGGGGGGGGGTTGTATACAGTGCTGGGAAGGGAAAGGAGCTCTGCCAAGTGACCTGCTAGGGGTCCCTATCCTCTTATGTAAGGAGGAACTCTGGGAACTCAAAACTCTTAAGCCACTTTGAGTATCTTGGCGTATGGTGGATGTATCTGCACGCACGTTGGAAGTAGTGGGGGGGGGGGGGGGGCAGGTCAACTTTTGCATTAGTGCCTACAAGCTTCAAGCTACACATCTGATTTATAACCTGCTCTTTGTCCCGTGATGTGCAAAAAAAGAAATGTTGCATTTACCTTCACCTTCATTCCTGTTGATATAGGTGATCAGCACAGTTAGAGAGAGCAATAAAAACATTTTGTATATGAATCAAAAGTTCAAAACAATACTTCCCTATTCTTGCAGACAAAAATGATGTAAGGGTTTGGCAACATACTATACAATATTATTTATTATGGACAAGAAAAAATACCAGTGATGCTGTTTCTACGAATACAACACAATCAAACATTGTCCAGAAATTGTATTTTTATCCTCAGAACTACAAAGTGTAAATAAATAAATAAAAGCATTAATAAACAATGAAATAAGGAAATTTAAACATAAATAACAGCAAATAGTTTTTTGTAGCTCAGTGGTGGTGCCAAAACAGTGAGTTTACTCCATTCCAGAAATAGTTTCCAGGGCTTTCCTGCCCATGTTTATACAGGTTCATGCAGTTCATACAGGTATGTCTTTCTACTCAGGGGGTTTTCACCTTCAATGTGAACCAAACAACATTTGGCCTCCTGGCTTCTTGTGGTAGCTTTACTGCTTGGTCCTCCAGAGTCCTGACCATTAGTACCTTTTAGTCCTCCTGACCATCAAACACACCCCAGTGTTTGTGCACAGACGCTGTACCTCAGCTCTGTGTCTTTCCTTACAGCTCCCTAGCTGCTCTGTCCCTCATGGACTCTCTCTCAGGCACGGGCCTTGGTCTGTTCTGTCCTGGACAGTGCAGTACATGCCAGCACCTCTCATTGTTTCCTTCACATGCTGACAAACTCGGGAGGGTGGGACCCTTAACTGTAACTCTGAATATGATAATATGAAGCCCGCACACACCTGTGTCATTAGTGTGCTTACTTCTTTAAAAATATGGCCTAAACCACCATTTTAAATAGTGGCATCCTGCCTTAACATGAACAGAAAAAGATTGAGAAAACCCAATATTCATCATCTAGCGAATATAATTATTAAGTCACTGCAATTATTCCACAGAAATAAAAATTATATATCCAAACCATCACATCATTCCTCCACAACTGGAAACCATGGATCAAGGACCCAAGAAGCACACCAATATAAAGTATAATATCCCATCAGAACTGAACCAGCTGTACTACCAACTCTCAAGCCGGGATACTATAGCATCCCCTCAAACCTAGCGCATATACTCCATTTGCACCCTGCAACTTTACACAACATGCCGCACGGGCAACATCCTGCCTGACACCATTCCACTGAAGTCTTGTCAATATAGAAAATATACATAGCAGGAAATACCCCAAGTTTTTCTTTTGATTGTTACCTGTAGGTTAAGCATTCCCATGCTATCACTGGTTGTACAAATTATTTAAGTTTTGACAACTGGCAGTGGGTGGGGCTGGCTCCATCCCTATAGCACAGTAAGAGCCAAAACTGGGGTGCCGAGGGGTGGAGACAGCACTGAAGCTGTCAGAATACTACCTGAAAGTTACTACTAATGCTGTAACTCTCAACGGAAAGCATCTCATATACATACATGTTAATTAGAATGTAAATTGTTAATCTCTGCTATAAGATACAGAACAAATGTTGATATAACATCGCTGTTAACTTTATGTAATGTTGATTTGTGAAATCCACAATAAAACAATGTTTTAAAAAAAAGATATATCGAAAATAATCAATACAAATATAAATTTTCAACTGCAACAATAAATCTCTGCTATCAGATACAGAACAAATATTGATATAATATCGCTGTTAACTTTATGTAATGTTGATTTGTGAAATCCACAATAAAACAATGTTTAAAAAAAAAAAAAAAAGATATATCGAAAATAATCAATACAAATTTTCAACTGCAACAGTAAATCTTCCTTATTTAAAGTGGTTCTGCACCTTTAAAAAAAATATTAAAAGCCAGCAGCTGAAAATATTGCAGCTGCTGACTTTTAATAAATTGACACTTACCTGTCCCAGGGTCCAGCGATGTCGGCGGCAGATGACGAGCAATCGCTCATCTCTCTGCTGCCCCCGTCGCCATCTTCTGTCAGGGAATCGGGAAGTGAAGCGTTGCGGCTTCACTGCCCGGTTCACTACTGCGCATGCGTGAGTCGCGCTGCGCGTCTCTGCTGGTCCTCGTTGTGTCCTGGGAACTGTGTCTTTCCCAGAACACAATGGGGGGGGGGGGGGGTTGGCATCAGCGGCGGTCTGTCCTGGAAGTGTGTGCAGATACCTGGATTATCCAGGTAACTGCACCCCCCTCCCCCCTGAAAGGTGCCGATTGTGGCACCGGAGGGGGGGGAGGGATCAGATGAGCGGAACTTCCACTTCAGGGTGGAGGACCGCTTTAAACATTTTAGGACAAGCTGTTGTAAGTAGAACTGGTTTCCTTCACACAAGAACCTAATCTACAGAGCAGCTATTTTCAATATAATATGTAGGACTCCAAAATGTTGTATCCAGTACAAACTCTAAGATCATAATCTTTGTAAATGCTGGAAATAGAAAGAAAATGTCCAATATTCAGATCAACAGTTTATGTGAATTCTGCACATGAGCACAAACCTGGAAAGTGCTTCCCTCCTAAAATGGGTGTACGTGAAAGTTCCCACAACGCATACTGTAGGTTCTAGACATATAATATGAAGACTTCATCCAAATACGTTGTTGTTTATAAAACCACATAATAAATCCAAACAGGATAAGGATGTTCAAGTAGCTAAATAGATCTTGTACATGCCAGTTAGAAAAAAAAGATATATAAAAACTAATTTCTCAGCACAATACAAACAAAACCCCACTCCAAATCTAAGATGTAAATTTGGACAAATTAAACAGCAACTCAGCCTGATGGGTCAGGTAGAGAAACAATTGTAAACAATGAGGGAGGATGTGAGACCATAGCGGACTCACGAATGCCCACATCGGGACAAGAAAGCTCAAGAATATAATAAATAAAAAAAATTGTAAACTTTATTAGAAAATTCACGCAAACATCTTAAACAGTAAAAAGAGACTCCACAGGTGAATCGCCCATCAAAACCTGTGGGGTCCCTTCTATGACAATACCAGATATACACAGGTGAAATAAATGGCTGTAGAAAAATGTGTAAAAAAAGATCAAAACAGAAAAACATGTGACATGTGGTATAAAAAAAATGCTAAACACTGTTATTAAAGATGTAAGGTCATCCCCTCCTATGTTCCCTCCCATCTTACCTATGCACCCAGCTGAAGCTGATAGTAGATGAATGTGGGCCAGGCAAAAAATGCACACAGTTCTATCCCAAAATGTCCTTTTTGTAAGCCGTATCAGGCTCAATGAACGTGCGGTCAGGAATAAATTCCACAGATTATGGCATATTATATATAAAGTCAGGGGTCCAAACGATCAGATATATGTCCATAGCTGTAACAAATTTACCTGAAAGTGCAAGTATCATCCGTCATCTGGTGGTGCAGTCATATAGGATAACATAGACCCAGTGTGTGCCGCTAGTGTCATGCTCTTCTTGATCGAATATACAGCACTCACTGGTATCCAAAAATGTCCTTTTTGTAAGCCATATCAGGCTCAATGGACGTGCAGTCAGGAAAAAGTTCCACAGAATATGGCATATAACAAATAAAGTCAGGGATCCAAATGATCAGGTATATGTCCGTAGCTGTAACAAATTTACCTGAAAGTACAAATATCGTCCATCATCTGGTGGTGTAGTCATATAGGATGGCAGAGACCCAGTGTGTGCCACTGGTGTCACGCTCTTCTTGGTTGAATCTGCAGCGCTCACTGGTATAGCTTCAATGGCGGCTCTGGCGGAACAATACCGCTATCAGCTCAGACAACATCCAAAGACAAATGAGCAGATTCCGAGTAGAGCAGAGCAGTTGCTGGTCACATAAAATTATACAGCATGGGTTTCATAGATCATACATCCTGAGTCTATCCAGGTCACAGGTGAACTCAGAGGAAGCAAGTCTCCGTTAGTATCCAGCAGAGGGAGCTCCGAGTAAGAAATGCACCAGTCTAGTGAGGACTGAACAGAAAGTCTCTATGCAAATGCCCAAAACGGCCGTAAAGATGGGGGATCATGCGGGGGCCCACAGGAGGGGATGACAGCAACGTTAGACCACGCTAGGTCGATGCGTTTCGTGCCCTCAAATGGCACTTCACTTCAGAAACAATTGTACCAAGTCAAAAATAAATTCTACTTTAAAGCCAATAAGCTTGACTCTATGCTGGCTACTGGTGTCAGAAACTTGGATAGGCAGTTTAAATATATTTATCTTAATGTTAGAAACAGAGGCTTTATTTGTAACCTCATTCAAATACTCAAAGAATTTCTTTCCTGCTTCAGAGCAATATATGATACTGTCTCCACTTTGAACCAGTCCTACATATAGACATTCTTGTTCAAACTTCACCTGCCATCTCTCCCTGAGAACTTCTTGGAACCCCGATTTCTGGAAACAAAGTGCAATGGATCATTAAAACCCCAAAAACAACCAACATACAGGACCAGATGGATACACAACTACATATTACAATAAATCCTAACTCCACACCTTTATGAACTTTTTAATCAGTTCCTAAAGGGAAATCCTTGGCCCCAGATACCCTCACCGTATGCTGTATATTTATATGCTATCAAAACTAAATATGAACCACATGTTATGGGCCAATTATATCTCAATGTTAAACCCTCGGCCTGACAGGGAAGAAGCAAACTGGGTTCATGCCACATTGCCAAGGGGGAGACATTATCGGATGTATTCTGCATTTAATCCACTTCAATAAAACCCACAAATTACTGGCTTTGCTTTTGATAGCCTCTACTTGCCATACCTTGACTATCCTGACGCAATAGGGATTTACTTACTTGAAATGAATGTATGCACTATGATGGTCTGTGGACTTTTGTCACAATGTGCCTGACTTCACTACTTATTCTTTCTCTTACTAAGAAGCATAAGACTTAATGCCAGCATTCACCTATTATGTTACCTTGATCAAAAGCTAAATCGGGGTTAGGCTACTTTTTGAGTGTGGTGTGCACATTGTAGGCGCAGCTAAATTGGACTTAATTTTGGGAGTGGTTTAAATAGGTATTTATAGATGAGGGTATGATGTAGGCAGGAGTGTGGGACATTCTTTAACTAGGAATCTTATCTTAGCCCTTGTACACATGGTCGGACATTCCAACCACAAAATCTGCCTGGAAGTGGTGTTGCATACACACGGTCAGACAAAGTTGTCGTCAAGAACATGGTGACGTAAACTGCGTACGACGGGACTAGAAAAGGGAAGTTGGGGGCGTGGCTTGGCGCGCGGCACGGATTGCAGCACACTAGGTGAGCTCCGTCAGACAGGCGGCCCTACGGCCTGAAAACCCACCGCACAGCCATCATTGCTGGGTAAAAAACACTGCAGCACGGCACCCTCTCGCCCCGACGTGGCCAGACCCCCGCGGCAGCAAGAAACATCTTTAAACACAGCTCGGCCATCAGGAGCAGCACGGCCGAATCCAAGATGGCGCCGACACCCCGCCATGAGGTGGAACAAAGCGGAGACTCGGACTCAGCCACGGAGGCCCCAGGTAGGGAGAAAACTAAGTCAAACCAGCCCCTGACATATGCGGACATGTCCTGCTTTACAGCGGACATTAAATCTACCTTCTCAGCCGAAATCACTGACCTGAAAACGAACCTGGTGGTTCTTACTGAAAAACTGGCAGCCACAGAGCATGCAGGTAAGCAGAGGGACAAGGCTCTCCATAGACTGGATGAAGTGGCAGCGGCACATGCACAGCATTTTATTGAAATGAACAGACACTTGGAAGACCTCGATAATAGAGGCAGAAGGAACAATATAAGGGTAAGGGGTATACCCGAATCCGTAGACACTGACCAAATAGCCCCCACACTACAAAGAGTGTTCAATAGTCTCCTGGATAGACCAGAGGACACAGTGATAGAATTTGTCTGGGCACACAGGGCCCTCAGACCAAGGGGTTTGGACAATGCACCTCCCAGGGATGTGATTTGTTGTCTTCAAAGTTTCCAGTTAAAGGAGTCCATAATGCGCAGGGCCCGCAGAAATGACAGGATTGTCTTTAATGGTGAGACCATCATGCTGTTCCAGGACTTATCACAGATCACTCTCAGGAATCGCAGAGCCTTACGCCCACTGCTTGAGCAGCTGAGAGAAAAGGACTTAAAATACACGTGGCGCTTTCCCTTTGCACTTATTGTATCAGCTAGTGGTCACCAACATGTACTGCGATCACCACTGGATCTGCCGGACTTTTGCGCAAATTTGGGCTTAGAGCCTGTGGAGTTGGTATGTAGAATTTGCCCTTCCCCCTAAATGCAAAAGCCAAGCTCGCTCACCGTTCTCCACCCCGGAGAAGCACAGCAACAAGAAATTGAAATATGGCAAAGCTGGAGGCTCGAAAGTTTGCACACCAAACCTGAGAGGTACCCTAGAGAGGAATAGGTCTGGAGACTAAAGCATGCAGATCACCCTGCAACACCGCTGCCAGCTTCTGTTTCTGTTTACTTTTAACAAGCATGGAAAGTTGATGGGCCACTGCTATCTGGCAGTGCGTGAGCCCCTCTTTACATTGAATTGATTGCCCTACAGTGACGACCAGCGGACTTCACACCCTTTCAGCTCTCTCAGGGGTCACCCAGCCTAACACCACGTCCCCTTAGACGGCTCCACTGGACTTCTCCTTTACACGAAGAGGAAACCTGCATCTACTAATCTGCACAAGGAGTACTGACTTGGCACCCTGATCTGGCAAGCTGGATGGTTCTCCACGGGACTGGGGAGGGGCGCCATATGGAGGGTTTCAACACTACATGGTCTATCTGGGATGTGGTTGGGCATGCATTTGCAGTTGCCGGGGATGCTGGTGGGGATGGAACGCCGCCACGACGCTTGGAAGGCGGTGGTTGCAGCAGGGTTTTCCATGTTTATGATGTTCGTTAAGTTCACTATGTTTGCAGTGTTACATATGTTCTACAAAAAAGGTGGAGGTCGGGATCGGGCGCCTCACTATGGTGGGGCGCGGGATCTCGCTCTCTCAGGGTTGATTAATGCGCATGTTTAATAAGTTTTATGTACTTGGGCCATTTTTTTTTGAGTGGAGATATCTTTCTATAGCAACAGATTTATTCACAGTACTTAGGATTTTGTGTTGGTTTCAATACAAGTACCGAGTTGCTGTCTCCCTCTCTCTCCCACAAGGTGCTCTGGTCCTTCCAGGGTCACCACATAGCTGCTAGATAGGGAACTATCTAGTGATAATACTCTTTCTCTTTTTATTCTAGCCTTAGATCTCTATTCTCTTAGGGGCTTCAGGTCAACCTCTTGGTTTGATAGCTTAAGATTGTCCTCTATTTTGTTCACACTTTAACGCCACCCTCTGGTACCTCTACTTCTCTTTTTTCTTTTTTTTTGCACAGAGTCGTCCGAAACCTCAAGTCTCCTGTGCGCGCACCATGGCCTATGCTTCCCTGGGTAACGTACCCACTGTGATCTCCCACAACGTAAGGGGACTGAACATCCCTGAAAAACGCACCACGCTATTACGAGAAATCAAGAAGGGTAAGCCACATTTTGTGTTACTACAGGAGACATACTTTAAGACACATAGTGTGCCTAGACTCACTGACTCGACCTACACTAGGGCTTTCCACTCCACGAACAACCTAGCTAAATCCAAAGGGGTTTCAACTCTAATCCATAAAAAGGCACCTTTCGAACTGGCGGAGCAATTGGTTGACACAGAAGGATGATACATATTCCTTAAAGGGAGGTATGGCGGAATACCTATTACTATAGCGAACGTATACTTTCCCAATAAAGCTCATTTGACGTTTTGCAGGCACTTGGTTCACCAGTTATTGGGCTTTGCAACAGGCTGCCTGGTTCTGGGCGGAGATTTTAATATACCACTGAGTCCTCTATTGGACACTTCCACGGGCAAAACCAGTGTGAGATATAAAACTCTCCAACATATCAAAAAAACTCTTACAATCCCTGCAACTGGTTGACGCATGGAGATTTCGTAACCCGAACGGTCGCGATTACATTCTATTCCATCCCACACAAAAAGCACATTAGATTAGACTATCTTTTTGTATCTCGGAATGACCTAGCCAAACTGACTGATGCCCATATTGGCCTGCAAACGATCTCAGACCATGCGCCAATTGCTCTTACACTGAACATGACAAGTTCTCCCCTGACGGTGCAATCCTGGAGACTGAAGTTCTCCTTACTTACTGACCAGACGTTACTGCCTAAAAGAATGCATCGAGGATTTCTTTGCGCACAACAATACCCCAGATGTGGACCCCCTGACCATCTGGGAGGCTCATAAGTGTACACTGAGGGGAGAGTTGATGAAAATGGGGGCCCAACGTAAAAGGCAGGAGAAACAAGAAATATTAGCACTGACAGACCGCATCGACAAATTAGAGATGCTTCACAAACAGTCTCTCTCGATAGACTCGGCCAGGGAACTGCTGGACTTGCGGAAAGCGCTCCAGCAGATTTTTGAAACTAAATCTAAACGCTTCTTATTCTTTAGGAAAATAATCTATTATGAGTCGGGGAACAAAACAGGTAGGACGTTAGCCAGAGCCCTCAAAGAGCAGAACTATAGCAACACCATACTGGGTATCAAACAGTCAAATGGCTCTTTGGACATCACCACAGAAGCCATAGCAGGCCATTTTCATACCTACTACTCCAATCTTTATAACCTTCCACAACAACATAGACAACCGGATATGGTAGGCGACAGAGCCCAGATTATTAAAGACTTTCTTGCTAAGAGTGGTCTCCCCTCCCTTGATAACTTAGAATCTAATTCCTTAGAACAACCGATAGGAGTGCAGGAGATTAGACAAGCTGTCAAAGCACTGAAACTGGGCAAAAGCCCGGGTTCGGACGGTTACACTGCGATCTATTACAAGACTTTTCTTGACCTTTTGGAAGCCCCCTGGGGAAGGCCTTGAACTCCTTGCCCCAGTCCAAGGAAACATCGCCAGACTGGCTCGTGGCCTTTATAACGGTCCTACCGAAGCAAGGGAAGGACCCCTCGGAGTGTGCGAGCTACCAGTCAATCTCGCTTTTAAACCTAGATTTGAAAATCTTCGCTAAAATTCTGGCGGACAGACTAAAACCATTTCTGGCTAAATTGATAGGCCCGGAACAGGTGGGCTTTATGCCGGGGCGGGAAGCCAAGGATAATGTTATCAAGTCCTTGCTGCTGATTCACGCAGCAGAACAGGGAGCTGTCGAGGGCCTTCTCCTGTCTACGGATGCGGAGAAGGCCTTTGACAGGGTGGCGTGGGATTACATGATGGCCGCGTGCAGGCATGTGGGCCTAGGCACAAATATGCTGGCTTGGATCTCGGCTCTTTACCGGAATCCCACGGCGCAACTGAAAATAAATGGCACACTTTCCGAGAGGGTCCGCATCACTAATGGCACGAGGCAGGGGTGTCCTTTGTCTCCACTATTATTTATCTTAACCCTGGAGCCGTTTATCAGGTTGATCAATTTGGATCCCTCCATAGGTGGTTTCCGGGTGGCGGGCAGGGAGTTCAAGGTTGCAGCCTATGCAGACGACTTGCCTTTTTTCCTGACCTCCCCACACACTTCTCTCCCTAACCTGACGAAAGCCTTTAAACAATACGGATACATATCCAACCTATAAATAAATTACATGAAATCTGAGGCCATGAATGTGACATTACCGACCCAGGCTTTTAACTTGACGAAAGTCAACTCACCCTTCCGATGGGAATCCCATTCCCTGAATTACTTAGGAATCAGATTGACTCCACGGGTCTCTCAGGTCTACGAACAAAACTTTACACCCATACTCAAGTCCATTGAACATGACCTTACAAGATGGCATACGGGAAACTTCTCGTGGTTCGGTCGTGCTGCGAACGTTAAAATGACCATTCTCCCCAGGCTTCTTTACTTAATCCGCACACTTCCCATTAAGATCCCGAGACGATTGTTTCATGCCCTCCACTCAATGATCATGAAGTTCATCTGGGCGCATAAAAAAACAAGAATTAAGTACGAATCTTTATTAGGTCAAAAGAACATGGAGGACTGGGAATACCAGACTTCCGCAATTACTATGTGGCCTCACACGTAGCGAGAATCATAGATTGGCACTGCCACGGTGACACTAAAGATTGAGTTGTGTTGGAGATGTCAATCAATTCAATGCCACTGACTTTCGCACCCTGGATTCCCTGGGCGGTATATCCGGATGACCTGAAGCGACACCCGCTAACCGGGACGACACTTAAACTGAGACAAGGCCTTCCCAAAAAGACAGGACTAGGCAACCCACAGCTTAAGACTACCAACGGGGATAGACCCTTATTAGCCAGGGACTGTTATACACACACCGAGTTGAAAGATCTTCCCAAGATGAAAAGGGAAATAGAACTGCCCGAATTGACATTCTGGACATATCTCCAAGTGCGGAGCTATCTCCAAAAACACGGGCAGCTAGGTACATTCTCTAGCCACTTGACAGGCTTTGAGTCGGTGTGTCTCTCTGGTACACAAATAAACAAGGCTACCTCAATAGCCTATGAGTGGCTGCAGGAGGCTAAACAGCCAATAGGTGATGGGCTCAGGAGGCGGTGGTCGGAGGATTTACAGGTAACAATCAGTGTAAAACAGTGGAAGAATGCTTATGTTTTAGCTCATAAGTGCTCAATTAGCACTAAGATTCAGGAATCGGCCTTTAAACTGTTGACACAATGGTACCTGACGCCCCAAAAGCTACATAAATGGAATCCACAGGTCCCCGAGATGTGCTGGAGGTGTCAGAGAGATGTTGGTTCCTTACTGCACATCTGGTGGCATTGTCCGCTGATCATTCCCTTCTGGGATGCAGTGAGGAAGCTCATCAAAGCCATAACAGAAACCACTTTGACCCTGGATGTCGCTGGTTGCTTGTTGCACATATCCAGCTGGTCCTTGAAGAAATACAAGCACTCTCTCACCGTACACTTACTAAATGCAGCAAAGTCCCTAATTCCAGTACACTGGAAGTCTTCACTGGCTCTATCCATAAAGGATTGGCTCCACAGAGTTGTAGATATTTACGGAATGGAAAACACAAGGGCACAAGCTAATGAAAAGGTAGAGAGTTTCTTGGGAACCTGGCAACCATGGATCGTTTTCAGGCACTCTGCGGCCTTCACAGAGGCTGTTTCAGGTTGAGTCGGGGCAGTACGCTGCCCTAAAGGCCCTATCCACATTTCTGGAAGTTACATGGTGGTGAACCCTCTGGTTCTATGGGTTGACCCTTAACCTCTCTTTTCCCCTTCTACTCTTTTTACCCCTCCTTTACCCATTTGCTATGTCCAATCTCTTTTATCCCCCCCAAGGTCCCGACCCCTCCCCCCCTCCAAGCTTTTCTCTACTACTCTCTACTACCTATTCTCTCTGTAATTCTCTTCTGAGGCTCTCTGATTCCCCTAATCTCTGTCCAACGCAATGGAAACTTGTATTCTGGTTAATTTTGCCTGAGGTATTCAAATTCTCTTTCTAACTCTATTCAGTAGCATTATTATAGTATTTTGGATTCTCGATTTAAGAGGAAATTATTTGGCTAAGTTGACAATCAACTTTATTTTGCTACTTTTGCGCCAGTTCATGGTACTATGTATTATGGTTATGAGGATAACTTTTAGTTGTATCTGAATGTACAAACATGGATCACATTGTGTTTCTTGCTCCTATTGTATTATCTTTTGCCTCAATAAACTCTTTAATGAAAAAAAAAGAAAAAGAAAAGGGAAGTTCAGCACCACGTGCGGCACCCTTTGGGCTCCTTCTGCTGATCTTGTGTTTATCGCGTCTTAGTAGAAGTTTGGTAAGAGATGATTCGTGCTTTTCAGATTTGTGCTTCAGATCATTACTGCTCTTCAGTTTGTGCTTGTCGGTGAGTATCTGATTATCAGTGCATGTAGTCAGTTCGCATTTGTTGGTCATTGCGGACTGTATCTTGGTATAGTACGCTTTGATTTGCAGTGCTTATTGTCCGCTCGTTTCTGGTTTTCAGTTCGTTCTTTCAGGCCTTGCTGTTTATCTGTGCTTTCTGTTAGTACATTCTGACCAGCCGAGTTCATGCTATGCAGGGGCTTGGTGTTGGGCTTTTAGCTTTGACACAAACCCAGTCCATGAATAGGGCAAGGAGGAGTTTGTGGACCAAGAATTGGTTGCTCCAGTGTGACCAGTTCTTGCACATGACTTTGCTTCGTGAGATCTGGGAGAATAATCCTGATGATTTCAGGAATTATCTCCGGATGAAGGACCCCGTTTTTCACTGTCTTCTGGCTTTGCTGTCCCCTTATATGAGCAGGCAGGATACCTGCATGTGGCAAGCCATCACCCCGGAGCAGAGGCTCATCGCCATGTTGCGGTACTTGGCAACAGGGAGAAGTCTTCAGGACCTGAAGTTCTCGACAGGCATCTCCCCCCAGGCTCTGGGAATCAATATTCCAGAGATCTGTTCTGCCATCATACAGGTCCTGCAGAAGGACTATATTAAGGTAAGTTTTCTCCTTTAACATCACATTCTACGTATTTAATGTTTGCTAATGTATTGTATTTCTTTCCTCATTCCCTAATTACAATGATTGCAATATGCTGTAATTGATATGCTGTGCCCCTTTGCCCTCATGCATGCTGGAAGCTTTTTAAGTTCCTTTTTTGTCCTTCATGCATATTTGCCTTCACTAACTTCCCCAGCAGGCTCTTCTGGGCCCATACACCTATAGCCTATTCACTTAGCAATGTATTTTCTCAGCTCCATAGTATTGCTTTCCCCTAAACACCCCCTAAAACGTGTACAAATGTTATGCGTGTGCTTAAATTCATGCAGAGTGCCAGAGGGTTTTTTTTAGTGGGCCAAACTCATTAGGAACCAAACTCCCCCCAACTGCTAGGTCGGCCTCTATCTGCTGACTTTGCCAAATCCAATACACACTATACCTACCTCTTTTCTGGTCAGATTTATGGATGAACTTTCAAATGCTACAGTTTAAAGTTTGTTTTCTCCTATTATTATCTTGATAGATAATAGCAGAATGTCAAAATGTGCTTCCATTTGTTCCTTTTTTTGTATTATGACACTTCTTACCTGTCCGGTGGGCTGCCAATAGTGTAAGTAAGGAGAGGCTGGCCAAAGTATCACACATTATTTCTGCATTCAGCTCTCAATGAAGTGGAGAGGGTTACCTGTCCAAAACATCCTCCCCCCCTTAATTTTTTGTAATGGGCCATCAGATGGGGGGGGGGGTGAGGAATCTTATAAGGGGACCTTATACTTTTGGCTTTAAATACTCATTTCCAAAAATGTTATACTGATCTTGGCCAAAAATGTTTGTGTCTAATCTGCTTGCAATGTTGATGTGCAAAATGACTATTTTTTTTTTCTTGTTTGACTCCACAGTTTCCTTCAATGGCACAGGAATGGCAGACTGTGGCCTCCCACTTTGCCAGCCGTTGGGACTTTCCCAATTGTGGAGGTGCAATTGATGGCAAACATGTCCGCATGGTCCCACCCCCCAACTCGGGGTCCTACTATTATAATTACAAGGGGTATAATAGTATCGTGATGTTGGCGGTGGTGTCAGCGACATATGACTTCCTGTAGGTGGACGTGGGGAAAAATGGCTGGATGTCAGATGGTGGAGTGTTCGCGCGGACGGAGTTCTACTGTCGTCTCCAGAGTGGCAGTCTGGGCTTGCCACCTGCAGAGGAGAATGTGGAAGGACTCCCATTTGTTTTCGTTGTGGCTAGGGATGAGCCGAACACCCCCCGATTCGGTTTGCACCAGAACTTTCGAACGGACCCCAAATTCGTATGAACTTTAGAACCCCATTGAAGTCTATGGGACTCGAACGTTCGAAATTAAAAGTGCTAATTTTAACGGCTAATATGAAAAATACTGTCCTAAAAAGGGTTTGGGGACCTGGCTCCTGCCCCAGGGGACATGGGTCAATGCCTAAAATGTTTTTAAAAATGGCCGTTTTGGCGGGAGCACTGATTTTAATGACGATTAAAGTGAAAAAAAAGTTAAATATTCCTTTAAATATGGTGCCTGGGGGGTGTCTGTAGTATGCCTGTGAAGTGCCACGTGTTTCCCGTGTTTAGAACAGTCCCTGCACAAAATGACATTAAACGGAAATAACATAATTGAAAACTGCTTGCGGTTTTAATGTTATATCTGGTTCCTGCAATATGGTTGAAAATCATTGAGAAAAATGGCATGGGTAGCCCTCCCTGGCCGTTACCAGCCCCTTTGGGTCTTGTACGCATATTAAGGGGAACGCTGTACCCATATTAAAAAAAGGAAATGCGTGTGGCCCCCAGGCCCTATATACTCAGAACAGCAGTATACAGGCGGTGCAAACAAGACAGGGACTGTGTAGGTTTGTTGTGTTAAGTTGAATCTGTTTGTAATTTTCAACTGGTAAATTTTTAAAGTGTAGCTCCAGTCAAAAAAACTATTTTTAAGCTTTTTGGAAAACATAGGGAAGGGTTATCACCCCTGTATAATTTGTTTTGTCGTCCATCTTTTTTCATCTCACTTGCTGTTGTCTCCTTCCGTTTGCAAGTAGGAGATGTTTGTAAGTTGGATGTTTGAAAGTAGGGGCCTGCCCTATATGCTCTGCAGAAATGGCGGAACAAGGTGTTGGTTTTGCCACAACATTGTAAGCCCTCAAAGTGACTCTTGGTGGGCGCTGGAGCGCCCTGCTGTAAACGATTATATCAAGAATTGTAATTACATGCCATTGTTGAACAGTGGTAGAAAAATTGACCTTTGGTGGTTGTGGTGCTGTTCCTCACAAGTCCTCACAGTTACTCTGGGTGGGCACAGGAACGGGCCCTCCTGTGAAATATTATATCAAGAATTGTAATTACATGTCCCTGTTAAACAGGGGCAGAAAAATTGGGCCTTAGGCACTGGTGCTGGTGCCACGACACTGCAACCTCTCCCATATACTCTAGTTTTATTGCAGGAATTAGCCCTGCTGCAAAGCATTGCATCAAAAATTGTAATTAAACGCCCCTGTTAAACAGGGGCAGAAAAATTGGGCTTTAGGCACTGGTGCTGGTGCCACCACACTGCAACCTCTCCCATATACTCTAGTTTTATTGCAGTAATTAGCCCTGCTGCAAAGCATTGCATCAAAAATTGTAATTAAACGCCCCTGTTAAACAGGGGCAGAAAAATTGGGCCTTAGGCACTGGTGCTGGTGCCACGACACTGCAACCTCTCCCATATACTCTAGTTTTATTGCAGGAATTAGCCCTGCTGCAAAGCATTGCATCAAAAATTGTAATTAAACGCCCCTGTTAAACAGGGGCAGAAAAATTGGGCTGATGGCATCACCCAGAACCAGAAATGTTCTTCCAACATATCAGCGGAGGAGGAAGAGGATAGACAATCAACATAACAGGACAGTCACTCATCATCAGCATAGGCAGTCTTGAAGGGATGTGATATTTAAAAAAAAAAGATTCTGTTACATCAGCTTCAGGTGCTTGGTAGCTGTGGGTGATCCAAGACTGATTCATCTTGATGAAGGTCAGTCGATCAACTGATTCGGTGGACAGGCGCACCCTGTGATCGGTAACAAATGCCACCAGCAGCACTGAAGGTGCGTTCCGAAAGAACGCTGGATGCAGGACAGGCCAGTAGCTCAATTGCATACTGTACAAGCTCTGGCCAGTGATCCATCCTCAAGACCCAGTAAGCCAGAGGATTTTCGGTGGGAAAGGTGTCCAAGTCTAACCTTGCCCCTAGGTATTCCTGCACCATGTAAATCAGATGCTGGCGATGGTTGCTGGAACCGATCATACCTTGGGGCTGCGGACTAAAAAATTGTCTGAAAGCATCAGTCAGACGGCCACCTTCTCCACCGCTCTTTCTGACCGATGCCTCATCAACACGTTGTCCAGGACCAGGAGTTTGTAACCTCCCAGTCTCTGGGAACGCATTCCACAGACCTTTCTGCAAGGCCTCCCGGAGATGTCTCATCCTCTGCTCCCTCTGCAATGGCAAGATAAGGTCGGCAACCTTACCCTTGTACCGTGGATCAAGGAGAGTGGCCAGCCAGTAATGGTCCCTCTCCTTGATGCGAAGAATACGAGGATCCTTCCGCAGGCTTTGCAGGATCAGGGAGGCCATGCAGCGTAGGTTAGCTGAGGCATTCGGTCGGGAGTCCTCTGGGTCACTAAGGGCAACATGATCCGCAGCTACCTCTTCCCAGCCACGTACAAGTCCACGTGTTTCTTGGGACTGTAAATCATCCCTACAAGACTGCTGATGCTGAGTGCCAGCCTCCACCTCCATGCTGACACAATCATCCTCCTCCTCCTCTTCCTCCTCCTCATCCTCTTCCTGTGTGATGGGTGGCACAGCAGGAACACTGTCTGGATAAAGGGGGCCTTGAGAGTCAAGGAAGTCCTCCTTTTCCTGCCTCTGTTCTGCCTCAAGTGCCCTGTCCATTATTCCACGCAGCGTATGCTCCAAGAGGTGGACAAGAGGTACAGTGTCACTGATGCATGCACTGTCACTGCTCACCATCCTTGTGGCCTCCTCAAACGGTGACAGGACAGTGCATGCATTCCTGATCATGCCCCACTGGCGTGGTGAGAAAAAACCAAGCTCCCCTGACCCTGTCCTGGTGCCGTAGTCGCACAGGTACTCATTGATGACCCTCTGCTGCGTGTGCAGCCGCTGCAGCATGGCCAACGTTGAGTTCCACCTGGTGGGCATGTCACATATAAGGTGGTTCTTGGGCAGGTTCAACTCCTTTTGGAGGTCAGCCAGCCGAGCACAGGCATTAAATGATCGGCGGAAATGCATACAGACTTTCCTGGCCTGCTTCAGGACATCCTGTAAGCCGGGGTACCTGCCCAAGAACCGCTGCACCACCAGGTTAAGGACGTGAGCTACACAGGGCACATGGGTCAGTTGTCCCTGTCGGAGGGCGGAGAGGAGGTTGGTGCCATTGTCACAAACCACCATTAATGGCTTAAGCTGGCGTGGCGTCAATCACCTCTCGGCCTGCCCCTGCAGAGCTGACAAAACATCCGCCCCAGTGTGGCTCCTGTCCCCCAAACAAACCAGCGCAAGCACGGCATGGCATTGTTTTGCCTGCGTACTTGCGTAGCCCCTGGAACGCCTACGGAGCACCGCTGGTTCTGAGGACAGAGCACTGGAAGAGGCCATGGAGGAAGAAGAAGAGAAGGGGGTGGAGGAGAGAGGTGTGTCACAACCAATAGTAGCATTTTGGAGGCGTGGTGGCGGAACAACCTCCAACACTACTGCACCTTGTCCTGCATCCTTCCCAGCTGCCAGAAGAGTGACCCAATGGGGCGTGAAAGACAGGTAACGTCCCTGTCCATGCCTGCTGGACCATGAGTCAGCGGTAATATGCACCTTACCGCTGACCGCCCTGTCCAGCGAGGCAAGGACATTGCCTTCCACATGCCGGTAGAGAGCCGAAATCGCCTTCCATGAGAAAAAGTGGCGTTTGGGGACCTGCCACTGAGGAACCGTACATTGTACAAACTCACGGAAGGGGGCCGAGTCTACCAACTGAAAAGGCAGCAGTTGAAGTGCTAGCAATTTAGCCAAGCTAGCATTCAACCGCTGGGCATGTGGATGGCTGGGAGTGAACTTCTTTCGCTGGTCCAGCAGCTGGGGCAGGGACATTTGCCTGCTATAATCGGATGTGGGTGTACTGCTAGCAGAGTGCCCGGAAGCACTTGGCTGTGACACACCTAATTCTACACCTTCATTCCTCTCAGAGCAGGTTTCAGAGAGGACTGAAGGTCTAGTGGGGTTGGAGATGCTAGCTGATGAGGAGCAAGGAGAGGTCCGCTTTGTTCTTTGGTGTGGGTCTTTGAGGTACGCTTGCCAACAAGCTGCATGGCAGGTCAACATATGTCTGGTCAAGCATGTGGTGCCCAAGCGGCTGATGTTTTGGCCACGCGAGATACGCTTGAGACATATGTTGCAAATAGCAGCGGTGCGATCTGATGCACTCGTCTCAAAAAAGGCCCACACCAAAGAACTTTTAGAATAACGCGCAGAGGCAGCGCCCTGCACAGACGGAGCTCTGCGGTGTGATTCAGTCGGTGTGCTGCCCCTAAGCTGGCCCCCGGAGGGCATCCTGCCTCGTTGGACATGTGCCTCCTCCTCCTCCTCCTCCTCCTCTCTCCTACCAGGCACCCACGTGGAGTCAGTGCCCTCATCATCCCCTCCCTCTTCATCGCTGTAGCAAACCTGGCAGTATGCTGCAGCTTGTGGAACATGACTGCCAGATTGCTGTCCTTCTTGAGCATCCCCTCTCTCTGCGCTCACGCTACTGCCTTCCTCTAGCTGAGTGTCATCATCAGAGCCTACAAAACACTGGGCATCCCCCTGGAGCATATACCCCACACTGTGCTCAAAGAGTTCAGGAGACTCCTCAGGAGGACGTGGTGGGTCTAGGGAAGGAGTCACTGATGATGACATTGAGAGGAGGGAAGACGATGCGTTGGCAGCTGCTTTGCTAGTACCCTGAGACTGGGTGAGAGAGGATGAGGAGGATGAAGAGGGCTTGGTCATCCACTCTACCAAGTCGTTGGCATGTTGAGGTTCAACATGTCCAGCTGCCGAAAAGAAGGACAAGTGTGTCCCATGGCCACGTGCTGATGACAATGCACCGCGTCCACGACCAGCACTGTTGTCTCTAGACACAGAGCCTGCTTGCCCTCTTTTATCGGCTTGCGCCTGTCTGCCTCTCCTTGCTGGCCTTCCAGACATGGTAATGGCCTGAAGGGAGTTGGGTAAAACAGCAGTTGGGTAGTGTATATTGTGCTGGAGGCACACAACACCCACTAACTCCTGCAGATGCCTTTATTATAGAACACCAGAGATAAAGGGGTATACTGTAATGGAGTCACACAACACCCACTAAGCCCTGCAGATGGCTCTATTAGAGAACAGCAATAAATGGTAGATACAGGTGTATATTGTGCTGGAGGCACACAACACCCACTAACTCCTGCAGATGCCTTTATTATAGAACACCAGAGATAAAGGGGTATACTGTAATTGAGTCACACAACACCCACTAAGCCCTGCAGATGGCTCTATTAGAGAACAGCAATAAAGGGTAGATACAGGTGTATATTGTGCTGGAGGCACATAAAAAACACTATCTCCTGCAGATGCCTTTATTATAGAACACCAGAGATAAAGGGGTATATACAGATGTATACTGTGCTGTGCTGGAGGCACACACAACTTCCAATAACTCCTGCAGATGGCAAGTGGGCTCAAATAGAGAAGAGCTATGTAGGTGGATATAGCGGTGTGTACTGGGTACAGAGCACGCAGACAGCACGCACAAGCTCCTAACCCTACTGACTGCAAGCTCTATTATAAAAGATAGATCACTAGCTATATAGGTGAGGTGAATATAGCGGTGTATACTGCGGTCAAGGCAAGCAGACAACAACCACTACAGAAGAGCAAGATCGAAAATCGGCCGATAACGATCGGTGTGTACTGTGTTCAAGGTACACAGAACACCCACTAACTGCTTCAGACGCCAACACACTACACAAGGCCGCCGCGCTGGCGGCCTTATGTAGTGTGGGGCGTGTACTACACAGCCTGAGCTATGATTGGCCACAGGCATCCTGCCTGTGGCCAATCATGGCTTTCCTCGCTGCTGGCGCTGTGATTGGCCAAACATGCGGGGTCACAGTGCATGCTTGGCCAATCATGAGCCAGCAATGCACTGCGATGACGCAGTGCATTGTGGGCCGTGAGCGCCACACGAATTTGGCGCGAACGGCCCATAACGTTCGGAATTCGCCGAACGGGCGAACAGCCGATGTTCGAGTCGAACGTATGTTCGACTCGAACACGAAGCTCATCCCTAGTCGTGGCTGAGGCGTTTGCTCTGGCAAACCATCTGATGCGGCCTTTCCCGATGAGTACCCTCACCCTGAACCAGAGGATCTTTAATTTGCGGCTGGCCAGAGCCAGAAGAGTAGTGGAGAACCCATTTGGGATAATGGCCAGCCGGTTCTGCCTATTTTTGAATCCAATCCACATGGCGGAATATAAACTCAATCAAATTGTACTTTCGTGCTGCATTCTGCATAATTTTTTGAAAAAACACTCAGCAAACTATGTGGCCTCAGTTGGACCTGATGCAAACTTACCTGAAAATGCCAACCTGATGGCCCTTGAAGCTGGTCATCCTGGCTTTCCCCCCAAAGTGCCCGTGAGGTCAGAAACATATATGTGGAGTACTTTGTGGGTAGGGGGGCCATTGATATGCCAGACAATGTCTGAGAAGCATTTTTTAAATACATTTTCCTTTCAAACTCCAATAATCTTTGTTTTGATTTACTGCTTGGCTTTGTTTTATGTGTCTCCTAGGTTATTTTTTGTGTTTTTTTTGGCCTTTTTCTACAACAGTGCAAACCCAATTTCAGAGCGAGATGAGGTGACAGGCTCTTCTTCAGATAATCTTATTATGTTGTGGGTCTGCTACACACACACACCTTGTTTTTGTTGTTAATGTATGTAGTGCATTACTGACAAAAATATTGCTAATTTTCAGCACCATGGCAGAAATATGTGGGGTCATGAAAATCACGTGATTGGTGAAATTTGAACATCACTGTGCGTGTTATTTACTAAAGGCAAATCCACTATGCACTACAAGTGCACAGCAAAAGTGCACCTGAAACTGCACTTGGAGGGCAAAGTGGATAACACCCATTGTCACAGAAAACAACAACTTTACTACAAATACTGCTTTTGCGCATTGAAAAAGGAAGCCACACACTGTTGATAATTTTACTTTTTACTCAAAGCACATTCACATGTGCTTTTAGAAAAGGGTTTTACAACAAACCAACATATTTGGTGTATATAAAACATAATTTTTTGGTAACATTTTTCTAACTTGGCGTTTTTGCGTAAACAGGCATGTATTAAAGCATAACATACAGAACACAGGAACTTACAAAGTTCAACTTTTAAAAGTGAAGACATGAGTATGTACAAACTGTGCTGATATTGCCTTCATCAGATGGGGTGTCACCCCTGTAAAAGCCAAATTTGGAAGATGCACACAAATTGTGAATCAAAAAGTGTCCAGTTTCCTCCTGATCCCATGCCTAATATCAATATGTGCTATCTCCCATCATGGGGTATCAATGTACGTGTTTTGGGGGTGCAACCCCTTCATCTCAGCCTCTTTAGTAGCAAGGAAGGGGTTGCACCCACAAAACGCGTACATTGATCCCCCATGATGGGAGATAGTACATGTTGACACACTGTGTGCATGTCAGGGCTGGTTTAGTCCTTCCTTCTCTGGGCTGGCCGCTCAGCTGTTGGCTAATTGCCAGCTCTCTTCTCTCTCCACAGTTACCAGCTGTTCTCGATGATGCTCCTGATGATGCTCGTCTGACCTGCCTACTTAAAGCCTTCCAGCTCACTTCACCTCTGCCTTCGCGTTGGTCACATCACTAGAAACCATCTCCTGCGGTTTGTTTCAAGACTGTCTTGCTGACATCTCTCCTGGCTCCTTATCCTGCTTGCAGTTGCTCTACTTGGATCCCGGACTTCTGGCCTGGCTTATTACCCGATCTGGTTATTGAACTTTGGACTGGCTGACTACTCGATCTGGTTACTGGACTCCGGCTATGCTTGACTACGCTTTTTCTATTTACCTTTTTATTTTTATTAATAAACAAGTGTGATTTAATTGTACTTCTGTCTCAGTCTGATTCAAGGTTTCTGACATACGCGAAGGCCATGAATTCAGAAGATACAGTCAATGCACTTGTTGTAATATTTTTTCCAGATTGGATGAGCAAGATCACCGCATGGATCAGTTTGCCATGGTGTTACAAATGCTCCTGAATTGCACGGCTCACCTGGAATCCCCCACGGTGGCTGCTCCATCCCTGCTGCTGCGCCAGTCTCTGTGCATGCACCCGCCTCGAGTATTACCTCTATAAGAGGTATGTCTGGTTCTGCTCCGCTTCCCCAGCGATTTGGGGGCGATCCAGTTCAATGCAGAGGGTTTTTCAATCAGGTTGAGATATACTTCAAAATGCTGCCCAGGCGTTTCCCACGGACAGAAGCAAAGTAGGTTTCGTGATATCTTTGCTTTCTGAGAGAGCCTTGGCCTGGCCTTTCTGAGGGTAACTCAAGACAACAGGTTTTTGCGTTTCCCATAGAGGGTTAGGGAGACGCAAAAACCTGTTGTCTTGAGTTACCCTCAGTTTTTAGCCTCCTTTAAAAGGGTTTTTGACGTTCTTGCACGCTCCGCTTCTGCTGCCAAGTGCCTCATGTCCATCAAACAGAGTACGAGAACTGTTGCCGACTATGCCATTGAATTCCATACTCTGGCAGCAGAGGTTGCTTGGAACAATGAGGCCCTCGTGGCTGCTTTTTCTCATGGTCTCTCGGATTCCATCAATGATGAGATAGCAGCCCGAGATATACCCACTGAGCTGGAGAGCTTGATCTCGTTTGCCATCCTCATTGACTCCAGACTCAGAGAAAGACTTTCTCTTAAGGAGCGCTTGCGGAAGCCTCCTGTACGTTTGGCTCCGAGCTTTGTAGTCCCACCCATGCCTCCCTCACCTCCCATGCCTCCTGGTACCGAGTTGTTCAGTGAAGATGAACCCATGCACCTGGGCTTCACGCGTCTCTCTGCGGAAGAAAGAGCCTTTAGGAGGAGGGAGAGATTGTGCCTTTATTGTGGCCAGGCAGGTCACTTTTTGAAGTCTTGTCCTACCCTTCCAGGGAACGGCCGAACCTTGAGGTCCTGTCATGGATAGACCTTAGGTGGCGTTGTTTCCTCCCCAGTTATCCAGAAGGATAAGCCCCTGGTTTCGGTCACCCTTTCTTGGGCTGAGTCGTCCATCGAGATACAGGCTCTAATCGACTCTGGGACTGCAGGCCTGTACATTGATGCTGCATTTGTTTCGCAGCACTCGATTCTGCTGCAGCTGCTTGACACTCCACTTGCCATTGAGGCTCTTGATGGGAGACCTTTACAGCCTGCCCATGTGACTCATGAGACGGTTCTGTTGTCCATGGCTGTAGGGGCTCTTCACCATGAGATAATCCAATTCCAAGTTATTTCCTCACCCAGGTTTCCTCTGGTTATTGGTTATCCTTGGTTACAGAGGCACAACCCCTCTTTTGATTGGCTCCGTGCTGAGGTTCTCTCCTTGTCACCACAATGCAGTGAGACATGATTCCTGAAGGTATCCAAGGTCCTCTGCACCTCTTCACTCCCCTCCCTGCCAGAGGAGTACCGTGATTTTGGCAATGTCTTTGATAAAGGTCAAGCCGGTAGTTTGCCTCCACACCGGCCTTATGATTGCGCAATTGACCTTCAACCTGGCACCATACCGCCTCCTGGCCGGGTTTACCCTTTGTCGGTCTTGGAGGATAAGGCCATGGAGGAGTATGTTGCTGGCGCACTTTCACAAGGTTTCATTCGCAAATCCTTGTCTCCTGCTGGTGCTGGTTTCTTCTTTGTGAAAAAGAAGAGCGGTGAACTGAGACCTTGTATAGATTATAGGGGTCTCAATCGTGTCACGATTAAGAATGCCTACCCGATTCCATTGACTACAGAGTTATTTGACCGTCTCAAGGGAGCAACGGTTTTCACGAAGCTTGACTTGAGAGGGGCATACAATCTCGTGCGCATTAAGGAGGGCGACGAGTGGAAAACTGCGTTTAATACCAGAATAGGCCATTATGAATACCTGGTAATGCCTTTTGGCCTTTGTAACGCTCTGGCAGTTTTTCAGGAATTTATTAACGATGTCCTCCGAGGTTTGTTGCAGTTGTGTGTGGTGGTTTATCTTGATGATATCCTCATATTTTCCAAGTCCCTGGAGAGCCACCACACAGATGTCTGTCATGTGCTTCAAAAACTAAGAGAGAACAATCTCTATTCTAAACTGGAGAAGTGTGAGTTCCATCGTGTCATTTCCACTGCTGGTTTTTCGATGGACCCAGAGAAACTTTCAGCAGTCCTACAGTGGCCTCGACCCGTGAGTTTACATCCTCTGCAGCGTTTCCTGGGCTTTGCCAACTACTATCGGAAGTTTATTCGTAACTTCTCGTCTCTGGTCAAGCCTCTGACTGATATGACCAGAAAGGACGGTAACCCACAGAGTTGGTCTCTGGAGTGCATTAAGGCCTTTGAGACTCTCAAGGCTGTCTTTGTTTCTGCTCCTCTGTTGGCACATCCTGACCCTACGTTGCCTTTTATCCTAGAAGTTGATGCTTCTGAGACTGGAGTTGGCACCCTTCTGTCTCAACGTCCTAACTCTGAGAGTGCTATGCATCCGTGTGGCTACTTTTCCAAGAAATTGTCACCTGCTGAGTGCAATTATGAGATTGGTGACAGAGAGCTGTTGCCGATCATTTTAGCCCTGAATGAATGGAGACATCTCCTTGAATGTACCACTGTGCATGTTCTTATTCTTACTGACCATAAGAATCGTACTTTCTTGTCTGAGGCTAAGCGACTCTCTTCCAGAAGGGCGCGATGGGCTCTTTTCTTGTTAAGCTTTAATTACATTGTTCCATTCTTAGCCGGTTCTAAGAATGAAAGGGCTGATGCCTTGTCATGACAATTTTCCTCCACTTCCAAGTCGGAGTCGGTTCCGGTTCCTAAGATTCCTCCTGATCGTATCTTGGCTACGGTTCGCACCAGTATTACTTCTCCTTTGGGTGACAAAATTCTTGCTGCTCAGGTCCATGCTCCTCCTGATAAACCTTGTGACCGCTGCTTTGTCCCAGAGAGTCTTTGTACTGCTGTGCTCCAGATTTACCATTCTCCCAAGGCAACTGGCCATCCTGGGAAGAATCAACTAATTTGGTCCATCTCCCAACAATTCTGGTGGCCTAGTCTATGATCTGATGTTGCTGCCTTCATAGCTGCCTGTCCCATGTGTGCTCAGAGTAAGACTCTACAACACCTTCCAGTGGGCCTCCTACAACCCATACCCAATGGAGAGAGGCCCTGGACTCACCTGTCTATGGATTTCATTGTGGAGTTGCCCAGCTCCCAAGGCAACACTGTTATCCTTATGGTGGTTGACCGGTTCTCAAAGATGTCTGCCCTGGGGACCAAAGGCTTCGCCAAATTGACCAGTTTCTCCAGCGTTGCCTTACTGTTTATTTGTTTGACACCTAAATAAAGTTTTTTTTTGGTTCAAGAAATACTTGCCTATGTGTTTTACTTCAAAAAAGACAGTTTATTTGTGAGTAGGCAGGTACGCTTCAAAAATACAAAGTCAAATTAATAACAAGGGGCACCAACACCAAACAACTTAAGATTAAAAAATAAAACTGTGCTTCCGTCAGTATACCGCTTCCTAAGTCCAATGGATCTGGCTATAGGAACCCCCAAGAACTAGACCAGGGGTGCCCAACCAGTGGCCCGGGGGGGCCACATGTGGCCCGTGGAGCCCTCTGATGTGGCCCTCGACCTCCTGCTCTAAGATGGCAGTTTGGCAAACCCAGATCATGGGTTGCCGACCAGCCACCCCAGAGCAGCAATTTTGTGAATGAAGCCACTGGTAGTGAAAGCAAGTGGCTGTAGAGCAGAGCCACATAAGCCAATGCTTCCTGTATGGTGCCTGCTCCTGTCACAGGCGGAGTAATACCAAATGCACTCCGCATGGGACATCAACAGCCAGCGATACCAGAATGGAAGACGATTATTAAAGGTAAGTTTACTACTAAATTCACAGTATATATGGATATATCTGTTTTGCAGTGGTTACTGGGCTGCTTTCAAACTGATCCGCAGGTGCAGTGTAGCTGCGGGTTACCTGCATTGAGCCATAGACTTCTGTTATTACATGCGGATTTGTTGCACTTTCAGAAAGTGTGCCACAACTGCAGGATATAATAGAAGTTTATGGCAAAGTGCAGCTAACCCACAGAAAATCCATAGGTTCACTATGCTGCACGCGCGCTTTGGGCAAATCGCAGCGCATCATTGTGAAAGCAGCCTTAGGCCCCTTTCATATGATTGGTCCGACCCAATTGGACTTACTATTCACCTCTATGGAGCAGCAGATGTAAACGGCCTTGTGTCTGTTTACACCCGCCTACCTAAAAAAAATAGAAAGGGATCTGCCCCTTCCGTCTGGGCGAATCGGATTGGATCAGAGGGCCCATAGAGTAGAGTGGGCTGTGTCTGTGCTCATTTGTGGCCCACGACCAGTTACCAATTCACTTAAGTGGCCCTCGATCTTCAAAAGGCTGGGCACCCCTGAACTAGACAACACCAGTCTTGGAGTACACCAGGAATAATCTTCTTTTATTTGAGATGTCCCACAAATATATACAGTAGGATGACTAAAACCTAACCTAATTAGCATGAGCTAATTATCTAATCATTGACCCAGACTAGTTGTCTGAGAGATAAGACTTTTCAGGGTACGTCTCCTAGCTCACTGATTGACTATTCAATACACATTACCATATTACCATAAACATAAACACAGAGCTGATTAGCACAAACAACAATGTGTGGAATACTCTTACACGCCAGACTAGACTCACTTACACAACAGACAGGTGGCTGGAGTTGATGACATTAGCATCTAACAGTTTGTGTCCCAACAGTATGATTCAGTCACTATTGCTAATATAGCAAATACCTATCCAGAGTCTGTGTGTCTTGGGGGGAGGGGGGGCACAGACCTGAATCCAAGTAACACCACTTCAGGGTTCCCCAGGCATACAGCTCACAAAGAGCACCGTTCCCCTAAATGCCAGGGCCCATTAACGGTGGGCACGAAGCTTGTGTTCCCCTCAAAAAGCCTTGGTCCCGGCTAGGTCTGTCACAAAAACAATATAATAAAAAGATAATAATGGTGTTGTGGTAAGTTGACACACAAAACACACCCAAAAAATTCCAATGATGAGCAAAATGTCAAAAAAGGAGATCTTGATTAAAAAAAACAACCACAAAATTTAAACAAAAAAAAAAAAATGATTGGGGAGATGTGACGAATTAAAATATTGTATTCATGAAATGAGGAAAAAGAATAAAGAAATACGTTTGGGAGAAGTGTGTGTGAATATGAGCAGCAACCTGGGCCTTCCAGGCAGCAACATGTGGAGGGCCCAGCTTGAGACAGGTATAGCATTGTTCAACATATTTCTTGTCGTACATTTAATGATGTTAACTAGATGTTATTATTGATCAGTAAGTTGTGATTTAACAAAGTGGTTTACATATCAATAGACAGTAGTGACCAAAAATTATTGAGACAAGAATGAAAAATGCTGGGCTCAGAATGATAGTCTGTTCTGTTTGGTAACATTCAATTTGAAACAGTCATGAGCACAAAATTGTGTGATTGATGACCAAAAAACTAAAACTATGTCCCATTTTCATACACAGGAAGACCTCAGCCGGGAGGAGGCTGTTGCAAGTGGCAGCCAGGAGGAAGCTGTGGCAAGTGGCAGCCGGGAGGTCGACCATCGCCCGCCTTCTCCTCCACCTCCTGCCACAACTACAAGAGCAGAGCCACAGCCTGGAAGGAAGCCTGGAGGGAAGTCCCTAAGGAAGACCAGAGAGTGATGGCCTGGGTTCAGTCTGGTCTGACAGAACATGCAGGCTCTTGTATGACCACAGCCTGGGGACATAGATGTCATCTGCTCTTCCTGATCTCTTGGACTTCTGGACCAGACTGTTTTCCCTTTAGATATGTACTCCTCAGGCCACCAATTTTGCATTTAAAAATAATTGATGTCTGCCCTGGGGGCCAAAGGCTTCACCAAATTGACCAGTTTCTCCAGGGTTGCCTTACTGTTTATTTGTTTGACACCTAAATAAAGGTTTTATTTTGGTTCAAGAAATACTTGCCTATGTGTTTTACTTCAAAAGGGACAGTTTATTTGTGAGTAGGCAGGTACACTTCAAAAATACAAAGTCAAATTAATAACAAGGGGCACCAACACCAAACAACCTCCTAGAGATTAAAAAATAAAACTGTGACGGAACGTCCCCCACACTCCGCTTGATTGCTTCCGTCAGTATACCGCTTCCTAAGTCCTGGAACACAAGTCCAATCTATCTGGCTATAGGAACCCCCAAGAACTAGACAACACCAGTCTTAGAGTACACCAGGAATAATTTTCTTTTATTTGAGATGGTCCACAAATATATACAGTAGGATGACTAAAACCTAACCTAATTAGCATGAGCTAATTATCTAATCATTGACCCAGACTAGTTGTCTGAGAGATAAGACTTTTCAGGGTACATCTCCTAGCTCACTGACTGACTATTCAATACACATTACCATATTACCATAAACATAAACACAGAGTTAATTAACACAAACAACAATGTGTGGAATACTCTTACAAGCCAGACTAGACTCATTTACACAACAGACAGGTGGCTGGAGTTGATGACATTAGCATCTAACAGTTTGTGTCCCAACAGTATGATTCAGTCACTATTGCTAATATAGCAAATACCTATCCAGAGTCTGTGTGTCTTGGGGGGAGGGGGGATCCAAGTAACACCACTTCAGGGGTCCCCAGGCATACAGCTCACAAAGAGCACCGTTCCCCTAAATGCCAGGACCCATAATCGGTGGGCACGAGGCTCATGTTCGGTCCACTCAAAAAGCCCCTAGTCCCGGCTAGGTCTGTCACATTTCTCCCCTTTCGGCAGGAGACTAACACAGGAGGAGACCCCAGACGGGTTGACTCCGAAGTTAGTCAGTGGTTCCAGTCCTCTAATGCTGGTATCCCCACAGTACCCTAAACAAATTGTTCCAGAGTATTTCTCACCCAGCCAACCTCTGCCTCTCTCAGAGAACATATCCGCCGCTGGGGAGAGGACTGAACTGACCCTTCTCCCTCGAGCCTTTTCAGCCGCTGGAGAGAAGACAGGATGATTGGGCTCACTCCATCAAGCTGCTGGGGATCTGGGCCGACCGCCTAGCATCCCTGGGGTATACAAGGGGAGACCGAAGTTCCATCCATCTATATCAGCTCAAGCTGCAGTTGTGTGTAGGGGCCGGTAGCATTCTGTCCTGTTAGCACTTCAGCTGAGGACCCCACATTATCCACTCCAGCTGACTTTTGTGGAGTCAGGCTGACCGCCCTGGCTCCCTGGAACTCTGCAGCCCTTACCAGTGCTGGGCAGAGGTTAGTAGCACTCTGCCCGGTTGCCAGCGTTTCAGCTGGGTTGGTGTCATCATTCTGGGGCTCCGTCTGCTGTTGGAACTCCCTTTCACTGGTATTGTCTCCCAGGTGCATGAACCCTTGTTGGGGAGGGAAAATGTCTGCTTCTCCTCCCTTCATATCTGAAATCCACTGGGAGAGAGGGGCCATCACCTTCTCACCTTGGGCCTCTGAAACTGCCAAGGGTGTGGCGCAGGGGTCTGCAGTACTCTGTCCTGCTGCAAGTACTGGAGCAGGTGATGTGTAATCTATGACATCCTCTGATGAACAATCCATTAAGTCCATACATTCTGTAATCTGTGGCTGGAGAGATGAGCCAACTGCCCCAGCTCCCTGGAACGCCACAGTTGCTGCTGGTGCTGGGCAGAGTTTGATAGCACTCTGCCCTGTTGCCAGCACTTCTGCTGGGGGCTCCACATCCTCCGCTTTGGCTAACTGTTGGGAGGATTCCTCCACTCCCGAACTGTGTAGCTGCCATTGGGAAGGTGAGCTGGCTGCTTCCCTTTCCATTCCCTCATCTGGCTGCTGGGATGACATGTCTGTGGTACTGTCACCCAGGTGCATGGATCATTGCTGGGGAGGGAAGACTGCTTTCTCCACCCTGGCCGATTGTTAAGTAGGGACAACAAACATCTCCTCTCCCTTCTCCCCCTGTATCTGCTGCTGGGAATTGATCGCCACCTTCTCACCCTGAGCCTCCGGAACTGCCACAGATGTGGGGCAGAGGTCTTTGGCCCTCTGTCCAGTGACCAGCACTTCAGCTAGAGAAGTTCCTTGTAATTCCACAGATACTGCTGTTTGTGCTTGGCAGAGTACAGTGAAGTTTGTCCCTAATACCAGCTCTTCTGCTGGAGGCTTATCAGGTTCTTCTTTCTCAGCAGAAAAGTCTATCAAATCGCGTCTCTGCAACTGGTGTCTGGGGATAGAGTTTCACCATCTCCTGTCCGCGGAACCCAGAAGATGCTATCAGTGCTGAGCAGAGGTTAGCAGAGCTCTGCCCTGTTGTCAGAACTTCAGCTTTGGGGATGGCAATCTCCAGATTTTCCATTGCCGATTCTCCAGCATGCTGCTGGACAGGCACATTCCTTCATGCAAGATTATCCCATGCAGAAACAGGATCATCAAGGTCAGTCAGCACTTGCTGCATCTGCCTAAGACCTCCGCCTCCATAGCTGCGGGGGCAGGTTGGCAAAGCACACTGTTACTCTGCCACATTGCCGGCACTTCAGCCAGGATTTCAGAGTTGTCAACAGGTATTTCCTGATAGTCCCAGGCAAAGGAGCCCAGCCCTGGCACTGAGCAGAGTCTAGTAGCCGTCTGTAGGCGATCTCCAGCTCCCATTCCTGAAAGGCCAGAAACTCTATACCTTCCAGTGCCCAGTGCACTTCCGAGATGTTCAGTAGCCCTTTTCTGAAATCCATGATTTCATCCAACCGCCACTCCAAATCACTCCCAAAGTTAGAGTTCACTGTCAGCTTCACATACAACAATCCCAGGCTGCCGTAGCTTAAGCCTTCCGTTGGGCTGTCATCCGCTATCCAGGGACATGCTTGGGATACATGCCACCAGAGGGCTCTGTAACTCTCATCCAGCTTCATCTCTGCCCAGACCAGCCTGGTTAATCCCTGTTCTCTATTATTTGGGGATTTATGTCATAACTAGGATTTTTTTATATAAGGACTTTTTGATTGAATTTCTTGCATGGTGTATTTTTTTTGACTCATGTTTTATATATATAATCTATATTAGATTTCATTACTTTTTACACTATAGATTTCACGTATATTCAGCGCAACTTTACACATAATTTTTTTGATTTGATCCATAATTGATATTTGATGGTTTTTAGTTGCAGCTTTTAGGTTTTGCACCAAGCGCAATATTTTTGTTTGTTTTTTGTTTATGCTATTTAGGTAATATCGTTATATCTGCAGCTGGGGATGTGCACTCTTTAAATTTGGTGCTTTGTAAAATAACGGTGCACTTTAAAAAAAAAAAATTGAACATTTTCCTGATCACACATTTTTTTTGGTTACATAATTATAGAATCGTAGAGACACTTAATTGGTAATAGGGATTAATTAACCTTTTAAGTATTTTGAAGACGTTCATGGTATTTGGTTACTATGGATGTTTTTGAATACAGATCCGCAAGGGTTATTAAAAGAGATGTAGTATTTGAGAATAGGGATTGAGAGGGTGACCTTGGAGGTTTATTTATTAGATTAAAAAATCTAATGATTTCTGAAATTCACACACAATGGGATATAGCATTTTTAGAGCAATATGTGGCTGAATCTATGGTCCCACGTAGCTTGAGCTGGGATGTTGGCCCCAAAAAGGTGAGGTAGATCTCGAAGACTGGTTCAAATATTTCAATGTAGCTGGAGTCCTATTCCTTGTTTTTTTAACACAGAGGAAAAATAATAAACTTAGTCATTTGGACACAGAAATTAAATTGATTAAGGATAAACTTTTGTCCCATATCGGAAGTGAAGAATATAAAGAAAGATCTGTTCGTCTTAAAAAATTATTAGAGAAGAAGGTTGAACAAAAGATTAAAAAAAGGAAAAAATGTAACAGAGATGTAGGAGTTATAAGAGTGGTTTCATTTTTGAATGGCAGAGTAAAATTGCCAATAACGAAATGGAACCTTTGATTTGTTCAGAAGTGTCTGAACCCTCTCCGTCTGGTTCGAGTCAGGATAACACTAGCCAGCCTAAAAAAGCAGATAATAATCAGTATAGGCCCCCACAAGGCCAGTCCCAACAACAGGGTAATAATAATAATAGGAGAGTGTCTTATAGATCTCCAGAAAGATATTACAAACCACCTCAATTGAGACCAAAAACTCCAGGATACCCTCCTAAAAATCCTGGTAAAAAATCTCCCTATTGGAAACCCAAAAATAGGAAGCCTTTTAACGATACACAGCAAGGGAATAATTATCCAAACACTCCATTTTCGAAAGGGATGTATGGGAATGATTATGGACCATATGGGATCCCAGGGAATCCCTATAGGAATGAGAGATATTTGGAATATAATGTCCCCATTCAGAACAGATTTCAGGGTATGAACGATCAAGATGGGTATTTTGAAAATAGAAAGAATCAGTTAGGGGAACATGGGGGGGGGGGGGGGTGAGAGGAGGTGGGAGAGAGATGCCTCCGTGGTATCAACCCCCCATCCTCAAAGGAGGGAATTTGAGTGGGGACCACCCCAGTATCCCCGGTGGGAAGAGCAACAGTCAGGGCAGTGGGGTTTTCCCAGGGTAGAACAAAATTTGGAAAGACCGCCAGAACCCAGAGAGGAAAGAGAGGTGGACGGAGATCAAAAAGCAAAATGAAAAAGGGAATAAGCGGGGAGGGAATTTTCAACCTCAGTAGTGTCATTCAAACTGAGGCTGAGATTTCCATTTTAGACAAGGAGCTGAAGTTTGCCCCCCCTAAGGCCCTTAATAAATTTGAAACGTATATGGACATACATAAATACAGGTATACTAGGAAATTAAATGTTAAAAGGTATATGTTGTCTAATACACAAGATAGGAGTGTGGCTAGTGAGACAGACATTAAACACTCTGTTTTAAATAATGCATCTCTTTTTAACCCCCCCAAGTGGTTTGTCTGCATCAATCGGGGTCTTTAGGGACGTTGTCCTTAGAGACCTTGAACGTCTAAAAATTAAGGAGGCGAGGATGACAAAGGAATTACAATTAGGATTTGACCAACTTTGTAATCAGAAAGACTTAGTCATCAGGCCCGCAGATAAAGGGGGGGGGCATAGTAATTTTGGATAAAGGGGATTATTTGGCTGAACTCAATAAAATTGTCGGAGATAGTGATACATACACACCACTGTCAGGGGATCCAAGATTTAAATTCAAAAGGGAATTGCAAGATATTGTTAAATATGGTTTTGAGACGGGAATTTTGAATAAGAAGGAGAAGTCCTTCTTAGTTCCCGTCTCCTCTAGGATACCCATCATGTATTACCTGCCTAAGATACACAAAGAGCTGGTTCATCCGCCGGGTCGACCTATTATCAGTGGGATCGATTCGTTAACAGCAGGGAAATACATTGACGGGTACCTACAACCACTTGTTAAACTTTTACCGGCCTATATTAAAGATACTCGCCATACTATTAACATCCTGAAGGATTGCCAATATCAGGAAGGTTGTTGGATGGTCACAGCTGATGTGACATCCTTATACACGGTTATCCCACATCATTGGGGTCTTTTGTCAGTTAAATATTTTTTGGATAAGTGTTCAGGTTTGGCGGATAGACAGAAGATTTTATTATGGAACTCTTAGCCCCTGTACACACGGTTGGAGATTCTGCCAACCAAATCCGTCGGATTTTGTCCGTCGGATTTAGTCCGACGGATTGTGTCCGAAACTGTTGCATACACACGGTCGGACTAAGTTGTCGAAAAATCCGATCTTTCAGAACGTGATGACGTAATTTCGTTACGATGGGACTACATTCAGGCTAGTAGCCAATAGCTTTGATGTAGGAATTTGATCTGAGCATGCGTGGCACTTGGTCCGATCAAAATTCGCTACACATGATCGGAGTATGTCCGATCGAACCAGTTGGTCGGGAAATATTTCCAACATGTTGGAAAATTGGGTCTGACGGATATTTGGACGGAATCAGTCCGATGCATACCACACACAGTCGGATTATCCGACGACACGGTCCGATAGGACACATTCCGACGGATTCTCCGACCGTGTGTACAAGGGCTTAGAGTATGCCACTATGCACAATTTCTTCTGGCATGCGGGTGTTTTTTTTCTCCAGAAGAGAGGAGTAGCCATGGGGGCTAAATTTGCCCCCAGTTTGACAAATCTCTTCATGGGGAAATGGGAGGAGGACGTCATCTATTTGGATAAGAGACCAGCACTGGTCCTTTGGGCCAGGTATATAGATGACGTCCTCCTCCTGTGGAATGGTTCCTTCGAGTCCCTGAAGGGAACTTAATAAGAACGATAAAGGAATTTAATTTAAATACGAGGCGAGTCAACACACCATTAATTTCTTAGACCTTAAGATCTGGAGTGAGGGGGATACCCTAATGACAACTACTTTCTTTAAGGGCACTGACTGTAATGCATTTAACCCACGGGACAGTTGCCACCATAAGGCGTGGTTGGAGTCGGTTCCAAAAAGCCAGTTTATCAGAATGAGGCGCAACTGTTCCCGTGAGGGGGATTTTGATGTGCAGGCTGGTGTTCTTGTGAAGAGATTGGTAGCAAGGGGTTACGATGAAAATAATCTGAAGGAAAAACTTAGGGAAGTACGTGAGATTGATCGGAACCTTCTGCTTACAGAAAAAACTGAAATTGAGAGGAATAGTAATATGAACAACAATTTTCAATGTCCATTTGTCACCGGATTCTCTCAACAACACTTTTCAGTTAAAAAGATCATACAAAAACATTGGCACATAATTAAAAATGACAAGGTTTTGGGTTCATCCCTTCCTGAGAAACCGCAGGTGGTTTTTAGGGGAGTACCATCAATTAAGCATAGAATTGCACCCAATGTGTGTGACCCCCTGACAATTAAACCCATGTTTTTTCAGAACTTAATAGGGTTTTTCAAGTGTAATAAGTGCAGTGTATGCTCTATCAATAATATAAAGAAAAAGAAAACAACAGAATTTTGTTCAGGAAATTCTAAACTAATTTTCCCCATTAAATCCTTTATAACTTGTTCCACAGAGGGGTGGTAGTGGTGTACCTTCTAACCTGTCCCTGTGGGCTCCACTATGTGGGCCGGACTTTGCGCTCTCTTCAAGTGAGATTGGGTGAACATCTGGGAAATATTAGAAGGGGGTTTAAAGGACATCCAGTTTCAAAACACTACTTGGAGGCACATGATCTTAATCCCTGGGGAACTTCCCTTTTGGGAATTGATAAATTACAGTTGCCCTGGAGAGGAGGCCCTAAAAAGAGGGCGATTTCGAAACTCGAAATGAGTTGGATATATAGAATTAAAAGCCTTAAACTCTCTGGACTTAATGTAGATATAGAGATTAATGCTTTTATAGATAATGCATGAAAGGTATACAAAATGCTCAGAGTGTTTTACTACCTAGAAAATTAGGGTCGCATAACCCCTTTAGAAATTTGTTGAATCTTAATTTTTGATTAAAATTTTTAGTCAGCACAGAGGTGTGAGAGTAGTGACGAGTACGAACTGGTCTGACTACTGGTTCGAAGAGGTTGTAAACACAATATCAATTTTCAATTTTTATTTGTTTCTGTAATTGATTTCATTCTTGGAACCTTATAATAATGTATAATTTTTAGGATTTAAAAAAGGAATTCCCCCCCCCTTTTTTTAGGGGGGATATTTAGATCTAACTTGCAATTGTGATATTAGCATAAATACGCACTTTTCACTTGAGGGGGTAAGAAGTTTTTTCCTCTTAATTAATTAGATGAGCATAGACTATTTCCCTCTAGTCAAACTTAGCTTTTAGGGGTGTACTTAAACTGAGATCGGGTACTGTGTGGCGTTTGAATGTTTTCAGTCACACATTTCCCGATGTAGGTTCAGTCTACAAAAAAATGGCACTTGAGTTGAGGGGGGACCTGGCTGCAGACCCAGATCACGTTTGGTCCCCATGAAAATGGTGGCGGGACGTGGTTAAAGCTGGGTCCAGCCCATAGGAGATTAGATTAAATTCTTGGTCTCCGTGAAAATGGCAACTGAACGTAACTGAGGCTTGGTTCGGCCCTAATGATATTTAAGTGATGGATCAGCATATCACCTGTGCCCCAGGAGGACGTAAGGTATTATGAAACATGGGCTGTTTATGCTGATACCACCATGTTTAGAATATCCCCCAGCACGGGTGTATATTTGTTCTTAATTTAACCGGTTTTTATTTATCTCTTTTTACTTGTCGTAGCTTGGCCATTTTGGGTCATACCTCTTGTCTGCTGTATATATTTTTTAATCTAATAAATTTGTTTATTTTTTTAACTGTACGTTCATGATCGGAGTCCACTTTTGCTTCCCCTTCCCTTTGCTCGTGGCCGGGCGGCCCGAGCGTCTTATGTCTTACTACAGGTTTGTTCGTTGAAGAACCTTTGTATATGATAGCCTATTGGAGAGCTCTGCAAAACTCTGGAAACTAACAGTGATTGGACGGCTACCCTACCCATCTGCTCCGCGTCGACTGAGAGGAAAGCAGGACGATCGGCTGGTTCCGGAATCTTTCGGCCCGCGTCGGTAACCTTCGGAAGATCCGTACGTACTCACTCCCTCAGCGGCATGTGAGAGTGGAGTATGCATCTGTGATCCCTGCAGAGGGTTTGTCTGCCAGCGCTAACGACTCCGTTGGTCTGGAGTCCATCCATTGCGGTAAGTGTCCAACTTTTTTTCCAGTCTGGAAGTGATACTGGCAAAATCAGGAAGGTCTCATCAAACTTTTGAGAAGGACTGATTTCCCTCTTCTCTATAATTTGGGACTTACGTCATAACTAGGATTTTTTTATATAAAGACTTTTTGATTGAATTTCTTACATGGTGTATTTTTTTTTGACTCATGTTTTATATATAATCTATATTGGATTTCATTACTTTTTACACTATAGATTTCACGTATATTCAGCGCAACTTTACACATCATTTTTTTGCTTAATTCAGCTGTCTGCTCCTTGTGCGGTTTTTCTCCTAAAAACAGCACCCGCAATCCATACCGCGACCAGTACCTTTCTGGGTTGCAGGGGAGAACTTTTCCCTGGTGACGCTGCTCACGGCTAACGGTTCCTTCCAGAGTTCACAACGAATAGAATCAAACCATCCCAGCAGGACCTGCTCTGATACTGGTCCTCTGTGCTGTAGGTGCATCTCTCGCAACCTCCTTCTGAATTCCTCTTCCATGGCGGCTGGTATCTGTACCTCTCCTACTTTCCTGCTATCCGGACCTTGGATCCAGGTGGAGGTTTGGGTGTTCCAGACTGCAGGAAGTGTCCCACTGCTTGCCAACAATGTGACAGAACATCCCCCACACTCCGCTTGAGTGCTTCCATCAGTATACCACTTCCTAAGTCCTGGAACACAAGTCCAATGGATCTGTCTATAGGAACCCCCAAGAACTAGACAACACCAGTCTTGGAGTACACCAGGAATAATATTCTTTTATTTGAGACGTCCCACAAATATATACAGTAGGATGACTAAAACCTAACCTAATTAGCATGAGCTAATTATCTAATCATCAGACTAGTTGTCTGAGAGATAAGACTTTTCAGGGTACGTCTCCTAACTCACTGACTGACTATTCAATACACATTACCATATTCCATAAACATAAACACAGAGTTAATTAGCACAAACAACAATGTGTGGAATACTCTTACAAGCCAGACTAGACTCATTTACACAACAGACAGACAGGTGGTTGGAGTTGATGACATTAGCATCTAACAGTTTGTGTCCCAACAGTATGATTCAGTCACTATTGCTAATATCAAAAAATATCAGTACAGCGCAAATACAAAATAATACAATAAATATCATAAAGTGAAAAAATGAAAAGTCCATATAGTGAAAGAGAAGTTCAGAAAGAGTCCACTTGTGTAATGTATCTTCAATCAATATATCAAGTGACGATGTGATCCCTTCACCATTGAGCAAGTTGAACTCTCACCTCAACAAGTGGACCTCTGATAAATCAGACAGGTCAAAAACGCATGTTCCCATCAAGGGTAGATCATAAGGTTACAGCAGACCAAGCGGAAGCATTTCCAGGTAAGGTTCTCCTCCGTATCATCAGATCAATGTGATATCATATATGAAAAAGAACAGGCAAATCTAGTGCTCTCCGTTGATGCAAATTTATTAAACAAATTAATAAAAGACAAATACCACTCACATTTGAAAGCACTGATCTCCAGTGCTGAGTGCTCAGATAAAAAGTACCATGCATGGATCAGTGTGTCAGCTGGCGGATGACGTCACGACGCAGGTCACGTGGTCCGTACGCGTTGCGTCCCAGAAAGTAGGCGGGACTTCATCAGCGGTGACGGAATGACGTCGGACGGCCGCTTTTATACCAACACACCATTAGAGAACCAATACCAAGCGGAGTTATGCGCAAGACAGGTACCGTAGACAGCATGTATCAAACGTGACACCGGAACATAGATCTGCGCTCACTCCAAACACAGGAAGGAGAGAGAAAGCATCAAAAAATATATATGCTATGGAGAAGTTAAAACCAAACCAGAGAAAGATAAAATAATAGTCTGCTAATTGGCAACAAGATACAATCCTCTAATTCTTCTCACATAAACTATGTGGAGAAAGAAAAAGGATATTGCCTAAAAAAAGCAGTACAATATAATCCCCTGGTAAGTCAAAAATAAAAATCTAATAAATATACCCGCAATGCCGCTGACGTCATCAGAAAGCTACACTGATCCACACATGGATTAATAACGATAAGTACCAAAATATAAATCAAAGCTAAAAATAAAAATAATAAAAAAAAAAAAAAAAAAAAAAAGAAATAAAAATAAAAATAAATATAAAAAATAAAAATAAAAATAATGAAATTAAAATAAGAATAAAATACAAATACAAGTGTAAAAGGAAAAAATTCTAATACAATAAAAACAATTCAATTATCTGTCCGAAATGAAACAATTTAAATCAAAATCCACGTTTAGACCTCTCGGGGCAAGAACCCTTGTTTCATGGATCCAATAAGATTCACGTTTGCTTAATTGGCGTATGAAGTTACCTCCACGCCAATGTTTGGTTACCTTCTCAATCCCCCAAAAACCTTAAACCTCTGGGATTCTGAGAGTGCACCAATTTGAAATGGCGAGACACATTGTGGGTCTTAAGACCCTTTTTGATATTATTTACGTGTTCACCCAACCTCACGTGTAGGGGTCTAGAGGTTCTGCCAATATATTGGAGACCACATTCACATTGTAACATGTATACCACCCCTATGGTAGAGCAGGTAATAAGTTTATCGATCTTATATTCCTTATTGTTACTTGTAGCTATAAAAGATTTTCTCCTTTTTACATTGCATCTAGAATGTCTGCATGCCGTACATCTACCGCACGCATAGAAGCCGGATAAGAAAGAGAAAAGTCTACTTTCAGTTTGTACAGGAGGATCGATAACACTCGGTGCTATTTGGTCACGTATTGATGGAGCCTTCTTATATATGAAAGAGGGCCGTGCAGGTAACAGAGGGCCCAACACTCGATCCTGTTTCAATATAAACCAATTTTTGGCGACAACTTTTTCGAATTTCTTATACTGTACGTTATAATCAAGAACCATTCTAAAATTGACCCCTTCCACTCCTGATTCTTTTATCTTATCTCTAACCAAAAGGGATCTATCCATCTGTTGGACCAAAGAAATTTCATGTTCAAGAACAGAGCGATCATATCCCTTTTCTTGGAATTTAGAGGATAGGGTATGGGCTTGATGCACGAAATCATCCATACGAGAGCAGTTCCGTCTTAATCTTACATACTGTCCCCTGGGGATATTGCACAACCAAGACTTATGGTGGCAGCTCCCCAGGGGAATGTACGAATTCCGATCAGTTGGCTTAAAATGATTTTTTAATACTAGCCCATCATTCGCTTTGGCGATCTCAAGATCAAGAAACACCATCCGTTCTTGGCTGATATTCCATGATAACTGGATGTTTTTTTCATTACCGTTCATGGTGCCGATAAATTCATCCAGACCAAGCCGGTCACCATCCCATATAAGGATAAGATCATCTATAAATCTATTGTAGCAAATTAACTCCTTGGGGCGGTTCCGAAACACGATGTCCTCCTCCCAGTGGGCCATAAATAGATTGGCCACACTGGGAGCAAACCTAGCCCCCATGGCAACCCCCCTCACTTGTAAAAAGAACTGATGATTAAACCAAAAATAATTCCTCGATAAACAAAAATCTAGACATTTGAGAATATATTTTCTGTGGCACTCAGATAAATCAGAGTAAGTAGACATAGCCCACTGGACTGAAGCTCGTGCATCATTGTGTCCTATAATAGTGTACAGTGAACCAACGTCGGCAGTCACAAAAAAACAAGAGGCCGTAATCTCTAATGATTCAAGAATTTGAATGATGTGTTTAGTATCTTTAAGGAATGCTCTGGTCTTAATCACCAGGGGTTGTAAAAAGGTGTCAATGTATTGACCCACTCTAGAGGAGATAGAGTCAATACCATTGACAATAGGCCTGCCAGGCGGGTTGACACAATCCTTGTGGATTTTTGGTAGGCTATATATAATCGGGGTTCTGCAAAATAATGGATCAAGATAAGATCCCTCCTTTTTATTAAGAATATTTCTATTTTTTCCTTCTTCTATTAACCAATGTAATTCATCTTTATACTGCAACATGGGGTCTTTGTTCAGAATATGATATGTGTCAGTATCACCGACAAGTTTATTCATTTCGGACATATAATTGATCCTATTTAAAATAACCAATCCTCCCCCTTTATCTGCGGGGCGTATGATAATATCATCCCTGCTCCTAAGGGATTCCATTCCCAATTTGATATACTGGGGGTCCTTTACTTTACGTACTTTGAGATTGTCTAAATCATTTATGACAACATTCTTAAAAACCTCCAAAAACTTATTATCAGCATTTAAAGGGTTAAACGTGGATTTGTTACGGAGATTAGAGTGTTGATTTTCAAATGCTTTCACTTGTCTAACCGGATTGGATAAGAAATATTTTTTCATGTTTAAATTCCTGACGAACTTCTGAATGTTAACATAAGTGTGGAATTTATTCAGATTCCTGACTGGAGCGAATTTTAAACCCCTATCCAAAACTTTTAACTCATTATCACTTAGTGGACAACCACTTAGGTTATATATACCTGCTCCTATTGGGGTTTTTGTTTTTTGAATTCTCCTGCCCCCTCTCCTTCCTCTCTCTCTTTTCTTTTTCGAACCTGATTGCCCGACCGGGGGGTTCCATACGGTTGCTGTCTCCACCACTCCTGATGGATAGGTGGAGGTGCAAATGGTGGATTGATAGGTTGGTGGACAGGGGGTTGCACATAAGGACCCCTTCCGGGTCCACTCTGTGCACCCGAAAAATCCCCTCCCTCTCCAGCTCCTCCATACTGTAATGGTGTATACCTATTAGACACAGGTAAGGAATATCTCGGTTGGCCACCATAGAAAGCCCTCTGGTGGGAACCATAATCAGACTGGTATCCACCCTGTCTGTTAGGGGAATGATAATCATAATAGTACTGAGATTCATTAACAGGGACTTCCCTAGAATCAAAATTCCTGTCATGATTACCATTACCTCTACCTCTTTTTCTTCCGTAATTATTACGGGGTCCCTTATTAAATGTACCACCCCTGGGAGCACCACTCCCAGTGTTGCTGGACTCAGATACCGGATGTTCCAAAACAGGGGTGCCTAGAGAGCCAGGTGGGGGTACAGGGGCCATGACATCAACCTCAATAGGAGTATTGTGATGAATATCTCCCTCAGTTTGATTCATTTTTTGCCATTTAAAGACATTTCCCCCATTGAAATCATCAAAATCTCTTATGAATTTTTTCTTTTTCTTATTTTGGATCTCAAAATCCCACTTTGCCATCTTATCCTTTAATTCAACAAAGAGTCTAATGAAGTCAGGAGTATCCTTAAATGATTCAATGGAATTTTTAATCTCATTGATCTGGCTTTCTAAAATGGTCATTTTTCTTTGTTTACGTTTCAACAGAAATTCCATTAATTCTAAACCTTTATTGAGAAAAAAACTTTCCCATTCCAACATGGAATCTCTATCAAGGAGTCCATCGTTAGGGGGAACATCCCATCTTAAACGACGTGGTATTAATCTGGCTGAAATATATTGTTGAAAGGAAACAATGTCCCACCAAGCTTTAACCTTTTTCTCAAAAACATGACCAAGCTTTCTAAAGGCCAAAACTACATCTGGGGTTTGTTCAGAAATAGGGGTACGTGAAAAAATATCACTTAATTTAACCTCTCTATTCTCCAAATACTGAAATACATCCATATTAGCTGCTGAAATTGTAGTAAATTGGTGTAAGAAAAATATAAAGTGAAAAATCAACCAGCGCTAAAAACACAACAAATACAGTGAAAAAATATATAAAAAAATGCAGCTAGAATACTGTAGGTCAAATTACCAAATCCCACATCTCAAAATCAAAAAATATCAGTACAGCGCAAATACAAAATAATACAATAAATATCATAAAGTGAAAAAATGAAAAGTCCATATAGTGAAAGAGAAGTTCAGAAAGAGTCCACTTGTGTAATGTATCTTCAATCAATATATCAAGTGACGATGTGATCCCTTCACCATTGAGCAAGTTGAACTCTCACCTCAACAAGTGGACCTCTGATAAATCAGATAGGTTAAAAACGCATGTTCCCATCAAGGGTAGATCATAAGGTTACAGCAGACCAAGCGGAAGCATTTCCAGGTAAGGTTCTCCTCCGTATCATCAGATCAATGTGATATCATATATGAAAAAGAACAGGCAAATCTAGTGCTCTCCGTTGATGCAAATTTATTAAACAAATGAATAAAAGACAAATACCACTCACATTTGAAAGCACTGATCTCCAGTGCTGAGTGCTCAGATAAAAAGTACCATGCATGGATCAGTGTGTCAGCTGGCGGATGACGTCACGACGCAGGTCACGTGGTCCGTACGCGTTGGGTCCCAGAAAGTAGGCGGGACTTCATCAGCGGTGACGGAATGACCATTTTAGAAAGCCAGATCAATGAGATTAAAAATTCCATTGAATCATTTAAGGATACTCCTGACTTCATTAGACTCTCTGTTGAATTAAAGGATAAGATGGCAAAGTGGGACTTTGAGATCCAAAATAAGAAAAAGAAAAAATTCATAAGAGATTTTGATGATTTCAATGGGGGAAATGTCTTTAAATGGCAAAAAATGAATCAAACTGAGGGAGATATTCATCACAATACTCCTATTGAGGTTGATGTCATGGCCCCTGTACCCCCACCTGGCTCTCTAGGCACCCCTGTTTTGGAACATCCGGTATCTGAGTCCAGCAACACTGGGAGTGGTGCTCCCAGGGGTGGTACATTTAATAAGGGACCCCGTAATAATTACGGAAGAAAAAGAGGTAGAGGTAATGGTAATCATGACAGGAATTTTGATTCTAGGGAAGTCCCTGTTAATGAATCTCAGTACTATTATGATTATCATTCCCCTAACAGACAGGGTGGATACCAGTCTGATTATGGTTCCCACCAGAGGGCTTTCTATGGTGGCCAACCGAGATATTCCTTACCTGTGTCTAATAGGTATACACCATTACAGTATGGAGGAGCTGGAGAGGGAGGGGATTTTTCGGGTGCACAGAGTGGACCCGGAAGGGGTCCTTATGTGCAACCCCCTGTCCACCAACCTATCAATCCACCATTTTCACCTCCACCTATCCATCAGGAGTGGTGGAGACAGCAACCGTATGGAACCCCCCGGTCGGGCAATCAGGTTCGAAAAAGAAAAGAGAGAGAGGAAGGAGAGGGGGCAGGAGAATTCAAAAAACAAAAACCCCAATAGGAGCAGGTATATATAACCTAAGTGGTTGTCCACTAAGTGATAATGAGTTAAAAGTTTTGGATAGGGGTTTAAAATTCGCTCCGGTCAGGAATCTGAATAAATTCCACACTTATGTTAACATTCAGAAGTTCGTCAGGAATTTAAACATGAAAAAATATTTCTTATCCAATCCGGTTAGACAAGTGAAAGCATTTGAAAATCAACACTCTAATCTCCGTAACAAATCCACGTTTAACCCTTTAAATGCTGATAATAAGTTTTTGGAGGTTTTTAAGAATGTTGTCATAAATGATTTAGACAATCTCAAAGTACGTAAAGTAAAGGACCCCCAGTATATCAAATTGGGAATGGAATCCCTTAGGAGCAGGGATGATATTATCATACGCCCCGCAGATAAAGGGGGAGGATTGGTTATTTTAAATAGGATCAATTATATGTCCGAAATGAATAAACTTGTCGGTGATACTGACACATACCATATTCTGAACAAAGACCCCATGTTGCAGTATAAAGATGAATTACATTGGTTAATAGAAGAAGGAAAAAATAGAAATATTCTTAATAAAAAGGAGGGATCTTATCTTGATCCATTATTTTGCAGAACCCCGATTATATATAGCCTACCAAAAATCCACAAGGATTGTGTCAACCCGCCTGGCAGGCCTATTGTCAATGGTATTGACTCTATCTCCTCTAGAGTGGGTCAATACATTGACACCTTTTTACAACCCCTGGTGATTAAGACCAGAGCATTCCTTAAAGATACTAAACACATCATTCAAATTCTTGAATCATTAGAGATTACGGCCTCTTGTTTTTTTGTGACTGCCGACGTTGGTTCACTGTACACTATTATAGGACACAATGATGCACGAGCTTCAGTCCAGTGGGCTATGTCTACTTACTCTGATTTATCTGAGTGCCACAGAAAATATATTCTCAAATGTCTAGATTTTTGTTTATCGAGGAATTATTTTTGGTTTAATCATCAGTTCTTTTTACAAGTGAGGGGGGTTGCCATGGGGGCTAGGTTTGCTCCCAGTGTGGCCAATCTATTTATGGCCCACTGGGAGGAGGACGTCGTGTTTCGGAACCGCCCCAAGGAGTTAATTTGCTACAATAGATTTATAGATGATCTTATCCTTATATGGGATGGTGACCGGCTTGGTCTGGATGAATTTATCGGCACCATGAACGGTAATGAAAAAAACATCCAGTTATCATGGAATATCAGCCAAGAACGGATGGTGTTTCTTGATCTTGAGATCGCCAAAGCGAATGATGGGCTAGTATTAAAAAATCATTTTAAGCCAACTGATTGGAATTCGTACATTCCCCTGGGGAGCTGCCACCATAAGTCTTGGTTGTGCAATATCCCCAGGGGACAGTATGTAAGATTAAGACGGAACTGCTCTCGTATGGATGATTTCGTGCATCAAGCCCATACCCTATCCTCTAAATTCCAAGAAAAGGGATGTGATCGCTCTGTTCTTGAACATGAAATTTCTTTGGTCCAACAGATGGATAGATCCCTTTTGGTTAGAGATAAGATAAAAGAATCAGGAGTGGAAGGGGTCAATTTTAGAATGGTTCTTGATTATAACGTACAGTATAAGAAATTCGAAAAAGTTGTCGCCAAAAATTGGTTTATATTTAAACAGGATCGAGTGTTGGGCCCTCTGTTACCTGCACGGCCCTCTTTCATATATAAGAAGGCTCCATCAATACGTGACCAAATAGCACCGAGTGTTATCGATCCTCCTGTACAAACTGAAAGTAGACTTTTCTCTTTCTTATCCGGCTTCTATGCGTGCGGTAGATGTACGGCATGCAGACATTCTAGATGCAATGTAAAAAGGAGAAAATCTTTTATAGCTACAAGTAACAATAAGGAATATAAGATCGATAAACTTATTACCTGCTCTACCATAGGGGTGGTATACATGTTACAATGTGAATGTGGTCTCCAATATATTGGCAGAACCTCTAGACCCCTACACGTGAGGTTGGGTGAACACGTAAATAATATCAAAAAGGGTCTTAAGACCCACAATGTGTCTCGCCATTTCAAATTGGTGCACTCTCAGAATCCCAGAGGTTTAAGCTTTTGGGGGATTGAGAAGGTAACCAAACATTGGCGTGGAGGTAACTTCATACGCCAATTAAGCAAACGTGAATCTTATTGGATCCATGAAACAAGGGTTCTTGCCCCGAGAGGTCTAAACGTGGATTTTGATTTAAATTGTTTCATTTCGGACAGATAATTGAATTGTTTTTATTGTATTAGAATTTTTTCCTTTTACACTTGTATTTGTATTTTATTCTTATTTTAATTTCATTATTTTTATTTTTATTTTTTATATTTATTTTTATTTTTATTTCTATTTTTTTTTTTTTTTATTATTTTTATTTTTAGCTTTGATTTATATTTTGGTACTTATTGTTATTAATCCATGTGTGGATCAGTGTAGCTTTCTGATGACGTCAGCGGCATTGCGGGTATATTTATTAGATTTTTATTTTTGACTTACCAGGGGATTATATTGTACTGCTTTTTTTAGGCAATATCCTTTTTCTTTCTCCACATAGTTTATGTGAGAAGAATTAGAGGATTGTATCTTGTTGCCAATTAGCAGACTATTATTTTACCTTTCTCTGGTTTGGATTTAACTTCTCCATAGCATATATATTTTTTGATGCTTTCTCTCTCCTTCCTGTGTTTGGAGTGAGCGCAGATCTATGTTCCGGTGTCACGTTTGATACGTGCTGTCTACGGTACCTGTCTTGCGCATAACTCCGCTTGGTATTGGTTCTCTAATGGTGTGTTGGTATAAAAGCGGCCGTCCGACGTCATTCCGTCACCGCTGATGAAGTCCCGCCTACTTTCTGGGACGCAACGCGTACGGACCACGTGACCTGCGTCGTGACGTCATCCGCCAGCTGACACACTGATCCATGCATGGTACTTTTTATCTGAGCACTCAGCACTGGAGATCAGTGCTTTCAAATGTGAGTGGTATTTGTCTTTTATTCATTTGTTTAATAAATTTGCATCAACGGAGAGCACTAGATTTGCCTGTTCTTTTTCATATATGATATCACATTGATCTGATGATACGGAGGAGAACCTTACCTGGAAATGCTTCCGCTTGGTCTGCTGTAACCTTATGATCTACCCTTGATGGGAACATGCGTTTTTGACCTATCTGATTTATCAGAGGTCCACTTGTTGAGGTGAGAGTTCAACTTGCTCAATGGTGAAGGGATCACATCGTCACTTGATATATTGATTGAAGATACATTACACAAGTGGACTCTTTCTGAACTTCTCTTTCACTATATGGACTTTTCATTTTTTCACTTTATGATATTTATTGTATTATTTTGTATTTGCGCTGTACTGATATTTTTTGATTTTGAGATGTGGGATTTGGTAATTTGACCTACAGTATTCTAGCTGCATTTTTTTATATATTTTTTCACTGTATTTGTTGTGTTTTTAGCGCTGGTTGATTTTTCACTTTATATTTTTCTTACACCAATTTACTACAATTTCAGAAGCTAATATGGATGTATTTCAGTATTTGGAGAATAGAGAGGTTAAATTAAGTGATATTTTTTCACGTACCCCTATTTCTGAACAAACCCCAGATGTAGTTTTGGCCTTTAGAAAGCTTGGTCATGTTTTTGAGAAAAAGGTTAAAGCTTGGTGGGACATTGTTTCCTTTCAACAATATATTTCAGCCAGATTAATACCACGTCGTTTAAGATGGGATGTTCCCCCTAACGATGGACTCCTTGATAGAGATTCCATGTTGGAATGGGAAAGTTTTTTTCTCAATAAAGGTTTAGAATTAATGGAATTTCTGTTGAAACGTAAACAAAGAAAAATGACCATTTTAGAAAGCCAGATCAATGAGATTAAAAATTCCATTGAATCATTTAAGGATACTCCTGACTTCATTAGACTCTCTGTTGAATTAAAGGATAAGATGGCAAAGTGGGACTTTGAGATCCAAAATAAGAAAAAGAAAAAATTCATAAGAGATTTTGATGATTTCAATGGGGGAAATGTCTTTAAATGGCAAAAAATGAATCAAACTGAGGGAGATATTCATCACAATACTCCTATTGAGGTTGATGTCATGGCCCCTGTACCCCCACCTGGCTCTCTAGGCACCCCTGTTTTGGAACATCCGGTATCTGAGTCCAGCAACACTGGGAGTGGTGCTCCCAGGGGTGGTACATTTAATAAGGGACCCCGTAATAATTACGGAAGAAAAAGAGGTAGAGGTAATGGTAATCATGACAGGAATTTTGATTCTAGGGAAGTCCCTGTTAATGAATCTCAGTACTATTATGATTATCATTCCCCTAACAGACAGGGTGGATACCAGTCTGATTATGGTTCCCACCAGAGGGCTTTCTATGGTGGCCAACCGAGATATTCCTTACCTGTGTCTAATAGGTATACACCATTACAGTATGGAGGAGCTGGAGAGGGAGGGGATTTTTCGGGTGCACAGAGTGGACCCGGAAGGGGTCCTTATGTGCAACCCCCTGTCCACCAACCTATCAATCCACCATTTGCACCTCCACCTATCCATCAGGAGTGGTGGAGACAGCAACCGTATGGAACCCCCCGGTCGGGCAATCAGGTTCGAAAAAGAAAAGAGAGAGAGGAAGGAGAGGGGGCAGGAGAATTCAAAAAACAAAAACCCCAATAGGAGCAGGTATATATAACCTAAGTGGTTGTCCACTAAGTGATAATGAGTTAAAAGTTTTGGATAGGGGTTTAAAATTCGCTCCGGTCAGGAATCTGAATAAATTCCACACTTATGTTAACATTCAGAAGTTCGTCAGGAATTTAAACATGAAAAAATATTTCTTATCCAATCCGGTTAGACAAGTGAAAGCATTTGAAAATCAACACTCTAATCTCCGTAACAAATCCACGTTTAACCCTTTAAATGCTGATAATAAGTTTTTGGAGGTTTTTAAGAATGTTGTCATAAATGATTTAGACAATCTCAAAGTACGTAAAGTAAAGGACCCCCAGTATATCAAATTGGGAATGGAATCCCTTAGGAGCAGGGATGATATTATCATACGCCCCGCAGATAAAGGGGGAGGATTGGTTATTTTAAATAGGATCAATTATATGTCCGAAATGAATAAACTTGTCGGTGATACTGACACATACCATATTCTGAACAAAGACCCCATGTTGCAGTATAAAGATGAATTACATTGGTTAATAGAAGAAGGAAAAAATAGAAATATTCTTAATAAAAAGGAGGGATCTTATCTTGATCCATTATTTTGCAGAACCCCGATTATATATAGCCTACCAAAAATCCACAAGGATTGTGTCAACCCGCCTGGCAGGCCTATTGTCAATGGTATTGACTCTATCTCCTCTAGAGTGGGTCAATACATTGACACCTTTTTACAACCCCTGGTGATTAAGACCAGAGCATTCCTTAAAGATACTAAACACATCATTCAAATTCTTGAATCATTAGAGATTACGGCCTCTTGTTTTTTTGTGACTGCCGACGTTGGTTCACTGTACACTATTATAGGACACAATGATGCACGAGCTTCAGTCCAGTGGGCTATGTCTACTTACTCTGATTTATCTGAGTGCCACAGAAAATATATTCTCAAATGTCTAGATTTTTGTTTATCGAGGAATTATTTTTGGTTTAATCATCAGTTCTTTTTACAAGTGAGGGGGGTTGCCATGGGGGCTAGGTTTGCTCCCAGTGTGGCCAATCTATTTATGGCCCACTGGGAGGAGGACGTCGTGTTTCGGAACCGCCCCAAGGAGTTAATTTGCTACAATAGATTTATAGATGATCTTATCCTTATATGGGATGGTGACCGGCTTGGTCTGGATGAATTTATCGGCACCATGAACGGTAATGAAAAAAACATCCAGTTATCATGGAATATCAGCCAAGAACGGATGGTGTTTCTTGATCTTGAGATCGCCAAAGCGAATGATGGGCTAGTATTAAAAAATCATTTTAAGCCAACTGATTGGAATTCGTACATTCCCCTGGGGAGCTGCCACCATAAGTCTTGGTTGTGCAATATCCCCAGGGGACAGTATGTAAGATTAAGACGGAACTGCTCTCGTATGGATGATTTCGTGCATCAAGCCCATACCCTATCCTCTAAATTCCAAGAAAAGGGATGTGATCGCTCTGTTCTTGAACATGAAATTTCTTTGGTCCAACAGATGGATAGATCCCTTTTGGTTAGAGATAAGATAAAAGAATCAGGAGTGGAAGGGGTCAAGGGGTCAGAATCCCAGAGGTTTAAGCTTTTGGGGGATTGAGAAGGTAACCAAACATTGGCGTGGAGGTAACTTCATACGCCAATTAAGCAAACGTGAATCTTATTGGATCCATGAAACAAGGGTTCTTGCCCCGAGAGGTCTAAACGTGGATTTTGATTTAAATTGTTTCATTTCGGACAGATAATTGAATTGTTTTTATTGTATTAGAATTTTTTCCTTTTACACTTGTATTTGTATTTTATTCTTATTTTAATTTCATTATTTTTATTTTTATTTTTTATATTTATTTTTATTTTTATTTCTATTTTTTTTTTTTTTGTATTATTTTTTTTTTTAGCTTTGATTTATATTTTGGTACTTATTGTTATTAATCCATGTGTGGATCAGTGTAGCTTTCTGATGACGTCAGCGGCATTGCGGGTATATTTATTAGATTTTTATTTTTGACTTACCAGGGGATTATATTGTACTGCTTTTTTTAGGCAATATCCTTTTTCTTTCTCCACATAGTTTATGTGAGAAGAATTAGAGGATTGTATCTTGTTGCCAATTAGCAGACTATTATTTTATCTTTCTCTGGTTTGGATTTAACTTCTCCATAGCATATATATTTTTTGATGCTTTCTCTCTCCTTCCTGTGTTTGGAGTGAGCGCAGATCTATGTTCCGGTGTCACGTTTGATACGTGCTGTCTACGGTACCTGTCTTGCGCATAACTCCGCTTGGTATTGGTTCTCTAATGGTGTGTTGGTATAAAAGCGGCCGTCCGACGTCATTCCGTCACCGCTGATGAAGTCCCGCCTACTTTCTGGGACGCAACGCGTACGGACCACGTGACCTGCGTCGTGACGTTATCCGCCAGCTGACACACTGATCCATGCATGGTACTTTTTATCTGAGCACTCAGCACTGGAGATCAGTGCTTTCAAATGTGAGTGGTATTTGTCTTTTATTCATTTGTTTAATAAATTTGCATCAACGGAGAGCACTAGATTTGCCTGTTCTTTTTCATATATGATATCACATTGATCTGATGATACGGAGGAGAACCTTACCTGGAAATGCTTCCGCTTGGTCTGCTGTAACCTTATGATCTACCCTTGATGGGAACATGCGTTTTTGACCTATCTGATTTATCAGAGGTCCACTTGTTGAGGTGAGAGTTCAACTTGCTCAATGGTGAAGGGATCACATCGTCACTTGATATATTGATTGAAGATACATTACACAAGTGGACTCTTTCTGAACTTCTCTTTCACTATATGGACTTTTCATTTTTTCACTTTATGATATTTATTGTATTATTTTGTATTTGCGCTGTACTGATATTTTTTGATTTTGAGATGTGGGATTTGGTAATTTGACCTACTGTATTCTAGCTGCATTTTTTTATATATTTTTTCACTGTATTTGTTGTGTTTTTAGCGCTGGTTGATTTTTCACTTTATACTATTGCTAATATGGCAAATACCTATCCAGAGTCTGTGTGTCTTGGGGGGAGAGGGGGGACACGGACCAGAATCCAAGTAACACCACTTCAGGGATCCCCAGGCATACAGCTCACAAAGAGCACCGTTCCTCAAAAAGCCAGGGCCCATAATCGGTTGGTAAGAGGCTAGTGTTCAGTCCCCTCAAAAAGCCTTGGTCCCGGCTAGGTCTGTCACAAAAACAATAAAATAAAAAGATAATAATGGTGTTGTGGTAAGTGGACACACAAAACACACCCAAAAAACTCCAATGATGAGCAAAATGTCAAAAAAGGAGATCTTGATTAAAAAAACCAACCACAAAATTTAAACAAAAAAAAAAATGATTGGGGAGATGTGACGAATTAAAATATTGTATTCATGAAATGAGGAAAAAGAATAAAGAAATACGTTTGGGAGAAGTGTGTGTGAATATGAGCAGCAAAACAACTTCATTCTTGTAGCATTATAAAGAAAAAGAGAATACACTGCATTAAAGAATTTTTAACATTGCAGCGTGACGAGTGTGCTATATCGATTACGAATGGTAGTTTTACCTGACCGAGCACTTCTGTCTCAGAATTTATTCTGAGCATGCGTGGCACTTTTTCCGTCAGACTAGGCTACACACCATCGGAACTGACGCCCATCGGATCATGTTGTCGGAAAATTTTAGATCCAACTCTCAAACTTTGTTGGTCGGATATTCCGATAGAAACAGTCCGATGGAGCCCACATATGGTCGGATTATCTGACAACATGGTCCGATCAGACATTTTTCGTCTGATTTTCCGACCATGTGTACAAGGGCTTACAAGTGTTCAAACATTGCCCAGTCTCCTACTAGATGGACCAATGTGAATGGTACCTTGTGTACAGTCATGCAGGCTTGCTGGATGGCAGGTGAGTGGGCCTCATGGCAAGCAGATAAGCAGGCTTTTTCAATGTGCCAACATTCTTACTTATGTCAGGTAGAACAGTGAAGCAGGTTTTGTAAATGACAGCTTGCGCGTCAGCTGAAAATGTATTGCGTGCCGACTCAGGTATATGTGCTAGTGGTTGCTGACCCCTGTAGTAATTATAGTAAATAAATATGCAATTTCCTTGGGTCTCTGTATTATTGACCCAAAATCATCAATTAAAAAAAACAAGTAGGAGTACTCAAAGAAAACGCCTACCTTCATTAGACCCTCTACAGTGCCTTGAAAAAGTATTCACACCCCTTGACATATTCCAGATTTTGCCAGATTACAACCAAAATTAAAATAAAAAAAAATTGGGGGGATTTTATGTGGTAGACCAACACAAAGTGGCACATAATTGTAAACTGGAAGGAAAATGATAAATGGTTAACAACATTTTTTACAAATAAATATCTGAAAAGTGTGGCATGGTTAGTTAGGGGTATCTGAAAAGTGTGGCATGGTTAGTTAGGGGTATTCAGCCCTTTACTCTGATACCCCTAACTAAAATCTAGTGGAACCAATTGTCTTCAGAAGTTACCTAATTAGTAAATAGGGTTCATCTGTGTGTAATTGAATCTCAGTATAAATACAGATGTTCTGTGAAGCCCTCTGAGGTTTGTTAGAGAACCCTAGTAAACAAACAGCATCATGAAGGTCAAGGGACACACCAGACTGGTCAGGGATAATGATTTAGAGAAGTTTAAAGCAGGGTTAGGTTATAAAAAAAATATCCCAAGCTTTAAACATCTCACTATTTAATCCATCATCCAGAAATGGAAAGAGTATGGCACAACTGCAAATCTACCAAGACATGGCCATCCACCTAAATCGACAAGCTGGGCAGGGAGAGAATTAATCAGAGAAGCAGCTAAGAGGCCCATGGTAACTCTGGAGGAGCTGCAGAGATCCACAGTTCAGGTTGGAGAATCTGTCCATAGGACAACTATTAGTCATGCACTGATGCAAATCTGGCCCTATGGAGGAGTGGCAAGAAGAAAACCATTGTTGAAAGAAAGCCTTAAGAAGTCCTGTTTGCAGTTTGTGAGAAGCCATGTGGGTGACACAACAAACATGTGGAAGAAGGCGCTTTGGTCAGATGAGATCAAAATTGAACTTTTTGGCCTAAAAGCAAACGCTATGTGTGGAGGAAAACTAACACTGCACATCACCCTGAACAGACCATCTCCACCGTGAAACATGGTGGTGGCAGCATAATGTTGTGGGGATGCTTTTTATTCAGCAGGAACAGAGAAGCTTGTCAGAGTTGATGGGAAGATGGATGGAGTCAAATACAGGGCAATCTTAGAAGAAACCCTGTTAGAGACTGCAAAAGACTTGACACTGGGGTGAAGGTTCACCTTCCAGCAGGACAATGACCCTAAACATACAGCCAGAGCTACAATTAGGGATGAGCTTCGTGTTCGAGTCGAACATACGTTCGACTCGAACATCGGCTGTTCGCCCGTTCGGCGAATTCCGAATGTTATGGGCCGTTCGCGCCAAATTCGTGTGGCGCCCACGGCCCACAATGCACTGCGATGGCACAGTGCATTGCTGGCTCATGATTGGCCAAACATGCACTGTGACCTCACATGCTTGGCCAATCACAGCGCCGGCAGCGAGGAGAGCCATGATTGGCCACAGGCAGGATGCCTGTGGCCAATCATAGCTCAGGCTGTGTAGTACACCCTCCACACTATATAAGGCCGCCAGCGTGGTGGCCTTGTGTAGTGTGTTGGCGTCTGTAGCAGTTAGTGGGTGTTCTGTGTACCTTCAACACAGTATACACCGATCGTTATCGGCCGATTCTTCGTTCTTGCTCTTCTGTAGTGGTTGTTGTCTGCGTGCCCTGACCGCAGTATACACCGCTATATTCACCTATATAGCTAGCGATATATCTATCTTTTATAATAGAGCTTGCAGTCAGTGTTAGGAGATTGTGCGTGCTGTCTGCCTGCTCTGAACACAGTATACACCTCTATATCCACCTTTATAGCTAACTATCTTGCTCGTTTTAAATAGAGCTTTCAGTCAGTGTTAGGAGATTGTGCGTGCTGTCTGCGTGCTCTGAACGCAGTATACACCGCTATATCCACCTATATAGCTAACTATCTTGCTTGTTTTAAATAGAGCTTTCAGTCAGTGTTAGGAGATTATGCGTGCTGTCTGCGTGCTCTGAATGCAGTATACACCGCTATATCCATCTATATAGCTAACTATCTTGCTCGTTTTAAATAGAGCTTTCAGTTAGTGTTAGGAGATTGTGCGTGCTGTCTGCGTGCTCTGAACGCAGTATACACCGCTATATCCACCTATATAGCTAACTATCTTGCTCCTTTTAAATAGAGCTTGCAGTCAGTTGTAGGAGATTGAGCTACACTTTAAAAATGTACCAGTTGAAAATTACAAACAGATTCAACTTAACACAACAAATCTACACAGTCCCTGTCTTGTTTGCACCGCCTGTATACTGCTGTTCTGAGTATATAGGGCCTGGGGGCCACACACATTTCCTTTTTTTAATATGGGTACGGGGTTCCCCTTAATATGCGTACAAGACCCAAAGAGGCTGGTAATGGGCAGGGAGGGCTACCCATGCCATTTTTCTCAATGATTTTCAACCATATTGCAGGAACCAGATATAATATTAAAACCGCAAGCAGTTTTAAATGACGTTATTTCCGTTAAATGTCATTTTGTGCAGGGACTATTCTAAACACGGGAAACACGTGGCACTTCACAGGCATACTACAGACACCCCCCAGGCACGATATTTAAAGGAATATTTTACTTTTTTCTTCACTTTAATCGTCATTAAAATCAGTGCTCCCGCCAAAACGGCCATTTTTAAAACTTTTTTTTGCATTGACCCATGTTCCCTGGGGCAGGAGCCAGGTCCCCAAACCCTTTTTAGGACAGTATCTTGCATATTAGCCGTTAAAATTAGCACTTTTAATTTTCGAACGTTCGAGTCCCATAGACTTCAATGGGGTTCTAACGTTCGTACGAATTTGGGGTCCATTCGAAGGTTCTGGTGCGAACCGAACCAGGGGGTGTTCGGCTCATCCCTAGCTACAATGCAATGGTTTATGTGAAAGCATATTCATGTGTTAGAATGGCCCAGTCAAAGTCAAGACGTAAATCCTTTTGAGAATCTGTGACAAGACTTTAAAATTGTTTTTCACAGATGCTCTCCATCCAATCTGACAGAGCTTGAGCTATTTCGCAAAGAAGAATGGGCAAAAATGTCACGCTCTAGATGTGCAAAGTCGGTAGACATACCCAAAAAGACTTGCAGCTGTGATTGCATCGAAAGGTAGTTCTTCAAAGTATTGACTCAGTCGTGCTGAATACAAATGCACACCATACACTTCAGATATTTATTTGTCAAAAATTCTAAAAATATTTATCATTTTCCTTCCACTTCACAATTATGTGTCACTTTGTGTTGGTCCATCACATAAAATCCCAATAAAATACATTTACATTTTTGATTGTAACATGACAAAATGTGGACAATTTGAAGGGGCATGAATATTTTTTCAAGGCATTGTACAACTATTCCATCCTCCTCTTGGAAGACATACCAAATATTTTGAAACCGCAGAACGGTAGTGGAAGGAGGTTAAAGAGAAATGGTTAAATTAAATCTAAACCTACTTTGCTTTGGGTCAGGAGTGCTTAACATACAGAGTACTAGGGTGAGAAGTGGCTAACGCATAAAGTGCGAGTGTCAGGAGAAAGTTATTCAGAGTGCAGGGCTCAAGAGTGTATCATGCACAAAGTGCAGTGGCCATTGGCTGAGGAGGCAATGGGAGGTGGTGCAGCTCTAGCAGAAGCAGGAGCAGTAGCAGGATGCCCCTAACCAGTTTTTTTCAGGGGGGGGGGGGGGCGGGGGAACTCCCACCTCTGCACTGCTGTCCGGAAAGAAATGGGGAGTACGCTGTAAATTTAACGAAGGATCTTGCACGTTTGGGGGGTCCTGTCATTTCAGGCACAAGTGCTCCGGTTGTGGGGGTAATTATCCATCTTTGGTAAAAAAAGTTTATAAGAAAAAATCAAATAAGTTCCTTCCCCTGAGCTCTAATCCAGCCCTAGCTTTATTTGTCAAATTGACAACCAAAGAAATCAAAAAAATGAGAAAAGAAAAAGGTAAATTAAATCCTAATTTAGAACAGAAACATGCTTTAAAATCACTTCAAGACAATGTAGAAATTACAATAAAACAATCGGACAAAGGGGGTAACATCGTTTTAATGGATAATTCCACATATGAAGCCATGTGCCTAAAAATTCTTAATGATAGGAAGTGCTACTGTAGGATTTCAGCTCAGTGTGTAGACAAATATAATCAAAAATTCTACGATCTGGTTGATGAAGCTTATAAAGATGGTACCATTACCTTGGAGATGTGGGACTTTATACGCACCAAATACCAAAGAATACCTACAATGTACGCATTACCCAAAGTACATAAAAACATTCAAAACCCTCCGGGAAGACCCATCATCTCGGGGAATGGGTGCATCTCGGAAGCCATCAGCCAGATCATAGACAATCATCTCAGACCACACGTCCTAGAGTTAGCATCATATACCAAAGATACTATCCATTTATTACAGTATTTTTTAAGGCCACGGATCGGAACAGTTTTTTGTCTACAAGAAGTGGACATCATCCCTCTTGGATTAAGAATATTCCGAGAGGGCAGTTCTTGAGGGTTCGTCGCAATTGTACCACTGACGAGGATTATTTGACCCAATCTGAGGTTCTGAGAAAGAGGTTCATACAGAAGGGGACAATGTAACCACTCTGGACACTACTATTAAAGAGATCGCCAATACACCTAGGGAGGTTTGCCTTCAGGCACGTAAGAAGGGGGGAGAGATACAACACCAGTTTTATCGGGATTCCATCATCAGTATAGGGAAATCGAATATATCTTTGCAAAACACTGGCATATTCTGGGGAGAGATAAACATTTGGGACCATGTTTACCAGATCGTCCCAAGTTTATCTACAGAAAGGCCCCGAATATAGGGGATAAAATTGTCAAAAAAATAATTGATCCCCCGATCAGACAAACTATATCAAGTGAATTGAAGGGATTCTTCTCATGCAGAAGATGTATTTGTTGTAAAACCGTGAGGAATCTGAGTAGGAGGGCTACTATAGTAATCAATGGAGTGGGAGAAACCTTCCACATAAATTAATTTATGACATGTAATATGTCATACGTGGTATATCTACTATGGTGCCCCTGTAAGTTACTCTATGTGGGCCGGACTAAGAGGCTATTGAGGGTACGCATCTCCGAACATTTAGCTAATATTCGGAAGGGATATCGGGACCATAGTGTATCCTTACATTTTAAAGAGTGTCACCAACAAGACCCGAGTCTTTTACAATTCTGCGGTATAGATTATGTACATCCCTCATGGAGGGGTTCTAATCGGGTGAGGGAACTCTCTCAGAGAGAAACTAAATGGATCTTTTTGATGAAAAGCTTGGCGCCGAGGGGAATGAACATCGAATTGGATGTGAATTGCTTCATTAGCAACTCATAATACCCCACTATTGAGATTGGAAATATGTGAATACCCATATGTAATTTCAGGATTAATGAATACATTTTTGGTTTGTTTAACCACTTGCCGACCGCCGCACGACGATGTACGTCGACAGAATGGCACAGGCAGGCATATGGGCGTACATGTACGTCCCTGCCTTCCCGCGGGTGGGGGGCCCGATCGGCCCCCCCAGGTGCCAGCGGCGGTCGGTATCCGTGCAGGAGCGACCCGGGATAAGGGGGCGGCCATTCATTCATGGCCACCCCCTCGTGATCGCTCCTGACGAATGGGAGTGAAGCATTGCATCACTTCCTCTCCTGTAATGTAAACACAGGAGAGGAAGTGATGTAATCTCTCCTCCGTGTCGGTATTTTTCGTTCCGGCACCGAGGAGAGAGGATCGGTGAGTTGCACCAACACGACACTTCACAGTAGAACATGCCAGGCACACTCACACCCCCCCTTTACCCCCCGATCACCCCCCAATTACCCCTGCCCCCCCCAGTCACAGTGACACCAATTGCATTTTTTTTTTTTTGCATTGGTGTCATTTGTGACTGTAATAACTGTTAGGGCAGTTAGGGTTAGCCCCCTTTAGTTCTAATGTACCCCCCTAACCCCCCCAATAAAGGTTTAACCCCGTGATCACCCCCCGTCGCCAGTGTCACTAAGGCTGGGTTCACATTGCAGCGGTTTATGAGAACGGATGTGATTCGCACCGCACTGCAGTGCAAATCACATCCGATCTCTGTGCGATTCGAGTTCAGCCATTCGCCGCACCCGCCGCAAATTCGCACGGGACCCTTTTTTTGGTCCGCAGCAGAATCGGATCGCATGGGTGTTCACACCATGCGATCCGAGTTTGCAGATCGCACTGCGATATGCGAACTGATCTGGGGGTGTCATTAACATTTCACTGACACTCCCAGCAGTTCGCATAGGGCAGTGTGAACTGCCGCCGGGAGGCATGCGATGCGGGAACCCGCCGCTGATTCGTGGCGTTCCCGCATCACTCCAGTGTGAACCCAGCCTAATAAGCGATCGTTTTTCTGATCGCTGTATTAGTGTCACAGGTGACGCTAGTTAGGCAGGTAGGTATTTAGTTTCGCCGCAGCTTTTTATAGCGCCAGGGACCCCCATATACTACCGCATAAAGCCCCCTGATTGCCCCCTAGTTAACCCTTTCACCAGTGATCACCATATAACTGTTACAGGTGACGCTGGTTGGTTAGTTATTTTTTTATAGTTTCAGGGCACCCGCCATTTATTACCTAATAAAGGTTTAACCCCCTGATCACCCGGCGGGTGTCATTTGTGACTGTAATAACTGTTAGGGCAGTTAGGATTAGCCCCCTTTAGTTCTAAGGTACCCCCCTAACCCCCCAATAAAGGTTTAACCCCGTGATCACCCCCCGTCGCCAGTGTCACTAAGGCTGGGTTCACATTGCAGCGGTTTATGAGAACGGATGTGATTCGCACCGCACTGCAGTGCAAATCACATCCGATCTCTGTGCGATTCGAGTTCAGCCATACAGATAGTATGGCTGAATTCGCGTCGCACCCGCCGCAAACTCGCACGGGACCCTTTTTTTGGTCCGCAGCAGAATCGGATCGCATGGGTGTTCACACCATGCGATCCGAGTTTGCAGATCGCACTGCGATATGCGAACTGATCTGGGGGTGTCATTAACATTTCACTGACACTCCCAGCAGTTCGCATAGGGCAGTGTGAACTGCCGCCGGGAGGCATGCGATGCGGGAACCCGCCGCGGATTCGTGGCGTTCCCGCATCGCTCCAGTGTGAACCCAGCCTAATAAGCGATCGTTTTTCTGATCGCTGTATTAGTGTCACAGGTGACGCTATTTAGGCAGGTAGGTATTTAGGTTCGCCGCAGCTTTTTATAGCGCCAGGGACCCCCATATACTACCGCATAAAGCCCCCTGATTGCCCCCTAGTTAACCCTTTCACCAGTGATCACCATATAACTGTTACAGGTGACGCTGGTTGGTTAGTTATTTTTTTATAGTTTCAGGGCACCCGCCATTTATTACCTAGTCTCACTAGTGTACCCCTAAATTTAGGGGTGTCTACTTTCCAAAATGGGGTCATTTGGGGGGGGGGGTTTGTGCCATCTTGGCATTTTATGGCCTTCAAAACTGTAACGCCCTTAGAAAGCCTGAAGGCGGTGCTTGGTTTTCGGGGCCCCGTACGCGGCTAGGCTCCCAAAAAGTCCCACATATGTGGTATCCCCGTACTCAGGAGAAGCAGCAGAATTTATTTTGGGGTGCCATTTCACATATGCCCATGGCATGCGTGAGCAATATATCATTTAGTGACAACTTTGTGAAAAAAAAAATAAAAAAAAAAAGTTTGTAATTTTCCGCAACTTGTGGCAAAATATAAAATATTCCATGGACTCAACATGCCTCTCAGCAAATAGCTTGGGGTATCTACTTTCTAAAATGGGGTCATTTGTGGGGGTTTTGTGCCATCTTGGCATTTTATGGCCTTCAAAACTGTAATAGGTAGTGAGAAGTGAAATCAAAAATTTACGCCCTTAGAAAGCCTGATGGCGGTGCTTGGTTTTCGGGGCCCCGTACGCGGCTAGGCTCCCAAAAAGTCCCACATATGTGGTATCCCCGTACTCAGAAGAAGCAGCAGAATTTATTTTGGGGTGCCATTTCACATATGCCCATAGCATGTGTGAGCAATATATCATTTAGTGACAACTTTGTGTAAAAAAAAAAAAGTTTGTAATTTTCCCGCAACTTGTGGCAAAATATAAAATATTCCATGGACTCAACATGCCTCTCAGCAAATAGCTTGGGGTGTCTACTTTCTAAAATGGGGTAATTTGTGGGGGTTTTGTGCCATCTTGGCATTTTATGGCCTTCAAAACTGTAATAGGTAGTGAGAAGTGAAATCAAAAATTTACGCCCTTAGAAAGCCTGAAGGCGGTGCTTGGTTTTCGGGGCCCCGTACGCGGCTAGGCTCCCAAAAAGTCCCACATATGTGGTATCCCCGTACTCAGAAGAAGCAGCAGAATTTATTTTGGGGTGCCATTTCACATATGCCCATAGCATGTGTGAGCAATATATCATTTAGTGACAACTTTGTGTAAAAAAAAAAAAGTTTGTAATTTTCCCGCAACTTGTGGCAAAATATAAAATATTCCATGGACTCAACATGCCTCTCAGCAAATAGCTTGGGGTGTCTACTTTCTAAAATGGGGTAATTTGTGGGGGTTTTGTGCCATCTTGGCATTTTATGGCCTTCAAAACTGTAATAGGTAGTGAGAAGTGAAATCAAAAATTTACGCCCTTAGAAAGCCTGAAGGCGGTGCTTGGTTTTCGGGGCCCCGTACGCGGCTAGGCTCCCAAAAAGTACCACATATGTGGTATCCCCGTACTCAGGAGAAGCAGCAGAATTTATTTTGGGGTGTCATTTTACATATGCCCATAGCATGTGTGAGCAATATATCATTTAGTGACAACTTTGTGTAAAAAAAAAAAAATATTCAATGGGCTCAACATGCCACTTATCAATTTCCTTAGGGGGTCTACTTTCCAAAATGGGGTCATTTGGGGGGGTTTTGTACTGCCCTGCCATTTTAGCACCTCAAGAAATGAGATAGGCAGTCGTAAACTAAAAGCTGCGTAAATTCCAGAAAACGTACCTTAGTTTGTAGATGTGACAACTTTTGCGCAAACCAATAAATATACAGTTATTGACTTTTTTTTTACCAAAGACATGTGGCTGAATACATTTTGGCCTAAATGTATGACTAAAATTGAGTTTATTGGATTTTTCTAATAACAAAAAGTAGAAAATATCATTTTTTTTCAAAATTTGCGGTCTTTTTTACGTTTATATCGCAAAAAATAAAAATCGCAGAGGCAATCAAATACCATCAAAAGAAAGCTCTATTTGTGGGAAGAAAAGGACGCAAATTTTGTTTGGGTACAACGTTGCATGACCGCGCAATTACCAGTTAAAGCAGCGCAGTGCCAAATTGTAAAAAGACCTCTGGTCATTTACCAGCAAAATGGTCCGGTCTGAAAGTGGTTAATAGCTTCGTGTGGAAATGACCCTACCAATGACTCTACCTTTTATATGGGAAATATGGGAATACCCATATGTAAACATCTGGATCAATTAATTAATTATTTGTCCAATAGTTCCGAGTAGAATTGACCAAGAGTTCCGAGTAGAAATGACCAATAGTGACATCTTATTGAAAATATTAATTTTAATTGATATCATGCAGATAGGTGAATGATGGAGTGTTATGTACATTTGGATAAAGATATATGGAGTGGTTATATCTATGCAATTGTTTTACATACCACATCAGTGGGGTTGCATATGGGTTTAACCTTTTGCTGTCATCTGCGGATATAAATTTCATATTATTTTTTTAGTTATTTTAGTTTTTAAAGTAATTTTATATGATTTTATTTTGATTATGGGATAATGATGTGATGCACATTTATATATTTGATGTCATCTGCACCTAGGATTATATTATATATATGGTAGGGCGATTATTGTGTAAACTTTAAGGCAATGGTAACACAGAGATATGGTACTCACTATAGGGGGGATATGCAAATGTGTTCTAGTTGAACATATGAGTTGTGCTATGATCACTAGTATTTTCTCTGCTGAGCTCTACCATATGCCCCTAGAAATATTGCGGGGAGGGACAGGGTATGGCGTGTTACAGCTACCTTTAAGGGGGAGGAGAGACCCTATAGCCTTACAGCACTGTATTAGTGATGGCTGATCGGGGTGTTAACGTTGCTGCCTCCCTGTGGGTCTGGGCGGACTTATGTTGAATATATGGGGACCATAGGTGGGAGGTAATCGGACGCGTTACATACTCCTTGGTGAGTGAGGTGAGGGGTTTGCGCGTGCGCGGTGACACCGTGTGATTAATCGGATGTCTGTTAAGGATCCGACTGGTTGGGAGGTGGGCATTGCCTACGTCCTATACACTCCACAATGAAGAGAGCGAGGTGCTGACGCATGCGCGGTAACGCTATACTCTTCTCTGACACCTTGTTCTCCTATAATGAGTAGAGCGAGGTGCTGGAGCATGCGCGGTAGCGCCGTTTGAGGTGTTTGACACCTGACGAGTGGGGAGGGGGGCAGCGTCTGCGCATGCGTGACCGGATGGTTACGAGCGGCAGTTTGTACAGCTGCTTGCTCGTAACCCCTCGAACGCAGTGCCATCGGATTGGTTCCAGATACTAGAGGGAAAGCTCCTGTAGAGAAGTGGGTGGATCGGAGTAGTCTGATTAGAGGGGATAGGTGACGGGGAGTGATTATGGTAATAGTGGGCGTGACTGAAAGGCATGTCTATTATGGGATGGGTGCCATTATAATAAAAGGCGGTATTGGGATCCAGATAGCCAATCCCATGAATAAGTCCTATGACGAAACATGTCGGGGGCGTGGCTATCTGGCAACTACTATTGATTGATTCAACACTGCAAACAAGGCGGAATTGTGTGTGTTTGTAACACGAGGAACAGGACTGGAGAGAGAGTGTCATTGGGAATCTGGCTGTAGGGTACCATACAGCAGAAGGAGGGGTGAGAGATATCATTGACACTGCTAACTTTGACCGGTATCCACTGTGACCACCAATGCCTTAGAGTGAAGTTTTGCTGTTGTGAAGGATTGCAGTGACTTTGAAGTGCTTGTTCCAAGTTTTATACATGTGAGTGCATTACTGAGTGACTTTTAAAGTGTGCTATTAAAGATATTTTATAGTATTACACTATAGGAGGCCTCTGTTTTTCTCTTTGAGGAACTTTGGGAGATAATCTTACTGGAATCTGAAAAGAGGAAATAATATTTGCTGAATGCTGTGTGCCAGACATCTATGATCCTCAATTGAGTGATTTAAAACGCCTGTTGAGCCTGGTGCGAGAGTGCCAGGCGTTATAGTTGGTGAGTGCTCCATCTAAAGGGGGTCACTGTTGGTGTGGTGAAGGTTTTTCATCGTATGGGGACACTGATAAGAAACCACACAGGAGAAGGACTTGCTGATCTTCTATATATCACTACTAGTCCCTCTTTTTGGACACTTCTATTGAGGACTTGCTTTTTTATTTTAAAACACATATTAAGTTGGGGTTTACACATTTGCATTTTGCTGTTTAATGTACCGTGTTTCTCACTAGCATTTCAAAGGAAAGGATATATATATATGCATTTGGATTTGATACATAATTTTTTTGCACATATATCCATTGGGTGAATTAGGGTGACCTGATATTTAATTTGTATGTATATTTGTATATTTGCACACATACATTTTTTAGGTGAGTAGAATAAGGGCTAGAGAGCCCCTTTTATATACTATAAGTATACACTTTTGGAAGGGTATACAGGGGGGCTTTTTACATTTATTTAGCGCCACAAGGTAATATTGATTTGACAAAGTGAAGTCGTCAGGTTATATTTACTTTTTGATTTATCCATTTATTGCAAATTCTGGAGGATTTGATAATTCCAGATACAGCAATACTTGTAACCATAGATGTCAAATCGCTCTACAATAGCATTCTGCATGATCTAGGAATAAAGGCAATACAACGTATTCTGCAACAAAGGTCGACTGTTGAATGGAAATTCAACAATTTTATTTTATTGATGCTTGATTTTATACTTAGGCATAATGTTTTTCTATTTAAAGGATTCCACTACCTCCAGGTACAAGGGGTGGCTATGGGCACATGTTGTGCACCATCATATGCCAACTTGTACCTGGGGGAGTGGGAAAAAACCTTTTTGTCTAATGATGTATGGGCCATGTATACTGAAAACATCGTACTATGGCAACGCTACATAGACAATGTATTTTTGGTTTGGAATGGCCCGGAAGCAATGTTGAAAACATGTTTGGATAAGATGAATCAAAATAACTTGAATCTTCTTTTTACAATGTCCTATGATCAGACTCAAATAGATTTTTTGGACATTACTATCATGAAAGATGTAACAGGGAAACTCACTAAAAGACTTTTCAGAAAGGAAACTGCCGGCAATACGCTTTTGCATGCCGACAGTTTCCATCCTGAGTCTTTAAAAAAATCTATTCCATACAGCCAAATGCTACGAATAAAACGTAATTGCACAACGAATGAAGCTTTTCAGGAAGAGGCGGACGAACTCAGTAGGAGATTACTATTACGAGGCTATACTAAAACTTGCCTAAAAAAAGCTTCCAACCGTGTTAAAAATCAAGATAGACAAGTCCTGTTATTTGGAAAAAAGAAATCCAATAAGGTTGAGAATACAACTAGATTAATACTACGGTTTTCAAATGAACATGAAAAAATAAAAAAAATTCTCACCAAATATTGGTCGGTGTTAACAGAGGACCCAGTATTATCCATGGTTGTCACCCCTAGACCCCTAATTACTTTTCGCAAAGCTGGCTCTCTTGGAGACTCATTAACACAAAGTGAATACAAAGGTAACCAACGCCTAGACCCATGTAAAATTTGGGGAACTTACCCATGTGGGTCTTGTTCCTTTTTTGAATATATAAAGCAACGGACAATTTTCAAGTTACCCAACGGTGAAAATTTCCGGTTAAGACATTTTGCTAATTGCAAAACAAAAGGTGTTGTTTACCTGTTCCAATGTGAGTGCGGGGCCTTTTATATTGGGAAGACCAAACAAGAATTTGGTCAACGTATATGTAAACACCTGTCTGGCATGAGGATCTGCAACTTATATCTCCCTTTGGGGAGGCATGTTGCGGAGGTTCATGCCCATAGGATGCCTGTTGTAAACTTTACTGTGGTAGACCGGGTACATATACCTATTAGAGGGGGGGGGTTGGAACAAAATACTCCTGCAACGCGAAATGCCCTGGATTAGACTTTTAGAAGCCACAATTTATCCAGGGATCAATGAAACAGAGAGTTTTAGGCCATTTCTTGAAGGTTATGTTTCAGGAAAAACCGAATAATAAGCTGAGAGGTGGATAATTGAGCTCCTCTCCCCCTTCCCTTTTTTTTGGAAACAATATATTTGCATTTTTGTGTATATGTATATATTCATTCATTCAATCTTGTGAACAACACTTGATGCTGTTAACACATGTTTACCAGAGGACTTACCTTTGATAAAGGATCTGCGGTCACCGCACTCCCGACACAGGTAAGCCCACCTGGGTGGCCCCATTGGGAAGGGATTGTTGAGGTCTTAGTTTACCCTTGTCTTTTTCCCTTCCTGTTTTTTAGGCCATCCACGTGGGCACTGGGTTAACTTTTGGCCGCCATTTTATGTGGCTGTCATGGGCTTATCCAATTTATTCCTGTGCCGGTGGTTTTTGTTCTCGTCTTAATGGCTTATCACATTAGATAAATTCAATTGGTGTTTATCTGTGAATAAATAGTCATTTATGTGAATTAATTTCCATATGCCCACTTAAATGAGCTGATTGGGACAGGCTCCTCCAAGTATAGCAGCTATGTTGAAACTACCATATAAGTTTGATTAGGATTGCAATACATTTAGCGATCTATCATAACTTATTATTGGGTTTGTGCCTTCTGAATATAGTGTTCAGGTGGACAAAGAAAGATGGACGGCACTGTTTCCTTGGTAACGACGCTGACATCTTCTTATTTGCTCTTCCAGAAGTGTAGGTTTAAACTGTTTGTTGTTTGTTACAATCACTTCCTGTTGTTGAGAGGTCATCACTTCCGGAAGCTCCTGAAAAGTGTCACTTCCAGTTCCGGGTGAAAATGACGTAATTTCCGGTTCCGGTTGAGGGTGACGTACCGGAAATGCGTCACACAGCGGGAATAATGCCGCTGTTTGAGTAATAAGGGGTCCTGCAATTGGAGCAGTCTCCAAGTGAGACCTCCTATTAACCACATCAATACAGTGCACTTACACACCTTCCTGACCAGACCAATTTTCAGCTTTCAGTGCCACTCACAGTTTGAATGACAATTACTCAGTCATCCAACACTGTACCCATATGAAACTTGCGTCCTTTTTTCCACACAAATAGAGCTTTCTTTTAGTGGTATTTAATCACTAGTGGGTTTTTTATTTTTTGTGCTATAAATAAAATAAAACGTAAATTTTGTGAAAAAAATGCCCTTTTCTTTGTTTCTGTCATAAATTTTTGCTAATTAGTAATTTTTCTTGATACATTTTGGCCAAAATTTATACTGTTACCTATCTTTGGTAAAAATAACCCACATTAGTGTATATTATTTGGTCTTTGTGAAAGTTATAGAGTCTACAAACTATGGTGCCAGTCACTGAAAATTGATCACATCTGATCAGGCCTTCAGTACATCAGGTGTATCTCATTTCTTGAGACACTAACAAGTCAGGAAAGTACAAATACCCCCCAAATGACCCCTTTTTACAAAGTAGACATTCCAAGGTATTAAGTAGCATGGTGAGTTTTTTTAAGTTGTCATTTTTTCCCACAATTCTTTGCAAAATGAAGATTTTTTTTTTATTATAATTTTTTTTTACAAAATTGTCATATTATCAGGTTATTTCTCACACATAGCTTATGCATACAACAAATTACACCCCAAAATACATTCTGCTACTCTTCCCGAGTACGGCGATACCACATGTGTGAGACTTTTACACAGCCTAGCCACATACAGAGTACCAACATTGATGTAGTACCTTCAGACGTTCTACGAGCAAAAATGACGCATCTCATTTCTCAACCACCTATTACATATTTGAAGGCCCTGGAGTACCAGGACAATGGAATTTCCCATAAAATGACCCCATTTTGGAAAGCAAACACCCCAACGTATAATCTGTGAGGCATAATGAGTCCTTTGAACGGTTAATTTTTTTCCAGAAGTTTTTGGAATATGTGGAAAAAAATTAAAACACTTTTTTTTTTACACAAAATTGTCAATTTATAAGATATTTCTAACACATAGCATGTATATAGCAAAAATGACACCCCAAAATACATTCTGCTACTCTTCCCGAGTATGGCGATACCACATGTGTAGGACTTTTACACAGTGTGGTCACATAGAGAGGCCGAACATTGAAGTAATACGTTCAGGCATTCTAGGAGCATAAATGACACATCTCATTTCATTCCTACCCATCACACTTTTGAAGGTCCTGGACCACCAGGACAGTGAAATTACCCACAAAATTACCCCATTTTGGAAAGCAAACACCCCAACGTATATTCTATGAGACATGGGCTGCAACTAGGTACTCTGGTACTCTGATGGCCTGGTGACAGGTACTCGGTTACTCTGATGGCCTGGTGGCAGGTACTTGGGTACTCTGATGGCCTGGTGACAGGTACTTGGGTATTCTGATGGCCTGGTGACAGGTACTCGGGTACTCTGATGGCCTGGTGACAGGTACTCGGGTACTCTGATGGCCTGGGACAGGTACTCGGGTACTCTGATGGCCTGTGACAGGTACTCTGATGGCTTGGTGACTGGTATTTGGGTACTCTGAAGGGCGGTGACAGGTACTCATATGGACTGTGACAGGTACTCGGGTACTCAGATGAACTGTGACAGGTACTCAGATGAACTGTGAAAGGTACTCGGGTACTCAGATGAACTGTGACAGGTACTCGGGTACTCAGATGGACTGGGACAGGTACTCTGGTACTCAGATTGACTGGGACAGGTACTCGGGTACTCAGATGGACTGGGACAGGTACTCGGGTACTCAGATGGGCTGTGACAGGTACTGGGGTACTCAGATGGGCTGTGACAGGTACTCGGGTACTCGGATGAACCGTGACAGGTACTCGGGTACTTTGATGGGCTGTGACAGCTACTCGAGTACTCGGATGAACCGTGACAGGTACTCGGGTACCATGATGGACTGTGACAGGTACTCGAGTACCCTGATGGACCGTGACAGGTATTCGGGTACTCTGATGGACCGTGACAGGTACTCGGGTACCCTGATGGACCGTGACAGGTACTCGCTTACCCTGATGGACCGTGACAGGTACTCGGGTACTCTGATGGACCGTGACAGGTACTCGGGTACTCTGATGTGCCGTGACAGGTACTCGGGTACACTGATGGGCCGTGACAGGTACTCGGGTACTCTGATGGGCTTTGACAGGTACTTGGGTACTCTGATGGGCTGTGACAGGTACTCGGGTACTCAGATGAACTGTGACAGGTACTCGGGTACTCTGATGGACTGGGACAGGTACTCGGGTACTCTGATGGGCTGACAGGTACTCTGATGGGCTGTGACAGGTACTCAAATACTCTGATGGACTGTGACAGGTACTCTGATGGACTGTGATTGACAGGTACTATGAGGGGTGGTGACAGGTCCTCTTTATTGGGGGGCAATCAGTGTGCTTGATGTGTACTGTAGGCGGTAACGAGATGTTACCGCAATCTCCTCCTCACACACGATCGGTTTTAGTGATCGGCTGTGAAAGGATCACAGCCGATCACTTGGGTAAACAGCCGGCCAATGGCTGTTTACCAGCATCGGTGACGAGCAGTGTTCCCGGGGGGAACACGCCGTCACCGACGTGCACGCGCAGCGCGCTCACGATCGCGCGCATGCGCCGTGCACAGTTGGGGTGTGACCATCTGTGATCACGTGGTAAACAGCCAGAACCAATGGCTGTTCACCCCCCTTCGGTGGCGAGCGGTGTCTCCGTGACACGGCGCCACAGAATAAACAGGGGTGCGCGCGCACGATCGCGTGCATTCCCTGTTTAAACGGGAGGCAGTCATATGACGGCCTCCTGCCACAATGGGTGCGCCGCCTGGCCGTCATTTGACGGCCGGCGGTCAGCAACTAGTTAAAGGAGTGGTTTCAACGATGAGGAGGAGTTCATTAAAGAAACCTCCTATCAAAAAGAGTCTGTGGAGAGCCAGGAGGTGTCATCATTCTTATTGGAGGATTTTTTTGGCGCCAAACAGCTCAATAGGGGCTATTTAAGGCAGACGCCAGAAGTCCCATGAGGTGGGAACTCTCCATGTGTCCTTTGGATTCTTAGGATCTGACTGTATTGGCAGGATAACCAGGAAACATAAGTCTAGGAATATGGAATCTTGATACGGTGGTAAGCTAAGATTCAGTAACCTCTCTCTTTTTGAAAAATGCAAAGATAGGGGTCAGACTAAAATATTCCCTGGTTCTCTTTTTGCCTTAGGTTCTTCAGATAAGATTGGGGCTTATACAATGTGATGTCTCCTTATTTGCTGAGCCATTGGACACACTATCAAAGGAGTTCTTTATTCCCATCCATTGTCGAGTCTTCTTGACTCCGGGGCTTTGTAGTGTGGTGACATTGCAGCAGACCATTACCATCTTTATTCATTGGTTCAACCTTTTCCTCTGTGGGCGGAGCCAAAAAAAGAGAAAAATGTCCTCTAGGTATCAAAAACAAACATGTGAGTATTCAAGTGTTGGGATGTAAGCCTATTTTGTTAAGTTTGTAAATGTATTTTTTGACATATCTATTGCCTGTTATGTGTTCACAGAAAGTGGCTTCCCTGAAGAAGAAACTATTCATACATACTTTTCGAAACGTGTAGGAAAAATAGCCGCATATTTTGTCTCATAAATTTATGCATGTGGTATTGTCTCTTGTTATGTACATATGTCAGCACAACAATGGTATCTTATGGATTTTCTTTGTTGTAATGTTTTTTTGTATTTGTAATAAAATTTATATTTTTTTATATATATTTAGTATAATTTTCTTTATATTGCCTTAAAAATCCCAACAAAATTTGAGGTTTTGATCAATTGTATTCACTATTTCAGGGATGATGGCAATAACATGCCACACCATATGAGTCCAAAAAATATTTTCAATAAGCTCAGGGGTGGACAATACACCCGAAATCCTCAAACCTGTGACTCATTTGCTTTGACATGGACTTTTAATAGTTGAAAAAATCCTTATAGGGGCTAATGGTTCCTCTTGAAGTGAGGCATTTATCTCCTATTTTTCTGCCTTCGGTGTCATTGAGGGCAAATATATTCATGTATATCTAATTTTCCTTTTTTTTTTCTCCCCTCCTTTTCTGTTTTGGAAAATGGGGGATCTTCTAGGGCATAACTGGGAGGAGCTCATGTCTACCATTCAATCCAGCTTTCAAGCAAAGGAACAGGTGATATCTGATCTGAATTCATTATTTTCTAATTTAACTTGGAGAAAAAGTCAGCTTTACACTGGCATATACAGTCTTTAGAACGTTATATTCAAGAAAATATCAAGCCATATTTCGAATGAGCTGAAGAAGAATTGGGAATCTCATCTGAATGATTGCTCAAAAAATCTGATGACATTATTACAAAGAGAGTATAGACAACAACTAGATGAATTAAACATAGAAATTGATATCCTCTATGCTTGACTAGTTCCTCTAAAAATACATGAGGACTATACGAGCCTAGAGGCAAAACTAAGAGATCATCTTAAAGAGTACTGGAAATCCATTCTTCAAAAAAAGGAGAAGAAATATTGGAGGGATAAAAATGCATTCAGTGAAAATCGGGCCTATAAATGGCATCAGACTAATAAAAACAAGACCAACAATAGAAGTCTATCTAAGACACAAGAATATAAAAATTATTACAATTCAGATACACCCTCCAATGCTTCTTCGTCCTCGGCCTCTTCTCTTATGGAGGGACCAATGAGAAAAAGAAAAGGTCCCTTTGCAAAAGTACAAGAAATAGATCATGAAGTACAACAGGCTACAAAAAAAACGTACAACTGAGGCCCAACAAGGCCCACGCATGTACAAAAATGGGGGTCCATCAAGAAACTTGAGGGACAATAAAGATAATTCGAAAATCATTCCACCTGATAAGAATAAAAACCAAAAAAGCACAAAAGAATCAGGAGCAATTCCAAAAACACAAAAACAACTAGATGATTTTTTAGACAAAATAGTTCTAACTCAACCTTCGATTCCAACACAAACTCAGGAACAGAAATAGGCATCAACATAGGTGAAGGAAGCCTGAACATTATAAATTTGTCATCACATATACTTACACCAATTGAAAGCCAGGTGCTTTCACTTGGGCTGTCGTTCTGTCCGGATAAATCATTGGATGACTTTGAAGTTATCAAAGACATAAATTTATTCACACGTAAAGTACTTTTTAAAAGTCTATACAGCAAACAATCCAAACAGGAAGTTATTCCACCTAATCTTACAGCAGCCGATTTTAGGGCCCTGCGTGACCTCAATCAGCTGCTGCAGGAAAATGAATCAGCCTTAGAGGATTGGAAAGAGGAGATTGATAGTGAAGACAGTCCAGAAGAAGATCTTAGTTGTAATTCTCCATCTTTGGTAAAAAAAGTTTATAAGAAAAAATCTAATATGTTCCCTCCCCTGAGCTCTAATCCAGCCCTAGCTTTATTTGTCAAATTGACAACCAAAGAAATCAAAAAAATGAGAAAAGAAAAAGGTAAATTAAATCTTAATTTAGAACAGAAACATGCTTTTAAATCACTTCAAGACAATGTAGAAATTACAATAAAACAATCGGACAAGGGGGGTAACATCGTTTTAATGGATAATTCCACATATGAAGCCATATGCCTAAAAATTCTTAATGATCGGAAGTGCTACTGTAGGATTTCGGCTCAGTGTATAGACAAATATAATCAAAAATTCTACGATCTGGTTGATGAAGCTTATAGAGATGGTACCATTACCTTGGAGATGTGGGACTTTATACGCACCAAATACCAAAGAATACCTACAATGCACGCATTACCCAAAGTACATAAAAACATTCAAAACCCTCCGGGAAGACCCATCATCTCGGGGAATGGGTGCATCTCGGAAGCCATCAGCCAGATCATAGACGATCATCTCAGACCACACGTCCTAGAGTTAGCATCATATACCAAAGATACTATCCATTTATTGCAAATTCTGGAGGATTTGATAATTCCAGATACAGCAATACTTGTAACCATAGATGTTGAATCGCTCTACAATAGAATTCCGCATGATCTAGGAATAAAGACAATACAACGTATTCTGCAACAAAGGTCGACTGTTGAATGGAAATTCAACAATTTTATTTTATTGATGCTTGATTTTATACTAAGGCATAATGTTTTTCTATTTAAAGGATCCCACTACCTCCAGGTACAAGGGGTGGCTATGGGCACATGTTGTGCACCATCATATGCCAACTTGTACCTGGGGGAGTGGGAAAAAACCTTTTTGTCTAATGATGTATGGGCCATGTATACTGAAAACATCGTACTGTGGCAACGCTACATAGACAATGTATTTTTGGTTTGGAATGGCCCGGAAGCAATGTTGAAAACATGTTTGGATAAGATGAATCAAAATAACTTGAATCTTGGAGTGTGCATGCGCGGTGCCCTGTGATGGACGCTTGAACACAGGGCTCCGCACCGCCCCAGCCAGCCCGCACACTTAGCGGCCGAACACCGCAGCGGACCGGGACCAAATTGCTTGAGGAGGTGCCCGCTGACACGGGGGCACTTTTTAATGAACGGAGGGGCCGCCAGGAGGGGTTTAAGCTCCCGTTTTGAGGGACTCCCGGGAGCGGCCGAAAAATCCAAGATGGCGGCGGAGCGGCCGCCTCACGAGGCTCACACAGGCTCCTCAGGCTCATCTCCCTGGCGTGACAGACTGCATGAGGAGGTATGCGGAGGGGGTCTCTCACACCTATCCCAGGGAGGGCCTTTATCCCCTGCTACCACTGTCTCCCTGCTTAACCAGACGCTGGAGGAAATTCAGGGGCTTTCCCCTGGAGGGGAACACACAGGCAGGATTCAGAATACACTGTCTTACAAGGAGGCAGCCCTGCTCATCCCTCAGCCATCCCAGTCTCCTCAGGCACAGGACATGTCAGTGCTCTTTTCTAAATTTGCTGAAATGCTTGACAGGGGGCTAGCACAGACTGCATCTGTAATCACTTCTGATATCAAAGCTGATCTTCATATGCTGGGGAACCGAATTGAAAATATTGAACTCAAATTGGATGCCACAGTTGATCGGGTGAACCAGAATACTGATCGATTTCAAGAATTACATGAGCAACTCGAAGGGGCGTACGCCAAAATTGATGATTTGGAAAATAGGTCGCGCAGACTGAACTTTCGCGTCAGAGGACTACCTGAGTCCGTCACTGATGTGCATGAAGCAGTGCATTCTCTTATCAAGTCCCTTATACCTGACATAAGATCACACAGATTGGAATTAGACCGTGCACATAGAGCTCTGGGTCCTCCCCGCAAGGATGGACTCCCGCGCGATATTGTAGTCAAACCTCACTACTTCAGCGTTAAGGAAGAGGTTATGAAGAGGGCCCGGTCCTCGCCTCAAATTCTGTTAATGGGTCATCAAATACAAATTTATGCAGATATCTCTCCCTCCACCATTCAAAAGCGGCGTTCCCTCAAGCCATTGCTAACGATCCTGACGCAGAAGAATATCAAATACTGGTGGATGTTCCCGTTTGGTCTGAAATTTGACTTTAATGGTAAACCTTATCGCTTCTCTTCACTGCAGGACGGGGAACATTTGCTACGAAAGCTGGGTCTTCTTCCCACGGATCCTCCTTCACCCATGCAGACCTCCTCTTCTGGGATGTCCAAGCGACCACCACCATCTAGCCCGCTCACCTCCCTCTGGATCTCGCCCAAGCACAAGAAAGCGAAGGATGGACTTCCTCCATGAATATGAGACTCTCCTCTCCCCGGTTCCTATTTTTGTAACACGATTTTTTGGGCAGAGTTCACTCTGACCATGGGCCTCAGGGCCAGTTGAAAACTTTTTGAAAAATTCTCCTTTTTTTTTTTTTTTATTATGGGTTTTTTGCCCATTGGACATTATTACACCTCAGTTCAGGCCTTATCTCAGGCCTTTAATTTGCATTATTTGGTCTTTAGTCTTTAAAATGTTGAATATTGGTGTTCAGTTTTTCTCTATTTTAATGCATGCTTATTTATTGGTGTTGTGGGGGTTGGGGCGTACCTCCTGCGCACTCACTCTATCCCGGGTGAGGAATTCCCTAGTGGAGTGTTCTTACCTAGGATGGGATATTTCTCCTTTGGGGGGACTATGTGGTTGGTGGCCTCGGGCGGAGGGATTCTGTCCTTTCCTCCGTCTCGGGTCCACTGTTTTTCTTTTATTTTTATCTCTTCTTTCTATTTTCTCTCTCTTTACCCCTTCTCTTCTTCCCTTCCTGCAGCTCTAGAAGTGGACCCTCTCACCTGTGACACACGAAATGACGCTTGGTGGATTTCATGGATTCTCTGGAACTCGCACCTGGCATTTAGCGCGAAGGTAGGCTTACAGAGATTTCCTGCCTTCGGTACCTCTCTGCTCCATGGCTAATCCCCCCAGTGATGGCCCTTCCTTACGCCTAGCTTCTCATAACGCCCAAGGCCTTAATTCCCCGGTCAAACGTAAAAAAAAATTTCAACAATATCACGGCCAAAAAATTGATATCTTATTCCTTCAAGAAACACACTTCCCTAAATCGTACCAACCATTTTTCATTCATGCTAAATTTCCCAAATTTTTCTTAGCCAACGCTGACAATAAAACGAAAGGGGTGGGTATTTTCTTTGCACGTGGGGTTCAGTTTTCGGAGGTCTCCATTTTTAGAGACCCTGGAGGCAGATTCCTACTTGTTAAGGTTCTCATAGATGATCAAATTTATTCTCTTATTTCCTACTATGCACTGAATAAAGGACAAGCGCAGTTTTTTCAATCCATGTTCAATACCCTAGCTCAAATAACAGAAGGTATTGTCATTTATGGTGGGGACTCTAACCTTGCGTTCGACTGTGGTGTTGACAAATCACGTCCCCCAGGAAAGGATAGGGTCCATCCGACCAAGCAGAGTCTGAAAGTTGCTAGACAACTGTTTCATTATGGTCTAGTCGATATATGGAGGGAACTTAATCCTAGAACTCGGGACTATACTCATTATTCTAGTCCTCACCAAACCTTCGCTAGAATCGATCACTTTTTTGTCCTCCAACAACATATTCCGCTGGTTCAAAGGGCAATTATTAAAGACTCTGCTTTGTTGGATCACTCCGCGGTTCTTCTCTCTCTCCAGGGTGGCTCACTCCCGCGATCTGGATTTCATTGGCGACTGAATGCTTCCATACTTAGTAACCCGGTTCATGTGACTGAGATAGAGAAACACATACAGGATTATTTCCACCTCAATGACGTGGACGACATCTCCCCTTCGTCGCTCTGGGCGGCTCATAAGGCCACCATTAGGGGTACCTTTATTCAAATCTCCTCTAGACTTCGCAAGGCTCGCAAAGTAGACATAGACAGGCTTGAGAGGGAATTCTCCTCCCTAAGCAAATTAAACAAAGCTCATCCCTCTAAACTCACTGCTGACCAGCTTAATGCTACCCGCACCAATCTAAACCTTGCACTAACAGCTGTAGTGGAAAAAGATCTCAGATGGGAAGGGGGACGCTTCTATCATCAAAGTAACAGATTAGGCACATTACTGGCTAAAAGACTAACCCCCAAAACCCTCTCAGAATCCCCGTAAAATATTGGCCGCTTTCCACGACTTTTATCTCTCTCTTTACGGTAGCAAGGTAGCCTGCTCATCTCCTGATGATGTCCACTCTTTTCTACAATCGATACAAATCCCTAATTTAAAAGGTCACCATAGGGATGAAATGGATGCGCCGATTTCGGCTGAGGAAATAGAAGGGGTCATCAAAAATCTAAAGACCAACTCCGCTCCTGGGCCGGATGGGTTCTCTGTTCATTACTATAAACACTTTTCTCATGTCCTGGCCCCTTACTTAGCACGCTTCTTTAATCACCTCCGGTCTGGTTCTTCCCTGGATAAAGCCCTGAACTCAGCTTTCGTTACGGTCATCCCTAAACCGGGAAAAGATCCCAGTTGTGTTGCTAATTATAGACCGATATCCTTGATCAATAATGATCTTAAAATCCTAACGAAACTCCTAGCTAATCGACTCTCTAACTTCATCAGTCTTTATATTCATGCTGACCAAGTGGGCTTTATCCCGGGAAGACAGGGACCGGATCAGATTAGGAGGGCAGTGGACGTAATTTCGCTCCTGGGTTCAAAGTGGGATGGGGGACCCCCCCCAACAGGGTTGTCTCCTTTCTCTTGATCTTATGAAAGCGTTTGACTCGGTATCCTGGTCTTTCCTTTTTTCTACCCTGGAAAGATGGGGATTTGGTAAGTCATTTATGAATATCATTCACGCCCTCTACTCAAACCCAGAAGCCCAAATTAAGATGCAGGGTTACTATTCCAGCCCTTTCCCGATTCTCAGGGGCACGAGACAAGGATGCCCCTTATCGCCCCTGCTTTTTGCCATGATCATTGAGACTCTGGCAGTAGCGATTAGAGCGAACCCAGACATTACAGGTGTACGGTGTGGCCCACAAACTCATAAATGTGCCTTGTTTGCGGATGACGTTCTGCTTTTTATTACTTATCCAACCACATCGCTCCCAGTTCTCTGCAGACTTCTCAATGATTTTGGTGAAATCTCTGGCCTTAAGGTCAATTATGCTAAATCCTCCGCGCTTAACATTAACCTTCCATTATCACTTGTCTCCCAACTAAAATCTAGCTTCAAGTTCACATGGTCAGACTCTTCCCTCCCTTACTTAGGAATACACCTGACGGCCTCCATTGACAAATTATACAATGCTAACTTTCCCTCGACTTTTCGCAAATTGGAGGAAGATCTCGTCTTTTGGGACTCACTTAAATTATCTTGGTTAGGCAGGGTGAATTCAGTTAAAATGACACTTCTCCCACGTATTCTGTATCTTTTTCGGTCTCTACCTATCCTGGTACCTAAGGACCGTATCCGTATCTTTCAGTCCAGAATTATGAAATTTATTTGGGGATCCAAAAGCCACAGATTATCAAAGGAAACTATGTTCCGTATGAAAAATCAAGGGGGTCTTGGGGTCCCCAACATTCTCTGGTATTATAAGGCGGCACAACTCTCCCAATTATCTACGGTTTATTTAAAAACCGCTCACCCGGATTGGGTAAATATGGAAAGACAGGCAGTACCCAACTCTACACTTGACTATCTTCTTTGGTGTGCACCTAAGATCAGACCAGCCATACTAGCACCTACACTCTCACACTCAATTGCTCTCTGGGACTCCATGAAAGCAAATCCACATATTACCTCCAACTGGAAGCCCCTCTCTCACGTTTTCAGGAACCCTCTATTTCCTCCGGGCCAGGACATTAAGGCATTTCGTTGGTGGCTCGATAAGGGCATTTATAGGATTGGCCACCTAGTCTCCCCCTCAGGTCCTTTTTCTCTAAGTCATTGTCTGAGGAAACTGCACATGCCAGTCTCGGAAAAATTCAGATTCCAACAAATCTCTAATTTCCTCAAATCTCTAGGATTGTCCTCAGGCTCTCCTCTCTCAATTACTGAATATGAACTTTGGGGTGGCCAGGCCATGGAGCAGAGAGGGGGGATTTCTGTGATTTATCGTGCGCTTGCCCAAACAGAATCTAAAACACTTTTTATGCGGGAATGGGAAAATGATCTCCATCAGCAATGGTCTTTAGGCGATTGGCACATGGCAACTCGTGCGGCAGCTAAAGGCTTACTCAATACAACTCTTATTGAAGCTAACTTAAAGGTTCTTATGAGGTGGTATATGGTTCCTCTGAGACTAGCCAAAATATACCCGAACGCTTCTCCCCTCTGTTTTCGCGAATGTGGTCACATTGGCTCTATGGTACACATTTGGTGGGAGTGCCCCAAAATTAGAAATCTATGGAATAAGGTATTCCATATTATCCGGAAGATCACAACCTTGCCTATCCACAAAACGCCTCAAATAGCCCTTCTAAATTTCCCTCTACAGGGTGTTCCAAAATTAACACAACATCTCATTAGATTTATTCTCATTGGTACCAAACTTACCATTGCCAGGGCCTGGAAGCAGCCCACTGTTTCCTTGGGATTGGTAAAAAGGAAAATATCATGGATTATGGTTCAAGAAAAGATAGTGAGCATCTTCCTTGACAAGGTAGATAAACACTCAGCGACATGGGATCCGTGGATCAGATACACCACCAAATGTCTTCATACTCCTGAGCAATGACCATGAGCCAGGTGAGAGCGGTCAATTTCGATAGTATCTTCTATCTCAACTGTTCCTTACTATCTCTACTTTTCCTTTTCCTCTCTATTCTTCATCTTTTCTCTCTCTTTACTATTTTTCTATATCAAGTGCTCTCTTTGCTACCGTATCTAGGTTCAACAATGGGTTTCTATACTCTATAAGAGTACAACATTACAATGCTAAATGTGTTTAATGACTTTCTCATGGCAATTGCCTTTCTTTCGCTCAAATAGCTCTTTAATTACCTGATACGAGTTATTTTCACTCGCTTAGGTAAAGGTTTTTTTTTTTTTTTCCCCTACCTAGACCAGTTGATAGGTTATTTGCAGGCTTATGGTATTCTTTTTTCTTTGTTTTTATTGGGTCTGAACCTTCAGGTGTCCGACACAGTGTGATCCCATTTGGGGTGTCGGACACGAGTGGTCTTCCACTACTGTTTAGCTGCTAGAATTATGGGTTCTTAAACCCAAGTGTTGTTATGTACCCCTGCAGGTATCTCTCGTGATATTCTTTTTGTATACTAGTCTGTATGCCTACTTTAGTCATCTCAATTATACTAGACTTGTTTTAGCAAACCTTATGCTTTGCTCTCTATCTATGGGAAACTCATTGTTGTAAGCTATCACCTTGAGCACATATCTGCTGTTGTTCTGTATTTCATTGTTATTTCAATAAAAATCTATTGAAAGCAAAATAACTTGAATCTTTTTTTTACAATGTCCTATGATCAGACTCAAATAGATTTTTTTGACATTACTATCATGAAAGATGTAACAGGGAAACTCACTACAAGACTTTTCAGAAAGGAAACTGCCGGCAATACGCTTTTGCATGCCGACAGTTTCCATCCTGAGTCTTTAAAAAAATCTGATCCATACAGCCAAATGCTATGAATAAAACGTAATTGCACAACGAATGAAGCTTTTCAGGAAGAGGCGGACGAACTCAGTAGGAGATTACTATTACGAGGCTATACTAAAACTTGCCTAAAAAAAGCTTTAAACCGTGTTAAAAATCAAGATAGACAAGTCCTGTTATTTGGAAAAAATAAATCCAATAAGGTTGAGAATACAACTAGATTAATACTACGGTTTTCAAATGAACATGAAAAAATAAAAAATAAATTCTCACCAAATATTGGTCGGTGTTAACAGAGGACCCAGTATTATCCATGGTTGTCACCCCTAGACCCCTAATTACTTTTCGCAAAGCTGGCTCTCTTGGAGACTCATTAACACAAAGTGAATACAAAGGTAACCAACGCCTAGACCCATGTAAAATTTGGAGAACTTACCCATGTGGGTCTTGTTCCTTTTGTGAATATATAAAGCAACGGACAATTTTCAAGTTACCCAACGGTGAAAATTTCCGGTTAAAGCATTTTGCTAATTGCAAAACAAAAGGTGTTGTTTACCTGTTCCAATGTGAGTGGGGGGCCTTTTATATCTCCCTTTGGGGAGGCATGTTGCGGAGGTTCATGCTCATAGGATGCCTGTTGTTAACTTTACTGTGGTAGACCGGGTACATATACCTATTAGAGGGGGGGATTGGAACAAAATACTCCTGCAACGCGAAATGCGCTGAATTAGACTTTTAGAAGCCACAATTTATCCAGGGCTCAATGAAACAGAGAGTTTTAGGCCATTTCTTGAAGGTTATGTTTCAGGAAAAACCGAATAATAAGCTGAGAGGTGGATAATTGAGCTCCTCTCCCCCCTTCCCTTTTTTTTATTTTTTTGGAAATAATATATTTTCATTTTTGTGTATATGTATATATTCATTCATTCAATCTTGTGAACAACACTTGATGCTGTTAACACATGTTTACCAGAGGACTTACCTTTGATAAAGGATCTGCGGTCACCGCACTCCCGGCACAGGTAAGCCCACCTGGGTGGCCCCATTGGGAATGGATTGTTGGGGTCTTAGTTTACCCTTTTCCTTTTCCCTTCCTGTTTTTTAGGCCATCCACGTGGGCACTGGGTTCACTTTTGGCCGCCATTTTATGTGGCTGTCATGGATTTATCCAATTTATTCCTGTGTCGGTGGTTTTTGTTCTCGCCTTAATGGCTTATCACATTAGATAAATTCAATTGGTGTTTATCTGTGAATAAATAGTCATTTATGTGGATTAATTTCCATATGCCCACTTAAATGAGCCGATTGGGACAGGCTCCTCCAAGTATAGCAGCTTGTTGAAGCTACCATATAAGTTTGATTAGGATTGCAATACATTTAGCGATCTATCATAACTTATTATTGGGTTTGTGCCTTCTGAATATAGTGTTCAGGTGGACAAAGAAAGATGGACGACGCCGTTTCCTTGGTAACGACGCCGACATCTTCTTATTTGCTCTTCTGGAAGTGTAGGTTTAAACTGTTTGTTGTTTGTTACAATCACTTCCTGTTGTTGAGAGGTCATCACTTCCGGAAGCTCCTGAGAAGCGTCACTTCCGGTCCCGGGTGAAAAATTACGTAATTTCCGGTTGAGGATGACGCACCGGAAATGCGTCACACAGCGGGAATAATGCCGCTGTTTGAGTAATAATGGGTCTTGCAATTGGAGCAGTCTTCAAGTGAGACCTCCTATTAAAGGAGTGGTTTCAACGATGAGGAGGAGTTCATTAAAGAAACCTCCTATCAAAAAGAGTCTGTGGAGAGCCAGGAGGTGTCATCATTCTTATTGGAGGATTTTTTGGCGCCAAACAGCTCAATAGGGGCTATTTAAGGCAGACGCCAGAAGTCCCATGAGGTGGGAACTCTCCATGTGTCCTTTGGATTCTCAGGATCTGACTGTATTGGCAGGATAACCAGGAAACATAAGTCTAGGAATATGGAATCTTGATACGGTCGTAAGCTAAGATTCAGTAACCTCTCTCTTTTTGAAAAATGCAAAGATAGGGGTCAGACTAAAATATTCCCTGGTTCTCTTTTTGCCTTAGGTTCTTCAGATAAGACTGGGGCTCATACAATGTGATGTCTCCTTATTTGCTGAGCCATTGGACACACTATCAAAGGAGTTCTTTATTCCCATCCATTGTCGAGTCTTCTTGACTCCCGGGCTTTGTAGTGTGGTGACATTGCAGCAAACCATTACCATCTTTATTCATTGGTTCAACCTTTTCCTCTGTGGCCCGTCTTTCCTGTTTTTGGGCGGAGCCAAAAAAAGAGAAAAATGTCCTCTAGGTATCAAAAACAAACATGTGAGTATTCAAGTGTTGGGATATAAGCCTATTTTGTTAAGTTTGTAAATGTATTTTTTGACATATCTATTGTCTGTTATGTGTTCACAGAAAGTGGCTTCCCTGAAGAAGAAACTATTCATACATACTTTTCGAAACGTGTAGGAAAAATAGCCGCTTATTTTGTCGCATAAATTTATGCATGTGGTATTGACTCTTGTTATGCACATATGTCAGCACAACAATGTTATCTTATGGATTTTCTTTGTTGTAATGTTTTTTTGTATTTGTAATAAAAATTTTATTTTTTTTATATATATTTAGTATAATTTTCTTTATATTGCCTTAAAAATCCCAACAAAATTTTAGGTTTTGATCAATTGTATTCACTATTTCAGGGATGATGGCAATAACATGCCACAGCATATGAGTCCAAAAAATATTTTGTACAACTATTCCATCCTCCTCTTGGAAGACATACCAAATATTTTGAAACCACAGAACGGTAGTGGAAGAAGGTTAAAGAGAAATGGTTAAATTAAATCTGAGCCTACTTTGCTTTGGGTCAGGAGTGCTTAACATACAGAGTACTAGGGTGAGAAGTGGCTAACGCATAAAGTGCGAGTGTCAAGAGAAAGTAATTCAGAGTGCAGGGCTCAAGAGTGTATCATGCACAAAGTGCAGTGGCCATTGGCTGAGGAGGCAATGGGAGGTGGTGCAGCTCTAGCAGAAGCAGGAGCAGTAGCAGGATGCCCCTAACCAGTTTTTTTCGGGGGGGGGGGGGGGCCGGGGGAACTCCCACCTCGCACTGCCGTCCGGAAAGAAATGGGGAGTACGCTGTCAATTTAACGAAGGATCTTGCACGTTTGGGGGGTCCTGTCATTTCAGGCACAAGTGCTCCGGTTGTGGGGGGAATCACCCTCTGTCCTATTGCTTCAAAAAAGGAAAGCGTGCTGGCGAGGCTGCTTACAAGAGGGATAACCCCGGTGAGGGTGGAAAGGATGCGGCCTTTAATAAATAGGTACCTGGATAGAGAAGCAGCTCGGGTGTTGGGGGAGGGGTTTTCGGTAGGTTTTAAAATTCATGCCATGTTCATTGGCAGTGGTCCCGCTGATGGCGCAGAACCTGAGGTCGGCACTGCAGAATACAGGGGTGGTTTCAGAGAAATTGGCAAAGGAGGTGGCTTTAGGGCGGATGGTTGGGCCTTTTGCTGAGCGGCCATTGCATGATTTGGTGGTGTCACCTCTGGGGGTGGTACCTAAGAAGGAAACAAACAAGTTTCAACTTATTCATCACCTCTTGTTTCCAAAAGAGGGTTCGGGGAATGATGCCATAGACCCTGAGGCTTGTATGGTGTCATACACATCCTTCGATGCTGCGGTTGGGAGGGTTAGGCACTATGGGAAGTGGGCGCTCGGGCAAAATCAAACATTGATTAGGCATTTTGATTGCTACCTGTGTACCCAGAGAGCTTTCACCTTATCGGTTGCTGTTGGCAGGAGCAGTTTTATGTGGACCAATGCTTGCCCATAGGTTGTTTCATCTCATGTGCCTTGTTTGAACTATTCAGTTCATTCCTGGAATGGGTGGTGAGGGATGTGTCTGGCTGGGTATCTGTTATCCATTATTTGGACAACTTTCTTTTTGTTGGCCCCACTTCCTCCAATGTGTGTGCAATCCTCTTGGCCACGTTGAAGCACATTGCGGAAAAATTTGGGGTTCCATTAGCAGCAGACAAGACGGAGGGTCCCAAGACAGAACTTAGTTTCTTTGGCATCGAGATAGACACTGTTGCCATGGAGTGCTGGTTGCCAATGGATAAGGTGGATGGGCTCAAGTTGGACATTAGGGAGATGGCAGGGCTGAAGAAAGTGCAACTTCGGAAGTTTCAGCCGGTATTGGGCAAGTTGAACTTCGCTTGCCGCATTATTCCGATGGGCAGGGTTTTTTGCCGATGGCTGTCGGCAGCCATGGCGGGGGTGCAGGTTCCGACCCATTTCATTAGATTGACCAGGGAACATAAGGAGGATTTACGGGTTTGGCACGCGTTCCTGGAGACATACAATGGAAGATCGGTTTGGATGGATGGGCCGGTAAGTAATTTCGACCTGGAGCTGGTCACGGATGCAGCGGGGTCAACAGGATATGGGTCCTTCTTCCAAGGTCAGTGGAGCACGGAGGCTTGGCCAACATCGTGGGTGGAGATAGGATTCACGTGGAACCTGGTATTGCTGTTTCCGGCAGTGCTGGCGGTGGAATTATGGGGTACAGCTTGTCAGAATTTAAAGATCAGGTTGAACTGCGATAACATCGGGGTGGTGCAGGTAATCAATCACGTCTCATCGTCTTCTCAGCCGGTGATCTGGCTGCTGTGCCACCTAGTGTTACGGTGTTTACAGCTGAACGTTTTTATGTATGCTGTCCATATTCCGGGCGTTGAAAATAACTTGGCCGATTCCTTGTCTCGGTTTCAGTGGCAGAGGTTCAGGGAATTGGCACCAGCCGCGGAGAAGGAGGGGATCCCTTGTCCGGGGTGGCTCTGGAACATTGCATTGGGGTCGCCGCAGGAAGGATCAGGAGGTCAGTGAGCGGGTCAACTTGGGTGGCATACAATAAAGTATGGAAGGAGTGGTTAGTCTTTACACGGCTGGCGAGAGCCGAGCTGGGCAGGGCCGATTTGGGTCTATTAGTGCTGTATTTTGTGTCTAGACAGATGGAAAAAATGGGATCGGTATCGGGCATCGAGTGTAAACTGGCAACTTTGGCATTCTGGTTTAAACTCCAGGGCATGCAGGATTTCACAAAGGAATTCTGGCTAAGACAGGAGTTGAAAGGGTACCAGAAAGGTTATCCGCAGAAGGATACGAGGAGACCGGTGTCTTTTGCAATTCTGCAGGTCATTTGTGACAAATTGGGTGTGGTGTGTGAGTCGGGTTACGAAGTGCGGTTGTTCCATGCGGCATTTTCGATTGCGATTTTTTTTCTGAGCTTTTCAGGGGGTGGACCTGGTCAGTCCAGAAAAGAGGGTAGGAGGTGGTCTGATGTGGCAAGATGTGTATATAGGGGAGGATAGAGTTATGCTGAACCTTCGGAGGTCGAAAACGGATCAAAGGGGGAGGGGAGTGGATATCTGGTTGTATACATTACCGGGGTCAACGGTTTGTCCGGTAAGGGTGGTAACGGAATTTGTTAGGATTCGACCTGTGGTGGATGGCCCGTTGCTGGTACATGGTGATGGGACCTTTTTATCCAGGTTTCAATTTGTTGCAGTGTTTCGGAACTGCCTTAAGGCGAGTGGGTTGGAGAGTACACAATTTGCCTCACACTCCTTCAGCATTGGGGCAGCTACAGAGGTTGCCAGATGTGGGTTGGATGATGCTGCTGTAAAGAGGATCAGGAGGTGGAAATCCAGGAGGTTTCGGTCTTACGTGAGCCCACACTTGTTGTCAGAAGGGTTTTCATAAAAAAAAAAGAAAAAGGGGAACTGGGGTTAAGGTAAGCGGGTGGTAGGGATCTGGTGTTGGTAATTGTTATTTAGATAGTTTGTTATGTCATTTCAGATGGAGGTCACACACGCCTTGTCTGGATCCTAGGGCATTCTTATGTTTTTTGGGGAGCGAGGAGAGAGTATGTCAGGCCGGAGGGCAGACAGCTGGGGATTTCGTGCAGAGAGGCCTACATCAGGTGGTTGGGTATCCCTGGGATGAGATGGAGCAGAGTAGTGCCAGTAGTACAACATTATGCCAGCCTAGATAGGGCACCGGATGTGTTGGTGCTGCATGTGGGAGGGAACGACTTAGGGGTTCGGTCTACCAGGGACTTGATCACAGATGTCAAATGCGTTTTTTTTTATGCTTCGCAGGGCTTTTGCAGGGATGGTACTGGTTTGGTCCGACATAGTCGCGCAAACCTCTTGACGGATGGCGAGATCGGTAGCCAGGCTCAATAAAGCTTGCATAAAGGTCAACAAGGCTCTGGGTAGATTTGTAACTAGAAATGGGGGATTGAGAAGGCTGAGTGTGAGAACCTGCTGCTGCTCCCCTCCCCCTGTTCTGTGATGTCTACGCTCCCCGGAATGACTGACTCCTCACCTTGAGCTTTTTTTTAACTGCCGCTGAGCTGCCTGACGGGTCGGTGGAGCGCACTGACACGCTCTTGTTCGTACCTTTTTCTGCTCCTCCTCTCCCGCGCTGCTGTGGATCGGTGAGTTGGCGGGACGAGGGTGCAGCGTCCGGTGTAGGAGCCCCTGGGCACTGTGGGGGAGTGAGCTCTGCGCTGTGGCTCTGTGTCGCTGCGCTGACGACAGGACGGACTGAGAGCCTCGCGTGACTGCGGGAGGTGAATCGGTCGGTTGGTGAGTTATTGCAGCCTATGGGGGAGATACAGCAGCTGCTCCTTAATACTGCTTAATACTCCTTAATACTGCCTCGAGAGGAAGACCAGCTTAGCTTGTTTAACCTGTGCCCTGGATAAACCATTTCTCTGGAGAATGTGGGAAGTATACTACTGCACTGCATGAATGTGTTATAGCTGACTGCTTGTTTGGATTTCTTGAAGGGGAGCTACAGAGTGGACATTTGTTATCTGAATTTATCGGAGGGCATAGACTTTAGTCTTCCATATGGACTGCACTGCTGCCCTTAAATACACACAAGATTCATATATACCCATACATTTACTGGTTGCTTGCCGCTGGGTGAATTTGAGTTAAAGTGTAGGGGCGTCATCTTTATAGACCTAACTAGTTATCTCTATTTACACGTAGAAACGTGCTCATAGGCTCTGTTCCCCCCTATACTGCAGTTCTCCTGCCTGGTTTCCCAATCTCCGACCCTAATTGGCCCTTATATATCTCCCCCCCTTTTTTTTTATTTCTTTGGTATTTTTTGTTTGTGGTTGCAATTAAATCAAGTTTCACCGATCTCCTTTTAGTTGTAGTATCGCCGGACATACGGCCCGGCTATCTGCCTCTTTTTTTTTTTTTTATACGGGGCGGATCACTGGGAGAAGATAGTGAATACGGTAAGCAGGGTGCTTACGGCGGAAATAGGGTGAGTAGATAAGATTCTGGAGAATTTGGATACTGTGGTTTGGCGAGTAAGGGAGGTTTAACGACTCATTAAAGGGAGTATTTGGGTGGTTATTTAATCATGTCTAGAAAAAGATCCCCCGAAGAGCAACCACCTCCAGAGGGGTCTCAAATTACTCGCTCTGCTAAAGATAAAACCAACCACATGGCTCTAGCGGCAGCCGCAAAATTGGAGCGATATGCCCACCCTTCCCCTGTTTCACCTTCTAAATCGGGTATGCAGCAAGCAGCTACACTGAACAAAGACTTTAAAAATTCTTCTGTAGATAGAAAGAGCCAAGGCTACCCTTCAGGAAACCCCCCCCACTCCATCGGTTGTTAAGTCCGGTGGTAGCAAGGGATCAGGGGGAGGTAAAACTGCAACGGCTATAACAAATACGGATACAACTGCAACACCGGCCAGCATCGCCATACCTACACCCGTTATGCCAGAGGGTGAGCCTACATTAAGAGACATACTTAACGCGATCAAAGAATGCAAAGATTCGATATCTAGATTTGATAGCCAGTTAGGATCTATCAAGGAGGAATTACTATCCATGAGACAGGAATTGAACAGGACTTTATTAAGGACTTCTGATCTTGAGGAACGCGTAGGCGCGATTGAGGACGAGCTGACTCCCGTAAAGCAGGAAGTTGAAGTGCTCAAAAATATAATTAACTCTCAAGTGATTAAATTAGACGAGATGGAGAACAGGAACCAAAGAAATAATATTAGAGTGATAGGTCTCCCGAGCACTGCGAGGGCACTAATCTGATTGGATTCCTTGAGGGATGGTTTCGAAAGTTTTTTGGGGCTACTGTACTTAGCCCCTTATTTGCAATAGAACGTGCACACTGAGCCCCTGCTAAGGCCCGCCAAACGGGGGACCATCCAAGGCCAATAATGATTAAGATTCTTAATTATCAAGACAAAGTTTCCCTATTACGAGAAGCCAGGGTGAGGGGAGATATTAGATATGAGGGAGCTAGAGTGTCTTTATACCCTGACTTCTCGCCTGATCTCCAGAAGCGAAGAGCGGAATTTCTTCCAGTTAAACGTGATATGATAAAGTTTAAGATAGATTATGCCCTTCTCTATCCAGCTCGCTTGAGGGTTATAGCACTTGGTAGGACTTTTTTCTTCAATACACCGAAGGAGGCAGCCCAGTGGCTGGAAGAGAACAAAAAAGAGTTATGAATTTATATAGACTGGGTCGGCTTGTCGATTTAAAAAACTAGTTTGTTTATAATTTAAAATCTGTCTATAATTGGTTTATAATTTACTAGGTGGGGGGTGAGGGGGGGTAAGCTATTTTTTGGGGTATGATATATTCAAAATGTGCACGTTTATTTCACGTACAAAAGGGATAAGGGGGGGGGGGGGTGGCGAGTGATGAAAACAAAAAGTATGCAAGCAGGGGTGTGTGGAGGGGGGCTATTGTGCTCCCGGTTTTGGGTTTGTTTTTTGAGTGTAGTGCTACTTAGGAATGGTGGAAGTAAGTGTTGGATGGGTTGCAACAAGGTCACGGGCATACCCCTAGGGGGAAGCCCTGTTGGGCAAGGTGGGAGGGATAGGGGGGGGGGAGCTTCTAGATATAGAAGGTGGGTGGGATGGGGCGGGAAGGGTGGGCAATGTTGAACCAATACATTTATGCACAAGTGGGAGGATTTACTTTATAGGTGGAGATAGGGGGAGATATTATACCTGGGGGGGTAAGAATCAAAATGACTTTAAACCACGCAAGTAGGATTGGCACGGGTGCAAAATTAAGGAAAAGGGTCGACTGTTTACTGTTTTTTTTCACCTCTTTCTTTCTTTTATTAATTTTTTTTTTTTTTTACAAACCGTCCGATTTTATAGATTTATACTTACGTTGAGATGCAGGTGAAAAAAAAAATCAGAATACTATTGTGGAATGTGCGAGGTTTGGGAGATCCGACCAAGAGGGCCGTGGTATTATCGGCATTAGAGGGCAAAGGGCCCGGATCGCTATGTCTCCAAGAGACACATTTGACTGGGGAGTCGGTCCCGCTCCTCCGAGGCCGGAGGTTCCAAACCCAATTCCATTCTGTATTTTCAACATACGCAAGAGGGGTGAGCATTTTGATTGATAAGGAGGTCTTGTTTTCCTGTTATAACAGTTGCATAGACGCAAAGGGTCGTTATATCTTTTTGTACTGCCGAATTGAAAATAACCCATATGTGATAGCAAACATATATGTTCCACCCCCATTTAAGCTGGAGATTCTACACGAATTAATTTCATTTATAATAGATAAACCTGATATCCCTGTTATTGCAGTAGGGGACTTTAATTAAGTTTTGGATAAGTCTTTAGATAGATTTCCAATAGTAAATACAACAGCAGTACGGGATAAGATGAGATTATCTCGCTTCCTATATGAAGTGGGCCTATGCGACTCTTGGCGTACTCGGCACCCGCTGGAGCGCCAATACTCCTGCTTCTCAAAGTCTTTTTCTACATTATCTAGGCTCGATATGGCCTTGGTGAACAGCCACGCTCTAGCGCTGGTAGACGCTGTAGAATACGGCCCGCAGGGTGTATCAGACTACTTCCCATTGATCTTGACCCTCAACGTTGGGAATAAGAAGAATTTTGGGCAATGGAAAATTGACCCCTCATGGCTAGAGATACTAACTGACCCAGATCGATTAATATCTGAATTGAGAGAGTTTATCAATATAAATGCTGGCACGGCATCGGCAGGGGCGGCATGGGATTCATTAAAAGCTTTTTTAAGAGGACTTTTTATTCAGCGAATAGCCAGAATTAAAGCGGAGATGAAGAATGGGGAGGAGAAGGCTAGGAACATTGCGCTAGCGGCAGAACAGCAGTATATTAATAACCCAACTCCAACTACACAGAAGGTATGGTTGGATAAGCAGCAAGAATACAAGATGATTATTAATAGAAAGATCGAGAATAGATGTATATTTCAGATATTTCATATTTCATATTTCAGTTCAGAGAGTGAACTTCGGGAAAGGAGAAAAAGTGGGTCGCCTATTGTCCTTATTGGTTAAAGCAAATACCGCTCCCTCAATGGTATTAGCAGTTAGGACCCTACAGGGAGAGATTACTTCTGAACCTACAATGATCAAGAGTATATTCCATCACTACTATAGTTCTCTATATAAATCCCAGAGGGGTGGAGACGGGGGTATGATGGCTGTCTTCCTACGCAACATAAATACACCAACGTTATCAGTAGACGACTCCATGGGTATGGAGGCTCCAATCACTATTGAAGAACTCCGAAAAGCCGTGGCTGAGATGCCCAACCTAAAATCACCAGGTCCTGATGGGATACCCATAGAGGTTTATAAAAGATATGGAGAGGTCCGGCTGCCAGAGCTGCTGACGACGTTGAGCCAGGCCCTGGTAGACGGGACGTTGCCTTCCTCAATGCAGGGAAGCCACTATTGTGGTTATCCCTAAGGAGGGTAAAGACCCTATGGATCCTGCTTCGTATCGCCCGATTTCGCTTTTAGGCACTGACATAAAGATTTTAGCTAAAATATTAGCAACACGTCTAAAAAGGTGCATCCACAAGCTTATCCACTCTGACCAGTCGGGATTTATTCCGAATAGGTCTACCAGTATTAATATACGCAGAACCCACCTGAATATTCAAATCCCGGTAAAAAATGGAGGCTCCAGGGCCATAGTGACCCTGGATGCAGCCAAGGCATTTGACAGCCTTGAATGGGAATACTTTTTTACGGCTCTCGCTAGATTTGGGTTTGGAGCAAATTTTATCAAATGGATAAAGTTGCTCTACACTAACCCAACAGCAAAAATTAAAATCAACAATGAGTACTCTGATGTGCTTCTCCTGGAGCGAGGTACGAGACAGGGTTGCCCCCTTTCCCTTCTGTTGTTTGTTCTGGCAATAGAGCCATTGGCCATCGCTATTAGGGCTAACTCTGATATACAGGGATTTAGGAGAGGCCAGACGGAGGAAAAGATCGCGCTATTTGCCGATGATATCTTGCTCTTTTTGGGGGATACCCAAGCCTCGTTGAAAGCGGCAATGGATACGGTTAGAGAATTTGGCCAAATGTCTGGCTTGACTATAAATTGGGATAAATCTGCACTACTTCCGATAGAAACTGGGGTTACCCATATACCACAGGTTATTTCCAACTTGAAGGTGGTGGAAAAATTTAAGTATCTGGGGGTTTGGATAGCAAGGGATGTTAATCTATACTTGGAATATAATCTAGCCCCTCTTTTGCTGAAGTTGAAACAAAAGGCAGATATATGGAGCCGCCTCCCTCTCTCGATGGCGGGCCGCTGCAATCTGATTAAGATGGTATGGCTTCCCCAAATTTTATACCTACTTCATAACTCGCCGATTTGGATAGGTCTGAGGTGGTTTAAGAGAATCGAATCCCTATTTAGAGCCCTTATATGGAGAAAAGGGCTGCCTAGGATTAGCCTACGGATATTGCAGCTGCCGCTAGAGGAAGGGGGGATGGCGGTCCCATACCCTAGACTCTACTATCTAGCGGCTCAGCTGCAGCACTTAGCAGGAGGAGGAGGATTAAATGGGGGTACGCTTTGCCACCGCCTGATGATACTAGGATGCCCACATAACATACTTACCGAGGCCCTTGAGGCAAATTCATTCGCTATACGATGCCCAACGATTAAGCAGATTGTTAAGCTCTGGAAATCAGTTAAGGCGCTACTGGGATACCAGGGGGTATCTGTACTGGCCCCCCTATGGGATAATAGAAATTTAGCTGAGCTAGCTAAAGTGGAAAGAAGTAGGGAATGGGTAAACAAAGGGATAAACCAACTAATTCAAATATTTCATGGTACAGATATTAAATCATTTGCCAGTTTAAAGTTGGAGTTTTCATTGTCAAACTGCTCATTCTATAAATATCTCCTGGTTAGACATGCAATCCAGTCACAATTTGGACCTCAAAAGATTCAGTGGACCCAGATTCCTGTACTCTCACAAATTATGTCCTCGGACACGCTCAAGGGTTTGATTTCCTATCTATATTCCAGACTTGGGGACAAAGTGTTAGATCGTGAAGACCTGCTTAGAAATAGAAGGAGATGGGAAAGCGACGTGGGTCCACTGTCCAACCCTGAATGGGATTGGATAGTGGAACAGGGAAATAGGGTGTCAGTTTCCCCCTCCCAGAAGGCTTCTCAGCTTTTTTTTTTTTACCGGGTGTATCATACCCCTAAGAAGATGTTTAAACTGGGCTGGAAAAATAATGATCAATGCCCCAGGTGTGGATTAACTGGAGATTTTATCCATATGCTTTGGCGGTGCCCAAAATTATTTAGGTATTGGTTGCAGGTTATAGACCAGATAAATATAATTTTTAATTTAAAATTACTAGCAACGGCCAGGACTTGTCTCTTGGCAATACCTGAGGGACGCACAATCTCTAAAGATGTTACTATACCAGTGATTAGATGTCTCTTCCAAGCAAGAAAACTAATCGCGCAACAATGGCAGTCGCACTCGGGCCCGCTAGTTGAAACCTGGCTAGCAAGTATAAAAAACACAATTTGTAATGAGAGGGTCTTCTTTGTTAAACAGGGTAATAATAAGAAGTTTTTAAGTATATTGGGTCCTTGGCTACAGAAGTTGGGGATGCCTCCTTAAGTAGACGGGTGGAAAGAGGGGTTGTGTCAGCAAATAGACCCTATCTTTTTGTTCTCTTACTCTTGCTCTTCCTCTGCTTTTCTTTTTTTTTTTCTTTTTGTGTGTTGGGCCGGCTCTCCCCTCTCCCATGGTTCCTCGGACGGTCTCTGACTGATTTTTGCAATGGTTAGTCATCAGGATCGCCATGGGGGCCAGGGAGGGGGGAGAGGAAAGCTTGACTAAAACTAGGTAAATGTAATGATCCTATGGCAAGTGTGGGGGGGGGGGGGGGGGGGTAAGGAGAAGGGTAAGCAAACCAAAAGAGTAATCTGGATAACATTAAGTGAAGAAGCGGCTTTTGTTTGCAGAATATTTCTATTTATTTTCTTTGTTCCGGCCAAAGATATGTAAAACTTGTGTGTGCTTAATCAATCCTTGAATGGATAAAAATAAACAAGAAAAAAAAAAAAGCTACTTAATTAAATGAGCCACGATGATGTGGAACCGTGAAGAGACATAAATGAGCTGTAAGGTGAATTGAGTCTCATATATAAGATCACTGAAGTGGCAATAAAAAAAAAAAAAAAAAAAAAGAAATGGGGGATTAGTTATTCGGCACACGGAGTTGGAGATTAATGTGGGAATGTACCTACGAGGGGATGGAGTGCATCTTTCGGCAGTGGGTATTGATTTATGGGCTTTGGGCCTGCAAGACAGGATTGAAAGGGCCCTGCGGGTGTGGAGGGGCCCTTAAGGCTAAGGGGGTCATCCTTGCGGGCTGTGGCGGTGTCTTTGGTCTTTGATGGTAGCAATAAAACAGATGTAATGGAAGTGGTGGGGGCTCATAGGTGGTATGTGCCCCTTTTTGGTGTATTCCAGCGGAAGGGTAGGCTGTAATACGGGATTGGTTGCACGCGGGAAAGGGGGTTGTCTCCACGCTGATAAATGGCCGGAGGCCTGTTATGGTGAAATTCGGTCCCGCAGTGTACTGGTGGAAAGTTTTAAGTGGAAAAGGTGAAGTCCGGGTACAGTCAAAGACCAACGGACTTGGAGTTTGAAATTGTCGTTACAAAAGGTGTATATATTTAATTGAAGTTATTTAAGTTTGGTTTGAATAGTTGTTTAATAAAGGCTGCTATGGCCATTTACACTCCAAACTCCTGTGTGGTCTATTTATTTTGGATAAGAAGGGTAAGGTAAAAGGGAAATAGGTTAAAGGGGGCTATGGGAGAGTTGGTGATATCTTGAATACAATGGTCAAGTAAACAAATATTTGTATTGAATATTTTGGATATGTTTTGCTTTTATTGAATAAGTGCGGTGACTTAAAGTGGTTAACTCTTACAACACACTTTAACCTACAGGTAAGCCTAGATTAAGGCTTACCTATAGGTGCTGCAAATATCTCCTAAACCTACATGGTTTAGGAGATATTTACAATTCCCTGTACAAGGATTTCTTCTGCGCATGCGCCGATGTGCTCGGCGCATGCGCACTTTAGAAGGGTCATGGCTTGCCGTTTTCATGAAATTACATGCCGTGACTGTCGGCTCCCGTGCACACGCACGGGAGTGACGTAACTCGACTCCGGACAGTCACAAAGCTGGAGTCCGTGACCCTGGAAGGAAGATTGCCTCTTCGAGCCGGCGAGGAAATCGGTGACATCGCTGGCTCCTGTGTCAGGTAAGTGACATATAATGGGCTACTATGCAATGCATAGTAGCCCATTATGCTTTGCCTTTGCAGGGAAACAAAGAGGAAGTAAACCCATCAGGGTTTACTTCCTCTTTAATTATTTTATTTGATAGATGACAAATTCCAAATCTGGACTGTATAACAATAATACAGAATAGGTCAGAGCTATAGCACAAATAAAACATCAAAAGAAATGCGAACAATGAAAATAAAAAATGAGCTCACACATAAGGCTAACACCCTTTATCTTATAAAGTCCAGCATAGTGTTGCAATACAACAGTGAACAATCCAAAGTAACAGCGATGAACCTCTCTTAAAATAGTGCTCCACAATAGAAAGCTTCCACCATGCTCATAAGAAAGCTTATTAAAAGAGTACCAGAATTCCATAAACTTCTATATATGAGTGGTCATGACAAGTGTGTGTATATCACTAACTGCTCCGCTCCACAGCATCTCTCCAGATAACTGCTCACAAATGGACGCAGCAAGTTTAAATATTAAAAGACAGGAAAGCCCACAAAAGTGTAAGACTGTTAAAAATTATTTGCTTTTACTTTCAAAAGGTTTTTATTTTGTGAAAAATTGGCACTTGCAAGTACATACGTAAATTAACAAACAGACTCCAGCAGGGTAGGCCTGCTGCCATAGTGCAAGTAAAAATTCAAACAAACAGTAGTGCAAACAAAATAATGACGAAAAAGTACAGACATCCTACCCCTTCAAGGCGATAGGGGCCAAGTGAGAAACCGAAGGGTAGCGCCCTGTGAGGAGCCCATTAATAGCATCTGTCTGGGGAAGCATCCAGAAGACCCCCCCCCCCCCGACACCCCTAATAGGGATCTTGCTGTGTCAGGGTAGGGGTGCAGTCCCACGGATCCCCCACCTCCCACAGGGAGAGAGTATCCAGTGGGCAACGCACAAGGAGCTCCCCAATAAGCATTCTGTCTGTATGGTAAACCTGTCATTTATTGCTCTGTTGAAGTACTCATAAAAAAAGTGATCTAAAGGGATAGAAGAGGGAAGAGAGGATGAAGAGAATAGGACAGAGGGGCAGGGGGGGGAAGCTACTTCCGAAGAAGGGTGAAAGGGTGTGAAGCTAGGTTGTCTACCACTCAGTCAGAGAGGGTAAACTCTATGGTTTAGGTCGTGACGTCTGGGGAAAGCCTGGGGCACTCCCGGCAGTAGGGATATTCCCATGTACCGGGCCCAAGGCTCCCATACCTTTCTAAATTTAGGTGTGGTATCCAACAGGATGCCTGACAATTTGTCTTGGGACATAATCCAGGATATCTTCCTCTTCACTGTGAGGAGAGAGGGCCTGGGTTGTTTCCAATTGGCAATTTTGGCACCTAAAAGGATAAAGTGGGTCAGTTTCTGAACGTTTATAGGTAGCGAAGGAACAGAAGCATTTAGCAACGCAACCTCAGGAGTTCTTGGGACCCGGCAGCCTGTTTCCCTGAAAATCAAGATAAAGATTTTATGCCAGAATGATCGAAGCCTAGGGCATTCCCACCAGATGTGGACCATGGAGCCACGAAGTTGACACCCTCTAAAACATAAAGGGTTTGCCGTGGGATAAATTTTGGCTAACTTGGTGGGAGTGAGATACCACCTGGCTATCAATTTAATGCTAGCTTCCATAAGTGAGATGTTTTGGATCCCACGAAAGGATCTGGCTAGGGCCGTCTGCCAGGTCTCCAGACTGCCGGAGGTTTGGAGGTCGGTCTCCCATGCTGTCATATAAGGGGATTTGCCCGTTGGGACAGTGAGGGCAGAGTAGATTACTGATATGCCGCCCCTCTGCTCCCCGATCCTACCGCACCAGGTTTCGTATTCAGTAAAGGGGGGGAGGGGCTTGTTCTTCCAAAGCGAGTGTAGAAAATGAGATATTTGCTGGAAGCGGAATCTCTCTGATTCAGGGAGCTCTAAGTGTTCGATACAATGGGCAAGGGAGATTGGTCCCTTTGAGGTAAAATAATGTCCTATCCGGTATAGTCCCTTGTCCAACCACCATTTTAAGGCGATAATATTGAGGCCAGGAGGGAAATCATGATTGCGAAAGATGTGAGCCAGGGGGCTTATTGTGGAGACCAGGGACGGCTCCCTGCGGAGGCCGTCCCATAGGGAGCAGGAGTGGGAGAGGGTGGGAGACAGGATGGGCGGCCTAGCTTTGGATGGGCACCACAATAGATAGTCTAGCGTGAGGGAATGGAACAGCGTTCCATGGACATCCAGTCCGGTTTCTCGTATTTGGAGTAGATCGGGGAGAGTTGGGTCAGGCGGACTGCGAGGTAATATTTGTGGAGATTAGGTAGACCCAACCCACCCCTGCGCCTGTGAAGGAATAGCGTGTTTTGTGGGATGCGATACCCCTTGTTACCCCATATGTATTTCAATATCTTGCTTTGCAGAGATCTAAGATGGTCCTTCCGAACAGGTATGGGGAGAGCACGAAAGTAATATAAGATTTTAGGAAGGAGGGTCATTTTGATGGAGTTAATCCGGCCAAGCCAAGATAATTCGTGTTTAGACCATGAACAAAGGTCAGCTTCCAATTGTCTGTATAGTTTAGGATAATTTTGATTATACAACATCTCAGTCCTAGGTGTAAGAGAGATACCCAAGTATTTGATGGCAGTGTCACTCCATTGGAATGGGAAGGATTGTTTGAGTGAGTTGGCTTGGTGGGTGGGGAGAGATATATTTAGTGCCACAGACTTACAGTAGTTGACTTGTAGTCCTGAGATCTTGGCAAAGTCGTCCAGGACTCGGGACAAATTGGGCAAGGTGGTTAGGGGGGAGGTAAGGAATAACAGTATGTCGTCTGCAAAGAGCCCACATTTGTGTGTTTTGTTACCACACTGGACTCCTCTGATGTCCGTATTGTGACGGACTGCTATTGCTAGAGTTTCAATAGCTATTGCAAATATGAGGGGTGAAAGGGGGCATCCTTGTCTGGTACCCCTAGTGATGGGTATGGGAGTGGAGTGGTAACCCTGAAGTCTAATTTGGGCCCTCGGATGAGAGTATAAGGCCTGTAGCAAGCCAAGGAAGCGAACCCCAAATCCCCACCTTTCAAAGAGCTGGAAGATGTACTGCCAGGAGACCGAGTCAAAGGCCTTCAGGATATCTAAGGAAAGAAGGAAACCGGATTGTTTGGGTCCGCCCTCCGTATTTGGTCTGGTCCCTGCCTGCGAGGGATAAATCCAACTTGGTCCTTGTGGACGTAGTGCCCAATAAAGGAAGCCAGCCGATTGGCCCTTACTTTCGTGAGAATTTTGAGATCATTGTTAATGAGAGATATGGGTCTGTAGTTGCTGACATCCTCCAAGTTCTTATCGCCTTTGGGTATGACCATGATGTACGCTGTGTTTAGGTGGGGATCTAGGGGGCTTCCGTTAGCTTTGTGATTGCCGAGATTGGCTAGGTGGGGGGCTAGCGTGTTAGCAAAGGCTTTATAATAGGGGATTGAGAGTCCGTCAGGGCCTGGGGCGGAACCTTTTTTGAGGTCCTTTATGACTCCCAGAATTTCCTCTGTCTGAATGGGGTATTCCATTATTTGTTTGTGAGTATCCGATAAGACGGGAATGGGGAGTCCCTCCAGAAACTGTGGAAGAAGGTTTGGTTTGGGAGATGAAGGGCTGCTGTATAGGGAAGTGTAAAAGTCCTGAAAGGCGTTCAGAACTTTGAGCGGGTTAGAGGTGGGTGGGTGACCTGCACTTCTGATCCTAGGGAGGGTGCTTAACTTGGTTCTAGGGGAGAGTCTATTGGCTAGGAGTGTGCCTATTTTCTCTGCCTGTGTATAAAATTTGTGGCCGGACCACCTAATAGATTTTTCAGCTTTCATGGTTAGAATAAGGTTGAGTCGAGTGTTTCAGAACGTCTGATGGCTGGGCGGGTGCGTGACGTGAGGACGTAGCGTCCGCCTGAGGGGAGGGGCCTGCCAGCGCTAAGCGCACCGCGCCGACGAGTGGGAAGGAGGACATGGCTTGGAGCGAGGAGGTGAGAGATCCCAGCCCAGCCAGATGCGAGCCCCCGGGACGGTAGATCGGAAGCGGTGCAGCAACATCCTGCTGCCTTGTGCACAGCAGAGTGCTTCTCCAAGCTTAACAGTAATGGGACGTTGACCCCCCCCTCTCCCCCACACTGGCTGACACCCCCATCCTCGCATAGGGGCTGCGGAGGAACCATCAGGGGATCTCAGGAACCCGGAAACCAGCAGGAGAGAGTTACAGGGACAAAAAGGAAGAAAAGGACGGTAACAGTATCAGTATAACAATGTTATTGTTGTGCAATATATATATATATATATATGTAAAGAGAACAGCGTGAAATGGGATCCGAGAGCACAATGTTGTAGCAAAATGTGGAGACGAACAGATATGCCGGCAAGGGGAGTTTCATACAGGCATGTTGATGAAGCCTTTTATGTTTTGCTTTTATTTGTTGCTGTATGCTACTGCTGAGAGAGTAGTGGACTTGTCTGTGAGCGATATTTCCTGGAAGACCAGTCCACACACATGAGCGCACGGATACAGTGGAATTAGACATAAATTTATTTTTCCCCCACTCATTTTCTCACCTTATCGCTCACCGGGCTGACCAGATAAGAGGATCTGATTTAAAGCTTCCTCCAGGAGAGGCTGCAGCAAGGGCGAATAAACCTCAATAGGGATTGTAGTTCCGCCATACATGCTCATGACTGAATGTAATGTCAGCTATATCTCAGATCGGAACTCTGCAAGGCACCTCCCTGAGATGTTGGTAGGCTTGCTGAATAGATATATACTGTCTCCGCAAAGATAAAATGAACAGTGTATGGTAGACTACCTCAATTGCTTGCTGTATGGCATATACAAAACAGCACGGTGGAAAAGTTGCATGATTTGATTCAAGGGAACTATTCTCAGGTCTATTCGTATCTTTCCTAGGACATGGCAAACCTTCTCAATGGGACCGTATATCTCAGCGTTGTTTAGAGGAAGTACCTAAGTGGATAGATTTTTTTTTTTTCTTCTCTTTTTTTGTTGCCTGGTACACAAGACAGCACGGCGGTATAGCTCCACGATAACATATCAGGGTGCTATTTCCGGTGCCCTACAGGTTTTCCACGCAGAGGGAGGTCAGCTTATCCCAAGGTTGCCCTACGTTTGAGCAGACTTAAGTAAAGTGCCTCTCCGACATCTGTACCCCTACTAGACAGATACGGTAGCACGGTGGGAAACCGCTAATACAAAAATTGAGGGGGAGTATCAAATCTGCTAAGAAAGGAAGTCAGCTCTGGGGGACTCTGGGTGAATTACTAATAGGGCAAAGACATACAGCAGGAGGTCCGGTGGTTAGACCCTAAGTAAAATTGGGAAGCGAAGGGATAGACAGGACTAACAGTCGTATAGAAGGTGAACTGCAGGAGGAAGCAGCTACGCCCAGGTCCTAGGATTAAAGGGAAAGAGTCACTGGGTGCCAGGTCCCATATAAGTTTGATAGAGATTGAAACATGAGTAAAGCGGCGAATAAGGCGTCGAAAAGTGGGGCCTCACGAAATTTAAAAGATAAGGGCCTAGATACGACGATCCAACAGTACATGACACAAGGAGCAAGCCCCAAAGAATTGGGAACTGATAAGAGACAACCATCCATACAAGAACACAAGAAGGGATCAGGCAAACATAAGGGAGGAGGAGCTCATCAAGCCAGAGAGGATACAATACCAGACAGCGACTGGGAGAGCAGTAAAATGGAAGAATCAAGGATAGAAGATCATTCCCCTTCAAAGGGAGAAATGGCAGAGATGCTCCTAAAATTTGAAAACGCAATTAAAACAGATATCAGGGGACTTCAAGAGGACCTGGGAGGATTATTGGAGAGAGTAGAAGCAACAGAAAACCGCATAGACCTTCAAGCCATAGAGCTAAGCAAAGTTAAAGAGCAACTAAGAACAATACAACAAATACAAAGAAACACGCTATACAAATTGGAAGACCAGGAGAACCGAAGTAGAAGGCAAAACTTGAAGATTCGCTCGGTCCCGGAAACAAAAGGTGAAGATTTAAGATTAATATTGGACAGTATTCTCTCCCCTTGTTGGGCAAACGAGACAGGAGCCCCCCCAAGGATCGACAGAATTCACAGAATTGGTAAAGCAAGATTTGGGGTTACGGAAAGACCGAGAGATATAATAGTACGGTTTACATTTTTTGATGAGAAAGAAGCAATATGGAAAAAGCTAAGGGAAAAAACCCCACTATTATATGAAGGTAGAGACTACAGATATTCCCAGATATTGCATCCGAGACGCTTGCAAGGAAAAGACTCCTGAAACCCTTGTTAGGAGAACTGCAAGTTCAGAATATTAAATATAGATGGGGTTTTCCCGCTTGTTTAATAGGGAACAAAGATGGCAAAACGGCGAAGCTGAGCTTTCCGGAAGACCTGGAAGAATTCTGCGAGAAATTGGGAGTATGCCCTCCTGCACTCCCGGGTTGGCAAGAAGAAACAATAGGATCAATGTAGTAGGGGGGGAAGATGATCTTGGGAAAGGAAGGGGGGTGAAGGGGAAGGAAATAAGGAAAGATATGAAGTATTAAAGGGATGTTGAACGGTATTCCTCTCGTCTAAAGGAAGAGGCGGGAGAGGCGCAGGCAGAAAGAGCCCCAGGCCCTCTCAACAAATAGATTAGGAGATGGTAGGGGTATACACGACCATCAAGGGCCGAAAATAGGCCGCAGGGGACGGGGGGAGGGGGGAGTGGGGGGGGGGGCTTGGGGTGGGGGTGGGGGGGGGAAGGTGTAAGGTCTGGGAGGGAAAGTATAGGGGAAAGAGGGGACAGGGGGGAAAAGATGAAGTGGACCACCCAAGTAAATAAGATAGAAAGTACCACATAGGCAGAGGAGCGACAGGGCAAATAGATGGGAAACAACAAAACAGACGGCATGAAATTCATGTCCTATAATGTTAAGGGCATGAATACCCCAATAAAAAGACACAAGATCTTAGCAGAGCTGAAGCGGTATGAGGCAGATGTCATATCTCTCCAGGAGACTCATATCTGCCTCGCGTCGAACATAAGATTATATTCCAACAACTACCCGGTCTGGTACTATAGTGATACAATATCGGCCAGAAGCAGAGGGGTAGCGATAGGGTTCTCTAAAAGAACAAGATTTCAGTTAAGTGAAAAAATGTGTGATGCAGAGGGAAGATATCTGTTTCTAAAGGGTACATTGGAAGAACTGGAATGTACTTTAGTAAATATATATGCCCCTAATAGCAATCCAATCAGCTTCTTAAATAAGATATTAAATAAACTTATGAATTTCAAAAAAGGATATGTAATTATGATGGGAGATATGAACTTCGGCCTCAATCCGGAAGTAGATAGTTCATCGGAGGTAAAGAAGGTGAGAAGCGCAGCACAAAAAAACATATTACAAAAGCTATATAACAATCAATTGGTGGATATATGGAGAGTAAAGAACCCGCAGGTCCGTGACTACTCTTTCTATTCAGCAGTTCATAGGATATATTCACGTATCGATTACATATTCATAGACCATGGGTTGCTGGAACATGTAACAGATACGGGTATAGAAGTTATGTCCCTCTCGGACCATGCCCCAGTAAAATTATGCTTGAATATCTCAAGGGTCGGGAGAAATCCCTCAATATGGCGGATGAACGAAGAGTTGTTGCTTGGGGAGGAGGATAGGACAAAAATTGCGAGTGAAATTGAACAATATTTTACATATAACGATACAGTGGAAATTAAAGGCCATACGTTGTGGGATGCTCATAAAGCATATATAAGGGGAATATTGATATCTATGGGATCTAAAAAATAAGAGCCGAAAAGATCAAAAAATTAATGAAAGAGATACATTGTTTGGAACAGGAACACAAAAAAGGACTGAAACAAAAAGACTTGGTGCATAAAAAGTTATTAAACGCAAGGGTTGAGTTGAAGGACCTTCTAGATCAAGAAACCAAGATGGCGTTTAAAGGGTTGGCCAAGGAACGGTATATATGGGGAGATAAATCAAGTAAGTTTCTAGCTAGAATGTTAAAAAAGAAAAAAGGGAAAAATTTTATTGGGAAAATTCAGAATAAAAATGGTAACATGATGTTTACTACCAAGGATATAGCGGAAACCTTCAGATTATATTTCGAGGGGATATTTACAGATAGAAATCAGGGAGAAAAAAACGGGGAAAAAGAGAAGAAGATCAGGGAATTTTTAGGGAAAATCACACTGCCTAAAATTAGCCCCATTGAGAGAGAGATGCTTGAAAGGCCAGTATCGGAAGAAGAAATAGTTAGAGCACTTCTAAAATCAGCCCCAGGAAAATCCCCGGGACCAGACGGTTTCACAACATTTTATTACAAAACATTTAGAGAGGCCCTGGTTCCCAAACTTTGCAGTTATATGAACGGTCTAGGAGAAGAGTATAGAATGAGCAAAGAAGATCTAACGGCAACAATTACATTAATCCAGAAAGAGGGTAAAGATCCAGCACAGTGTACCAGCTATAGGCCGATATCGCTGTTAAATGCAGATACAAAACTATACGCTAAAGTATTAGCAGAGCGAATGAGGGATTTAATGACAACACTGGTCCACCCAGACCAGACAGGATTTATAGGAGGCCGGGAGGGAAAGGACAACGGAATAAAGACACTTCTCCTGCTACAGAAGATGCGACAGGGTGGAACCCCCAGTCTGCTCCTGTCGCTGGACGCGCAGAAAGCCTTTGACAGAGTAGACTGGGGGTTCATATTTAAGACGATGGAGGGGATGGGGTTAGGACCAAAGACGATACAGAGGGTGAGGGTGTTGTACGATCACCCAAAGACACGCATAAAAGTTAATGGGTATGAGTCAGCATCTTTTGAAATGGAGAGGGGTACAAGGCAGGGGTGTCCGTTATCACCCCTGCTGTTTGTGCTCTCCCTAGAACCACTCCTAGCAGCAATAAGGGAAAAAAAAAGAAATAGAGGGGGTAAAAGTGGAGAAAGTAGAATATAAATATTCCGCTTTCACGGATGATATATTATTGTACTTAAATAACCCCAAGACATCCATGTCAAAATTATTAAATCTATTGGACCAGTACAGGGAGGAATCAAACTTCAAAATAAATAGGTCGAAATTGGAGATTATGAACATTAATATCAACAAGCGAGAGGAGCAAAGTATGCAACGGGAATGGAAATTCCCGTGGAGGAGTGAACTTAAATATCTAGGTATAAAGCTGTCAAAAACAGAGAAAAAAATGTACTGTAGCAACTACATCCCGCTATTGGACGAGATACAGGCAGAATGCAAAAGGTGTAGTTATAGACCACTATTGTGGCTGGGGAGAATAAACTCATTAAAGATGATAATATTCCCCAAGATCTTATACAGGTTTCAGATGCTCCCAATACCATTGTCCAATGTTTATTTGTCAAAATTAAAAACTATCCTAATGAAATTTGTGTGGAAAAATAAAAAAGCTAGGGTGGCTTTCGCTACATTACGACAACCAAAGAATAGGGGTGGAGTAGCAATTCCAGACGTACAGACTTACTATGAAGCAGTTGTGCTGTCTAGAGTGAGTGAATGGAGCAAAAGGGACAACACAGAGAAAAGATGGGTCAGACTGGAACACGGAATATGCAGAGCCCAATTGGAGAAGCAAATTTGGAATCCCCCACACAAGAGGAATGTATTTTTAGAAGGGAATAATATTTCACGAAACACTTTGCGGATATGGGATAAGGTATATAGACAATTTAATGGGAAATACAATTCACCACTTATAGCATTAAAAAACAATAATTATTTTCTACCTGGGTGTCAGGAGATTGGAGGGAATTGGGTTAAGGAGGAGGTACAATTAAAAGATGTAATGAAAAGGGAGGGAATAGCACCATATCACGAGTTGGCACAAAAAAAAGGGATGATGGCAATAGATGGATGGAGGTACGCGCAGCTCTCCAGTTTTATAAAAAAGCTGCCCCCACGGATTCGAACAGCGGAAGAATTAACTCCCTTGGAACAGCTATGTATATCAAAGACGTCAAAGAAAACTGTTTCGAGATGGTATGGAATGCTGTTGGAGGGAGTAGAGCTGGGGGTACCTGCATACATCAAAAAATGGGAGAGGGAACTGGGGACACAATTAGATAATGTAATATTAAGAAAAATATTTAAATTAGTTCACGGTTCGGCGGTTGACGCTAAAACGGCGGAAATGAGTTATAAATGTTTGACGAGATGGTACTACACGCCAGAAAAGAAAAGCAAATTTCAGGTGGATAGGGCTAGGGAATGTTGGCGGGGATGCAGGGAGTTGGGAACGATGACACATCTGTGGTGGGGCTGTCCAAAAATAAAACAGTACTGGAACCAAATCCTAGCATATATCAAAGAGATTACAAATAAGGTTGTGAGTGCTGATCCTTGGGTAGTGTTATTTCACGGGACAAGAACTGGGCTCAGACAATATAAGGAATCGGTGGTCCCTCATCTGTTGAACGCAGGAAAAAAATTAATACCGAAAAAATGGCAAGAGAAGGAGGCGCCGTCAATGTGGGAATGGGTGGATACGGTAGAAGAGACCTATAAGATGGAGTGTTTGAGAGGTAGTTTGGAAGAGAGGAGCAACACACTAATTAGGGAGAAGTGGAAGTGCTGGCAAGAATTTAGGAAGAAATGGCTCATCTCAGAGGGGTTGAGGAGATAAGGCCCCAAATGGGTACAAATAAGATACAAATAAGGTACAAATAAGGTCTAAACAAGGTACAAATAAGATATAAATAAAGTACAAATAGAAAAAGTAGGAAAAGGTGGTCCACAGATAGGCAGGAGGAGGGGGGGGGGTGAGGTAAGGGGGGGGGGGTAAGATGGGAGTGTTAGACGGTGAGGGACGGTATGGTAAATAAGCAAAGCATTAAGCTTGGTTATAATATCAACAATAATAACAAAAAAAAAAAAACCTGCCACAATGATGTGACTGCATGGAAGGGACGCTGAGCTGAAAGCTGAGGTGGGTCCCATGGCTATTAATTGATTTCACTGAGTGGGAAAAAAAAAGAAAAAAGAATAAGGTTGAGTTCTAGTCGAGTCTTGTCAAGCAAGGCGGTGGGAACTCGGAGAGGGTCCTGTTTGTGTAGAGCTCTGAGTTTTGAGTATTCCTTTTCCAGCTTAAGGATATCTGATTGCCGTTCACGTTTGATTTGAGTTCCTAGCTGTATGAGTTTTCCCCTAATAAATGCTTTGTGCGCCGTCCACAGGGTTTCGGGGGAGATGTCTGGTGTCGCATTAACAGAAAAATATTCCTGTAGTGCTTTGTCAAGTTCCACTAATCTTGTTGGCTCAGACAGAAGAGATTCGTTTAACCTCCAATGTCTGGGGTGTCTCCCACTCGATCCTCCGAGGACCGTCACAATTACCAGGGAGTGGTCCGAGACCACCGTGTCAGTGATGTAAGCTTTAACGACCCGGGGCAGGAGCGAAGTAGGTACAAGAATGTGGTCAATCCTCGCATAGGACTGGTGTGGTGCTGAAAAGTGGGTGTAGTCCCTCTTCGAGGGGTTTAATTCCCGCCAAGCGTCGGACAAGCCATATGCATGGAGCAATTTGGCAATCCGCAGGCTTGCTTTAGAGGGCCGGGTCAATCGAGAATGTAAGGGAGAGGATTTGTCGAGGCCTTGGTCGAAGGCGACGTTAGAATTGTCTCCAACAATGACTGTCCCTTCTAAATGAGGGGCAAGGGTGCGCATCAAGAATTCAAAAAATTTGACTTGGCCTGTGTTTGGGGCATAGTAGGAGACCAGAGAATAAAGGTGATCTCCCACAGTGCCCTTTAGAAGTAAAAATCTTCCCTCCGGGTCCGCCATTTCAAAGCTTTTGTTGAATTTACACGTTTAGCTATCCGTATGGCTACCCCCTTGGTTTTAGATTCTGCGTTGGCGAGATAGAACTGGGGGAAGTGTGCGTGAAGGAACTTGGGACTATACCGGATAGGAAGGTGCGTTTCCTGAAGTAGAATCATATCCAGTTTCAGGGACTTATAGTAGTCAAGAACTTTCTGCGTTTAATGGGGGAATTGAGGCCCTGCATATTGTGAGAGGCTATCTTGAGCCTAACATCCTGGTGATCAGTCATGGAGCAGAGGGGGAGCCCAGCATCTGAAAACGGCCTCACTTACCCAGTTAGTGGCGGTGCTCCCGGCAGCGGTAGTGGGATCATCGGCCTGTGATGTTCTCGTTGAGTGTAGCGCAGACTGGGTGTGCCAGGACATACCTGAAAAATACAACAGTGTCAAGCAAACAATACATAGAAGTAGATCATTATCATTATCATTAAATTATTATAATTTTTATTATTTTCTATAATTTAAAAAAAAAACATTATTATTAGTGATGTCGCTGTTACTGTAAAAAAGGTTTTTTGTAAAATCACTTTTATATGAATATGCTTATGAGGCGTTACAAATGTGCTGTGTATAATTTGTCATAGGACATTGTGAGTAATGTATATTAGGACATTTTGTTGGTACAGGCCTCCTCCTTAATGGTGCTTTTAAGTGTGCCTTCTGATATTCATTGACTTTTGGTTCGGATTGAATATCATCCCTCCGGTCTTTGAAATAGAATTGTGTTTACTGATGTGAGGATGGTGGGTGACTTGCGTTAAATCTGAGAGTTAGTCCCACTTTTTCTTCTCCTTTTTTTTATTTTTCCTCTTTTCTGCCCTGTATGTTCTATATAGGGAGTGAGGATCGAAAGTGAGGCTTGGTTCTCACTCCATCCACATCCATCACTCTATCCGCATCTGCATCACTGCGCCACCACGAATTGGTTGGTTGCTCTGATGTAGTTACGCTGACAGTGAGGGCGGAGATACCTTTTGGTGCGTCACTTCCGCCCTTACGAGTGTGGGGATAACGCTTCCGATACAGCATCGGAAGCGAGGCTTGGTTCCCGCTTTCGTTGAGCAGTGAACCAGTGACTATAGGCCGATCGGATCCGGAAATGAAATGATTGGCTGGCGAGTCGTGACGCAAATGTGTCACTTCCGCCACAGGACCGACAGTGAGGCCGCAGCTTTCCATGAAGGAGGAGGCTTGGGCCATAGGGCACTATATAAATGAGGCATAATGGCGTGTCACCCGAGCCCCGAGACGACGTGATATTTCACGAAACGCGTCGAGCGGCGTGACACGCTATCCATTGCCTCTGAATAGACCAGCTGGTGAAAGGTTATTGTCGTGGAGAATTGCGTTCGGCCGGCGCCTCCCACTGTGATATGCCTAATTTTGCAGTACTTTTGTAAGTGCATTTCTTATTTTATTTTATTTTTAATTCCAAATAAACGTTTTTACACTATTTGGAGCGTTTTTCTCCTCCTTCTTATGGTGGACCATTCATTATAAAACCATTGGAGCCTGACTTGTGGGTGGAACCTGTGGACGAGTGAGGGATGCACGTAGCCTGGCTTGATCTTATAGAGCGTACTGTTCAGAGATATCTGGTAAGGAGCCAATCCTCACTTTCGGTGGTGGTACACTACAACATATGCTGAGATCTCGAACAGGATACTGAGAGTTGATTTTTCACATCTGACACGTGGTGGTCTTAGAGTTTTCACTGACTTTTCTTTAACAATTTGATAATTGGACACTATATTATTGAGAGTGCTTTAGTTCACTTTTCTTGGTTTATGTTGATGTATATGCAGTTAAATCACTGTTTTGTATACATTGTGATAAGGGTGTAGATGTTGTAATTTTGCACCATTTATAACAAATTTAATATGTGTTATTGTTGTTGTTGCACACTTATGATTTTAACACCAAAACATGTTTTCTAGGTATGAGGTATTGATATAATTATTTGATTTTTTTCACATTTCCTTTAGGGGAATTACACACCCTAAGTTTACCCTTAGGACAGCGCGGTTCTTTCTTTGGGTCACGTTTATGAGTATATAACTTTTGGTATATAGCAGAACTGCAGCAGTATTTGATGTGTATACAATTTTTAGTTTATTTATAGGTGGTAGCGCGATTTTTTTCTTTCCTTTATTTACTATTATCTACCAAATAGATTATCGCTGCTTCAGAGGTTAAATCCAGAATTTTGAGATGGATATTTTTGAATTCCGCACTAAAAGGGTGATTGATACCACCGGAGTCTTTGACTCCACCCTAGGGCCCTTGGATACTGATACAAAGGGTCTATTCACTAGATTAAAGAATCTTACTGTCTCTGAGGTGCATGCCCAATGGGACATTGCTTTCTTTGAGACGTATGTCAAGGAAGGCATGGTCCCTAGAAGTTTGAGGTGGGAACTAAGCCCGCACAGGGATGAACCCGACCTAGAAGGCTGGTTTAAGTTTTTTAACGATTCTGGCCTCTGTTTATTGCGTTTTCTCGCCCAGAGAAAAAGCGATAAACTAGCCCGTCTTGATGAGGAGATTAAAAAAATCAAAGATATTTTAGCTCCCTTAAGTACAAGCGAAGAGTATAAGGAATGCTCAAAAAAACTTCTTAAGACTCTTGAGAAGGAGGAGAAGGAACAGAAACTAAAAAAGAAGAAAAAATATGTGAGAGGTAGAGAAGACTACCAGTTTGGTATGGTCTTTCTATGGCAAAAAAAGCTAGCCTCTGAAAGAGAAGGTGAGCATATGGATATATTTCCCCATAATAGCTCTAGTGAAACCATGAGAGGTCCTCCAGGAGGTATACCAGGGAGCCATATTATCCATTATCCTATAGGAGAGAGACAGACCCAAATAAGGAGAAATGATAACCAAGGTAACCCTGGCCAGTTCCGACAACGGCCCCTAGTGGGAACCCCGGCAAAGGGATATAAGAAAGGTTTTAAGAACAATAAAAGAGATTCCTTCCGGAATAACAACCAGAGAGCACCCCACAATCAGAGATCAGGGGGATATGAACCATGGGGTTCCATCCAGGGCTTTGATCAGGAGAGGTCCATATATCATAGTAGAGATAAGAGAAATCAGGACTATGATATACCAATACAAAATTGCTTTCTCCCATTATCTGACTTCGAAACACCTAATGCTTGGAGACATAATGGCGGTAATTATCAGCAAGAATATAACTCAAATAGAGCATACCAGACAGATTATGGCCCTGGACAGGATTTCTCACAATACAACCATGGTAACAGGGCGAGCCAGGGATGGGATTTTCCCTTAGACAACAGAGGCCTGAAAAGGCCCGTGGAACAAAGAGAGGAGTCCGAGGGGGGAGGCGCTTACAGTCAGCAAAAGCGAAAAAGATCCTAGGTAAAGGGATTTTTAACCTTAGCACGCAGGTACTTACTGACTCGGAGCAACAAATCCTGGATAAGGGTCTGAAGTTTGCTCCACCTAAGGGCCTGAACAAATTTCAGACCTACATGGATGTCCATAAGTACGTGCGGAGACTGAGTATCAAAAGATACATGTTCTGGAATCCTATTACAGACATCCATGGAACGAGATCAGAATTTAAACATTCTGGTCTCTCTAATGCGTCACTCTTTAATCCCCCAGGACCTCTGGCTCCCAGCATTAGAGTTTTTAGGGACGTAGTATTACGAGATCTAGAGAAAATTGAGATAAAAAAAGTGAGGATGCAAGGAGATTTACAAAAAGGTTTGGATACCTTATGTAACAACAAATCACTTGTAATTAGGCCAGCGGACAAGGTAGGAGGAATTGTGGTGTTGGACAGATGTGATTACCTAAAAGAAATGCATCGGATTGTAGACGATGGCGAAACCTACACAGTAATTAATAGAGACCCTGTAATAAAATACAAGAAGGAGTTGGTGAAAATTGTTGATGGGGGGTTTCGGAAAGGAATCCTTACTGATAGAGAAAAACTATTTTTAGTACCGGCTGCTCCGTGCACACCGGTTATTTATTATCTCCCAAAATTACATAAAAATGCTACTTGCCCCCCGGGGCGTCCGATAGTCAGTGGAATTGACTCAGTGACGTCCCGGGTGGGCAAATACATTGATTATTTTCTCCAACCGTTGGTACAAAAGATCCCTTCTTATGTGAAAGACACAAAACAAATTATTAACATGCTGAGTAAGATCAAACCGAAGGAAGGCCTTTGGCTTGTGACCGCTGATGTTACGTCGCTGTACACTATCATCCCCCACGAATTAGGGTTTGAGGCGGTTAGATTTTATTTGGAGCGAGGCTCAGGTCTAACTCAGACACAAATAGACTTTATTTTGGAACTCCTAGAATTTACCGCAGGACATAATTACTTCTGGTTCGATAACCAGTTCTTCCGCCAGGATAAGGGTGTGGCCATGGGGGCTAAGTACGCCCCCAGCTTGGCCAACCTGTTCATGGCCAAGTGGGAGGAGGACGTGGTCGATTCCCCGAGGCAATCTGAGGTAGCGTTGTGGGCACGCTATATCGACGACGTCCTCCTCCTATGGGATGGTGAGGAGCTGGATTTACATAATTATATGGAAATGTTGAATAAGAACAATAGAGGCATTAGATTGAACTATGAAGCCAGTATGGAGGAGATTAATTTTTTGGATTTAAACATTAAAGTGGTGGATGATACTTTTGTTACATCAACGTATTTTAAGCCAACAGATAGAAATTCCTACATTCCCATGGGAAGTTGCCATCATGCCTCATGGCTGAAATCTGTTCCCTTGGGGCAATATATGCGCCTCAGAAGGAACTGTACTGACATTGCTACGTTCGATGAGCAAGCCGCGACATTATCTCAGAGATTCAAGGAGAAAGGATATGAGACAGAAACCTTGATTGAAGCGGTGAATACAGCACGAAATAAAGATAGGTCAATATTATTGGCAGAAGGGACTGTAAATAAGGATAAGAATCAGGCGTTATTGCCTTTTGTGACCACATTCTCGATGCAACATCAGAGAGTTAAGCAATTAATTCGTAAGCATTGGCACGTATTAACCAATGATCAGGTTTTGGGTCCAGTCTTACCTGATAATCCTAGGGTCATCTTCAGGGGGTAGTAAGGTTGCCCCTAGTGTACAAAATCCCCCGAAGAGGGATAGGTGTTTTTTTCTGAATCTAACAGGGTTCTACAGATGTAAAAACTGTCAGGTGTGTACACTGAATGTGAACAAAAGTTCCAAAATCTGTGAATTTTCCTCCACGAGTACACATAAATCATATGAGGTGGAGCCTTTTATAACCTGCTCCTCTGAGGCAGTAGTATATCTCATTCAGTGTCCCTGCGGACTCCAATACGTGGGGAGGACCAAGAGGGCCTTAAAAGTTAGGTTAAACGAACATATTGGTAATATTAAACGGGGCTTTGACAAGCACCCAGTTTCTAGACATTACGATGAGGTACACCATAGGGACCCCTCCAATACCCTTTATATGGGAATAGACAAGTATAGACCACATTGGAGGGGAGGATCACTAGTAAGGGATATCTCCCGTTTAGAGATGTCATGGATCCATAGGTTAAAAACATATGCCCCTTTTGGGATGAATGTCGATATTGATGTAAATGCGTTTATAAACAATGCTTAGTGCAGTTGAGAGTCTGTAAGCTTATACTCCTCAATAGGCGTTCTTGTGGAGAGATTTCTCTCCATTGTGAGTTAATCGTTATACTATGATCTTTTATACTGCATTTCTGTGGAAAACAATAGAGTAAAGAATAACATTTTAGTGTGCGACCCCGATGGAGGGTACATTCATTTTGGTTGACGGGTCATATTTTAGATATTCGGATATATACTTGTAACCCCTGTCTAACCACTGATCTTATTTGTGTTTAATGTAAAATTATTTGTATTATTTTCTATAATTTAAAAAAAAAACATTATTATTAGTGATGTCGCTGTTACTGTAAAAAAGGTTTTTTGTAAAATCACTTTTATATGAATATGCTTATGAGGCGTTACAAATGTGCTGTGTATAATTTGTCATAGGACATTGTGAGTAATGTATATTAGGACATTTTGTTGGTACAGGCCTCCTCCTTAATGGTGCTTTTAAGTGTGCCTTCTGATATTCATTGACTTTTGGTTCAGATTGAATATCATCCCTCCGGTCTTTGAAATAGAATTGTGTTTACTGATGTGAGGATGGTGGGTGGCTTGCGTAAAATCTGAGAGTTAGTCCCACTTTTTTTTCTCCTTTTTTTTATTTTTCCTCTTTTCTGCCCTGTATGTTCTATATAGGGAGTGAGGATCGAAAGTGAGGCTTGGTTCTCACTCCATCCACATCCATCACTCTATCCGCATCTGCATCACTGCGCCACCACGAATTGGTTGGTTGCTCTGATGTAGTTACGCTGACAGTGAGGGCGGAGATACCTTTTGGTGCGTCACTTCCGCCCTTACGAGTGTGGGGATAACGCTTCCGATACAGCATCGGAAGCGAGGCTTGGTTCCCGCTTTCGTTGAGCGGTGAACCAGTGACTATAGGCCGATCGGATCCGGAAATGAAATGATTGGCTGGTGAGTCGTGACGCAAGTGCGTCACTTCCGCCACGGGACCGACAGTGAGGCCGCAGCTTTCCATGAAGGAGGAGGCTTGGGCCATAGGGCACTATATAAATGAGGCATAATGGCGTGTCACCCGAGCCCCGAGACGACGGGATATTTCACGAAACGCGTCGGGCGGCGTGACATGCTATCCATTGCCTCTGAATAGACCAGCTGGTGAAGGGTTATTGTCGTGGAGAATTGCGTTCGGCCGGCGCCTCCCACTGTGATATGCCTAATTTTGCAGTACTTTTGTAAGTGCATTTCTTATTTTATTTTTAATTCTAAATAAAAGTTTTTACACTATTTGGAGCGTTTTTCTCCTCCTTCTTATGGTGGACCGTTCATTATAAAACCATTGGAGCCTGACTTGTGGGTGGAACCTGTGGACGAGTGAGGGATGCACGTAGCCTGGCTTGATCTTATAGAGCGTACTGTTCAGAGATATCTGGTAAGGAGCCAATCCTCACTTTCGGTGGTGGTACACTACAACATATGCTGAGATCTCGAACAGGATACTGAGAGTTGATTTTTCACATCTGACACGCGGTGGTCTTAGAGTTTTCACTGACTTTTCTTTAACAATTTGATAATTGGACACTCTATTATTGAGAGTTCTTTAGTTCACTTTTCTTGGTTTATGTTGATGTATATGCAGTTAAATCACTGTTTTGTATACATTGTGATAAGGGTGTAGATGTTGTAATTTTGCACCATTTATAACAAATTTAATATGTGTTATTGTTGCACACTTATGATTTTAACACCAAAACATGTTTTCTAGGTATGAGGTATTGATATAATTATTTGATTTTTTTCACATTTCCTTTAGGGGAATTACACACCCTAAGTTTACCCTTAGGACAGCGCGGTTCTTTCTTTGGGTCACGTTTATGAGTATATAACTTTTGGTATATAGCAGAACTGCAGCAGTATTTGATGTGTATACAATTTTTAGTTTATTTATAGGTGGTAGCGTGATTTTTTTCTTTCCTTTCTTTTCTTTCATCTAATATATATATTTACAGTTTCATAGTTAGTAAGGTTGAATAAAGACACCCGTCCATCCTGAGTGAGTGTCTACAATTGTCTCGGTACATTGCACATTCACATTGGTCCCTACCCTCAAAGAGCCCACAATCCAAGGTCCCCATTCATATACTAAGGCCAGTTTTTTTTTTTGGACAGAAGCCAATTAACCTACCTGCATGTTTTTGGATTGTGGGAGGAAACCCACACAGGCACTGGGAGAACATGCAAACTCCAGGCAGGTAGTGTTGTGGTTGGGACTTGAACCAGCAACCCTTCTTGCTGCTAGGTGAGAGTGCGAACCACTACACCACTGTGCCTGCCCTCAAAATGATTGAGATGCTGTGGCATGACCTCAGGAAAGCGATTCACGCCAGACATCCCAAGAATATTGCTGAACTGAAACAATTCTGTAAAGAGGAATGGTCAAGAATTACTCCTGTCTGTTGTGCATGTCTGATCTGCAACTACAGGAAACCTTTGGTTGAAGTTATTGCTGACAAAGGAGGTTCAACCAGTTATTAAAGCCAAGGGTTCACATACTTTTTCCACCTGCACTGTGAATGTTTACATGGTGTGTTCAATAAAAACATGGTAACATTAAATTCTTTGTGTGTTATTAGTTTAAGCAGACTGTGATTGTCTATTGTTGTGACATCATATTTTATGACCAATTTGTGCAGAAATCCACATCATTCCAATAGGGTTCACATTTTTTATTGCAACTGTATATCTATATATATATATATATATATATATATATATATATATATATATATATAAATATATATATATCTATATATATCTATAGATATATATATAGATATATATAGATATATATATAGATATATATAGCAGCACAGTGGGCTCCTTGAGGGCAGGGACCAATGTGAGTGTGCAATGTACAGGGATAGGGACACTCAATCAGGTTGAACTGGATGGACTGGTGTCTTTATTCAACCTTACTAACTATGTAACTATATAGTCTAATAGTCTAGCCAAGCCTATACCTGACTAGGCCATTACCTGAGTGCGTGTTCAAAGACACTTTCAGCCAGTCAGGTGACTCACTGAGCTCAGTGCATTTAATATATATATATATATATATATATATATATATATATATAAAGGTTTGTATATATATACTAGGCTATTGCCTGAGTGCGTGTTCAAAGACACTTTCAGCCAGGCAGGTGACTCATTGAGATGCCAAGCATATACCTTACTGTAGGCCTTTCCCAGTTTACTGTTTTTAGTAAACTTCAGGCGTTGTTTTGCTAATCTAATTGTATAGTATGTCTGGAAGGCCACCAAGGAGAGGCAGACGCTCACAGACCACTAAAAGAGGGCAAGCAGGCTCTATGTCTAGAGCAAAACAGTGCTGGTCGTGGACATGGTGCATCCTCAGCACGTGGCCGTGGGGCATGCTTGTCCTTTTTTTCGGGAGCTGGCTGTTTTGAGCCACAACATGCAGAAGAGTTGGCAGAGTGGATGACCTCATCCTCCTCATCCTCTCTCCCCCAGGCTCAGGGTAGTTTGTCTGCCAAAGAGGCCTCTTCCTTCAGCTCAACGACAATCAGTCACTCCTTCCCTAGCCCCATCATGTTCTGAGGAGTCCCCCGAACTGTTTGACCACAGCATTAGGTACATGCTACAGGAGGATGTGCAGCATTTTGAGGGCTCAGATGATGGTACCCAGCTTGAGGAAGGCAGTTACGTGAGCCCAGAGAGAGGAGATGCCCAAGAAGGAGAGCAAACTGGCAGTTATGTTCCCCCAGCTGCAGCATACTGCCAGGTTTGCCCCAGTGATGAGGAGGGAGGGGATGATGAGGTCACTGACTCTACATGGGTGCCTGATAGGAGAGAGGAGGAGGAGGAACATCTCCAATGAGGCAGGATTCCCTCCAGGGGCCAGCTTAAGGGCAGCCAACCGCCTGCATCACACTGCAGAGCTCCGCATGTGCAGGGCGCTGCTGTCTATGCACGTTATTCCAAAAGTTCTTTGGTATGGGCCTTTTTTGAGACATGTGCAGCAGATGTAATTTGCAACATATGTCTGAAGCGTATCTCGCGTAGCCAAAACAGCAGCCGCTTGGGCACCACATGCTTGACCAGACATGTCGACTGGCCATACAGTCCATTGGCAAGCATACATAAAAGACCCACACCAAAGAAAAAAGTGGACCTCCACTGGATCTCCAACCCCACTAAACCTTCAGTCCTCTCAGAAACCTGCACTGAGAGGAATGAAGGTGTAAAAATAGGTGTGTCACAGCCAAGTACTTGCGGGCAATTTGCTATCGGTACACCACGTCCGATTGTACCAGGCAAATTTCACTGCCCCAGCTGCTGCACAGCCATCCACATGCCCAGAGGTTGAATGTTAGCTTGGCTAAATTTCTAGCACTTCAACTGCTGCCTTTTCAGTTGGTAGACTCTGCCCCCTTCCATGAGTTTGTGGAATGTGCGGTTCCTCAGTGGCAGGTTCCCAAATGCCACTTTTTTTCACGGGAGGCGATTCCGGCTCTCTACCGGCATGTGGAAGGCAATGTCTTGGCCTCGCTGGACAGGGCGGTCAGCAGTAAGGTGCATATTACCGCTGCATTATGGTCCAGCAGGCATGGACAGGGACGTTACCTATCTTTCACAGCCCTCTGGGTGACTCTGCTGGCAGCTGGGAAGGATGCAGGACAGGGTGCAGTAGTGTTGGAGGTTGTTCCGCCACCACGCCGGAAAAATGCTACTAGTGGTGATTCTAACACATCTCTCTCCTCCACCCCCTCCTCTTCATCTTCCTCCATAGCCTCTTCCTGTACTGATTTGTCCTCAGAACCAGCGGTGCTCCATAGGCATTCAAGTAGCTATGCAAGTACGCAGGCAAAAAGATGCCATGCGGTGCTTGAGCTGGTGTGCTTGGGGGACAGGAGCCACACTGGGGCAGATATTCTGTCAGCGCTGCAGGGGCAGGCTGAGAGGTGGTTGACGCCATGCCAGCTTAAGCCAGGAATGGTGGTTTGTGACAATGGCACCAACCTCCTCTCCGCGATCCGACACTTTACCCATGTTCCATGTTTCACTAAAACCCCCAAATTTTCAAAATCCAATTGTCATTGGGACAGAAAGTGAGGTGAAATTTTCTGAACAGGTGCACACAGACAGAAAAACAAAGGATACAGGGTTGATAAACCTTCCCTATGTTTTCCAGAAGCTTAAAAATTGATTTTTTTGCTGGAGTTACACTTTAAAAATGTACCAGCTCAAAATTACAAACAGATTCTACTTAAGAACAAACCTACAGTTCCTGTCTTGTTTGGACTGCCTGTATACGGATGTTCGGAGTATATAGGGCCTGGGGGCCCCACGCCTTTCCTTTTTTAATTTGGGTGCGGGGTTCCCCTTAATATCTATTCAAGACCCAAAGGGGCTGGTAATGGGCTGGGGGGAGTGCCCATGCCTTTTTTCTCAATGATTTTCATCCATATTGCTGGGACCAGACATTACATTAAAGCCGCAAGCAGTTTTAAATTACTTTTATTCCTTTAGAAATGTCATTTTGTGCAAGGACAGTTCTAAACACGGGAAACACATGCCACTTTACAGGCATACTATAGACACCCCCCCCCAGGCATGATATTTAAAGGAATATTTCACTTTTATTTTTTCACTTTAAGCATCATTAAAATCATTGCTCCTGAAAAAACTGCAATTTTTAAATAATTGTTTTTGCATTAATACATGTACCCTGGGGCAGGACCCGGGTCCCTAAACCCTTTTTAGGAAAATAACTTGCATATTAGCCTTTCAAATTCACACTTTTGATTTCTCACGTTCGAGTTCCATAGACTTTAACGGGGTTCGAAAGTTTGCACAAACTATTGATCCGTTCGCACTGGTGCAAACTGAATCGGGGGGTGTTTGGCTCATCCTACTCAGGAATACTCAGATTAATATAGGAGGTACACACACCCCAAACCCAATTTAGAATATGGGGACTGCCTCCAGGCAATCTTCGACATCTAGATCCCGCTCCCCCCACAAACAGAACGGGACAGAAGCCAAAACATTCCTGAAATATTCAGAACACACAGAGGGAACATGGCGCCTTCCCGCCCCGGCAACTTACAGAGACACTCTCAGGCGCCATCTCCCCCGCTCACAGAGATATCCCTGACTGAAATACCGACCACGCCTTCACCACCGGGCACTTCGGGACACAGAGGGATAAATGACCCCCCTCAGCCACAGCTGAATATCCACGATCTGTGAACCATCGCTGCAGATATCAAGGGTATTCTTTGGGAGGCCATTTCGGAACTCCACATAGAAATACATGCCTTGGCGGATAGAGTACATCATGTCGAAATCGTGATGGAAAAGCATGCGACGGTCATCCACCATGCCACAAGAAAGATAGATGCCCACACTCTTCAGCTCAGAGACATGCAGCCCCACTTGGAAGACCTGGACAATAGGGGTCGGCACCATAACCTAAGGGTGAGAGGTATGCCAGAGGCTATTGATGGAGAACAAATCCCCCAGGCAGTTACCAGCCTCTTCAACGGTCTACTGAACAGACCTCTGCAAGCTATGATTGAAATGGAAAGAATCCATTGCGCTTTGAGACCTAAAGGCAGAGACACAGATACCCCCAGGGATATTGTCTGTTGTCTAGTGGATTATAAACTGAAAGAAGAGATCCTAAGACAGGCAAGGAGCCGACAGAAAATCACCTATGAAGAGGCACCCATTCAAATTTTCAGGATCTTTCGGGCATCACACTTCAGCACCGCTGAGATCTGAAACCCCTGCTAGATACCCTTCCTACGAAGGGAATCCATTACAAGTGGAAATTTCCCTTCTGCCTATCCGCCACTCTGCACAGGCGCACTTCACTGCTAAAAGTACCACAAGATTTACCTCACTTCTGTGCTGCTCTAGGCATTCCCTTGGTGGAGGTTCCCAATTGGTATGCCAGCTTCCAACATGCAGTGTGCTGACGGGAAAAACATCAAGAAGAACCCATGGAGGCTCAAGAGACAGAGTATCACAGGAGAAGATCACCATTGGGACACAGGTATCACACCATGTCCCACCATCCGAACCAAGACCACAGTCCCTCCATCTCACCGAGATCCAGGAGAGCACCCCGAGACCATTGAGCTCCCCATCATGACATTGCATTGCCGATGACACCGTTAACCCAGTTCACCTGGTTAATCCCAGTTTATTCCTCAGGTATGCCTTTTTACCAAATTTTACCAAGTTTTATAGATGAAACTTTTTACCGTTCAATACCTACCGAAGAAACTATCTGCAATCTTTACATTGTATGTCCATGCTAATGCCAAAAAAAAGCTGCACGCTGCACTGCTCTAGCATACATGATGACCAGTGACCATAGGTATCACTTGTCTTTATGAGGAAACTACAATACCCATATTGCCTTGCAGCTACCACGCAGGAATGGGAAAGAAAACATAATTAGTCTTGCCACACTCTTGAACTTTTCTCAGAGGAATCAAAAAACATCAGACATTATGTGCAAACACTTTCTCACAGGAAGGACACTGCGTTTGAAACCCCGTAATTACCAGAATTAAAGGTTGAACCTATCATAGGAGCTGATGACACCGGATTGGGACCATACCAGTGACAGCATCCCCCTACAACCTGGTTACCGCTTCACTCCACGCCTTCTCTCGTGCAGGCACATACAACCGGTGTGCAATACTGGCATGCACACAATCCCAAATCCTGATATCTACATATCACTCGGCTCTGTTTGTCTTCAACTGTTCCAGACGTGAACACCACTAACACCCACAATTTGGAAGATACACGTGAGAGTCGGAAACTTTTCATGATACGCTATCTATCCCCGTCTCTAAAGACAAACTAGCTCTGCCCCCTGTCTTCTACCTTTGAAACGGTATATCTCTCCATACGCAACACTGATACAGGGAAAGGCACATTGTAGAAAAACGCTCAATAATTTTTAATCCCTCCCTTTTTACAGCAGCCCAAAAGCTGTGTTATCTGACTTGGATGTGGGACCGGAACCATACCTACTTGAAATTCTTGTTTGACTTCTCACTGACCCCTTCTCCCCATGCCTAGTCATTACTACCCTTTGGTTAACACAAGTTGAGCAGGAAGAGAAACACTACCAGTGTCGGCAAACAGAGATTCATTACAGTAGGTATATACCTTGTGAATTGGCAAAGCTAGAGACTATTAGTCACTTTGGTTATTCTTTACAACTTAGACTATCTATTCTTAAGTTTACTAAGTGTTTTATGTGTATATCGAATAATATCCCATGAATATCTGATCCTTGATTTAAACTATACTCAGACATCCTATCCCCATGATGGTCTACCTCTACCGATACATGGGGGTTCCTCTAGCATTAGGATACGCAGCACGGGACTAACAGTGTACCATAATTTTGCTTTCCACCCCATACCCATACCAGCTCAGTCGCACAGTGATCTTACCCTCCATTGAATGGATATGTTCTAGTCTCGCAATAGCTAGTTCCTGCCCCATATCTCTCTCTCTGGATGTACCTTCCTTATAGGCAGCTAAAAACACCCTGACGTGACGGGCCACCTTACATATAGTTGGATTTCCTTCGTAGCTTAGTGATGGTTAACCCAAATCATCAGCAACCAGGATCAACTTTATCACCCCTACACAGACGACATCCAACTCTGCCTACCAACAAAAAAAACAATACCAGGCACTGGAAAACTGTCTCTCATCGATCGACGATTGGACGACGGAGAGCTCCCTTAAACTCAACGGATCCAAAACAGAACTTCTCTTCCTTCACGCAAACCAAAACAAAAACTCTAGCACGATGTCAACACCACTCGCCATCCTCGGACAACCCATCACCCCCAGCACTAAAACCAAAAGCCTCAGGCCGCGTACACACGGGCGGACTGTTCGCCCAACTTTGTCCGCTGAACAGTGTTTGGGCGGACAGTCCGCTCGTGTGTGGGCTTTCAGCAGACAGTTTCAGCGGACAGTTTGACGGACAAAGTCTTTCGGAAATTCCGAAAAACTGTCCGCTGAAACTTTGTTTGAGCGAACAGTCCGCCCGTGTGTAGGCTACTTTCGAAATGAGCAAACTGTTCCCGCTCGGAGGGAAGTCTGCTCATTTCGAGCGCGTGTGCAGGTAGGCGGGGCCCGCGACGGAGACGTCGCGGGCTCCGCCGCCTGGAATGGACTTAAAGGGGAACCCCAACGCCGAAAAAAATCGGCGTGGGGGTCCCCCCAAAGTCCACAACAGACCCTTGTCCGAGCACGCTACCCGGCCGGCCAAGAAAGGGGGGCGAGCGAGCGCGCCCCCCTCCTGAGCCGTACCAGGCCGCGTGCCCTCAACATGGGGGGTGCCTTGGGGAAGGGGGGGCCGCGCGGCCCCCCCACCCCAAAGCACCTTGTCCCCATGTTGATGAGGACAAGGGCCTCTTCCCGACAACCCTGGCCGTTGGTTGTCGGGGTCTGCGGGCGGGGGGCTTATGGGAATCCGGGAGCCCCCTTTAAGAAGGGGGCCCCCGGATACCGGCCCCCCACCCTATGTGAATGAGTATGGGGTACAATGTACCCCTACCCATTCACCTGTAAAATAAAAGTACCCAAAAAAAAAACACAACACACGAGAAAAAATATTTTATTGCACAGCTCCGGGGGTCTTCCGTCTTCGGGGGTCTTCTCGCCGGACTCCTCCGCTATCTTCTTGTAGCTCTTTTACTAGCGGAGGAGTCCGGCTTTCTTCCTCCCCGCCGCCGGCCTCTTCTCCCGACTTCGGGGGTCTTGTCCCCCTCTTCGGTTCTTCTGCCGGGCCACCGCGCCTTCTTGTAGCTCTTTTACAGGCGGTGGCCCGGTCTTCTGTCGCCGCTGTCGCCGTCGCCGACTTCCGTTCTTCTTCTTCTTCTTGTTCTTCTTCTTCTCCAGGAGATGTTGACACGACGCTCTCTCCGGCCGGAATGCCAGAGCCGCCCTGCGCTGCCACTTATATAGTGACAATGGGGCGGTGTCACATGGTATATGTCACATGGGTTGGTCACATGGGTTGATGTCACATGGTGACCCCTCCCCCTTACGATGTCATAGTCCCCATGTGACATCAACCCATGTGACCAACCCATGTGACATATACCACGTGACACCGCCCCATTGTCACTATATAAGTGGCAGCGTCGTGTCAACATCTCCTGGAGAAGAAGAAGAACAAGAAGAAGAAGAAGAACGGAAGGCGGCGACGGCGACAGAAGACCGGGCCACCGCCTGTAAAAGAGCTACAAGAAGGCGCGGTGGCCCGGCAGAAGAACCGAAGAGGGGGACAAGACCCCCGAAGTCGGGAGAAGAGGCCGGCGGCGGGGAGGAAGAAAGCCGGACTCCTCCGCTAGTAAAAGAGCTACAAGAAGATAGCGGAGGAGTCCGGCGAGAAGACCCCCGAAGACGGAAGACCCCCGGAGCTGTGCAATAAAATATTTTTTCTTGTGTGTTGTGTTTTTTTTTTGGGTACTTTTATTTTACAGGTGAATGGGTAGGGGTACATTGTACCCCATACTCATTCACATAGGGTGGGGGGCCGGTATCCGGGGGCCCCCTTCTTAAAGGGGGCTCCCGGATTCCGATAAGCCCCCCGCCCGCAGACCCCGACAACCAACGGCCAGGGTTGTCGGGAAGAGGCCCTTGTCCTCATCAACATGGGGACAAGGTGCTTTGGGGTGGGGGGGCCGCGCGGCCCCCCCTTCCCCAAGGCACCCCCCATGTTGAGGGCACGCGGCCTGGTACGGCTCAGGAGGGGGGGCGCGCTCGCTCGCCCCCCTTTCTTGGCCGGCCGGGTAGCGTGCTCGGACAAGGGTCTGTTGTGGACTTTGGGGGGACCCCCACGCCGATTTTTTTCGGCGTTGGGTGTCCCTTTAAGTCCATTCCAGGCGGCGGTGCCCGCAACGTCTCCTTCGCGGGCCCCGCCTACCTGTACACGCGCTCGAAATGGGCGGACTTTCCTCCGCCTTACGTGGGCGAGTCCGTTCATTTCAAAAGTTGAGCGAACTGTTTGGCAAACAGTTCGCTGAAACAGTCCGCTCGTGTGTGGGCAAGTCCGCTCATGCAAATTTTGAGCGGACTGTTTGCCGAAACTGTTTGACGAACAAGGTTGGGCGAACAGTCCGCGCGTGTGTACGCGGCCTCAGAGTAAGCTTTGACTCAAACATGATGATGGATGTACAAATAGGATCAGTAGTCAGCGGATCCCACTACCTTCTTCGCCTACTGAGTAGACTCATCCCCTTCATCCCAGAAGGAGATACAACAGCAATAGTTGGAACAATCATCAATTCCCGACGTGACAACACAAATTCACTCTACCTAGGACTTCAAAAATACCAATTTCCACACCTACAAACTGTCCAGAACACAGCAGCCAGACTGGTATCTAGAAAAAACCATGGGAATCAATCACCCCATCCCTGAGGACCCTCCATTGGCTAGCTGTGAAGGATCATGTTACATTCAAGACCCTCTGCCTCACTCACAAATGTGCACAAGCCCTGCAATACCTCTGCGAAAAAATAAAGCACATCCCCAAGACCCATTACAAATTAAAAGCAAACGAAGGTTCGCAGTACAAGGAGCACGGCTATGGAATGCTCTACCCGCGGACACCCGCTCAGAGGAAAACTATCTGCCCTTCAGGAAGAAGCTCAAGACCCATCTCTTCTGAAAACTCAGACAGACACTGGCAGCAAAAGCGCCGTGAGGCAATTCAGTTTGCATATGTAGCGCTGTACAAGTTATTCATTCATTCCACCCCCACACAGTAGCGTTCAGTGATGAAAACACTCCGATAGGTGTACAATCACCCTCTGCACTCTGTACCTCTTCTATTCGAACCCCCCTCTGAGGAGGTTGGACAAGTTCCCCCCCTCATTGGTTTATTAGCTACAATTACAACACACTACTAACTCCTAAAGTATATACAGCGACACCCTCCCCTTACTTAACGCAACCCCCCCACCCCTTTCTATTAACGATGACAGACAACACAAACTTACCCACTCTAAGTCAACAGCATAGGCAACTCCCGATACAAATCATCATCATCAACTATACTCACTAAATGTTTGCAGACTTAACACCCCTGAAAATCGATCACAACTGCTCTATACTCTACAGAAAGCCAAGTCGCACATAGCACTTTGACAGGAGACCCACTTCCGAGCAGATAACATCCCCAAACTCCCCAACCACCAATTCCAGACAGTTTATCAAGCAGCCAATGAAACAGCAAAATCCAAGGGGGTTTCTATCCTGATTTCGAAACATTGCCCTATTCAGATCTCAGAGGTCCAAAGAGATACCCAAGGTAGATATCTCTTCCTTAAAGGAACAGTTCATGAAAAACCCATCAGCATTGCAAATATTTATGCCCCAAACTCCCAACAAGTACCCTTTTTTCGCAAAACCCTACATCAACTCACTGCCTTTAAATAAGGTATCCTCATTGTAGGCAAGGTTTTTAATGTCCCACCAACACCTTCCTTAGCCATCTAACGGCTCCTCTTCTCTAACATACAGAGCCCTTCGCGCAATAAAATCGCAACTCAGCACTTTGACTCTCCATAATTCCTGGTAGACTCTTCACCCAAACAATAACTTTCTCCCCCCGCCCCACATAATAAATATTCCAGAATTGATCACTTTTTCCTCATGCAAAACGACCTTCCACTTCTCATAGCAGCCACAATTCAACCCATGCTCCTCTCGGATCACTACCCCATTACAATAACCCTAACGCTCCCGCTGACGCATACTAGACCTATGATCTGGTGCTTGGATGACTTCCTATTATTAAATATAGAAAACACTCATGCTTTATCAGCTTGCCTTTCTCAATATTTTGCAGAAAACGCTACTGGGGATACCTCACCTACTGTGATATGGGCCGCACATAAATGTGTTATCAGAGGTAAACTAATTTCCTTATCAGACAAAAGAAACAAATTCAAAAAGGCCCATATTGAGGAACTATCAAAACACATAAAATCGCTCAAACGCGCACACAAACTCTCTTTAGCCAACAACCACCTCTCTGACCTCTTGAAAGCAAGAGAAGAATTATTATTTTATGAATTTGGCAACAAGTCGGGGCAATTTTTGGCGAAAGCCCTTCAAAAGAAAAAAAACGACCAACACCATACATACTATCAAGACAGAATCCAGACATACTATAGCAAATTCTGACGATATAGCTAGCCATTTCCTGACCTACTTCTCCAAATTATATAACTTACCCAAAACACACTCAAATGATTCCTCCCCTGACCAGGCTCTTAAATTAATCTTTATCCCAATATAGCCCATCCCCACTTACCACAGATGAACTAACAATCCTAGACCTACCTATCTCTACAGAAGAAATGCTCCAGGCCTTGAAAAAATTAAAGGCAGGCAAAATCAGGGGCACAGATGGACTATTGACGGGTTATTATAAATCCTTCTCTGAAATACTGATATCCCAATTTATAAAAACTTTTAATGACTTCCTCTTTTCCCCTCTAAACAATAAAGAGATCTTGGAAGCTCACATTACTCTAATTCAGAAACCCAGGAAAGACACCACGGTGATATCAAACTATCGCCCTATCTCATTATTGAATGTAGATGTTAAGCTTTACGCTAAAATCTTGGCAAATCGTTTACTTCCCCTGCTCCCCAGACTAATACTGGTTGACCAAGTTGGCTTTATCCCTGGCAGGGAAGCCAGGGATAACACCACAAAGGTCATAAACATACACCATTGGCTAACATCAACTGCAACGCAAGGGTTCCTCCTTTCCCTCGACGTGGAAAAGGCGGTCGACAGGGTGGCATAGGACTGTATGCTGCTCTACAAGCACTTGGACTTCCCACCCATCTGCTACAAATGATCATGGCTCTATATTCGTCCCCAACAGCCAGGATCAAAGTCAACGGCCAACTGTCAAGCGCCTTCTCCATCACCAACGGCACGCGTCAGGGGTGCCCCCTCTCACCCTTCCTCCTCAGACTGAGAGAGAACTCAACAATAAAAGGGATAAACATCCACCACAAGCAATATAAGATAGCTGCTTATGCAGGTGACATCCTACTATTCCTCTCAGATCCCATAACCACAATTCCAAATCTACTTAAGGACTTCACATTATTTAACCCTTTCCCGCCGAGCGTACACAGATCTGCGTACTCGGCTTCCGGGGGTTATACCGGGATGATGCCCGCACCTGCAGGCATCATCCCGGTACCGTTTTTTGCAGCAGGCGATTGGCTATCCAGGCATAACAACCGATGCGGCTAAAAGCCGCTCGGCTGTTATGCCGGAGGAGCGGGAGGGGACGTCCCCCCCTCCCGCCGCCTCTCGCCGCTGTTACCGGTGCTCCCGCTCGATCGGGAGCACCGATTCGCAATCCGACGCCTCCGGCTGCTGCGGAGGAACTGGAACGAAGCCGTAATCGGCTTCGTTCCAGTTTCCCTCATCGTAAACACGGAAGCGACGTCATGACGTCACTTCCCGTTTACTCGGCTGCCAATGGCGCCGGTTTTAAAAAAATATCCGGTATTCAGAATCGCCGTTTTCAGTGATCTGAATACATTGAAGTGTAAAGGAGGGGTGGGGGGTCTTTTAGACCCCCGATCCCTCCATAAAGAGGACCTGTCACCACCTATTACTGTCACAAGGGATGTTTACATTCCTTGTGACAGCAATAAAAGTGATCAATTTTTTTTTTTTAAAACAATTTAGTCATTTTAAAATAAATAAAATAAATAAAAAAAATTCTAGCACTAGACCTCCTCTGTAACGCTAACCTGGTAACCGTAAAAAAAATTTCAAGCGTCACCTATTGAGATTTTTAGGTACCGTACTTTGTCGTCAATCTACAAGTGCACGCAATTATAAAGTGTGACATGTTTGGTATCTATTTACTCGGCGTAACATTATCTTTCACATTACGCAAAAAAATTGGGCTAATTTTACTGTTTTTTTTTTTTTTATCATGAAAGTGTCCCTTTTCCCAAAAAGTTGCGTTTAAAACACCACTGCGCAAATATCATGTGACATAAAATATTGCAACAATCGCCGTTTTATTCTCTAGAGTCTCTGCTAAAAATATATATATAATGTTTGGGGGTTCCAAGTAATTTTCTAGCAAAAAATATGGATTTTAACTTGTAAACACCAAATTCCAAAAATAGGCTTAGTCATGAAAGGGTTAAAAAACAATCTAACCTGCAAAATAACTTCAACAAATCCAAAGCCCTCAACATAACACTTCCAACAACGACAGTCACAGAATACCAAAATAATTTCCCCTTTTGTTGGGAGCCACACGAAATAACCTATTTAGGCATTAAACTCCCCACCAAATTATCAGAATTATATGCCAAAAACGTTCTGCCCATGCTACAGAAACTACGGGAAGACCTAAACAACTGGAATAAAGGCCCCTTTTTGTGCTTCTGTAGAGCGGCCATTTTAACAATGAACATTCTCCTCAGACTACTATATTTGCTGAAAGCAATTCCAATTAAACTCCCCCTTCTTTCTTTGTATCATATAAAAAAAAAATGTGCAGGAGAATAACAGCCCGCTTTCATATTCCAACCTAAGGACTAAATTAATGACGGACAAACTCTCACTCTGGACGTACACTCAAATCAGACAGCTAAGCTAAGAGCTTAGAATGGTCGAGACGTCAGACACCCTTTGAAGAAATGTGTATACGTAAAGAGCCCCCAAGGGAATTAATATCATTCACATATAACCTACTGTTCACAAACAAACAACTCTCTGACAACTGGGCCCATAATAAGTGGCAAGAAGAACTTTCTATTAACTTTATGGAAAGGGACTGGTAAAACATTTACACAATTGTCCATAAAGGATCCCGCTCAAGACAATGCTTACAAATTACTCTCAAGATGGTATAGAACACCCCTAAAACTACACAACATTTACCCGACAACCTCCCCACTCTGTTGGAGATGCAAACGAGAGAACGGATCCCTGTTGCACATATGGTGGTCCTGCTCCAACCTTCAACCATACTGGAAAGAAGTTCATAGACTTACTCAACAAATCACCACATACACTTTGGAATACTCCCCTGAACAACTCTTATTGCACAGAACGCCTCCACCACATCGCGCATACCTAAAATCCCTGCCCATGCACATGATTATGGCAGCAAACATGTGTATTCCCTCTAAATGGAAATCGTCGGAACCACCTTCTTTAAAAGACTGGTTTCGGCGCATTAACAAAACCGCAGAAATGGAGGAATTAATTCATCAGGCTAGAGACACCCCTTTCAAATACACTCAAGTTTGGTCATGCTGGCTACATTTCCGCACAACAGACGAATACAGTAATATATTCACATAACCTCACAGTGGGAGCTGTGGTGACCCCCTGGAGAAACTAGATAGCAACGACGCAAGCTAGGCTCAACAGTTCATACCCTTTCCCCAATAGACATATCACAATGGATACTTAATGCTCTTTTTATACAAATACTACACAGATAAAATACATTAACAACAAACCCCATCAACTACTATAACAAACACCTTCAAGACAATGCTCCATGTCATTTTGTTTGTTTGACCATTGATTACTCATAAGCAAACTTTCATTTATTCAACCCCAAAATTCACAATCAACATTAATCCAGGTGTAAATGATGATACTATTATGAACATGTAGACACTTTGGACTAACTATCGAATTTCATGTTAAGTTTAAATTGCTAGTCTTACTGTTATAAATATGCTTAACCAAACTGTACGATCTCTGTTTTCTGGTTTACAAGGCATTTAGCGGCTGTGTCCACAAGTGTTTATTCCTGTTATGCTTTTCAAATCTCAATAAAATGTTTATAACGAAAAAAAATGTGCAGAAACTTTCTATGGTCCATAAACCATCCCAGGTTGAGCTGAGATAAGTTAATACTTCCCAAAAGACAGGGGGCATATGGTTACCGGACCTACGCTTGTACTATAGGGCCTGTCAACTCATGAGAATAGTTGATTGGCACATCCACAAAACTACCAAAGACTGGACCCAGGTGGAAGATGCCTTTACGAAGGTACCAATATCACATCTACCCTGGATCAATCAACAATCGGTAGCTAAAGACTGCTTCACCCACCCACTAATTGGTCACACATTACTAAACTTTAGAGCATCATGCAAAAATCTGAACCTGATTCCTAGCCTTGGACCCCTGATACCACTAACTCAAAACCACTAACTCAAAATCCTGACTTCCCACCAGACCTTCGGGCTCACAACCTAACTATCAATCATATTGCCCCTACGGTAAGCGCACACCAGCTCTTCAATGGTGAAGTGCTCCTCTCGCACTCAGAAATGTCTTCTAAATTTCCAGACCTCCACATACCTTTTTTCAAGTTTCTTCAAATTCTGCATTTTTACACAATACCCAACCAAGTTCAGGTACAGAGACCTTGTCCCTTTTGAACAAATTTGTATAAGCACGGAGCCCCAGAGTCACCTGATCTCAACATTACACGCACATCTACTCTTAGATAGCACCCCTAAAATAAGAACAAACCGACTCTGGGAAACAGATTTGTCCACAGAAATGTCCACAGAAGACTAGGATTACATACACAAACACACGCATAAGGGATCCATTAGAGTCTCTGCGCAAGAAAACAGATACAAACTCTACTCTAGATGGTACGAACACCTGATAAGATTCATAAGTTCTTCCCAAACATCCCTCCACTCTGCTGGAGATGCAACTCCGCCCTCGGCTCCCTTATCCATATATGGTGGGATTGCCCGCTAATCCAACCATTCTGGAAGGAAGTTCATGCACTGATTACACAAATTACCTCCTACACCCCGGATTTTACCCCAGCACAATATCTTCTCAACCACACATCCATACCACTGTCAGCATACCGTAAATCACTCACCTTACACCTCATTAATGCCGCTACCCAATGCATACCAGTTCATTAGAGAAGAATTGACCCCCCTACTATCGCAGAATGGCTTTGCCGAGTGGAAAAAACTGCAGAAATGGAAAGACTCATCCACCAAGCTACGTATCACCACACTAAATTTAGAAACATATGGGCTTGCTGGATCCACTACAAAGATTCAGCGGGGATAAACACCCCCTGAATTACGCTATTACCATCAATAATGGACAACCAAGCAGTAATCAAACAAGAAACACAAGCACTGTGTCACTCCTATACCCCCTACCTCTCCCCCTTACGCCCATCCTTTAAGTCACTAACATATTCCACATTACTTTTTGGAAGAATCCTGTGGGACATACCCCACGACTAAGCCTAACTGATGCAACAAGTGGGATAGCCAGACAACAGTACCTAACCAATACACATGTTAGAAGGAATCCCAAATCACAAGGGATAATGTATGAATATCTCTAGATAAACCTCATCTTTCTATACTTATGGAGGACTACCCAGGGTCCCCTCTCACTCACAGTTAGAACCCTTTTGGGGTGACCGGGCATTGGGTTGACCTGTACCAGTTTATCCTCTATTCTCCCTTAAATCCCTTCACCTTACACAACACCTAAATATATTTATAGTTTTCATGGTTTGGAACACATGCGAACCCCCCCTCCCCCCATTACCATTATCATCACCCTTTATAGTTACTTGAAGTTACTACCTACCATGTGATTCCGCCTACATTGATTGTTGATGTAAATAGCGCTGTTCTCTGATACCTGTACTCAAGCAAACTGTTGAAAATGCCTTTCATGTACAACTACAATGTCTGTAATATGTATTATGTACTATGTTATAAGTAACCTTTCTCGTCTTAACTCTGTTAATGTGACAAAAAATTTTAATAAAAATTTTATGTAGTACTAACCCCCGAAGGAGCTGCTGGTTATATTTGGGCCGCCGTTACCTCCTGGTTTCCTCGTTGTACGTCTAGGGGTTCCCGTGGTAGATGGCCCAGTAACTTAGAGACTGACAACAGATCCACTTGAATGGATTTTATTTTCAAAAACTTAGACAATGAAACAGTCTCTTGAATTGGGATCAGAGGGTTGGAAAGGGAAGTTCAGGTACTCCTAGTGTCAAAGTCAAATGTTGAAGAACTTGCTTACTTTGACAGCATCCAGAGAATAGCCATTCGTAACTGGATGATCACTCAGGTTGGGCAGTCCTTCTCTCACAAGGCCTAGCAGCCAACAAGGTGGTTACTTTAGAACAAGTCTCTGCCACAGAGGTTGTTGTAGAACATACAAGATAACGTCTCTGCCAGAGACGTTGTTGTAGAAAACATAGGAAAACTAAGCTTGAAACACTTTTAGGATAACTGTATCTTTAAGCCAGCTTGGCGATATCCACAAGACCGCATTCTCGAGGTTACTTCAGCCCTTCCAGGCTCTTACTAAGAAACCAACCATACGTGGTCTTCTTCCGAAGAGTCCTCCCCTGGAATGCTTGAAGTCACTGGGTCTCTCCCAAACTGGAGACGGCACCCAACCACCTCAGAATCCTTCCTGTAGTTTCCCTGCCTCAGGCTAGCCAGCCCCGAAACATTAAAGTCGGGTGGATCCGCACCCCAGGCCATAGCCTTCCTGGGTGCTGGTCAGGAGGACCAGGATCATGAAGTCAGTACATCATTCTGGACCGGAACCCCGAACCATGTGACGTCCACATCTTAAGTACCCTCTCCCAGAAAGCACAGGGAGAGCGCCATTCCCACTGGGCGGGCTCCTAGAGAGAAACTTAAGCAACTAACCAGACCATAGTTTCATTCCTGCCAGAAGAGACAGTGCCCCCTGTGGCCAGGCTGAACAGTTCACAGTCCAAACAGACTGATGCTGAAGTCTAATTTAGACAATCGTACCCAAACCAAACTGCAGTTTAGACAAAACTTTAACTTTGGAAAAATGCATAGCACGTGCTCTTCAGGAGCCCCCCGCTACATGTATGTGAAAAAAAATTAAATAATTTGTATGGACATAAACATTTGTAACATAAATTTAGACAACATTAATGCACAGCCCACCTATTTTATTGAAAATATAAATTCTTTGTCAAGAATGCTGAAAAAGAGTGACATGAAAACTGTTGAGTAGAGGCTCAATTCTGAGGAATCTGATGTTTTTTGGGAATTTCCCACAGATTCTGTTTTAGTTTTTTGATGACCATGCTTTCCATTAATTCTTCCAGACTAAGTCTGCTTGTTTCAGCTTGCCTATTTGGAAATGTCAGCATTGAGACAGAAAAGTGTGACGGCATTATGTACACATCCCAATAGCATGCCAGGGAGCAGCACTGGCACCAAACCATAAGGAAGGACTTTTGCTATGTGTCAAATTAAGAAAAGCATTATTCAGCTTCCTTAGGGTTATACTATCCACTTAATAATTAAATTAATTGAAATGCCATAAAAGTCCTGAGAATTATCTATTTTGCCTGAAGTGTTTGCTGACTCTAACATATGAACGTTAATTACAGTGTTGTCATGGGAAAGATAAGGTGTGTACACAAATTTTCCCTAATAATGATCATCAAATATGGTAAATGGAACCAATTTAGGAAGTACAAAGTATTTTCAGACAAATGGAAATTTATATTCTTCATTATTCCCTAAAGGGTGAATATAGCATTGCCTGTTAACCACTTTCAGACCGGACCAATTTGCTGGTCAAAGACCAGACCACTTTTTGCGATTCGGCACTGCGTCGCTTTAACTGACAATTGCGCGGTCGTGCGACGTGGCTCCCAAACAAAAAATTTTCCCACAAATAGAGCTTTCTTTTGGTGGTATTTGATCACCCCTGCGGTTTTTATTTTTTGCGCTATAAACAAAAATAGAGCGATAATTTTGAAAAAAACGCATTATTTTTTACTTTTTGTAATAATAAATATCCCCCAAAAATATATAAAAAAACATTTTTTTCCCTCAGTTTAGGCCGATACGTATTCTTCTACATATTTTTGGTAAAAAAAATCGCAATAAGCGATTATTGATTGGTTTGCGCAAAAGTTATAGCGTTTACAAAATAGGGATAGTTTTATAGCATTTTTATTAATAATTTTTTATTATTTTTTTTTTTACTAGTAATGGCGGCGATCTGCAATTTTTATTGTGACTGCGACATTGTGGGGGACCCATCGGACATTTTTGACACATTTTTGGGACCATTGTCATTTATACAGTAATCACTGCTATATAAATGCAGTGATTCCTGTGTAAATGACACTGGCAGTGAAAGGGTTAACCAGTGGGTGGCAGTGTAGGGGTTAAGTGTTCCTAGGGGTGTGTTACTAACTGTTGGGGGGGTTGGGCTTTCATTTAGTGTACACTGATCTCTGCTCCAATCACATGGAGCAGAGATCAGCGTCACTAGTTGCTAGGCAGAATGGAAAAATTTTGTTTATACAGCATTTCCTCCATTCGGCCGCTCCGTGAGACGATCGCGGGGATGCCCGCGGCGATCGAGTCCGCGGGTCCCGTGACCGGACTCACGGGGGTCCCGACCAGCGCGGGAGCGCGCCGCCGGCGGCGCGCTCCCGATGGCACGGCGGCAACGAATATTGGACGTACATGTACGCCAATATGCCTGCCCGTGCCATTCTGTCGACGTACATCGTCGTGCGCTGGTCGGGAAGTGGTTAAAGAAGTTTTATGGTGACAGCCATCAGCATCGTGATAACAATACAAACAGTAGTAATGTTTGACAATCCAATATAAACTTTAAAGCGGGAGTCTGCTGGGAGTTCCGCCGTTTTTTTTTTTTAAAAGCCAGCAGCTACAAATATTGCAGCTGCTGACTTTTAAAATAAGGACACTTACCCTCCCAGCGCGCCCGCGATGTCGGCACCCGAAGCCGATCTCTCGATCGTCTCTCGGGTGCTGCCGCCGCCATCTTGGGTATGGGAATCAGGAAGTGGAGCCTTTCGGCTTCATTTCCCGGTTCCCTACTGCGCATGTGCGAGCCGCGCTGCGCAATAAGGATGGTCCCCGCTGTCTCTGGGATCCGTGTGTTTCCCAGAAGGCAGCGGGGGACTTTCGGAAAGGGGCGTAGATTCTGCGGAAAGGGGCGTTCCTTTCTGCAGAATCTACGCCGGAAGTGGGTGCAGATACCTGTACTGTACAGGTACCTGCACCCCCCTCCCCCCTGAAAGGTGCCAATTGTGGTGCCGGAGGGGGGGAGGATTCCAATGAGCGGAAGGTCCACTTTAGGGTGGACCTCCGCTTTAATAATCTCTTTTCATGTTGCAAGTGCTGCCTGTGCATTACTTAGGTTTGCTCTTAGTTTCTAAGGACTACATGTTCCATTGTACCTTGCTTCCTGCAAGTTGTGGTTCTTTTACTGACTCCCGAAACACCTCCTCTCAGCACCTATGTAATTCAGAAGGCAGGCTTTGTGAAATGTTTGACACAGTGATGTCTAATCACAGGGCATAGTAAATACTTGTTACAGGATTCAAAGAATTAAATGTGTGGGGATCTTCACAAAATATATTTACAAACTTGAAGATTTTTCAGATTATTAGAAGTAAGTTAGAAAAAACGGAAATTCTGTGAGGAAAGGTATATATTATTTTACATTTTATCATAAGAAGTATGCTTGAAGTTCGTTACATACATTAGGATCAGGAGTGTATCATAAAATCAGTGGGCACGTGTACAGGAACAAAAGTGGGCACTAGGCTTTGAGGGAAAAAGCGTATGGCATGGTTTAAATTGTGCTAAATATTGGGTTAAAGTGGTTAAAGAGTCTGAGTGTATGGCGGTGGGTAGTATGCGAAGGGGAGGAGTGTGGAGTGTATGGCGGTGGGTAGTATGTACAGTCGAGGAATGCGTAGTATATGGCAGTGGGTGACATGTGCAGGGGAGGCATGTGGAGTGTATAGCAGTGGGTAGTATGTGCAAGGAGAGAAGTGTGGAGTGTATGACGGTGGGTAGGATGTACAGGGAGAGGAGTGTGGAGTGTATGGTGGTGGGTGGTATCTGCAGGAGAGGAGTACAGAGTGTATGATGGGGGGTAGTATGCGCAGCGAGAGGAGAGTGGGGTTTATGTTGGTGAGTAGTATGAAGAAGAGGGGTATGGAGTAGGGATCAACCAAAATCGTTTTTTCGGTGCCAATATGATACCGATATTTCAGCCACCTCTTATACCGATTGCCTATATTATTTGACGATATTTTGTACATTTAAACTTTTCAAAAATAACACAATTTTTATGCACAAATCTATTATAAACTGAACATGTTAATGTTTATTAAAAATTAAACATTAAGGGCTGGTTAACAAGGGACCCAGATCAGTATATTGAGGATAAATCTCGCTCCCCTTCTGCTTAAATTTAAGCGGAAGTGTAATATGTGGAGCCGTCTCCCCCTGTCAGCAGCTGAAAGAATTAACCTCATTAAAATGATTTGGATGCCCCAACTTTTGTAACAGTTACATAATTCCCCAGTTTGGATCGGAATAGGATGATTCAAGAAAATTGAAACACTGTTCTGGGAACTAATCTGGAAGAAGGGGCAGGCTAGTATTAGCTTACAGATATTGCAGCTACCAATAAAAGAGGGAGGAGCGGCAGTGTCATACCCACGCAGTTATTTTTTGGCTGCCCAGTTGCAGCATCTCAGGGGATGTAACATACCAGGGGAGAATGATGCTGCAGGGAGCCCTGCATAGTAGCTTGGTGGAAGCCCTGGAAGCAGACTGCTTACTTGCTGGATGCGCCACATTAAAATTAACAACAAAAGTATGGCAGGCGGTCATGGTAGTAATGGGATACATGGGGTTAACAGAATATACCCCAATTTGGGATAACAAATATTTTCCAGATTTGATCCCCATGGGTAAAATAAATGAGTGGGAGGTTTGCGGTATCGGAAAACTCTCGCAATTATATGAGGGGAGTACTATGAAGTCATTTTTAGGAGCTGAAGGGAGAGTACGGTATCCCAAACCAAACATGCTACCACTATCTTCAAATTAGACATGCCCTGAACACCCACTTCAAAACACAAAGGGTGGAATGGTGCAAAGTACCCCTTATACAAAAAATAGCTATGACAGGATCCTCCAAGGGGTTAATATCAGAGATCTATGAACAGATATGTAGTAAAACCATCACCAGGGAAAGACTGGCTAAAAATAAAAAGGGATGGGAAGAGGGCCTGGGGGAAAAATAACAGGAGAACAGTGGAGTAGGATATTGGATCTGATCGCCCAGGTGTCAGTCTCTCCCTCACAGAAAATTACGTAATTATTTTTGCTACACAGAGTTTATTATACTGCAAAGAAACTTTTTCGGTATGGATATAGATCTGATGATAAATGTCCAAGGTGTCAAGGAACAGGTGATTTGATTCACATGATGTGGAGATTTCCAAAATTATTCAGGTATTGGACAGAGACACTTGAGGATATTAATCATACCTTTGGGCTCAAGTTGGACTTGAATGGTACTATATGTCTGTTGGGGAAAATAGAGGAAAATAGCTTGTCTGTAAACGGTAAAACTGCAGTAATAAGAGGTTTATTCCACACACGAAAGATAATAGCTCAGAACTGGCAATCAGTGACCAGCCACCAACGTCAGAAGAATGGTCCAAAGTGATGGACGCTACAGTATGGAGGGAAAAAGTGGCATTTATTAGACGGAGGAACTTGGATAAATTCTTAAAGATATGGAAGCCCTGGTTAGATAAAATGGGATGTCCTCCTTAAAGGGAATAACCAGGGAGAGGAGACCATACCCAAAGACTAGGTGCATATGACCGGGAAAATAAGGGAGGAGTAGAGAGGACGATGGAACTGGAAAATAAGAGAGAGAGAGGAGAGAAATAAGAACACATAATATAGCTGTTATTTAACCACTTCAGGACCGCCGTATTGCCAATGTACGTCAGCACAATGGCACAGGCAGGCACAATCACGTAGATGTACGTGATTGCCTTCCAGCGGGTGGGGGGTCCGATCGGAACCCCCTCCCGTTGGATACGACGGTCCGGTTCGCTCCAGGAGCGCTCCGTGATGAGGGGATGGCCGTTGGTTTTCGGCCACCCCCTCTGGATCGCTCCTGGCCAATGAGAAGCTTCCTTCCACTGTGTATTGTTTACACAGGAAGGAGGAAGTGATGTCATTCTCCTCGGGGCGGTCTTTTTGACCGGACTACGAGGAGAAGACTAATAGTAAGTGTGCACCAACACTACACTGACATGTAGGTACACACAGGCACACAAACCCCCCCCCCGATCCCCCCCCCGATCGCCCCCCGCCCCCCCTCCCCCCCCAGTCACAGTGTCACTGATTGTATTGATCATTTCTTTACTGATCAATGCATTCAGTGTCAGTTGTGACAGTAAAAACCGTCAGGACAGTTAGTGTTAGGTCCAGGGTAGCCCCCTATCACCCCCCAATAAAGATTTAACCCTCTGATTGCCCCTAGAGTTAACCCTTTCACCCCCTTTTGCCAGTGTCACTAAGCGATCATTTTTCTGATCGCTGCATGTGTCGCTAGGTAGCTAGTTATTTTTTTAGGTTCACCGCCAGGTTTTTATAGCGCTAGGTACCCCGATATACTACCCAATAATGGTTTTAACCCCCTGATTGCCGCTAGTTAACCCTTTCACCCCCTTTTGCCAGTGTCACTAAGCGATCATTTTTCTGATCGCTGCATGTGTCGCTAGGTAGCTAGTTATTTTTTTAGGTTCACCGCCAGGTTTTTATAGCGCTAGGTACCCCGATATACTACCCAATAATGGTTTTAACCCCCTGATTGCCGCTAGTTAACCCTTTCACCCCCCTTTTGCCAGTGTCACTAAGCGATCATTTTTCTGATCGCTGCATGTGTCGCTAGGTAGCTAGTTATTTTTTTAGGTTCACCGCCAGGTTTTTATAGCGCTAGGTACCCCGATATACTACCCAATAATGGTTTTAACCCCCTGATTGCCGCTAGTTAACCCTTTCACCCCCTTTTGCCAGTGTCACTAAGCGATCATTTTTCTGATCGCTGCATCAGTGTCGCTAGTGTCGCTAGGTAGCTAGTTATTTTTTTAGGTTCACCGCCAGGTTTTTATAGCGCTAGGTACCCCGATATACTACCCAATAATGGTTTTAACCCCCTGATTGCTGCTAGTTAACCCTTTCACCCCCTTTCACCAGCGATCACAGTATAAGTGTCACTGGTGACGCTGGTTAGCCAGTTAGTTATTTAGGTTCCCCGTCAGGTTTTTATATAGCGCCAGGGACCCCCATATACTACCTAATAAAAATTTGAACCCCCTGATTGCCCCTAGTTAACCCTTTCACCACTGATCACCGTATAAGTGTTACGGGTGACTCTGGTTAGTTTGTTTTTTATAGCATCAGGGCACCCACCATTTATTACCCAATAAAGGTTTAACCCCCTGATCACCCGGCGGGTGATATCAATTAGGTTTTAGGGTCAGGGTCTGCGTCGCCCCAGGCAGCGCTAGGTTAGTGCCAGTACCGCTAACACCCACACGCAAAGCATACACCTCCCGTAGTGCTATAGAATCTGAACAGATCAATATCTGATCTGATCAGATCTATACTAGCGTCCCCAGCAGTTTAGGGTTCCAAAAAAACGCATTGTTAGCGGGATCAGCCCAGATACCTGCTAGCACCTGCGTTTTGCCCCTCTGCCCAGCCCACCCAAGTGCAGTATCGATCGATCACTGTCACTTACAAAACACTAAACACATAACTGCAGCGATCGCAGAGTCAGGCCTGATCCCTGCCATCGCTAACAGGTTTTTTGGTAGCATTTTATATTTAAATCCGGAAGGCAGTGCTTGGTTTTCGGGGTCCCGTACGTGGCTAGGCTCCCAAAAAGTCCCCCACATGTGGTATCCCCGTACTCGGGAGAAGCAGCAGAATTTATTTTGGGGTGTAATTTGACTTCTGCCCATAGCATGTGTGAGCAATATATCATTTAGTGACAACTTTGTGCAAAAAAAAAAAAAAGTTTGTAATCTTCCCGCAACTTTTGGCAAAATATAAAATATTCCATGGACTCAACATGCCTCTCAGTAAATAGCTTGGGGTGTCTACTTTCCAAAATGGGGTCATTTGGGGGGGGTTTTGTGCTATTTTGGCATTTTATGGCCTTCGAAACTGTGATAGGTAGTGAGGAGTTAAATCAAAAATTTGCACCCTTAGAAATCCTGAAGGTGGTGATTGGTTTTCGGGGTGCCGTGCGCGACTAGACTCCCAAAAAGTCCCACACATGTGGTATCCCCATACTCGGGAGAAGTAGCGGAATATATTTTGGGGTGCAATTCCACATATAACTATGGCATGTGTGAGCAATATATCATTTAGTGACAACTTTTTGTAAATTTTTTTTTTTTTTTTTTTTTGTCATTATTCAATCCCTTAGGACAAAAAAAATAAAAATTCAATGGGCTCAACATACCCATCAGCAATTTCCTTGGGGTGTCTACTTTCCAAAATGGGGTCATTTGGGGGGGATTTGTACTACCCTGCCATTTTAGCACCTCAAGAAATGAGATCGGCAGTCATAAATTAAAAGCTGTGTAAATTCCAGAAAATGTACTCTAGTTTGTAGACGCTATAACTTTTGCGCAAACCAAAAAATATACGCTTATTGACATTTTTTTTACTAAAGACATGTGGCTGAATAAATTTTGCCCTCAATGTATGACTAAAATTTAGTTTATTCGATTTTTCTTATAACAAAAAGAAGAAAATATCTTTTTTTTTCAAAATTTTCGTTCTTTTTCCATTTATATCGCAAAAAAAAAAAATCGCAGAGGCAATCAAATACCATCAAAAGAAAGCTCTATTTGTGGGAAGAAAAGGACGCAAATTTCGTTTGGGTGCAATATTGCATGACCGCGCAATTACCAGTTAAAGCAGCGCAGTGCGAAATTGGAAAAAGACCTCTGGTCCTTAAGGTGTTTATTGGTCCGGGGCTGACGTGGTTAAATACACACAGCGCATGGATGGGATGAATTACATTTTCTCATAAGAGAGATTGTGAGGGAGGCGAAGGAAGGGAGGGGTTATAGAAGACCAGAGGGGTCACAAAAGGCTAGAGAACCACAGAGGAGAGGGAGTTGAGGCACTGGTAGTAGTTGTGTGTCTTCTAATGTTTTTTTTAGTTTTCCCCTTTTTTTAAGGAAGTAAACATGAAGGGTGTATAACAATGTAATGATGGCTATTTTTTAACTGTGAATTTATACACGTCAATGTAATGAGATTATAATATTACATATACGGTTCAAGGTGCCTCTCGATTTGTGGTATAGGTTTTTGTAAAAATCATAAAAAATAAAAGAGTTAAAAAAAACATTAAGGGCTCGTTCTTCACATCATACCTGCATGAAAAGTGATGGGAGGAAAACAGTCACACCAATTTCAAAACGTACATCTCTGTTTGCTGTGCACCATGGTGTAATGATTTGAACAAGGTCTAAAAGTAAACTGGGAAAAATAAAATGCTTGAAAAACAATAACTTCTTAAATGGCTTCCCAAAACATAGAAAAAGTATAATGCCGCATACGCATAACCAGACTTTACGGCAGACTTGGTCCGGCGGACCGGAATCCGTCGGACAATTCGATCGTGTGTGGGCTCCAGCAGACTTTTTTTCCCCAGAAGTCCAATGGACCTAGAAATAAAACATGAAGAAATAAGAGCAAGATATTAGAAAACTAAAAATCCTACTCCCTCAGCGCTCACGGTAAAAAAAATTGTAGCTGCTGCTATAATATTCTCAAAAAACTCAAAAAATTGAGCCCTGGACCGTCACCGAATGGTGAACCGCACTAAGACCCTAGCAGCAATTTATTGTTTTTAAAACTTAAACATCCAACTGTAAGTTTAAATTTAAAATGTGATACAAACTATCAAACTGTGTCCAGTAAGAAACCTTATAATATATGCAATCAATTTCAAACCGAAAACATAAATGGTATCACATATATCAGAAACACAAAATATAGTCCATTAGTATATTGAATAATAGTTCATATTCAGCACCAATCCTGCCAATATAAAGTGCTGTAAGTAAAAAAGTGGCAAAAGTTGCTAGCAGATCGTTCAGATTCACAGTAGTCCACCACCACACCTCCTGTGCAAATCCCTATAGGTTATCCATTTACCAGAAAACCCTGGTTTAAAAGCACATCTCATATCACCGGAAGCTAATGATACAATCGGTCTTCCGGTGATATGAGAAGTGCTTTTAAACCAGGGTTTCTGGTAAGTGCATAACCTATAGGGATTTGCACAGGAGGTGTGGTGGTGGACTACTGTGAACCTGAACGATCTGCTAGCAACTTTTGCCACTTTTTGACTTTTTGACAGCACTTTATATTGGCAGGATTGGTGCTGAATATGAACTATTATTCAATATACTAATGGACTATATTTTGTGTTTCTGATATATGTGATACCTGCTTTGTTAGCAGTAGCTTGGCATTGCATGCCATTGCTAAGGGTAACATCTACTAGGACCCCCAGGTCCTTTTCCATCCTAGATTCCCCCAGAGGTTCTCCCCCCAGTGTATAGATTGCATTCATATTTTTACCACCCAAATGTTATGTAGCACTAACCCCCAAGGGAGCTGCTGGTTATTTTTGGGCTTACCGTTACCCTCCGTTCTCCTTGTTGCAGTAACTTGAGACTGATAATAGATCCACTTGAATGAATTTTATTTGCAAAATTCAGACAATTGAACAGTCTCTCAACTTGGGATCAGAGGGTTGGAAAAGGAGGTTCAGGTACTCTTTATGCCGTGTACACACGATCAGCCTATCCGTCGGACTATCCCGTGTGTTGGCTCCGGTGGACTTTTTCTTTCCAAAAGTCCAGCGGACTTTAAAAGAAGTTTTGACTCAATCTGGCTGTCTGTGTGCTAGTCCGCCGGACTTTTGAAATGAACGGACTTGCCCACATGGAGAAAAGTCTGTTCATTTTGAACGCGGCTGCAAGTAGCCGGGACTAGCGCAGGAAGTCAATGTCGCCACCTCCATCGGCGAGATTGACACCTCGCTGGCCCCGTCACCTGGTATGGAATTAAAGGGGAAGCCCTACACCAAAAAAACGGCGTGGGGGTCCCCCCATACTCCATATCAGATCCTTATCCGAGCATGCAGCCCGGCCGGTCAGGAAAGGGGGTGGGGATGAGATAGCGCCCCCCCTCCTGAGCCGTACCTGGCTGCAGGACCTCAACATGGGGGGGTGCTTTGGGGAAGGGGGGGCCCTGCGGGGGGGCCCCCACCCCAAAGCACCTTGTCCCGATGTTGATGAGGACAAGCGCCTCTTCCCGACAACCCTGGCCGTTGATTGTCGGGGTCTGCGGGCAGGGGGCTTATCAGAATCCGGGAGCCCCCTTTAATAAGGGGCCCCCAGATACCGGCCCCCCACCCTATGTGAATGAGTATTGGGGTACCATGTACCCCTACCCATTCACCTGGTGAAAAAATGTGTAAAGAAAAAAACACAATAAACTTTTTTAAATAATTTATTGGACAGCTCCGGTGGTCTTCCGTCTTGGGGGGTCTTTTTGCTGGACTCCTCCGCTATCTTCTGCTCTTTTGCCAGCTCTTTTACTAGCGGAGGAGCCCGGCTTTCTTCTTTGTCATCGTCGCCGCTGTCTGGGGGTCTTCTTCCGACTTCGGGGGTCTTGTCCCCCTCTTCGGTTCTTCTTTCCGGGTCTCCGCTATCTTTTTATAGCTATTTTACTAGCGGTGTGCCGGTCTTCTGTCGCCTTCTTCTCTTCTTCCGATTTTGGGGGTCTTGTCCCCCTCTTCGGTTCTTCTTGCCAGGCCTCCGCTTTCTTCTTCCAGCTCTTTTACTAGCGGTGGCCCGGTCTTCTTTTGCCGCTGCTTTCTCTTCTTCTCTTCTTCTTCCTTGAGATGTTGACTCAACGCTCTCTATGGCCGCAATGACAGAGATGTGTTGTGCGGCGACTTATATAGGGACAAGGGGCAGGGTCACCGGGTGATGTCACATGATGACCCCACCCCCTTATGATGTCACAGTCCCAGCATCCTTCGGGACTGTGACATCATAAGGAGGCGGGTCACCATGTGACATCCGCCCCTTGTCCCTATATAAGTCGCCGCACAACGCATCCCCAACGCGGCCAGAGAGAGCGTTGAGTCAACATCTCAAGGAAGAAGAAGAGAAGAAGAGAAAGCCACGGCGACAGAAGACCGGGCCACCGTTAGTAAAAGAGCTGGAAGAAGAAAGCGGAGGCCCGGCAAGAAGAACCGAAGAGGGGGACAAGACCCCCAAAGAGGGAGACAAGACCCCCGAAGTCGGAAGAAGAGAAGAAGGCAACAGAAGACCGGGCCATCGCTAGTAAAAGAGCTATAAGAAGATAGCAGAGGCCCGGCAAGAAGAACCGAAGAGGGGGACAAGACTCCCGAAGTCGGAAGAAGACCCCCGGGCGGTGGCAGCGACGATGAAGAAGAAAGCCGGGCTCCTCCACTAGTAAAAGAGATAGCAAAAGAGCAGAAGATAGCGGAGGAGTCCGGTGAGAAGACCCCCAAGACGGAAGACCACCGGAGCTGTCCAATAAATTATTTTAAAAACTTGTATTTTTTTCTTTACACTTTTTTCACCAGGTGAATGGGTAGGGGTACATGGTACCCCAATACTCATTCACATAGGGTGGGGGGCCGGTATCTGGAGCCCCCTTATTAAAGGGGGCTCCCAGATTCTGATAAGCTCCCCGCCCGCAGTTCCCGACAACCAACGGCCAAGGTTGTCGGGAAGAGGCCCTTGTCCTCATCAACATGGGGACAAAGTGCTTTAGGGTGGGAGGGCCGCAGGGCCCCCCTTCCCCAAAGCACCCCCCCATGTTGAGGGCACGTGGCCTGGTACGGCTCAGCGTGGGGGCGTTCGCTCGTTCCCACCCCCTTTCCTGACCGGCTGGGCTGCGTGCTCAGATAAGGGTCTGATATAGACTTTGGGGGGGACCCCCATGCTGTTTTTCGGTGTAGGGCTTTCCCTTTAAGTCCATACCAGGTGACGGGGCCAGCGAGGTGTCAATCTCGCCAATGAAGGCGGCGACATTGACCTCCTTTGCTAGTCCCTTCTACCTAGAGCCGCGTTCAAAATGAATGGACTTTTCTCCGTGTGTGGGCAAGTCTGTTGATTTCAAAAGTCTGCCAGAAAAGTCTGGTCGTGTGTGGACAGGTCTGCTCTTTTGGAAAGTCCAGCGGACTTCCGCTGCAAAGTCCGGCGGTTTGTCCGCCAGATAGTCCTATCGTGTGTACGCGCCATTAGTGTCAAAGTCCAAAAATGTTAAAGAACTCACTTACTTTGACTGCATCCAGAGAATAGCCATTCGCAGCTGGATGATCACTCAAGTTGGACAGTCCCTCTCTCACAAGGCCTAGCAGCCAACTTGATGCTTACTCAGGTACAAAGTCTTTACCACAGACGTTGTTGCAGAACATGTAGGGAAACTAAACTGGAAACACTTGTAGGATACCTGGATCTTTCAGCCAGCTTGGCGATATCCACAAGACCGGATTCTCTCGGTTACTTCAGCCCTTCCAGACTCTTGTTAAGAAAACCAATCCGTACGTGGTGTTCTTCTAAAGATTCCTCCCCTGGACTGCTTGAAGTACACTGGGTCTCTTCCGAACCGGAGATGGCCCCCAACCACCTCAGAATCCTCCTGTTTCCTTTCCTTAGGCTAGCCAGGTCCAAGACATTAAAGTCGGGTGGATCCACACCCCAGGCCATAGCCTTCCTGGGGGCTGGTCAGGAGGACCAGGACCATGTAGTCAGCACATCATACTGGACTGGAACCCCGAACCACGTGACATCCGCATCTTATGTACCCTCTCCCAGAAGCACAGCGAGAGCGCCCCTCCCACTGGGCTGGCTCAGAGAGAGAGTAACTTAAGTGCCTGACCAGACCACAGTTCCATGCCTGCCAGAAGAGACAGTGCCCCCTGTGGCCAGGCTGAACATCTCACAGTCGAGTCAGACTGATGCTGAGGCCCAGTTTAGATAATTACACCCAAAACAAACTGCAGTTTAGGCAACTTTAATTTTAGAAAAAACGCATAGCGTGTGCTCTTCAGGAGCTGCCGCTACACACTCCCCCTGCTTATTTAGACGATGTCCCATCGTCTGGGAAAGACAGGAAAAAAGAAACCCAGAGCTAACAACTAGTCCTACCAAAACAAAACATTAGAGTACCTCAATGAATTCGGTGGCAATGAGGAAAAAGGGGGAAGGAAACAATAGGAAAATTTCCATATTGCATCAAACACAGAATTATCTGACATTAAAGTTACCACCCAAGCCTGTCTATCTAACCCACCCATTCTCCGGCGGTTTGATAGATGCTCTCCGGTGAATCCTGCAAAAGCAAAGAACATATATACAGTACTTTACACCTAAACTATTAGAAGGCAGGATTCCATCAGTCTCCATAGATTCCTCTCCTCTAAACTCTAAAACCATTTTTTTTCTATTCCGTAAAACCGTGCTAATTGTGCCGACTCATGCCACCTGGCGGTATGTGTCGCTGAAGTGCAGTCTCTAACTTAAAACAGGTTAAATGTTCTTGACACGCAAATGATCCTTTCTCTGTGTAACTGGCTCTGTCTAACTACTCCATAGTTCAGTAGCCTCAAGAAAAATTGCAAAAAGGCAAAGACCAAGAGAAGCCCTCCTTGCAAATTTCAAAGTCTTGACTCAGGAACAGTTCACCAGTAGAAACGGGGATCAGGCAAAGTTAAGTCTTTCCCCTGTGCATCCACAGTAGTAATAAAGTACACGGCATTGTCTTTATCCGGTCTGCAGATCAAAACTTTGTCCTCATATATGTGCCGACTGTACCTCCAATACCGTAGACATCTGACAAACCGTTCATAAAGATCCGGTGAGAAAGCCTTTTTCCGGAGCGGCTTTGGTTCCTTTAAATAGCTCCAAACATCATCCTCGTACCAGGCCTCACGGATACTTTCAATGACAGCCATAATGTCCCTTGGAACACAGGGGAATTCCAACCCCATACTCTGTTGCCACCCGCTTATTCTAAAAGTCTCGGAGACCCAGATTGGCCTCTTCATGATTGGGCAGTTTTTTTTTCTTTTTAGAATGGCTTAACTACTACAAGCTGTTAAAAGAAAGTTCAAAAAGTACTCACGGCAATTTGGGTTCAAAGTGGCAGTCATCCCCTTCATCAGAGCCATAACTGTTTCCCAAGCTCTGCGACGACTCCCCTGAAGGCCAGCAGTTCCTGGTAACAACACCCGCAGCCTTCCTGCGCTTGTCCATGGGTGTCCTTTTCCAAATGTTCAGCCCGGGATGATGTAGGGACCATCTGTTTTTTTGGCCACCAGAACCACTTGGTTGTTTCCCCTCCTTGCAACCGAGCTTCTCAGCAGCAACACTCACGGCGGGGGTCGTGTCCACGACCTCCAGGGTAGACTTCTGGACTTCAGAGAGTGCAGCATCTTCTCTTGCAATACAAGCTCCAACGGATGACACTGTGGTGTAGACGATCGCCTCCTCAGTTGCCATACCCGTGACCCAGTCCATGTGGTAGGCCCGAGGCAATTCGGTGGGCTGCTCGACTTTAAAAGTGTATTCTCCACACCTCTTACATCTAGAGAATGGCTGAGGGTTGGCGACCAGGCTGTCGCACTTTCCGCATAACATGCCCTGGCCCTCTATGTCTCCAGCGGTGTATAGTATGGCCCGCCCCACGGCAGCAGGCGAATGCCCATGTCTGTAAGCACAGTACCAGGCAGCTGTATTCCTGCGGGACCCCTTCCAAGAGGCATCCTGGGTCCTGACACAGGTTGCATACCCAGAGCACGGTACATCCTCAAAGAAATTTTCTCCAACACTCCGAGAGAAAATATCGACTGGTCTTTCCTCCTTCCGCAACACACTCTCACGCGGTGCCTCGTGCGGGAAAGAACAACTCAGACTCCTCCCACTAGGATGCTTGGGTTGCGCAACTTTGCAGGCTTTTTGGCAAGGGCTCCTCCCACGCTTATGCACCTCAGTGAAAGTCCGAGTAAAGATGGCGCCGATGGCGCAATTCAAACCACAACCCTCTGTCCTTGCTTTACCACATGTACAGATCGTAAAACCCCCACATATAGCACTAACCCCTGAAGGAGGTGCTGGTTATTTTTGGGCTTACCGTTACCCTCCGTTCTCCTCGTTGCATGTCTAGGGGATGTCCCGTGGTAGATGGCCCAGTAACTTGAGACTGACAATAGATCCACTTGAATGGATTTTATTTGCAAAACTCAGACAATTGAACAGTCTTTCAACTTGGGATCAAAGGGTTGGAAAAGGAGGTTCAGATACTCTTAGTGTCAAAGTCCAAAAACGTTAAAGAACTCGCTTACTTTGACTGCATCCAGAGAATAGCCATTCGCAGCTGGATGATCACTCAAGTTGGACAGTGCCTCTCTCACAAGGCCTAGCAGCCAACTTGGTGCTTACTCAGAAACAAAGTCTTTGCCACAGACGTTGTTGCAGAACATGTAGGGAAATTAAACTTGAAACACTTGTAGGATACCTGGATCTTTCAGCCAGCTTGGCAATATCCACAAAACCGGATTCTCTCAGTACTTCAGCCCTTCCAGGCTCTTGTTAAGAAATTGATGACGTCACATGTCACACATTGGACCGGTGTTCTGTCTATCAAAGGCGCTGGGCCAAGAGGTGGGGCTATGTGACAGTGAGACTGGGGAATACAGGAAATTCTAATAAAAGCTATTAGAGTGAGCCATCTCGCTCTCTGCTTGTAGACAGCTTGCCTCTTCCTCTGCTCACTTCCCCTGGCTGGGGGACCGTGTGGGCAGTGCTCGCACCCCGCAGTATGCATTTCTCATCCTCCCCACGGACCCCACTTGGCTGCGGGCCCCATAGCAGCCGTGTGGGTCGCTATGGCGGTTGTTCCGCCACTGATTGCAAGCATTTCATAAGTGTCAAAGGCTTTTATTGACAATCAAATTAAGTTTATGCAAAGTGTCAATATTTGCAGTGTTGATCCTTCTTTTTCAAGATCTCTGAAATTTGCCCTGGTCTGCTGTCAATCAACTTCTGAGCCACATCTTGACTGATGGCAGCGTATTCTTGCATAATCAATGCATGGAGTTTGCCAGAATTTATGTGGGGTTTTTTGTTCACCTGCCCCTTAAGGATGGACCACAAGTTCTTAATGGGATTAAGGTCTGGGCAGTTTCCTCATGTTATGTTCCCCAAGCCACTTAGTTATGACTTTTGCCTTATGGCAAGGTGCTTCATCATGCTGGAAAACGCATTGTTTCTCACCAAACTGTTCTTGGATAGTTGGGAGAAGTTGCTCACAGAGGATGTTTTTGTACCATTCTTCATTCATGGCTGTGTTATTAGGCAAAATTGTGAGTGAGCCCACTCCTTTGGCTGAAAAGCAACCCCACACACGATTGGTCTCAGGATGCTTTACTGTTGGCATGACACAGGACTGGTGGTAGTGCTCACCTTTTCTTGTTCAGACAAGGTTTTTTCTGGATGCCCCAACAATCAGAAAGGGGATTCATCAGAGAATATGACTTTACCCCAGTCCTCAGCAGTCCAATTCCTGTACTTTTTGCAGAATATCAGTCTGTCCCTGATGTTTTTCCTAGAGAGAAGCGGCTTCTTTGCTGCCCTTCTTGACACAAGGCCATCCTCCAAAAGTCTTCATCTCACTGTGCATGCAGATGCATTCACACCTGCCTATTGCCATTCCTGAGCAAGCTCTGCACTGGTGGTGCCCTGGTCCCACAGCTGAATCAACTGTAGGAGATGGTCCTGGCACTTGCTGAACTTTCTTGGGCGGCCCGAAGACTTTTTTACAAATGCAGTGGAAATGTTTTTTATGGGATTAAGTTCCTTTTCATGGCAATTCATATGATCACTCTTCATAACATTCTGGAGTATATACAAATTGCCATCATAAAAACAAAGGCAGTAATTTGTAAAAATGAATACTTGTATCATTCTCAAAACTTTTGGACACTGCTGTACTACCTAGAGCGATCAACAGCTTCCTGGTAGTTCATTGAGAACTACAAGCCTACAGCTGCAAAGGCTGTCAGTACTTGCAGTTTTCTCATTCACAGAAAACTGTTAATTGAATTACATGGCCAGGTGGGCAGAGCCCCACACAGATCGCTTTTTTTTTAGATTGTGATAGCGAGTAGGGGGAGAAGGTCACTTGCTTGCTGTCAAAACGGGGGATCTGTGGGTGAATGTGGGGGCCAGTGCATTTATAACATGTTACATGTTACATCTGAATATGGGTGTAACATGCAACATGTTACAAAAGGTGAATGTATCCTTTAAGTGAATTGGTTTTGAGGACAATAAAGAGGATGAATCTCCCTAATGGGGAGACAGGAATAAAAACCTGACAAAGAAGAGAAAACCAGGACACAGAGAAGTAGATTTCAAAACTGTCTGCCACCTTATAAAAAGGTGAATGTGTCCTTGAAATGTTTATGTAATCTTTTGTTGATATGGAACTTCAGTATATCCTGCTTCAGAATCTATTTCTTGGTGTACCGGTTTTCTCATTATTGCTCAGTTTTGTACAGCACTACCATAAAGTCAGGCACCCACCTATAGATGTTTGCATGGTACAGGGCCGTATTAACATAGAGGCTATTGGAGCTGCAGCTCCAGGCCCCTTACCTTACTCCCTTGTACACACGGTCGGACATTTCAACAACCAAATCCGTCGGATTTTGTCCGACGGATTTTGTCTGACGGATTGTGTCCGAAACTGTTGAATACACACGGTCGGACAAAGTTGTCGGAAAATCCGATCTTTCAGAACACGATGACGTAATTTCGTTACGATGGGACTACGTTCAGGCTAGTAGCCAATAGCTTTGATGTAGGAATTTGATCTGAGCATGCGTGGCACTTTGTCCGATCGGAATTCTCTACACATGATCGGAGTATGTCCGATCGGACCAGTTTGTCGGAAAATATTTCCAGCAAGTTGGAAAATTTGGTCCCACGGATATTCTGACGGAAACAGTCCGATGCATACCACACACAGTCGGATTATCCGACAAAACGGTCCGATAGGACACATTCCGACGGATTCTCTGACCGTGTGTACAAGGGCTTAGATACCTTGCAGGACAATTTTATGGGTCAGATGTTAGACGCACTAACTAGAAATAAAGCGTTACTGGATCTACTGATTACCAACAATACAGACCTGATCACAGATGTGGAAATACGGGGCAATTTAGGTAACAGCAATCACAGGTCAATTGGCTTCAGTATAAATGATACAAATAGTAAACATAAGGGGAATACAAAGACACTGAATTTCAAAAGAGCCAATTTCCCTAAACTACGAACCCTGCTAGAAGGCATGAACTGGTATAAAATCTTAGGAACAGAGAACACAGAGGAGAGACAGGTTTGCTTTAAGAGCATATTAAATAAGGGCATTAGCCAATGCATCCCATTGGGTAATTAATTTAAAAGAGTGAACAAAAGTCCTGGATGGCTTAACTCCAATGTAAAAAAATCATATAAAAGCAAAGGAAAAGGCCTTCAAAAAATACAAGGTTGAGGGATCATCATCAGTATTCAGACTGTATAAAGAATGCAACAAGAAATGTAAAGCCCCGTACACACGAGCGGACTTTTCAACATCCAAAGTCTGACGGAATGATTCCGGCAGACTATTCGATCTTGTGTGGGCTGCAACGGACTTTTGCTTCACAAAAGTCTGACAGACTTTAGAAATGGAACATGCTTCAAATTTTTCCGCCAGAACTCTGCCGGACCCAGAAATCCGCTCGTGTGTGCTAGTCTGACGGACTAAAACTGACGCTAGGGCAGCTATTGGCTACTGGCTATGAACTTCCTTATTCTAGTCCAGTCATACGTCATCACGTTCGAATCCGTCGGACTTTGGTGTGATTGTGTGTGGCCAAGTCCGTTCATTCGGAAAGTCCGTCAGAACTCTGTCAGAACTCCGTCAGAACTCCGTCGAAAGTCTGCCGGACTTAAGTCCTGTCGTGTGTAGGCGGCATAAGGGTGCAATAAGGATGGCTAAGATACAACATGAAAGATACATAGCGGAGGAGAGCAAAAAAAATCCCAAGAAATTCTTCAAAAATTTAAACAGTAAAAAAAAGGGAGGACAGACCATATTGGCCCCATAAAGAATGAGGAAAGACATCTGGTTATAAAGGATGGGGAAATGGCAAAGGTATTGAATTTATTCTTCTCCTCAGTCTTCATGAGGGAATCAGGGGGCTTCAATAACCAAAAATGCAGTGTTTATCCTCATGACACATCACAGGAAGCACCTCCATGGTTAACAGAGGACAGAATTAAAATTAGACTTGGGAAACTTAACATTAATACATCACTGTGACCAGATGGCTTGCCCCCGAGGGTACTTAGGGAACTCAGTCAAGTAATTGCGAGACCATTGTTCCTAATTTTTACTGACAGTCTATTGACTGGGATGGTACCAGCAGATTGGAGAAAAGCCAATGTAGCACCAAAATTTAAAAAGGGCCCAAAATACATCCCTGGGAATTACAGACCAGCTAGCCTAACATCAATTGTATGTAAACTCTCGGAGGGGATGATAAGGGACTATATACAAGATTTTAGTAATGAGAACGGTATCATTAGCAGTAATCAGCATGGATTCATAAAGAATCGTTCTTGCTAAACAAATCTACCCTTCTATGAGGAGGTGAGTTGCCAGCTAGACATCTCCAGCTTATATATTTGAGGGGGGCACATGGGGGGACAGGGACAAAAGTATGGGGCCCAACTATAAAACGCAATTCTATACCCATACTCATACCTATATATTTCAAGAAAAAAAAAATTATTTGAAGATTCAAGTATTGTACTCTCAAATTTTAGAACGAACAAATGGCCACTGCACTCACCTATAACTGGCCTTTGCAGCAAGGAGCACATGGAAGCGCAATGCATGCAAAACAAAACCAAAGACATTCCCAGATCAACTGACTGACCAGCCTGCTAACCAATTCAATTATTCTGTCCAACAGTGTGCGTTAAAAAAAACAAGGGTTTAGCCAGCACATATTTGCAAATACAGGCATAATCTACAGAGCAGGGGTCAAGTCCTGGGGAAAAAAGTGTGGGAACTCCCACCCAAGATCCACTCCCCCACGAAAATAAAAATAAAATATGATACGCTCATATGCACGAACACTTAAAAAGTGGTATTTTTCATCCAATTATCATATTGTATGTATGAAGCTTAACTGTTAGTACATTAAGAAAAAACAATCCTCAATAAACATAAATACGGTAATTCTCTGAATAATCAGCATTCATTCAATTGTGCTTCCATGCAAATATGAACATCATGTTCTGATCTTTATTGGGGAATGTTATTTTGAATATAGAGTGTTTATGTGGTGAGTTTACACTTTTCATTGGACAGAGTTTGGATAACACAGGGTTAAACGGAAAGGTAATAAATGAACTGCACATTATCTGGACAGAATGCTTGGGGAGATGGTGATGTTTTCCTGCTTAGGAGATGTATGTTAGCTTGGGGGGCTGAAAACTCTGCAGGGCTCCAACACACACTCGCTGCTATTCCAACCCTTCACATATTTCCACATAAACTTCTCTCCTGGCATTAAACTTTGCCAGGTATTGTGCTCAGCTTACTACCCCAAACTGATGTTCCTCCCTCAGCTCACCTCTCTCCCTGCATGTCCTGTGAGCAGAATAGCTGTGCTCCTCCTCTGGGTTCTCTCATCATATGGCACTGAAGATAGAGGAGGGGGGGATTCAGCAGGACACACAGAGCAAGTATGCAGGAGACTGAGGGGGGGGGGGGTGGGGGGTGGGATGAGGAGACAGAAAATCAGGAGGGGCCGGCGGGGAGGAGCGCATCAGGAGAGGTCTGACTAAATACAATCTCTTAGCAACCGGGACCTGATCTACCCGTCAGCTAGCTGTGATTGACAGGTAGATCAAAGAGGAAGCTGTCATAGGGCCCCCTACTGGCAATGCCTGAATGGTCAGTCCACCACTTACTATTGCGAGCTGTGTCGGGGCCTGCTGGTGTATCACCTGCCACACAGCTCACATACTTCAAAGTCTTGCAGGAATAATGAGACTGCTAATGGGAACTGAGTTCCCGTTGTGGAAAAAGTATAGGAACTCCGTTCCCATGCGTTCCCACAGGACTTGAGCCCTGCTACAGAGCCCCATCAAGGCACCCCATTTTCTGTAGTCCTAACTCTAAATTTTGAGAGCCTCCACAGAGGCTTCCAAACAGTAATAAGCTTACACCAAAGACAATACACAAAGTGCACACCACTCCGGATATCACTGTTTCAGCTCTGCCCCTCTGCAAAAACCTGCTGTCAGCTGATGGCACAGAGCTGGTCCAGGCTCTACAGGGATCATGACCAGTGGCTCAGGTGAAAATAAATCATGGCTCAAATTCCTACTTTTTTGCCCTCTTACTGCAAATGTAAATGAGCCCTTACATTGGTGGCATATATATTTATCAGATTAGTAAAAAAAAAAAAACCTTTATGGTAACATAAGGAGGGAGAGGGAATGTTCACTTTACTTATATTGAGACTGATTGTGACACCACACCAGCAATGTTAGGGCTCATATACACTAGTGGTTAGGGGGCTGTAAAATTCTTCAATTAAGCCACATTTTTACCACCCCCAACTGCTACCCTTTTAGCTGCATAGGCAGCATCTGGAGATGTACACATGTTCTAGTCTTGACGTTTTATGTCATGGTAGGAGCTTTTGGCTTTTGGCAGGTGCTACCCCCCACTGAACACAACCCATTCAAGTGAATAGGGCTGCTCTGCAATGCACAGTTGTGGTGTACTAGTGTGGAGTTCAAGGAGATAAAGCAGGCGGGGAAGAAGTGATGCAACACCTTCTCACCACCTGCCTAATGTTTTCTAAAGAGCAATCTAAATGTTTAAAACTAGTGTTGCTGGAGCCAAAGGGGTTAAAAAAAATCACACAAAAAAACAAAACTATTGACTTCAAGGGTCGTGGCTTGGTGACCAGGGGTCACATAGCCCAAATTTAGGGGGTAGGTAGCTGAAGGTCTACCCCACTACTGGCTCAGCAGCAGACTGAGAGGATGAGCTCACAGTGCCTCTCCTCACTTCTTATCCGAAACACTGAGCTCAATGTACAGCTTGGAGTCTGCAGAGTTTGACAGGCAGTACCACCTGTCAAACTCACTCGCAGTAGCAGCATAGTCCAACAATGTAAAACAGCAAAGTAAAAAAAAAAAGGGGGCAGCAGTAGCACCTCATGAACGCCTGTCAGCTGCTGCTATACCACTCATTGAAAAGCAATACACCACAGATCACTTTTCAGAGAGCAGTAAGCATTACTGCAAATGTGAAAGAAACTTGAAACACATCATCCATTTCACACTCACCACCAACCAGGTCACTCCCCAGCCACTTTCCATGTTAGCCACCTCCCTTTACCTTATATCACAGGTGACCATTTCCCAACCTGCAGATGACAGACCCTACTCTAAAAGATATCACTCCCAGTTACTCCCCCCTCCCTCAATGACCTGCTGACAGACCTCTCTCCCCAGCCTGTCCCCACACACCTTCTCACCTGCTGACCTGTGGATGGGGGGATCAATCCCGCAGTGTTATTGTGTTCTGCCAGTGGGGAGCCTTCCCAACCTACAGAATACAATGATCAGTGTTGCTAACTATAGCTGGCAGCACTGACTGTTTTTGGGAAAAACCCGACAGGCTGGTTGCACTCAAGTCGATTAATAGATTGACTTGTGTACAACCAGTTAGCCCATACATAGATCGACTATAGCTGGTCTCTGCTTAATTGGCTTAATTTCAATTCATGTTCGGCCCGCTTAACCACTACACAGTCCCTAAACATCCTTCCACAAACCTTTAAATTTTCCTTCCCAGATTCCTACATCCTCCTCACCTGTACATAGTGCCCACTGTCATACCCTCCACACTTCTCTCCTATACATAGTGCCCACTGTCATACCCTCCACACTTCTCTCCTATACATAGTGCCCACTGTCATACCCTCCACACTCCTCTTCTATACATAGTGCCCACTGTCATACTCTCCATACTTCTCTCCTATACATAGTGCCCACTGTCATACCCTCCACACTCCTCTCCTTTACATACTGCTCACTGTCATACCCTCCACACTCCTCTCCTGTACATACTGCCCATGGTCATACCCTCCACACTCCTCTCCTGTACATACTGCCCACTGCCATACCCTCCACACTCCTCTCCTGTACATACTGTCCACTGTCATACCATCCACACTCCTCTCCTGTGCATACTACTCACTGTCATATCCTCCACATTCCTGTTTTGTACATACTGCCCATGGTCATACCCTCCACACTCCTCTCCTGTACATACTGCCCACTGTCATACCCTCAACACTCCTCTCTTGTACATATTGTCAACTATCTTCCTCTCCACACTCCTCTCCTGCACATATTGCCCCTATCATACCCTCCACACTCCTCTGCCCCCATCATACCCTCCACATTCCTCTCCTTTACATACTTTCTGCTGGCATACCCTCCACACTCCTCTCCTGTACATAGTGCCTATAAGGGAATACCTTTTAAAATTACCAAAGATATATTAAGTCAAAAATCTAGTACCAATATTCTTGGGTTTGCATTTCTCAATAGCTTCAGAATTGAGACACCAGCATACTGGCCTACGTGACTAGATGATAGATATCTGCATGTCTCTCCAGAAGGGTCTATGCAAGATATTGACACATCAGGAAACATCTGTCTGTGGTGAGAGGCACAAAGCTAAGATAAGGACTGGTTACGCAAGAATATGGTCAGTCAGTAGATGTTGAAAATAACTGTCAGGAGATAACCTTTAACTTACATTTCAGGAAAGAACTAATGTCATGAGTTAAATTGTTGATGTATGTGAAACTCACTTGGCAGGGCTTTGTAAATACCATATAAAAGAAGGTCCACTTCCCATTAAACCCTGTAATCTTCACCACGTACCCATGAGTGTATGTGTATTTGATTAACCGCCGGCGTATGGGACCTCCATTAAGCCACTCCAGCCTAGGCTATCCAGGGGAATCTAGAAGACGAACACCTTACAGTTTTGGTACCAGGAAGTGGGGTTTGCACAGGTAAGTCATTTACACCTTTTGCCTCTTTTTATGGTAATTGGCGTTTATGCTTGACCTGTCCAGACAACCATTATAAGAAATTTAATTGTATATATATATATAAACTGTGCCTTCGCAACGGACTAGGCTGGTCCCTTGGGGGGTGAAAAGGGTTCGCAGGTATTGAGGAGTCTGACTAGGTTGGTCCGACTATAAACTAAGAGAGAGATTCATGATTATATTCTAACACGGGAGGTATCATATACGCCCGTGACATAAGGATTGGCTAAATGGACGCCCACTTGAGAACTTTTAAAAGTGCACTATAAATAATGAAATGCATCATGATGTGATTACTTGATAAATGTACATGTAAAGTTTTAAAGCTGAAATCTTAAACCATAACAACATGTCTGTTTCTCTTTAGGTGCAAGCGTAAGTATATAGAGTATTAACGTTGTATAAGATATAATTATATAGAGTGGATATCTGTTTGAATAAACCTAAATGTTGTTAAATGAATACAAAGTATTAAGAACCAGATTGTAGTGAGGTAGCACCCGCCTGTTCACACTGCACGCTAGGTTTATTTTTTTCTTAGCATTTATGAAAGGTAGATTCTTTTGACCATTAGACCTACAGGCTTCTCTTGCAGACTTGGTATAAGAGGGGTATATCCCGCCACCAGGAAAGATTTACCCTTCATCGTATATTAAGGGTAAATCTTCATAGTTTTATATAAGTCCATCTGCCCCAAAAAAGATCAGGGATCCTACTCCCAGACCAGAGACCGGATTGTTGGACAAACCGGGTGTTATCACCTGTGTCCTACCACTAGACACACACTGCCCAGACTACTAGATGGGGAATTCTGCAGCAACCCAAGCCATGGCCACCCCATCACCCTATGAATTTGTCAGTAATATGATCCCTGGCCCCCAGGTAGAACCATTTTGGACACAAGTCCGAGAAAGGTGTCAGCAATTGGGGATACATGACCCAGGGCCATATGGTCCTTGTACTGAGGAAGACTGGCAGGAAGTAAGTAAAATATGCCAAATCCACAAAAATTCGTACCCTCCAGGGAAGTGGGAAAATATTCAATATATAAAAGATTGTTACCATGCATGGGATAAATGTCTACACAAATATAAAAAGAAGCATATTAATAAAACTACAAAGCTTACTCCAAATATAGGACCCAGTGCTATGGCTGAAGCCCCTGCACCCCCTTCACCACCCCCTCCCCCGCCTCAATGTCCACCCCCACCTTATGTTATGGTAAAAAACGAAGATGGGACGCCAGGTCCATACCTTCAACTATATCCTTCACTGGATCCTGTAGTCCTAGCCGCCATAGCACACACCACAGCAACACCACAACAAGTGGCCCAATGGGAACAAATAAGTAGGGGCAGAGAGGAAGAGGGGAGACAGGAAGAAGTTACAGGACAAGAAGAAGTGGGTAGTCCCGAAAAGCAGGAATTAGAGGCAAAAATAAAAGAGTTTGAAGAGAAGAAAACGGAGGAAGAAGAGAGAATAGGGAAAAGGAGAACTGAGTTAGAAACACTTATGGAAGACCTAAAACAAAAAGAAATAGCCCTCGATGAGGCAGAAAAGGCAGAAGTGGATAGGAAAATAGAGTTAGAAAGGTATCAGAAAGACTTGGAAGAAAGGGAGAAGGAATTCCAGGAGGGAAGAGAGAGAGAGGAACAAAGGATGGAGGACTTAAAAAAGGAACTAGAAAAGATAAAAAGGCAATTAGGGAAGAAGGAGGAAATGTTAAAAGAAGCGCAGGATAGGATTATATCGCTGCCCCCCACCACTACAAGAAGCCATACAAAAGAGACACCTATTCCCAAAACTGAGGAGTCAGGTCCAATTAGTAAAAAAGGGACATTATCCATAGAAGAGGAAACTGAGAAAGAAGCAGTAGGGGCTTCATTCAAAGCACCTTTGATGACCATAGGGGACACCGAAGTGCATATACCATTACCTTTGGGTACACTCTCCAAAATAAAAGAACTATGTCCCAATCCCAAGAAGTATCCACGAGATGCAGGTACCTTTCTGGCAAAATATAGTGCAGGCACAGGGCTTGACAAGGATGACATAAAAGGTATTCTTAGCATTGTAGACCCAGACAGCCCAGAAGAAGCCCCTGTAGACAATCTATGGACAACCCATATCCAGACCGATAAGGATTGGATATCCTTTTGGAAAGGCATGGGAGGTCATTGGTCCAAATTATACAAAGGATCATCTGCACTCCAAGAACTGATCCTAGCCAAGCAGGAACCTAAAGAGAAATTCTATGATTACTGTAACAGAGTATACTCCCTATGGAAAGCTGTAGATGGGGCCACACCACAATTATTTACTACTACCATTATGTCGGGAGGCGATCCCAAAGTGACGCAATTGCTCAAATTCACAAACCCCAAATGGGCGGAGCAAGCACCAGATGAATTCATGAAGGACGCTAGGTCCAGAGAGACTTCAGGGGTCTTTGAACAAAAAGGGGGAATTTTCCCCTCCTTGACACAAACACAAACCCTAGTCACACCTGAAACCTCATCCTCACCACCGCACCTCATGACCATGCAGCCCTACCCACCTGACCAAGGATGTTTCAATTGTGGGGAACAGGGACATTGGAAATCACAGTGCCCATATAGACAGAGGGTGAGCTATCCAAGGGGCAGGGGAAGGGGGTACAATGCTGCTAATCGCCCCCCCTCACATTACAAGGTACCCCCAATACCCGCCACCTCCCCAAACACCATCTCAAAACCATGCGCTTGCACAGCCACCCTACACCCCAACCTCTAACAGACCTCCCCCTCGAATCCCCATGCAGTGGCCGTCTACCCGACAAACACACCCCCAATAGGGATGCCTAGAGTATGTCCCTTCCCTCAGTCTGGTATGCCACAACCTATCATGGAAGAGTCTACCACAAGTTATATTACGCGTAGACAACCACATAGTGTGTTTCCTGCTTGATTCAGGTGCCACTTTTAGCTCATTAAATGATGAGAGGTATGACACACCACTGTGTACTGAGGGACACTCTATTGGAATAAATGGGACATCGGTTACTCATTCTGTCACCCCGCCTTTACCAGTCTCTACCCCGGATGGACTAGAGCTATGTATACAGAGTTTCGCTGTCCTGACTTCCTGTCCAGTATCCCTAATGGGCAGAGATTTACTATCCCAGTTGAACATTACCATTAAGTTTGACAAAGACGGCTCCCTCACTGCGAGTTCCCCTCTTTGTGACTTACACAGCCCAAAAAGACATGCACACAGGAGTTTCTTTCTGATGATACCTTCCTCCCTTGACCATCACACAATTTGGGCAGAAAACAAAGGTAGTGTGGGCTTTATTAATTGCACACCATATGCACCCCAAATGCGATCAGATGCGGGGATACAATATCAAAAACAGTATCCCCTACCCCCAGAGAAAGTCAAAGGCATCTCCCCTCAAATTAATGATTACATATCAAAAGGTATCCTGAAACCAATCATCAGTCCCTGGAACACGCCCATTTACCCCGTAAAAAAAGGCCAGTGGGGAGTGGAGACTTGTACAAGACCTAAGGGCAGTTAACAAACAAGTGATTCCACTTCCACCCCTAGTCTCAGACATCACTTTTATCTTCTCATGTATACCGGCACATTCTCTATGCTACACAGTGATTGATTTAGCAAATGCCTTCTTTAGCATTCCCATTGCGGAAGAGGCCCAGCCTATGTTTGCCTTCTCCTGGACGGAGGGCCAGTTGACGGGTCAGTTAACCTGGACACGCCTGCCTCAGGGGTATGTTGATAGTCCTGCTGCCTTCTCTATGGTACTCAATGAGACTGTTAAGTCTTGGACGCCTGAGCGAGGGTCGGTGCTAATACAGTATGTGGACGACTTGCTCTTGTGCGGTCGCACTGCTGAAGATTGTGCGGTCGATTCCACATCTCTGTTGAACCATCTAGCCCACATCGGGCATTTAGCATCCAGAAAGAAGATACAGTGGTGTATGCCACAAGTGGAATACTTGGGGTGCATACTGAAAGGGGGAACAAGGATGGTCTCCCCCAAACGCGCCGCAGCCCTACAAGCTCTGAGCCCCCCAAAAGACAAGGCAGCCCTGCTCTCATTCTTGGGCGCTGTGGTGTATTGCCGCCAGTGGATCCCTGACTATTCTCATTATGATGGCATACTAAGAGAGGCCACCGCCTCAACAGCACCTAGGCAGGTTGATTGGACAGAGGAACGGCTTAAAGCCTTCCAGGCCCTATTGAACAGTTTGTCATGTGCACCCGCCCTGGGGTTGGTAGACTATGGTAAAGCTTTTCAACTATACTGTGTAGTCTCGGGGACCTCTTTTGCCGCGGTTTTGACACAACAGCATGGAACAGGCTACCGCCCTGTCTCCTACCTATCTAAAAAACTCCCCCTTCAGGTTCAAGGCATGCCATCATGCCTTCAGAATTTAGCCGCTTGTGCTATGGCCGTACAAGATGCCAACAAGATGGTCTTGGGACACCCGATGACGCTTTACACCACACACTCTGTCACCCACCTCATACAGAACATGAACACCCAACACATGACCTCACAAAGACTCAGTGGATATGAGATTTCCCTCATGAACACAGACAATCTGTCTCTCAAATATGTTCCCGCCAACAACCCTGCCGTCCGTCTCTTGCACTCCATGTTACGCCTACCACGAGACCCAGACCAGTTTCATGACTGTATAACACAAGTGGAGTCTATCACATCACCAAGACCAGACCTCACCGACGTACCGATTACCAATGCAGACGATGTTTTTGTGGACGGTAGTTGCTCCCGTCCCTCCGATTCCACCTTCCAAACAGGATATGCAATAGTCCAGTTGCCAAACAAGGTATTAGAAGCCAAACCACTGCCCCCCTCTTCGGCTCAGGTGGCTGAACTAGAAGCCCTCACCAGGGCCTGCATTTTATTTACAGATAAGAAGGTGAACATTTACACAGACAGTAGATATGCATTTGGGGTGGTGCATGACTTCGGAGTAATATGGGCTAAAAGAGGTTTTAAAACAGCAGATAATAAACCTATTTCCAATGCTACCCAGATTCAGGCACTTCTTCGGGCTATTTTGCTCCCAAAAGAGGTGGCAATAATTAAAGTAAAAGCACATTCTTCAGATAATAGCAGACTTTCCAAGGGAAATGCCTTAGCTGACCGAGAAGCGAAAAAGGCAGCCCAGTCCTCCACCCAGGAGCCCACCCCCACGTCCATGTACTTTAAGGATCATTTCACCTGTCCTAACTTTAAATCTGTAGTGGCACAAATGCAATCATTAGCCACTGAGGAAGATGTCTTGTATTGGGTGAAGGCTGGCTTGACCAAAGACCCAGAGGGTCTGTGGTCAAAAGAGGGGAAGATATTGGGAATACCTGAGGCAAGCAGTATTCTAATTCTCTCCTACCTTCATGGTCCAGGACACATAGGTGCCGTCCCTTTAGCCACTATGTACACCAAATCTTTCTGCACAAACGCCTTGAATAAACAAGTCAAACTCCTGACCACAAGTTGCCTTACCTGTGCTCAAAACAATGTGCAGGGCAAACGGCATGGCTTACATGGTCATCTACCCCCACCAATAGGTCCCCTTACAGATTTACAAGTAGACTTCACACACATGCCAAAACAAAAGGGGAACCTAAAATTCCTGTGCGTTGTCGTAGATAAATTTTCAGGCTGGGTTGAAGCCACTCCCTGTGCAGGTGAGACAGCCAATATAGCAGCAAAATGTTTGCTGAATAACTGGATTTGTAGGTTTGGCATACCAACATCTATTTGGTCAGATAGGGGACCTGCATTCAGCTCCTCCGTTACCCAGGCTGTGGCTAAATTGTTAGGGCTGCAATGGAAACTACACATCCCCTATCACCCTCAAAGCGCAGGGGTAGTGGAAAGAATGAATAGAAATATAAAGGATAAATTGAAAAAGGCCACAGGGGGCACAATGAAGGGATGGCTTGATCACCTCCCTTCTGTGCTATTCCAGATTAGGACGGCACCCCACGCCAGAACAAAACTTTCACCTTTTGAAATTTTGATGGGAGTCCCCGCAAACATAGAATTACCCCCATTAGACCAAGACACTGATATTGACATTTATTCCCAACAGGAAATGTACGTGAAAAACCTGGTAAGTATGCTTCATGAAACGAACGAACAAGTTTCTGTCACCTTCTCTCCTATTTCCACAGAGCCAACACACCCCTTCATCCCAGGAGATCAAGTGCTAGTCAAGCAACTGGCCCACAAAAAGAGGATCGGACCAATCTACTCTGGACCTTGGAAGGTTGAAAAGGTGTCCAGAACTGCGGTCCTGACTGACCAAGGAAACACCTGGATCCACGCCAGCAGGCTGAAAAAGTGCCCACCGCTTCCCACAACCGCCGACCCCCCACCTATTGAAGAAGAACCCGACCCACCCGAACAGCTACCGGAACTGCAAGAGATTCAGGAAGGCATTGGACAATTAACCCTTGAAACCCTACATGATAGCGAAGAAGAAGGACAAGCATAAGAACTTGTAGAAATGTTTTTACCTTCAGTGTCAGGGAAGGCTGTATGCCTCTGGGGTAGTCTGGTACTACTTGTATTCCTGCCCACATGGTTTATAGCCAACTGTATATATCATCCAAAAGACTTAGGTCTATTAAAAGGGATATGTGGACCACCTAAGATGAATAATACCCCCGGCCAAAGACATATTAGAAGTATTATACCCGTTAATGAGTCACCTAAGGGACTGACTGACAAGATGTTACTACTAAAATTCAAATATAGCTATGCTCAAAAATCCGGTTTTGAGAAATGCTGGATCTGCAGCAAGCTACATCCCAGTACAGCTAGAATCCCTCTCATGGCAGTCCCCTTGAATTTTACCCCCCTCCTTAATGGAACACCCCCTATTGTCCTAACAAATGTTACTAGGACCCTTTCAAATAAAACCCTCACTTTCCAAATTATAGGTAGAAGCCACTTCCCAGACTGGTGTTTCCGACTGGGAAACACCACAGATGGAGCCGAGGTTTGCAAACAAACAAAACTTAACATTTCAATGACATCGCTTAACAGTCCTTCTTTCTTCCATACTTCAGATCCCACCCTAAATGCCACCTTTTTAGACTTCCTTAGCTCCAGTACTAAGTCTACAATACACCAATTAATGTCAATTCTGGTGCTCTCTGGCCTTTCTGATACTCTTAGGAACGTGTTCCATAAACGGCCCCTAGCTCTAGGAAATACCACATATATATGCTGCGGCAAACTCTGTCACCCCTGGATCCCAACCAAACCCCAGGGGTGGTGTTACCTTGCAGCCCTGGTTCCTATCATGGGGGTATTAGGGGATAACAAGGGAAGTCACCTCCTTGAAGCTAGCATGCATCCTAGATATCCCCTTAGACACCGTAATAAACGAGAATTGTTTTTAGAAAAAGATATGGCCTGGGCATGGTTCCCTTCCTGGACAGGGTGGGGAATTGACCTAATGAAAAGATTAAATAATTACACTGGCATAATTGATGAGATTCTGGAGGAAAATTCTGATGATATAACCAAACTAAATCTAGAAACTAGGGCAATTAGGAAGCAACTAGAACTACATGAGTTGGCTATAGAAAGTATGAGTGCAGCCCTTACTGGCCTCTGTGAGACTACTGAGGATTATGAGTGCTGTACCTGGATTCATAATACCAGCATCGAAGTCCCAGACTACTATGACGTTATTGCCCAACACAGGGAAGAGGTAAATAAACTACAGAAAGAGGCAAGGAACATAGGAAAAAACTGGGATCCCTTCTCGAGCAGTTTTAGTTTTGCGGGATTAATATCTTGGCTCCGAAATGCTGCCATGACAATTGTCACTGTGATTCTCTTCATTCTATTTTTATATGCCTGTTATAAGATAATCAAATGTTTATGTAAAAAGGGAAACACGGCCGCTCCGAAGGATCTGAAACTCACTTCCATTGTTAAGGATCCAACGGTATGGTATAAAAACCAAGAGCACAAGGGTTCGGAGTATGAAGCCTGTGCTATTAAATTAGAAAAGGAATGATCATTATGTAAATCACAGAATGATCAAAGGGAGGATTATAAGGGAATACCTTTTAAAATTACCAAAGATATATTAAAAGGGAAGTAAACCCTTCCAAACAACTTGGACCTATAGGTAAGCCTAGATTAAGGCTTACCTGTAGGTCCAAGCAATATCTCCTAAACCTATATGGTTTAGGAGATATTTGCCCGAAAATGGGCACCGCTGTCTACGGCGCATGCGCCGTAGACAGCGGCGCGCAGGCGCACTAAATGCGGCAAATCCAAGAATGGATTTGCCAAATTTGTCGACTCCCGTGCGCATGCGCGGGAGTGACGTCATCGCGGCTTCGCCGTATGACAGCAACGGAGCTGCGAGGCGCGACTCCCGTGCGCATGCGCGGGAGTGACGTCATCGCGGTTGCGCCGCTGTCATTGGTCGGAGCTGCGAGACGCCACCAGCAAGATGGACGCGGCGGACTACAGGGATCAGCGGCGACTTCGCTGGCTCCTGTGTCAGGTAAGTGACACATAATGAGCTACTATGCGATGCATAGTAGTCCATTATGCTTTACCTTTGCAGGGAAAAAAAGAGGAAGTAAACCCATCAGGGTTTACTTCCTCTTTAAGTCAAAAATCTAGTACCAATATTCTTGGGTTTGCATTTCTCAATAGCTTCAGAATTGAGACACCAGCATACTGGCCTACGTGACTAGATGATAGATATCTGCATGTCTCTCCAGAAGGGTCTATGCAAGATATTGACACATCAGGAAACATCTGTCTGTGGTGAGAGGCACAAAGCTAAGATAAGGACTGGTTACGCAAGAATATGGTCAGTCAGTAGATGTTGAAAATAACTGTCAGGAGATAACCTTTAACTTACATTTCAGGAAAGAACTAATGTCATGAGTTAAATTGTTGATGTATGTGAAACTCACTGGGCAGGGCTTTGTAAATACCATATAAAAGAAGGTCCACTTCCCATTAAACCCTGTAATCTTCACCACGTACCCATGAGTGTATGTGTATTTGATTAACCGCCGGCGTATGGGACCTCCATTAAGCCACTCCAGCCTAGGCTATCCAGGGGAATCTAGAAGACGAACACCTTACAGTGCCCACTGTTATACCCTCCACATTCCTCCCCCTCACCTGCACATACTTCCCACTTTTATATCATCCATAATCCTCCCCTATGCCTCTTACACACAAAAACAGTTGTTTAAAATGATATTGAATATCCTCAATGTTACCAGCTCTAGAATGGGCACACTTTTGTTCTATATTTACCCTATCCTCCTTCCGGGTTCTATGCCTTCGGTCACTTGCCTTGGCCGGGCTGTGTTGCTGTCACTTCCACGTATGCTCATTCGCATCCTCTCTCTCTCTCTCTCTCTCTCTCTCTAATCCCCCCTCTATCTCTCACCCTCCCTCCCTTACCCATCACCCCTCTCTCATCCCCTTTTTCTCTCTCTCATCTTACCTCTCTCTATTTAATTTAATTTGTTATAACAAAAAAATTGTTTGTATTTAAAAAAAAAATTATTTGTATTTTTTTTTTTTTATAATCCCGAGCACCAGGCCTATGATGTTCTTAATCCGGCCCGGGCGGGAAGGGGGGGGGGGGGTGTAATTTGTGGCAGTATACTACTGGCCTCTGTTATGTGCAGTACATACTCATGAGTGCTTGTACCCTGTGCACTCCTGAGCCTTTCGACTTGTGCAATGCACAGTCCTGAACTTTTCACTCTTTGCATTAATATTCTGAGCCCTGTACTGTGGATGTTACATACTCCTGATCCCTGCACTCTGGGCAATACACTGTCCTAAACCCTGCACTCTGTGCATTATACATGCTTTAACCCTGCACTATATACACCTGGTTGTATATCTTATACTTCTGACCAGTGCACTCTCTATGCAGGGCTGTAAATAACAAACTTCTGACCACTGTACTTTTTCCTGTATATTTTACTTCACATACTTATGACCAAAGTGTTTATTGTCTCAATAGTTGCTAGTTGCTAAGTAGTCACTGACTATTTTGTGAAGTTCTTCTTTATGGTAGACTAAGAAGCTGGGGGAATCCATTGTGGAGAAGGATCTGGGGGTTTTGGTAGAGCATAAGCTTAACCAGTTGCCAACCGCCGCACGTCGGTGTACGTCGGCAGAATGGCACGTGTGGGCAAATGGGCGTACCTGTACGTCCACTCCCCCCACCTGCCGCAGTCGGATTATTTAGAGGACCAATCAGTCCTCAGGGCCAGACTTATGATTTATGATCTAGACCTGGTGATCGCTCATAATGAATGGAAGCCTTACCCTGTCTTTGTACGTGTAAACACAGACAGGAGGAAGTGATGTCATCTCTCCTCGTGGGGTCTTTTCGATTCTGGTGAGAGGAGAGATGACATCTAAATGTGAATTTCATAACACTACACTAACACCAGTATACATAGGTACACTTACCATCCCAGTTAACCCCTTCACTCCCTATCACTGTGTGACCAATTGCAGTTTTCAGATTTTTCCCTGATCACTGCATAGGTGTCATTTGTGACTGAAATAAGTGTTAGGGCAGTTAGTAGTAGCCCCCGTTAGGTCTAGGTTACCCCCTAAACCCCACTAATAAAGGTTTAACCCCTTGAACGTTCCCCAGTTAACCCTTTTGCCCTCTGTCACCAGTGTCACTAATCGATCGCCGTATTTGTGTCGCTGGTGATGCTAGTTAACCAGTTAGTTGATTGGTTTCACCGTCAGGTTTTTATAGCATCAGGTACCCCCATATACTACCTTTATTATTATATTTTAACCCCCTGATTGCACTCTAGTTAACCCTTTCACCCCCTGTCATCAGTGATCACCGTATTAGCCCCTGTACACACGGTCGGACATTCTGCCAACCAAATCCGTCGGATTTTGTCCGACGGATTGTGTATGACGGATTGTGTCCGAAACTGTTGCATACACACAGTCGGACCAAGTTGTCGGAAAATCCGATCATTCAGAACGTGATGACGTTATTTTGTTACGATGGGACTACGTTCAGGCTAGTAGCCAATAGCTTTGGTCTAGGAATTTGATCTGAGCATGCGTGGCACTTTGTCCGATCGGAATTCTCTACACATGATCGGAGTATGTCCGATCGGACCAGTTGGTCGGAAAATATTTCCAACATGTTGGAAAATTGGGTCCGACGGATATTCCGATGGAATCAGTCCGATGCATACCACACACAGTCGGATTATCCGACAACACGGTCCGATAGGACACATTCCAACGGATTCTCCGACCGTGTGTACAAGGGCTCTAGTGTTACGGGTGAAGCTGGTTAGTTTTTTTTTTTTTTTTTATAGAATCAGGGCACCCGCCATAAATTACCCAATAAAGGTTTAACCCCCTGATCGCCCAGCAGGTGATATCAGTTAGGTTTTAGCTTCAGTCAGGGTCTGCGTCATCCCAGACAGCATGAGATTAGTATCAGTAGTTCTAACACCCACACACGCACCATACACCTCCCTTAGTAGTATAGTTTCTGAACGGATCGAGATCTGATCTGATCAGATCTATACAAGCATCCCCAGCAGTTTAGGGTTCCCAAAAATGCAGTGTTAGCGGGATCAGCCCAGATACTTGCTAGCACCTGTGTTTAGCCCTTCCGCCCAGCCCAGATCAGCCCACCCAAGTGCAGTATCAATCGATCACTGTCGCTTACAAAAACACAACACACATAACTGCAGCATTCACAGAGTTGGGCCTGATCCCTGCAAACGCTAACAGTTTTTTTGGTAGCGTTTGAATCAGTCGCTGACAGCAGGAGTTCTTTTTCCTGTGAGTCTCACTAGTGTACCAGTAAATTTAGAGACCAAAATGTCAAATCGAAGGTACACTAGTGAAGAGGCCTACATATTTCTGAGCATGACAGATAGTGAAGAGGATGTCACTCATCTGTCAGATTCAGGCTCAGAATATGATCCTGTAGACCACAGTGGCACCCTGACAGATAGCTCTGACAATGGATTTGTGGTCCCTGCGAAGGTCAGGCATACCCGACTCCATTCCTCTTCTGTCAGTGAGGTGCAAGAACCGCAGGGCTCTCCTATGGAGTAGAGAGACAGTACTAGTGCCGCTCATCCTTCTGGTGAACTGGCAAGTACCAGCGGCCTAGTACATCCTTATCAAACCAGCACTGCAGTAACACGTGGTGATGTGGCGAGTCCCATAAGGGTGAGGTGGCTAGCACAACTAGTGTCCCACAGCCACCAAGAAGACAAAGACAGGCACGTCAAGCCCATAGTACCCTTCCTGCTACATTTGCCAATCCTAATTGGGAACTCACCACTTCTGCAGCACCCGTACTTCCCCCATTCACTGGCCTACCAGGAATTCAGGTGGAAACAGTTGATTTTATGTCACTTTATTTTTATTCACTGTTTTTCACGATAGATCTCTATAGAGCTATTGTGGACCAAAGCAATTTGTATGCTGGTCAATTCATTGCTGCTAATCCCCATTTGACCCTTGCCAGAGATTGGAAACCTATTACGGTTTACAAATTTAAGACCTTTCTGGGCCTATCCCTCCTCATGGACATAGATAAAAAGAGTGCGTTAAGTTCATATTGGTCCACTGACCCAATTCACCATATGCCCGTGTTCTCTGCCTCCATGGCCAGGGCACGATACGAGAAGATCTTGCAGTTCATGCACTTCAATAACAATGAACTCTGACGTTCTCGGGGTGACCCTGGATACGATCGGCTCTACAAAATTCGGCCCCTCGTAAACCACTTCAACCAACAGTTTGCATCCTTGTTTACTCCCCATCAAGTTGTCTGCATTGATGAGTCCCTGATTACGTTTTCTGGCCGCTTGTCTTTCAAACAGTATCTTCCCAGAAAGTGTGCTAGGTACGGGGTCAAGATGTATAAGCTCTGGGACAGTGCAATAGGTTATACATAATTTTTTATGGCTTATGGAGGGAAGAGATAGTCACGTAGAGCCGGAGAACTGCCCAGATTACATAGGGAGCCCTGGTACGATTGTGTGGGACTTGGTGTCAACCTTATTCAGAAAGGGGTACCACTTGTATGTGGACAATTATTACACAAGCGTGCCACTTTTTAGTCACTTGTCTGATCACGGAATTGGCGCATGTGGCACTGTGCAATCTAATCACTGGGGCTTACCCCAGTGGCTTGTAGATTCCCGTCTTAGGCTGGGGGAGAGAGCCTGCTTGAAGTGTAATAATTTGCTCGCTGTGAAGTGGAGGAATAATCGGAATGTTTTCGTTCTGTCCTCCCTTCACGCAGACACTGTGGTCCAAACTCCTATGGCGACTGGTGTTGTGGGCAAAACCCTCTGTGTCCATGAAAATAACCTGAATATGGGAGGGGTGGACCTCAACGACCAGTTGGCGCTGTACCTAGCTGCCCGTAAGGCCAGACACTGGTACAAAAAAGTGTCTGTATACTTATTTCAATTTGCTCTACTGAATGCTTATGTGCTATACAAAGCTTCAAGATGAACTGGATCCTTCCCTAACTTCCAGGAAGAGATCATCACAGCCCTTCTATATCCAGATGGTGCTTTGGCCCAACTTCCCAATCCAAATGCAGTAAGCTGGCTGCATGAGAGGCATTTTCCATATGTCCTCCCTGGTACCCCTACCCAACAAGCCCCCCAAACAAAATGTGTCTGTAGAAAGCACGCATATAAGCGCTATTATTGACACCCGCTATTATTGTCCCTCCTGTCCTGACCATCCTGGTCATTGCATTGGTGAATGTTTTGAATGCTACCACACACTAGTGGAGTATTAGCATAGAGGACAGCACTGCATAGACTAGGACACACTTACACAGGGTCTCCAAAGATGCCATCGCATTTTTAGAGACCCAAAGCTGGAACTGAACCATTACAGTTACAAATAAAATTGTAAAACATTTTTTTTTTAAAGTTTGAAAAAACAAAAAATAAAAAATATAAATAGTTGTCGTTTTATTGTTCTCTCTCTCTCTCTATTCTCTCTCTATTGTTCTGCTCTTTTTACTGTATTCTACAATGCAATGTTTTATTGTTACTATATTTTATCATGTATGCTTTTCAGGTATGTAATTCTTTTATACTTTACTGTTTACTGTGTTTTATTGTTAACCATTTTTTTTGTTTTCAGGTACTCCATTCAGCTGCAGCATGGGTTTATTTATCTTGACAGCAACAGCGTTTGCTCCCACGATACATAAAACCGCGACTCCAGTGCTGTCAGAGGTGATTTCACCACCACAGTTAAAAAAAAAAAAAAAAAAAGAGAATATATGCCGAAGCATGGGCACAGGGGTGGAGGACCGATTTGCTCCTAACATTAGGGGCAGTTTGCCCCCATGCTTCGGCATATATTCTTTTTTAGGCATAGATTGTAATGTTTTATTCTTACTATGTTTTATTGTATTTCCTTTTCAGGTATGGTAAGTCTTACTGTTATACTGTAATGTTACTTTGTTTTGTTAACCACCATTTGCTTAGCAGGTACGCCATTCAGCTGCAGCACGGGCTTACTTATCTTGACAGCAACAGTGTTTGCGCCCACAATACTTAAAGCTGTGACTCCAGGGCTGTCAGAGGTGATTTCACCCCCACAGTTGAAAAAAAAATGGTGCATGTATGCCCATGATTAGAAGTGGGTGGATGAAGGATGGTATTGTAATGGTGAGCATACCCACTAATCAGTCTCTTTTTTTCGTTCAGCCCAAAGGCTGCATGAAAAAAAAAACATTACAATGTATGCCCAACAAGAACTAGCAACGTACTGGTATGTTGCTGAACTTTGAGTGATTATACCAGAATGATGGAGGGTAAAAGAGTAGTGGTGCACAGTACTATGGGGAAGAATCTAGTTAGAACAGGTTTAATACATTCAATAAGTGCTCAAAAGATTAGATGATAAATATAATGTCGTCTCCACTAAAAGGTAATAAATAGAACGTAGAAAAAGAAAAAGACAATATATGTATAGAGAAAATATATATATATATATATATATATATATATATATATATATATATATATATATAGTGAGGAACCCTCACTACTATGCGTAGTAGTATTTTGAGTGATAAACGAGTGGATAAGAAAAAAATAATAATAATTAAAACTGGTGATCCCAATGCGATTTTTATAAAAGTAGCAAAGTTACATAAAGTGACAGTGCTGAATATAAAGAAGGTCCGTGAAAATGACTACTACTGCATTTTGAAGTGACTAAAATACTATACATAAAGTAGTGGACGAAATAAAAAATATAAAGTGATTCACCATGCGATTTGTTAAAAATGACAAAAATCGCATAAAAAGTGCTAGTGCTGAACAATAAATAGATCCGAAAAGATATATCTGCTAAACCAAAGTATATGTGTAACAGTGTACAAAAAAAACAATCATTAGCTGGATAAGGCAAAAGATGCAAATAATGCTTGCCTTGTGACTAAAGAAATCGCATATAGTGTCAAAGCCAAGGGAGGGTTAAACAAAGTGACTCTGTGCGGGTGTCTTATACCATAGACTTAGATATCGGTGCAGTGCACTAAATTGAATCATAGAACCAAAAAATTAAATCGAATTGTTGAATCAAAGCAAAAGACGCATAAACAATCCTAGTGTTGGTGGGAGGGAAACAGCCCTCTGGGAATAGTCCAAAACAGAAGAAAAAAAAAAAAAAGGTGCACAATATTTAAAACTATTATATAAAAAAACAACAATTGAGCAATAATCTTAGTTAAAATTGTCCATTCAGCTTGTGCAACAACAGGTGGCGATTAGCCCAAAATCGCATGTAACAAGACAATCGCCTACAGTGCTGGTGCTTTAAATATATGTGCACTATAAGGTAGAAATTTAAACGGTGATAATGGTGATGGTGGATGTCTCCCACGTGGTCCTGTGTGATCAAAATATGGGTGTCCCCTTACCTTACAGCTGTAAGGTAACAGCATATGGTATATGTGTCCTCAGGGTTCCTGGTGGTCCTTATCCCTCGAGGTCCTGTTCATATGTCCCCGGATCCTGGCGTTTCCTGCCTACTGTGCCGTATTGGACTCTTTATGTGGTCCCTCAGCGGTACTTCAGCGTGGGGGGGGAAGTGGTGGTATACCTCGGCGGTTTTATGTAAGGGGTTAAACAGATGAGGAGGAAGGGAGCCCCATAGTATAGTAATTTTTTAACAGTATTGAAGTTTATTTATAAAAACAGATTTAGTACTCACAAACAGGCAGAGTTTTTGTATGGTGTATAAACGAGCCTCGAGCTCGATTGCGTCACTTCCGGTAGCGTCCCGGCGCGTGTTCGTCACGGTCACATGACTTCATCAGGGGATGCCTAGTGCTCAAGGAAGTGTCTTTAAATAGAGACATTAATTGCTTGTTTGGCGCCCATTTTGGGGAAGACCCGGAAGTATCCCGGCGGCCATTTTGCGGTGTACAAGGTCGCCGGAAGTATGCGGGCGGCCATTTTTTGGGTTGTCGTGCCGGGTTTGTTGTATTGCTGGCCGGAAATAAACATGTGGCCATTTTTTTGGAGGTATCTCAAACGGATTTGCATATGGATGTTACCGCCCAACTTAAGCAACAACATATTCAGTCATAGAGAGGGGAGAGGCAGGCGGAGTTAATCCAAATATGCAAACCGGATAAGTAATCTAGCCTTGTGGTGGAGATACTCAATGCTCTATTTTAAAATTAAATTGGTTAACGAAGGTCTGGATTAATTCGATAATGGTAACCATAGTAATAAGTCTAAGACTATGTGAAACGGGGCACTAATGGTTAATTGTATATGCAGTGGAAAGTGGGGGAATATCCAAATGATGTATAAAATTGTATACAGAAATTATCTATCTATAAAATTACTATTTTAATTATATATTTATTTACATATAGAGAAGAGAATGGCGATAATTAAAATAAACAAAATTAAATAATTAGTGAGATCTTACTAATGAGCAAAGTTAATATAGTAAGATCCGAATAAAAGTAAAAATTAAAATCAAAATTTAAAATTAATTAAAATAATCTAAGATTAATTAAAATAATCTAAGATTAATTAGTATAAAAAATCTAAGATTAATTAGTGTAAAAAATATATCAGATACAATGTATTAAAAAATCAGAAAAATGGGAAGAACGAAAGAACGAGGGGAAAAAAATTCCCATTGCTGCCGGAAATGACGTTTATAGCGGGGTTATTCAAACATATTCAAACATATTCAGGGTATTTTAAACACAAAAGCTAAAAATCCATAAAATGGTGCATACATATGTGTGAGCCCATCCATATATAAATGTGTCATATATACATGCCACTATTGCGATTTGGTGACTCAGGTGATCATATTGCATGCAAACAATCAGAGTATATGGTGAGGGCTATTCTGGAAGAGGGGTTATAGTGCACCCAGGATCTAATGTGTGGGGAGGTAAGTATATGGACTATAAAGAATATATAAAATGGTCTAAAAATTATATGTAGAAAAGAGTTGCCAGAGGTTTTGAAAAAAGGTTAAAAGTCGCTAATGAAGCAATTCAAGTCGAATTCCACGTTAAGTCCCTTTGGCGAGAAAGTGTCTAGTGTGAAAATCCATTTGGACTCGATTTGGCTGAGGAGACCCATGTTTTGATCACACAGGACCACGTGGGAGACATCCACCATCACCATTATCACCGTTTAAATTTCTACCTTATAGTGCACATATATTTAAAGCACCAGCACTGTAGGCGATTGTCTTGTTACATGCGATTTTGGGCTAATCGCCACCTGTTGTTGCACAAGCTGAATGGACAATTTTAACTAAGATTATTGCTCAATTGTTGTTTTTTTATATAATAGTTTTAAATATTGTGCACCTTTTTTTTTTTTTCTTCTGTTTTGGACTATTCCCAGAGGGCTGTTTCCCTCCCACCAACACTAGGATTGTTTATGCGTCTTTTGCTTTGATTCAACAATTCGATTTCATTTTTTGGTTCTATGATTCAATTTAGTGCACTGCACCGATATCTAAGTCTATGGTATAAGACACCCGCACAGAGTCACTTTGTTTAACCCTCCCTTGGCTTTGACACTATATGCGATTTCTTTAGTCACAAGGCAAGCATTATTTGCATCTTTTGCCTTATCCAGCTAATGATTGTTTTTTTGTACACTGTTACACATATACTTTGGTTTAGCAGATATATCTTTTCGGATCTATTTATTGTTCAGCACTAGCACTTTTTATGCGATTTTTGTCATTTTTAACAAATCGCATGGTGAATCACTTTATATTTTTTATTTCGTCCACTACTTTATGTATAGTATTTTAGTCACTTCAAAATGCAGTAGTAGTCATTTTCACTGACCTTCTTTATATTCAGCACTGTCACTTTATGCAACTTTGCTACTTTTATAAAAATCGCATTGGGATCACCAGTTTTAATTATTATCATTTTTTTCTTATCCACTCGTTTATCACTCAAAATACTACTACGCATAGTAGTGAGGGTTCCTCACTATATATATATATATATATATATATATATATATATATATATATATATATATATATATATTTTTTTTTTTTTTTTTCTCTATACATATATTGTCTTTTTCTTTTTCTACGTTCTATTTATTACCTTTTAGTGGAGACGACATTATATTTATCATCTAATCTTTTGAGCACTTATTGAATGTATTAAACCTGTTCTAACTAGATTCTTCACCATAGTACTGCGCACCACTACTCTTTTACCCTCTGTCTTCTCTAATTGGGGTTCGAGTACCCCATCTCAGTGTGTGCAGCGGTGCAACAATTAGATTACTTTCTGATTAGGCGCAGGAATATTTTCTCTTATACTTAGCTTGATACCAGAATGATGCCTGCAGGTTTAAGTATCATCTTGGTATCATTCTTTTCAGCCAGTGGTCAGCTTTCATGGGGAAGCATTTCTAGACCGCTTTCACAAGCAGTGGGACGGAACATCCCCCACCTCCCACTGTCTTCCATGATTTCTTGGGCTCTTCTGTCCCAACAGGGAACCCAAGAATGTAGCCAGTGGTTCCACCAGCTGACCATAGAGCTGATCAGAGACCAGAATGGCTCCAATCATCTCTATGGCCTAAGAAATCGGGAAGCTATGAACATTTCATGACTTAGGTTTCGCTGCATATAAACAGCGCCATTGGGAAATTGGCAAAGCATTTTATCACACTAAACTTGGTGTGATCAGATGCTTTGAGGGCAGTGGAGAGATCTAGGGTCTAATCGACCCCAATTTTTTTAAAAAAGAGTACCTGTCACTACCTATTGCTATCATAGGGGATATTTACATTCCCTGAGATAACAAAAAATGATTAAAAAAAATAAAAATGCAAGGAACAGTTTAAAAATAAAAAAAAAGTAAAAAAATTTAAAAAGCACCCCTGTCCCCCCATGCTGATGGTGAAGGCGAATGCAAGCATCGGTCTGGTGTCATATGTAAACAGCAATTGCACCATGCATTTGAGGTATCACCATGAAGGTCAGATCGAGGGCCGTAATTTTTTGCAGTAGATCTCCTCTGTAAATCTAAAATGGTAACCTGTAAACACTTTAAAGACTTTTAAAAATGTTTGTAGTTTGTCGCAGCAGCGCGTTTGTGCGCAATTTTAAAGCATGTCGGGTTTGGTAGCCATGTACTGGGCATAAGATCATCTTTTTTATTTCATCAAACATGTTTTAGTGCATTAAAATTAAAAAAGTGTTTTTTTTTTCCAAAGAAATTGCGTTCGAAAAATCGCTGAGCAAATACTGTGTGAAAAAAAGAATTGCACCACCCACCATAAAAAAAGTATATAATGTTTGGGGGTTCAAATTAATTTTCTTGTAAAAAAATAATCTATTAATATTTTTTCATGTAAACAAAAAGTGTCAGAAAGGACTTTGTCTTCAAGTGGTAGAGTAGGTGATGTGTGACATATGCTTCTAAATGTTGTGCATAAAATGCCAGGAAAGTTCAACCCCCCCCCCCCCCACCCTAATGACCCCTTTTTGGAATGTAGACACCCTAAGCTATTTGCTGACAGGCATGTTGAGTCCATGGGATATTTTATATTTTGGCACAAGTTGCGGGAATGTTACACATTTTTATTTTTTTTTGCAAAAAGTTGTCACTAAATGATCTATTGCTTAAACATGCCATGGGCATATGTGAAATTACACCCTAAAATACATTCTGCTGCTTCTCTTGAGTATGAAGATACCACATGTGTGAGATTTTTTGGGAGCCTAACCATGTACAGGAACCCGAAAACCAATCAATCACCACCTTCAGGCTTTATAAGGGCGTATTTTTCTAAGGGGGATTTCACTTCCTCGCTACCTATCACAGTTTCAGAGGCCATGAAATGACAAGATAGCACAAAACCCCCTCAAATGACCCAATTTTGGAAAGAAGACAGCTAAAGCTATTAACTGGGAGGTATGTTGAGTCCATGGAATATTTTATATTTTGCCTCAAGTTTCAGGAAATTTTTTATTTATTTTTTTACACAAAGTTGTCACTGAATGATATATTGTTCAAACATGACATGGTTATATGTTGTATTACACCCCAAAATACATACTGCTGTTTCTCCTGAGTTTGGGGATACCACATGTGTGGGACTTTTTGGAGGTCTAACCGCATACAGGACCCCGAAAACCAATCACCGCCTTCAGGCTTTCTTAGGCGTAAATTTTTGATTTTTGAAAACAGAAATGTGTAATTTTCCCACAACTTGTGCCAAATTGTAAAAAGTGCTCTGGTCATTGAGCAGCCAAATCCTCAGGGGTTGAAGTGGTTAATGCAATACCAATCTAAGGTTTCCAAAGCGAGCAAAGTCCTTTCTTGTATTAAGAGAAGTATGAACTCCAGAGAGAGATATCATTTTGCCCCTGCACAAATCATTAGCAAGCCCTTATTTGGAATATGCAGTTCAATTTTTGGCACCAGTTCTCAAAAAGGATATCCGTGGGAGAATCTGCTGATTGTTACAATTTTTGACTAAGTGTTTCACGTGCCCTATCCCCTCTCTCCGACATTTTCCTGTTCAGATCAGGTGTCCACATAAATCAGGATGAACAAGACAAGCCATTGCAGTGGCCGGTCAAAGAGAATTGTCCTCGTCTAGGGAGCAAGTGGGATCCATTACACAACCCTTGTCTTTCATAACACCAGGAGAGATGGAGATTATCTGTCATCATCCAAATTTTATTTTAAGCATCACGCTTAAAAAGGAAGGCCAGTTACTCTCCACCTGGTTAGTACTGCACATTCACACATGGCACAGACAACTTTGGCACAGAAGTCCTGACATAATAAAGAAATTAACTGAGAATGACTATGCAAGTGGAATACAAATTAGTTCATGTGAACAACCAATGAAATAAACCAGCTGAATAAAAGGAAAAAAAGACAAGAAAATCCTTTCCAAAGCAGAGTAACAGCAGAGATAAGAAATCTCTGGGCTTAATTCAATCAGATCTTTGCGGTCCAATTGAAAAAATTTACTCCGGGAAAGAAGAGGTGTTTTCTCACTTTTATAGATGATTACTCCATGCATACTACACTATATCTGTTACAACAAAAGTGAAGTACCAGAGAAACTTGAACAGTATTTGGCTTTCAAGTAAGCAACAAATTTGGCAAAATGCAGAGTTTATTACTCACAGACAATGAAACTGAATACACAGGTGATAACATATGGGTGACTCTCAGAAAGCATGGCATAATACCGTATTTATAGGCGTATAACATGTACCAGTGTATAACACGCACCCCAAGTTTAGGAGGGAATTTTAAGGAAAAAAAACTTTTAGGGGGGAAGTTTAAGGAAAAAAACTTACATTTAAATGCCCACCAATGAAGCCTTATCAGTATCCATCTGCAGTCATTCTCTGCTGCAGAAAAGGGCTTGAGATTTTTTGAACTGACTTTAGGACCCGGTATGTCAGGGCCACTTGGTGCTAGGATCTTCAGCCTGGATATGTTATAGTGCTAGTTCTACTGTGTTTGCACACCAAATATGGGGTTCCTAGCACCAAGTGGCCCTGAGATACGGGGGCCCCAAAGTCGGCTTGGAAAATGTCATACGTTGCTGCAGAAAAGTGCTTGACTCGAGTATAAGCCGAGGGTGGCATTTTTAGCACAAAAAAATGTGCTCAAAAGCTTATACTTGAGTATATACGGTAGTTGTTAAGTTTGTATCTGCATTTATGGTATGCTCTACTGTATGTATTTTCCCTGAATAAAGTTTCCTGTTTCCTGTCTGCAGTTAAAGAGGCACTGCAGTCTGCTCACATAATTTGTAATAAAAACATCTTTGCCATGCTGAAGCTTCACTCCAACCACTTCACTCCAACTACCCATATATATTTTATATATACAAGGATTCTGTACTTGCCAAATATGCTGCAGAAATCTCACTCCACTATGTCTGTCTGCAGCCATTTCAACTGTAGGCATCTGAAGCTGCTGCCTGTTGGGGTACACCTGAGAGTATTGTTCATGCATTAGCAAAATATGTCTATGGGTTTTCCACGCTGCCCATCTATGTCCTGTAGGGTACACAAAATCCTCTCCATTATCATAACCATATCAACTCTGTCTAAAATTGAGGACAGGGGTACCTCTGGGGACTTCCAATGAAGGGCAATATCCCATAAGGTGGATACGCAAATAGTGTGTATAAGACATTCCTCCTTGTGGAAGATCCCTGGGATCAATGCTCCAAGGAGACACATTGAGATTGTGAGCTGTAGGAGAGTACCCAAAATCGCAGAAGCAATAGCAGTCACTTTCTTCCACACTGGAGAAAGTAGCCCACAATCCCAAAATATGTGTTTGAAGGTACCTAGGAGCTGGCCTCCCCTGAAACATAATCCAGACATTCCTGGGATGACGGCTTGGAGTCTGGAAGGAGTATAATACCATCTGGTCTATACCTTATAGGCCATTTCCCTGACTGCTAAGGATTTTGTACATTTGTGTAAGTTATCCAGCATTGGATCCCAATACTCCAAAGTGAACTGTTCATCAGTCAGCTTGCCATTTACTCCTATATAAGAAAACAAGGAAGAGGGGTGCCTCTGAATATATATCATAAATCAAATTTATTAAAACAACAATATCCACTCACATAGGGGAGAAAGATGTTGCATTCGTATCCTGTATGCTGGGCTGAGGAGATGGTGTAGAACTGCAGGTCACAGCAGATCCAATCAAGCTAGCATCACATCAGATCCGATCAGGAAGGGCTGGGATGGCTGAGCATGGTGTTGTCTCCTTCAGTGGTCCAGGTTGAGGGTATTTGTATCACAGTCCAGCGTAAGAAAAGGAGTCCGTCACACAAGGATTGGGGTTCCAAAGGTAGTGTACGGAGAAATAGCACTTCATGTGGTGTGCTCTCCTACATCCACTGATCCTATTATTTTTTTAGTCCCAAGTCCTCCTCAAACCAACCGGGGAAAAAGAAAACTCACCAGAGAGGTTGCAGAAGAGGACAAAAGCTCAGAAATCAACATACAGAAATTCCGCAAACTGTGAAGATCTTCAATCTATCATTCCTTCAGCTCTCTGCTGCAGACACCAGCTTACTCAGCAGAGGACTCAATTTTGCACCAATAAATAAACCTAGCCCCTTTCTTTTATTTAAAGACCTTAATAGGTATATTCGCAACTTGACCCTTAAAAGGTTTTTTTTACGCTAAACAAAGAAAACCCACCACAGATAATACTGATCCTCCTCCAGCCATTTTGCTCCCAGATTCCTTTGAATATGACGGAGACATCATAGACATCCTATAATCCCTAATGCAGCGTACACACGAGCGGACTGTATGGCATACTTAGTTCGTCATACAATCCGACGGACAGTCTGTCGTACTTTCGACTGAACGGACTTGACCACACACGGATGCACAAACAGTCCGTCGAAAGCTTGTGTGATGACGTGTACAGCACGTACGACGGGACTAGAAATAGGAAGTCCAAGACACAGCAAAGCACCCTTCCGCCGTGTAAATCCTTTCTGGGCATGCGCCATTCTTAGTCCGTCGAACTAGCATACTGACGAGCGGATTGTCCGCTGAAACCAAAGTACGACGGACAGAATTTCGAAAAATCCGAAATTCTTAGTACGCCGGACTGCACGCTGAAAAAGTCAGCTGAAGCCCACACACGAGCGGATTGTCCGCTGAAATGTGTTTCGATGGACTAACTACGCCATACAGTCCGCTCGTGTGTACGCGGCATAACTGATGAAGATTACACACTAAGTCTCTACACACAACACCTTGCTACGTCACCACTAGTAATACATTCCTCCTTTAAACCCAAGTTGTTTTTTATCCAGCCCAGTCTAAAGGCCCCTACCTTGAAAGCTTTTATAGAGTAGTATATGCTGATTTGGTTAAGCTCTGCCAAACATCCTCTACTGTACCACCCCGCCAATACAACCTCTCTGTGTCTGCAACTCGTGCTCTAGACACGCTAATCAATACAGCAGATGTTGTCATTAAATCCGCAGACGAAGGGGGAGGAATAGTGCTGCAAAATAAGGCAGACTATATCAAAGAAGCTTACAGACTCCTCTCAGATAAGACCACATACCAAAAACTTAAAAAAGACCCCACTACTGACTTTGCTGCTGAGATAAATGTTTTAGTTAAATCAGCTCTTGACTACGGAGTGATTAACAAAACCGAGGCTTCCTTTTAAAAAAAAAGTTTTTATTAGGTCCCATATTTTTTTCATTTGCCCAAAGTCCATAAAAACGTAACCGCCCCTCCTGGCAGGCCCATTGTGGCTGCTATGGATAGTGTCACCACTGATTTTAGTCAGTATATTGACCAAATCCTACAGCCTATTGCCCAACAGCTGCCATCTTATATTAGAGATGGCACACACCTTTTGGAACTTTTTGCACCTTATACGTGGGAATCTTCCTACATGTGGCTGTTTTTAGACGTGACTTCCCTTTACACTTCCATACCACATCACGTTGGCCTACTAGATTTGGAATACTTCCTTGCACAGGACCCTTATCAACCCCTGACAAGCCGCATTTATCCTGGAGGCTACTCATTTCTGTCTTACCCACAATTATTTTGACTTCAATGGCGAGTTCTACCTACAAGTTCAGGGGACTGCCATGGGAGCCAATTTTGCCCCCTCTTATGCCAATTTGGCTATGGGGTACTGGGAAAAGAATTATATTTCGTGGAATAATCCTTACTCCATGAATATCATATTCTTTGGTCGCTATATTGATGACCTAATTGTCATCTGGGAAGGTCCCCCTGACCTGATCCCTTTGTTTGTGGAACATTGTAACTCTAATCCTTACGGCTTATCCTTCACACATACCTCTGACCCCACTAGCTTAGCCTTTCTATATTTAGAATTAGGACACGTGGAAGAGACTATTGTAGCTAAAAATTATACTAAACCTACCACTGGCAACTCTTTTTTGCACTATAAGAGTTGCATTATAAAAAATATACCTAAAGGACAATTTTGTCGTCTACGTCAAAATTGTACCTTGGACACTGATTACGATACATTAAGTATACCATTGAAAAATAAATTTACTGACAAAAACTATCCTGAAGAATTGGTAGACCAAGTATTCAAATACTATTCTATGGATAAGCCGGCCAAAAATGAAAGAGAAAAAGTAGACCACTCCATGAGATTTGTTGCTACTTTTAACTTCCAATACAAAAAAATGGAAAACATATTAAATAGACACTGGAATATCCTACAACAGGATCCCTTACTCAAAACTATTCTTCCACCAGCACCCAGAATCACCTACCGAAAACCCCCCAGTCTCAAAAATAAAATTGCCTTGAGTAAACTCCAAACAGAACAGACCATCCATAATCCTAACACTCTCATACCCCTGGTAGGCATGTACCAGTGTAAAAAAACATTGCTGTAAAACTTGCTTGTTTATTGAACATGGCAAAAAATCTTTTCTTTCTAAGGGCAAAACATACCCTATAGACTTTTACAATTGTTCATCCGACTTTGTTGTATATGGCCTTGCATGCCCTTGTGAGCTGATCTATGTTGGGCGAACAATTTGTCCTCTAAGGCAATGTTTCGGCCAGCACCGACGACTCATTGAGGGTGGCAAGGACATTCACAGCCTCCCTCGGCACTTTGCTGAGCATCACAAAAAGTCCACCATTGGCCTCCAAGTTTGGTTCATCGAGCAAATTCCCAAATTGATGACAGAGGCCGAACCTTTTTAAGAAATTATGCACTAGCGAGACATTCTGGATATATTGCCTTGATGTCCTCTCGCCTGGTGGCCTTAACAAATGATTAGAGATATCTACAGTATTATAGTGTCTTTTGTGCTTAACAATATATTTCACATTGCTGTTAATATTAGGATCTTTTATAATTTATTTTTTCATTTATATTTACATATACATTTTTGTCATTTTTACCACAGGTCTCCTTATATTTATCTTTTTTATATATGGGGGTGGCAGGTTCGTTCATCTCCTCAGTAAATATTGGTAATTTTAGAGGTAGACTGATGTTCTTTGTCTGATCCCCAGCATTATCCAACTATATTCTTATTTCCAATCTTTCTCCCCCCCTTTTTTCTCCTTTCTTTAACATAAATCCCCCCCTTTCCCAGTAAAACTAAACCTCCCCCTTTTTTCTCCCCCCCCCTTCCCAGTAAAACTATCCCCTCTTAAATTCAATTAGGAAATTATAACTATCCATTTGAAAATGGTATTAACCTATTATTTTGTGTTTTTCTTTCGTATGTATATGGACGTATGTCTGTATGGATGCGGACGTGTATATCTGTATGTATATAAACATATAGATATGTGTGCGTGTTGTAACATTGGGGGATGTTTAACTCTGTGGCAGATGCCTTTTCAGCAAGTTCACAGCGAACAGGAACTTTTGTTTAAGGGCATGGTAGCCCACTTTTATTAAAAAGGAACAACATAAAGTGCATACATGCACTTGGTTGCCCACACAGGGGTTCTTCTGCCAAAAAACAATACATGAAAAATGCCAAGCTATCTGGCTCTCTTCAGCAGCACTGCCACCTAGGCTTTACAATTCAGCCCTCTTGGCCATATACACACAACTACTGTACCTCTTTTCAGCTTCCTTGCTGCTCAGGCCTTCCACTTCAGGCTCTCATTTGTCTCAGATGCGCACAGCTTTAACACACACACAGTGTCTATCTAGAAAGCAGCCCCTCACTGCTCTGATCCTCAGATGTGGGTCTCTGCCTTTCTCTAGTGCACACCTGCACTCTCTGGACTCCTGGAGACCTCCTGTCTCTCTAGGTGGAGCCCAGAACCATGGTCTTGGCTCTGTTATAAGCCCAGGACCCACCTTTGCAATCAACCAGCATGACTTCTGGCTGTTCCAAAACCCGGTCCCAGGATTGGAGATTCCGTCCCACCCATAACACTATGGAATCTCCAGGCTCCAGGTTCCAAACTGGATTTTTGAAAACAACGAGGAAACTGAAAAGCCAGTTTCCTCACAAACAAACAACTTTCCTGGAGCCCCTCAACCTGCCTGGTTGAGAACCCTGCATTCTTCTGCTGGTGGGGTACCATACTACCACAGTGTATATATACACATATGCATATATTTCAAGTAGTCTCTGTATGATAGTGTATATTAATTTCTATCATTATTTATGTGCGTTTTAATTTTTAGTCCCACTATTTTTAATCAATTTGTCTTGTCATAATAACTTTGATCAACTACCCCCTCCTCCTCCCCTTTATTGCAGATTTGCGCTACTTTTTCTTAATGTATTGCTTCATTTTTAATTTGATTGCATCAAATTAATGAATTGATTAATCATAATCTCTTTTCCTTAAGTATTCTATTTTATTTCTGTCTATTAATTTATATATAATATATATAATTTTTTGACATTGCGTCCCCCTTTTTAACCACTACAATACAGGGCACTTTCACCCCCTTCCTTCCCAGCCCAATTTTCAGCTTTCAGCGCTCTAGCGCTTTCAGTGACAATTGCGCGGTCATGCTACACTGTACCCAAATGAAATTGTTATCATTTTGTTCGCACAAATAGAGCTTTATTTTGGTGTTATTTATTCACGACTCCGTTTTTTTTTTTTGCGATATAAGCGCAAAAAAAGCGGAAATTTGGAAAAAAAACAATATTTTCTTTTTTCTATTTGAAAAGAAATCCAATAAAATCAAATTTTGTCATAAATTTAAGCCAAAATGTATTCTGCTACATGTTTTTGGTAAAAAAAATTCCGTTAAGTGTATAATAATTGGTTTGTGTGATCACGGACATATGTACGCAAATGATCATGTACATATGTGTGCAGGTGATCACGTACATATGTGTGCAGATAATCATTGGGACATGTGATTTTAGTGGGACATATGTGGGGGACATGTTTTTATTATTAGGGACATGTGTTTTTATTTTTGGGGACATGTATGTTTTGGGGACATGTGTGTTTTGGGGACATATGTGGGGACTGTGTTTGTACTGTGTGGTGTGTTGTGTGTTTACACTACACTGATGATCAGTGAGTAAAAAGCTGTAAAAAGCAGCCCATACTCACTGATCATCAGCCGGCTGCAGCGTTCTGCTCTCCTCTCCTCAGCGGTGACTTCCGTGTGAGGAGAGGAGAGCCGATTGCCTAGCAACCGGCTGTTTGTTTACATCACATGACGGCCGTGATTGGACACGGCCGTCATGTGATCAGGAGGGCCAATCACAGAGCCCTCCTGCCGATCTGAGATGTGCCGTGTCCGGGTGACAAGAGCACATCGGGATCGCGCCGCTGCGCGGGCACGCGCGCGCGCGATCCCGCTACTCCTGAATGACGTTCCTGAACGTCCTATCAGGAGTAGACGGCTCCCACCCGGCCGTATATATGCATTGGCCGGGTGGAAAGTGGTTAAAATCATTTCCTCTGTAGCATTACTGACTTTCTTTCCTCCAAGTACATTCTGACCACACCCCCTGTCAGTCTATAAAAACTTTCCCCTGTGTCCATAGACCCTATGCTTGAAAAAGGAATGCGGCCACTTCTCCATCAATGGCTTGCCTATACTGAAACGCGTCGCATATTGGTGACGTCATTTCCGGGCGCCACTCTGTGCGTGCTCTCTAAGCCTTGTTTTCATCCTGTATACATGGCCGTGTCTCCTTACACCTCAGAGGCAGAACGATCACCATGGAAACACAGCGAGGCTAACCCCCAGCACTGGCGTTTTTGCTATTTCCCTGCACACTACCTTTGGAACCCCAATCCTTGTGTGACGGACTCCTTTTCTCACACCGGACTGTGATACAAATACCCTCAACCTGGACCACTGAAGGAGACAACACCATGTTCAGCCATCCCAGCCCTTCCTGATCGGATCTGATGTGATGCTAGCCTGATTGGATCTGCTGTGACCTGCAGTTTTACACCATCTCCTCAGCCCAGCATACAGGATACGAATGCAACATCTTTCTCCCCCTTGTGAGTGGATATTGTTGTTTTAATAAATTTGATTTATGATATATATTCAGAGGCGCCCCTCTTCCCTGTTTTCTTCAAGTTTATTGGAACCTGCTGTTTTCTTGGTGGCTGCCCTGACTGACCCAACGACACATAAACTATTGAATGTATATATGTGTACATATATATATTATTATCTCGGCCCTTGGACTATTGGGTACTGTCTTATGAAGTATTTGTGTATTGCGCCTTTTTACTTGTTTTATTTTTTACTCCTATATACAGGCTCACTACAGAAATATGAAGCCAATGCTGTTTTATAGAAAACTGAAATGAGGCCCTTGCCTCTGGGAGAGTCACGGCAGATCTGTTCAAAGGATGTAGGTTGAGAGGATGGGGTAAGACAGTAATGGGAGATATAAAAGTGTCTTATTTACATAAAGTGATAATGTTCCCTAAGTGGGATTTGTTTCTGTGAGCAGAGGAGATCAAATGTGGTGAATGTACCTCCTATTTGGAGATCTGCTAGGGTGACCTGGGAATTAGCTTTCCACCATGAAAAGCTTTCTGGGTGGTCAAAAGCTATGGTAAATAAGGGTTCTCCTAAAAAGGATGAACCTTGGGGTGCAGATGAAATCAGACCAAGTTTACTTTTATAGGAGTAAAGAGGGTATTACTATGGAATTAAGGGAGGTAAGTTTATGTGTAGAGTTGGACGGTGACCATAATATATATGGGAGGCAATAAGGTCAGATGGAGTTGGATCAAAAACTGACCCAGGGTACCCTTACTTCCGGTATATTTGATTGAGCTATCTGTGAAAAGCGAGCTGCTAAAAAATAAAACCAAAGATTCGGTAGTTCCAGGCCCCCTGTAGCCAGAGGCGTAACTAGAAACCTCAGGGCCCCGATGCAAGAAATCAGGAAGGCCCCCCCCCCGAAAAGCATGATTTTGATACTATATTTTTTTCCACTGTAGAACAAAGTAAAACATTTCTGTGCAGCCTGTGTCCCGAGTGAAACCTGTGTCACCAGTGCAGTGGTGGTACTGGAGGGGGGTGGCAGTGGTACTGGAGGGGGATGGTGGTCCTGGAGGTGGGTGGCGGTGGTAGTCCTGGAGAGGGGTGGCAGTGGTACTGGAGGTGGGTGGTGGTGGTGGTACTGGAGGGGGGCTGATGGTGGCACTGGAGGGGGGTGGCAGTGGTGGTACTGGAGGGGGATAGTGGTCCTGGAGAGGGGTGGCAGTGGTACTGGAGGGGGATGGTGGTCTTGGAGAGGGGTGGCGGTGGTACTGGAGGTGGGTGGCGGTGGTGGTACTGAAGGTGGTAGCGGTCCTGGAGAGGGGTGGCGGTGGTACCGGAGGTGGGTGGCGGTGGTACTGGAGAGGCATGATGGTCCTGGAGAGGGGTGGCGGTGGTACTGGAGGTGGGTGGCATGGTGGTGGTACTGGAGAGGGGGTGGCGGTGGTACTGGAGGTGGGTGGTGGTGGTACTGGAGGTGGGTGGCGGTGGTGGTACTGAAGGGGGGTGGCGGTCCTGGAGAGGGGTGGCGGTGGTACCGGAGGGTGGGTGGTGGTACTGGAGGAGGGTGGCGATGGTACTGGAGAGGCATGGTTGTCCTGGAGGTGGGTGGCGGTGGTACTGGAGGTGGGTGGCATGGTGGTGGTACTGGAGAGGGGGTGGCGGTGGTACTGGAGTGGGTGGTGGTGGCACAGTCTGGAGGGGTGGTGGCCTGGTGGTACTGGAGGGGGGGTGGTGGCACTGGAGGGGGGATGGTGGCATTGGAGGGAGGGGTGGCACTGGAGGGCGGTGGTGGAACAGTCTGGGGGGGGGGGGGGTGGTGGTGGCACAGTCTGGAGGAGTGGTGGTGGTGGCACAGTCTGGAGGAGTGGTGGTGGTGGCACAGTCTGGAGGGGGGGATGGTGGCATTGGAGGGAGGGGTGGCGGCAGTCTGGAGGGGTGGTGGTGGTGGCACAGTCTGGAGGGATGGTGGTGGTGGCACAGTCTGGAAGGGTGGTGGTGGTGGCACAGTCTGGAGGGGTGGTGGCCTGGTGGTACTGGAGGGGGGGTGGTGGCACTGGAGGGGGGATGGTGGCATTGGAGGGAGGGGTGGCACTGGAGGGCGGTGGTGGAACAGTCTGGGGGGGGGGTGGTGGTGGCACAGTCTGGAGGAGTGGTGGTGGTGGCACAGTCTGGAGGGGGGGATGGTGGCATTGGAGGGAGGGGTGGCGGCAGTCTGGAGGGGTGGTGGTGGTGGCACAGTCTGGAGGGATGGTGGTGGTGGCACAGTCTGGAAGGGTGGTGGTGGTGGCACAGTCTGGAAGGGTGGTGGTGGTGGCACAGTCTGGAGGGGTCTGGAGGGGTGGTGGCACAGTCTGGAGGGGTGGTGGTGGCACTAGAGGGGTGGTGGTGGCACTAGAGGGGTGGTGGTGGCACTAGAGGGGTGGTGGAGGCACTAGAGGGGGGGTGGTGGTGGCACAGTCTGGAGGGGTGGTGTTGGCAGTCTGGAGGGGGGGTGGTGGGCTGGTGGTACTGGAGGGGGGTGGTGGCACTGGAGGGGGGATGGTGGCATTGGAGGGAGGGGTGGCACTGGAGGGCGGTGGTGGCAGTCTGGAGGGGGGGTGGTGGAACAGTCTGGAGGGGTGGTGGTGGAACAGTCTGGAGGGGGGGTGGTGGTGGCACAGTCTGGAGGGGGGGTGGTGGTGGCACAGTCTGGAGGGGGGGTGGAGGGCTGGTGGCACTGGAGGGGGGGTGGTGGCACTGGAGGGGTGGTGGCACAGTCTGGAGGGGTGGTGGCACTGGAAGGGGGTGGTGGTGGCACTGGAAGGGGGTGGTGGGCTAGTGGCACTCGAGGGGTGGTGGTGGCACAGTCTGGAGGGGGGGTGGTGGCACTGGAGGGAGGTGGGGGTAGCGGCACTGGAGGGGTGGTGGTGGCAGTCTGGAGGGGGGTGGTGAAACAGTCTGGAGGGGTGGTGATGGCACTGGAGGGTGGGTGGCACAGTCTGGAGGGGGGGTGGTGGCACTGGAGGGAGGTGGGGGTAGCGGCACTGGAGGGGTTGTGGTGGCAGTCTGGAGGGGGGTGGTGAAACAGTCTGGAGGGGTGGTGACGGCGGGTAGGTGGGTGGTGGTGGCACTGGAGGAGGTTGTGGGCTGGTGGCACTGGAGGGGGGTGGTGGCACTGGAGGGGGGGGGGTGGTGGCACAGCCTGGAGGGGTGGTGGTGGCACTGGAGGGGGTTGTGGGCTGGTGGCACTGGAGGGGGGTGGTGGCACTGGAGAGGGGGTGGTGGGCTGGTGGCACTGGAGGGGGGGTGGTGGCACTGGAGGGAGGTGGTGGCACAGTCTGGAGGGGCGGTGGTGGCGAACAGTCTGGAGGGGGATGGGGTGGAACAGTCTGGAGGAGGGGATGGGGTGGAACAGTCTGGAGGAGGGGATGGGGTGGAACAGTCTGGAGGGGGGGATGGGGTGGAACAGTCTGGAGGGGGGGATGGGGTGGGACAGTCGGGGGGGTGGGGTGGGGTGGAACAGTCTGGGGGGGGGATGGGGTGGAACAGTCTGGGGGGTGTGGTAGAACAGTCTGGAGGGGGGGGGTGGTGGCACTGGAGGGGGGGTGGTGGGCTGGTGGCACTGGAGGACAGGGGGTGGCACAGTCTGGAGGGGTGGTGGTGGCACTGGAGGGGGGTGGTGGGCTGGTGGCACTATGGTGGCACTGGAGGGGTGGTGGTGGCATTGGAGGGAGGGGTGGCACTGGAGGGGTGGTGGTGGCAGTCTGGAGTGGAAGTGGTAGAACAGTCCGGAGGGGGGTGGTGGAACAGTCTGGAGGGGTGGTGATGGCACTGGAGGGTGGGTGGCACAGTCTGGAGGGGTGGTGGTGGCACTGGAGAGGGGGTGGTGGGCTGGTGGCACTGGAGAGGAGGTGGTGGAACTGGAGGGGTGGTGGTGGCACAGTCTGGAGGGGGATGGGGTGGAACAGTCGGGGGGATGGGGTGGAACAGTCGGGGGGGGGGGGATGGGGTGGAACAGCCTGGGGGGGATGGGGTGGAACAGTCTGGGGGGGTGGGGTGGAACAGTTTGGGGGGGGGGGATGGGGTGGAACAGTCTGGAGGGAAATGGGGTGGAACAGTCTGGGGGGGGGGGTGGAACAGTCTGGGGGGGGGGGGGGATGGGGTGGAACAGTCTGGAGGGGGATGGGGTGGAACAGTCTGGGGGGGGATGGGGTGGAACAGTCTGGGGGGGATGGGGTGGAACAGTCTGGGGGGGGTGGAACAGTCTGGGGGGGGTGGAACAGTCTGGGGGGGGGGATGGGGTGGAACAGTCTGGAGGGGGATGGGGTGGAACAGTCTGGGGGGGATGGGGTGGAACAGTCTGGGGGGGATGGGGTGGAACAGTCTGGGGGGGGTGGTGGTGGCACTGGAGGGGGGGTGGTGGGCTGCTGGCACTGGAGGGCAGGGGGTGGCACAGTCTGGAGGGGCGATGGTGGGCTGGTGGCACTGGAGGGCAGGTGGTGGCACTGGAGGGGGGTGGCAGGCTGGCACAATCTGGAGGGGGGATGGCGACTTACCGCCAATCAATCGATGATGATCGATTCCCCCTCCTCAGAATCCTGCAGAGTGATGCTGATCAAGTGATCAAGTCCTGCATGAAGCGTGCCTCCGTTCCTACAAGAAAGCCTTGCTTCAGAGAGCTCCTGCCCCGCCTTCACTGAATTGGCTGTTCCCTTTCAGTCGCTCTGGATAGGCGGGGGCGGAGCCAAACGAGCAATTCTCTCACGCTTTCTCTCACGCTGGTGAAGGAAGCCCCCCCCCCCCCTCACCACGGCATGACAAGCGAAAATGAATAACAGCACACGCACACCCCCGGCCGGACAGTCAGGTGGGCCCCTCGGGCGGCGGGCGGAGGGCGGAGGGCGGCGGGCGGGCTGCCGGTGGGCCCCCTGAAGTGGCAGAGAATTACAGGGCCCAGTCGCACTTGCGACTGTTGCGACCCTGATAATTCCGCCACTGCCTGTAGCTTGAGATTTATATAGAACGGGTCTAGAAACCTGGGTCTTTTATTCTGCCGGATAAATCTATTAACTTCTTGTTGTAGCTTGTCGATAAAAGTTTTGGGGATAGTGATGGGGAGGGGGCTCTAAACAAATACAGAAGTTTTGGTAACAGGGTAATTTTGACTGCAGTGACTCTTCCCAAATATGAAATGCGAAAGGAACTCCAGACTTTAAGCAGGCTTCGAAATCGGGACACACATGCTGGATAGTTTGCAGCGAAGATGGAAGACAATTGTGGTGTAATATAAATGCCAAGATAGGGAATTTTATCAATTGACCATTGGAATGGAAAGGATCCTTGGAGTGTTTCACGCTGAGCAGTGGGTATAGTAATGGGGAGTACAGTAGATTTTGTTATATTTAAGTCCAGAGATAGAGGCACATTTAGATAATATGGAGAGTAAATTGGGTAGGGAGATTTGGGGTTGAGTCATAAAGAGCATAACATGCAGAGTTTAAAGTGGGATGATTCAATCGATACCTGGATATGTCCGGATGTTGTTTAATAGCGATTGCTAGGGGCTCCAAGGCTAGGGCGAATAATGAAGGCGATAGGGGACATCCCTGACAAGTGCCTCTCCCCAGTGTAAAAAAGTCAGAGTTGCAACCCGGCAATTTAATTCTTGTTTTAGGGTGGTGGTAAAGGGCCTGTACACCCAATAAGAATTTGTCCTTGAAGCCTATACCTTGTAGGACTAAAAATAAGTAAGGCCAGAGTACGCTGTTAAAAGCCTTATTGATGTCAAGGCTCAATGGAAGGACCTGCTTTTTATGTAGATAATGTGGATAATGACAGAACTCTGGACGGCCGCACTCCAAAGCTAAAACGATGCTTTATTCAAATAATATTTAGGAACACAGCAAATGACATCACAGCAAAAGATGCTAACAGCTGATGCGTTTCGCACTAAAGCGTTTAGCACTTTGAGACTGCTTTTTATGTAGATTAGAGTCTTGGAGAACATTCAGGGTCAGGCGAATATTATCTGTGATAAGTATTTGTGGAATGAATCCTGATTGATCATAAGTGCTCATGCACACGGACGTTTTAAAAAACTGTCTGCAAAGCTAGCTCCGACGCCTGGAAAAATCGTCATTAAGGCTGGGTTCACACTGCTGCGGGGGGAGATCCGGATGTGATTCGCACCGCAAATCACATCCGATCTCCGTAGCGCTGCGAGTTCAGCCATACAGATAGTATGGCTGAACTCGCAGCGGTCCCGCAGCAAACTCGCACGGGACCCTTTTTTTCGTCCGCAACAGAATCGGATCGCATGGGCGTTCACACCATGCGATCCGATTCTTGTGCGAGTCGGCAGATCGCACTGCGATATGCGATCGGATCTGGGGGTGTCATTAACATATCATTGACACTCCCAGCCGTTCGCATAGGGCAGTGTGAACTGCCGGCGGGAGTCGTGCGATGCGGGAAAACGCCGCGGATTCGCGGCGTTCCCGCATCGCAGCGGTGTGAACCCGGCCTAAAAACGTGATTTTTACCGCGTTTTGCATTGGCGTTTTTGCGCGTTTTTGCGCGTTTTTTAGCGTTAGCGTTAAGTAGCGTTTTTTAAGAAACACATCTCTTGGCTATAGCACTCAGAAAACAAAGAAAATATGTTGCGCGTTTATGCGCGTTTATGCGCGTTTATGTGCGTTTTTGCGCGTTTTCCCGCGATTCGCGTTTTTACAGCTCTAGCTCCACGCCACGGAACGCACTGGTCCTGGGTTTTTTTTACAGCTTAAAAACGCCTATGCCATTTGCAGCTCAAAAACGCCTAGGTGGGCATGAAGCCATAGACTAACATGGACAGCCGTTTTTAAGCTGCAAAAAAAGCTCAAAAAAGTGGCTGTAAAAACGTCCGTGTGCATGAGGCCTTACTCTCAAGGGGGACCGCCACCAATAGTAGAATTGGCTGCTCACCTCATCGTGTGGACCCTTTAAATTACAGAGGGTCATATGCACTTAGTATCAGCGAATGCTTATCAACTCATCCAATTTCTGTATTCCTCCTCACAGATTATATCCGACCAGTTCACAATTGAAGATACAGCTTTCTCCCACTCAGAGTCAAATCAACTGACAAGTTCGTGGAGTACCCACATTGGATGGTTGTATGGCAGTAGTCACATTTCCTCAAACCATGTGTATAGAAAGACAAGCCATAGTGCTCTCCATAGAAAAACGTTTTAATGACGAATATACATAAAAAACACACTTACAATAACGAAGCTTCATACGATCGTTAAAATGAACAGTGGCCACGGATGACGTCACGTGATCTCTGTCCGTACGTTACATCCCTATGGGCGGGACTTCATCAGCGGACACGGAAATTACGTGACACCCGATGTATAAATAGATAATAAGGGGTTCTTATGGTAACGGCTCATCCAATCACGGCGCTCATTCAAACGCAAATGCGCTTAATGGTGAGTGGTCGTGACGGATTACCTCTCCATGTTTACAAAAATTTAGCATGGTAACAACTCATCCTGTCGCGTCATTCGAATCAAATGCGAAACTACACGATAACAGCCATGACTCTCAGGGCAGCCTTTGTGAATTTAAACAAACATTACCATGTTAACGGCTCATCCCATTATGCCTTTCAGCACGATGCATTCGAGCACAATAACAAACGTAATTTTAAAAACAATCATATCCATATTTGTAAACATTGCCATGGCAACAATCTATCCCTTCCCCTTATGTATATAATATAATTATATACATAAAAACCGCTTACTGGGTACTCAAATTCAATGCAAAAAAACCCCATTAATAAACACATTTTCACATATGCTCAAAATCGCGAAACATTAACTTTTTCTCCAAACATTCGTTTACAAAAGTCCACCTCATATAAAATACATATAAAAATGTGTTTCGAACTTAATATTCAAAAGCAATTAAGAATATTAAAATGTGTATAATACACATATATCAACATGACATCACTTGCGGCCAATCAAATACAAAATGAATAATGCAAAAAGTACAATGAAAACTAACAATAAAATCATCGATCAGTAATAAAACAATTAATATCGTAATCGACATTCAATCCACCAGGGGTTAATACCTTGGTCTCATGTATCCAGTAGGATTCCCTATGGCTTAACTGGCGGATAAGATTACCCCCCCTCCAATGTTTTGTCACCCTCTTAATCCCCCAAAACTTTAGGCCCTTAGGGTTTTGCTGATGGAATTGTTTGAAGTGTCGGGACACATTGTGGGTTTTCAAACCTTTTTTAATGTTATCAACGTGTTCTGCTAAACCAGTGTTTCTCAAATCCAGTCCTCAGGCCCCCCCAACAGGTCATGTTTTCAGGTTTTCCATTATTTTTCACAGGTGATTTGATCAGTTTCACTGCCTTAGCAATTACCACAGCCGTTTCATCTGAGGGAAATCCTGAAAACATGACCTGTTGGGGGGGCCTGAGGACTGGATTTGAGAAACACTGTGCTAAGTGCACATTTTGCTCCCAGTGTGGCCAACTTATTTATGGCCCACGAACTTATGCATCTCTCTGGAAGAATTGGGTTGCTGTGGAAGAGTACTTATAATAACTAATTAATTATCTACCCACTATATATAAAATAGATCACTACATTGGTACCATGCCCGGTTCGAATTCGGGTCACGGCACCAATGTAGTGATATATTTTATATAGTGGGTAGATAATTAATTAGTTTTTATAAGTATTCTTCCGCAGCAGCCCAATTCTTCCAGAGAGATGCACATTATTGACTTCCAACACAGAACAAAGTCTTGCAACAGATGACACAATCCAACAGAGTATAATCTGACAATTAATATTTTTCCTAGACCTGTGCCTTCATAACCAAACACCCAGACAAGACTAAACGCCATGTTATATCCCCAAAACATTGAATGGCTGAGCAATTTGATTGGCCCTTTCCATTAAATGCTTTGATCTCCATGTGTTTTTCAGAAAGACAGAAGATGATCCCTAGCTGTGAACAGCTGTAGTCATAAACTGCCCTAATTCGCATTCTTGCATATTAACATCATCAAGTTGCCTTCAATATGCACAATTAGATTAACAGATACCACCTTAACTATCTTTTGGTCAACAAGTCCCCTTTGATATGTGTAATTGAGTTGGCTTGGACAAGTCACTCAGTCAACTGAAATCTGGCCTGGTCAATCTTGTACTGTATGTGTCCATATAACACCATATATAAAATACATGGACACACACACACATATATATATATATATATATATATATATATATATATATATATATATATATATATATATATATATATATATATAAAACAACATATAATACATATATAATACAACAAAGATATGAGTGGAGAAGTCAAGATATGAGTGGAGTGGGATGGCATAGCATCAACATCCACCGAACTAGCCTACTGAACTTGAAATTTTTGCATTATGTGTGCATGTCAAGAGATAATTTTTATAGCGACAGATAGCAAGTCAGGGGACCTGAGGAATGCTTCTTGGAAAAAATGGAGGCAGTCCCAGTATAACCGCATTAACAGTTCACTGAAGAGAGTCTTACCAACCTAATAAAAAATAAATTAGGAAGGTTGGTGTGGCGCCAATAAGGCGGTAATATAGGGGAATATTCAGGTGTCCTGATGTCATCTGAGGAGGTCCTGATGTTGTCTGGGATGGCTAGATGCTGTCATCATTATTTCGGATGTTTGCAGCCCTAGGAAGTAAGATATAAGGGGTTATTTACTAAAAGCAAATCCACTTTGCTCTACAAGTGCCCTTGGAAGTGCAGTTGCTGTAGATCGGAGGGGGACATGCAAGGAAAATAAAAAACAGTATTTTAGCTTGCACATGATTGGATAATAAAATCAGCAGAGCTTCCCCTCATTTCAGATCTAGCCCTCATATTTGCAGCGACTGCACTTCCAAGTGCACTTTCAGTGCAAGTTCACTTTGCACTTGTAGTTTGCACTCGTAGTGCAAAGTGGATTTGTCTTTCATCAATAACCCTCATAGTTCACAGGCTATAGTATGCTGTAAAAAGGAACTTCCAGAAACGGCCATTAGGTGGAGCTCAGACATCAGGAAACACCAGGCAACATCAAACCGTTCTAGTGTGAGCAAATGGAGGAAGATCCATGTTAGTGCCAATAATAAGCAGCATAAAGAAATTCAGTTGATGTTTTGGCCAATTTCATGTCTGGTGCATCTTCTCTCACACCTCGGGGAAGGTGTGTGCCATATAGGTGTTGGCCTAGGTATGGAAGGTGGACAAGGAAGGGATTCTGCTTCCATAAGGTCCAGCTTAACTACGAGTTCCTGTCCTTCCACAAGTGCATGTGCATTATTTTATTATGGGGGACTGAGACCTTAAAGGGGAACCCCCACCTGTAACGAATGTGTGCAGTTGCCAGCACCATAGTGACCGCCTTCATTTTACGCCATCTGTCTAGAGTTGCTGGAGAGATGTCTGGATAGATTTGTATGGGGATGCTATCCAGGGTGATAGTGTGAGAGTTGTGGGCAGCTCTGAAGATCTCCTCTTTTATAAGGAAGTTTTTTAGGCAGATGGTAATGTCTCAGGGGGGGGTTTATCTGGGGTGGTTTTGGGCAAAGAGCCCAGTGTATGCGGCCACAGGTAAAGGACTCAATTTCATGATGAGGCAGCAGAGAGGTAGCAAGCAGAGACTGGAACAATTTGTGCATAGCAGGGATCAGGTCAGTGTTAGATTCAGGGACCCCTCTAATCCTTAGATTGTTTCTGCGATTTCGATTGACGAGATCTTCGACCTGTGTTTGCAATTGAGTGACTGTTGCAGAAAGGGACTCATATTCCCTGGAGAAATCATTGTGAGCTATACTGAGTTCATCATGTTTGGTCTCCAAGCAGTCAGCACAGGCTCCCAAAGCAGCATTCTCCTGTGTCAGCATATTTGCGCTTTTATGCAATTCTGTTTTCAGCTATTTTGCTGTAAATAGACTCCAGGCTTTTATCTAAATCCTCTTTTGTGAGGGGGCAGTGTACTCACTGTCTTGTAGAGTAGCAGAGATGTCCTGTGAGAGCTGTGATGAGGGAGAGGCAGGGCTGCCGGCGCCATCTTGTGACAAGCTGGATCTCTCTGTGTCCGCAGCAGGTAGTTAGTGAGAGACCTCTGCGCCACCCCCCCTGGCTTTTTTTTTCTTCAGCAGCATGCACAGCGTGATCCTGGGGGAGTTGGAGATGGTTGTGTTGGAATCTGGGGGTTTCTGGCCCCAGGAAGCAGGCTAAATGGAGCGAGTAGTGTGGAATAGGCAAGCAGTTGTGTAAAAACTGGAAATATAGCTCAGGAACTGATGGCGGGTCTCACTGTCTTTATCCACAATAAATTGCCATATCACTTTAGGTGTTTCGACCTCACCAATGCTTTGGAAGCAAGCTTTTGCAGTTGGCCAATTTATTAAAACTCTCTGGATTGCTGGATAAAGAGACAACCATCTTGTTGGTACATGGCAAAGAAGTTCTGACTGCTCAAGGTCAACAAAGTCAAACATTTCTTTTAGTGGGGCATCTTTCTTGGTTGATATTGAAAAATAATTATATAATTTCAAAATTAGACTTTCCACATCACAATTTAAGACATCTGAAGCCCTTTTAGCTGTATTATAATGTATGTGAGCTGGGCAGCCAGCTGGCAATATCCGATCATTTACAGCATGAAGCTTCTGGTACACATTGTTATGCTTATCAAAGTTCACACTTGCAGTGTCAGCAGAATATGCAGACATCATATCCACAGATAAGCCATTTGTTTTAATCACGTTTAAAATTTGCTCTGAAATTGCAGCAGCACTTTCCTCACCTTCATAAAAATCCAATAAGCTTGTTACCACTCTTTTGGAGAAATTAAAGTAACGCAGAACCAAGGGGAAAAAAACTGGTGTTTCCATGGTTAGATACATCTGATCTTACACTAAAATAAGCATAGCTGTTTTTTAAATCTTTAACTACCATTAGGGATGAGCTTCGAGCTTGATTCAAACTCATGTTCGACTCGAACATTGCCTGTTCGCCTGTTTGTGAACAACTTGGGGTGTTCGCAGCAAATTCGAAAAGCCACGGAACACCCTGTACAAGTCTATGGGAGAAATCTAAAGTGCTAATTTTAAAGGCTGATATTCAAGTTAATGTCCTAAAAGTGTTTGGGGACCTGGGTCCTGCCCTAGGGGACATGTATCAATGCAAAAAAAAGTTTTTTTTCGAGAGCAGTGATTTTAATAATGCTTAATGTGAAACAATTAAAGTGTAATATTCCTTTAAATTTCATACCTGGGGGGTGTCTATAGTATGCCTGTGAAGGGGCCCATGTTTCCCATGCTTAGAACTGTCCCTGCACAAAGTGTCATTTCTGTAGGAAAAAAAAGTTATTTAAAATCACTTGCGGCTTTAATGAATTGTCGGCTCCCCGTAATACAGAGAACAGTCATCTAAAGTCATTGATAAAAAAATAAAAAATAAAAAGCGTGGGGTTCCCCCAAATTGTGAAAATTGTGCCGCTGGAACTTTGCTGGCAGTTTTAACCCTTTTTTGGCCGCTGGCAGGTGTTAAAACCGCCCCGCTATCGGCCGAATATCGCCATTAAAACGACGGTAAAATGGCGCTCCCGCCCCAAAGGGGCCTTAGGCTTCATTCACACTGAAAGCGCCCAGGCATCGGCGGTAAAACGCAACTATTTTTAGTAGCGCTTTTCTGTCATTTTTGCGGCGCTTTTCAGCCAATAGCGGCACACTTTTAAGCCCCGCTAGCAGCCAAAAAGCAGAATGGATTTCAAGGCCACTGCATTTTTAAAATGCTGCATGCACCTTTTTTTCTGCAGGAAACACAGGCATGGCAGCCCATTCAAATGAATGGGCTGCTGTGCCTGCGCAAATGTGGGCCACCAAAACACCTACATGTGAATGTGTAATGGGACAATGGCTGCAATGTAATTGGGGTACTGTGATGTGTATAGGGACACTATGACATGAACAGGCATGTACCGGCCATCGGGACTACCGGGAGTTTCCTGGTGGGCTGATGGTTCAGTGGGCCAGTTTCAGCGGCCACCTAATTTGCCTAGTGTATCGTTTTTCAACTAGGGTTTCTCAATTGTTCTGCAGTGAATTCCCCCGGAGGTCCGTGGCGATGTACCCCAATGTACCATGATGTGCTTTGATGTGCCCCAATGTACACTGATATGTCCTCATTTACTTCGCGCCCGCGCTGTAGCCATCTTTCGGGAGGGCGTCCCTGGATGTCCTCCTGTTTACTTCTGCAATGCGCGCTCCTGAGAGCGCGCATCGGGGAAGTTCTGTGTTAGCCGTTTACAGCCAATCACAGATCGCTGTAAACAGCCAATCACAGTGGCCATTTACAGCGTGATCGGCGTGTCCAATGAGAGATGATCTCATATGTAAACATATGAGATCATCTCTCAGCGCCGCTCTCCCTCCTCAGACAGAGACAGCGCGTGAGGAGGGAGAGATGAACGGCTACAGCGGCCCTAAGTTTAAAAAAAAAGTAAAATAAACTGCCATCTGCCCCTGCTGCCATCTGCCCCCGCTGCCATCTGCCCCCACTGCCATTTGCCCCCACTGCCATCTGTCCCCAGTGTCACCAGTTAGTGCCATCTGTCCCCAGTGCCACCTGTTGTCAGTGCCATCTGTCCCCAGTGCCACCAGTTAATGCCATCTATCCCCAGTGCCACCTGTTGTCAGTGCCATCTGTCCCCAGTGCAACCTGTCAGTGCCATCTGTCCCCAGTGCCACCTATCCCCAGTGCCATTTGTCCTCAGTGCCATGTATAAGTGCCATCTGTCATCACTGCCACGTATATGTGCCATCTGTCATCAGTGCCACATCATGCCAGGTGTCATAAGTGCCACATAGTGCCATCTGTCATCAGTGACACATATTAGTGCAATCTGTCATCAGTGCCACTTATCAGTGCCATCTGTCATCAGTGCCACCTGTCAGTGCCACCTGTCAGTGCCACGTGCCATCTGTTATCAGTGTCATGTGTCATCAATGCCACGTATCAGTGCCATCTGTCATCAGTGTCACGTGTCATCAGTGCCATGTATTAGTGCCATGTGTCATCAGTGCCCCGTATTAGTGGCATCTGTCATCAGTGCCACATCAGTGTCACGTGTCATCAGTGCCACATTAGTGCCACGTGTCATTGTCCTGGTGCTCCAGGGCCTTCAAAAGTGTAATAGGTAGTCAACAATTAAGATGTGTAATTTATGCTCCTAGAACACGTGATAGCGCTCCCTGCATGTTGGGCCTCTCTATGTGGCTAGGCTGTGGAAAAGTCCCACACGTGGTATCGTAATACTCAGGAGGAGTAGCAGAATCTATTTTGGGGTGTCATTTGTGGTATACACATGCCATATGAGAGAAATAACCTATTATAATAACAATTTTGTGGAAAAAACTAAAATAAAAATAAAAAAAATCTTAATTTTGCAAAGAATTGTGGGAAAAAATGACAACATCAAAAAGCTCACCATGCCTCTTACTAAATACCTTGGAATGTCTACTTTAAAAAAAGGGGTCATTTGGGGGGTATTTTTACTTTCCTGACTTATTCGGGACACAAGAAATGAGATCGGCCACCAGTACATCAGATGTGGTAAATTTTGTATGATTCTCTAACTTTCACAAAGACCAAATAATATCCACTAATTTGGGTGATCAAATACCACCAAATGAAAGCTCTATTTGTGGGAAAAAAGGACAAAAAATTCATTTGGGTACAGTGTTGCATGACTGAGTAATTGTCATTCAAAGTGTGAGAGCACCGAAAAGCTGAAAATTGGTTTGGGCAGGAGGGGGGTTTGAGTGCCCAGTAGGCATATGTGCTATGTGCCCCGTGCCCAGGGCAGGACTTAGGGTGGGGGGGGCCCCTGGGCTTGAGTCACTTTCTGGCCCTACCTTCTATACATTACCATATTTATCGGCGTATAACACGCGCCCCAAGTTAAGGAGGGAATTTTAAGGAAAAAAACTTACATTTAAATGCCCATCAATGCAGCCTTATCAGTGTCCATCTGCAGCCTTGCCCATCCATCTGCAGCCTTGTCCAGTGTCATTTACAGCCTTAATATTTGCAGCCTTGTCATTGCAGTCTTGAAGTTTAAAAATGGCGCCGCCGAGATACAGAGTCCTCTGTATCTTGGCGGCTCTCGGGTCCTCTTAGCAGCTTTCCGGTCCTCTCGGGTCCTCTCGCAGTCCCGAGAGGAGCCGAGAGTAGCCAAGTGTACTCGGCTTGGCTCACAGTAACACCCAGTCCCTGTGTTATGTCCATCATAGGGAGAGACTGGGCGTGACTGTGAACGGAGCCGAGCCAAGTACACTCGGCTATGTATCTTGGCGGGGCCCCCTATTGAGCGGGGCCCATGGGCTTGAGCCCAGTCAAGCCCAATGGTAAGTCCTGCCCTGCCCGTGCCCTGATGTGCACCGTGCCCTGATATGCCCATGCCCTGATGTGCTATGTGCCCTGATGTGCCCCATGCCCCGATGTCCTGTGCCCTGATGTGCTGTGCACCGATGTCATGTGCCCTGATGTACTGTGACCTGTGCCCCGATGTCCTGTACCCTGATGTACTGTGCCCTGATGTGTTGTTTCCTGTACCCTGATGTGCCATGTGCTGTGTCCTGATGTGCTATACCCTGGTGTGCTGGGCTCTGTACCTGATGTGCTGTAACCTGTACCCTGATGTGCTGTACCTTGTGCCCCGATGTGCTGGGCTCTGTACCCTGATGTGCTGGGTTCTGTGCCCTGATGTGCTGGGCTCTGTGCCCTGATGTGCTGTACCCTGTACCCTGACGTGGCCTCATGTGCTGTACCTTGTGCCCTGATGTGCTGGGCTCTGTACCCTGATGTGCTGGGCTCTGTGCCCTGATGTGCTGTACCCTGTACCCTGATGTGGCCTGATGTGCTTTACCTTGTGCCCTGATGTGAAGGGGACTATAATGTAACAGGGGTGCTGTGATGTGATAAGGGGCACTGTGATGTGTAAAGGGGCACTATAATGTGTAAATGTCTGCAATGTAAAGGGGTGCTAATGTAATGGGGCGCTGTGATGTGAGGAGGCTACAGTGTAATGGGGCGCTGTGATATGAGGAGGCTGCAATGTAATGGGGCGCTGGGATGTGAAGAGGCTGCAATGTAATGGGGCACTGTGATGTGAGGAGGCTGCAATGTAATGGGGCGCTGTGATGTGAGGAGGCTGCAATGTAATGGGGCGCTGTGATGTGAAAAGGAACTGAGGACACCGTGGGACTGCTGTGAAGAGGGTCTGCAAATGTGATGTAAACACTGCTGAGATGTGTTATAGTGCAAACATGATATTCAGACCTCTGACGGATGAATATTTTAAGAACTGAACCTCCATAAATTTTATTTCAAGATCCCTGGCATATACATTATATTCTTAGCCAAAAAAAAAAATCATTCTCTTGCTCTCAGCTTCCTCCAAATCTCCCTTTTGTGGGTGCTGTGATCTGACTTTCTTTTGCTCACTCCTAAGATGGACTATTGGATGGGTACTGTGCATAAAGCAGTGTGCATGACTGCAACATGAGGGGGAAAAAGAGTGGTTTGGGAGTCTGGCATTTTACTACTGAACGCTACAACATATAAGCATTTACTATAAGGTAATAGGAGACTGCACAGAGCATAGTTTATTTTTTATAATGCAGGTGTCAGTCACATCTATTTTTTGAAGCGCCTATAAGCCCTCAATATGTAAAAATCTCTGAGTGGTGCACAGAAGCGAAAGAAGAAGCAGGAGTTGGAGGAAAAACTATGCAGAATACCAAGCATTACTGGTTTTCTTATACCTAGAAGTGGATCTTCTGAGGAACCTGCTGGTACATCTTCTCAGGAAGTGATTCCTGCTCAAAGTACCTCCGACTTTGTCTCTGAATCTGATGCAGTAGTGTCTTCTGATCCAATAACGCCACTGGAAACAACACCAGTGCCCATGGAGGTGGAGAAACCAGGCCTTTTCCAAAATACTGGTTTGTTGCCTAGCCTCCATACTGCTAACAATAGCGTTGCCATCTGCAATCTTTGCAGTCAACGCATTAGTTGCGGTAAGCCCAACACTCACCTAGGGACGACCGCCTTAAAAAGGCACATGAGCAGCCATCACCGAGCCGAGTGGGAGCAACGGAACACACAAAGCCACACTGCAGGCTCTCACCGTCCAGCCTCATCTTCTACTTCCCCTTCTCCTCTCTCCTCACAATTGTCCTCCACTCCACCTTCCATCACGCCAAGCTCCCGTTTTTCTGCAATAAGGCAGGCTTCCGTGGGCCTAATGTTGGAGTGTAAAAAAATGATGACGCCGGATAACCCTCTTGCCCAACGGTTGACGGCTGGCTTGTCAGAACTCATAGCCCGCCAACTACTGCCATATAAACTGGTGGACTCGGAGGCCTTTCGCAAATTTATGGCCTTGGAACACCACAATGGAAGGTCCCAGGAAGGAAGTATTTCTCAGAGAAGGGCATCCCAGAGCTATATGGCCATGTTCAGCGGCAAGTGAATGTATCTCTGGCACACAGTGTCGATGCCAAGATACATCTGACCACAGACACGTGGTCTAGCAAATACGGGCAGGGAAGGTATATCACTTCTACTGCCCACTGGGTGAACCTTCTGACGGCCGTCAAGCATGTAACCCGTGGCACCCGTGTAGATTTGGTTTTACCACCACGGATTGCATGCAGGGCTGACTCTTCTTCTCCTCCTCCTCCTACTCCATCCTCCTCCCTCTCCTCCTCGGCTGACTCCTCCTTTTCCGCTGCTAGCGTCTCTTCCGCTGCGCCGCCCAAGCTCCCCAGAACCTATTCGACATGCCAGGTGAGACATTGCCATGCCGTGCTGCGTCTGTTGTGCCTGGAAGCCAAGAGCCACACTGGCCCGGCACTCCTTTCAGCTTTGCGTTCACAGGCAGATCAGTGGCTAACACCGCTCAATTTGACAGTTAGTAAAGTGGTGTGTGACAACGGTGCCAATCTGCTTAGCGCATTGAAACAGGGCAAAATTACGCACGTGCCATGCATGGCACACGTCTTAAACTTGGTCGTGCAGCGATTCCTTGTCAAATACCCTGGGGTCCAGGACATCTTGCGGCAGGCAAGGAAAATCTCGGCCCATTTCAGAAGATCTTACACGGTCATGGCTCGCCTTGCTGACATTCAGCGGCGACACAATCTGCCGGTCAGACGTCTTATTTGCAATTGCCCGACGCGATGGAACTCAACCTTCTATATGCTTGATAGGCTGCTCCAGCAGAAACGTGCAGTTAACGTCTACCTGTATGAACTCTGCGGCAGAACCGGTTCTGGGGAGCTGGGGGTTTTTTCACCGCGACAGTGACTGATCATGCGCGACGCATGCAGACTTCTGCGGCCATTTGAGGAGATCACCAAACTGGTCAGTCGCAGCCATGGCGCCATCAGTGACATGGTACCTTATGCCTTCTTTATGGAGCGTGCATTGTGTTGTGTCATTGATCAAGCTGTGGAGGAGCAGGAGCGGGAAGATGAGGAAGCATAAAAAGCATAAGGGTCAAGGACCAGTACTGGGTGGCAACGTACTTAGACCCCCGGTACAAACACAAAATGGCGGAAATGTTACCGCCGTCACAGAGGGCTGGCAGAAGGGAGCACTTCCAGGCCTTGCTTCGAGAAATGCTGCATTCTGCTTTTGCGTGTGCTGGCAGAGGAGCAATTCCCACTCCCAGAGAAGGAGTTGCGGGTACCAATCCAACAGCGCCTGCAAAGAGGCCAGTTTGAAGAGGTGTTGGTGACTTCGGATATGAGGTCATTCTTTCAGCCGACCCATCGACAGGTGTCATCCAGATCCAGCATCAGGGAACGCCTAGACCGTCAGGTGTCCGACTACATCGGATTAACGGCCGATGTGGACGCTCTGAGGAGTGATGAAGCCCTGGACTACTGGGTGGGCAGGCTTGACCTCTGGCCAGAGCTTGACCAATTTGCAATCAAACTGTTGGCTTGCCCCTCATCCAGTGTCCTGTCCGAAAGGACGTTCAGCGCAGCAGGGGGGATCATGACCGATAAGCGTACTCGCCTAGCTCACAACAGTGTTAACTACCTCACATTTCTAAAAATGAATGAGGCATGGATCTCGGAGGAATTCAACACATGTGACCAGTAGACCATGTATATGTCTATAAACAATTTTTTTAATCGAGCACAGAGACCTTCTTTCTTCATTTGGCTCACTTCCTTGTCCAAAAAAAGCACACCGTACTATATGCCCGTACCCTCCTCTTTGAAGAGGTTGAGCGGTGTCATATTTCTACTGGGGCTGCTTATTATGAGGGACTCCCACCATCCCTGTGCTGTGCTGACATCCTCCTGGGGCTGTACCTCTGCTGTGCATATTATGAGGGGCTCCCACCATCCCTGTGCTGTGCTGACTTCCTCCTGGGGCTGTACCTCTGCTGTGCATATTTTGAGGTGCTCCCACCATCCCTGTGCTATGCTCATTATGAGGGGCTCCCACCATCCCTGTGCTGTGCAGACTTCCTCCTGAGGCTGCTTATTATGAGGGGCTCCCACCATCCCTGTGCTATGCTGACATCCTCCTGGGGCTGCTTATTATGAGGGGCTCCCACCATCCCTGTGCTGTGCTGACATCCTCCTGGGGCTGTACCTCTGCTGTGCATATTATGAGGGGCTCCCACCATCCCTGTGCTGTGCTGACTTCCTCCTGGGGCTATACCTCTGCTGTGCATATTTTGAGGTGCTCCCACCATCCCTGTGCTATGCTCATTATGAGGGGCTCCCACCATCCCTGTGCTGTGCTGACTTCCTCCTGGGGCTGCTTATTATGAGGGGCTCCCACCATCCCTGTGCTATGCTGACATCCTCCTGGGGCTGCTTATTATGAGGGGCTCCCACCATCCCTGTGCTATGCTGACATCCTCCTGGGGCTGCTTATTATGAGGGGCTCCCACCATCCCTGTGCTATGCTGAGATCCTCCTGGGGCTGTTTATTATGAGGGGCTCCCACCATCCCTGTGCTATGCTCATTATGAGGGGCTCCCACCATCCCTGTGCTATGCTCATTATGAGGGGCTCCCACCATCCCTGTGCTATGCTCATTATGAGGGGCTCCCACCATCCCTGTGCTATGCTGACTTCCTCCTGGGGCTGCTTACGGTGCAGGTGTCAGTGCTGTATATCACGGTGCTGATGTCAGTACTCTTTATCACGGTGCTGCTGTCAGTGCTGTATATCACGGTGCTGGTGTTAGTGCTTTATGTCACGCTGCTGTCAGTGCTCTCTATCACGGTGCTGTTGTCAGATGACTCTATCATGGTGCAGGTGTCATTCCTGTATGTCACACTGCTGATGTCAGTGCTCTCTATCACGGTGCTGCTGTCAGTGCTGTATATCACGGTGCTGGTGTTAGTACTTTATGTCACGCTGCTGATGTCAGTGCTCTCTATCACGGTGCTGCTGTCAGTGCTGTATATCACGGTGCTGGTGTTAGTGCTTTATGTCACGCTGCTGATGTCAGTGCTCTCTATCACGGTGCTGTTGTCAGATGACTCTATCACGGTGCAGGTGTCATTGCTGTATGTCACGCTGCTGGTGATCATCTCCTGCACCCTCTTCTTTGCCTACCCTGGTCCCTGACCTTCCCTCTCCTCCATTGCCTTCATTCGCTCCACAGTCCTGAATTGTCACAACAATTTCCCATATAAAAAAAGAATGCTTGTAGTTGTCGATCCCAGATTCACCTCATACATGTGGTATGTCATTGGCCATGTGGTGGGACTATGTTTGCACAGCTATTAATTATTTTGTGGCTGCAAATTTGACCTGTAGGTTTGTGAAGTTCGCCTCACATTGAAGTCCATGGGGCCTGCCGTGAACGTTCTGGTTCGCGAGCTATCGGCCGCGTTCGCGGTCCGCGTTCGCGAAACGTCCCGTCAGAAGTTCATCCATCACTATTTACAAGTTATCTATCAGCAAATGTTTGTGAAGAATTTATACAGATTACAGGAGAAAAGATTTTAGAACATGTCATCAACTGGGTTAAAATGGCAAAGTACTACTCGGTATCTGTAGATTCCTCTGAAGATTATTCCCATACTGATCAGCTCACAGTGATTTTATGATACTTAGAAGGAAATCAACCTGTGGAGCGTTTTCTAACCTTCTTACCCTTAACGGGGCATAAAAGAGAAGAGATGGCGAATGCGCTTCTAAAATTCCTTGATAATGTTGGACTTTCCATACAAGAATGCCGTGGACAGAGTTACGACAATGCAAGCAACATGTCTGGTCACTACAAGGGTATGCAAGCAAAAATCGTTACCCTGAATAAATTTGCAAAGTATATACCTTGTTTTGGACACTCACTAAACCTTGTTGGAAAGGATGCTGCAAATTCGTGTAGTGAGGCTGTCAAGTTTTTTGATTTCATACAAGCCCTGTATGCATTCTTTACTGGCTCAACCAAGCGCTACAAGAAGCTTAAAGACAAGCTTGATGAGAATGACCTCTCTGTGTCCATGTCGAAAAAGCTAAGTGACACATGTTGGTCATGTCGTGCTGATGCTTGTCAGGCACTATTCCATGGCTATCAAAATATAATGGACATTTTGTTGGAAATTTCAGGTGACTGTGAAGAGAGGTCAGAGTGCCGTAATATGGCAAAAGGACTGTTTGATCAGATGAGCAAACTTGAGACCGGGATTTTTGCAGAATTCTGGAACACTGTTTCACAGCGGTTTAACAGGAGCAGTAAAACTTTGCAGTCCATTCAACTCTACCTAAATTCAGCAATTGGCATTTTGAAATCATTAAAAGATTTTACGAATGAACAACATACTAAATTTGATGCATTTGAAGAAGCTGGCAAGCGCCTCACAGATACTGAAGAATATACTGTGCAACATCGTCGACTTCAACGCCGGAATGTCCGTCAGCAGCTACTTGACTATGGACACAGTGAAGAAGCACACTTAACACCCAAGGACACCTTTTATGTTAAGGCCTTTCTCCCATGTGTTGACAAACTTTTAGTATGTCTGGAGCATCGACTGGGAGCTTACAGTGAAGTGTGTGATTAATTTGGATTCTTTATAAACTTTCCAGTGATGGACTTTGATCCATTAAAATTGCAGCAGAAAAGTTGTCCGCTTTCTACAAGCATGATCTGGGCACAACCTTTGGTGACGAGCTAATTGAGTTTCAGTCATTCATTTCTTTGTTTCTCGATAAAAAAACAAATGACTGCAGCATAGAGCAATTTATGTACAATACCATTTTTGACAAGGATGTAAAAGATACCTTTCCCAAAACGGAAATTGTTTTAAAAATGTATCTCACTTTAATGATCACTAACTGTTCAGGTGAACGATCTTTTTCAAAAATGAAACGGATCAAAAATCTACAACGCACGACCATGAGCCAAAGTCGTCTCACCAAACTGTCTATTAAGTCTTCTGAATCAGATATACTACGCAGTCTTGACTTCACCAACATTACAAAGACATTTGCTGCTCAAAAACCACATAGACTGGTGGTATAAATTGGATTAAAGTACTTCTTGACTTTTTATGTAACATGTTATCTGCACTTTTATAATATTGGTTGACAATAGTTTGTTATACTAGCAGCTGCTGCCTAATAGGAATGTTAACATACTGGGATTTTCCATAAGGCTGCTATACGAAAAATCCTGTTTTATTTTTTGTGTTTTTTTTTTTTTTTTTTTTGTGGACCGAAAGCTGATGAATGGGTGGTTTTATCACCCATTTAGCACAGAAGCACATAGCTTCCAGATTTAGTGTAGTATATTATATAACTCTGCTACCTGATTACCTATTCTCTAAATTGGAGTGGAGCATACGCACTTTGTTTTGAATGTTTTATTTTGGATTCTACGGGTTGTATGTTTTAATACAGTTTGTTTAATTGCTATGTGTTGTTGTTAATTGTTCTATTATTTATGAATATTTATGTTTGTGTTACTAGACAACATGGCTATTTGTTTTACACACAAAACATATAGTTGATTTGCACTTTATTACTGAAAGTTATTAAGATATTAACAAATAAGTGCTACTACAGTTGGCGGTTATGTACTGTTACAGATCTAGCTAAGAACTTGTTTGTGGACCAGTTCTTTTATGTTTACATTATTCAATTTTTGTTGTCTTTTTTTAAAGATAATTCTATGTATGTGTCTGTTTTTTGAGACGTTGGGGGGAAGAGCAAAATTTAATTGGGGGGGTGGCCCAAAAAAAATGTTTGCCAGGGGTCCAAACCATATTAAAGACGGCCCTGTGTGCAATGTGTGAATGATCCTATGGTGATGATCCAAACACACTGCCTGATGTATGAAATGGGCAAGCCAACTTGTAATACAAAGTATTTACCAACACGCCACAGAGTTCCACAGCAATAAAAGTCTACAAGCTATGGGGCCAATCATTGAAAATTGAACGTACTTGATTACACCTGATGTACTGATGGCCTATCTCATTTCTTGAGACACTAATGGCCCATACAAACTATAAGAAAATCGAGCGAACATTTTCGTCCGAGGAACGTAACTTTCAACAGTCATTTTCGACATTCCAACAAAAATTTCCAAAGGGACAAACCGCAAAATTGTTTTCGTATGGGGACAGAAAGGACCATTTTCAAACAATTTTCGTGCAAGAAATAACATATATACGATAGACGGCGCATGACCAAAAACAACAAATAACAAAAAAAAGCCTTTGTTGTACGAGAATTTTCCTACATAATTTCTATCCTCGTTTCTGACTTGCTGTGAAACATTGAGGAAAACCGGCCACTCATTTGTCCGATTTTCTCATAGTGTGTACGGTGCTTAACAAGTCAGGAAAGTAACCCCCAAACGACCCCTTTTTGGAAAGTAGACATTCCAAGGTATTTACTAAGATGGATGGTGAGTTTTTTCAAGTTGTATTTTTTCCCACAATTCTTTGCAAAATTAAGATTTTTTTTCCCCCACTAAATTGTCATATTCACAGGTTATTTCTCTAACACAGCATATGCATACTTGCAACTACACCCCAAAATACATTCTGCTACTCCTCCTGAGTATGGTGATATAACATGTGTGAGACTTATACCTAGCCTGGCCACATATAGAGGCCCAACATGCAGGGAAATAGGGAAGAGCCACCGTGGACCGCAGGGCGCATGTGACGTCACTGAGGGCCGGGAGTAAGCCTGGATACACACAGATAAAGTTTGTTCTGATGGGCAACAAACTTTGTGTGTATTCTGGCTTTTACTCCCCGCCCTCGGTGACGTCACATCTGCCCTGTGGTCCATGGCGGTTCTTCCAACTTCTCTGGATGCCATACAGGCCTGTCTACCAACAGCTGTAGTCACTGTGTCTCTGATGTGAGCTTGATGTCTGTGGGACAGAATGAAACCCCCCCATGCACCAGATGAGCTTTTAATACTTTTTGTCCTGTGAGTGTTTTTAATCCTATGAGTTAAATTGTGCATTTTAATACTACACTCAGGTTGTGCTTCCTTTGTCCATTTTACTGCTAAGGTGGCACTTATAATCACTCACAGATGGACACTGATGTGCGCTATTAGGTGCCAATGAGCACTATTATGACACTCTAGTGGCACTGATAAGCACTCACTGATGGCACTGATGAGCACTGATAAGCACTGATAAGCACTCACTGATAGCACTGATGTGCACTGTAGGGTATTGATGAGCACTGATAGGCACCCGCTGATGGCACAGATGTGCACTGTAGGGCACTGATGTGCACTGATAAGCACTCACTGATGGGCACTGTAGAGCAGTGGTTCTCAACCTCAGTTCTCAAGTACCCCCAACATGCTATGTTTTGGGAACTTCCCTTAGATAAAATAGCTCTTATTAATATCATGTCATTGATATTGATTCAAAGCAGCACTGATGAGAACTGATAAGCACTCACTGATGGGCACTGTAGGGCACAGTTGGCACCGATGAGCACTGTAGTGGCACCGTAGGGCACTAATGAGCACTGTAGTGGAACTGATTTTACTGTTGTGGCACTGTAGGGGCACTGTAGGGCACTGTAGTGGCACCGTAGGGCACTCATGAGCACTGTAGTGGCACTGTAGTGGCACTGTAGGGAACTGATGGCATCTCGTTTCAGTAATCTGTAAGTCACTGACCTGGAACAAGTCTACAGAACAATACAGAAAGTCGGTTTCTGTATATTTGTTCAGGGACAGTGATTCTGTAACAGGGGTAAGAGGGTCAACATGCCAGCCAAGAAAGAAAATAATAATAATAAAATATTTCAACCATAATAATAACTACTACTACTATTATAACTATACTACTACTGTCATTAATAATAATAATAATAATTCATTCTTAATATGATTATTAGAAACAATTAATAATATTAATAATAATAAATGTATGCTACAGTACCACTTTTTGACCATGAGGCGTCAGTGCAGTGATATGTCTGGCCCACAGTGACAGTGATGCTGAAATGTTCATCTGTACACTACAAATATTATGTATTGCAGAATCTGACAGTTAAAGTTTTCCATTGATAGTAAAATCTCATGGACAAGAAAACAATACAATTTTTAAACATTATTTATATCAGGATTTTTTATAAAAAGAAACCAAAAAAATGTAAGAAGGTGCAGGCTCTTGAACAACTGAAAAATGTCAGCACGCTCTTAAATAATTTGACAAATAGGCCAGATTTCAGTTGCCAATAATGGCTATATGTTTAATTGACAATAGAGCTGCAACTAACGATTAATTTGTCTGTCGACTAATCTATCGATTATTTTTTCGATTAGTCAACGAGTATCCGATTATTTTATTTTATTTTTTTTTAATGAATCTAGTGTTTTTTTTTTGATTAGCTAAATAATCCTTTGGATAACCTTACAAAAAATAAGTACATAAGGGGGAGGGTGTGTGGGGACAGTGTCAGTGTGTTTTTTTTCTATTTTTTTATTATTATTTAAAAAAAAAATAATTATATTTATTGCAATTTTTTTTATCAGCCCTTTGGGGGGGGGGGGGGGGCTATGGTGAGATATCAGGGGTCTTAACAGACCTCTGACATTTCCCATTTGAGACAGGGAAAGGGACTGGAGACAGTTTTTGCTGGGTACGGCAGATTATGGGCTGTGTACGGCAGAGTATGGGCTGGGTACGGCAGAGTATGGGCTGGCAGGGTACGACAGAGTATGGGCAGGCAGGGTACGGCAGAGTATGGGCAGGCAGGGTACGGCAGAGTATGGGCTGGCAGGGTACGGCAGAGTATGGGCTGGCAGGGTACGGCAGAGTATGGGCAGGCAGGGTACGGCAGAGTATGGGCAGGCAGGGTACGGCAGAGTATGGGCAGGCAGGGTACGGCAGAGTATGGGCTGGCAGGGTACGGCAGAGTATGGGCTGGCAGGGTATGGTCGAGTATGGGCAGGCAGGGTATGGCAGAGTATTGGCAGGCAGGGTATTGCTGGGTACATCAGGGTATGAAGGGATGGCTGCTTCCATCCAATCTCTCCCCTCCACTGTACAGATTAGTACAGAGAGGGGAGAGAGGAACCGGCGATCACAGTGTAAACAGCCTGGGTGTAGAAAGATGGCCGCCGCTTCGGAGCTAGGCCGAAGACCACGGAGAGCTCCGCAGATCGCGGCATGTGCCGATCCAAGTGGGGTGACCCTTTCGGATCGCGGATCGGTAATGATCTGTTGCACCCCTAGGGACAGCGGCACAGAGGATGAGAAGAGAGGGGGACGGCGGCACAGAGGGGGAGAGGAGAGGGGGACGGCAGCACGGAGGAGAGCGGGAGATAATGAGAGATACTGACGCACCGACGCCCTGCACGCACGTCAGCGTTTTTTTTTGTAGTCCTCTGGCCTTAATACATTAAGGAAAGGAAAAAAAAGAACAGAGGGCGCACCAGCTTTGTGCATTATTTTCGCAATACTTAACCACTTCCCGACCGGCACACGCCGATGTACGTCGGCAGAATGGCACGGGCAGGCAAATGGACGTACCTATATGTCCCTTTAATTTGCCGCCCTACCATCGCTCGCGTGCCGCCGGCAGTACACTTGTATGCCGGTCGGGACCCCCTTGAGTCCGGTCGCGGGTCCCGCGGACTCGATCGCCGCGGGCATACCCACGATCGTCTCACAGGGCGGCTGAACTAGGAGATGCCGTTGTAAACAGCATCTCCCAGTTCTGCCTAGCAAAAAGTGAGGCTGATCTCTGCTCCATGTGATTGGAGCAGAGATCAGTGTTCACTAAAAGAAAGCCCAGCCCCCAACAGTTAGTAACACGCCCCTAGGAACACTTAACCCCTACACTGCCACCCACTGGTTAACCCCTTCACTGCCAGTGTCATTTACACACGAATCACTGCATTTGTATAGCAGTGATTGCTGTATAAATGACAATGGTCCCAAAATGTGTCAAAAATGTCCGATGTGTCCGCCATAATGTCGCAGTCACAATAAAAATTGCTGATTGCCGCCATTACTAGTAAAAAAAATTATTAATAAAAATGCCATAAAACTATCCCCTATTTTGTAAACGCTATAACTTTTGCGCAAACCAATCAATAATCGCTTATTGTGATTTTTGTACCAAAAATATGTAGAAGAATATGTATCGGCCTAAACTGAGGGAAATTTTTTTTTTATATATATTTTTGGGGGATATTTATTATAACAAAAAGTAAAAAATAATGCGTTTTTTTCAAAATTGTCGTTTTTTTGTTTGTTTATAGCGCAAAAAATAAAAACCGCAGGGGTGATCACATACCACCAAAAGAAAGCTCTATTTGTGGGAAAAAAAAGGACGTCAATTTTTGTTTGGGAGCCACATCGCATGACCGCTCAATTGTCAGTTAAAGCAACACAGTGCCGAATCGCAAAAAGTGGTCTGGTCTTAAGCCAGCAAAATGGTCCGGGCTGAGGTCGTTAATGTATAAGAGATAAAAATGCATACTCACAAACGAGTAATAAAATCAACCATTTTGTGTAAAGTCCATTATTTGCATCATCCAGCAAGATCTGCTGGCCAGTAAAAATGGTGGGATGTATAGTCCAAAGAAAGCTGACGCGTTTCGAGGGTGTGCCCTCTTCTTCAGATCTAAGTTTGGAATACAGGTAGATGGTCTTTGTAAGATGACTGGAATCAAAGGATTAGCCCATGTGATTGAGGGCCCTCCTTCCTATGGGAGGGCTAATGCAGTTAATTGTATACACACATACCCTATTAGGAACAGATATCACCAGCCACAATATGCATATTCTTACACTAATATACAGTGTCTCACAAAAGTGAGTACACCTCTCACATTTTTGTAAATATTTTATCATGTCTTTTCATGTGACAACACTGAAGAAATTTCACTTTGCTACAATGTAAATTAGTGAATGTACAGCTTGTATAACAGCGTCAATTTTCTCTCCCCTCAAAATAACTGAACACACAGCCATTAATGTCTAAAACACTGGCAACAAAAGTGAGTACACCTCTAAGTGAAAACGTCCAAATTGGGCCCAAAGTGTCAATATTTTGTGTGGTCACCATTATTTTCCAGCACTATCTTAACCCTCTTGGGCATGGAGTTCACCAGAGTTTCACAGGTTGCCACTGGAGTCCTCTTCTACTCCTGGCTGGTGCTGGTGGATGTTAAAGACCTTGTGCTCCTCGACCTTCTGTTTGAGGATGCCGCACAGATGCTCAATAGGGTTTAGGTCCGGAGACATGCTTGACCAGTCCACCACCTTTACCCTCAGCTTATTTAGCAAGGCAGTGGCCCATTCTCTGAAGGGAGGGGATTATGCTCTGCTTCAGTATGTCACAGTACATGTTGGCATTTATGGTTCCCTCAATGGACTGTAGTTTCCCAGTGCCGGCAGCACTCATGCATCCCCAAACCATGACACTCCCACCACCATGCTTGACTGTAGACAAGACACACTTGTCTTGGTACTCCTCACCTGGTTGCTGCCACACATGCTTGACACCACCTGAACCAAATAAGTTTATCTTGGTCTCATCAGACCACAGGACATAGTTCCAGTAATCCATGTCCTTAGTCTGCTTGTGTTCAGCAATCTGTGTGCGGGCTTTCTTGTGCATCTTCTTTAGAAGAGGCTTCCTTCTGGGATGACAGCCATGCAGACCAATTTGATGCAGTGTGTGGCGCATGGTCTGAGAACTGACAGGCTGACTCCCCACCCCTTCAACCTCTGCAGCAATGCTGGCAGAACTCATGCTTCTATTTCCCAAAGACAGTATCTGGATATGACGCTGAGCATGTGTACTCAACTTCTTTGGTCGACCATGGTGAGGGCTGTTCTGAGTGGAAACTTGATGATGCACTTGATAATGATGCACAAGAAAGTGCAGGCTTTCTTGTGCATTATCTTTAGAAGAGGCTTCCTTCTGGGATGACAGACATGCAGACCAATTTGATGCAGTGTGTGGCATATGGTCTGAGCACCGACAGGCTGGCTCCCCACCCCTTCAACCTCTGCAGCAATGCTGGCAGCACTCATATGTCTATTTCCCAAAGACAGTGTCTGGATATGACGCTGAGCATGTATGCTCAACTTCTTTGGTCGACCATGGTGAGGCCTGTTCTGAGTGGAAACTGTCCTGTTAAACCACTGTATGGTCTTGGCCACCGTTCTGTAGCTCAGTTTCAGGTTCTGGGCAATCTTCTTATAGCCTAGGCCATCCTTATGTAGAGCAACAATTCTTTTTTTCAGATCCTCAGAGAGTTCTTTGCCATGAGGTGCCATGTTGAACTTCCAGTAACCAGTATGAGAGGGTGAGAGAAATTTAACACACCTGCTCTTCATTCACACCTGAGACCTTGTAACACTAATGAGTCACATGACACCAGAAAGGGAAAATGGCTAATTGGGCCCAGTTTGGACATTTTCACTTAGGGGTGCATTCACTTTTGTTGTCAGCAGTTTAGACATTGATGGCTGTGTGTTGAGTTATTTTGAGGGGGCAGCACATTTACATTGGTATACAAGCTGTAAACTCACTACTTTGCATTGTAGCAAAGTGTCAGATCTTCAGTGTTGTCACATGAAAAGATATAATAAAATATTTACAAAAATGTGAGGGGTGTACTCAATTTTGTGAGATACTGTATACATAAAACTTTTTGCGTAAGTTTATACTGAGAACAATGTATCCCAGTGTCAAATTCATAAACAAAAATGAAATTAGAATAAAATAGAATTAAAATCAGATGAGCTAACACTTACTGCTCTACAGCCCTAAGCAGCATGCACTCTGTATCTGATTATGGTAGATCAATGTATGTGTACTCGCTCTCGTTAGATGGTGATGGGATGGGTATGAATATGAGGAGTATGAGGTATTACAAGGCAGGGTGAAACTGATGGTGACCAGATAAATGTCAGATGGCATGGCACAGTAAGAGGAGCTCTGGCATGTTTATATCATGCTATCGCTTCCTCTAGCTGTTGAAACTGAGTAGAATCGTAGGGGTCTGATAATGTTGATATATATATATATATATATATATATATATATATATATATATATATATATATATATAGTTGCAAAAAACGTATGTGAACCTATTTTGGTAGGATATGGATTTCTGCACAAATTGGTCATAAAATGTGATCTGATCTTCATCTAAGTCACAACAATAGACAATCACAGTCTTCTTAAACTAATAACACACAAAGAATTAAATATTAACATGTTTTTTTGAACACACCATATAAACATTCACAGTGCAGGTAGAAAAAGTATGTGATCCCTTGGATTTAATAACTGGTTGAACCTCCTTTCGCAGCAATAACTTTAACCAAACGTTTCCTGTAGTTGCAGATCAGTCATGCACAACGGTCAATAGTAATTCTTGACCATTCCTCTTTACAGAACTGTTTCAGTTCAGCAATATTCTTGGGTTGTCTGGTGTGAATCGCTTTCTTGAGGTCATATCACAGCATCTCAATTGGGTTGAGGTCAGCACTCTGAATAGGCCACTCCAGAAGGTGTATTTTCTTCTGTTTAAGCCATTCTGTTGTTGATTTACTTCTATGCTTTAGGTCGTTGTCCTGTTGCAACACCCATCTTCTGTTGAGCTTCAGCTGGTGGACAGATGGCCTTAAGTTCTCCTGCAAAATGTCTTGATAAACTTGGGAATTCATTTTTCCTTCGATGATAGTAATCCGTCCAGGCCCTGATGCAGCAAAGCAGCCCCAAACCATGATGCCCCCACCACCATACTTCACAGTTGGGATGAGGTTTTGATGTTGGTGTTCTGTGCCTCTTTTTCTCCACACATAGTGTTGTGTGTTTCTTCCAAACAACTCAACTTTGATTTCATCTGTCCACAGAATATTTTGCCAGTACAGCTGTGGAACATCCAGGTGCTCTTGTGCGAACTGTAAACAGGGAAGCAATCTTTTTTTTGGACAACAGTGACTTCCTCTGTGGTATCCTCCCATGAAATACATTCTTGTTTGGTGTTTTACGTATCGTAGATTTGCTAACAGGGATGTTAGCATATGCCAGTGACTTTTGTAAGTCTTTAGCTGACACTCAAGGATTCTTCTTCATCTCATTGAGCAGTATGTGCTGTGCTCTTGCAGTCATCTTTACAGGACGCCCACTCCTAGGGAGAGTAGCAGCAGTGCTGAACTTTCTCCATTTATAGACAATTTGTCTTACCATGGACTGATGAACAGCAAGGCTTTTGGAGATACTTTTATAACCCTTTCCAGCTTTATGCAAGTCAACAATTCTTAATCGTAGGTCTTCTGAGAGCTCTTTTGTGCGAGGCATCATTCACATCAGGCAATGCTTCCTGTGAAAAGCAAACCCAGAACTGGTGTGTGGTTTTTTTATAGGGCAGGGCAGCTGTAACCAAAACCTCCAATCTCATCTCATTGATTGGACTACAGTTGGCTGATACCTCACTCCAATTAGCTCTTGGAGATATCATTAGTCTAGGGCGGCCCTCCAGCTGTTGTGAAACTACAAGTCCCATCAGGCCTCTGCCTGTGGGAGTCATGTTTGTAACTGTCAGCCTTGCAATGCCTCATGGGACTTGTAGTTTCGCAACAGCTGAGGGGCCACCAGTTTGAGACCCATGGTCTAGGGGACTTCATATATTTCTTCCACCTGCACTGTGAATGTTTACATGGTGTGTTCAATAAAAACATGGTAACATTTAATTCATTGTTTGTTATTAGTTTAAGCAGACTGTGATTGTCTATTGTTGTAACGTAGATGAAGATGAGATCACATTTTATGACCAATTTGTGCAAAAATCCACATCATTCCAAAGGGGTTCACATACATTTTTTGCAACTATATATATATATATATATATATATATATATATATATATGTATATATATATATATATATACTGTCACTTTAAAAATGTATAATATGCTTGGTTTGGTCACGGACTACTGATAAGGACTGAAAGGCCACTCAGAATAGCTTTTGTACCAAAACCAGTCTGAACTGACCAGATACTGCTGAAATCTCTTTTTTTTTGCCAATCACATGATGTAACCAATTACTTTGCTATTAACAAGATATGAATTCTGATTGGACTAAACTATACGGTCATGCTTATAACACGCCTAGACCTTATGAATATTCATAAGTATATATTGTTAACTTGATGTTTGTAAGTCAGAGACACTTCCTTCTTCATTCCACCTGGTAGAGCTGTAAGTCGGTGTGTGTCTCTCCACTGCACTGTATGAATAAAGCACCTAATATTCTTTTACAAAGATTTGGACTCACTGTCTCATCCGAAGGTCTTTTTTTTAGACTCCCTAACCTGACTTAACAGAATGGTGCCTGCAACTCGGATACAGTTCAGCGGGCTACCCGCTAGAGAGACACGAAACTCGCATTGAGCAGACAAGTGGCCACGGTAAGAAACTGTTATGCCGCGTACACACGATCAAACAAGCGGGTGGAAAAGTCCGGCAAACTCAATCCCGGACAATCCCCCCGTGTGTAGCCTCCGGCATACTTTTTTGACCCGAAAGTACGGTGGACTAATGCCGCGTACACACGATCAAACAATCCAGTGGAAAAGTCCGGCAAACTCAAGTCCGCCAAACAATCCCCCCGTGTGTAGCCTCCGGCATACTTTTTTGACCCGACAGTACGGCGGACTTAGAATTTCGTGTTGCACATCAATCTGCCCGCCCTACTCGCATTTCGGCGGACAATCAGGTCTTCTGTCGCCGCTGCCGCCTTCCGTTCTTCTTCTTCTTCTTCTTCTTCTTCTCCTTCTTCTCCTGGAGATGTTGACTCGACGCTCTCTCCGGCCACAATGCCAGGGACGCGCTGCACGGCCACTTATATAGGGACAAGGGGCGGTGTCACATGGCTTTATGTCACATGGGTTGGTGTCACATGGTGACCCCGCCCCCTTACGATGTCACAGTCCCCATGTGACATCAACCCATGTGACCAACCCATGTGACATAAAGCCATGTGACACCGCCCCTTGTCCCTATATAAGTGGCCGCGCAGCGGGTCCCTGGCATTGTGGCCGGAGAGAGCGTCGAGTCAACATCTCCAGGAGAAGAAGGAGAAGAAGAAGAAGAAGAAGAAGAACGGAAGGCGGCAGCGGCGACAGAAGACCGGGCCACCGCCTGTAAAAGAGCTATAAGAAGGCGCGGTGGCCCGGCAGAAGAACCGAAGAGGGGGACAAGACCCCCGAAGTCGGGAGAAGAGGCCGGCGGCGAGGAAGAAAGCCAGACTCCTCCGCTAGCAAAAGAGCTTCAAGAAGATAGCGGAGGAGTCCGGCGAGAAGACCCCCGAAGACGGAAGACCCCCGGAGCTGTGCAATAAAGTATTTTATCTCGTGTGTTGTGTTTTTTTTTGTACGTTTATTTTACAGGTGAATGGGTAGGGGTACATTGTACCCCATACTCATTCACATAGGGTGGGGGGCCGGTATCCGGGGGCCCCCTTATTAAAGGGGGCTCCCGGATTCCGATAAGCCCCCCCGCGCAGACCCCGACAACCAACGGCCAGGGTTGTCGGGAAGATGCCCTTGTCCTCATCAAATTGGGGACAAGGTGCTTTGGGGTGGGGGGGCCGCGCGGCCCCCCCTTCCCCAAGGCACCCCCCATGTTGAGGGCACGCGGCCTGGTACGGCTCAGGAGGGGGGGCACTCGCTCGCCCCCCTTTCCTGGCCGGCCGGGTAGCGTGCTCGGACAAGGGTCTGTTGTGGACTTGGGAGGGACCCCCACGCCGATTTTTTTTCGGCGTTGGGGGTTCCCCTTTAAGTCCATACCAGGCGGCGGGGCCAGCGACGTCTCCTTCGCGGGCCCCGCCTACCTGGAGACGCGCTCTAAATGAGCGGACTTTCCTCCGCGTGTGTGTGGGCGAGTCCGTTCATTTCGAAAGTACGGCGGACTTAGTACGGCGGACTTAGTACGCCGTATTAGTCCGCTGAAAAAGTGCCGTGTGTGGGCAAGTAGCCCGTTCGAAAATTCCGACGGACAGTTTTGCGGACATCCGCCAGACTAAGTACGTCGGACAGACGGCTACGTGTGTACGCGGGTTTAGAATGCGGTGTTGCACTCCAATCTTCCCGCCGGACTGGCATTTCGGCGGACAATCCGGCCGTGTGTATGCCAGTCCGCCGTACTTTTGAAATGAGCGGACTTTTCCCGCCCGGAGAAAAGTCCGCTCATTTCGAGCGGGTCTCCAGGTAGGCGGGGCCCGCGAAGGAGACGTCGCTGGCCCTGCCGCCTGGTATGGACTTAAAGGGGAACCCCAACGCTGAAAAAAATCGGCGTGGGGGTCCCCCCCAAGTCCACAACAGACCCTTGTCTGAGCACGCTACCCGGCCGGCCAGGAAAGGGGGGGCGAGCGAATGCCCCCCCTCCTGAGCCGTACCAGGCCGCGTGCCCTCAACATGGGGGGTGCCTTGGGGAAGGGGGGCCCGTGTGGCCCCCCCACCCCAAAGCACCTTGTCCCCATGTTGATGAGGACAAGGGCCTCTTCCCGACAACCGTGGCCGTTGGTTGTCAGGGTCTGCGGGGGGGGTTTATCGGAATCCGGGAGCCCCCTTTAATAAGGGGGCCCAACGATACCGGCCCCCCACCCTATGTGAATGAGTATGGGGTACAATGTACCCCTACCCATTCACCTGTAAAATAAAAGTACAAAAAAAACACAACACACGAGATAAAATACTTTATTGCACAGCTCCGGGGGTCTTCCGTCTTCGGGGGTCTTCTCGCAGGACTCCTCCGCTATCTTCTTGTAGCTCTTTTGCTAGCGGAGGAGTCCGGCTTTCTTCCTCGCCGCCGCCCTCTTCTTCCGACTTCGGGGGTCTTGTCCCCCTCTTCGGTTCTTCTGCCGCCGCCTTCCGTTCTTCTGTTCTTCTCTTCTTCTTCTTCAGATGTTGCCTCGCCGAGTCCTCCGCTCACAATGACAGGGAACGGGCACGCGGCGACTTATATAGGGACAAGGGGCGGGGTCTTCGGTGGATGTCACATGGGTTCATGTCACATGGGTTGATGTCACATGGCGACAGTCCCAGCATCCTCCGGGACTGTGACATCGTAAGGGGGCGGGGTCACCATGGGACATGAACCCATGTGACATCCACCGAAGACCCCGCCCCTTGTCCCTATATAAGTCGCCGCGTGCCCGTTCCCTGTCATTGTGAGCGGAGGACTCGGCGAGGCAACATCTGAAGAAGAAGAAGAGAAGAACAGAAGAACGGAAGGCGGCGGCAGCGGCGGCGACAGAAGACCGGGCCACCGCCTGTAAAAGAGCTAGAAGAAGGCGCGGTGGCCCGGCAGAAGAACCGAAGAGGGAGACAAGACCCCCGAAGTCGGAAGAAGAGGCCGGCGGTGAGGAAGAAAGCCGGACTCCTCCGCTAGCAAAAGAGCTACAAGAAGATAGCGGAGGAGTCCGGCGAGAAGACTCCCGAAGACGGAAGACCCCCGGAGCTGTGCAATAAAGTATTTTATCTTGTGTGTTGTGTTTTTTTTGTACTTTTATTTTACAGGTGAATGGGTAGGGGTACATTGTACCCCATACTCATTCACATAGGGTGGGGGGCCAGTATCCGTGGGCCCCCTTATTAAAGGGGGCTCCCGGATTCCGATAAGTCCCCCGCCCGCAGACCCCGACAACCAACGGCCAGGGTTGTCGGGAAGAGGCCCTTGTCCTCATCAACATGGGCCCCCTTCCCCAAGGCACCCCCCATGTTGAGGGCACGCGGCCTGGTATGGTTCAGGAGATGGCGGCGCTCGCTCGCCCCCCTTTCCTGGCCGGCTGGGTAGCGTGCTCGGACAAGGGTCTGTTGTGGACTTGGGGGGACCCCCACGCCGATTTTTTTCGGCGTTGGGGTTCCCTTTTAAGTCCATACCAGGCGGCGGGGCCAGCAACGTCTCCTTCGCGGGCCCCGCCTACCTGGAGACCCGCTCAAAATGAGCGGACTTTCCTCCGCGTGTGGGGGCGAGTCCGTTCATTTCAAAAGTAGGGCGGATAGTACGGCGGACTTAGTACGCCGTATTAGTCCGCTGAAAAAGTGCCATGTGTGGGCAAGTAGCCCGTTCGGAAAGTCCGACGGACAGTCTGGCGGGAAGTCCGCCAGACTAAGTACGTCGGACAGACGGCTACGTGTGTACGCAGCTTTATTCTTACTTATTCTGCTCTCCATGGCGGGCAATTAGTCTATGCCTGGGTTCCATTGGCTGAAGGAGTCTTATGCTGTTCGAAGAGATGGTGAAATTAAGGTAAAGTTAAGTGTAAACTAGAGTAATGTTGATGTTACACAGTTTGACCTAAATAATTCCTATACTTTACCTGTTGCAGAAATAATAGAGCCGATAATAATTATCATTATTGATGTTTTGTTTCTATGCTTGGGGTGTCAATAGATTTATGAGACTTGTGAGAAGGTCTGACCAGAGGTCTGTAGTAGTGAGTAGTGATGGACGAACTTCCGACGGGACGTTTCGCGAACGTGGACCGCGAACGCGGCCGATAGTTCGCGAACCGGAACGTTCGCGGCGGGCCCCATTGACTTCAATGGGAGGCGAACTTCGCAAACCTACAGGTCAAATTTGCAGCCACAAAATAATTAATAGCTGTGCGAACATAGTCCCACTACATGGCCAATGACATAACACATGTATGAGGTGAATCTGGGATTGACAACTACAAGCATTCTTTTTTTATATGGGAAATTGTTGTGACAATTCAGGACTGTGGAGCGCATGAAGGCAATGGAGAAGAGGGAAGGTCAGGGACCAGGGTAGGCAAAGAAGAGGGTGCAGGAGATGATCACCAGCAGCGTGACATACAGCAATGACACCTGCACCGTGATAGAGTCATCTGACAACAGCACCGTGATAGAGAGCACTGACATCAGCAGCGTGACATAAAGCACTAATACCAGCACCGTGATATACAGCACTGACAGCAGCACCGTGATAGAGAGCACTGACATCAGCAGCGTGACATAAAGCACTAACACCAGCACCGTGATATACAGCACTGACAGCAGCACCATGATAGAGAGCACTGACATCAGCAGCGTGACATAAAGCACTAACACCAGCACCGTGATATACAGCATTGACAGCAGCACCGTGATAGAGAGCACTGACATCAGCAGCGTGACATACAGCAATGACACCTGCACCGTGATAGAGTCATCTGACATCAGCACCGTGATAGAGAGCACTGACATCAGCAGCGTGACATAAAGCACTAACACCAGCACCATGAAATGCAGCACTGACAGCAGCACCGTGATAGAGAGCACTGACATCAGCACCGTGACATACAGCAATGACACCTGCACCATGATAGAGTCATCTGACAACAGCACCGTGAGAGAGCACTGACATCAGCAGCGTGACATAAAGCACTAACACCAGCACTGTGATATACAGCACTGACAGCAGCACCGTGATAAAGAGTACTGACATCAGCACCGTGATATACAGCACTGACACCTGCACCGTAAGCAGCCCCAGGAGGAAGTCAGCATAGCACAGGTATGGTGGGAGCCCCTCATAATGAGCATAGCACAGGGATGGTGGGAGCCCCTCATAATGAGCATAGCACAGGGATGGTGGGAGCCCCTCATAATAAGCAGCCCCAGGAGGATATCAGCATAGCACAGGGATGGTGGGAGCCCCTCATAATAAGCAGCCCCAGGAGGATGTCAGCATAGCACAGGGATGGTGGGAGCCCCTCATAATAAGCAGCCCCAGGAGGATGTCAGCATAGCACAGGGATGGTGTGAGCCCCTCATAATAAGCAGCCCCAGGAGGAAGTCAGCTCAGCACAGGGATGGTGGGAGCCCCTCATAATGAGCATAGCACAGGGATGGTGGGAGCACCTCAAAATATGCACAGCAGAGGTACAGCCCCAGGAGGAAATCAGCACAGCACAGGGATGGTGGGAGCCCCTCATAATATGCACAGCAGAGGTACAGCCCCAGGAGGATGTCAGCACAGCACAGGGATGGTGGGAGCCCCTCATAATAAGCAGCCCCAGTAGAAATATGATCCTGCTCAACCTCTTCAAAGAGGAGGGTACGGGCATATAGTACGGTGTGCTTTTTTTGGACAAGGAAGTGAGCCAAATGAAGAAAGAAGGTCTCTGTGCTCGATTAAAAAAATTGTTTATAGACATATACATGGTCTACTGGTCACATGTGTTGAATGCCTCCGAGATCCATGCCTCATTCATTTTTAGAAATGTCAGGTAGTTAACACTGTCGTGAGCTAGGCAAGTACGCTTATCGGTCACGATCACCCCTGCTGTGCTGAACGTCCTTTCGGACAGGACACTGGATGAGGGGCAAGCCAACAGTTTGATTGCAAATTGGGCACGCTCTGGCCAGAGGTCAAGCCTGCCCACCCAGTAGTCCAGGGGTTCATCACTCCTCAGAGCGTCCACATCGGCCATTAACCCGATGCAGTCGGACACCTGACGGTCTAGGCGTTCCCTGATGCTGGATCCGGATGACACCTGTCGATGGGTCGGCTGAAAGAATGACCTCATATCCGAAGTCACCAACGCATCTTCAAACCGACCTCTTCTTGCAGGCGCTGTTGAATTGGTACCCGCAACTCCTTCTCTGGGAGTGGGAATTGCTCCTCTGCCAGCGCACGCAAAAGCAGAATGCAGCATTTCTCGAAGCAAGGCCTGGAGGTGCTCCATTCTGCCAGCCCTCTGTGACGGCGGTAACATTTCTGCCATTTTGTGTTTGTACCGGGGGTCTAAGTATGTTGCCACCCAGTACTGGTCCTTGACCCTTATACTTTTTATACGGGGGTCCCTATTAAAACACTGGAGCATGAAGGCCCCCATTTGCACTAACCTGGAAGCGGTGTGGTGGCCTGGCTCCTGCTCATCATCTAGGATAATGTCGTCCTCTTCATTCTCCTCTCCCCATCCACACACAACAGGGATCCCAGAAAGGTTTAAAGCATGCTCTTCTTGCTCCTCCTCATCCGCCCCGGCACCATCCTCCTCTGACTCCTCTTCAGACTCCTGTTGTTGACTTGTCTCAGATAGAGTAGCCCCCCCTTGGAATTCATCAAGCATTGCGACTTCCTCATCTTCCCGCTCCTGCTCCTCCACAGCTTGATCAATGACACGACGCAATGCATGCTCCATAAAGAAGGCATAAGGTACCATGTCACTGATGGCACCATGGCTGCGACTGACCAGTTTGGTGATCTCCTCAAATGGCCGCAGAAGTCTGCATGCGTCGCGCATGAGCAGCCACTGGCGCGGTGAAAAAAAAACCAGCTCCCCAGAACCGGTTCTGCCGCAGAGTTCATACAGGTAGACGTTAACTGCACGTTTCTGCTGGAGCAGCCTATCAAGCATATAGAAGGTTGAGTTCCATCGCGTCGGGCAATCGCAAATAAGACGTCTGACCGGCAGATTGTGTCGCCGCTGAATGTCAGCAAGGCGAGCCATGGCCGTGTAAGATCTTCTGAAATGGGCCGAGATTTTCCTTGCCTGCCGCAAGATGTCCTGGACCCCAGGGTATTTGACAAGGAATTGCTGCACGACCAAGTTTAAGACGTGTGCCATGCATGGCACGTGCATGATTTTGCCCTGTTTCAATGCGCTAAGCAGATTGGCACCGTTGTCACACACCACTTTACCAACTGTCAAATTGAGCAGTGTTAGCCACTGATCTGCCTGTGAACGCAAAGCTGAAAGGAGTGCCGGGCCAGTGTGGCTCTTGGCTTCCAGGCACAACAGACGCAGCACGGCATGGCAGTCTCACCTGGCATGTCGAATAGGTTCTGGGGAGCTTGGGCGGCGCAGCGGAAGAGACGCTAGCAGCGGAAAAGGAGGAGTCAGCCGAGGAGGAGAGGGAGGAGGATGGAGTAGGAGGAAGAGGAGAAGAAGAGTCAGCCCTGCATGCAATCCGTGGCGGTAAAACCAAATCTACACGGGTGCCACGGGTTACATGCTTGACGGCCGTCAGAAGGTTCACCCAGTGGGCAGTAAAAGTGATATACCTTCCCTGCCCGTGTTTGCTAGACCATGTGTCTGTGGTCAGATGTATCTTGGCACCGACACTGTGTGCCAGAGATACATTCACTTGCCGCTGAATATGGCCATATAGCTCTGGGATGCCCTTCTCTGAGAAATACTTCCTTCCTGGGACCTTCCATTGTGGTGTTCCAATGGCCACAAATTTGCGAAAGGCCTCCGAGTCCACCAGTTTATATGGCAGTAGTTGGCGGGCTATGAGTTCTGACAAGCCAGCCATCAACCGTTGGGCAAGAGGGTTATCCGGCGTCATCATTTTTTTTTTTTTTTTACAATAGAAATTTTTATTACTCAAGTAGAAATACAAAGTAAAAGAACACAGACAAGAAAAGTTACAAGGTTCCAGGTACAATTACATACAGTACAGATCATAAAATAAAAGCAGGAGAAATCCACCCTAGTAACAGTATAGATGAATCACTCGTCCAGATCATGTATAGCCACACATTGGGTAAGTAATGAGCCATCAAAGACCTAAGATCTGTCCATATTAAAGTAGCGTAGTAATGCTGGAAGAGCTGGAAAAGAGAAAAGAAAGAGAGAAAAAGGAGAGAGGGAGAGGAGGAGAGAAAAAAAAAAAACTATATATAACCGGCGTCCACTAGCCGGGCACCCAGGGCCAAAGGCAATGGGCAGGGCCGACCGACAGCTACCATGTCAAACAATGTTAAGGAGAACATAGACACCATACTGGGCCACAGCCCAGTGCTCACCCGGTTGTCAGCCGCTTGTACCTATCAGAGAATTTGAATTCAATCCAAGGAGCCCACGTTTTATGGAACTTATCTGCAGACTCATTAGCTATGGCTAAAGTGTCTTCAAGCTGGAAGGTGTAATTTACCGTGAATAGCCATTCTCTAATCGAGGGTGTGGAAGTGCTTTTCCAGTACTTAGGGATCAACATCTTAGCCGCATTTAAGAGATGCTTAGTTAAAGAACTCTTATATCTAGCTAAAGTGACATCCGAGATATGCAAGAGACAGCAAGCGGGCGTAAGGTTAATTTGAGTGTCTGTAATGCTCCGTGTCAACTCTCTAACTTCGTCCCAAAATGCAGTTATGTGTGGACAGTCCCACCAAATGTGTAGCATATCACCCTTGCCCCCACCACATCTCCAACAAGAATCCGAGGAAGTTGGGTACCATTTGTGCACCTTAACCGGTGTGGCATACCAGTTAGATAATAGTTTATACGAGTTCTCTTGTACCCTCGTGCTAATGGAGCATTTATGTGCCAGGATGCAGGCACTCTGCCATTGAGAGTCCGTGAATTGGGTCTGCAATGCAGATTCCCAATGCTTCCGGAACCCTAACGAGGGTGTTCCTCTCCCCTGCTGGAGAAGTGCATAGGCAAGGGATGTAGTTTTCCTAACAGGGTCCCCTTTTAGGCAAATCGACTCAAATGCCGTTGGCTCTCTCGTGAATCCTGCACACCTAGCTGATGACATAAGGAAATGATGGGCTTGTCTGAAATTTCAAAAAGAGAGTACAACGGGTGAGAGGTTCTCCAGCAACTTGGTGTAGGGGATAAGGTGGCCACCTTCTACAAACTGTATTGCTCTAAGTGGCAAATTACCACCATATGTGAAATTTTGGGAGCCCACCCCCGGGGGAAAATCTGGGTTAGCTGTCAAAGGAGTGAGCGGACCGTAGACGGAGGAAATCTTGTGCAGGATGGATACCTTATGAAAGACTGCTAGAGAAGCACCTATAGTCGGATGTTGCGTAAATTCCCGGGGCCAATGTCCTCTGAGGATCCAAGGGGCAGATTGCAGTGGCGTGGTGGAACTGGTTCCCTCCAAGGCCACCCAATCCTTGTATCTCCCATGGCAATGCCAGTCCACTATCCGTGTCAGGTGTGAGGCGTAGTAATATAGCTTGAGGTCCGGTAGGCCTAGACCCCCGTCCTCTTTAAGTCTCGTCAGGGTGCGGAAGCCTATACGGGGTCTTTTATCTCCCCACACGAACCTCCCCACCACAGACTGAAGGTGCTTAAAAAAACTTGACGGGACATGGACCGGCAGCACATGGAATAGATAAAGTAGCCTCGGCAAGACGACCATCTTAACAATTGCTGCCCTCCCAAACCAAGAAAAGGGCCTCGGGGACCACCTAGTGAGGTCGGCCCCAATGACCCTCAACATAGGAGCAAAATTCTCAGCAAACACACGGTCGAGTGCCGATGGCAGCCTCACTTCTAGATATTTAAGTGTCCCTTGAACCCATTTAAAGGAAAAATTTTGTTGGGCCTGAGTCAGGTGCACCTCTGGCAAAGTGAGGTTCAGTGCTTCAGATTTAGTATAATTGATTTTTAGCTGAGAAACATAGTTGTATGTGGAAAAGGCCTGTAGCAGATTAGGCAAGGATGTATGTGGATGGGTCAGAAAAAATAATAAATCATCCGCATAAGCGGCAACCTTATAAATTTTTGGGCCAATTTTAAAGGCAGAAATTGCTGGGGAGCCATTCACAGTGCGTATGAAAGGTTCTAAAGTCAAAATGAATAGAAGGGGAGATAGGGGGCACCCCTGCCTAGTGCCATTTCTCACCTGCACCTTGCCAGATAGAGACCCGTTGATTTTTAATTTCATTGTTGGATTCTGGTATAGGGTGGATATCCAAGCCAGCATATGTGGTTGCAGGCCAATATGGGAGCAGGTGGCCATGAGAAAGTCCCAAGCGACCCTATCGAAGGCCTTCTCCGCGTCAGTAGACAGGAGAAAGCCCTCGAGTCCCGCCTTATGACAGTGAGCTATCAAGTCCAGGGCCTTTATCACGTTGTCCCTGGCCTCTCTGCCTGGGACGAACCCCACCTGTTCCAAACCAATCAGCCGTGGGAGAAAAGCGCTCAATCTGTTTGCCACTATTTTCGCAAGAATTTTTAGATCCAGGTTTAAAAGAGAAATTGGCCTGTAACTGGCACAATCCGTCGGATCTTTGCCCGGTTTAAGTAGGACTGTGACATGCGCCTCCAGGAATGTTTCCGGTATTTGTCGTGGGGTCATTAGAAAATTTAGCGTTTTTAATAATGGCTTGGACAAAATATCACTGAAAGTTTTAAAGTAATGGGCGGAGAAGCCGTCAGGGCCCGGACTCTTACCAGGCTTGAGGCTTTTAATCGCATCCAATAGCTCGGCTGAGGTGATTGGTCCTTCCAAGGACTCTGCCTCCTCCGAGGTAAGAGTGGGCATTCCACTTTGAGTTAGGTACTCTCTAATAATGTAGTTCCTATCACCCCCCAAATCTGGAGGTTTATGTGGGTGTGGGATATTATAAAGCTTGGTATAAAACTGTTGGAAGCATGCAGCAATATCTACGGTGCGGTTAGTCAAAGTGCCCTCTGAAGACCTAATTGCCAGAATGTTATTAGCTAAAGATGCCTCCTTTAGGGCCTTAGCCAACAGCCTACCCCCCTTGTCCCCATGTTCGTAATACACCTTTTTCTTCAAAAAGAGCACTCGCTTACTTTTGAGATCTAAGATATTTTGTAATTCTTGACGCAAGAGCAAGAGTTCCTCCGTTACTGCCTCATCCAAGGATTGTTTGCGTTGGCTCTCGAGGCCCGCAATCTGAGTCACAAGAGACTGGACCTTGCGTTCAGCCTCCCTCTTGCGAGACGCTCCCGCGGAGATCAACTCCCCCCTCATGACGCACTTGTGCGCCTCCCAGATGGTCAGGGGAGAGAGGCTCTCCACCGAGTTCTCCAAGAAGTAGTTGCGCAAAGAGTCCGTCAATCTCGTCTTAATATCTAAATCTGTCAGGAGGGAGGGGTTCAGCCTCCACATGCAAGGTTTGGACCCAGGAAACTGTCGTTTGATAGTAAGGGCAACAGGGGCGTGGTCAGAAAACGATTGTATACCAATATGGGCATCTACCACGTCTGATAGGTCCCTTTGTGTAAAAAGTGTTTTCTATGCGGAACCGAGTAGTGCGTGAAGTCTCGGCCTCTCGGGTGAGCCAGTCGCCATGTATCCATCAGAGTGAGAGAAAGTATGGAGTTCCTGATTTGTTTAAGTGTGCGATAGGAGACGCTCGATTTCCCGGTGGCGTTGTCATGTAGTGGGTATAGAGGGACATTAAAGTCCCCTCCCAGCATCACCCGCCCCGACGCAAAAATCTTCAACTCAGCCATCAAGTGCCTACAAAAAGTTCCATGTGCCTTGTTGGGGAAATACACGTTCGCTAAAGTCAAGGGAGAGGAACCCCAGTTCCCTTTCACAAATAGAAACCTGCCACCGGGATCTGCTAGCTGCTGGGTCACCTCAAAGCCCGCTGATTTATTAATTAGTATGGAAACCCCTTTGGTTTTTGCATCTGGGTTCGTTGCATGGTAAATATGAGGAAAGTTTTTGTGGCGTAAGTTAGGTATTTTGTTGGTTTGAAAATGTGTCTCTTGCAAGAAAACAAAAAGAGGCTTTACCTTATTTAGTTCTCTGAACAAGGATGTCCGTTTCTCCGGCACATTCAAGCCCTGCACATTGTGCGATATCACGGTTGGGGCCTGCCCCAGCGAGGAATAGGCCATCTGCTGATCGTATGTAGGGACCCCGCGTACCCCTGCACAGGAGGACCGGCGTCATCATTTTTTTACGCTCGAACATTAGGCCCACGGAAGCCTGCCTTTTTGCAGAAAAACGGGAGCTTGGCGTGATGGAAGGTGGAGTGGAGGACAATTGTGAGGAGAGAGGAGAAGGAGAAGTAGAAGACAAGGCTGGACGGTGAGAGCCTGCAGTGTGGCTTTGTGTGTTCCGTTGCTCCCACTCGGCTCGGTGATGGCTGCTCATGTGCCTTCTTAAGGCGGTCGTCCCTAGGTGAGTGTTGGGCTTACAGCGACTAATGCGTTGACTGCAAAGATTGCAGATGGCAACGCTATTGTCAGCAGCGGACACGTTAAAAAAAGCCCACACTGCGGAGCCATGTGCCGGTGTCCTGGGAGCGCCAGATGTGACCGTACGTGGTCGATGTACATGGTCGATGACTCGCTCCTGATACATTTGCAGTCTGCTTTGTCCCTCCTGTGCAATGTAAGTTATTCCTGCTTCTCCTCCCTATCTGCTGGTCCATATCTCCCTCTGAACTCCCCTCCTCTTCCTCTCTTGTGGGCACCCCCGTGACATCACTAGACACTTCATCATCAACGTCACCTTCCCCACCGCTATAAGTAGAGATCTCGGAGTAGGCAGCAACACCGGGGACCAACCTCCTCCTTGGGCTGATCTGTACTGTCGTCAGACTGCTGAGTAGCGGTTGTTGCTGCCTCCTCTTCCTGATCCAATGCCAAGAGTGGCTGCGCATCAGAAATGTCCTCTTGATATGGTTTGGAAAATAATTCCTGTGACTCAAGCGGAAGGTATGTGGTGGTGGTGGTGGTGGTGTTGTTGGTGGTAGTGTCTTTGAGGGTGCACATAGCAGAGAGTGAAGAAGAGGGTGCAGATCGAGAGGATGAGGAGGGTGCAGAAGAGTAAGGCTGAGCGAGCCACTTAACCAAGTCTGGTGGGTCCTTTAAAGTAATTGAATGCACCTTCTGCAACTTCCCACTTTGGCTCAAGCCTGTTGCTCCTGCCTTACCCCTACCACCCCTGCGGAAGGGCCTGCCTCTTCCTCTGCCTGTCATTTTTTAAATGACCCTGTGACAAAACTCTCAGTCCCTATACCGATGAAGGACTGCTGCAGTATAGGGCAGTGGTCAGTCAGCAGTAGTGCACCTCAACCCTATGTATTGTGGACCTATACCAGTCCTTATAGAATGGCAGACTGTACCTCACTCAACCCTATGTACTGTAGTACCCTATACCTTACCAGTCCTTATAAGGACCTTTGTGGAACAAGTAGGTTGTGTGTGAGTGATTAGCAGACTGTACGTCAGTCCCTATACCAATGAAGGACTGCTGCAGTATAGTGCAGCGGTCAGCAGTAGTGCACCTCAACACTATGTATTGTGGACCTATACCAGTCCTTATAGAATGGCAGACTGTACCTCACTCAACCCTATGTACTGTAGTACCCTATACCTTACCAGTCCTTATAAGGACCTTTGTGGAACAAGTAGGTTGTGTGTGAGTGATTAGCAGACTGTACATCAGTCCCTATACCGATGAAGGACTGCTGCAGTATAGGGCAGCGGTCAGCAGTAGTGCACCTCAACCCTATGTATTGTGGACCTATACCAGTCCTTATAGAATGGCAGACTGTACTTCACTCAACCCTATGTACTGTAGTACCCTAACCTTACCGGTCCTTATAAGGACCTTTGTGGAACAAGTAGGTTGTGTGTGAGTGATTAGCAGACTGTACGTCAGTCCCTATACCGATGAAGGACGGCTGCAGTATAGGGCAGCGGTCAGCAGTAGTGCACCTCAACCCTATGTATTGTGGACCTATACCAGTCCTTATAGAATGGCAGACTGTACCTCACTCAACCCTATGTACTGTAGTACCCTATACCTTACCAGTCCTTATAAGGACCTTTGTGGAACAAGTAGGTTATGTGTGAGTGATTAGCAGACTGTACGTCAGTCCCTATACCGATGAAGGACTGCTGCAGTATAGGGCAGCGGTCAGTCAGCAGTAGTGCACCTCAACCCTATGTATTGTGGACCTATACCAGTCCTTATAGAATGGCAGACTGTGCCTCACTCAACCCTATGTACTGTAGTACCCTATACCTTACCAGTCCTTATAAGGACCTTTGTGGAACAAGTAGGTTGTGTGTGAGTGATTAGCAGACTGTACGTCAGTCCCTATACCGATGAAGGACTGCTGCAGTATAGGGCAGCGGTCAGCAGTAGTGCACCTCAACCCTATGTATTATGGACCTATACCAGTCCTTATAGAATGGCAGACTGTACCTCACTCAACCCTATGTACTATAGCACCCTACACCAGGTTATTAACAGTCCTTATAAGGAGCTTTCTGGAACAAATAGGTTGTGAATGATTAGCAGACTGCAGCAGAAGGGCAGCAGTCAAGTATAATATTCTTTCTATATTTGGAAGAAAGAATATTATACGTGTACAAGCCTATTACCATACCACTGATACCAGTCCTGAAAAGAACCTTTGTGGACCTAATATACTAACAGCTACTGATTAAACTGACCCTCACTGCCTCGCACACTGCTTCCTGCCTGTCCCTATATAAACTAACAAAACAGAGGCTACTGGAACAATAACTGGAATAGCACTTTTGTGGACCTGATAGTAACAGCTAATGACTAAACTGACTGTCCCTGCAGCAGACACACAGTCCTGTCCCTTTCTCTAAACTGACAAAAGACACTCAGGCTGCTGCAACAATCAGTAGCACAGCAAACCTATATACACCTAACACCTATACCAGTCCTGAAAATAACTTTTGTGTACCAAATAGCTAGCGATTTGGGTCACTGCAATCTCTCCCTGCTCCACACAGCAACCTCTCCCTATAGTGACAGAAGAAAGAATGTAAAATGGCCGCCGGATCGGGTCTATTTATAAGTTAGGGGGAATGTCCAAGTGTCCATGTGCTGTAATGTCTCAATTGGCTGTCCTGTACCCCATGATGGATGTGTCATCATAGGTCAAAGTTATTTTACACAGTAAACACGGAAGTCCGCCGGGCGAACGGCGCCAATAGTCCGCTGAACGGGCGGACCGCGAACAGCCGAAATTCGCCACGAAACGACCGCCGGGCGAACCGTTCGGCCATCACTAGTAGTGAGCCTGTGTGGCGAATAATGCCTATGTGGCAAGTGTACAGGCCTGTAAGGCCAAGTTTACTAAAGTGCCATTTAAAGGCTACTATGTGTGGCCCAGGGGAAGAAAAAAATGTTTTGGGTGATGACCCACAAATTGTTAGAGACTCAAAGTGAGGACTCTAGATTGGGAGCATGGCTCTCCCTTGGACCTCTCGATGTCGGGAGAGGTAAAAGAAGTGGCACAAGTAAGTCCTTTGACAGACATAACAGACATGACAGACAGATGTGGACAGTGGTTAAGAAATTACACCAAGACTATTAGAGGCTGGACCAAAACAGAACAGATCCAATACCAGCAGAAGTAGTTATGATAAACTTGGATTTATGGAAGATTGACAGAGTTGGATGAGAGGATTAAATGTGTACAATATTGGATTTGTGAAAGTATGCAAAGTGATGAAACTTTAACAATTTTTTCTAATGCATATAACTGATGGGTCTAGCAAAAGAGAATTAGACCAGGCAATGCAAGTGTTATCTAAATGTTTAAGAATTGTTTGATAAGCAGAAAGATAGCTAAGTATGGCTGAGTTTAAAAAAATAGGATTTTTTTATACAGCCTACTTGTAAAATCCTTTTCTTGAGAGTACATCACGGGACACAGGAGCTTCATTACATAGTGGGTTATATAGGCACCTTCGGTGATTGGACACTGGCTAACCCCAATTAAGGAGAATTCCTCCCCTATATAACCCCTCCCATATGGGAGGCACCTCAGTTTTGTAGCAAAGCAATAAGAAACCACGTAAAACCCAAGAAGGGCGGGAGCTCTGTGTCCCGTGATGTACTCTCAAGAAAAGAATTTTACAGGTAAGCTGTATAAAAAAATCCTATTTTCTTGAACATACATCACGGGACACAGGAGATGCATTACATAGTGGGATGTCCCAAGGCAATGCTCAGTTTGAGGGGAGGGAGACACAGATCAGAATTATAGACCGCCATGGACCAGAGGAACTAAACTGCAGTCTGCAGTACACTGCGCCCAAAGGCGGTATCCTCTTGCCCTCTGACATCCACCTGATAAAATCTGGTGAATGTATGGACTGATGACCAAGTCGCAGCCTTACAGATCTGATCCAGGGAGACCTGGCGATGCACTTCCCAAGAAGTACTTACAGCCCTAGTTGAGTGCGCTTTCACTTGAAAAGGAGGACTCTTCCCCTTTACACTATAGGCCTGAAGAATAACTTGTCTAATCCATCTTGAGAGAGTGGATATTGATGCCGCCTGGCCCTTTTTAGGGCCTTCTGGCAAAATAAATAAACAATCAATCTTTCTTATCTGAGCAGTTGCCTGAAGATAAATACTGATTGCCCTTACCACGTCTAGAGTGTGCAGAGACTCTTCTTCTGCGAACTGTGGATCTGGAAAAAAGGATGGTAGGATTACAAATGGAATCCCGAAAACCACCTTAGGTAGAAAGGACCTATTAGGACGCATTACTACTCGGTCCTTATGAATAATTAGATAAGGTTCCTTGCTTGAAAGATCTGTGACACTCTTCTAGCCGAGGATATGGCTATCAAGAAGACAAATTTTTTAGTCAAAAGAACTAACGAAGCCTAATGCAATGGGTCAAATGGTTGTCCCTGCAATGCAGAGAGAACCAAATTCAGATCCCATGGGCATACCGGAGGTTTGACTGGAGGCCTTAACCGCATGGCCCCCTGAATGAAAGCCTGGACAAGAGAATGTGATGCAAATGGCTTCTGAAAAAACACTGACAAGGCTGAAATCTGAACATTGATAGTGCTGACAGTCAAATTAATTTCTTGGCCTGACTGGAGGAAAGCCAAGATCCTGCTAACGACATACTTCCTAGGATGCCATTCCCTGGGTTCACACCAAGAAACATATGCCTTCCAGATTTTGTAGTAAATAAGCCTGGAGGCCGGCTTTCTGGCATTGACCAGAGTAGAAAGGACTGACTCCGAGAGTCCACGTCTTTCAGAATGTGGGTCTCAGCAGCCAAACCGTTAAATTCAGACTGTGTAAAGCAGGATGGTAAATTGGACCCTGCGAGAGCAGATCTGTCCGGAGAGGAAGGATCCAAGGCCTGCCTACTGCCATTTTTATGATCTCTGCATACCAAGGTCGCCTGGGCCAAGCCGGGGCTACCAATAGAACCAACTTTGTTTCCCTCTTGACTCTTCCCAGGAAACGTGACAGAAGCTGGTATGGCGGGAAGGCATAGATTAGATTGTACCGATCCCAGGGAATTGTTAGAGCATCTGACCCCCTGAGCAAATACGTCCCTTGTCCTTGACACAAACTTGTCCAGCTTCCTGTTGAATCTGGATGCAAACAGGTCTACGTCTGGAGTGCATTATTTGTGACATATGGTCTGAAATATGTCGGGGTGTAGAGCCCATTCTCCTGGGAATAACTGTTGGCGGCTTAGAAAGTCCGCTTGCCAATTTTCCACTCCTGGAATGAAGACTGCAGAAAGGCATGGAACATGCCTCTCCGCCCAAGCAAGTATGCGATTCACCTCTCTCTGTGCATCCAAACTTTTGGTGCCACCTTGGTGATTGATATAAGCCACAGCTGTGGCATTATCGGACTGTATTCGAACAGGGTGACCCTGTAGTCTGTAGGACGAATCCATAAGGGCCATATAAACTGCCCAAATTTCCAGAATATTTATTGGGCAGTAGCTTTTCGGTCGCAGACCATTTCTCCTGCGTGCATACCTCTTCCAACACTGCTCCCCAGCCTGTCAGGCTGGCATCTGTAGTTAAAATCTTCCATGGAAGGGGAAGAAAAGTTTTGCCTTTCAGCAGATTCTTGGTCTGTAACCAGGGGTCAAGTCCTGGGGAAAAAAGTGTGGGAACTCCCACCCAAGATCCACTCCCCCACCAAAAAAAATAAATAAAAAAGGTGCGCTCATATGCATATATATTTCACAGAAAATACAGTACAACATTTATTGTAAAGTGCCAGTTTACAAAAACAAAACGTGGCAAACAAAACAATCAACACAATGGGTGATGATCTTTCCCTCGCAGGGAATTTCTACCACAAAACACCCTGTTCCAAATTCTGTTACACAGCCCATTAGAAAATATCCCACAAACTGGAATAACGTTGCCCTTGCCGTTTAAGATTATCAACTTTCCGAGATTTATTATCATCTGCGCTGCGATGTGTGGTCAGCCATTTTGTGACATATGGCAAAGGATCCCATAAATGCACAGGGGGGCCAATGAGACTAATAAACAAAAGAGAAGATAGGCGTTCAATGCCAAGCCCACTCCTAATGGGTGACATCACCAAATTCATTGTACTGAAGCCCCTTTCACAATCACCGGATGTCACTGGAAGACTGTTAACTGCTGTCACCACTGGTTTCAGCTTTTCAGGAATCTCTTCACCACCATTATCAATGTAGTCTCTGAAACCTTCACAGATGGATGGATAATAGCTGAGACGGAATCTTTTGCACAGCTGCTCCAGCTTCACTTCACCTTAAAACCACGGACTGTCCACATTGATTGGCCAGCGTTGTGAATTCACAATGTCAATTTCAGAAACAAGACTATCAAATTCACCTGACTGTGATGAAGCTGCAGGTCTGTTGCTCGCAGTTAAAGCAAAGAGTCTGGAGGGCAAATTATCCACCAAACATTGGTAAAACTGAGGGAGATTTATCTTCACTTGGCCTTTTGAACTCTCTGTATTCATGGTCACACCTTTGAAATTCCCTTTCTGCAGCGATTCCATTACTTCTTTCAGATGTTTACCAGGCATGTCTTTCATTTTTTCAACTGCACGAATTGAACGATTAATCAGCTGATAGGCTCGTGGAAGTGTGATGTTATCTCTTTGTAGAGCTTCAGATAGCAGTCCCATTTCCTGAACAGCATCCGCAACCCCTGCAAGGTTTAACAAATAATCTTCTGATGTCAAGACCTTGTTAAGGCCACTAAGTAGAGATTTCTGTTGACTGTTATGAGCTGAGCTCAAACTTGCTTTCAAGAAATGACTGTGTAGTGCATGATACGACTCCCAAAATGCTCATATAGCTCTCTGGCTTGAAGCAACCCATCGAACTGAAAAAACTTTTCCAATTTTAAGAATTTGTACTTCTAATTCTTTTGCACATTCAGAGAGCTCTGCCAGTTTTTTCAGTGACTGATGATACACAGCATACAACTTCTCAAAAAATGATGTGAGATGATGAAGACCAGGAATAGAATAAATTGTATCTGAAATGCACAATTCAGCCTATGACACAAGCAGTGCCATTTCACAAGCTGTGGATATTTTTGAATGAGTCATTCCAAAACACCTGATTTTCTTCCAAGCATTACACTTGCACCATCACTGCAAGCCCCAATCCAGTTTTTGGCAAGAAAGTCATTACTGAATCCAAATTTAGAAAGGCAAGCTAGAAGAGTGGCTTCAATAGACTGTGCATCTGCTTTAGGCAAATCAAGCAAATCGAGAAAAAAATTAACTGGGTCTTTTCCGTTAACAGAGGCACGAATATAAACGATTAACACTGAATGTGTAGAAACTGTTGTAGACTCATCAATATAAACAGAAATTTTTGAAGCCTGCTCAACAACTGCTTTGCAAAGCTTTTTCCTCATTTCACTAGCAATGCAATCTATTATTTGTGCTGCTGTGTACTTACTATGGAGAATACTTCCTAAGTCAGCTCCATTTGCAACTTGCAAGCTGATAAGATCTGGGAAGTCTGTGAAAGGGCGGTAGTAGCAGTGCGAAAGACGTTAGTGTTGGACATAAACTTATGCTTCTGCTGTTCTGCAATATTGGATTGTAGTATCTCCTTTCTGGATACTGCTTGGATATTTCCTGCCTTTACATGTGCTTCTGAAATCTGATGTATGTGTTTTTTTTTACGCAGTGAGGTCAACATATCTTTTTTGGTTTTGCCATATGGAGTTATTGTACCAGTGCTCCATTCTTTGGAAATGGATACACCCTGTGAAACAGACACTCCAAGGTGTTTAACAAAAACACAGAAAAGTTTCCCCAGGGGTTTTTTAGCAGAAGAGAGTTGGTATGAAAATAGTTGATGTAAAAAAATTATTTATTTGACAGACAATAGTAATTCCAAATGAACAATAATACATCATCCATATAGGTAGTGCGACAAATACAAACATGGAACATCACTCATAGCAAAAGACTCTATGTACAAGCATGGTTTGCCAATTGTATTCGTAACATATGTATCCACATGAAAAACCCCGATGCATTTCGACCCTTGCGATTTCCGGTCTCTTCAGGGGGATTTATATTCTAGGGGAATGTCAAAATATCTAATTAAAGACTTTGGACAATATAAAAATATATATAAGTATAATATTTCAAATTAAGCAAAAATATGTCTCCATGCATATAGAGATATAGTTACCAATGGGTGTATGAAGACATGAGGACGTGTCGCATGAACTGGCATTGCAGGATTATAGCCATCCAGTGATCCCATCGCTGGCACATGTTCCCCTCACGCCCTCTGGGTGGGTGCATAGTCCACTGAGCTTACAGGGGGCCATGTTATGGGACCCAGAGAGGATGGGGGGTAAAACACCTGCAGATGGACATGCAAAAAACTTTTTATAGGTCATCATTGAATGTAAGAGGGAGTATATAGAAGTGCTAGGCAGTTATAGGCTAATTACTTGGTAATTAATGAATTCATATTGTAAAGGAATTATACTAGTTATATATATATAACATGGCGTAGTTTCTTCATTAGTTATATTAATTGTAAGAGGGATTGGCTGACAGTGAGAAAAGGTGGGTGAGGGATAGGGTGTGGAGATGTGGTGGGTGAGGTGAAAAATGCATGATGTGAGGTGCACTGAGGATAGGGCAAAGGGGGTGTTAAAGTGAAAACAAAACCAAACTACTGAAAAAGAAAAACTGAAACAACAAAGGTTTTTCATGTGGATACATATGTTACGAATACAATTGGCAAACCATGCTTGTACATAGAGTCTTTTGCTATGAGTGATGTTCCATGTTTGTATTTGTCGCACTACCTATATGGATGATGTATTATTGTTCATTTGGAATTACTATTGTCTGTCAAATAAATTATTTTTTTACATCAACTATTTTCATACCAACTCTCTGCTGCTAAAAAACCCCTGGGGAAACTTTTCTGTGTTTTTGTTGTATACTTATGGGTTATGCAGCTTTGGGGGCTCCCTCATTGTGTTATTTTTCCTTTTTACATATACCAATTGGGTGGTTAAACACCCGCTTCCCCCCTTTAACACATGTGAGCCCTAATACGAGCCAAGACATACTGCCAATTTTTGGAGAAATCATAATGCAGGTATTTTTCCTTTAGCCACCCTTGAGGTGACAAAGGGACGCATACAAAGCGTAATAGCCTATAATGAAAGGCACCTGCATTTGAGCTCAGACAAGTGGAATCACTGTTTGAGCATAGGAGTATATCCTTTTCCTTGGGGTGCAAAAAGTTATTCTCTTTTCTCCCCCCCCCCTCCATCTTTATGTAACTGATGGCATTGTATATGCCTTTGGCTCTTTCTACCAAAAATATACCTATATTAACATATGATCATCTGTAAATCATTTTATTTGTACTACTTTGCATGCATTGCAGTGTTTATTTTTCTCCATCCCCTTGGTGCAAACCGCTCTGTTCGGCCTCGCGCCATTGGGTGGGGTGCCTCTTTTCCGCCCTGCTTCCCGGCACGGTGGGGAGACGCAGATGTTATCTACGATTCTCCCCAATGTGTGTTTCCCTACAGTTGAGTCCCTTTTGGGCCACTGTGGGGGGCTATCTCCGTGCCGGCGGCATTCCGTGATCGCCACCGGACTGTCAGACGTCACGCTTTTGCGTCGGAGGCGATGGTTTAGGCCAGGGCTTATGCCTTCCAGAACGCCGAGGGGACCATGCGGACGACGCCCTTTTGGTGTTGTAGACCTGTGGGAGGGTGGATTGGGTGGGGTCCTACACCTGCAGACAATGGACAAATCATGCAGATACTTTAAAAATTCCACAGCTCCCAGGAGATCCTGAGGCGTTCCCTGGTAGTGCTGTCATACACCTATACAAGACTGATGGAGTGCTTGGTAAGTGTAGCTTTTGGAATGATTATGACTGGGTAATCCTTGTACTTATGTGATACCCATTCATTTAGTAACATTACTATTTAACCTACACAATATTGTTTCTTAGTAACCTAATCCCAATCTTATTCCCTCACTTTATGCAGACAGCATTCAGTGTCATATCTCTCATGCCTGGCACCTTGATCCTTCTCACTTTCACTATTCAATTGTCCACCTCTTTCTTTGCTTTCTCACACACGCATGCATCATTCTTTTCATACTTTTAATTTTGTTGTTTCAGTTTTTCTTTTTCAGTAGTTTGGTTTTGTTTTCACTTTAACACCCCTTTTGCCCTATCCTCAGTGCACCTCACATCATGCATTTTTCACCTCACCCACCACATCTCCACACCCTATCCCTCACCCACCTTTTCTCACTGTCAGCCAATCCCTCTAACAATTAATATAACTAATGAAGAAACTACGCCATGTTATATATATATATAACTAGTATAATTCCTTTACAATATGAATTCATTAATTACCAAGTAATTAGCCTATAACTGCCTAGCACTTCTATATACTCCCTCTTACATTCAATGATGACCTATAAAAAGTTTTTTGCATGTCCATCTGCAGGTGTTTTACCCCACATCCTCTCTGGGTCCCATAACATGGCCCCCTGTAAGCTCAGTGGACTATGCACCCACCCAGAGGGCGCGAGGGGAACATGTGGCAGCGATGGGATCACTGGATGGCTATAATCCTGCAATGCCGGTTCATGCGACACGTCCTCATGTCCTCATACACCCATTGGTAACTATATCTCTATATGCATGGAGACATATTTTTGCTTAATTTGAAATATTATACTTATATATATTTTTATATTGTCCAAAGTCTTTAATTAGATATTTTGACATTCCCCTAGAATATAAATCCCCCTGAAGAGACTGGAAATCGCAAGGGTCGAAATGCATCGGGGTTTTTCATGTGGATACATATGTTACGAATACAATTGGCAAACCATGCTTGTACATAGAGTCTTTTGCTATGAGTGATGTTCCATGTTTGTATTTGTCGCACTACCTATATGGATGATGTATTATTGTTCATTTGGAATTACTATTGTCTGTCAAATAAATAATTTTTTTACATCAACTATTTTCATACCAACTCTCTGCTGCTAAAAAACCCCTGGGGAAACTTTTCTATGTTTTTGTTGTATACTTATGGGTTATGCAGCTTTGGGGGCTCCCTCATTGTGTTATTTTTCCACTCCAAGGTGTTTAATCTCACGACACAATTTGCACCCTAAAAGACCATTTTATACAAAAAGCCAAGGGTTCTTTTTATTAAATTCTATCCACTGATTCTGGTCCCAACATTCCGGAAGAACAATGATATCACTGACATTGGCAGCGGTATCTTCAGCCACATTGGTAATAAAGTCAACAACCGATTCACTGACTGGTGTAGTTTCTGCAGCGGACACCGCCTGCTGAAGCAAAGGCTCAGCCTGAGTTGAGCAACTTGCAGAATCAGCATGAGATTTCTTACTGGATGCCTTCATGAAGAAATCTATAATGCTGCTTTTTTGTTTGCTCATTTCAGTAACAATAAAAACAATAAATAATGGTGTAAAATAAGCAGCCTGGCTGGCCTCAGGGTGCTGACTGGCTGGTCTCAGGGTGCTGGCCTGGCTGGTCTCAGGGTGCTGGCTGGCTGGTCTGTATGCTATACTAATAAAAAACCACCACAAATGTGTGAAAACGGTTCCCTCACAGGGGATTTCAAAAACAACAAGTTGCAATGACTGGGGGCCCCTTCTGCACTATGTCTCTATGCAAGCTACGATATGTGGGGCCCCTTCTGCCTCAAGATGTCCACACATGTATTGGTCTGTGCAGGGGAGGGAGGTCGGGCATGCTGAGTGTGCCGGCCCAGAGCTCCTCTTCTCAGGCTGCCTGTATTGTTTGTGCAAAGTGGGGCTCAGGCCCCAGGCCACTCACTCATCTGTTCCCATCAATGCAGCCTGATCAGTGCCCATCAAATGGAGCCTTGTCAGTGCCCCCATCAAAGAGCAGGGGTTCCCTTCAGACAGCCACCCCATCAGAGTGTCCCCATAACAGTGCCCTCATCAGAGAAGCAGGTGTTTTCACGGAGGGGGAAAGTAGCAGAATGGAGGAGGACACAGAGGAAAACTGGAGGGGGACAGTAGCAGAACAGAGGGGGCAGTAGCAAAACGGAGGGGACAGCAGATTGGAGGGGGACATGGAGGAAAACTGGAGGGGGACAGTAGCAGTACAGAGGGGGACATGGAGGAAAACTGGAGGGGGACACGGAGGAAAACTGGTAGGGGTGCAACGGATCAAAAAACTCATGGATCGGATCATTTTTCGGATCAGCAAATAATAATTGAATTTGCAAAAACCTGTGAAAATGCCACCACCATATAGTCCCCACTCCAATATACATCTCCCCCACTGTAATATTGGTTGAGCATGGATGGGTATGGCTGGGTATTGGCAGAGTAAGTATTGGCAGGGTAAGTATTGGCAGGGTATTGCAGAATATTGGCAGAATAAGTATTGGCAGGGTATTGCAGAGTATTGGCAGGGTATTGCAGAGTATTGGCAGGGTATTGCAGAGTATTGGCAGGGTATGTATTGCAGAGTATTGGCAGGGTATTGCAGAGTATTGGTAGGGTATTGCAGAGTATTGGCAGGGTATGTATTGCAGAGTATTGGCAGGGTATTGCATTGCAGAGTATTGGTAGGGTATTGCAGAGTATTGGCAGGGTATGTATTGCAGAGTATTGGCAGGGTATTGCAGAGTATTGGCAGGGTATGTATTGCAGAGTATTGGCATGGTATTGCAGAGTATTGGCAGGGCATGTATTGCAGAGTATTGTAAGGGTATTGCAGAGTATTGTAAGGGTATTGCAGAGTATTGGTAGGGTATTGCAGAGTAATGGCAGGGTATGTATTGCAGAGTATTGGCAGTATATGTATTGCAGAGTATTGGCAGGGTATTGCATTGCAGAGTATTGGCAGGGTATTGCAGAGTATTGCAGACTATTGGCAGGGTATGTATTGCAGAGTATTGGCAGGGTATTGCAGAGTATTGGCAGGGTATGTATTGCAGAGTATTGGCAGGGTATGTATTGCAGAGTATTGGCGGGGTATTGCAGAGTATTGGCGGGGTATTGCAGAGTATTGGCGGGGTATTGCAGAGTATTGGCAGGGTATTGCAGAGTATTGGCCGGATATGTATTGCAGAGTAGTGGTGGAGTATTGCAGAGTATTGGTAGGGTATTGCAGAGTATTGGTAGGGTATTGCAGAATATTGGCAGGGTGGGTATTGCAGAGTATTGGCAGGGTATTGCAGAGTATTGGCCGGGTATGTATTGCAGAGTATTGGCAGTGTATGTATTGCAGAGTATTGGCAGGGTATTGCAGAGTATTGCAGAGTATTGGCAGGGTATGTATTGCAGAGTATTGGCAGGGTATTGCAGAGTATTGGCAGGGTATGTATTGCAGAGTATTGGCAGGGTATGTATTGCAGAGTATTGGCAGGGTATGTATTGCAGAGTATTGGCAGGGTATGTATTGCAGAGTATTGGAAGGGTATTGCAGAGTATTGGCAGGGTATTGCAGAGTATTGGCCGGATATGTATTGCAGAGTAGTGGTGGAGTATTGCAGAGTATTGGCAGGGTATTGCAGAGTATTGGCAGGGTATTGCAGAGTATTGGTAGGGTATTGCAGAGTATTGGTAGGGTATTGCAGAATATTGGCAGGGTATTGCAGAGTATTGGCAGGGTATTGCAGAGTATTGGCCGGGTATGTATTGCAAAGTATTGGCAGTGTATTGCAGAGTATTGCAGATTATTGGCAGGGTATTGCAGATTATTGGCAGGGTATTGCAGATTATTGGCAGGGTATGTATTGCAGAGTATTAGCAGGGTATGTATTGCAGAGTATTGGCAGGGTATTGCATTGCAGAGTATTGGCAGGGTATTGCAGAGTATTGGCAGGGTATTGCAGAGTATTGGCAGGGTATGTATTGCAGAGTATTGGCAGGGTATTGCAGAGTATTGGCAGGGTATTGCAGAGTGCAACTTAATAACACACTAGTGACTAACCTGGTATCCTCTTCCCTTCTCGGGAGAGAAGTAAACTGGTAGCAGTGTAGCGGCTGTGGCACCAGGAGGCCAGGACTGTCTGGCACTGGGTAGAGGGGAGGGAGGGGACAGTCCAGATCCAAGCGGCGTGTGTCTGTTGCTGGCTGCGCTGGAGGATGTTTGCACACTGCCCACTGACTCCTGCCAGTGCGTGCCCACGTGTACGGCCAACGTCATGTGACCGGTTGCTAGATGCTGAGCGGCCCTAGCCTAGCAACCAGTCACTTGGGCGGCCGCGGAGCGGCGGACTACGCGCTGAATAGCCTCAGGCGACTAATGGGAACGGCGTTCCTGTTGTGGAAATAGTACGGGAACGCTGTTCCCATGCGTTCCCGCAGGACTCGAGCCCTGTCTGTAACCACCAAATGAGACTCCTGCGTATCCCTGGGGATAAATACATAGGAAGATCCAAGGCCTGGGGCTTCTTGTTCCAAGCCGCAAGGATGCATCTCTGCAAAGGCCTTGGGTGAAACTGGGCGAATGGAACGGCCTTGAAGGAGGCGACCATTTTCCCTAACAGTCTCATACACAGCCGAATGGGGGAAGTCCTTCTGCTCAGTATTAGGCGAACCAGAGCCCCTATAGCCATGGCCTTTGGCCTTGGTAGAAACACCCTGCCCTGAGCGGTGTCTATGATCATGCCCAGATACTCCAACCTGGTAGCAGTGTGGTAGAGATTTTAAGCAAGGAGCTTAAAGGAAACCATTCTGAATATATGACTTAATATTTTCAGGTTTATGTGTGTATGTAGGCAGAGGTTTTTACTGGAAGATATCAGGAACTAGACATGTGCAAAAGGAAAAAATTTGTTTAGTTTCGTTTCGTTTTAATTCGTTAATTCATTAATTTCGTTTAGTTATATTCGTTAACTTCCTTAAATTCGTTTTCGGATTTCGTTTAGTTTTCTACCGAATTCGAAAAATCGGCCACATTCGAAAATATTTCAACCAAATTCGAAAATATTTCTACCGGATTCGAAATGATTTCAACATGATTCGACATTATTTCAACTGCATTCGAAATGATTTCAACATGATTCGACATTATTTCAACCGCATTCGAAAATATTTTGTGACCCGACTTTAGGGCCATGTATCTCGGGGTCACTTGGTGCTAGACACTTCAAATTTGGATATGTTGTAGAGCTAGTATTATTGTGTTTGCATACCAAATTTGGGGTTTCTAGCTATAAGTGACCTCGAGATATGTGGCCCCAAAATCGGGTCGCAAAATGTCATTCTCTGCTCTAATATCTAATAACATTTTGCGACCCGATTTTGGGGCCACATATCTCGGGGTCACTTATAGCTAAAAACCCCAAATTTGGTATGAAAACACAATAATACTAGCACTACAACATATCCAAGTATTTGAAGTGTCTAGCACCATGTGACCCTAAAGTCGGGTCACAAAATATTTTCGAATGCGGTTGAAATAATGTCGAATCATGCTGAAATCATTTCGAATGCAGTTGAAATAATGTCGAATCATGTTGAAATCATTTCGAATGCGGTTGAAATAATTTCGAATCGTGTCGAATTCATTCGAATTCATTCATTATATTTCTTTCGTATTCGTTGTAATTTGTTATTTCTTCATTCGGACATTCGGATGCATCTGAATGTCCGAAAGATGCAAAATTCGGCCGAATTTCGATTCGTTACGAAACAAATTGCACAAGCCTATCAGGAACTTTTAGAAATACAGAAATGTCTCCTATCACGTGGGAACCATTGAATGTCCCCAGGTGTTAAGTGAATATCAATCATCTTTGCAGACATTGAGGCTCCATCTCCCCAGGGGACATTAACATGCTAATGTTGGAACTGTTTGGGCTGAAGGATCAAAGGAGGTGGTTCATTAATTTATAGACTGAGTGGCATCAGAAGTTCAGACCTGAACCCTAGCCATCTTGAACCAATTGGTATTTAGACTTCAGAATCAGCCAATCAGAGGTTGATGCAAACTCAGAGCCAATGGGTGCATTCCATCTTCTGATTGGCCGAGAATTCATATAAAATAGGACAAGAGTTAGCTGATGGTCTGTTCAGTTCCAGACCATCGGGGGACAAGATGTCCATGTGACGTATACTTGTCTCTCTCTCTCCCTCTCTCTTTCTCTCTCTCTCTCTCTCCGTAAGATTCCTGTGTAATATATTTTCTTTATATCTCTTCATCCCGCTGTGCCCTCCCCCCTTTGCAAAAATGGTAATGTAGGGAAAAACTAGATACTGTGTCTATATTATTATTATTATGTCTCTTTTCTGGAACCCTGTCTACCATAGGACTTTGCCTTAATATAATATTAATCTTGTGAAAGGATGTGTATGACCATTATAGCAATATTTGGTAACATCGTTGTTTTTAAGGTTGTATCCTCCACAGTATATGGGGTACTCTCTAACGTTTCTTTTTTGTACTATAGTATGTTTAAATAAATTAGATTGTTATCCTTTTCACACATGTATCATTCGTTCTTAATTTCATGGTTTGATTCATATAGATAAAAGGTTTTTAATCACTTATTTTATGTATAGGTAAGTATATAAGTGAGCTAGGCGAACTAGCCTTAACAGCAGGATGCAGGGATAACTTTTCTAGGTTTATAATCCAACCTAGGTGTTTCAGGTGTTCTAATGTTTTGATAACACTGTGGTTCAAGAGTGCTACTGTCTGCTCTATGAGTAGCAAATCGTCTAGATAAGCTATCACGGTTATGTCCTGAGCTCTTAGGTTTGCCAAGCGAGGGTCTAGATTCTTTGTGAAGACTCGAGGAGCTGGAGCGAGACCAAAAGGCAGGGCCACAAATTGAAAATGGCGCGGATCTACTGCGAACCTTAGATATTTTTGGTGTGCGGCAAATATTGGCACACAAAGATATGCATCCTTGATATCTATTGATGCCATAAACTCTCCCCCTTGCAGGGAAGATACCACAGAGCGTATTGACTGCATTCGGAAAGACCGAATGTGCAGAAACCGGTTCAAATCCTTTAGATCCAGGATAGGTCGGACATCTCCATTTGGCTTTGGAACGGTGAAGAGATTTGAGTAAAACCCAGAACCCTGTTCTTTTGGGTCAACTTCCACTATCCCCCCCTGGGATAGTAAGTGATCTAAGGCCAGAAGTAGCAGTCTTTGCTTTACTATATCCTTGGGGATCCTTGACCTTAGGAAGCGAGATGGTGGAGTCTCTTGGAACTCTAGTTTGTAGCCCAGAGATATTGAGGAGGTTACCCATTTGTCCCGAATCTCTTCCCGCCAGGCTTCTGCAAACTGCAGGAGCCTTCCCCCCCACTTGGCCGAGTGGGGGCGCCCCTTCACAAGGAAGCTTTTGGGCTCTGCTTGGCAGGCTTTCGCCCCCAAGTCTTTTTCTGCCCCTGGGTGTGGTCTTGGGCCTTTCCTCTAGAGGGAGGTTGGGAAGGCCATTGCCACTGCTTAGAGCTTGATGCTCCGGGAGAAAGAGAACGCCTAAATGATGGACGTTTGTTCTTTTTGATTGGTAGGAGATTAGAATTACCCCCTGTAATCTTTTGGATGAATTTATCCAAGTCCTCCCCAAATAAGTGTTCCCCTTTAAACGGGAACCAAGTCAAATATTTTTTACACGACAGCTCAGCTGCCCAATTTTTTAGCCACAGGGCCCTTCGCATGTGTACCAACAGGAGAGACAAACGAGATGCTTGTTGGACAGAATCCAAAATCGCATCAATCATGAAACACAGAATTTGAGGAATTTCTGCATAATTCTCCACTTCCTCACTGGGAAGAAGGCCAAGCATCTGCTTAACCTGTTCCTTGAGGAACTGACACAACCCCACAGTTGCGACTGTAGGTTGCACTACAGCACCAGCCATGGAAAAGGAGGCTTTCAATAATGTTTCCAGCTTCTTATCAGTTGGATCCTTAAATACCTGAGCATTATCCAAAGGACAGGTCAGGTTTTTATTAACACAAGAAACAGCCGCATCGTCAGATGGGACCCACCATTTCTTGGTGAAACTTTCCTCCAGAGGATAAAGCATAGAAAACCTTTTAGGAGGAGAAAACTGTTTATCGGGATGTCCCCAATCCTCATACAACAATTTATCCATTAAGGGATGAATTGGAAAGGAAAAGGCAATCTGTGGAATTCTCCTGACCCACAGGGAAGAAACAGAGGATGTAGCGGCCTCAGCAGCGGGCATTCTGAAAATGGTACACACCAATTGAGTGTAATATTGAACCTGCTTTCTGAGTGCCTGGGAGGAGGGGACTCTTTCCTCCTCCTCTGGTTCATCCGACTGCTCTTGATCCCTATCCGATGATAGGGATCTCTCCTCATTGTCAGAGGTGTCATCTGAAAGAGGAATTTCAGCAGAGGGAGGGGATCTACCCCTTTTTCTGCTATTTTTCAGGGAAGCTGAAATAAAATTCATAATTCTACCTTCAAAACCCTCCAATGAAGCCTTAAGGGAGTCTTCAGTGACATACGCTGGGGCTGAAACATTAGGAGAGGCTGTAAAACCTGACAGGGGCACTAACTCATCCTGTGAGGCTGGCTCCAGTCTTGCAGGGGGGGTTGGTAACCTACAGGCAACTTTAGGACCTCTAGACCTAGGCAGTGATTTACCAGTGCCCTTGTTACCTCCCCCTGAGACCCTCTTACGAGGAGACATAGTCCTAAGCTACAAAGCAGAGGTACTAGTACAAAAGTGCAATCACTGTTGTGCTACAAGTCTCACAATAAACATATATGCTTAAACTGCACAACCTGATGCTGAGTAGGTGTCTTAGATTTGCCTGAATCTGACCCCTTAGGATGCTTACTGCCCACAGCTCTGTGTCATCCGCTTACAGATCCCTGGCGTTCTGGGCTTTTAAAGTTGCCGCTTTGGCACCTGCGCAGTGAAGCGCGGTGCATGCCGGCGTGCACGGCCCCGCAACCACACCCCCTCTTCATTTTACCATAGGAGCGCGGGCACACGAGGACTGCCGGCGTCCGAGGGGGACCCGTTTTTTACCTTTATTGTGGCAGAGTCTGCAACAGAAGATGTGAGCCATCCAGAGACTGGCTTCACTGAGCGTGTATCCTGAAAAGGCACGTAAGTATGCATCAGGCTGCTCTTTACTTCCTCTAGTGGCGGAAACCAGGTAAGACATCCAACTACTCACATGAAGAAATCCATAATATATGATTTATATAGGATTAACTTCTCTAGCCTGTCCCCGCCGCAGGAACTGCTGAAACAGACAGATTCCAACCTTCATCCATCATGGCGGGCAGAGTTGTGCCAACCTTCAGGATTTTTTGGGTTCCTTCTCAGAGGAACGTCTTACCTGGACCTTGTAAAAGACTTTTGTGCCACTGTTTAAATAGTACACCAAGTCTGGTTTTCCCAGAGCCCAGTCCTCCAAAGGAGAGGACTTACAGGCAAAACCTTGTTTCTTCGGATGACGAGGCCCGGGTACCATATCATCTTGGGAGTCAAAATATCGGCCCGAGATATGGATCTGGTTAGCATAGCCCTTAGACCCTTGCAGGGACCTGCATAAAGCTTTGGTCAAAGCACATGTTTTACGTGACCAACCACCTTAGACACTGGCGAAAAAACTGAGGTGCCTCCCATATGGGAGGGGTTATATAGGGGAGAAATTCTCCTTAATTGGGGTTAGCCAGTGTCCAATCACCGAAGGTGCCTATATAACCCACTATGTAATAAAGCTCCTGTGTCCCGTGATGTATGATCAAGAAATAAGTGTAATGCCCCGTACACACGAGCGGAATGTCTGACAGAAAAAGTCCAACGGGAGCTTTTCACCGTATATTCCGATCGTGTGTATGCCTCATCAGACTTTTTACGTGGAAAATTCTGAAAAACCTAGAAAGAGAACATGTTCTGAATATTTCCGATGGAACCAATGCCTATTGGGAAAACCGTTCGTTTGTATGCTGTTCCGACGTACCAAAAATGATGCTCTGAAGCAAGTACGAGACGGAAGCGCTCGGTGTGGCAAAACTAGCGTTCGTAATGGAGCTGTCATAGTTATGCAGTGATCTTCCTGTTTGCTTACCTCCCCTCATGTGTTCAGACTAAGAGGCCAGCCACTTCCACCTGGTGGTTTTTATAACCTCTCCTCTAAGCATGGCTCCACCCCAGGCCCTATCAGGGAACCTTATATTAACCTGTGCACTGCAAGCCAACAGTGCTGATCAACCATTGTGTATTCCTTTGCGTGTTTAGCTTCCTGTTACCTGCCGTGTGCTCTTCTGTTGTTCCGTTACCGACTTTGGCGTGTCTTTGACTATCCCTGTTTGCCTGTGATCCTGACCTTTTGGCGTGTCCCCGACTATTCCTGTCTGCTTGTGGCCCCGACCTTGGCTTTGTCCCTCACCATCCCTATCCTCCTGTTGCCTACTGTGGGTGTGAGCTGGGGGACCCAGGGGGTCGCGACCTGGAGCCAGTTGCAGCCAAGTCCATCCTCACCACTGAACACCTGCTGGCTCTTAGACTCCGCGCCCCAGGGAATCTTACGCTCTAACCCCCGGAGGGACCTGTCTCCCGTCCGCAGCAGTCAGCCGTAGGGTCCACAACCTTGCGGTGCACTCCTGATCCCTACGGTGTGCATTTGTCACCTCGCCTCAAGGTGACCTGACAGTTTGATCAGCCATGGACCCGGCTGACGTGCCGCTTCATGCAGATGATCCATTGCAGAGCTTAGTTCGCAGACTTGAGACCCAAGAATCGCATCAGACCCAGGTGATGCAATTCCTTCAGGATTTGGCATCCCGTGTTGAACAGGTTCAGGCCTCATTAGGACCCCCGGTTCAACAACCTCAACCGCTATCTGCCGATGCACCTATCGCATCAGTCGCAGCCACACATTCATTACAACTACCAGCTCCAGCCAGTTTCTCTGGGGACTCCAAGGCTTGCAGGGGGTTCCTTAGCCAGTGCACAATTCATTTTGAACTTCAGCCCCAAAACTTTCTGTCCGATCGGGCAAAAGTTGCATATACCATATCCCTCCTGTTCGGCGAGGCGTTAGCTTGGGCTGCCCCTCTGTGGGAACTGAATAATCCAGTGGTTTTTAGCCTGTCTGATTTCTTGAAACTTTTTCGGAATATCTTCGAGGAACCGGGTCGTGTCTCCTCAGCAGCTAGCACTCTTTTACGTCTCCGTCAAGAGTCCGCGTCTGTGGGACAGTATGCTCTTCAGTTCCGTATCCTCACAGCTGAATTGAGCTGGAATAATGAGGCCCTAGTTGCAACCTTTTTACATGGCCTCTCTGATAGAGTGAAGGATGAATTAGCAGGAAGATCCCTTCCTGCTGATCTGGACAGTGTCATCACCTTGTGTAACCAGATTGATATTCGCTTTCAGGAGAGGGCCCTAGAAAAAAGACGCCAGCACTCCCCGTTCTTTAGGCAGTCCCTTCTCTTCAATCCGAGGAGCACCCCCTGCCTACCGAGGAACCTATGCAGTTGGGCTGGACTAAGTTATCTCCCGAAGAACGTGCTAGGCGCAGAACTCTGGGCCTATGTCTCTATTGTGGGGCCAAAGGTCATTTCCGTGACACTTGTTCTCTTTGTCCGGAAAAACGCTCAGGGCTAATACATCTGGAAGGTGGAGTATTAGACCCTGAAATATCACCTTCACCTTCTCGTCTTCTCCTTTCTGTGTTGCTTCATGTCGGTGCTTCCTCTCGTTTGGTCTCAGCACATCTGGATTCCGGAGCCGCTGCCAATTTCATGGATTAGGAAACTGCATCCTCCATGAGACTTACCCTTTTGCCCCTTACAACACCATTGGTGGTCTTGGCGATTGATGGCACTGTTCTCCCAGGGGGCTCTATCCGCTTTCAGACTCTTCCTGTTAAGATGTCAGTAGGGACACTCCCCCAGGAGTGGATATCCTTCCTTGTCTTACCTAAGGCTTCATCTCCTATCATATTAGGTCTTCCTTGGTTACGGCTCCATTCTCCACACGTTGACTGGTCTGCTGGACAGATCCTGGCTTGGGGTTCCTCCTGTTCCTCTTCCTGCCTACTCAAGGGTACCCCAAAGGAGAAAATCCCTGTTACCGCCATCCCAGTATCTTCTGCTCTTCCCGCTGTATATAGCGATCTCTGGGATGCGTCCTGCAATAGTCAGACTGATGCACTCTCTAGGTCATGTGGTACTTTTGATGAGGGGCCCACCTATGAACCTGAGTCGATCATTCACTCCAGTTCACATAACCATTTACCTTTGCCTGTCCCTAATCTCCCTTGGACGCACAGCCAGGCTAACTTGTCTGCAAGTTCCACAGTTGCTATGCCCTGTGATGCGATTGAGATGGTCGCTACACCTGACAATACTATTCAGTCGACCTCTGCACCAGTTATGCCAGTCCAGCCCATGCCCAATGAGCTTCCTGCTTCTTGTTCAGCACCTTCAGTGACCTGGCCTCACCCTACTGCTACTATGTCCATTCAAACCTGTTTAAGAGGCTCAATCCATCCTTTGGATAGAATACCTCATTCGGCCAGGAGGGGTTTTCAATCTTTTTATCAGGGTTCTCTGCATTCTGTTGGTGTTGCAGCTATCCAGCTTGACTCTTGTGACATGTCACCTTCTAACCAACCTGACCTCAGGGATCCACTGATCTCTGCCCAGTCTGGTGGTCCTGTTATGGATGCCAAGCTCATCTTTAAGGGTGTGGGGGACCCTGCTCAGACTCCTGATCTTCTCATGCCCTTACCCATTCCTAAAAAGCCTTTAGTCCTCAAGTCCTCCCGTCCTCTCCCTACCTCGGTTTCGGTCTCTGAGGATAATCTAAAATACAAGGTTAGTCAAGTTTTTGGATTCCCGGCTCCGTAAAGGCATTCTTCAGTACCTCGTACTTTGGAAAGGTTTGGGCCCTGAGGAGAGGTCTTGGATCACTGCATCTGAGGTCTTTGCTCCTCGTCTGTTGAGGAGGTTCCATCTGGGGTTTCCTTTTAAACCTGGACCCAGGCGGGGTAGGGGGAGGCCTCGTAAGAGGGAGGGTACTGTCATGGTTATGCAGTGATCTTCCTGTTTGCTTACCTCCCCTCATGTGTTCAGACTAAGAGGCCAGCCACTTCCACCTGGTGGTTTTTATAACCTCTCCTCTAAGCATGGCTCCACCCCAGGCCCTATCAGGGAACTTTATATTAACCTGTGCACTGCAAGCCAACAGTGCTGATCAACCATTGTGTATTCCTTTGTGTGTTTAGCTTCCTGTTACCTGCCGTGTGCTCTTCTGTTGTTCCGTTACCGACTTTGGCGTGTCTTTGACTATCCCTGTTTGTCTGTGATCCTGAACTTTTGGCGTGTCCCTGACTATTCCTGTCTGTTTGTGGCCCCGACCTTGGCTTTGTCCCTCACCATCCCTATCCTCCTGTTGCCTACTGTGGGTGTGAGCTGGGGGACCCTGGGGGTCGCCACCTGGAGCCAGTTGCAGCCAAGTCCATCCTCACCACTCGAGGCTCTGGTGAACACCTGCTGGCTCTTAGACTCCGTGTCCCAGGGAATTTTACTCTATAACCCCGGTGGGACCTGTCTCCCGTCCGCAGCAGTCAGCCGTAGGGTCCACAACCTTGCGGTGCACTCCTGATCCCTACGGTGTGCATCTGTCACCTCGCCTCAAGGTGACCTGACAGGAGCTAGCAAATTCCTCACACAGCAAATTCTGTGATCTTTTAATGCAGCGCATTCTTTTGTTCTTTATAATGCTCGAAGAATTAAAGCAGGAGTCCGCCGTTTTTTTTTTTTTAAAGCCAGCAGCTTCAAATACTGCAGCTGCTGACTTTTAAAATAATGACACTTACCCGCCCAACGTGCCCGCGATGTCGGCACCCGAAGCCGATCTCTCGATTGTCTCTCGGGTGCTGCCGCCGCCATCTTAGGTATGGGGATCAGGAAGTGGAGCCTTGCGGCTTCATTTCCCGGTTCCCTACTGCGCATTCGCGAGTCGCGCTGCGCAATAAGGATGGTCCCCGCTGTCTCTGGGATCCATGTGTTTCCCAGCAGACAGCGGGGAACCTTCGGAAAGGGGCGTAGATTCTGTGGAAAGGGGCGTAGCTTCTGCAGAATCTACGCCGGAAGTGGGTGCAGATACCTGTACTGTATAGGTACCTGCACCCCCCTCCCCCCTGAAAGGTGCCAATTGTGGCGCCGGAGGGGGGGAGGGTTCCAATGAGCGGAAGCTCCACTTTAGGGTGGACCTCCGCTTTAAGTTGTTTTGCTGCTCATATTCACACAGAGTTCTCACAAACTTATTTCTTGATTATTTCTCCTGATCTCATGAATAATATTGTATTTTTTAAAAGCCCGATCTCCATAATGATGTTTACAATAATTTTTTATAGTCACCTTTTTTTCATTTTTTTTCTTCAAGATCTCCTTTTTTTGGATTATTGAACATTATTTTCTAGTGATCTCCATATATAATTCAATTTTTTGTGCATCAAGTTACCACAATAACATTATTATCTTGTATTTTTTATTAACCTCAAGGAGGTTGGTGTCCCTTGTTAACCGGTTCCCGACCAGCACACGACGATGTACGTCGACAGAATGGCACGGGCAGGCATATTGGCATACAGGTACGTCCAATCTTCAATGCCGCCCTGCCATCGGGAGCGCGCCGCCGGCGGCATGCTCCTGCGCTGGTCGGGACCCCCGTGACTCGATCGCCGCGGGCATCCCCGCGATCGTCTCATGGGACGGCTGAATGGAGGAAATGCCATTTAAACAGCATTTCTCCATTCTGCCTAGCAACTAGTGACGCTGATCTCTGCTCCATGTGATTGGAGCAGAGATCAGTGTTCACTAAATGAAAGCCCAACCCCCCCACAGTTAGTAAAACACCCCTAGGAACACTTAACCCCTACACTGCCACCCACTGGTTAACCCCTTCACTGCCAGTGTCATTTACACAGGAATCACTGCATTTATATAGCAGTGATTACTGTATAAATAACAATGGTCCCAAAAATGTGTCAAAAATGTCCGATGGGTCCCCCACAATGTCGCAGTCACTATAAAAATTGCTGATCGCCGCCATTACTAGTAAAAAAAAATAATAAAAAATTATTAATAAAAATGCTATAAAACTATGCCTATTTTGTAAACGCTATAACTTTTGCGCAAACCAATCGATAATCGCTTATTGCGATTTTTTTTTTTTTACCAAAAATATGTAGAAGAATACGTATCGGCCTAAACTGAGGGAAAATATGTTTTTTTATATATTTTTGGGGGATATTTATTATAACAAAAAGTAAAAAATAATGTGTTTGTTTCTAAACTGTCGCTCTATTTTTGTTTATAGCGCAAAAAATAAAAACCGCAGGGGTGATCAAATACCACCAAAAGAAAGCTCTATTTGTGGGAAAAAAAGGACACCAATTTTGTTTGGGAGCCACATCGCACGACCGCGCAATTGTCAGTTAAAGCGACGCAGTGCCGAATCGCAAAAAGTGGTCTGGTCTTTGACCAGCAAAATAGTCCGGTCTGTAAGTGGTTAATTTGACATTGTCTTTTAGAAATATACCTGCCTACTCACAAACAAACTGTCCTTTTTGTAGAAAAACACATAGGCAAGTATTTTCAGAAAACAAAATCTCCATTTATTCTGAGTAACAAAATAAAGAGGGAGGTAACGCTGGGGAAACTTTTGGAAAGCCTTTTGGCCCCCAGGGCACACATCAAGTCTCTGGGAAAAAAAATTGTTAGCTTGAGAAGTCCATATAATTTGGAGCACAATCTGGTCCAGAAATCCCAGAGATTAGGACCAGCAGCAGATGACATATATGTCCCCAGGATGTGGTACTACACCAGCCTGCGTCTTCTGTCAGACTAGACTGAACCCAGGTCACTTTCTTCTCTTTGCTGCAGCCTTCCCTCCACTCTTCCCTGCAGCCTTCCTTGGAGGCTGTGGCTCTGGTGGGGGACTTGTGACAGGAGCAGAAGGATTGGCGAGCTCATATACCTGGCTGTTCTCAGTCAGCTGGCCCCTCAACCCATTCTGAAGGGCCTCACCAATAATTCCTTCACAGAGGAGGCATCATCTTGTGTATAAAAAAGGGACATTGTTTTTGGTTCATCAATCACACACAATTTTCAGCTCATGACTTGCAAATTGAATGCAAATTGAATGTTAATATATAGAAAAGACTAACATTCTGACCCCAGCATTTTTCATTCTTGTCCCAAACATTTTTGGCCACTACTGTCTATTGATGTGTATACATCACTTTTTTTTTAATTATTCATTTGTTATCAATTATATAACTTCTAGTTAACATCATTAATATTAGGACAATAAATATGTCTAAAAATAATATACCTGGCTCCAGCTGGGCGCATCCACTTCTTCCAGGATGGAAGGCCCAGGTTGTTCCTCGTCAGCTTCTGCTGGGGTTGAGGGAAGGGTAGAGGGAAGGCTGCAAGGAATGGTAGAAAGTGATTCCCTGGTTTCACTCTGGTCATCCAGAAACCGTAGTTTGTTGAAGTACCATAGCCTGGGTACATACACTGATCTCAGTCATTTCTGGATCTTATTATGCTCCTTCTTATACGTGTTCATCAAGATCCCAGTTTTCTTTTTCAAGAACACAATGGTTGCATCAGTCTTCACAAATTCCAAAAGTTTCTCCAGCGTTGACCTCCTAGCTTGTTTATTATAATATAAGCTATGTTTCACCTCCCACAAATTCCGCATCTCCCTGTACTTGTCAATGAAATTGGCCATAAGTTCTGGGTCCTTAAAGTGATTCATATTTTCTGTAAGACAATACACAAGACAAAAACACTAATGTCAGCCTAAACTCTCATAATCTTATACAAATATAGGCCTCAATCTTGAAGCAGTATAGGCCACTGATGTAGAAAAGTTAAGCATTTACCTTCGTCATGACTTTGATATTTTGGAGATAGGCAACTACTGTCTTCATATTAATTAGTGGTTCCAAATTAATAATAACTACTGCAGTAGGAAACAGACACAAAAGATACGCTCAGCATCTTTCCAAATAACTATTCTCCTTTATTATGACACAATTGAAGGTTTTTATACACATGATTACGTAGGTATCACATTATTATTACAATTATACGTTTATGGTAACAAGCAGCATTACATAGGCGGGCTAATTCTAATCAGGACATGAAAGAATGTAAACATGTTCTATAAAAAAAATATTATTAGTGTCGTGTGCACAGTGAAGGCAGTGTGCAATACATATAAAATAGAATACAATTATATACAGAACTTACAAATTTCCATTACAGTCTCCTCTCTTTTGATCAATATTTCGATCACTAACCATACCTTCTATCAACTTTAATATGGATCCTCCACACGCTTAGGTTGAGGTAGTCCTGGCCAAAGAGGCAAAAACTCTATTGTGGAGAAAATAATAGCTGAGCAGCTTTTTTCATTACAAAATGAATTTTCATTGTGAAAAACAAATGATTGATAAGACATATTCACAGAGTATTGGCTGTACACTCTTGTGGCTAGAATGGCCTTCTAGCTTAATTGTTGGTATGCTGACTTATCAGCATGTGTAAACACAGACAATTCTACATAAAATGGAAGAGGTACAAAAGACAAATATGACTTCAACATGGCTAAACTACATTTCAAATATATATATCCCTTATAATTAAAGTAATTGAATCATTAAGTACCCTAGACTGTGATCGCAAGAGGGAAACAAATCAAACAAAGAGATTTCTTTAATTTAGTCATTTTTGCAGTGTCTGGTGTGGATCCAGGTGACTTCTCCTTCAAGTTTTGCAAAACTGTACATGAAAAAGATACTGTATTGCGTCTCCAAACATTTCCTTATATATAAATGTATCTTAACAATCCATAAGTCACCTGGCTTTAGTTTGAGATCCTTCCAAACTTTTAGGGTTTGGAATTGGGGAGAAATCACATAAATGAGTTTGTCAAAAACCTTAAAAGATCAGCAACATTCTCTGTGAGATCCGAATAGAGGACTTCAGCTCCTAAGACAAAATATAAGCAATTGAGTAACACACTCCCAAAACAAATCCCATAGGGAGAGAGTCCAACATCCCCTTAGGGGCTTGATAAAATATAAGAAAACATCCAGGCAAAAGTTTTCTAGTTTCTTATGCCACGTACACACGTAGCAGACTATCCGGCGGACTTAGTCTGGCGGACTGGCTGTTGGTTGTCGGGGTCGGGGTCTGCGGGTGGGGGGCTTATCGCAATCTGGGAGCCCCCTTTAATAAGGGGGCCCCCAGATCCCGGCCCCCCACCCTATGTGAATGAGTATGGGGTACAATGTACCCCTACCCATTCACCTGTGAAAAAAAGTAAAAAAAAAAAAAATACAACACACAAGGGTTAAAATAGTTTATTGCACAGCTCCGGGGGTCTTCTTCCATCTTCGGGGGTCTGCTCGCCGGACTCCTCTGCTATCTTCTGCTCTTTTGCTAGCTCTTTCACTAGCAGAGGAGCCCGGCTTTCTTCTTCGCCGCCGCCCGCTTCTTCTGACTTCGGGGGTCTTGTCCCCCTCTTTGGGGGTCTTGTCCCCCTCTTCAGTTCTTCTTGCCAGGCCACCGCGCCTTCTTCTAGCTCTTTTACAAGCGGTGGCCCGGTCTTCTGTCACCGCTACCGCTGCTGCTCCTCCGCTAGTGAAAGAGCTAGCAAAGGAGCAGAAGATAGTGGAGGAGTCCGGCAAGAAGACCCCCGAAGACAGAAGAAGAGCCCCTTAGCTGTGCAATAAACTATTTTAACCCTTGTGTGTTGTGTTTTTTTTAAACTTTTTTTCACAGGTGAATGGGTAGGGGTAAATTGTACCCCATACTCATTCACATAGGGTGGGGGGCCGGGATCTGGGGGCCCCCTTATTAAAGGGGGCTCTGGATTCCGATAAGCCCCCCGCCCGCAGACCCCAACAACCAACCGCCTTTGTCCTCAATCTTTATTTAGGTATGCAGCAGTATTGACACATGGAGTAATGCATGTGTCAAACAGGGGGATGACTGAGATGTTAACCACTTTCAGAACGGACCATTTTGCTGGTCAATGACCAGAGGTCTTTTTACAATTTGGCACTGCGCTGCTTTAACTGGTAATTGCGCGGTCATGCAATGTTGTACCCAAACAAAATTTGCGTCCTTTTTTTCCCACAAATAGAGCTTTCTTTTGATGGCATTTGATTGCCTCTGCGATTTTTATTTTTTGCGATATAAACGTAAAAAGGCCAAAATGTATTCAGCCACATGTCTTTGGTAAAAAAAAAGTCAATAATTGTATATTTATTGGTTTGCGCAAAAGTTGTCACATCTACAAACTAAGGTACGTTTTCTGGAATTTACGCAGCTTTTAGTTTACGACTGCCTATCTCATTTCTTGAGGTGCTAAAATGGCAGGGCAGTACAAAACCCCCCCCAAATGACCCCATTTTGGAAAGTAGACCCCCTAAGGAAATTGATAAGTGGCATGTTGAGCCCATTGAATATTTTATTTTTTTGCCTCAAGCGATTGAATAATGACAAAAAAATAATTTTTTTTTTTTTTACACAAAGTTGTCACTAAATGATATATTGCTCACACATGCTATGGGCATATGTGAAATGACACCCCAAAATAAATTCTGCTGCTTCTCCTGAGTACGGGGATACCACATATGTGGGACTTTTTGGGAGCCTAGCCGCGTACGGGGCCCCGAAAACCAAGCACCGCCTTCAGGCTTTCTAAGGGCGTAAATTTTTGAGTTCACTTCTCACTACCTATTACAGTTTTGAAGGCCATAAAATGCCAAGATGGCACAAAACCCCCACAAATGACCCCATTTTAGAAAGTAGACACCCCAAGCTATTTGCTGAGAGGCATGTTGAGTCCATGGAATATTTTATATTTTGCCACAAGTTGCGGGAAAATTACAAACTTTAATTTTTTTTAATTTTTTTTTCACAAAGTCGTCACTAAATGATATATTGCTCACACATGCTATGGGCATATGTGAAATGACACCCCAAAATAAATTCTGCTGCTTCTCCTGAGTACGGGGATACCACATGTGTGGGATTTTTTGGGAGCCTAGCCGCGTACGGGGCCCCGAAAACCAAGAACCGCCTTCAGGTTTTCTAAGGGCGTAAATATTTGACTTCACTCCTCACTACCTATTACAGTTTTGAAGGCCATAAAATGCCAAGATGGCACAAAACCCCCACAAATGACCCCATTTTAGAAAATAGACACCCCAAGCTATTTGCTGAGAGGCATGTTGAGTCCATGGAATATTTTATATTTTGCCACAAGTTGCGGGAAAATTACAAACTTTTTTTTTTTTTTTGTCACTAAATGATATATTGCTCACGCATGCCATGGGCATATGTGAAATGACACCCCAAAATAAATTCTGCTGCTTCTCCTGAGTACGGGTATATATGTGGGACTTTTTGGGAGCCTAGCCGCGTACGGGGCCCCGAAAACCAAGCACCGCCTTCAGGCTTTCTAAGGGCGTTACAGTTTTGAAGGCCATAAAATGCCAAGATGGCACAAACCCCCCCCCAAATTACCCCATTTTGGAAAGTAGACACCCCTAAATTTAGGGGTACACTAGTGAGACTAGGTAATAAATGGCGGGTGCCCTGAAACTATAAAAAATAACTAACCAACCAGCGTCACCTGTAACAGTTATATGGTGATCACTGGTGAAAGGGTTAACTAGGGGGCAATCAGGGGGCTTTATGCGGTAGTATATGGGGGTCCCTGGCGCTATAAAAAGCTGCGGCGAACCTAAATACCTACCTGCCTAACTAGCGTCACCTGTGACACTAATACAGCGATCAGAAAAACGATTGCTTATTAGGCTGGGTTCACACTGGAGCGATGCGGGAACGCCACAAATCCGCGGCGGGTTCCCGCATCGCATGCCTCCCGGCGGCAGTTCACACTGCCCTATGCGAACTGCTGGGAGTGTCAGTGAAATGTTAATGACACCCCCAGATCAGTTCGCATATCGCAGTGCGATCTGCAAACTTGGATCGCATGGTGTGAACACCCATGCGATCCGATTCTGCTGCGGACCAAAAAAAGGGTCCCGTGCGAGTTTGCGGCGGGTGCGGCGGGTGCGACGCGAATTCAGCCATACTATCTGTATGGCTGAACTCGAATCGCACAGAGATCGGATGTGATTTGCACTGCAGTGCGGTGCGAATCACATCCGTTCTCATAAACCGCTGCAATGTGAACCCAGCCTTAGTGACACTGGCGACGGGGGGTGATCACGGGGTTAAACCTTTATTGGGGGGTTAGGGGGGTACCTTAGAACTAAAGGGGGCTAACCCTAACTGCCCTAACAGTTATTACAGTCACAAATGACACCAATGCAAAAAAAAAAATGACATTGGTGTCACTGTGACTGGGGGGCAGGGGTAATTGGGGGGGTGATCGGGGGGGGTGTGAGTGTGCCTGGCATGTTCTACTGTGTAGTGTCGTGTTGGTGCAACTCACCGATCCTCTCTCCTCGGTGTCGGAACGAAAAATACCGACACGGAGGAGAGATTACATCACTTCCTCTCCTGTGTTTACATTACAGGAGAGGAAGTGATGTCACGGACGATTTCTATTCGTCGGGAGCGATCGCGAGGGGGTGGCCATGAATGAATGGCCGCCCCCTCGTCCGGGATCGCTCCGGAACGAATACCGACCGCCGCAGGCACCGGGCGGGGGCCCGATCGGGCCCCCGACCCGCGGGAAGGCAGGGACGTACATGTACGCCCTTATGCCTGCCCGTGCCATTCTGTCGACGTACATCGTCGTGCGGCGGTCGGGAAGTGGTTAAGAAGGTTGTTTATTAGTTTTAGCACTTGTAATTCACATGTAGTATGTATTTTATTTGCTGTCACAGGAGAGCCATAGCTACCACCTTGGTATTCACATTTTTCTCCAACCTATTAGGCTGGTATTATCTGGTAGTGGCAGCCTCCCTTCTATACATATGTGATTCATATCATATACATTTTATAATTTCTTTGCCTCTTCTTCATTTTCCAAAACGTTTTTTGCCCCCATAGCGCAAACCTTACCCCCCCTTTTTTTTTTACTAGTTCCCTTTTTGTTGACCACTTTGTTTAAAGGGGCAGCATACTGACTATGTACAATTTGATCTTTTATAGATCAAGTTTCCATCTGTCTTGGAATTAGGTTTAACCTTTTGTCCGACATGGAAAATTGATCAATTTGAATTAATTACAGATTTGAATTTATTTGCACGAAAACGAATGCTTCGTATTCTATATGATAAACCAGAAATTCCCAGTCAGGCTCAACCTCTAAGTGATCCTGCTTGGAGGGATCTAAGCATTGATAACATTAAAGCCCTTGAGAATTTGATGGAATTGTGGGATGAGGGTCATATTGATGAAATAGAAGATATGGAGGCAGAACTTCTCCATTCTGAATTGTCAGGTACGACAGCAAAACAGGAACCACCTCCCACAATTTCAAAACCAAGAGACTATAAACCAAAATTAAAAACTTTTCCCACTCTGCAAGGCAATCCCAATGTTTGGGCCTTTATCAAGCAGGTAACTGAGGAATTTCAAAGTACAAAATGGAAAAATCCCACTTATTCCAATTTAACAAATGCTCAAAAAGAAGCCTTGGCCTCTTTACAGGCAGACATCCACCTGGTGATAAAACCATCAGATTAAGGGAGTAACCTTGTAGTAATGAGTAGACAACAATATGAAACAATGGTAATGAAGCTATTACAAAATAAAGAATGGTACAGAAAGGTATCGGAAAGTAATGTGGAACATATGACAATTTGATATAGACGTTTAATCTCGAGGAAGAAGGAGGTAGAGAGAAAGGAGAGAGGAAGAGGCCATAGGAAGCCTCTTCATGAGTTTTGGACTAGTTCCCTGGGGCCCAAACTGTCCCCCGGGGTCTATTCCTATCAGAAGTGTCTGCTCAACTAAGGGCAGACAACCTACCCACAAAGTCTAGGAAGTCTGCAGGATAGGTGGAGGCACATGCACAGCACCCAGCGCAAAAATGTAAAAACATTAAACAGATCACTGTTAAGAGAAATGCAACACAGGCAGTTTGCCTATCTAAATAGGAAATTGTTTCAGTTCCCCTTAGGGTACACTTATGGCAGAATATACTACCCTGTCTTCCGTGAACGTGTGGCAGCTGAAGATCCTTCTTAGCTTAACCTCCGTTGGAGCAACAAAAAAAAAAACGCTCTCACAGGATCAAGAGAAACCAATCAAACAACAGAAAGGGATCAGGGAGTCTATTGACAGTATATCTCGTTTAAGAGAGATAAAGGAAAGAAAGTTATTTTGGCTGGTGTTTGCGGTCCTGCTCCCCTGGAGTCTGACCCTTCCATGGTGCTGGGTTGGAAGTGCCCATGTCTGCTTCCAATGAGATGAGCTTGAGGGAAAGGAGAATCTTCTCTCCATCTTGAAGGCTGGAGAATGAGTAGTGCTTGCCCAGTATTTAATTTATTTTTGGACCAGAACTGACAGCAGGGGTTTCAGGGCTCGTCTTCTATGGATTGTGGATGGGGACAAGTCGGTGAAGATTTATATGGGGTGCCCTTGACACACGATTTGTTTCATTGCTCTGTACTACTTCATTAACTCCTCCTTGACCAAGTAGAAGTGTGGCTTAGTGATGATGTCTCTGGGAGACCCATCCTTTCTGGGGGGTCCTAGGGCTCTCTGGACTCTGTCCAGTTCCAGGTGGTGTTGCGGTATGTTCGGAATCAGGGATTTGATTATTTCCTGTGTTGCCTGTGACACATCAACAATGGACTCTGGAAGGCCTCTGATCCTAAAATTGTATCGTCTAGATCTGTTTTCTAGGTTATCAATTCTGAATAGGGCTGAGTCCAGTCTATCTTGCAGGGTCTGGATGTGGTCTGAATTCTGATTAGTGGTATTTACTGTCATATCAAGTTTATGCTCGATAGCTTCCATCCTAGATCACAGGTTCTGGAAATCTGCCTTTATGTCCCCTGTTATCTTTGCTGCAGTGGAGGCAAGATCCCTTTATAATAGTGCTGGGAGTTTAAAGAAGGGGTCTTCTGAGAGGGTGTCAGCCTCTGGGGATGGGTATGCGGGAGAGGCTCCTCCCTGTTGTGACGTCAGGTTATGGCCTGCTGGGGAAAATGGGGAGTCTCCAAAGCTCCTGCTGAGCAGTGATTCAGTGGATGCTGGAGAGGGAGTCATTTGCTTCTTGCTCATGTTCTGGTTAGCTGGTGTGTATGCGAGGGAGGCTGGGGCTATCACTTGCCTTTGTTCCATGAGGTTCTGCTTCCCTGCGGCGTGTTGCTGGGCCGTGGTGGCCATCTTGGTACACCCGGGCGGCAACGTCATATCAAATTGGGGCCCGAGATCTCTGGTTCACATGACCTGGTTCCCGGTCATGCAATGGGCTTCTATGGGCTTCTATGGGTCTTCGGGGGTCTGGATCACCTTTAGGGGAGCTGTTGGAGCCATGCTGTGAGCGCCATTGGGGCTGGGTGTGGCGGAGCTCTGGCTTAAGCAGCCATCTTGGATACTCCGCGCATGCGTACTCGGTCTTAGTGCCAATTTTATTATTGATTTTTGTCAAAGTGAGATCCAAATATTTAATTGTATCCCAGCTATTTTCTGCTGTGAATTTAAGGCCATATTGATTAGTGTTCATATCTGCCAAGAATTGCAGTTCTTCATGGGTGCCCCCATAGCAGAATATTATCATCAATGTACCGTTTATAATACACCAATGATTTGTTCTGTGTCCTATAAATGGTTTTCCCTTCCCACTTCTTACACACTATATTAGCTATGCTGGGGGCACCTAGCCCCCATCGCTACCCCCTTTATTTGATTATAGTATTTATTTTGGGCCCAAAAATAATTATTCCTCATCGCTTGTTCCAGTCCTTTGACAAGAAAGTTAGTTTGTATTGTGCTCAACCCTGATTCCTCCATGAAAGCCATTTTTACTGCTACAAGAGCATCTGACTGTCTAAAGCCGCGTACACACGTAGCGGTATGTCCGACGTACTTAGTCTGGCGGACTTCCCGCCAGACTGTCCGTCGGACTTTCCGAACGGGCTACTTGCCCACACACGGCACTTTTTGAGCGGACTAATACGGCGTACTAAGTCCGCCGTACTATCCGCCCTACTTTTGAAATGAACGGACTCGCCCACACACGCGGAGGAAAGTCCGCTCATTTCGAGCGCGTCTCCAGGTAGGCCGCCTGGTATGGACTTAAAGGGGAACCCCACGCCGCAAAAAAATCGGTGTGGGGGTCCCCCCCAAGTCCACAACAGACCCTTGTCCGAGCACGCTACCCGGCTCGCCCCCCCTCCTGAGCCGTACCAGGCCGCGTGCCCTCAACATGGGGGGTGCCTTGGGGAAGGGGGGGCCGCGCGGCCCCCCCACCCCAAAGCACCTTGTCCCCTTGTTGGTGAGGATAAGGGCCTCTTCTCGACAACCCTGGCCGTTGGTTGTCGGGGTCTGCGGGCGGGGGACTTATCGGAATCCGGGAGCCCCCTTTAATAAGGGGGCCCCCGGATACCGGCCCCCCACCCTATGTGAATGAGTATGGGGTACAATGTACCCCTACCCATTCACCTGTAAAATAAAAGTACAAAAAAAAACACAACACACGAGATAAAATACTTTATTGCACAGCTCCGGGGGTCTTCCGTCTTCGGGGGTCTTCTCGCCGGATTCCTCCGCTATCTTCTTGTAGCTCTTTTGCTAGCGGAGGAGTCCGGCTTTCTTCCTCGCCGCCGGCCTCTTCTTCCGACTTCGGGGGTCTTGTCCCCCTCTTCGGTTCTTCTGCCGGGCCACCGCGCCTTCTTCTAGCTCTTTTACAGGTGGTGGCCCGGTCTTCTGTCGCCGCCGCTGCCTTCCGTTCAACGTAGAGTTTGATCTAAATTGCTTCATTAGTGATTTTTAACCATCCCCTAAATTTGAACGATTTTTATATTTTTGGAATATTTTATACTTTTTATCTACGTTTTACTTATATTTTTCAATTCTGGTATAAATAACCGCCATATAGCTTTGACCCTAGGCGTCCCCCGTTTTCTAGTTCAAATCATCCTCACTATAAACCTTGACCACCCATATGTCGCACACTGAAATACGATTATAATATACATATATATATACTGGTGCACATGGAGGTGGGTGCATACACACATAGACACTTTAGTCATATAGATTTTTACTTCTGTATTGCAATATGTTGTATATTCTTTATGTTTGCTCTAACGTCATTTCCGGCAGCTATGGGAATTATCTCCCTCGCCGTCCCATTTCATTTTAATTTTATTATATTTTATACTTTTAGTAATCATTTTTTATGCTCCAATTTCCCTATTGCCAATCTGGCGTACCATTGGAACCAAAGTATTACCATTCACGGTTACAAATATAAGGCCTAAGGAATGATCTCTTACCTAAAACTCACTTGAGCTATTTATATTTTAAATAGAAGGTTTTTTTCTATATACTGCCATAGACTTACAAATAAAGATTTTTTATATATATTTAAATTTTTTCCTCTTTCATATATTTCTTTCCCTATATTTTTTCTTTTTATAGCATCTTTTAACAATTTTTATATACTTAGGTATTTGCTCACATATATACATACTATTTTCTCTAATTATTTATATATTGGATTTTTTTAGATACCCATCTCTTTTAGATACTAATATCCTCAATTTGCTAATATAAACTGTTATATATATGTAGGGTCCACCAATAACTGGTTCTCCTAATATGTAGCTCATACTGCATATTCTAGGCACACCCCCCTGTCTCTATTCACAGCTATGAACTCCGTTCATTGAAGGGGCGGTGATATCTATACAGAAACATGGGCGGGTTCTTTATTGTAAGTCCCGCTGGAGGAACTGCCAAAAAAATGGCCACGAATTCATTTCCGGCCATAAGATACATTTAATACGATGTAAACATCCAAAAAAATGGCCGCCCGCATACTTCCGGCGACCATATAGACCGCAAAATGGCCGCCGGGACACTTCCGGGTCTTCCCCAAAATGGCCGCCAATAAACCACCAATATAGTCTCTATTTAAGGTCACTTTCTTGAGCACTAGGCATCCCCTGATGAAGTCATGTGACCGTGACGAACACGCGTCGGGACGCTACCGGAAGTGACGCAATCGAGCTCGCAGCTCGTTTATACCCTATGCTTGAACTCTGTTTGTTTTGTGAGTATTTTTATTGCTTTTTGAATAAACCTAAATTTTGTTCATAAATACTACGCTATGGGGCTCCCTTCCTCCTTATTTGCTTAAATCCCCTACATAACCTGCTGAGGTAACAGCCCCCTCCCCCCACACTGGGCATCGCTGAGCAACCATTTAAAGAGACTACACAGCGGAATAGGCAGGAGATGGGGACACAGTAACAAGACCTCGTGGGATAAAGACCACCAGGAATCCTGAGGATATACAGGTTACATGCTGTTACCTTACAGCTGTAAGGTAAGGGGACATCCATATCTCGAGTACACAGGACCACGTGGGATACTTTCACTACCACCACCACCGATCAGATCGTTATAGTTCACATAGAACTAAACACCAGCACCGCATGCGATTTTTTTTTGCCATATGCGATTTTGGATATAATCGCTATTGGTTGTCGCACAAGTTTTGAATGGACACAATTCTAACACATGTCATTGTGCAACTTATATGTTATATAGTTTTCAACTACTGAGCACTATTTACCTGTATTATTTTTAGAGAGTATTTTTCCACCTGCAACACAAATATTACTTATGCGTTTTTAATGTTGCGCTCTTCATTTATCTTCTTTGTCAATTTTGCATGACCTTATTTCACTTCACTGCATTTATTATTTATTATAGGGTGGAGAGACACCCACACGTATCTAATCCAATTTGTTTAACACTGGCACTTTATGCGATTTTTGCTATCCACAATTAGCCACTTTTTTGCACTAAACTGTTTTTAAGCCAATAATTGTTTGTTTATACATTGCTGTTTATGGTGTAGTAGACATTGTAACACATTTATTCATCACTTAGCACTAGCACTTTTCATGCGATTGGATTAGCTGTAATAAATCGCATTAGTTATTACCACACATTTTTTATACAGTATATATATTTTATCCACGGGATGCTGTAAGACACGTAAATTCGGACTTACTTACTGTTTAGTATTACTACTTTAGAGTCTTATGCTAACTCCAAAATCGCATTGGAAATTATTAGGTTTTAACCACTATATTCCTTTTCTGCGTATTGCTCCATCCATCTAATATTCATCCCAAACACTATTATGTTATAGTGGCGAGGGTTTCCCACGTTCCCTCATAGAACATATATATTAAGCTCCCTACACATTACCCTTTTAGTCTGGGTGGCAACACACCTAGCATTTAAATACCTGTATTTGTGGTATCTATAGACCTTGTAGGCCAATATTTCCCGAGCTAGTACTGCGCACCACTACTCTCTTGCCTTTCTCCTCCCAGCCACGTTCAACTCCTTGGGTTTCTGGGGACTGAAATCCATCCATTGAAGACTGCTGCTGAGTGTTATTCTCCACGCCCATGCTGACACAATCCTCCTCCTCCTCTTCTTCCTGTGTGTTTGGCGGGTCTGCAGGAATACTATCTGGATAAAGGGGGCCTTGAGAGGTAAGGAAGTCCTCCTCTTCCTCCCGTTGTTCTGCCTCAAGCGCCCTGTCCATTATTCCACAAAGTGTGTTCTCCAGCAGGAAGACAAGAGGGACAGTATCACTGATGCATGCATTGCTGCTGCTCACTATCCTCGTGGCCTCCTCAAATGGTGACAGGACAGTGCATGCATCCTTGATCAGTAGCCACTGGCGTGCCAAAAAGAAGCCAAGCTCCCCTGACCCTGTCCTAGTGCCATACTCACACAGGTACTCATCAATGGCCCTCTGCTGCATGTGCAGCCGCTGCAGAATTGCCAACGTTGAGTTCCACCTGGCGGGCATGTCACAAATGAGGCAGTTGGTGGGCAGGTTGCATTCCCTTTGAATGTCAGCCAGCCGAGCACTGGCATTGCATGACCGGCAGAAATTACCCCAGACTTTTCTTTGCTGCCTTGGGAGGTCCTGTAACCCTGGGTACCTGCTCAAGAACCGCTGCACCACCAAATTCAGGACGTGTGCCAAACATGGGACATGGGTCAAGAGTCCCTGTCGGAGGGCCATTGGTGCCATTGTTGGTGCCATTGTCACATATAACCATTCCTGGCTGAAGCTGGCATGGTGTCAACTACCTCTGAGCCTGCCCCTGCAGAGCTGACAGAATCTCTGCCCCATTGTGACTTCTGTCCCCTGAACAGACCAAATCGAGCACATCTTTTTTCCTGAGTGCTTGTGTAGCCCCTTGAAAGCTTATGGAGCACCGCTGGTTCAGAGGACAAATCTGCAAAAGAGGCCATAGAGAAAGAAGAAGAGGAGGGGGTGGAGGAGAGATCTGTGGCAGAATCACCACAAGCATTTTGGAGGCATGGTAGTGGAACAAGCTCCAACAACACTGAACCCTGTCCTGCATCCTTCCCAGCTGCCAGCTGAGTTAACCAGTGTGCTGTGAAGGAAAGGTAAAATCTTTGCCAATGCCTGCTGGACCATGAGTCAGTGGTAATATGCACCTTACTGCTGACCGCCTTGTCCAACGAAGCCAAAACATTGGCATGCATATGCTGGTAGAGAGCCAAAATGGCCTTCCATGAAAAGAAATGGCGTTTTGGAAGCTGCCACTGAGGTACAGCACATTCCACAAATTCATGAAAGTGTGCAGAGTTTACTAGCTGAAAAGCCAGCAGTTGCAATGCTAGCAATTTGGCCAAGCTAGCATTTAGACACTGAGCATGTGGGTGGTTGGGAAATTTGCCCGCTAATAGCAGATGGTGGTGTACTGCTAGCAGATTGGCTGCAAGTACTTGGGACACCTATTCCTGTACCTTCATTCCTCTTAGTGCAGGATTTTGAGAGGACTGGAGGTATAGTAGGGTTGGAGATACCAGATGAGGAGCAAGGAGAAGTCCGCCTTTTTCTTTGATGTGGGTCTATCAAGTGCTGTTGCCAATGGACTGCATGGCAGGTCATCATATGTCTGGTCAAGCATGTGGTGCCCAAGCAGCTGCTGTTCTGGCCACGCTTGATCCGCTTCAGACATAGGTTGCTGTCATGAAGCTTGAAATACTGAAGTAGTTCTCCTTTGATTCTATTACACAGTAAGGGGGGGGGGGGGTCTTCTGCCCTGTCTGCCCAAGTCAGCGAGGAGTCAGCAGCACCCTGCAACTGCAGAGCTCTGTATGCAATAGGGTGGCTACCCATATGCTGCTCCTTAGAGGACATCCTGCCCCGTTGGAGTTGTGCCTCTTCCTCCTCGCTTCTCTTAGGCACCCAAGTATAGTCAGTGACCTCATCATCCCCTCCCTCCTTGTCTCTGGAGCAAACTTGGCAGTATACTGCAGGTGGAGGAACATGACTGCCAGTTTCTTGTCCTTCTTGGGCACCCTCTCTCTCTAGGCTCACATTACTCCCTTCCTCAATCTGGGAACAAACATTAGAGCCTCCAAATCACTGTGCATCCTCCAGCAGCATGTACCCAACACTGAGGTCGAATAATTCTGGGGACTCCTCCTTGAATGATGGTGGGGCTAGGGAAGGAGTGACTGTAGACAAGGAGCTGGTGGAATAGGCTGCTTTGGCAGCTGCAAAGGCAAACTACTCTGAGCCTGGGTGACAGAGGATGAGCACGGCTTTGTTATCCACTTCACCAACCCTTCTGCATGTTCTGGCTCAATAACATGACCAGCAGCAGAATAAAAAAACAAGCAAACTCCACGGTCACCTGCAGAGGATGCACGACCAGCACTGCTGACTGTAGATACAGAGGCTGCTTGACCTCTTTTAGGGGCCTGTGAGTGTCTGCCTCTCCTTGGTGCTCTTCCAGACATGTTATATATTTTGTTTTCCAACACCACGCTACATTGTATTAGATACTGGGTACACCACCAGAAGTGTAGTAGAAACTGTAGTGTAGTGTAGTAGAAACTGTACACACTGTATTAGATACTGTGTACACCGCCTGCACTGTATTATCAACTGTACCACGGCTGCACTGTATTGTGTACTGTGTACGCCACCAGAAGTGTAGTAGAAACTGTACACACTGTATTAGATACAGTGTATACCACCTGCACTGTATTGGCAACTGTACTACGGCTGCACTGTATTGTGTACTGTGTACACCACCAGGAGTGTAGTAGAAACTGTACACATTGTATTAGTTACTGTGTACACCATCTGCAATGTATTAGCAACTATACTACGGCTGCACTGTATTATGTACAGTAGGGATGAGCTTCGTGTTTGAGTCGAACATGCGTTCGACTCGAACATCGGCTGTTCGCCCGTTCGGCGAATTCCGACCGTTATGGGCCGTTCACGCCAAATTCGTGTGGCGCTCACGGCCCACAATGCACTGCGTCATCGCAGTGCATTGCTGGCTCATGATTGGCCAAGCATGCACTGTGACCCCGCATGCTTGGCCAATCACAGCGCCAGCAGCGAGGAGAACCATGATTGGCCACAGGCAGGATGCCTGTGGCCAATCATAGCTCAGGCTGTGTAGTACACGCCCCACACTATATAAGGCCGCCAGTGCGGCGGCCTAGTGTAGTGTGTTGGCGTCTGAAGCAGTTAGTGGGTGTTCTGTGTACCTTCAACACAGTACACACCGATCGTTTTTGGCCGATTTTCGATCTTGCTGTTGTATAGTGGTTGTTGTCTGTGTGCCCTGACCGCAGTATACACCGCTATATTCACCTCACCTATATAGCTAGTGATCTATCTTTTATAATAGAGCTTGCAGTCAGTAGTGTTAGGAGCTTGTGCGTGCTGTCTGCGTGCTCTGTACCCAGTACACACCGCTATATCCACCTACATAGCTCTTATCTATTTGAGCCCACTTGCCATCTGCAGGAGTTATTGGAAGTTGTGTGTGCCTTCAGCACAGCACAGTATACATCTGTATATACCCCTTTATCTCTGGTGTTCTATAAAAAAGGCATCTGCAGGAGTTAGTGTTTTTTTTGTGCATCCAGCACAATATACACCTGTATCTACCCTTTATTGCTGTTCTCTAATAGAGCCATCTGCAGGGCTTAGTGGGTGTTGTGTGACTCAATTACAGTATACCCCTTTATCTCTGGTGTTCTATAATAAAGGCATCTGCAGGAGTTAGTGGGTGTTGTGTGACTCCAGCACAATATACACCTGTATCTACCGTTTATTGCTGTTCTCTAATAGAGCCATCTGCAGGGCTTAGTGGGTGTTGTGTGACTCCATTACACTGCTGTTTTACCCAACTCCCTTCAGGCCATTACCATGTCTGGAAGGCCAGCAAGGAGAGGCAGACAGGCGCGAGCCGATAAAAGAGGGCAAGCAGGCTCTGTGTCTAGAGACAACAGTGCTGGTCGTGGACGCGGTGCATTGTCATCAGCACGTGGCCATGGGACATGCTTGTCCTTCTTTTCGGCAGCTGGACATGTTGAACCGCAACATGCCAACGACTTGGTAGAGTGGATGACCAAGCCCTCTTCATCCTCCTCATCCTTTCTCACTCAGTCTCAGGGTACTAGCAAAGCAGCTGCCAACGCATCGTCTTCCCTCCTCTCAATGTCATCATCAGTGACTCCTTCCCTAGACCCACCACGTCCTCCTGAGGAGTCTCCTGAACTCTTTGAGCACAGTGTTGGGTACATGCTCCAGGAGGATGCCCAGTGTTTTGTGGGCTCTGATGATGACACTCAGCTAGAGGAAGGCAGTAGCGTGAGCGCAGAGAGAGGGGATGCTCAAGAAGGACAGCAATCTGGCAGTCATGTTCCATAAGCTGCAGCATACTGCCAGGTTTGCTACAGTGATGAAGAGGGAGGGGATGATGAGGGCACTGACTCCATGTGGGTGCCTGGAAGGAGAGAGGAGGAGGAGGCACATGTCCAACGAGGCAGGATGCCCTCCGGGGGCCAGCTTAGGGGCAGCACACCGACTGAATCACACCGCAGAGCTCCGCCTGTGCAGGGCGCTGCCTCTGCGCGTTATTCTAAAAGTTCTTTGGTGTGGGCCTTTTTTGAGACGAGTGCATCAGATTGCACTGCTGCTATTTGCAACATATGTCTCAAGCGTATCTCGCGTGGCCAAAACATCAGCCGCTTGGGCACCACATGCTTGATCAGACATATGTTGACCTGCCATGCAGCTCGTTGGCAAGCGTACCTCAAAGACCCACACCAAAGAACAAAGCGGACCTCTCCTTGCTCCTCATCAGCTGGCATCTCCAACCCCACTAGACCTTCAGTCCTCTCTGAAACCTGCTCTGAGAGGAATGAAGGTGTAGAATTAGGTGTGTCACAGCCAAGTGCTTCCGGGAACTCTGCTAGCGGTACACCCACGTCCGATTATAGCAGGCAAATGTCCCTGCCCCAGCTGCTAGACCGGCAAAAGAAGTTCACTCCCAGCCATCCACATGCCCAGCGGTTGAATGCTAGCTTGGCTAAATTGCTAGCACTTCAACTGCTGCCTTTTCAGTTAGTAGACTCGGCCCCCTTCCGTGAGTTTGTACAATGTGCGGTTCCTCAGTGGCAGGTCCCCAAATGCCACTTTTTCTCACGGAAGGCGATTCCGGCTCTCTACCGGCATGTGGAAGGCAATGTCCTTGCCTCGCTGGACAGGGCGGTCAGCAGTAAGGTGCATATTACCGCTGACTCATGGTCCAGCAGGCATGGACAGGGACGTTACCTGTCTTTCACGGCCCATTGGGTCACTCTTCTGGCAGCTGGGAAGGATGCAGGACAAGGTGCAGTAGTGTTGGAGGTTGTTCCGCCACCACGCCTCCAAAATGCTACTATTGGTTGTGACACACCTCTCTCCTCCACCCCCTCCTCTTCTTCTTCCTCCATGGCCTCTTCCAGTGCTCTGTCCTCAGAACCAGCGGTGCTTCGTAGGCGTTCCAGGGGCTACGCAAGTACGCAGGCAAAACGATGCCATGTCGTGCTTGCGCTGGTTTGTTTGGGGGACAGGAGCCACACTGGGGCAGATGTTTTGTCAGCTCTGCAGGGGCAGGCCGAGAGGTGGTTGACACCACGCCAGCTTAAGTCAGGAATGGTGGTTTGTGACAATGGCACCAACCTCCTCTCCGCCCTCCGACAGGGACAACTGACCCATGTGCCCTGTGTAGCTCACGTCCTTAACCTGGTGGTGCAGCGGTTCTTGGGCAGGTACCCCGGCTTACAGGATGTCCTGAAGCAGGCCAGGAAAGTCTGTGTGCATTTCCGCCGATCATTTAATGCCTGTGCTCGGCTGGCTGAGCTCCAAAAGGAGTTGAACCTGCCCAAGAACCGCCTTATATGTGACATGCTGTCACGTACCTGGTTGGAGAGCCCAAGCGTGCAGGGAGCGGCGCCTCGTAAGCCCCGGCTCGAGAGCCCCTGGAGATGGGAACAGGGATTCAGGAGTCCGGAGGGCACAAGTGCCAGACTGGTCAGCTGGTAGAATAGACCGGAGCAGATGGTGGACCGGAGCGGAAGGTGCAACCAGCGCAGGATGCTGGACAGGAACTGCTGGACGGCTGGCACAGGCGAACAGGCAGGAGCTGCGGAAGTAGTAGTCAGTGCAGGTCCGTAGGCAGACTGGCAGAAGTAGTCAGGGACGAGCTGGGTCGGCAACAATCGGGCAGCAGAGGTACAAGGCAGAAGGCAGAAGCGTGGTCAATCAGGCAAAGGGTCGGAGGCAGGCGGCAAACAGGCAAAGTCCAGGAACAGGCCGGGTACAGAATCAGGAACACACACACAGGAACAGATAGCAGGAGTCACAGGAACGCTGCAGACGGGACAGCACAGAGGAGCAGGAGCAGGTCCCTTAAGTAGGCAACTGGGCGCCAAGAACGGTCGCACGGTACGTCTACGTACCCCCGCGGGTGACCGTGCTCCCGTTCGTGACCCCGCGTACCCGCGTACGCCCGTTCGGCTCGTCGCGCACCCGCGTGCGCCCGCTCGTGTCAACGCGCACCCGCGTGCGCCTGTTGGGGACTATGTGCACTCGCGTGCGTTCGTTAGCGCCAACCCGCGTCCGAAGGCACCGACGATCCCCTCGTACAGGGAACCTGCGGGTAAGTCTTACTTGGGTGACCGGGGTGGTGGAACGACCGTGACATTGCCCCCCCCCAAGGGGCAACCTCCGGATGCCCAACTGTGCCATCTTATCCGGGTGAGTTCTTTTGAAGGCATGGATTAGTCTTTCAGCATGCAGGTTGGACTCCGGTTCCCATGAATTCTCCTCAGGGCCATATCCCCTCCATTTAACCAGAAACTGGGTCTGGTTACGTCTCCTCCTGCAATCCAAGATAGCTTCAACCTCAAACTCCAATTCCCCATCAATCATCACGGGTTCTGGGGGGTTGGTACTCCGGTCGGCAAAGGGGTCCGGAACCGCAGGCTTGAGCAATGAAACATGAAAAACCGGGTGGATCCGGAATGACCCCGGGAGTTTCAGCTCAAAGGCTACTTCATTTAGTTTCCTCAGAATGGGGAATGGACCCACGAACTTCGGACCCAGCTTCCTGGAAGGGCAGGCCAACTTCAAGTTTAACGTAGACAGCCAGACCTGGTCCCCGACCTGGAGGTTAAGTTCGCCCCTTCTCTTCCTATCGAAGACTTCCTTATAGTGTTCCTGGGTTTTAGCCAGCGTTTCTTGAAGGATCCTGTTATTATTCCTGAAGAAGTTAAGGTCCTCCTGGACGGCCGGTACTGAACACTCAGGAAGATTACCGGGCAGAAAAAGTGGGTGGAAACCGAAGTTTGCAAAGAAGGGGGACTGCTTGGTGGCCGAATGGACGGAATTATTATATGCAAATTCTGCTAAAGGTAGAAGCGATACCCAATCGTCCTGGGAGAAGGAAGAGAAGCAACGCAGATACTGCTCCAGCGTTTGGTTGGTTCTCTCGGTCTGGCCGTTAGTTTGAGGGTGATAGGCCGAAGATAGGCGAAGCTCAATTTTCAGGGCCCCACAGAGAGCCTTCCAAAACCTGGACGTGAATTGAACTCCCCTGTCAGAGGTGATGTCAGCAGGAATGCCGTGGAGCCTTACTACTTCTTTAATAAAAGTCCTGGCCATCTCTGTGGCCGATGGAGTCCCCTTCATGGGTAAGAAGTGAGCCATTTTAGTAAATCTGTCCACCACCACCAGAATCGAGGAAAAGTCTTCAGAGGGGGGCAGTTCCACGATAAAATCCATGGATATCATCTTCCACGGCCTATCCGGGATGGGTAATGGCCTCAGCAAGCCCCAAACCTTCGACTTACTCCCCTTATTCCTAATGCAGGTGGTACACGCTTCTACATATTCCCTGCAGTGTTTCTTCATCTGGGGCCACCAAAACGTGCGTTGAAGTAAGTCTAAGGTTTTGAATGCCCCAAAGTGACCGGCCAATGGGTGGTCGTGGCAGGAGCTGAGGACCGCATTACGTAACTCCTGGGGGACAAAGATTCTATCCTGGTGCCAGAGGAGACCGTCCTTGGAGGTTAAAGAGGTGTCAGAAGATAGAGCCGGATCACTGGAGGCCTGTTTAATTCGGGACAAGAGATCTTCTTGGAGCAGGAGAAAGTTTCCTGGGGGAAGAATGGTGTCTGGCGTAGGAGATAACACTGGCTCATTGTACATCCGGGAAAGAGCATCGGGCTTCACGTTCTTCGACCCGGGCCTGTACGTGATATGGAACACGAACCTGGAAAAGAAAAGTGCCCACCGGGCCTGTCTTGGCTTCAGTCGTTTGGCAGATTTAAGATACTCCAGGTTCTTGTGGTCCGTATAAACCAGGATCGGGTGGAAAGCACCTTCAAGGAGGTAGCGCCATTCCTCCAACGCCGCCTTGATTGCCAGTAATTCCCGGTCTCCGTCGTCGTAGTTCCGCTCAGCTTCTGAGAGTTTACGGGAGAAAAAGGCCACCGGGTACAAAAGTGACTTAGGCCCCTGTCTCTGGGATAATACCGCCCCAACGGCTACTTCCGAAGCATCTACCTCCAGGATATAGGGCAGCGTGGCGTCGGGGTGTCTCAGGATCGAAGCTGAAACAAATAGATTCTTCAGGGTTTCAAAGGCTTCTTGCGCCTTGGGAGTCCACAGGAATCTTTGACCCTGTTTGGTCAGCTCCGTGATGGGGGAGATAATGGATGAAAATCCTCTGATAAACTTTCTATAGAAATTGGCAAATCCCACGAACCATTGGACCCCTTTCCGGTCCGAGGGAGCGGGCCAGTCTAGGATGGCTGAGACTTTCTGGGGATCCATTTCTATTCCATTTACCGAAATGATCAAGCCCAAGAATTGAATGCTCTGTTGCTCGAAGACGCACTTCTCCGGTTTGGCGTACAGGCCATGGAGATGGAGACGAGCCAGGACAATCTTCACATGCTCCCGGTGTTCGACTAAGGAGGAAGAAAAGATTAGTATATCGTCAAGGTATATAACAACAAACAGGTCTAAGTACTCTCTGAAGACATCATTGACGAAATGCTGGAATGTAGCAGGGGCATTACAGAGTCCAAAGGGCATGACGAGATACTCATAATGCCCGAAGCGGGTACGAAAGGCGGTCTTCCACTCATCGCCTTTGCGGATACGGACCAGGTTGTAGGCGCCCCGCAGATCCAGCTTGGAGAACACCCTAGCCGACCCCAGTCTCTGGAACAATTCAGGCACCAACGGTAGAGGGTAGCGGTTTTTCACAGTAACCTTATTGAGTGCCCGGTAGTCTACACATGGTCGTAGGGAGTGGTCCTTCTTCTGGACGAAGAAAATCCCTGCACCTGCCGGGGAAGTGGAAGGTTGGATAAAGCCCTTCTTTAAATTATCATCCAGGTAGGTCTTTAGAGCTCCCAGCTCGGTCTCAGATAGGGGAAAGATTCTCCCGAAGGGAATCCCCGCTCCCGGAAGCAAGTCTATCGGGCAATCATATAGTCTGTGGGGAGGTAGAGTCTCTGCGCCCTTCTTACTAAAAACATCCAAAAATTGGTGATAGACTTCGGGCACTGCCAGTCGGATCTCGGTGTCTGTCTCCAAGCAGAGCAGGGAAGGAGGGTCCGTCTTGATGGCTGGAAGGCAATACTGATGACAATAGGCAGATGGAAACTCGATCTTTCCAGTGAACCAGTTTATCAGGGGATTGTGGGCCTTCAACCAGGGTATGCCAAGAATTATGGGAAAGAGAGGAGACTCGATAATGTCCAGACACAGGTGCTCCTGGTGGTCCCCCGTGATGGTGACAAGAAGGGGAGATGTTTCCTGGGTTACAGGTCCGGATCTCAGAGAGGAACCGTCGGCCAAATAGATTGGAAGTTCCTTGGCCCTGGGCCAAAGGGGAATGTTGTTTCTCAGGGCGAAGGATAGGTCCATAAAACCGCTACAGGCCCCAGAGTCAATGATCGCATTGACGCTGATAGTCTTGCCGGAGAACTGTAAAAGAAGAGGCACAGCCAGGGAGAGATGGTACTGGTACTAGGCGGAGTAGGAGGAGAGGCGGGAGGTATAAGCAGGCACTTACGCGACTTGGCGGGGCAAGTGCGAACATAATGTCCAGATCCTCCGCAGTAGAGGCACAGGTTACCAGATCTTCGGCGTTGGCGCTCTTCGGGGGTCAGAGGTGAACGTAGTAATCCCAGCTGCATGGGTTCCGATAAATCCGGAGAAGAAGGACCAGGAAGAACCGGTGGATTGGCACTTGGAACCCGTGGCATCATCCAGACTGGGTGAGAGGTGGAAGAAGAGCGCTCCAGACGACGCTCTCTTAACCGCCTATCGATCTGGACAGAGAGGTCGATGAGCGCTTCCAGGGTCTCAGGAGTTCCTACACGGGCCAGTTCATCCTTCAAAGCCTCCGAGAGTCCCATGCGGAACTGGTAACGGAGAGCTGAGCTGTTCCACTCTGTGTCGGCGCTCCAGCGCCTGAACTCAGACACATAGTCCTCTACTGGCCTGCGACCTTGCTGGAGTGCATGCAAAGCCGCTTCTGCGGTGGCTGCGAGCTGGGGGTCCTCATAAAGACGAGACATGGCTTGGAAGAAGACATCTAAGGAGTCCAGAGAGGGGTCTTTTCGTTCAAGGAGGCGATGTGCCCAGGCCTGGGGTTCGTCGGTAAGTAAGGAGATAACGAACCCTACTTTCGTAGCCTCAAGAGAAAAGGTCCGGGGCTGAAGGGCGAAGAAGAGCTCGCAGGAATTCCGGAAGGCCCTAAACTTATTCCGGTTACCGGAAAAACGGTCTGGTGTAGGGACCCTTGGCTCTGGCGGCAACATGACCACTGAAGGAGGACCTGGAGATCCGGAGGCAACTGGAGCTGCAGCAGATAGGGCTTGAACCCGTTCCTCCAAACGACCATAACCCTCTTGCAGGTTCTTCACGGCCTGGGTGAGGCCGGCTAGATGGTGGCACAGTTCATCCATCGGAGACGCTCCCTGCGAGGGCTCGGACATGGCTGTCCCGTACTGTCACGTACCTGGTTGGAGAGCCCAAGCGTGCAGGGAGCGGCGCCTCGTAAGCCCCGGCTCGAGAGCCCCTGGAGATGGGAACAGGGATTCAGGAGTCCGGAGGGCACAAGTGCCAGACTGGTCAGCTGGTAGAATAGACCGGAGCAGATGGTGGACCGGAGCGGAAGGTGCAACCAGCGCAGTATGCTGGACAGGAACTGCTGGACGGCTGGCACAGGCGAACAGGCAGGAGCTGCGGAAGTAGTAGTCAGTGCAGGTCCGTAGGCAGACTGGCAGAAGTAGTCAGGGACGAGCTGGGTCGGCAACAATCGGGCAGCAGAGGTACAAGGCAGAAGGCAGAAGCGTGGTCAATCAGGCAAAGGGTCGGAGGCAGGCGGCAAACAGGCAAAGTCCAGGAACAGGCCGGGTACAGAATCAGGAACACACACACAGGAACAGATAGCAGGAGTCACAGGAACGCTGCAGACGGGACAGCACAGAGGAGCAGGAGCAGGTCCCTTAAGTAGGCAACTGGGCGCCAAGAACGGTCGCACGGTACATCTACGTACCCCCGCGGGTGACCGTGCTCCCGTTCGTGACCCCGCGTACCCGCGTACGCCCGTTCGGCTCGTCGCGCACCCGCGTGCGCCCGCTCGTGTCAACGCGCACCCGCGTGCGCCTGTTGGGGACTATGTGCACTCGCGTGCGTTCGTTAGTGCCAACCCGCGTCCGAAGGCACCGACGATCCCCTCGTACAGGGAACCTGCGCTTAAGTCTTACTTGGGTGACCGGGGTGGTGGAACGACCGTGACACATGCCCACCAGGTGGAACTCAACGTTGGCCATGCTGCAGCGGCTGCACACGCAGCAGAGGGCCATCAATGAGTACCTGTGAGACTACGGCACCAGGACAGGGTCAGGGGAGCTCGTTTTTTTCTCACCACGCCAGTGGGGCATGATCAGGGATGCATGCACTGTCCTGTCACCGTTTGAGGAGGCCACAAGGATGGTGAGCAGTGACAGTGCATGCATCAGTGACACTGTACCTCTTGTCCACCTCTTGGAGCATACGCTGCGTGGAATAATGGACAGGGCACTTGAGGCAGAACAGAGGCAGGAAGAGGAGGACTTCCTTGCCTCTCAAGGCCCCCTTTATCCAGACAGTGTTCCTGCTGTGCCACCCATCACACAGGAAGAGGATGAGGAGGAGGAAGAGGATGAGGAGGAGGAAGAGGAGGAGGAGGATGATTGTGTCAGCATGGAGGTGGAGGCTGGCACTCAGCATCAGCAGCAGCAGCAGCAGCAGCAGCCTTGTAGGGATGATTTACAGTCCCAAGAAACCTGTGGACTTGTACGTGGCTGGGACTAGGTAGCTGCGGATCATGTTGTCCTTAGTGACCCAGAGAACTCCGGACCGAATGCCTCAGCTAACCTACGCTGCATGGCCTCCCTGATCCTGCAAAGCCTGCGGAAGGATCCTCGTATTCTTCAGATCAAGGAGAGGGACCATTACTGGCTGGCCACTCTCCTTGATCCACGGTACAAGGGTAAGGTTGCCGACCTTATCTTGCCATCGCAGAGGGAGCAGAGGATGAGACATCTCCGGGAGGCCTTGCAGAAAGGTCTGTGCAACGCGTTCCCAGAGACTGGGAGGTTACAAACTCCTGGTCCTGGACAACGTGTTGCTGAGGCATCGGTCAGAAGGAGCGGTGGAGAAGGTGGCCATCTGACTGATGCTTTCAGACAATTTTTTAGTCCGCAGCAGTATTACATCCTGCAATAAAACTAGAGTATATGGCAGAGGTTGCAGTGTGGTGGCACCAGCACCAGTGCCTAAGGCCCAATTTTTCTGCCCCTGTTTAACAGGGCGTTTAATTACAATTTTTGATGCAATGCTTTGCTGCAGGGCTAATTCCTGCAATAAAACTAGAGTATATGGGAGAGGTTGCAGTGTGGTGGCACCAGCAGCAGTGCCTAAGGCCAAATTTTTCTGCCCCTGATTAACAGGGACATGTAATTACAATTCTTGATATAATATTTCACAGGAGGGCCCCTTCCTGTGCCCACCCAGAGTAACGGTGAGGACTTATAGTGTTGTGGCACCAGCACCACAACCACCAAAAGTCAATTTTTCTACCACTGTTCAACAATGGCATGTAATTACAATTCTTGATATAATCGTTCACAGCAGGGCGCTCCAGCGCCCACCAAGAGTCACTTTGAGGGCTTACAATGTTGTGGCAAAACCAACACCTTGTTCCGCCATTTCTGCAGAGCATATAGGGCAGGCCCCTACTTTCAAACATCCAATTTACAAACATCTCCTACTTGCAAACGGAAGGAGACAACAGCAAGTGAGATGAAAAAAGATGGACGACAAAACAAATTATACAGGGGTGATAACCCTTCCCTATGTTTTCCAAAAAGCTTAAAAATAGTTTTTTTGACTGGAGCTACACTTTAAAAATGTACCAGTTGAAAATTACAAACAGATTCAACTTAACACAACAAACCTACACAGTCCCTGTCTTGTTTGCACCGCCTGTATACTGCTGTTCTGAGTATATAGGGCCTGGGGGCCACACGCATTTCCTTTTTTTAATATGGGTACAGGGTTTCCCTTAATATGCGTACAAGACCCAAATAGGCTGGTAATGGGCAGGGAGGTCTACCCATGCCATTTTTCTCAATGATTTTCAACCATATTGCAGGAACCAGATATAACATTAAAACCGCAAGCAGTTTTAAATGGTGTTATTTCCGTTTAATGTCATTTTGTGCAGGGACTGTTCTAAACACGGGAAACATGTGTCACTTCACAGGCATACTACAGACACCCCCCAGGCACCATATTTAAAGGAATATTTCACTTTTTTTTCACTTTAATCGTCATTAAAATCAGTGCTCCCGCCAAAACGGCCATTTTTAAAAACATTTTATGCATTGACCCATGTCCCCTGGGGCAGGAGCCAGGTCCCCAAACCCTTTTTAGGACAGTATCTTGCATATTAGCCGTTAAATTTAGCACTTTTAATTTCGAACATTCGAGTCCCATAGACTTCAATGGGGTTCTAAAGTTCGTTCGAATTTGGGGTCCGTTCGAAAGTTCTGGTGCGAACCGAACCGGGGGTGTTCGGCTCATCCTTAATGTACAGTGTGTTTGTTTTGTTTTTTGTTCCTTGCTAGTAGAAACTATACACAATACAGTGCAGCCATAGTACAATTGCTAATACATTGCAGATGGTGTACCTAATACAATGTATATGCCATCATTCCCCCAGCAACACAGTACTGGCACTCACTGATTTGTCACAGAAGATGGTTTACAAATGACAGGTTTACTGTTATGCTAAATTCCTCTGCCAGCTTTGTTTAAAATTGACAGTGTGCCTCATCAGTGCCCCATCTATAACACACAGCTCCTGTAGTGAGTACTAGATGCTCCTCCATAACAGTCCTGTTCTCTGGCACTCTGTACTAGGAAGGTGGGGGAGACAGAGAGCTCAGTACTCTGTTAAGGGGTTTGGGGAGAGGGCTGTTCTGGGAAATGGATATTGGGGGGAGTATTTTGTAGTGGGGGGTTTGCTTGGGGGAGAGCCTGTGTACTGGGGGTAGGTTATTTTTGATATCATGTTGGCCTTTGTGTTACCCACTCCTAAACCCTGCACCCTATACAATATGCACTCTTCAGCCCTTTGCCATATGAACACCTTAGCCCTGCAGGTTCTGTGTGACAGGCATTCTCAATCCTCTGCCTTGTTGGGTTCACACTCTTTATCCATGCACAATATGCATGACTAGTGTAGTCTGAATGTTCCCCTTATACTATTCCTTACCTATTAGAAACGAGACCACACCATAGGTTGGAGTAAAACTGGCCACAACAGCCTTTATTAAACATAACTCAAAATTCACTCCAATAACTTGTAAATATGAAAATATATAAATATAGAAATATATATAAATATATAAATATAAATAACTTTATTAACATTAAACCACATTAAATAACATTAACTGCCCATTCTGGTGATCTCTGACGGTGACCCCACTTAAGCCAATACCAAATCACTGCGGTACACCTGACCAACTTCCCAAAGGCCTCCACCTGTGACCGGTCGGAGACAACTTCCGCCAGTGAACATAACCGTATTCCCTCCAACGTTCAGGAATACCCAGAGGGGCCGATCGTTAGATGAGCCCCCCACACCCTCAGATCCCTTCTGAGTACCTGTCTACCGTCAGAAACCACCAGAAAACACACCGCCACAGCCCGAAAGGGTGACCCCCTCAACCTTGAGGGCCACCCCACACCCGAAGAGCTTTCTGTATCCCCTCCTGTAAGCCAAAGGACCAGAGGTCAATCCCCACATCCGATAGGTGAACGCCATCCCGCCGAAGATAAAGCCCCACATTCACCTCCAATTCCCTATGTCTAACCACAATGCCCCTGTTCTGCACTACAAACCGCCCAACTACCTTATTAACCCTAATCCTAGTTTTCTCAAGGCTGGCTAAAGACCTAGCCCCCCGCCACACCGTTCTGGCCACAATGTCCGACCACACCAAAATGGTGCCCGGAAAAAGGACTCGCATGCGCAACACATCAGCCTTAATATCCGCCAAAATGTCCTTAACCTTCCGAACTCCCAGGTCATTGCCCCCCGCATGGACAACCAGCACATCCGGGGGCCTATCCCTCAAAGCGAAGCGCTCCACCTCCCTCATGACACGCTCCCACCTCATGCCCGGGAAACCCAACCACATCACCCTAGCTACCCGCCTGGGGATACCCAATTGCCTGCCTGCTGGTAGAGAATCACCTCTCCTGGCCCCCCAGCAGACGTACGAATGCCCCAGGATCCAAACGAGGCGTGGAGAACCTCCATCTGGAATGAAAACAAGAGAAATAACACAACAACCAAAGGAATGTTACAAGCACAGTCCTCCCCCCCCCATAAATCCAACAGCAAACAACACCCCCAGCCGCACCCACCTTACCCCAGTAGCAACTGCGGCCGGACATAGGACCGGAACCTCCGGGACTCCCATCTACCAATCCGGCGAACCACCGCCTCCCCCAGCCCACATCGAGCCGCTTCCGTAGCCGCCCCAATCCGAAAAGAGTGGGACGCGTAGTCCCGCTCATCCAAACCCACCGCCCTCAGGCATTGCCGAAAGACCGACACAAACTGAAACCGGGATAAAAAAGAGCCCTCCGCGTGCACCAAAAAGGGGCCCGCCCCTGCAGGCCGTACCGCCCGGAAAGCCCGTACCGCCGCCACCGGGCACACTACCGAGCCCGGAAGGGCGAGCAGCGTAATCGCCACTCCCTTGCCCCGTTGATCAGTCTTGGACCTACGCAACCGTATACTCACCCGATCCGCAACCACCTGCACATCCTGATCCAACAGACCCCCAGCCACCCGTTTTGAGCGACACACCAACTCCCCTATCCTAAACGCCCCATAAAACGCCAACGAAAAAGCTGCCGTAAACAGAACGGTCTCGTAAGCAGATGAGCAAACGTCCACCAGCCGAGAACAAATTGCCACCAAATTGTCAAACGACACCGGCCGGCGCGCATCCCGACCCTTCCAATCCCTCCTGTACCCCTTCAACGTTTGCCGCACCCAAAAATCCTTAGTCCCGTCCGGCTCCCCCCACAGCTTGAACAAAAAGGCCAACCCCGCCAGCTTCCGCTCAATAGACGTGGGAGACAGGCCCGTCTCAATGTTCCGGGCCACCCAGTACAATACCACCCAGCGCCGGTCGGAGCCCCGACCAGCCACACCAACCTCCCGCAGGAACGCCCACCATTCCGCCCACACCCTAGAATAAGCGGACCATGTAGCCTCACTCAACGACCTTTTTAACCAACCTGCGGCGATTCCAAGGGAAGCTCCCACATCCACCCGGGGCAGGGCGCCCCCGACTCTTCCGCTCCCGGCGCCAGCTGCCGGAACTTGTCCCACTGAAAACGAGAGAGCGAGTCAGCCAAAGAATTCTCCACCCCAGGTATGTGCACAGCATAAACGTAAACATTGAGCCGTAAACAGCGAAAGACCAGCTGTCGCAGCAGCCGGATGACCGGGGGGGAGGAAGCAGTCATCCGGTTGAGGACCTGAACCACCCCCATATTATCGCAATTGATGCGCAACTTCAAATTACGAAACTCCGCCCCCCACAGCTCCAATGCCAACACTATCGGGAACAATTCTAGCAAAACCAAATTGCCCAACAACCCCGCAACCTCCCAGGAGCGTGGCCAAGGTTCCGCACTCCACCGGCCCCGGAAAAATGCCCCATAACCCGTAGAGCCAGCCGCGTCAGTAACCAACTCCACATCGAAGTTGCTCACCGGCCCCGACATCCACATGGCCCGCCCATTATACGACTCCAAAAATTCATGCCATGCCCGCAGGTCCTCCCGGTGTTCCTTTCGCAAACACACAAAATGGGTAGAGGCGGTCACCCCGGCGGTGGCCCCCGACAGCCGTCGACAGAACACACGGCCCATAGGGATGATCCGGCAAGCGAAATTCAGCTTGCCCAACAGGGACTGCAGAGCCCGAAGCTGAACCTTCGGCCGGCCCTGCATTCCTGCCAACTCCGCCTGCAGATCCCGTAATTTATTCTCTGGCAAGCAACACTCCATCGCCAGAGAATCAATCACGATCCCCAAAAAACTCAATTCCGTCACCGGGCCTTCCGTCTTATCCCCCGCCAACGGCACCCCGAACCTGCCCGCAATGTGCTGCAACGTGGACAGAAGAATCGCACACACATTGGAGGCAGGCGGGCCCACGCACAGAAAGTCATCCAAATAGTGGATGACCGACTCCAGGCCCGAAACATCTCTCACCACCCATTCCAAAAATGAGCTAAAAGCTTCAAAATAGGCGCATGAAATGGAACAACCCATGGGCAGGCACAAGTCTACATAAAACTTGCCCCGCCAATGGCATCCCAACAGCCGGAAGCTGTCCGGGTGGACCGGCAGAAGACGAAACGCCGATTCCACATCCGCCTTGGCCACCACGACCATACCGCCTGACCCACCGTACCGCCGCGTCAAAAGACGTGTAGGAAACCGCACACGCCTCCGGGTCAATGAAATCATTGACCGACCCCCCTTTCGGAAAAGACAGATGATGAATCAAGCGAAACTTCCCTGGCTCCTTCTTAGGAACCACACCCAACGGGGAAACCACCAGGTCCCCCCACGGCTGCACTTCGAAAGGACCGCCCATCCGGCCCAGCGCCACCTCCTTACCCAATTTGTCATCCACAACCCCCGGGTGATCTAAAGCTGATCGCAAATTCCTGGCCAACGGCGGCACCCCTACCAAAGAACAGGGAATCCTAAAACCGTCCCGAAAGCCCGAAATCAACCCCCGCGCCGCCTCACCATCCGGATACCTATTTAGGAAAGGAAGCATCCTTCCCAGGTTCACCGGCGTCATCCCTTTTGTGACCGGCGGCACCGGCGCGCTGACCCTTTTTGAAACAGCGGGACAGGGGGTGGGTGCCGCCGCACCCGGAGCACTCATGCTTGAAACGGCACGCGCCCCCGAATTTACAAGCCCCTTCATTAAAGGGCCAGCACACCCCCCACTTCTTTCCGGCCGGCAGTCCCGAGGACGACGCACTCCCAGCCCCCCCCTGAAGAAACGGAGTGGGCGTCCGCGGAGCAGACATAAGCCTCATCTAGAGGCTTATGTCCTTGTGATCCCAGCGCAGGTCAGCCCGCACCGCCTTACGCTGACGAAACTGCTCATCATAGCGCAGCCACGCCAACCCTCCGTACACCCGATGAGCCTCACCAATCGCGTCCAGGTAACAAAATAACGCCGAGCAATGCTCGGGGTTCTTTTCCCCTATCACGCTAGCCAAGATAGCGAACGCCTGAAGCCAATTCGCAAATGTGCGCGGGATCAGCCGATACCTACGCTTCTCCTCGTCGTCCTTCTTGGAACTGTCCGGCTTGACCCTGTCCAAATTAAATTTCTCGAGGGGGAGCAAAGAGAAAATCTCCACATACTCACCCTTGCCGATCTTGTCCCGCACCTCCTGCTTCAAATGCGCCCCCAACGGGCCCTCGAAGCAAACATAAACTTCGCACCGGGCAGCATCCGCGAGCCTAACCAGGTCGGACCGCGCCCCCGGGTCCGCGGGCACCGGGGGGACCCCCGAGCCCACAGCCCCCGCATCCATGCCCCCCGACACCGCAGCAGGCGGTGCGTCCCGCGCAGGCACAGCCTCCGCCCCCCCGCCCCCCCCCCAGTACCCAACCAGGGGGCCACCTGAGGTGACCCCGAGCCCCCAGCAAACTTACCAACAAGGGCCTGCAGCCCCTCCAACAGCTCCTGCAACGGACCTGACGGCCCCCCGGGGCCATTGGCCCCGCCCCCTGCGATGAACCAGCCAAAACCCCCCCAAGACGTCCCGGGATCCCGTGGGCACCGCACCCCCCTGCGACACCCCCATCAGACCCCGCAAAGCATCCGCCAGCAATGTAGACTCCCGCAACTTACCCGGCCCCCCTGGGGCCTCGGCGACCGGAACCGGTCCGGGTGCAGAAAAGGACACCTCCTCCTCCTGGGACAGCTCGCTCTCCGAACCGACCTCACCAGCGCGCACCGGGGACACAGCCATCTCCCTGTGCTCCGAGCGGTCCGTCCGGTCCATGCGATCCGGGACTGCAGGCAATGTCCTCCTCCCCCCGCCGCCCCCGGCATGCCGACGTCTAAAACCGGCCCTGCCAGGCACCTTGGCGGCCTTCTGCGACCCTCCCTCCCCCCTCCAGCATGTGACCCCCCCGGTGCGCCCCCCTCCCCCCCACCGCGCGGATGATGGCCCCTGACCCAGCATGCCGCAGATCCCCTGCCATGTGCACCCCCCTGGCATTCAAACCCAGAGCCATCCGCACCCCCCCCACCCCCCCACCTCCACCGGGCCCCGTGCAGGCCCGGCGCCATTGCCATGCGGCCACGAAGCCCCGCCCCCCTCCGGTCGGTGGCGCAACGACCGCCCGGACCGGGGAGAGCCGAGAACCGGCCGTTTCGCCGGGGGGACCGATCGGTCCTCCCCCGGGCTCCGGGAGTCACGAGGCGGCCGAGGAGTAGGCCCAGTGGAACCTCACCTGTCCCGCCGCCGTCCACATCGCCGTCCGCCAGGTCACCCACGCGGTCCCGCAGCCAGTCCGCTCCGTGCACCTCCGCCGCCCGTCGCAGCCGCGCGAGGAGTCCCTCGAGGTCCGCCATAGCAGAGGAGCAGCGAAAAACTGCCTCCTCTGTATCACACTGGGCTCCGAATGATCCCTTAAAGCCACACCCCTCCCTTTTATGTGACCCCTCCCCTACACTGAACTTGTTTCCTGCAAACCTCTTTCTCCACTCCACCCCTAAAGCTTAACCCTCTGTGTCCCTCATACACACTGTCATGTCCAGCACTCCTTATATCATTTCATTCTTAATCCGTGCTTCTCTTTCCCGAGACCTGCACCCTGTGTCATATGCATTCCTGAACCCTATGCCTTGCCTGATACACAGTCCTGAACCCTGCACCTTGTGCATTATACAACCCCGAACACCGAATGCTATACGTTACACTTTGTTGTACATTTCCCTCTCCTGACCACTGCACTCTGTATACTGGATTGAATGTGACATATGCTCATGTAGGTGAATACAATGTCATGATTTTTTAGTGGTTGCAAACCTGTGAAAAAGTCAGTGTCATGCCCAATTTGTGTCAACACAACTTCATCCTTTTTTGATTCAATAGTTTTTATTGAAAGTTTATCCAGACAAATAACAAAAAAAAAGAAGAAAATATAATAACAGATAAGAAGCTATTATTACAACGTATATATATCATATATAAAGATAAACATCAGTATCCTATAAGAGAAGGTAAATGTATTTGCCTTTAAACTCATGAAATACCTGTTTAAAAGATAATAAAAGAGTAGCTATATAATAAGCATTCTTTCATTGATACAAAAATGGTAATTCAAGTGAATTGGAGGTTACAAAGGAAATTATTATCTCGGATACCCCTATGGGAGCTATACTGTGTCAGAGAGGAATGTATTCTCTCTGATACTTCAAAGAAAAAGAAAAGATATATTCAACAAAAGTTAGGAACAGAAGACCTGAACAATATCTTGGGAGTTAGTCTATTTTAACCAAGGTTTCCATAATTTATAGATATGTTCTTTACTAGTGATGGACGAACTTCCGACGGGACATTTCGCAAACGCGGACCGCGAACGCGGCCGATAGTTCGCAAACCGTAATGTTCGCGGCGGGCCCCATTGACTTCAATGGGAGGCGAACTTTGCAAACTTACAGGTCAAATTTGCAGCCACAAAATAATTAATAGCTGTGCAAACATAGTCCCACCACATGGCCAATGACATAACACATGTATGAGGTGAATCTGGGATCGACAACTACAAGCATTCTTTTTTTATATGTGAAATTGTTGTGACAATTCAGGACTGTGGAGTGCATGAAGGCAATGGAGGAGAGGGAAGGTCAGGGTAGGCAAAGAAGAGGGTGTAGGAGATGATCACCAGCAGCGTGACATACAGCAATGACACCTGCACCGTGATAGTCATCTGACACCAGCACCGTGATAGAGAGCACTGACATCAGCAGCGTGACATACAGCAATGACACCTGCACCGTGATAGAGTGATCTGACACCAACACCGTGATAGAGAGCACTGACATAAGCAGCGTGACATAAAGCACTAACACCAGCACCGTGATATACAGCACTGACACCAGCACTGTGATAGAGAGCACTGACATCAGCAGCGTGACATACAGCAATGACACCTGCACCGTGATAGAGTGATCTGACAACAGCACCGTGATAGAGAGCACTGACATCAGCAGCGTGACATAAAGCACTAACACCAGCACCGTGATATACAGCACTGACAGCAGCACCGTGATAGAGAGCACTGACATCAGCAGCGTGACATACAGCAATGACACCTGCACCGTGATAGAGTGATCTGACACCAGCACCGTGATAGAGAGCACTGACATCAGCAGCGTGACATAAAGCACTGACACCAGCACCGTGATATACAACACTGACACCAGCACTGTGATAGAGAGCACTGACATCAGCAGCGTGACATACAGCAATGACACCTGCACCGTGATAGAGTGATCTGACAACAGCACCGTGATAGAGAGCACTGACATCAGCAGCGTGACATAAAGCACTGACACCAGCACCGTGATATACAGCACTGACACCAGCACTGTGATAGAGAGCACTGACATCAGCAGCGTGACATACAGCAATGACACCTGCACCGTGATAGAGTGATCTGACAACAGCACCGTGATAGAGAGCACTGACATCAGCAGCGTGACATAAAGCACTGACACCAGCACCGTGATGTAAAGCACTGACACCAGCACCATGATAGAGAGCACTGACGTCAGCAGCGTGACATAAAGCACTCACACCAGCACCGTGATATACAGCACTGACACCAGCACCGTGATATACAGCACTGACACCGGCACCGTAAGCAGCCCCAGGAGGAAGTCAGCATAGCACAGGGATGGTGGGAGCCCTTCATAATAAGCAGCCCCAGGAGGAAGTCAGCACAGCACAGGGATGGTGGGAGCCCCTCAAAATGAGCATAGCACAGGGATGGTGGGAGCTCCTCATAATATGCACAGCAGAGGTACAGCCCCAGGAGGAACTCAGCACAGCACAGGGATGGTGGGAGCCCCTCATAATAAGAAGCACCAGTAGAAATATGACACAGCTCAACCTCTTCAAACAGGAGGGTACGGGTATATAGTACGGTGTGCTTTTTTTGGACAAGGAAGTGAGCCAAATGAAGAAAGAAGGTCTGTGTGCTCGATTAAAAAAATTGTTTATAGACATATACATGGTCTACTGGTAACATGTGTTGAATTTCTCCGAGATCCATGCCTCATTCATTTTTAGAAATGTGAGGTAGTTAACACTGTTGTGAGCTAGGCGAGTAAGCTTATCGGTCACGATCCCCCCTGCTGCACTGAACGTCCTTTCTGACAGGACACTGGATGAGGGGCAAGCCAACAGTTCGATTGCAAATTTGGCAAGCTCTGGCCAGAGGTCAAGCCTGCCCACCCAGTAGTCTAGGGGTTCATCACTCCTCAGAGCGTCCACATCGGCCATTAACCCGATGTAGTCGGACACCTGACGGTCTAGGCATTCCCTGATGCTGGATGCGGATGACACCTGTCGATGGGTCGGCTGAAAGAATAACCTCATATCCGAAGTCACCAACACATCTTCAAACCAGCCTCTTCTTGCAGGCGCTGTTGGATTGGTACCCGCAACTCCTTCTCTGGGAGTGGGAATTGCTCCTCTGTCAGCGCACGCAAAAGCAGAATGCAGCATTTATCGAAGCAAAGCCTGGAAGTGCTCCATTCTGACAGCCCTCTGTAACGGCGGTAACATTTCCGCCATTTTGTGTTTGTACCGGGGGTCTAAGTACGTTGCCACCCAGTACTGGTCCTTGACCCTTATGCTTTTTATACGGGGGTCCCTATTAAAACACTGGAGCATGAAGGCCCCCATTTGCACTAAACTGGAAGTGGTGTGGTGGCCTGGCTCCTGCTCATCATCCAGGATAATGTCGTCCTCTTCATTCTCCTCTCCCCATCCACGCACAACAACAGGGATCCCAGAAAGGTTTAAAGCATGCTCTTCTTGCTCCTCCTCATCCGCCCCGGCACCATCCTCCTCTGATTCCTCTTCCGACTCCTGTTGTTGACTTGTCTCAGATAGAGTAGCCCCCCCTGGGAATTCATCCAGCATTGCGACTTCCTCATCTTCCCGCTCCTGCTCCTCCACAGCTTGATCAATGACACGACGCAATGCACGCTCCATAAAGAAGGCATAAGGTACCATGTCACTGATGGCATCATGGCTGCGACTGACCAGTTTGGTAATCTCCTCAAATGGCTGCAGAAGTCTGCATGCGTCGTGCATGAGCAGCCACTGGCGCGGTGAAAAACCCCCCAGCTCCCCAGAACCTGTTCTACCGCAGAGTTCATGCAGGTAGACATTAACTGCACGTTTCTGCTGGAGCAGCCTATCAAGCATATAGAAGGTTGAGTTCCATCGCGTCGGGCAATCGCAAATAAGACGTCTGACCGGCAGACTGTGTCGCCGCTGAATGTCAGCAAGGCGAGCCATGGCCGTGTAAGATCTTCTGAAATGGGCCGAGATTTTCCTTGCCTGCCGCAAGATGTCCTGGACCCCAGGGTATTTGACAACGAATCGCTGCACGACCAAGTTTAAGACGTGTGCCATGCATGGCACGTGCATAATTTTGCCCTGTTTCAATGCGCTAAGCATATTGGCACCGTTGTCACACACCACTTTATCAACTGTCAAATTTAGCCACTGATCTGCCTGTGAATGCAAAGCTGAAAGGAGTGCCAGGCCAGTGTGGCTCTTGGCTTCCAGGCACAACAGACGCAGCACGGCATGGCAACGTCTCACCTGGCATGTCGAATAGGTTCTGGGGAGCTTGGGCGGCGCAGCAGAAGAGACGCTAGCAGCGGAAAAGGAGGAGTCAGCCGAGGAGGAGAGGGAGGAGGATGGAGTAGGAGGATGAGGAGAAGAAGAGCCAGGCCTGCATGCAATCCGTGGCGGTAAAACCAAATCTACACGGGTGCCACGGGTTACATGCTTGACGGCCGTCAGAAGGTTCACCCAGTGGGCAGTAAAAGTGATATACCTTCCCTGCCCGTGTTTGCTAGACCACGTGTCTGTGGTCAGATGTATCTTGGCACCGACACTGTGTGCCAGAGATACATTCACTTACCGCTGAACATGGCCATATAGCTCTGGGATGCCCTTCTGTGAGAAATACTTCCTTCCTGGGACCTTCCATTGTGGTGTTCCAATGGCCACAAATTTGTGAAAGGCCTCCGAGTCCACCAGTTTATATGGCAGTACTTGGCGGGCTATGAGTTCTGACAAGCCAGCCGTCAACCGTTGGGCAAGAGGGTTATCCGGCTTCATCATTTTTTTACGCTCGAACATTAGGCCCACGGAAGCCTGCCTTTTTGCAGAAAAACGTGAGCTTGGCGTGATGGAAGGTGGAGTGGAGGACAATTGTGAGGAGAGAGGAGAAGGAGAAGTAGAAGACGAGGCTGGAAGGTGAGAGCCTGGAGTGTGGCTTTGTGTGCTCCGTTGTGCCCACTGGGCTAGGTGAGTTTCGGGCTTACTGCGACTAATGCGTTGACTGCAAAGATTGCAGATGGCAATGCTATTGTCAGCAGCGGACACATTAAAAAAAGCCCACACTGCGGAGCCATGTGCCGGTGTGCTGGGAGCGCCAGATGTGACCGTACATGGTCGATGACTCGCTCCTGATACATTTGCAGTCTGCTTTTTCCCTCCTGTGCAATGTAAGTTATTCCTGCTTCTCCTCCCTATTTGCTGGTCCATATCTCCCTCTGAACTCCCCTCCTCTTCCTCTCTTGTGGGCACCCCCGTGACATCACTAGACACGTCATCATCGACGTCACCTTCCCCACCGCTATTAGTAGAGATCTCGGAGTAGGCAGCAACACCAGGGACAAACCTCCTCCTTGGGCTGATCTGGGTACTGTCGTCAGACTGCTGAGTAGCGGTTGTTGCTACCTCCTCTTCCTGATCCAATACCAAGAGTGGCTGCGCATCAGAAATGTCTTGATATGGATCGGAAAATAATTCCTGTCACTCAAGCGGAAGGTATGTGGTGGTGGTGGTGTTGTTGGTGGTAGTGTCTTTGGGGGTGCACATAGCAGAGAGTGAAGAAGAGGGTGCAGATCGAGAGGATGAGGAGGGTGCAGAAGAGTAAGGCTGAGTGAGCCACTCAACCATGTCTGGTGCGTCCTTTAAATGAATTGAACGCACCTTCTGCAACTTCCCACTTTGGCTCAAGCCTGTTGCTCCTGCCCTACCACCCCTGCGGAAGGGCCTGCCTCTTCCTCTGCCTGTCATTTTTTAAATGACCCTGTGACAAAACTCTCAGTCCCTATACTGATAAAGGACTGCTGCATTATAGGGCAGCAGTCAGCAATAGTACACCTCAACCCTATGTATTGTGGACCTATACCAGTCCTTAAGGAATAGCAGACTGTACCTCACTCAACCCTGTGTACTGTAGCAGCCTAGACCTTATCAGTCCCTTTAAGGACCTTTGTGGAACAAGTAGGTTGTGTGTGAGTGATTAGCAGACTGTACGTCAGTCCCTATACCGATGAAGGACTGCTGCAGTATAGGGCAGCGGTCAGCAGTAGTGCACCTCAACCCTATGTATTGTGGACCTATACCAGTCCTTAAGGAATAGCAGACTGTACCTCACTCAACTCTATGTACTGTAGCACCCTAGACCTTACCCGCCCTTATGAGGACCTTTGTGGAACAAGTAGGTTGTAAATGATTAGCAGACTGTACGTCAGTCCATATACTGATGAAGGACTGCTGCAGTATAGGGCAGCGGTCAGCAGTAGTGCACCTCAACCCTATGTATTGTGGACCTATACCAGTCCTTAAGGAATAGCAGACTGTACCTCACTCAACCCTATGTACTGTAGTACCCTAGACCTTACCAGTCCTTATAAGGACCTTTGTGGAACAAGTAGGTTGTGAATGATTAGCAGACTGTATGTCAGTCCCTATACTGATGAAGGACTGCTGCAGTATAGGGCAGTGATCACCAGTAGTGCACCTCAACCCTATGTATTGTGGACCTATACCAGTCCTTAAGGAATAGCAGACTGTACCTCACTCAGCCCTATGTACTGTAGCACCCTGGACCTTACCAGTCCTTATAAGGACCTTTATGGAACAAGTAGGTTGTGAATGATTAGCAGACTGCAGCAGAAGGGCAGCAGTCAAGTATAATATTCTTTCTATGTTTGGAAGAAAGAATATTATACGTGTACAAGCCTATTACCATACCAGTCCTGAAAAGAACCTTTGTGGACCTAATAGTAACAGCTACTGATTAAACTGACTGTCCCTCACTGCCTCACACATAGCTTCCTGCCTGTCCCTATTTAAACTGACAAAACACAGGCTGCTGGAACAATAACTTGAATAGCACTTTTGTGGACCTAATAGTAACAGCTAATGATTAAACTGACTGTCCCTGCAGCACACAGCGTCCTGTCCCTTTCTCTACACTGAAAAAAGACACTCAGGCTGCTGCAACAATCACTAGCACAGTACTGCCTCAAACCTATATTCTGAACTACACCTAACACCTATACCATGATACCAGTCCTTAAAAGAACTTTTGTGGACCTAATAGATAGCGATTTGGGTCACTGAAGTCTCTCCCTGCTCCACACAGCAACCTCTCCCTATAGTGACAGAAGAAAGAATGTAAAATGGCCGCCGGATCGGGTCTATTTATAAGTTAGGGGGAATGTCCAAGTGTCCATGTGCTGTAATGTCTCAATTGGCTGTCCTGTACCCCATGATGGATGTGTCATCATAGGTCAAAGTTCTTTTACACAGTAAACACGGAAGTCCACCGGGCGAACAGCGCCAATAGTCCGCCGATCGGGCGGACGGCGATCAGCCGAAATTCGCCGCGAAACGACCGCCGGGCGAACCGTTCGGCCATCCCTATTCTTTACTAGTTTGTCGAAGGGCTAATGTTAATTCAACTTCATCCTTTTTTAAATATTATGCTAGCAATTTATGCAAACCCTTTTTCCCTTCTGCGTGTATTGCAATGTAGTGTCAACAGGAGAATAAAACTCACTTAAAGTAAAATATATACATTTGCCGTAAGCTTTACTATTATGCCACTTTACATCAAAAGTCACACTAATGTGAACTTTTTAAACAGAGGACTATGTTGAATATGCAGTTTTACATTTCACATGGACTACATGTTCTGTACTTAAATATTTATTTGTGTTTGCTATATGCACAATGGGTGATTGCTCTTTAGGCATTTATTTTGTATGAGAGCCATATACCCTCTATATATTTTTATTTTATACAGTTAGTTTTTTTATATTGGTACTGGCGCAGCTTTTCATATTTTCCATATGTTGAATATGTTCTGGAGTAAATATATAGGTGTTATCAAATTGCATAACCATTCCCAGTACATACTAAGAAAATACAAGATATATTTGATACAAGACAAATTTGCTACCAAACAAAAGCCCTATTCCAACCTCCCCCTCAAAAAACAAACAATGTATAATAAATTAGGGTAGAGTGAAAAAGCTAAAAGGTATAAAGGGAGTCCCGGAGCAGAGGATCAGTGCAGGGACAGCATGACATGTGCGGACTGCACAGTCACGCTGTCAGGGGGTGCTGAGGTATGTTCCCTTTAAGAAAAGGGGAGGTGCCTCAGCAAGAGACGGGAGAGGAAGGAGGCGAAGGGGAGGAAGTGACGTCAGTCGTGAGCAGCGGGGAGAGAGATTCACACGCTCCCACCGCTCTGTTCTCCTTCTCCTTCTTAATGGCGGCTCTGGTGGCACTAACGGCGCTTGTAGCGCAATTGCGGGAGGCGGCGGCAGCACAAGGGGTGGACTGGCTGCACGCTCAAGTCGCAGCCATACTCCGGGACGCTGGATCGGCTCCGAGCGGGGGGGGCACGGAGGCTCCACGTGCGCGGCGTTCCCGGCCGCCGGAACGCTACAGCCCAGATGCGAATAAAAGAGGTAGTGGTGCGCTGTACGATGGTGGAGTATGCCTATCGGCAAGGGTAATATATTGAATACACAGTTAGGAGGTGCAAAATAAAGTTTAGGATAAACTAATATAAATAAAAGCACAATAAAAATATGAACCTGTGTTGCATATTAAATAATAATACTTATTAGTGCTAATATACAGTTTAGAGCAACAATAAATACAATACAATAAAAAACGGTGTAAAAAAATAGACAATATCAATTCCAAAGTGCAGCGTGTTGCGATAACTAGAATCGCATAAAGTGCAAGTGCTCTGGTGTGATGCACATAGGCAAACCTTCGAATATATACAGGAATATTGTGACAAACAATACTGGTGTATGAAACAAATGTCCATTACAGCCCAGATGCGGTGCAGGGGGAGCAGAGTACGCAGAGGCAGCGGAGGGGAGGTAATGTCCATGCACCCCCCAGAGACCACCAGCCCCAGGGACCCAGGAGGGGGGACAGCAGGGCGGCTCAGCACAGAGGCCGGAGCGTGGTGATGGGTGAGCCCAGCGCGACACAGGGATCTGCCCCCCCGGCTCATCGCAGGTGCCGTGAACAGTCGGCCGTGGCTGCAGGAGGGAGCCCGAGCAGCCAGGCGGCCCAGCGGGGATCAGCAATGCTTTGGGGGGCTGGCCAGGTAGCCAAAGCGGCCAGCAGCCCAGCCAGAACCAGAGGAAGGTTCGTGAGGAGCGCGGTGACGGCGGTGTGCAGTAGCAGGGTGAGGACGCCAGGGGCCCAGACCAGTCTGAGAAGCCAGAGTCCATCCAGGCGCCCAACGAGCGGGTCTGACGGGACGCGAGACATGCCGCAGATCCCCAGCAGCCAGAGCGGGACCCTCTGGGGTGTAGCCAGTAGGGATGAGCTTCGAGTTCGAGTCGAACATGCATTGCCTGTTCGCCTGTTCAGCGAACAGTGAACAATTTGGGCTGTTTGCAGCAAATTCGAAAAGCCGGAACATCCTATACAAGTCTATGGGAGAAATCTAAAGTGCTCATTTTAAAGGGTAATATGCAGGTTACTGTCCTAAAAAGTGTTTGGGGACCAGGGTCCTGCCCCAGGGGACATGGATCAATGCAAAAAAAAGTTTTAAAAACGGCCGTTTTTTCAGGAGCAGTGATTTTAATAATGATTAAAGTGAAACAATAAAAGTGTAATATTCCTTTAAATTTCGTAGCTGGGGGGTATCTATAGTATGCCTGTGAAGGGGCGCATGTTTCTGGTGCTTAGAACTGTCCCTGCACAAAGTGTCATTTGTGCAGGAAAAAAAGTCTTTTAAAATCACTTGCGGCTATATTGTCGGCTCTCCGTAATAGAGAGAACACTCAATGAGTGTTCTCTGTATTAGCCGACAATTCATTCATTCATTGATTAAAAAAAAAAAAAAAGCGTGGGGGTTCCCCTAAATTCAATTACCAGGCCCTTCAGGTCTGACATGGATATTAAGGGGAACCCCGTGTCAAATTTAAAAAAAAATTGACGTGGGGGTCCCCCTAAATATCCATACCAGACCCTTTATCCGAGCACGAAACCTGGCAGGCCGCAGGAAAAGAGGGGGGGCGAGAGAGCGGCCCCCCCTCCCTCCTGAACCGTACCAGGCCACATACCCTCAACATTGGGAGGATGCTTTGGGGGTCTGTGACCCCTCAAAGCACCTTGTCCCCATGTTGATGAGGACAAGGGCCTCATCCTCACAACCCTGGCCGTTGGTTGTGAGGGTCTGCGGGCGGGGGGCTTATCAGAATCCATACATCCTTCTTCTGTCTCCACTCCGGAGACACTGCAGAGAGCCCAGCGCTGACGTTTCTTATATTAGGAGGGCGGGCCACCCGTCACCTGACCCCACCCCTCTGACGCTGGAGAGGGAAGCCAGGGGTTCCCCAGTGACGTGTGGGTGACCCCGCCCCCTCTGATGTAACGGAAACCTGCGTTACATCAGAGGGGGCGGGGTCACCCACACATCACTGGGGAACCCCTGGCTTCCCTCTCCAGCTTCAGAGGGGCGGGGTCAGGTGACGGGTGGCCCCGCCCTCCTAATATAAGAAACGTCAGCGCTGGGCTCTCTGCAGTGTCTCCGGAGTGGAGACAGAAGGAGGATGTATGGACAGCGCTGGACTGAGAGATCCCCCTCGCTGGATATGATCATCCATCGCTGGACCCCGGAGATCCGTCGCTGGATAGCAAGAGTGGATTAGCACCGCTGGAATCTTTTTTTTATTTTTTTCATTTTTAATAAAGGAATTTTTCAAAAGTGTGTTTGTCTTATTTAACCATTTTGACACTTTCTTTGTGAAATGGTAGGGGTACTTTTGTACCCCCTTACCATTTCAAACAGGGGGGGGCCGGGATCTGGGGGTCCCCTTGTTAAAGGGGGCTTCCAGTTTCTGATAAGCCCCCCGCCCGCAGACCCTCACAACCAATGGCCAGGGTTGTGAGGATGAGGCCCTTGTCCTCATCAACATGGGGACAAGGTGCTTTGAGGGGTCACAGACCCCCAAAGCATCCTCCCAATGTTGAGGGTATGTGGCCTGGTACGGTTCAGGAGGGAGGGGGGGCGCTCTCTCGTCCCCCCCTCTTTTCCTGCGGCCTGCCAGGTTGCGTGCTCTGATAAAGAGTCTGATATGGATTTTTAGGGGGACCCCCACGTCAATTTTTATTTTTTAATTTGATGCGGGGTTCCCCTTAATATCCATATCAGACCTGAAGGGTCTGGTATGGATATTTAGGGGGACCCCCACGTCAATTTTTTTTTAAATTTGACACGGGGTTCCCCTTAATATCCATGTCAGACCTGAAGGGCCTGGTAATTGAATTTAGGGGAACCCCCACGCTTTTTTTTTTTTTTTAATCAATGAATGAATGAATTGTCGGCTAATACAGAAAACACTCATTGAGTTATCTCTCTATTACGGAGAGCCGACAATTTAGCCGCAAGTGATTTTAAAAGACTTTTTTTCCTGCACAAATGACACTTTGTGCAGGGACAGCTCTAAGCCCCAGAAACATGCGCCCCTTCACAGGCATACTATAGATACCCCCCAGCTACGACATTTAAAGGAATATTACACTTTTATTGTTTCACTTTAATCATTATTAAAATCACTGCTCCTGAAAAAAAGGCAGTTTTTAAAACTTCTTTTTGCATTGATCCATGTCCCCTGGGGCAGGACCCAGGTCCCCAAACACTTTTTAGGACAGTAACCTGCATATTACCCTTTAAAATGAGCACTTTAGATTGTGAACGTTCGAGTCCCATAGACTTTAATAGGGTTCTAAAGTTCACACGAAGTTTAGGTCTGTTCGCAGGTTCTGGTGCGAACCGAACAGGGGGGTGCTCGGCTCATCCCATGCAGCCAGCAGTTGTACAGCAGGAGGAGGCCAGCGACAGATCGGAGGGAGAACTGTTCGGGTCGGAGCGGGACGAGGACCAGGGACATTCCGCAGCGGTGGATATCGGTGTGGAAGCTGAAGGGCCCAGTCCTGGGCAGCCCAGTGAGTGCACTTCTACTTTATCTGTTTCGGCTTTATTAGAACAGTTATTGGAGCGGGGTAAGGCAGGTAGGTCCACCATGGAGGGTAGTTCTTCGGGGGTAAGCGGGGTATGGAACCATGCGGGCAGCCCAAGGAGGTAGAGCAGAGGGCGACAGGCTTACAGGATTTATTGCTGGGTTTGCGGGAGCTGGTGCAGCGCTTTGAGCCGACCACGGGGGACAATTCATCACCGGCCCAGGCGTGGGTCCCGTCACAAGGTAAGGAGAGTACGCCAACAGTTACGCCACCGACTGCGGTCACGAATAGGGTGGAGGCCGAGGCGAGAACAGCAGACACGTTGAAGACGGTGGACGTCACGCCCACAGCAGCGGCCAGCGTTACAGCTCCGGCTAGCCAGGAGAAGACGGGGGAGAAGAAGTCGGAGTCCGTCAGGTTGGCGGACTCCGCCAAGAGAGAGGTTCATGTACGTTTTGAAGGCCCTTTGGGAGCCCATCTCAAAACGGAAGTAAAGGAAAAAATTTGGAAAGGGGAATATGTGGAGATATTCACATTATTGCCGCTTGGGAAGTTCAATCTGAATAGATTGAAACCGGAAGAGAGCAAGAAGGAGGACGAGGAAAAACGCAGATACCGACTGATTCCGCGGACGTTCTCGAACTGGCTGCAGGCGTTCGCCATCTTGGCAAGCGTGGTGGGGGAAAAGGCCCCCGAACACTGCCCGGCGTTGTTCGTGTATTTAGAAGCGATTAGTGAGGCGCACCGGACGTATGGCGGCGTGGCATTACTGCGTTATGATGAACAATTTCGTCATCGGATGGCCGTCTGACCGTCACTGAGATGGGACCACAAGGATATTAGCCTGTGGATGAAGCTGATGACGGCGGCGAGGGCTCCTAACCAGTTTTTTCAGGCAGGGGTCGGAGGTACCACAGCTCCAGGACAGCCGACCGACAAGAGATGGGGCTTCTGTTGGCAGTTCAACAAGGGCACCTGTAGGTTCGGCGCCAACTGTCGATTTAAGCACACGTGTTCCGGCTGCGGGGGATCACACGCCCTCTCAAATTGCTTCAGGAGAGGAAAGGGACGTGGCGGAGAGCCTGCGAATAAAAGGGATGACGCCGGTGCGGGTGGAAAGGATGTGTCCTTTCCTCAGTAGGTACCGCGACCGACAAGCGGCCCAGCTATTGGAGTCAGGTTTTGCGCAGGGGTCTAAAATACCTTGCCATCTGGCGGTAGCCCCTCCCATAGTGAATAATTTACGATCGGCCCTGCTGCATCCGGCAGTGGTCACGGAAAAAATTGACAAAAAAGTAAAACTGGGGCGCATGGCCGGCCTGTTCGCTTCAGTTCCTCTGTCGGGCCTGGTGGTATCCCCCTTGGGTGTAGTTCCCAAGAAGGAGCCAAACAAATTTAGGCTGATTCACCCCCTGTCGTTCCCGAAAGGTGAATCTGTCAATGATTCCATTGCACCGGAGGAGTGGGCGGTAACATACACTTCATTCGATGCGGCGATATCATGGGTTCGACGATACGGCCAGGGGTCCCTTATGGCAAAGGCGGATATTGAATCCGCTTTCAGGCTTTTACCGGTTCACCCTGAAAGCTTTTGTTGGTTGGGTTGCACGTGGAATGGGGCATACTATGTGGACCGTTGCCTCCCGATGGGATGCTCGATCTCATGTGCTTTCTTTGAAACGTTCAGCTCATTTTTGGAATGGGTGGCGCGGGACGTCTCTGGGATCAACTCGGCTATTCACTATCTGGACGACTTTTTATGTGTCGGCCCACCGAGTTCCAACGTTTGTGCCGTCCTCTTGGGGACGTTACAGCACATAGCGGAACGGTTTGGGGTCCCGTTAGCCCCGAGCAAGACTGAAGGCCCCACGTCCAACATAGTTTTCCTCAGAATTGAAGTGGATTCCATGGGAATGGAGTGCCGATTGCCGTTGGACAAACTGGAGAATCTCAATGAGGCAATACGTGGGACCATCGGGCAGCGGAAGGTGCAGCTGAGGCAATTACAATCGCTATTGGGGAAGCTAAATTTTGCTTGCCGAATAATTCCCATGGGCAGGGTGTTTTGCAGGCGGTTGTCGGCGGCAACGGCAGGGGTCAAGGCCCCCACTCATTTTGTGAGTCTGACCTGTGAGCACAGGGAAGATTTCAGGTGTGGCATGATTTCCTGGAGTCCTTTAACGGGCGCGCCTTGTGGATGTCGGGCCCCATCAGCAATTGGGATCTTGAATTGTTCACGGACGCTGCAGGATCCACAGGCTATGGGGCTGTCTTTCAAAGGCAATGGAGCGCCGCCCGGTGGCCCATATCTTGGGGGAAAGCTGGGTTCTTGAAGAACCTAGTCCTCCTGGAACTGTTTCCTATTGTAGTGGCAATGGAAATATGGGGGGAATCGTTCCGTAATCTGAAAGTGCGGCTCAACTGTGATAATATGGGGGTTGTACAAGTGATTAATCGGTTTTCAGCCCAGTCGGTGCCAGTGGTCAGGTTGCTGAGACACCTGGTACTGCGGTGTTTGAAATGGAATGTTTTCATTTACGCTGTACATTTACTGGGGGTGGAGAACACCGTAGCTGGCGCTTTGTCTCGTTTCCAGTGGACCAGGTTTCGGGAGTTGGCACCGGACGCGGAGCAGCAGGGGGTCGCCTGCACCGTCTGGATGTGGAACGTTGCCTTGGGAACGCAGCTAGGTGGATTCAGCGCTCAGTGAGTAAGGCCACGTGGGACGCCTATTCCAAGGTATGGCAGGAATGGTATGCATGCTTGCACAGTCTGGAGATCTCCCCAAAGGGCCAGGAGTTAGTCCACGTGGTTCTCTATTTTCTCAACATGGGTTTTGAGTGGGACATCTTGGCAGCTGCCATCGACAAGAAATTGGCAGGTTTGGCCTTTCTTTTCAAGTTGCAGGGGCAACGGGACTATACTAAAGATTTTTGGGTGAGGCAGACGGTTAAGGGTTACAGAAGAGCACATAAGAAAAGGGACGGGCGGTGCCCTGTGTCATTTGGAGTACCACATGACCTGTTTCGGCAGCTCCCCACCCTTTGCAGTTCAGAGTTTGAGAGTGCCTTATTCCAGGCGGCCTTTGCATTGGCGTTTTTTGGGGCGTTACGGGTGGAGGAGTTAGTCAGCCGTTCGAAACAGGCACGGGGGGGGCTGCAAGCAGAGGACTTGGAGTACTTACACGATTCGATCAGGATACGGATAAAACAGTCAAAGACGGATCAGGCGGGTAAGGGCATGCAGATAGAAATTTTTCATCTTCCTGGGTCACACATTTGCCCGGTGAGCGCGGTGCAATCTTACAGGGACTTGCCGCCGGGGTTTAAAGGCTCGTTTTTGATGCATGCAGATGGGTCGGCCTTGTCGAAGTTTCAATTCATAGCAGTGTTCAAAAAATGTTTAGCCGCTGCTGGTTACGATCCTACGACCTATGTATCCCATTCTTTCTGCATAGGCACAGCGACGGAGGCGGCTAGGGCCGGGCTTAGCCAAGAGGTGGTGAAGCGTATCGGGAGGTGGGATTCAGACAGATTCAAGCTTTACATTCGGCCACATTTGTTACAGACTTGTTAAGCAGTAGTTGTTGGTATTCGTATGGTTGTTTGGGGGGGGGAACTCATTATTTTGTGTTTGTCATCTTTTATTCACAGGTATGGAAGTGGGCCTGGTTTGGATCTTGGGCCACTCCTTCGTTTATTGGGGTGCCAGGCGAGCTGATGTTCGGCCTAATAGTAGGCAGTTGGGTATCCCCAGACACGAGGCTCAGGTCAGATAAATCGGGGTTTCCGGGCATGCTTTGGAGCAGGGTGAAGTCAGAGGTCAACAGGTTCGCCCGCTTAGATAGGGCACTGGATGTTTTGGTGCTACACATGGGGGGGAATGACATGGGAGCCAGGTCTATGAGACAGTTGATAAGGCACATAAAATGTGATTATTTGCGGCTACAGGCAGCATTCCCAGGTATGGTCATCGTATGGTCAGATATGGTGGGCAGGACGTCCTGGCGGTGGGCTTGGTCTGCTAAAAAGATCGATAGGGCCAGAGCTAAAGTTAATAAAGAGGTTAGCAGGTTCGTTGTTCGGAATGGGGGGGTGACCATACGGCATAGAGAGTTGGAGGTGGACACATGGAGGTACCTTAGAAGCGACGGGGTACACCTTAATGAAGTTGGAACCGATCTTTGGGCTCTTGGCTTGCAGGAGGGTGTACAATGTGCTGTGAGGGTGTGGAGGTGCTCGCAATAGTAAGGTCTTACTCCTTGCGTGCTGTGGCAGTGGTTTGGGTCTGTGAGGAGGAGGAGGAGATGTATGTTATATGGAGATATAACATGGTTGTTACCTAGCTGGGGTATCAAGTACCTTCCGGTTACAAGAGGTTAACCAGGAAGGGGTGGAAAAGGTAGGTCACTGCGAAGGTTGGGTACCGTCTTACAGTCAGGGGGTTGCGACTGGAGACCTAAAGTTGATACGAAGTTTGTCGCAGTGACCAGTGGTGTGTGTTCCCCTCCAAGACCCATAAAAAGTACAGAGAAGGTTATTATAAAAGTTTATTTTAAAAATGTTATTTATTTATGTTTATGTTAATTTGTTAATAAAAGGCAGACAAGGCCATTTACTCCAATACCTTGTTACATTTTTTGTGGGGAGGGATTGGAGATTTTATTAGGGGGAAGGAAGAGACTGGGGGGATAAGTCCTTCACATGTCAAGTGCAGAACCAATACATCACTGGAATGCATAAACAAAATTGGGGGCTCAAGGGTATTTAGGGAGAAAAGCCTGGAGACTCAAATGATCTCAATGATGTTTCCTTCCTCCTAGGCACACTCCCACCCTTTCCTATCCCTTCTGCACTGCACACTGCCCTGCACCCCCCAGTCCACATCCTCTACCAACTCCCTGACACACACACACTTACCCATCCCAGCTTTGCTGCATACTGCTACTGGCTCTGCATACCCCAGTCCACACTATGTCTTGGCTCCTGTGCAGACACCCATCCTCCAACCATCCCAGCTCCTCAGCTCACTAGACACTATAGTGTATATTTAGTGTGTAATGTACAATATAGTGTATATAGCGCAGGCATGTGTAATGTACAATATAATGTATATTTAGTGTGTAATGTACAATATAGTGTATATAGTGCAGGCGTGTGTAATGTACAATGTAGTGTATATTTGGTGTGCAATGTACAATGTAGTGTATATAGTGCAGGAGTGTGTAATGTACAATATAGTGTATATGTAGTGTGTAATGTTTGGTGGGGAGCCTCCCAGTGTAATTTTGGGGGGTGGGAGGAGGTCTCCTGGTATAGTATGTGGAGACAGGGGAGAGGAGGGAGGCTGACAGAGGAGGGGGGCTGACAGAGGGGGGGCTGACAGAGAGGAAGAGGGCTGACCTAGAGGAGGGGGGGCTGACAGAGAGGAATGGGCTGACAGAGAGGAAGGGGACTAACAGAGGAGGGTGGCTGCGATCATACCATTGAGTTCCCGCTGTGTGGAGGAGGTCTCGGGCTCCCTGGTCACCTCAATATCTTGTCTCCCCAGCTGTGGTGGAGCAGGAAGAGGGCGAAGCTCCATGAAGTGAGGAGGAGCTCTTACACAGACAAGTGAAGGAGAGGAGTAGATAGGTGCACAGCCACTACCTGCCACATAGTAAACAGAGCTACGGGGCGGAGGATGGGACAAACCAGGACAGAGGCTCTGGATATATGTTGTGAGTGCCAGGAGACAGAAACCCGGGCACAAGGTGCCAAACCCGTACTGTCCAGGTCAATCCCATACGGGTGGCAGCCCTACTTAGATATCCTACTGCAGGAGAGCCAAAGGACCCTCAGGCCATCCAATAGTCCCTGTTAATGCTAACACTGCGGCCAGAGAATGTTAACCCCTTTACCCCCAGAGCTCAGTTCCCTCTCCTCAGCAGCTGTCATGATCTTGTCACCATATTTCTAGCACCTCATGCACAAAATGACTTATCTAAGGTAACCAAGACCCCCAGACATGATCTACACTCACAGAAAAGCCTAATGGGGTTGGGCTCTAGCTGGACTCAAAGTATTTTCAATCTCAGTACTCAGGGTAGCAAAGGTAATCCAAAGGGTCATCACAGGGAGTAGTAAAATAATTAAAAATTTAAAAAATGATCCTATGTCAGGGGTAGGCAACCCCCGGCACTGGTGCCACAAGCGGCACAGAAAGCCTCTTTTGCCGGCCTCCCCATCAGCAGAGCAGTGCAGGGAAGTGTCAGTGAGAAACTAATCCATTCCAATTTCAGGGTTCCCCACACTGCACCTGCACTGAGGGGGAGGCAATGTGCCCCCACACATTGTAAAAGATGGGAAACATTGTTTGGTTCTCTAACTTTGATGCAGCTGTGATCATTAGCTTTTATGATGGGGAAGAGATTGGGTGCAGTTCTTCTGGGGGCAGGGGGCAGTCCCTATTTCCAGGAGGAGGAGGACTGTCATTGGCCACTGCAAAAGCCAATCACAGTCCTGCTAGCCCCACCCACTATTTTAAGGATGATGACTAGTGTGATAAATCCCTGTCCTCAAACAGGTCTCTGTCCGCAGTCTATGCTTTCTCTGTCTAGAACCAGCACTATCCAAGACACTTTAGCCCACTCAGTCACCAGACAACACCAGTCTTGGAGTGGCAAACAGCAAACTCATTTAATATCACACATGGACACAACAGATAAAATAGTCAGAGACTCCTTCCCCTCGCTCTTGGAAAACAGGGCAGGGTAAACTGTCCAATGACAACAAACACACAGGTCAAGTGTGTTCAACTTCTCATCAGTAAACGGTCTTATCGGGGGGCTGCTGGAGGAATCCCCCTCCCTCTTTACTCATAGCAAGCACACTTACACATCCCATAATATTTGAGGCAGACCGCAACAATAGAACAATAGAATACAGTCACACCCCAAACGATGACAGCAAATAGTACACAACAATATGAGACAATATACAATATATACATATATACAAGATTGAGTCTGATTAGTACAGATCCGATTTCTCATTCACCTCGCAAAGAGTATTGTTCCCTTAAAATCCAGGGCCCATAATCAGCATGCAAGACGCTAGCATTCAGTTCCCTCCGAAAGCCTCTGTCCCAGCCAGGTCTACTAGCTTGATTGCCACTATCAATCTCAGAAAGAAGAGATTTCACTGTGATTGTGTCAGAAATAGTGATGGACGAACTTCCGACGGGACGTTTCGCGAACGCGAAACGCGAACGGACACAAACGTTCGCGAAAACGACCGTTCGCCGCGGGCTCCATTGACTTCAATGGGAGGCGAATTTCGCAAACCTTTAGGTCGAATTTGCGGCCACGGGGTAATTATTAGGGGGTAGCACGTAGTCCCACCACCTGGACAATAGCATAATACATGTATGAGGTGAATTTGGGATCGATAACTACAAGCATTTTTTTTTTATTTGGGAAATTGTTCTGACAATTCAGGACTATGGAGCTAATGAAGGCAATGGAGGAGAGGGAAGGTCAGGGACCAGGGTAGGCAAACAAGAGGGTGCAGGAGATACAGAGCACTGACAGCAGCACCGTAATACAGAGCACTGACATCAGCACCGTGACATACAGCGCTGACAGCAGCTCCGTGACATACAGCGCTGACAGCAGCTCCGTGACATACAGCGCTGACAGCAGCTCCGTGACATACAGCGCTGACAGCAGCTCCGTGACATACAGCGCTGACAGCAGCTCCGTGACATACAGCGCTGACAGCAGCACCGTGACATACAGCGCTGACAGCAGCTCCGTGACATACAGCGCTGACAGCAGCTCCGTGACATACAGCGCTGACAGCAGCTCCGTGACATACAGCACTGACAGCAGCTCCGTGACATACAGCGCTGACAGCAGCTCCGTGACATACAGCGCTGACAGCAGCACCGTGACATACAGCGCTGACAGCAGCTCCGTGACATACAGCGCTGACAGCAGCTCCGTGACATACAGCGCTGACAGCAGCTCCGTGACATACAGCGCTGACAGCAGCTCCGTGACATACAGCGCTGACAGCAGCACCGTGACATACAGCGCTGACAGCAGCTCCGTGACATACAGCGCTGACAGCAGCTCCGTGACATACAGCGCTGACAGCAGCTCCGTGACATACAGCGCTGACAGCAGCTCCGTGACATACAGCGCTGACAGCAGCTCCGTGACATACAGCGCTGACAGCAGCTCCGTGACATACAGCGCTGACAGCAGCACCGTGACATACAGCGCTGACAGCAGCTCCGTGACATACAGCGCTGACAGCAGCTCCGTGACATACAGCGCTGACAGCAGCTCCGTGACATACAGCACTGACAGCAGCTCCGTGACATACAGCGCTGACAGCAGCTCCGTGACATACAGCGCTGACAGCAGCACCGTGACATACAGCGCTGACAGCAGCTCCGTGACATACAGCGCTGACAGCAGCTCCGTGACATACAGCGCTGACAGCAGCTCCGTGACATACAGCGCTGACAGCAGCTCCGTGACATACAGCGCTGACAGCAGCTCCGTGACATACAGCGCTGACAGCAGCTCCGTGACATACAGCGCTGACAGCAGCTCCGTGACATACAGCGCTGACAGCAGCTCCGTGACATACAGCGCTGACAGCAGCTCCGTGACATACAGCGCTGACAGCAGCTCCGTGACATACAGCGCTGACAGCAGCACCGTAAGCAGCCCCAGGAGGAAGTCAGCACAGCACAGGGATGGTGTGATCCCCTCATAATAAGAACCCCCAGGAGGAAGTCAGCACAGCACAGGGATGGTGGGAGCCCCTCATAATAAGAACACCCAGGAGGAAGTCAGCACAGCACAGGGATGGTGGGAACCCCTCATAATAAGCAGCCCCAGTAGAAATATGACACCGCTCAACCTCTTCAAAGAGGAGGGTAGGGGCATATAGTACGGTGTGCTTTTTTGGGTCAGGGAAGTGAGCCAAATGAATTAAGAAGGTCTGTGTGCTTGATTCCAAAAATTGTTTATAGACATATACATGGTCTACTGATCACATGTGTTGAATTCCTCCGAGATCCATGCCTCATTCATTTTTAGAAATGTGAGGTAGTTAACACTGTGGTGAGCTAGGCGAGTACGCTTATCGGTCACAATCCCCCCTGCTGCGCTGAACGTCCTTTCGGACAGGACACTGGATGAGGGGCAAGCCAACAGTTCGATTGCAAATTGGGCAAGCTCTGGCCAGAGGTCAAGCCTGCCCACCCAGTAGTCTAGGGGTTCATCACTCCTCAGAGCGTCCACATCGGCCGTTAACCCAATGTAGTCGGACACCTGACGGTCTAGGCGTTCCCTGATGCTGGATCCGGATGACACCTGTCGATGGGTCGGCTGAAAGAATGACCTCATATCCGAAGTCACCAACACATCTTCAAACCGGCCTCTTCTTGCAGGCGCTGTTGGATTGGTACCCGCAAATCCTTCTCTGGGAGTGGGAATTGCTCCTCTGCCAGCGCACGCAAAAGCAGAATGCAGCATTTCTCGAAGCAAGGCCTGGAAGTGCTGCATTCTGACAGCCCTCTGCGACGGCGGTAACATTTCCGCCATTTTGTGTTTGTACCGGGGGTCTAAGTACGTTGCCACCCAGTACTGGTCCTTGACCCTCATGCTTTTTATACGGGGGTCCCTATTAAAACACTGGAGCATGAAGGCCCCCATTTGCACTAAAGTGGAAGCGGTGTGGTGGCCTGGCTCCTGCTCATCATCCAGGATAATGTCGTCCTCTTCATTCTCCTCTCCCCATCCTCGCACAACAGGGATCCCAGAAAGGTTTAAAGCATGCTCTTCTTGCTCCTGCTCATCCGCCCCGGCACCATCCTCCTCTGACTCCTCATCAGACTCCTGTTGTTGACTTGTCTCAGATAGAGTAGCCCCCCCTGGGAATTCATCCAGCATTGCGACTTCCTCATCTTCCCGCTCCTGCTCCTCCACAGCCTGATCAATGACACGACGCAATGCACGCTCCAGAAAGAAGGCATAAGGTACCATGTCACTGATGGCGCCATGGCTGCGACTGACCAGTTTGGTGATCTCCTCAAATGGCCGCAGAAGTCTGCATGTGTCGCGCATGAGCAGCCACTGGCGCGGTGAAAAAAAACCCAGCTCCCCAGAACCGTTTCTTTCGCAGAGTTCATACAGGTAGACGTTAACTGCACGTTTCTGCTGGAGCAGCCTATCAAGCATATAGAAGGTTGAGTTCCATCGCGTCGGGCAATCGCAAATAAGACGTCTGACCGGCAGATGGTGTCGCCGCTGAATGTCAGCAAGGCGAGCCATGGCCGTGTAAGATCTTCTGAAATGGGCCGAGATTTTCCTTGCCTGCCGCAAGATGTCCTGGACCCCAGGGTATTTGACAAGGAATCGCTGCACGACCAAGTTTAAGACGTGTGCCATGCACGGCACGTGCGTGATTTTGCCCTGTTTCAATGCGCTAAGCAGATTGGCACCGTTGTCACACACCACTTTACCAACTGTCAAATTGAGCGGTGTTAGCCACTCATCTGCCTGTGAACGCAAAGCTGAAAGGAGTGCCGGGCCAGTGTGGCTCTTTGCTTCCAGGCACAACAGACGCAGCACGGCATGGCAACGTCTCACCTGGCATGTGGAATAGGTTCTGGGGAGCTTGGGCGGTGCAGTGGAAGAGACGCTAGCAGCGGAAAAGGAGGAGGCAGCTGAGGAGGAGAGGGAGGAGGATGGAGTAGGAGGAGGAGAAGAAGAGTCAGGCCTGCATGCAATCCGTGGCGGTAAAACCAAATCTACACGGGTGCCACGGGTTACATGCTTGACGGCCGTCAGAAGGTTCACCCAGTGGGCAGTAAAACTGATATACCTTCCCTGCCCGTGTTTGCTAGACCACGTGTCTGTGGTCAGATGTATCTTGGCACCGACACTGTGTGCCAGAGATACATTCACTTGCCGCTGAACATGGCCATATAGCTCTGGGATGCCCTTCTCTGAGAAATACTTCCTTCCTGGGACCTTCCATTGTGGTGTTCCAATGGCCACAAATTTGCGAAAGGCCTCCGAGTCCACCAGTTTATATGGCAGTAGTTGGCGGGCTATGAGTTCTGACAAGCCAGCCGCCAACCGTTGGGCAAGAGGGTTATCCGGCGTCATCATTTTTTTACGCTCAAACATTAGGCCCACGGAAGCCTGCCTTTTTGCAGAAAAATGTGAGCTTGGCGTGATGGAAGGTGGAGTGGAGGACAATTGTGAGGAGAGAGGAGAAGGAGAAGTAGAAGACGAGGCTGGACGGTGAGAGCCTGCAGTGTGGCTTTGTGTGTTCCGTTGCTCCCACTGGGCTCGGTGATGGCTGCTCATGTGCCTTCTTAAGGCGGTCGTCCCTAGGTGAGTATTGGGCTTACCGCGACTAACGCGTTGACTGCAAAGATTGCAGATGGCAACGCTATTGTCAGCAGCGGACACGTTAAAAAAAGCCCACACTGCGGAGCCATGTGCCGGTGTCCTGGGAGCGCCAGATGTGACCGTACATGGTCGATGACTCGCTCCTGATACATTTGCAGTCTGCTTTGTCCCTGCTGTGCAATGTAAGTCATTGCTGCTTCTCCTCCCTATCTGCTGGTCCATATCTCCCTCTGAACTCCCCTCCTCTTCCTCTCTTGTGGGCACCCACGTGACATCACTAGACACGTCATCATCAACGTCACCTTCCCCACCGCTATAAGTAGAGTAGGCAGCAACACCGGGGACCAACCTCCTCCTTGGGCTGATCTGGGTACTGGCGTCAGACTGCTGAGTAGCGCTTGTTGCTACCTCCTCTTCCTGATCCAATACCAAGAGTGGCTGCGCATCAGAAATGTCCTCTTGATATGGATCGGAAAATAATTCCAGTGACTCAAGCGGAAGGTATGTGGTGGTGGTGGTGGTGGTCGTGTTGTTGGTGGTAGTGTCTTTGGGGGTGCACATAGCAGAGAGTGAAGAAGAGGGTGCAGATCGAGAGGATGAGGAGGGTGCAGAAGAGTAAGGCTGAGCGAGCCACTCAACCAAGTCTGGTGCATCCTTTAAAGTAATTGAACGCACCTTCTGCAACTTCCCACTTTGGCTCAAGCCTGTTGCTCCTGCCCTACCCCTACCACCCCTGCGGAAGGGCCTGCCTCTTCCTCTGCATGTCATTTTTTAAATGACCCTGTGACAAAACTCTTAGTCCCTATACCGCTGAAGGACTGCTGCAGTATAGGTGAGCGGTCAGCAGTGGTGCACGTCAACCCTATCTATTGTGGACCTATAGCGGTCCTTACAGAACAGCAGACTGTACCGCACTCAAGCCTATGTACCGTAGCACCCTATACCAAGTTACCAGTCCTTATAAGAACTTTTGTGGACCAAGCAGGTTGTGTATTAGTGTTTAGCAGACTGTACGTCAGTCCCTATACCGCTGAAGGACTGCTGCAGTATAGGGCAGCGGTCAGCAGTGGTGCACGTCAACCCTATCTATTGTGGACCGATAGCGGTCCTTACAGAACAGCAGACTGTACCGCACTCAAGCCTATGTACCGTAGCACCCTATACCAAGTTACCAGTCCTTATAAGAACTTTTGTGGACCAAGCAGGTTGTGTATTAGTGTTTAGCAGACTGTACGTCAGTCCCTATACCGCTGAAGGACTGCTGCAGTATAGGGCAGCGGTCAGCAGTGGTGCACGTCAACCCTATCTATTGTGGACCGATAGCGGTCCTTACAGAACAGCAGACTGTACCGCACTCAAGCCTATGTACCGTAGCACCCTATACCAAGTTACCAGTCCTTATAAGAACTTTTGTGGAACAAGCAGGTTGTGTGTTAGTGATTAGCAGACTGTACGTCAGTCCCTATACCAATGAAGGACTGCTGCAGTATAGGGCAGCGGTCAGCAGTAGTGCACGGCAACCCTATGTATTGTGGACCGATAGCGGTCCTTACAGAACAGCAGACTGTACTGCACTCAGGCCTATGTACCGTAGCACCCTATACCAAGTTACCAGTCCTTATAAGAACTTTTGTGGACCAAGCAGGTTGTGTGTTAGTGTTTAGCAGACTGTGCGTCAGTCCCTATACCGCTGAAGGACTGCTGCAGTATAGGGCAGCGGTCAGCAGTAGTGCACGGCAACCCTATGTATTGTGGACCGATAGCGGTCCTTACAGAACAGCAGACTGTAACGCACTCAGGCCTATGTACCGTAGCACCCTATACCAAGTTACCAGTCCTTATAAGAACTTTTGTGGACCAAGCAGGTTGTGTGTTAGTGATTAGCAGACTGTACGTCAGTCCCTATACCAATGAAGGACTGCTGCAGTATAGGGCAGCGGTCAGCAGTAGTGCACGGCAACCCTATGTATTGTGGACCGATAGCGGTCCTTACAGAACAGCAGACTGTAACGCACTCAGGCCTATGTACCGTAGCACCCTATACCAAGTTACCAGTCCTTATAAAAACTTTTGTGGACCAAGCAGGTTGTGTGTTAGTGTTTAGCAGACTGTGCGTCAGTCCCTATACCGCTGAAGGACTGCTGCAGTATAGGGCAGCGGTCAGCAGTGGTGCACGTCAACCCTATCTATTGTGGACCGATAGCGGTCCTTACAGAACAGCAGACTGTACCGCACTCAAGCCTATGTACCGTAGCACCCTATACCAAGTTACCAGTCCTTATAAGAACTTTTGTGGACCAAGCAGGTTGTGTATTAGTGTTTAGCAGACTGTACGTCAGTCCCTATACCGCTGAAGGACTGCTGCAGTATAGGGCAGCGGTCAGCAGTGGTGCACGTCAACCCTATCTATTGTGGACCGATAGCGGTCCTTACAGAACAGCAGACTGTACCGCACTCAAGCCTATGTACCGTAGCACCCTATACCAAGTTACCAGTCCTTATAAGAACTTTTGTGGAACAAGCAGGTTGTGTGTTAGTGATTAGCAGACTGTACGTCAGTCCCTATACCAATGAAGGACTGCTGCAGTATAGGGCAGCGGTCAGCAGTAGTGCACGGCAACCCTATGTATTGTGGACCGATAGCGGTCCTTACAGAACAGCAGACTGTACTGCACTCAGGCCTATGTACCGTAGCACCCTATACCAAGTTACCAGTCCTTATAAGAACTTTTGTGGACCAAGCAGGTTGTGTGTTAGTGTTTAGCAGACTGTGCGTCAGTCCCTATACCGCTGAAGGACTGCTGCAGTATAGGGCAGCGGTCAGCAGTAGTGCACGGCAACCCTATGTATTGTGGACCGATAGCGGTCCTTACAGAACAGCAGACTGTAACGCACTCAGGCCTATGTACCGTAGCACCCTATACCAAGTTACCAGTCCTTATAAGAACTTTTGTGGACCAAGCAGGTTGTGTGTTAGTGATTAGCAGACTGTACGTCAGTCCCTATACCAATGAAGGACTGCTGCAGTATAGGGCAGCGGTCAGCAGTAGTGCACGGCAACCCTATGTATTGTGGACCGATAGCGGTCCTTACAGAACAGCAGACTGTAACGCACTCAGGCCTATGTACCGTAGCACCCTATACCAAGTTACCAGTCCTTATAAAAACTTTTGTGGACCAAGCAGGTTGTGTGTTAGTGTTTAGCAGACTGTGCGTCAGTCCCTATACCGCTGAAGGACTGCTGCAGTATAGGGCAGCGGTCAGCAGTGGTGCACGTCAACCCTATCTATTGTGGACCGATAGCGGTCCTTACAGAACAGCAGACTGTACCGCACTCAAGCCTATGTACCGTAGCACCCTATACCAAGTTACCAGTCCTTATAAGAACTTTTGTGGACCAAGCAGGTTGTGTATTAGTGTTTAGCAGACTGTACGTCAGTCCCTATACCGCTGAAGGACTGCTGCAGTATAGGGCAGCGGTCAGCAGTGGTGCACGTCAACCCTATCTATTGTGGACCGATAGCGGTCCTTACAGAACAGCAGACTGTACCGCACTCAAGCCTATGTACCGTAGCACCCTATACCAAGTTACCAGTCCTTATAAGAACTTTTGTGGAACAAGCAGGTTGTGTGTTAGTGATTAGCAGACTGTACGTCAGTCCCTATACCAATGAAGGACTGCTGCAGTATAGGGCAGCGGTCAGCAGTAGTGCACGGCAACCCTATGTATTGTGGACCGATAGCGGTCCTTACAGAACAGCAGACTGTACTGCACTCAGGCCTATGTACCGTAGCACCCTATACCAAGTTACCAGTCCTTATAAGAACTTTTGTGGACCAAGCAGGTTGTGTGTTAGTGTTTAGCAGACTGTGCGTCAGTCCCTATACCGCAGAAGGACTGCTGCAGTATAGGGCAGCGGTCAGCAGTAGTGCACGGCAACCCTATGTATTGTGGACCGATAGCGGTCCTTACAGAACAGCAGACTGTAACGCACTCAGGCCTATGTACCGTAGCACCCTATACCAAGTTACCAGTCCTTATAAGAACTTTTGTGGACCAAGCAGGTTGTGTGTTAGTGATTAGCAGACTGTACGTCAGTCCCTATACCAATGAAGGACTGCTGCAGTATAGGGCAGCGGTCAGCAGTAGTGCACGGCAACCCTATGTATTGTGGACCGATAGCGGTCCTTACAGAACAGCAGACTGTAACGCACTCAGGCCTATGTACCGTAGCACCCTATACCAAGTTACCAGTCCTTATAAAAACTTTTGTGGACCAAGCAGGTTGTGTGTTAGTGTTTAGCAGACTGTGCGTCAGTCCCTATACCGCTGAAGGACTGCTGCAGTATAGGGCAGCGGTCAGCAGTGGTGCACGTCAACCCTATCTATTGTGGACCGATAGCGGTCCTTACAGAACAGCAGACTGTACCGCACTCAAGCCTATGTACCGTAGCACCCTATACCAAGTTACCAGTCCTTATAAGAACTTTTGTGGACCAAGCAGGTTGTGTATTAGTGTTTAGCAGACTGTACGTCAGTCCCTATACCGCTGAAGGACTGCTGCAGTATAGGGCAGCGGTCAGCAGTGGTGCACGTCAACCCTATCTATTGTGGACCGATAGCGGTCCTTACAGAACAGCAGACTGTACCGCACTCAAGCCTATGTACCGTAGCACCCTATACCAAGTTACCAGTCCTTATAAGAACTTTTGTGGAACAAGCAGGTTGTGTGTTAGTGATTAGCAGACTGTACGTCAGTCCCTATACCAATGAAGGACTGCTGCAGTATAGGGCAGCGGTCAGCAGTAGTGCACGGCAACCCTATGTATTGTGGACCGATAGCGGTCCTTACAGAACAGCAGACTGTAACGCACTCAGGCCTATGTACCGTAGCACCCTATACCAAGTTACCAGTCCTTATAAGAACTTTTGTGGACCAAGCAGGTTGTGTGTTAGTGATTAGCAGACTGTACGTCAGTCCCTATACCAATGAAGGACTGCTGCAGTATAGGGCAGCGGTCAGCAGTAGTGCACGGCAACCCTATGTATTGTGGACCGATAGCGGTCCTTACAGAACAGCAGACTGTACTGCACTCAGGCCTATGTACCGTAGCACCCTATACCAAGTTACCAGTCCTTATAAAAACTTTTGTGGACCAAGCAGGTTGTGTGTTAGTGTTTAGCAGACTGTGCGTCAGTCCCTATACCGCTGAAGGACTGCTGCAGTATAGGGCAGCGGTCAGCAGTAGTGCACGGCAACCCTATGTATTGTGGACCGATAGCGGTCCTTACAGAACAGCAGACTGTAACGCACTCAGGCCTATGTACCGTAGCACCCTATACCAAGTTACCAGTCCTTATAAGAACTTTTGTGGACCAAGCAGGTTGTGTGTTAGTGATTAGCAGACTGTACGTCAGTCCCTATACCAATGAAGGACTGCTGCAGTATAGGGCAGCGGTCAGCAGTAGTGCACGGCAACCCTATGTATTGTGGACCGATAGCGGTCCTTACAGAACAGCAGACTGTACCGCACCCAAGCCTATGTACCGTAGCACCCTAGACAGACCAAGTTACCAGTCCTGATAAAGAGCTTTGTGGAACAAGTGAGTTGTGAATGATTAGCAGACTGCAGCAGAAGGGCAGCAGTCAAGTATAATATTCTTTCTATATTTGGAAGAAAGAATATTATACGTGTACAAGCCTATTACCGTACCACTGATACCAGTCCTGAAAAGAACCTTTGTGGAACTAATAGTAACAGCAAGTCTTTAAAATTATCCTCACTGCCTGACACACTGCTTCCTGCCTGTCCCTATACAAATTGGCAAAAAAGAGTAGGCTGGAACGATTAGCTGGAACAGCTCTTTTGTGGACCTGATAGTAACAGCTAATGATGATGATGATGATGATGATGAAGAAAGACTAATCTGGCTGAGCTGTCCCTAAAATAGCAGCATACAGCGCTCTGTCCCTTTATCTAAACTGACAAAAGAAACTCAGGCTGCTGACCTAACACCTATACCAGTCCTGAAAAGAACTTTTGTGTACCAAATAGCTAGCGTTTTCTCTGTCCCTACTCCACACAGGATCCTTTCCCTACAGTGACAGAAGAAAGAATGTAAAATGGCCACCGGATCGGGTGTATTTATAGGTTAGGGGGAATGTCCAAGTGTCCATGAGCTGTCATGTCTCAATTGGTTGTCCTGTAACACATGATAAACGTGTCACGAAAGGTTAAAGTTCTTGTATACATTAAACACGTAAGTCCGCCGGGGCGAACGACGGAAAAAGGCGTTCGAACCCGCGGACGGCGAAAGTCGGAAATTCGCCGCGAAACGACCGCCGGGCGAACCGTTCGGCCATCACTAGTCAGAAACCATGAATCAGACTGAGACAGCAGTACAGTTAAATCTCACTTGTTTAATATTGATAAAAAAAGGTAAACAGAGTAAATGTATTCAAAACATAGCTTTCAGGAACCGGAACCGATAGTCAGACAAGCCAAAATGTCAGGGAGCCAGAGTGAACATAGTAGAACAGCAAGCAGAATCTGGAGCCAGAAGGAATGCCAACCAAGCAAGTCTTTAACCACTTAAGGACCGCCTCACGCTGATTTACGTCAGCAGAATGGCACGGCTAAGTGCCCAGCCATGGGTCGGGAGCGCGCCGGCGGTGGCGCGCTCCTGACCCGGTCCTGTGCTTCGTGAGCGTGGCCACGGGGCCAGCGGACCCGATCGCCTCTGGTGTCCCAGGATCGGGTCACAGAGCTGAAGAAAGAGGAGAGGTCTGTGTAAACAAACCTCTCCCCGTGCTTCCCTGTGTGGCTGTCACTGATAGTCTCTTCCCTTTTATAGGGAATGACAATCAGTGACGTTGCATGCCAGGCCACACCCCCTACAATAAAAAAACACATAACGTCATACATAATACTACTGCTGAGACTGCTGTCCCTAGGATAAGACTACTGTCCCTAGGATAAGTAATGGATAATGGCCAGCAGGCCCTTTTAGGCCCTTTTACCAGACCCAGCAAAACTACAGCAGTGATCCCCCCGGCTGGACGATCACTCACTCTGAGTTCCCCGGGGGTGACTCTAGTCAGTAGTGTAGCATCTCTGTACCCTGGTAGTGCCTTAGTCTTTCTCTCTATGGTGACACTAGGCAGCATAGCTCTCTCTCTGGTGGTGCTGGGCAGTGTGGCACTCTCTCTGGTGGTGCTGGGCAGCGTGGCTCTCTCTCTGGTGGTGCTGGGCAGCGTGGCTCTCTCTCTGGCTTCCGCCCAGCACACTCCCCGTTCTTTGTCCTGTAGCACTCAGCCTCAGCTTTTTTCCAGGCTGCAGTCTCTCTCTCTTGATCGAGCTGTAGCCTCCTCCCTGTGGAAAATGGGGCTGCCAATCTTTGAAACTACATGTCCCATGATGCTCTCCTCTCCAAGTCTCCTTTGATTGGCCCTCAGTTATGGCCAATAGGGAAGGAACAGAGCCGGCAGGAAACTGGATGGAGAACCTGGTGAGAGCCGCCGTCTCTTCTCCCTGAGCAGGGGAAAACTCTGATAGCCCGCAGCTCGCCTTTCTCCTGTCACAGCGCCACCAAGTTCTCTGCTGAACTGAGCAGGGAAAAGAGCCCAAAGTCACACTACACTGATGGGGGGGCTTGACAGCACCTTGATGGATTCGCCCGACTGGCAGGTGACACCTGGGTGCGGGCTACCCACACCCCCCAACTGTCCTGAATTTAAGATCTGATCCCAGATTTCAGGGGGGGCACTTGACCCCCCTTGTCCTTACCTGCGGACGCCCATGGTGGTGGGGCAGATGTGCAGGAGGTACAGTGGTGGGAGGGATGAGAAGAGGATTCCGCGGTTGGACAGATAAGCAGGAGGGTACAGTGATGGGGCAGATGAGCAGGGAGTTACAGTGGTGGGACAGATGAGCAGGAGGGTTCAGTGTTGGGCCAGGTGAGAAGGGGGTTACAGTGGTGGGAAAAATAAGCGGGGGGGTTCAGTGTTGGGTCAGAGGAGAAAGGAGGTACATTGGTGGGACAGAGGAGCAGGAGGTTACAGCAGTGGGGCAGAGGAGCAGGGGGGTACAGAGGTGGGGCAGATGTGCAGAGGAGAAAGGAGGTGTATCGGTGGAACATATGAGCAGGGGGTTACAGTGGTGGGGCAAAAGAGCAGGGGATACAGTGGTGGGACACATGTGCAGGAGGTACAGTGGTGGGGTAGATGAGAAAGGGGGTTACAGTGGTGGGGCAGATGAGCAGATAAGTTCAGTGTTAGGACAGATGAGAAGATGTTTCAGCGGTGAGATAGAAGAGCATCGGGGTACGGCAATTGAGCAGATGTGCAGGGAAGTACAGTGGTGGGGCAGATGAAAAAAAGGGGAACATTGGTGGGGCAGATAAGCGGGGTGGTACAGTGGTGGGACAGAAGAGCAGGGTGGGGCAGTGGTGGGACAGAAGAGCAGGGTGGGGCAGTGGTGGGACAGAAGAGCAGGGTGGGGCAGTGGTGGGACAGAAGAGCTTGGTGGGACAGTGGTGGGACAGAAGAACAGGGTGATACAGTGGTGGGACAGAAGAGCAGGGTGGTAAAGTGGTGGGACAGAAGAGCAGGGTGGTACAGTGTTGAAACAGAAGAGCAGGGTGGTACAGTGGTGGGGCAGATGTGCAGGGGGTTACAGTGGTGAGGCAGATGAGAAAGGGGGTACATTGGTGGAGTAGATGAGAAAGTGGGTACATTGGTGGGGCAGATGAGAAGGGGGGGTGCATTGGTGGGGCAGATGAACAGGGTGATAAAGTGGTGGGACAGAAGAGCAGGGTGGTACAGTGGTGGAACAGAAGAGCAGGGTGGTACAGTGGTGGGGCAGATGTGCAGGGTAGCAAAGTGGTGGGGCAGATGAGCAGGGGGTTACAGTGGTGGGGAAGATGTGCAGGAGTTTACAGTGGTGGGGCAGATGAGCAGGAGGGTACAATGGTGGGGCAGATGAGCAGGGGGGTACAGTGGTGGGGCAGATGAGCAGGGGAGTACAGTGGTGAAACAGATTTTCAGGGGGGACAGCGATCTTGATTTGATGCTGATCTGAGGCATGAGAGTGCAGGATGTTAATTTCTCACTACTAAAGTAGTTTACAGCATTTACTTTATAAAAAAAAAATCTATTTCGTGATTGAGAGTGTGAAGTTGACTTTTTTTGTTATAAAATCGGAACGCTCAGTTTCTTTGAAAACATTTTTCGGCATACTGTGCTCAAAACTTTGTCTACCCCTGTCCTATATGCTGAGGTTTATTGTGTATGTCAAATTTAAATTTGTTCCACTGTATATAAGATGTATTTTGTTACTACAAGGCCTGTGGTAAATATGTATACACACGTTAGCTCAGACTCCAAAGTAATTTAGCCATGCCCACCTTTTTGCTGTAGCATGCTATATGTACCGCAGGTCCTGAACTCTCCCTGATGCGTACATTTTTCTCAAGTGCTTAGCTGAGAGGTATGGTGGGATGTCTGGAAGTTTGTGGAGAAGTTGGGAGGCAGTAGAGGGATTAAAGTGTATAGGGTGTTAAAGTGTGTAGGCAGTTAGGCACTTGCGGCCCTGTTTGGCATTCTCAAATTTCTTACAAACATTTTTTGGCACACTAGGCTTAAAAAGGTTTTGTAACCCTGATATAAAGTAAAAAGACATACAAAACCACAGTTTCAAAAGTCTACATTTATATTCAAATAAACAACTAAAAACATAAAATGACCCCAAACCATTACATTCCCATTCTAACCTACTTGAAGCGATATTAAAGTCTTGTTTTTTTTTGTTTTGTTTTTAAATAACAAACATGTTATACTTACCTGCTCTGTGCAGTGGTTTTACACAGAGCAGCCTAGATTCTCCTTTTCTGGGGTCCCACATCGATGCCCCTGGCCCCTCCCTCCTGCTGGGTGCCCCCACAGCAAGCAACTTGCTGTGGGGGCACCCAAGCAGGCGTGTTCCCGAGCCACGGCTCTATGTGCCCATTCACACACAGAGTCAGTGCTCAGCCCAGCCGCCTCCATCTCCTGATTGGCTCACTGGCTGTGATTGACAGCAATGGGAGCCAGTGGTGCCCAATGCTGCCAAAAGCCAATCAAGAGTGCAAGTCCCCAGAGAGACAAAGCTCTTGTGGACATGGCTGGATCGAGAGGGGGCTCAGGTAAGTATTAGGGGGGCTGGGGGGGCCTGCTGCAAACAGAATGTTTTTACCTTCATGTATAGAATGCATGAAGGTAAAAAACCTTGCATCTTTACAACCACTTTAACTACAATGTTAACATTTTGTATAATGAATACCTGTTACTACTGTAAATGCATAGTCCAGAAAACTAAGATTATTCAGTTTGGTTTGGCACTTCTTAATCTAAATGACATATGCAGGTTCTACACAAATTCTTCAATTTATGTTCGATAAAACATAAAACCCATTCCGGCAGGAAACTGTTTCAGTCCCTGTAATTAGCAAAATAGAGTGTAATACAATTATTTGACATGACATGCAGATAATAAGCAACTGGGTGATAATGATCAGGCCATGCAAGGTGTGGCTTTAGGTACAAAAATAAACTCAGATCAGTAAAGTGTATCATATTTGCTCATTTCCAAACTGCTGTATGATAATGATATGGAAAAGATAAAAACAAGATCTCTAAAATTCTGAATCAGCAAAACTTTTTTAGAACTTTTGACCAAACACATTAACATTAGTCAAAGGTCATTTCTTTCGCAACTATGGTTTTTTTTTTTTTCATTTCCTGGCAAGATTATCATTCCTCTGTGAAACGTTAGAATTTTTATACATTAATATATTTTTACATATATGGCTGACTTTACTGTTACGTTGCATAATTTATTTAAATTAAATTTTTATATTCCGCAACATGTGTAAGCAGAGTGGGACCGTTACAATTTGCCCCATCAGTTGCTTCACACACCTGTCTAAATTAGTGTTGCCCGCTGAAGAGAGATCCATTGGGAATCATTTTCAGTGGGTGTTTGACGTGTGACTGGGAGGCATTATGTCACCTTCTCATTACCTGTTTTAACACCTAAAAGCGGACACCAACACCTAAAAGCTGCAACCGCCACTGGATGGTAGGAGAGTGGGTGTTTTTTTAACGGTTCTACTCACTTCAGAGGGCACACTCCCATCTGGCTGCCCTTGCAAATGCCAGGCTGCAACTGCGATCCTTCTGAAGGCAATGGCAGTTTTCTCAGTCCACCCCTTAGAGCAGTGATGGCGAACCTTGGCACCCCAGATGTTTTGGAACTACATTACCCATGATGCTCATGCACTCTGAAGTGTATTTGAGCATCATGGGAAATGTAGTTCCAAAACATCTGGGGTGCCAAGGTTCGCCATCACTGCCTTAGAGCAACAGGAGAAAGGTCAGGTAGTTCTAAAGAATTGGGCACCTTAATGTTTCTTTCAAAATTGTTGGTTTGGCTGGATTTTACAAAACTAATCCTGGTGCATCTAGCTGTTAAGAGTTGGAGAAAGGGAAGGATTTTTGTGGATCACTTCATATCTTGGGACATTCTAAAAGGTTTGAGGTTACAACTGCAAAATGTCTGCAGTTCTGATTTTGAAACAAATGTATTTATGTTGGCCTTTTTCTTTTATGGTGCCTTATGAGTATGGGAACTAGTAATCCCTAGCACCAAGACTCCTGGTGGTCTTGGAATTTCAGACATGTCTCTTTTTCTAAGCTGACGCTTAGTATAAGTCTGTCCAAAATTGATCACCTAGGCCACTTTGTCCATATCTCCTTGTTCCCATTGGTGGGCTGTGTGAGTTGCCAGAGGCTTATAGAACATTCCTTCTGCTGTGGCCAGTTGGTGAGGGCCATCTTTTAATATATGCTGATGGCTCCTACTTGTCTCATTTTCAATTCTCCGTGGTCATCAATATTATTTTTATTTCATATTTTTTTATTTTTTTACTTTATTTTAATTTAATTTTCATTTAATTTCTATTCTTATTTTAAATGTTATTGTTATTTATTAACAATTACGAATGTTTGTTATGATGAATTTATCATTATGAGGGGCTCCCACCATCGCTGTGCTGTGCTGACTTCCTGGGTTTTTCAACTTCATCATAACAAATAATCGTAATTAACGAACATTCTTATTTTATCTGATTCCAAATCTCTACCAGTACCAGTCTCCCACCACCATATTAAAAAAGGTAATTTTCCCAACCCTCACTCAACAGCAGAAGCAAACCTCTGAGTGGTCAAAAAAAAAACGCCAGTCACGTTTTTGTTGTAAACGAAATTTCATATTTTGTACAAAATTCGGAAGCATAGCAATTCAGATTTCGGATCCTCCCGAATTTCCGGAAATTTGTACGAATTTTCGATTCGTACGAAACTAATCGCACATATGTCTACTAACTATGGCACCCATAAGCTTAGAATTGGAGCTGCAACAGAAGTGTCCAGGTTGGGTATGTCTATGAAGTTAATTAAGCGTATTTGGAGATGAGGAATCACAGCAAAATGCCTGTACAGTTTGGTTGATGGGTCATTCATCCATTTAGTGACCAACTTGCAAAGCTAAACTTCAAAGGAGCAGATTGCAGTTTGGTTTCTCGAGGATGTAATACGACTGCGTTGGATGGGTGTATGAGGTTGCTTCCCATGTTTTCTATGCATGTTTCATATGAAGGTTCTCTTGATATGTTATGTAGCCAGGAGCTGGCTAATGTTGCCTGCATTGTCAGGAGATATTGTGCAGAATTGCTGCTGAAAAGCTGTTCTCTCCTAGTGTTGTCATATCCTGAAGATAGAGTGACTGAGTTCTAAAAGCAAAGCAAAGCATCTTGGGGGGGTGTAGTCCAGGGAGCCAAGATTTGCATTCAGCTGTACTATCTATATATTTTTTCACCCCAGGAGGAGAGGAGGAATTTGAGAGTTGAATGAATCAAGTTCTGAAAGTGTCACGATCTAGGATGAGGCCGAAATGCTGAGAGGGCTCCCCTTGCGGCCGAGCGCAGTACAACCCTGAAGTTGACACAGGGATGTAGTGCCCACAGTAGCACAGGTTGCCAGGTAGCAATAGTAGAGACCAGGTAACAGATGGACAAGCCTGGATGGACAACTGTGCTTAGGAGATCCGAGAGTAGGCAGCGGAAATCCAGAGAATGGTCAAACAAGCCGAGGTCGGGTGCAGGAAGCAGATCTGGAGCGTCAGGTACAAGCCAGGAGTCGGAGCCAGGAGAACAACAGGAACGGGTCAAACAGGCCGGGTCGGTACACAGAAGATCGGATAACAGGAAGCACAGGTACAGGTTCACAGGAGAGCTGACGATAATCCAGCAATGCAGGAGTGTCAGGCGAACGTTTAAATAGGCAGCCTGACCGGGTCACGTCGCGGGCGCGTCGGAGCGATCGTACGTCTACGCCTAGTACGTTGCGTATTCGTGGCATCGCCGCGTAAGCCCGCCCGGTTAGGCGTCGCGTCGGTCGTACGTCTAGCAACTACTTTGCGCTTGCGTAGGCGCCGACGCGCGTTAACACGGACGTATCTTATGAGACTGCGGCTATTTCCCTGACAGTGCCCCCCCCCAAGGGGCAGCCTCCGGATGCCCAACCGAGCCCACTTTTCAGGATACCGGGTGCGGAACCTACGTAAAAGTTCAGGAGCATGTACATGATCGGCAGGCTCCCATGAGTTCTCTTCAACAGGATACCCCTTCCATTTAATTAAAAACTGGATGGTCCTACCTCTCCGACGACAGTCGAGGATGGACTCAACCTCGTATTCGGTTTCTTCACCAACCTGAACTGGAGGCGGAGGCATTTCTTCTCTTCCTGAAAATGGACTAAAGGTAACAGGTTTAAGGAGGGAAACATGAAATATAGGATGGATCTTAAACGAATCAGGCAAAACAAGTTCAAAGGCTACGGGGTTAATCTCCCGTTTGATTTCAAAAGGACCCAGAAATTTAGGTCCCAGTTTCCGGGAAGGAAGAGGCAGTCTAAGATTTGTTGCTGAAAGCCACACCTTATCCCCTGTCTTAAAGATGGGGTTGATTCTCTTCCTTTTATCATACTGCTTCTTGTATTCCTCCTGGGCCCTTCTCATGGTGTCTTGAAGTATTAGATAGTTCGAGTGAATGAAATTTACTCGGTCTTGAACTGCCGGGACGGATGACTCAGGGATGGTGTTAGGCAGAAATGAAGGGTGGAATCCGTAGTTTGCCCAGAAGGGTGACTGGTTGGTGGAGGCGTGCACAGAGTTATTATAGGCGAATTCCGCACAAGGTAGCAAGGAAACCCAATCGTCCTGGGAGAAGGAGCAGAAGCATCGCAGGTATTGCTCTAGTGTTTGATTGGTTCTTTCGGTTTGTCCATTACTCTGTGGGTGATAGGCAGATGATAAACAAATCTTAATTGAGAGCAATTTACACAGTTCCTTCCAAAATTTAGAGGTGAATTGTACCCCTCTGTCTGATACAATACTATCAGGTACCCCGTGTAGCCGGACAATCTCTTTAATAAAAGTTTTTGCTGTATCTAGGGCAGAGGGAGTCCCCTTAAGCGGCAAGAAATGTGCCATCTTGGACAGGCGGTCCACGACCACCAAGATGGCCGTAAACCCTTCAGAGGGAGGTAGTTCCACAATAAAATCCATGGAAATTTCTCTCCATGGTTTCTCCGGGACTGGCAGTGGTCTTAGTAGACCCCAGGGTCTGATGTTAGGTCCTTTGTTGCGCTGGCAGGTGGTGCAGGAATCTACGTATGCCTTACAGTCCGTTTTTAAGGTAGGCCACCATAGGGACCGCCGTACAAGGTCCGTCGTCTTCCGCACTCCAAAGTGGCCTGCAAGTGGGTGATCGTGGAAGGTCTTCAATACTAGTAACCTGGCCTGCTGGGGAACAAAAACCTTGTCCTGGTGCCATAGAAGCCCTCCTTGACTCCTCAGGGCAGAAGCTTCGGTCTCCGTGCACTGTCTAGTAGCCAGTTCAATAGAAGATTTCAGGTCTGGTTGTATTAACAAGAAATTCTGGGAGGACAAAATTGTACTAGGTGGGGCCCCCTCGGGGGTATCGGGGAACATCCTAGATAAGGCATCCGCTTTGCTGTTTTTAGATCCCGGGCGGTAGGTGATATGGAAATGGAATCTTGAAAAGAACAAAGCCCACCGGGCCTGTCGGGGTCTTAGGCGTCTGGCCGTACGGAGATACTCCAAGTTCTTGTGATCTGTGAAAATTAAAATGGGGTGAGCGGCACCCTCTAGGAGGTACCTCCATTCTTCAAGAGCGGTCTTGATCGCTAGAAGTTCCCGGTCCCCTACATCATAGTTCTTCTCTGGGGGACTCATCTTCCGAGAGAAGAAGGCTACAGGGTGCAGTAAGGCTTTGGGACCTTGGCGTTGGGATAAGATCGCCCCGGTGGCCACCTCCGAGGCATCAACCTCTAGTACGAAGGGTAAGGCGGGATCTGGGTGTTGCAGGATGGGTGCAGAGGTAAATAGGGTCTTGAGCTGCTCAAAAGCGGACTGGGCTGCTGGGGACCAATGGAACTTGGTGTGCTGGCGAGTAGTCAAGGTGATGGGGGCTACGATGGTGGAGAAGCCCCGTATAAACCTTCGGTAAAAGTTTGCGAAGCCAATAAACCTCTGTACACCCTTTTTGTCAGCAGGAGCGGGCCAATCCAGGATGGATTTCACCTTCTGCGGGTCCATGGCAATTCCCCCTGTGGAAATAATGAGTCCCAAGAAATGGATAGATTCCTTCTCAAAGTCACACTTCTCGGCTTTGGCGTATAACCCGTGAGTTCTAAGAATACTTAGTACTTTCCTAACATGTACTCTGTGAAGCTCTAGTGAGGGTGAAAAAATCAGGATGTCGTCAAGGTAGGCGACAACAAAGTGGTCAAGGTATTCCCGAAAAATATCATTGATAAAATGTTGAAAGGTTGCCGGGGCGTTACATAGTCCAAAGGGCATGACCAGATATTCGAAATGACCAAATCTTGTTCTGAACGCGGTCTTCCACTCGTCCCCTTCCCGGATACGGACAAGATTATAAGCCCCACGTAGGTCAAGTTTTGTAAAAATACGAGAGGTACGGAATCTCTGGAGAAGTTCAGGGATAAGCGGAAGAGGATACCGATTTTTGAGGGTAATATTATTTAATTCCCGATAGTCCACACATGGTCTTAGGGTCTTATCTTTCTTCTCCACAAAGAAGATACCTGCTCCGGCAGGGGATGAAGAGGGACGAATGAATCCCTTGGCCAGGTTTTCGTCGATGTACTGTCGTAGAGCCTCCAATTCTGTCTCCGAAAGGGGAAATATCCGACCAAAAGGAATGGGGGCCCCAGGTAGTAATTCAATGGGGCAGTCATAGGGGCGGTGAGGAGGTAGAGTATCGGCTTTCCTCCTATCAAAAACGTCTCTGAAATCCTGGTAGATTGTTGGTATGCGAGAAGCCGGACTAGATGCGGGTTGTATGGTCAGACAGCCGGGCAATTCGTGAGGGATGAAGTCCAGACAGTGCTGCTGACAGTAGGCAGATGTGAAGGAAACCGCCCTTGTGAGCCAATCGATCTGGGGGTTGTGAGCCTGTAGCCAAGGGATCCCTAGGATAACAGGGAACATCGGGGAGCTCAGAATGTCGAATTTAAGGAATTCTTGGTGACCCGAATCGGTGATTGTCAGGATGGGACTAGTTTCCTGGGTGACATGACCTGAACTAGGTAAGGAGCCATCGGCCAAACGGACGGTCAGGCTCTGTTCCTTGCGGTTCAGTGGGAGAGCCAGACTCCTGGCCAAGGTTAAGTCCAGGAAGCAACTACAGGCTCCGGAATCAATGATTGCTTGTAGAGGGATCCTGCTGCCCGCCACCATCAACGTGACTGGAAGGGTGATGTGGGCAGAAGCTGTCATTGCTACCTGAAGGTGAGAAGGAGTGTTTGAGGCTGGTTTACTTGGCCTTGTAGGGCAGTTGCTAATAAAATGTCCTGATTTCCCACAGTAGAAGCAGAGGTGTGCCTGACGGCGGAGAAGTCTCTCTTCAGAGGTTAAAGCGGGACGGGGAATGCCCCTCAGAACGGGGGATACTGCTGGGTGAACTGGAGGTGGGGCCTGGATGGAGCAAGTGGTTCGGGAGCGTTCTAGCTGACGTTCCCGTAGACGCCTGTCAAGCTGGATGGCGAGTAGGATGAGTTCTTCGAGCGTAGTGGGAATCTTTAGTCTGGCCAACTCATCCTTAAGAGCTTCGGACAACCCCATACGATATTGAAATTTGAGGGCCGCCTCATTCCAGCCGGAGTCAGAGCTCCAGGTACGGAACTCCACTGAATAGTCCTCTACAGGTCGCCCACCCTGGCGAAGAGCATGCAACGCTGACTCGGCTGTAGCCGTCCGGAAAGGGTCATCATACAGGCGGGCCATGGCTTCAAAGAATAGGTCCAGAGTATTCACATAAGGGCTGCATTGTTCCAGCAGGCCGTGGGCCCATGTCTGGGGATCGTCCCTCAGTAATGAAATGGTGAATCCCACCTTGGTTGCCTCTGAAGCAAAGGTCTGAGGTTGCAGGGAGAAGTAGAGGAAACATGAGTTTCTGAAGGATCTGAATTTTCTTCGGTCCCCGAAGAAGTGTTCTGGAGCCGGGACTCGTGGTTCTAGGACCGCTGAAATTGTAGACGCCGGAACTTGACCAGAGCAGGTGGGTGGTTCAGGCGGGTGTTGCAGGCGCTCCTCCAGCCGGTGATGTTTCTCTCGGAGCTCTTGAATAGCTGGAGCAAGGGCCGTGAGTTCTCGTAGGACGGCCTCTAATGGGGAGTCACCTCTGTCGACCTCTGTCATGGCTGGATTATACTGTCACGATCTAGGATGAGGCCGAAATGCTGAGAGGGCTCCCCTTGCGGCCGAGCGCAGTACAACCCTGAAGTTGACACAGGGATGTAGTGCCCACAGTAGCACAGGTTGCCAGGTAGCAATAGTAGAGACCAGGTAACAGATGGACAAGCCTGGATGGACAACTGTGCTTAGGAGATCCGAGAGTAGGCAGCGGAAATCCAGAGAATGGTCAAACAAGCCGAGGTCGGGTGCAGGAAGCAGATCTGGAGCGTCAGGTACAAGCCAGGAGTCGGAGCCAGGAGAACAACAGGAACGGGTCAAACAGGCCGGGTCGGTACACAGAAGATCGGATAACAGGAAGCACAGGTACAGGTTCACAGGAGAGCTGACGATAATCCAGCAATGCAGGAGTGTCAGGCGAACGTTTAAATAGGCAGCCTGACCGGGTCACGTCGCGGGCGCGTCGGAGCGATCGTACGTCTACGCCTAGTACGTTGCGTATTCGTGGCATCGCCGCGTAAGCCCGCCCGGTTAGGCGTCGCATCGGTCGTACGTCTAGCAACTACTTTGCGCTTGCGTAGGCGCCGACGCGCGTTAACACGGACGTATCTTATGAGACTGCGGCTATTTCCCTGACAGAAAGCCATGGAAGAGTGGAGTGTGCCAGAAGCGGTGCGTGGCAATGGATTACATCAAGGCTTTGTGTGCTATTTATGGAAGAGTGGAGAAATTACCTGACCTGATGCTTAAGTTCAAGCATACCCATCAAAGCAGAGGGGAAAGACTTTCCTATGATGTTGTCAGAGTGGATTGGATTCTATATCAGATTATCTTGAAAATGGAAATTGATCCTCAGGCAGCTGAAAAAAAAAGGCTTGAAAGAATCGTGCAGGGCACTAGGCTCAAACATCCCATTGTCCTATGGCTGTTACTAAAATGGATGCAAGTGGTTTCAACCTATCCAAAGCTCATGAAGCTGGTCAGAGAAGAAGAGGCTCTGTTGGACGAGAAAAACCAAGGGTCCCAAACAGAGAAAGTGTTGGCCCAACCAGTTCAAGTAGAAAGTGGTACCCAAGAAGTGGACAGTGATAAGGAGTCAGAGATGGGGGAGTGCTCTGGGGCTGCCTTTGTACAGTCTGTCATCAAATCTGCTCCCGCTGAGTTACTCGCACATGTTGTTCAGGCTCAGGACAACATGCAGCAGGCCTTATTTCTAGTGATGGAGTCTCAAGCCAAGATGCAGGTGGGCAAGTCTGATTCCTAGAGATTTTTCCATAGCATAGAATCGGGCCACTTCTGAGCACAGTGCCCTCCAAATGTGAAGGAGCCAGATCTTGCCTCTGAACTGTTGAAGGTTTTGCAGAAGAAGCTGCTGCATCAGAAGGTGGGAAACTTCAAGGGGTCTCAGTGAAGAAGCCAGCTGAGAAACCAGAGGAAGAAAGGAGCTCCTGAAAGAGAGAGAGAAAGAAGTCTGTGAGGAAATGCAGGAAGAGAGGTTCAGGTACAACAGCCCCACCATCTCTTCAGTCAAGCAACCCATCATGGGGGTTGGGAGAACAGGCACAGGGAGCCAATGTCTCACCACCACCCAAGGCCATTGTTAGGTCTTCTCATCGTAAAACCGGGGGAACCACAGAAAAATCCCTCCCAAGAAAGGCTCAGAAACTTACCAGAGCGGTTGGTGGGGCCATCCCCAATTGTGCCTGTGCAGGTAGAAGGCATTTGCACCAAAGCACTGTTAGACACAGGGGCACAAGTCATGCTACTGTATAGAGATTTCTATGATCAATATCTGAAACACATTCCCCTCTGAAAACTGAAAGAACTAGAGATCTGGTGGATTGGTAAAAATATAAATACAGAAAAAATCAGCGCAGTACAACCCCTTTACGAAAAGCTGCTGAACACCAAGGATCAATTACCAAATCCCGAAATACAATATATCAAATAGATGGTACAGCTCTCTAACTAAAATAAAATGAATACTAACCTATTCAAATTAATTAAAAGTCCAAAGATAGCTTTTGTGTCAAAAAATCCATGTGAGGAATCTTCAGTGGTATACAGTCAGTTCATGCATAAAGTGACTTAGTGCCAAGGGGGGGACCACCACCAATGGTAAAAGTGGCTGCTCACCTCATCGCATGGACCCTTTAAATTACAGAGGGTTGTATGCACTTAAATATCAATGAATGCTTATCAACTCGTCCAATCGCTGTACTCCTCTCAGATGGTTTCCGTGTCCACTGATGAAGTCCCGCCCATAGGGACGTAACGTACGGACGGAGATCACGTGACGTCACCCGCGGTCATTGTTCATTTTATGATCGTATGAAGCTTTGTTATTGTAAGTGTGTTTTTTATGTATATTCATCATTAAAACGTTTTTCTATGAAGAGCACTATGGCCTGTCTTTCTATCCACATGGTCTGAGAAAATGTGAATACTGCTATATATCGATCCAGTGTGGGTATTCCACGAACGTGTCAGTTCATTTGACTCTGAATGGGAGAAAGCTGTGTTTTCGTTTGTGAACCGGTCGGATATTGTCTGAGAGGAGTACAGCGATTGGACGAGTTGATAAGCATTCATTGATATTTAAGTGCATACGACCCTCTGTAATTTAAAGGGTCCATACGATGAGGTGAGCAGCCAATTTTACCATTGGTGGTGGTCCCCCCTTGGCACTAAGTCACTTTATGCATGAACTGACTGTATACCACTGAAGATTCCTCACGTGGACTTTTTGACACAAAAGCTATCTTTGGACTTTTAATTAATTTTAATATGTTAGTAATCATTTTATTTTAGTTAGAGCGCTGTACCATCTGTTTGATATATCTGGTGAATTGGGACTGACAAATTCCCATATGATGAATTCATTCTCATCAAGATTACATATGGGCAAGCAGCCACTGGAAAAGTGGAAATATTTGGCACGCTAGCAGTAGTGTGCTCTAGACCCCAGGGGCTGAACAGAATTCCATGCCGATTGGGATGAACACCGGCCTGGTGAGGAGACTGTGATCCTCGGTGATTGGAGAAGATGGCTCGGTACACAGCGGGATAAACTCCCAATTGCACCAGGCTTGCAAATGGATAGTTAAAGAACATAGCGGCCCTGTTGAGGGGGTGGGACTGTTGTGGTAGTTAAGAAAAAAGGACAGAGTGTTGCAGCCTGGAGAAATTACATGCCTGAAGGCTACTGTCAAATTGACCTAGGACCAACCAGGCCCCTTTGTTGTGCTGGAGACAGATGAGCAAGCAGAAGCGGTTGGGATAGAGATGGTCTCTGAATTTGTTCCCACGAAGGCTCTGTCCTGGAATGGGAAGAAGGTGCCGATCAGCCTCCAAAATGTCACGCAAGCCTCTTTAATATGCAGCCTCCAGAACATAAACATCAGAGCCCAACACTCCTCAGTTCACCTCTCATGGACCAAAGCTTGGCAGTTTATACCAGTAGCATGTAAAAGATAAGAGGCTCCAAATAGTATAAAACCCCACAATTTGTTTATATAAAAAACGGCAATTACACTTACAATAATGGAAGAAATGGAAAGCCTTAAGTCCGGCACACACACAGACAACCCGCACTTCCTGGTTCTACAATAGTAAACTTGAGGTGATGTCAGCGCGATGCACCTGGACCCCGTAATTCTATTACTAAACGCGTAAGTTGGAGCGACGCGCTGACGTCACCTCTTGTTTACTATTGTAGAACCAGGAAGTGCGGGTTGTCTACGTGTGTGCCGGCCAGTGCACCGGACTTGAGGCTTTCTATTTCTTCCATTATTGTAAGTGCAATTGCCGTTTTTTTAATAAATCATGGGTTTTTATACTATTTGGAGCCTCTTATCTTTTACATGCTACTGGTATAAACTGCCAAGCTTCGGTCCATGAGAGGTGAACTGAGGAGTGTTGGGCTCTAATGTTTATGTTCTGGAGGCTGCATATTAAAGAGGCTTGCAGGAATCTTTGAGGGTCCAGGAGACACCACTTACTAAAGAGTTCTGCAGGAGTGTCTGAGGGTCCAGGAGAGAAATATTCATAATCCATGCTTTCTGTGACCCTCTGTAATGGGTGGTCATGGGCTTCTGGTAAGAAGTAAATTTATACTTTTGGTGGTGGATTCAACACGGCTCACAATTGAAAGAAAATTATAATGCATGGACTGTTTCCTCAACATAATATATTTTGAATTTTTATTTTTTGCACGGGTGCAGACTTTGTGTGAACACATTCCTTTGGACTATTTGTTACGATATTAATTTTTTTTTTTTTTAGGTCACTTTCATAAGGACTTTTTTGGTCTTTCATTTTATGTTCCTTATAGCACATATGTGCATGGGGTCTTGTTTGAATTCGTTTTCACAGTGTTCAGGTCATTTATCCATTTTTCAGTGTTAATTTACATATCATATGTTTTACACAGCACGTATTTGTATGGGTTGATGTTCACCATTTACTTCCCAGTCGCATTTAATCGCATGGTCCTTCAGATATGATTTATACGTTGTTTAACATTTTTTCTTACAAAAAGACAAGCCCTTTAGAGAGCGGGCTCGGAAGATACTGCTCAGTGACCTTGCGGAACTCAGAGAACAACTGGCTGAGCTGAGAAGGACGAGGGTCATTCAAGAGTCCAGAAGCTTGTATGCAGCTCCTATTGTGGTACTGCGGAAAAAGAATGGTGCATTGCAAACGTGCATCGACTATAGGACCCTGAACAGAAGGACCATCCCTGACCAATACATGACCCCCCCTCCTCGCATTCAGGACACCCTTTGGTGCCTCACCAGGATGAAATCGTTTAGTGTGTTGGACCTAAAAAGTGGGTACTATCAAATACCTATGCACCCAGAGGACAGAGAAAAAACTGTCTTAATTTGCCCCTTGGGTTTCTATGAATTCAACTGGATGCGGCAGGGACTATCGGTGCTGCAGCTATACTCCAGTGATTCTTGGAATGAACCGTGAGAGAACCTTGAGAGATATGCACTTGATTGAGGTCCTGGTATATCTGGATAATATCATCATGTTTGGAATAACCTTAGAAGAACACAAGGCATGGCTGGAAAAGGTCTTTGAGAGACTCCATGAAGAAGGACTGAAGATATCACTGGAGAAGTGCCAATTCTACTAGACTTCAGTCATGTACCTAGGTCATGTTGTTTCCGCTGGAGGAGTAGCAACGAATCCAAAGAGGTTGAAGGCAGTCACTACATGACCCAGACCAAGGACTGTGACTGAACTGCTTCTTGGGGTTTTGATCCTACCACAGGAGGTTTGTGGCAAACTTTAATAAGATTGCTTGACCCTCAATGAACTGTTGCAGTCTTGCTTGCCCCTCAATGAACTGTTGCAGTGCCGCGTACACACGAGCAGACTTCTCCTTGGACTGAACTCCGAAGGGCTTTTCAACGTCGTTCTGACGGAGTTCCACTGAAACTGACTTGCCTACACATGATCACACCAAAGTCCGACCGTCTAGAATGCGGTGACGTACACCAGGTCCAACAAGACTATAAAACTCAAATTCAATTGCGAGTGCGCCACCCCTTGGGCCCCTTCTCGTAATTTCGTGTTTAACTCGTGTTAGAAGTTTGGTGAGAGACGATTTGCGCTTTTCAGACTTCTGTTTTTTAAGATTGTTTAATTTTTGTTCAGTTTGTGCTTGTGGGGTTTGTATCTGCTTTTCAGTGCGTGCATTCAGTTTGCATTTGTTAATTCAGTGCGTTCTTGTGCGGTCGTTGCTGATTTTCAGCTCACTCTTCACAGGCTTTGCTGTTCTTCAGTGCGTTCTGTTAAGTTTGTTCTGACCAGCCAACCGTTTTGAAGCCATGTTGCGTGTACGTACTCGTCGTAGAGTTCGTGCTTTGCTTGGGCTCGGTGTTGGGGTTCATTCTTTGCCCCAAGCCCAGTCCATGAACAGGGTGGGGAGGAGTTCATGGACGAAGAATTGGTTTCTCCAGCATTGGCTTCATTTTTATTTTGTTAACCAGAATAAATGGATATTTTATTTTCTGAAAATACTTGCCTATGTGTTTTTATTCAAATACATTTCTAAAAGACAATGCCAAATTAACAAGGCACACCAACCTCCCTGAGGTTCCAAAAAAAAAAATGTATATATAATGTTATCATGGTAACTTGACACACACACAAAAAAATAAAACATTATTAATGTTATTGTGGGAACTTGACACACAAAAAAATAAAACAAAATATGGAGATCACTAGAAAATAATTTTTAAATAATGCTAAAAAAAGATCTTGATGAAATCAAAAATAATAAAGGATGACTCTAAAAAAAAAAAATTTGTAAACATTATTATGAAGATTGGGCTTTTGCAAAATCGAATATTATTCATGAGATCAGGAGAAATAATCCAGAAATCTCTGTGTGAATAGGAGCAGCAAAACAAGTTTGATTGTCCAATGCTGTCCGGGTGCCTTAGACATCCACTCCAACTCCTACAGAACCAACACCCCCCAAGACTTATTCACATCAGCGACATCCCACCCCACCTCACCTGTGGTATGGGAGGAGGAAGACAGCAAAGACAAAGAAATAGTACCACACTGGTTGTGGCATTTGACTTCAGAGACTTATGCAGGAACCAGTGGTTTAAGCAGTGAAAGAGAACCTGAAAGAGCAGTAGGAAGTCCATCTAGTTCAGGAATTGAGATCCTTCCACAGCCCAGGGAGGCTGACAAAATTAAAGTTGAAAGCCCCAGCCCATCTCCTGAAAGGGGTCCAGGGGACTTGATCAGCTTTGTTGATTAAGGCCTGCTTCTACCTGAGCTGGATTTTTCCCCATAGGCCCAGTCACCATTGCTAGGTGGAGAAGATGGTGGGAGTCGGGTGCCCATCCTTAGTCCTGCTGAAGAGGCTGACCTTCACATCACAAGCCCTGGCACTGCGGCTTTAGTTACAAATCTCCCATTGGAGTCCTAAAACTCTGCTAATGCTAGAATCCCAAAAAAGCAACTCTGCTCTTGTGCCTGAAGACCATTCCCCCATTAGATTGAGGCTTAATAAAAATACCCCAATCACCTATGACACCCTAGGAGAGAACTCTGATGAACTAATTCATACCATCCAAAGACAAATTACCCATGCCTGATCACACTACTGTTAATTAGGTAGGGGGTCCCCCTGATCCAACACCGATAGGTGGGCCATGGCAATTGCCCTGGCCTGTCAGAAAACTGATTATGAGCTAACTGAGAATGTATATAAGTGGTTTCAGCATAATCCAGAAGAATATCTGTTGAGTATGGACTGTGGTTGATGTTATTGTGAGTTGCTTTACTCCAGTTAACCAATTAATTTTGTGGTATCCCTGCCTCTTTGGGGTCTAAATATTTCAAGTAGGGGGAGGATATAGCCAGGAGCTGGCTAATGTTGCCTGTATTATCAGGAGACACTGTGAAGCATTGCTCCTGTGAAGCTGTTCTCTACTAGTGTTCAGCCAGGACTCTATGTTGTCATATCATGAAGATTGAATGAATGAGTTCTAAAAGTAAAGAAAAGTATCTTGGGATTTGTTGTCCAGGGAGCCAAGGTTTGCATTTAGCTGGACTGTTTTGAACTACAAATACCATCCGGCTGGGAAAGATGAACAGGATGCTGGGGGGTTGATAAAAAGCCTGTGCGCGGGGGGCAGGATCTCTCTTTTTGGACCTAGAATTGCGAACATGTGACTCAGTGTCTGTGTGTGCTGTGGACGAGTCACGACCTGTGCTACAGGGAAAGAGTGAGAGAGCCATTGCATGCGGGTGCAGGAGCATCCACTGCCAGCTGCTTCTGACTGTCCAGCGGAAGCACAGTTTGACTACATTATCCCTTGAGCAGGGCTCTACCCAGGCCTATAGTGGAGACTCATACCACTTCCATTACTAAGAGTCGTTGGGACTGGTGAGCGGGGACTTGCCATAATAAAAGTCATTCCTCTGCCCCTTTATTACCTGTTCCCATAGGTTTCTAACTAAACATATCATTTGAGTAGTCTTTTTAGACTCACGGGTCCATAGGTTTCTAACTATACATATTGTTTAAGTAGTCTTTTTATCCTGCAATCAGTTACCGTTTGTTCTACTGTCTTATATCATTGTTAACGCCTGCTATAGTGAAACTTTTCAAAGGGCTAAGTTTATGTTACTGGAATCTGATGTTTCTAACTTTTCAGTAAACAAAGCTCAACTATTTCACTGAAATTGTGTGTGCGTCTCTAGTTACCTTGATTATCATCTAAAATGTCTGAACCCAGGGTGTCAGAAGACTTGCAGGGTTGGGGCCACCAGTGGCAGTGGGGCACAGATTCAGCAAGTGGTCCTCAAAGGGGGGGGGGTCTCTACAGTTTGTTATTCCTGCAGGTGGCAATGACTTTGGCAGTACACCTATGGGGCACTAAAAAGGCTGGCAGAGTTGTGCAGCTTGGATCATATTGATAAGGGCTAGAATTGGTGAAAAAACTAGTCGGTTTATCAGTTCCACTAACAGCAATGGAATGAAAAATGTTGTCTTCATAGATAGATCATTTATGTTTTAAATTTTATTGCAGGTTTTTGGAATGGCTGAAGGCAGTGGTGGCTGGTGCTCAAAAAATTTTTTTTTGGGGGGGGGGAATGAAAAATACTGAACTCCCACCCATCAATTGCAGCCTCACTGTGCCCATCAAATGCAGCCATTGTGCCCATCATTTGCCGCCACTGTGCCCATCATATGCAGCCACTTGTGCCCATCATATGCAGCCTCTTGTGCCCATCAAATGCAGTCACTTGTGTCCATCAAATGCAGCCACTTGTGCCCAGTATATGCAACCACTTGTGCCCAGTATATGCAACCACTTGTGCCCAGTATATGCAACCACTTGTGACCATCAAATGCAGCCACTTGTGCCCATCATATGCAACCACTCGTGTCCATCAAATACAGCTTCTTGTGCCTGTCATATGCAGCCACTTGTGCCTGTCAAATGCAGCCACTTGTGCCCATCATATGCAGCCACTTGTGCCCATCATATGCAGCCACTTGTGCCCGTAAAATGCAGCCACTTGTGCCCAGTATATGCAGCCACTTGTGCCCATCATATGCAGCCACTGTGCCCACTGACCCCCCATTTGCGGGGCTTGTGGCTCTGATAGCACCCCCATGCGGCTCTAGCACCACCAACCCCCCGTCCCCCACGTGTGCAGCTCTGGCAGCACCCCCAACCCCCCACCCATGCATGGCTCTGGCAGCACCCCTGACACTTACCACCAGGCAGCAGCTCTGTGCACCAGAGTAGCAGCAACCTCCACTCAAGTGCGTGTCTCCTTCGCTCTTCTTCCTAAGCACCAGGCATCCAATAGGGTGGCCTGCTGCTTTGGCCAATCAGGAAACAGGTCTGACGCCCTGCCTCCTGATTGGTGGGGAGGAAGGTTAGTGTGAAAATAGTGAAAATGAATTCGCTATCGTCACACAATTGGGTGGGATCAGGGCGGAGTCTGCACCCCGAGCCCACCCTATTTTGAAGCCTATCAGAGCCTCTGACTCTAATCAGGTGCTTCAAAAAGTACCACCCCCTCCCACCCCGCCATAGGAATTAATGCATCCGGCATCCTGAAAGGGGCCAGGCACACAGTGCATAGGCCACCATATAAAGCGGTTTGAGGCAATTGTTGGCTTCCGGCATAAATACGTTTGTGTGGTTTTTAGTAGAATCTAGTAATTTTGGCGTGTAAATCTCAGATCAGCCAAAAAGGGATTGCCTCAGTATTTGTATGGCTTGGACATCAATGATTATGCTCTGATATCTTTTGAAGATGTGGTTGATATATACCGTACATTTACATAAAATATATATCATTCCAATGTGAAAACTGTGAAAAAGTAATTTGTTATTAGGGTGTATGGTCCAGTTATGTACACCGGGCTGCACATGCATGGCTTTTTGAAAATTTAAGAAAAACTTTGCTAGCAAGCAAAATAGTAGTTTTATTGTAAAAGGGATATGCAAAGTCTGTTCTGCAAGAAAAGATTTACTGCCAGCAATGTTTCATTGCAAATTTGATGTTTCTCGGTAACCAGAGATGACTAGTTTGTGAATAATTTCAGTTGCTGTAAACGTTGGCACACTAAAACTCCAAAGAAATCCACAAAAAGTGCTGTCATCAAAAGCAGAGAAATAAATGTAAATGCATGATAAAGTACAGACTCGTGATAGCAGCACAACAGAGATGTAATTGCGCCAAAACCCTTCCAGCAGTTAGTGATGACCATTTCACTTCCTCAAAGATCTGAAAGATAACAGACAGAGTTTTGAAGTCAGGCTATATACAGTTTTGTTTACTTCCTTGTGAATGATCCTGATGGATGACACTGTTCCTAAAAATTACAGGATAAAATTATCTTTTGCATAAGAAAAAAAAAAAGTGAATGAGGAGGGTTGCAACTTTTGCAGAATTTTGTTCCAAAATGTTACTGCATAATTTCCAACAGTCCTGAATTCAAAGTGACTGTGCCAGAATTTTAAGAGAGTTCTGGTGTCCCGTGAATCAGAGCTGCGTCCCGCAGTCAGAACATCACTGGTATCAATTCCCTTCTCTCTCATATGGCGCGTACACACGACCAGACTTTTCGGCGAACTAGGTCCGACGCAGTGAATCCGTTGGATATTGTGATTGTGTATGGGCTCCAGCAGACTTTTTTCCCCCAAAAGTCAGATGGACCTAGAGATAAAACATGTTTCAAATATTTCCAATGGACTCGAGTCCGGTCGAAAAATCAGTTTGTCTGTGTGCTAGTCCGACGGACGAAAACTGACGCTAGGGCAGCTATTAGCTACTAGCTATGAACTTCTTTATTCTAATCCGGTCATACTTCACCAAGTTGCAACCTGAAAGTCACACCTCACATTGCGACTTTCCCAGGTGAATTCAGTGTGGCTTCAGTGCATCTTGAATCAACTATCAAGCAACTTCAGGGAATGCCTGGGTAATCTTCCTGTAATGTCTGATCCAAACCACATCAATTAAGATGAGGATCTGACTTGGAGGCGACTTCCATTAAAGTCTATGGGCACAAGTCAGACAGAAGTCCCCTGGAAGTAGTACAGGAACCTTTTCTAAAGTCAGAGAGACTTCAGTAGTGCTAATTAGGACAGCTCTGATCGACTAAAATGGAATTTCACATGTCACACGACTTGGTGTCTCATAAGATTGAAGAAATGGATTCTGGACAGCCGCACTCCGATAAAAGCCTTTTTTGTAATAGTCAAAGTTCACGTGACAACAGAAGCAGGACAAACAGTTGACGCATTTCACAACATCATTGTTACTTACTCATTTGGGTTTTCTCCTAAGCCTGTTTTAGTTGTGAGCTATGGCTAAGAAACAATGATGTTGTGAAATGCGTCAATAGTTTATCCTGCTTTTGTTGTCACATGAACTTTGACTATTCATTACAATAAAGGCTTTTATCAGAGTGCGGCTGTTCAGAATCCATTTCTTCAATATTGCTCATGCTGAGCCTGCACCTGACTTCCACTTTGAGGAAGGCATTTTCTTCAATACACCACCTGGAGCAGTTCTCCCTTTTGTTCTCTTGATATTTCACAAGTCGGATCCCAAGTTGCGGCAGTGTGAACCTAGCCTAAACCAAGAGTTGGCAACCTGTCAATCACAGGCAGGTGATTGGTAGAATGCATCCTCACCTAGCTGACCCTCCAGCTTATTTACTCCTCCCCATATGCAAAGCAGCATAGGGAAGCAAAATGCTTAAAGGATACCTTTTTGCAGGTTAAAAAATTTGCATTTATTATTTTTTTTTCAATGCAGTCCATAAGGCAGACATGTCCAAAGTTTTGAACGGCCCGCCTGGTCTTTCTCAATTTTGTGTGCCGTGGGATCAGGGCTGTCAGATGAGCCGATCCCCGGCACTGTGAGAAGCTCCGTGAGCTTCAAAAGTGAAAGTAAAGTGCAGAGGAGTGTGCTGTGCTCTCTGCTTCCCCCTGCAGTGCAGTACCCAGCTGAATGAGGAAGCTGCAAAGGTACTGTACTATGCTACATGCTAAATTAGTGTTAAAAAGGGCTTTATTCATGTGTGTGTGTGTGCATGTATGTCTGTATGTGTGTGTGAGTGTGCACATGTTTCTGTATGTGTGTGTGTGCACATGTGTCTGTATGTGTGCAAATGTGTCTGTATGTATGTGTGTGTGTGCACATGTGTCTGTATGTATGTCTGTATGCACATGTGTCTGTATGTATGTCTGTATGTGTGTGCACATGTGTCTGTATGTATGTCTGTGTGTGTGCATGTATGTGTATGCGTGTGTCTGTATGTATCTGTGTGTGCACATGTGTCTGTATGTATGTCTGTATGCATGTGTCTGTATGTATGTGTGTGTGTGTGCACATTTTTTCTGTATGTGTATGTGTATGCATGTGTCTGTATGTGTGTGCATGTATGTCTGTATGTATGTGTATGCATGTATCTGTATGTGTGTGCATGTATGTCTGTATGTATGTGTATGCACGTGTCTGTATGTGTGTGCAGCGTGCATTTGTCTGTATGTGTGTCTGCATGTGTGTACATGTGTCTGTGTGTATGTTACTTTTAATCCGGACCCACCCCCCCCCCCCATTCTTAGCCCTTTTACACACGATCGGAGATTCCGACAACCAAATCCGTCGGAGTTATTCCGACGGATTAATTCCGGACGAGGTCCGGAAGTGATGTTGCATACACACGGTCGGAGCAATTTGTCGGATTTTCCGGTTGCCAAGAACGCGGTGATGTAAGCCGCGTACGACGGGACTAGAAAAGGGAAGTTCAGCACCACGTCCGGCACCCTTTGGGCTCCTTCTGCTGATCTCGTGTGTATCGCGTGTTAGTAGAAGTTTGGTGAGAGACGATTCGCGCTTTTCAGATTAGTGATTCAGATCGCTACTGCTCTTCAGTTTCTGCTTGTCTTTGCGTATCTGATAATCAGTGCGTGTAGTCAGTAAGTATTTGTTTCTCATTGTGGACTATAGCTAGGTATAGTACGCTTTGATTTGCATTGCTTATTGTCTGCTTGCTTCTGCTATTCAGTTCGTTCTTTCAAGCATTGCTGTTTATCGGTGCTTTCTGTTGTCCGTTCTGACCAGCCGACCGTTTTGAAACCATGTTTCGTCTACGTACTCAACGTAGAGTTTGTGCTGTGCAGGGGTTTCATGTTGGGGTTCTTACTTTGACACAAGCCCTGTCCATGAACAGGAAGGGGAGGTGTTTGTGGACCAAGAATTGGTTGCGCCAGCGTGACCAGTTCTCGCACATGCCTTTGCTCTGTGAGATCCGGGAGACTAATCCTGATGATTTTGGGAATTATCTCCGGATGACGGACCCCGTTTTTCACTGTCTGCTGGATTTGCTGACCCCTTATATCAGCAGGCAGAATACCTGCATGCGGCAAGCCATCACTCCGGAGCAGAGGCTCATCGCCACTTTGCGCTACTTGGCGACTGGGAGAAGCCTTTAGGACCTCAAGTTCTCTACAGGCATCTCCCCCCCCCCCCCCCCAGGCTCTGGGGATCATTTTTCCAGAGACCTGTTCTGCCATCATTCAGGTCCAGCAGAAGGACTATATGAAGGTAAGTTTTATCCTTTAACATCACATTCTATGTATTTCATGATTGCTAATGTCTTGCATTTCTTTCCTCATTCCCTAATTACCATCATTGCAATATGCTCTAATTCATATACTCTGCCCCTTTGTCCTCATGCATATTTACCTCACTAACTTCCCCACCATGCTCTTCTTGGCCCATAAAACTATAGTCTAGTCACTTACCAATGTCTTTTGTCAGCTCCATAGTATTGCTTTCCCCTAAACACCCCCTAAAATGTCTACAAATGTGATGTGTGTGCTTCAATTCATGCAGTGACTTTTGTTTTGGTTGTACCAAACTCATTAGGAACCCCCCTCCCCCCAACTGCTAGCTCAGCTGATAGCAATCCTCTATCTGCTGACTTTACCAAACCCAATACACACTATGTCTACCTTTTTGATGGCCACATTTATGGATGAATTCACCTAAGCATGTAGTGCAAGGGCCTGCCTCAATAATTTCAAATGCTATCATTTTTTTAAATTTTTCCCCCTGTTATTCTCTTGATATGTAATAGCAGAATGTCAAAATGTGCTTCCATTTTGTTTTCTTTTTGGTATTATGACACTTATTACCTGTCCGGTGGGCTGCCAATATTGTATCTAAGGAGGGGCTTCCCAAAGTATCACACATTATTTAGGCAGTCAGCTCTCAATCAAGTGGAGAGGGTTACCTGTCCAAAACATCCCCCCCTAATTTTTTAGCAAGGGCCCATCAGATGGGGGGGATGGGGGGTGTGATGACTCTGATAAGGGGACCTTATACTTTAGGCTTTAAATACTCAGTTCCCAAAATGTTATACTGATCTTGGCCAAAAATGTTTGTGTCTAATCTGCTTGCAATGTTGATTTGTAAAATTACTAATTTTTGGTCTTGTTTCACTCCACAGTGTCCTTCAACGCCACAGGAATGGCAGACTGTGGCCTCCCACTTTGACAGTCCTTGGGACTTTCCCAATTGTGGAGGTGCAATTGATGGGAAGCACATCCACATCGTCCCACCACCCACCGTACTATTTAAACTACAAGGGGTTTCATAGTATTGTGATGTTGGCAGTGGTGTCTGCAACCTATGAGTTTTTGTATGTGGACGTGGTGCAAAATGGACGGATGTCGGATGGTGCAGTGTTCTCCCAGACGGAGTTCTACTGGCGTCTCCAGAGTGGCAGTCTGGGCTTGCCACCCCCAGAGGAGAATCAGGAAGGACTCCTGTTCGTCTTCGTCGCGGATGAGGCTTTTGCTCTGGCAAACCATCTGATGCGGCCTTTCCCGATGAGGACCCTCACCCCGGACCGGAGGATTTTTAATTTCCACCTGTCCAGAGCCCGAAGAGTGGTGAAGAACACCTTTGGAATACTGGCCAGCCGGTTCCGCCTTTTTTTAACACCTATCCACATGGCGGAATACAAACTAAATCATATAGTGCTGGCCTGCTGTGTTCTTCACAATTTTCTAAAAAGACATTCTGCAAACTATGCAGTCTCAGTTGTCCAAGAAGCAGACTTGCTGGAAAATTATAACCTCACGGGCCTTGAAGCTGCTCATCCTGGCTTGCCCCCCCAAAGCGCCCGTGAGGTTAGAACCCAATACATGGACTACTTTGTGGGTAGGGGGCCATTGATATGCCAGACAATGTCTGAGCGGCATTTTCTGAATACATTTTTCTTTGAAACTCCAATATTTGTTTACATTTACTGCTTGGCTTGGTTTTAGGTGTCTCCTAGGTAAATTTTATGTTTTTTCTTGTTGTGCCTTTTTCACCAACAGTGCAAACCCAAGTTCTGAGCAAGATGAGGGGACAGTCTCTTCTTCAGATAAGCTTATTATGTTGTGGGTCTGCTACACACACACCTTGTTTTTGGTAACTAATGTATGTAGTGCATTACTGACCAAAATCGCGCTCATTTTCAGCACCATGGCAGGAAAATGGCATGATTGTCAAATTAACACATCACTGTGGGTGTTTTTTACTAAAGGCACTTCCACTATGCACTACAAGTGCACTGCAAAAGTGCACTTGAAACTGCACTTGGAGGGCAAAGTGAAGTTACCTTTAGTAAATAACACCCATTCTCAAGTAAAACAACAATTTTACTCAAAATACATCATTTGCGCAATGAAAAAGGAAGCCACACATTGTTCATAATTTTATTTTTTAATCAAACCACACTCATATATGCGTTTAGAAAAGGGTTTTACAACAAACCAACAAATTGGGTGTATAAAAACATTATTTCAGGTAATTTTTGTTTACTTGGTGTTTGTGTAAACAGGCATGTATCAAAGCGTAACATACAGAACACAGGAACTTACAAAGTTCAACTTTGAAAAGTGAAGACAATATCAGACATGAGTATGTACAAACTTTGCTGATGTTGCCTTCATCACATGGGGTGACACCCCTGGAAAATCCAAATTTGTAAGATGCACACAGTGTGTCAACATGTGCTATCTCCCATCATGGGGGATCAATGTACATGTTTTGGGGCTGCAACCCCTTCATCTCAGCCACTTTCCACAAAACATGTACAATGATCCCCCATGATGGGAGATAGCGCATGTTGACACACTCTGTGCATCTTCCAAATTTGGATTTTCAAAAAATACAAAAGTTGTGGATTAAAAGCCAAAAAATAAAACCCTAGCTAGTTTGGGCTGTTTCACACTCTCCCCAAAACACCAAGGATGTTCTTCATTTTATTTTTAACATCATTGATGTTTTGCTGCATATTTTCTAAATCCCGATTGCACCTCATTATCTCCCCAATCAGGATCTGGGCACTTTCGCTGGTAAAATGGGATTCTTCTTCCACATCACCTACAATACAAAGCAAAAAAACACACCATGTATTAAAAATATGCCGACATACATTGATGAGCTTACCGGAAGCTGTGTTCTCCGACACTCACCTGTTGTGGTGACAATTTGTCCAACTTCAACGATCTCTCCTTCCTCCCCCTCCTCCTCCTGCTCCTCTGCTTCTGGTTTTGGAATTTTGCCTTCTTTGGGAGGGGTGTGGTCCCTGGTGTCCTCATACTTGCCGAGTCTTCTCTCCCCTATGAGAATGTAAAAAAAGAATAATTAGCACACAGAGGGCAGAAATAGGAATATGAAACATTGCTTGGAAGTGTAGTACAATTGTGTTTTTTGGCCGAGTTCCAAGGTGAGAACATTATTGTGGACACTTTGTTAAGCTGGAATACTTACCTGCAGAACGATGTTTCTTACGAACGAATGAAACCATGAACTTGAAAGTGGCCATTTTAAAATGCACAACGTGAAATCAAAGCACATGGAGCAGTATGCAAGCAAGAATAATGATATAAACACACGACAACTACTTACTTTTTTGAAGAACACGCTTGATCCTTCTGTACTGATCGTTCTCCCTCAGTTTCAGGTCTGACCAGCGTTTTCTCAGTTGATCCTTGGATCGGCGTACCCCAAAATTCTTCTGAAGACTCTTCACAACTTTAGTCATGATCTTGGCCTTTCTGATATTTGGGTTTGGGTAAGGTCCATACTTCCCATCATAGTCGGTCCTGTTCAATATGTCCACCATCTCTAACATCTCTCCAAAAGACATATTTGAGGCCTTAAATCTTCTCTTCCTGGATCGGGACGTTTCAGACTCTGGGCTTTCCTCACCCTCCTAATCGTTAGTGGAACTCTGATTGCGCACCTGCGTTCTCTCCGCCATGTGCTCTCCCCACTGCGCCGAAATCGAAGGTGCGGGGAATAGTCTAGAAAGAACGCCAGGGGCGGGCGGAGTTTCACGCATGTGCACTGTATATAATGTGTCGTCCGTACAATCTGGGAATAGAGTGAGGAGCTGATGCGGCGATCGTGCAAACGAAGGTAAAATTTTGAACTTGGTACATCACTAGACTAGACTGCTTCTATCTAGGCCGATGTTGGGACAATATTAGGAGGGTTTATCATGGCATTATTAGTATTTTAGGGTTTGTCTTGTGTTGTGTCTTGCAGAGTAGATGGATCCATTCCAAAACCACAATTTTATGGGTCTATTCCTGGAACTGTACAGGGAGATGCCCTGCCTGTGGCAGATCAACAACCAGTTTTATTACGACAGAAGAAAGAGGAACACAGTGCTGGAGAAACTTCTTTCTTTGGTGCGGATCATGGTCCCCACGGCAGACATGGCCTATGTGACTAGGAAAATTGGTGTAATGAAGAGTACATATCTCAGGGAGAGAAAGAAGCACCTGGAGTCCTTGAGATCAGGAGATCCAGATGCCATTTATTACCCAAGGATGGTTTACTTCCAGAGGCTGCATTTTCTGGTAGACCACCACTCTCCAGTCTTCCTTCAAGGCTTCCTTCACCCCCAGCTGAGGCTTCCAACGTCCAACCTGGGCCTTCCAGGCAGCAACATGTGGTGGGGCCCAGCTTGAGACAGGTATTGCATTGTTGAACATATTTCTTGTGGTACATTTAATAATGTTAACTAGATGTTCTTATTGATCAGTAAGTTGTGATTTAACAAAGTGGTTTACATATCAATAGACAGTAGTGACCAAAAATGATTGGGACGAGAATGAAAAATGCTGGGCTCAGAATGATAGTCTGTTCTATTTGGTAACATTCAATTTGCAAAAGTCATGAGCTAAAAATGGTGTGATTGATGAGAAAAAAACTAAAACTATGTCCCATTTTCATACACAGGAAGACCTCAGTCGGGGGGAGGCTGTGGCAAGTGGCAGCCAGGAGGTCGACCAACACCCTCCTCCTCCTGCCACAACTACAGGAATCCAGCCACAGCCTCAAAGGATGCCTGGAGGGAAGTGCCTAAGGAAGACGAGAGAGTGATGGCCTGGGTTCAGTCTGGTCTGAAAGAAGATGCAGAAGAACCGCATCCTGGGGACATAGATGGCATCTGATTTTCCTGATCTCTAGGACTTCTGGACCAGACTTCTCTCCCTGAGATATGTACTCCTCAGGCCACACATTTTTCTTTTTCTAATTAGTTCATGTCTGCCCTGGGGGCCAAAGGCTGCGCCAAAGTAACAAGTTTCTCCAGCGCTGCCTTCCTCTTTTTAGTTTATTGAGACCTAAATAAAGGTTTTTTTTGATTGAAGAAATACTTGTGTATGTGTTTTCCTTCCAAAAGGACAGTTTATTTGTGAGCAGGGAGGTACATTTCAAAAATACAAAGTGAAATGAATAACAAGGGGTACCAGCACTAAACAACCTCCTGTAGATTAAAAAAGAAAATATAAAAAATATAATAATGTTGTTGTGGTAAGTTTACACACAAAACACACCCCAAAAAATGGAAAGATGAGCAAACTGTCAAAAAAGGAGATGTTTATGAAAAAAAAAAAAGAATTCACCCAAAAAGGAATAAACAAAATATAAAATTGTGTAGATGTGACGAATTCAAAAATTGTATTGCTGAAATGAGTAAAAAAAGAGTCAGGAAATACGTTCGGGAGAAGTGTGTGTGACTATGAGCATCAAAAGAAGTTCCTTCTTGCCGCATTGTAAAGAACAAGAGAATGCGCTTCATGAAATAATTTTTAACATTGCAGCGTGACGAATGTGCTATATCGATTACGAGCAGTAGTTTTACCTGAGCGTGCGCTTCCGTGTCCGAATTGGATTGTGAGCATGCGTGGCACCTTGTTCGTCGGAGTAGGCTACACATGAGCGGAGTATGTCCGATCGGAGCATTTTGCTGGAAAATATTTCCGGCAAGTTGGAAAAGTTGGTCCGATGGATATTCCGATGGAAACAGTCCGATGCAGACCACACACAGTCAGAATATCCGTCAAAACGCTCCGATCGGACACATTCTGACAGAATCCCCGACCGTGTGTACAAGGGCTTATACCATCAAAACTGCTTTTGTAGGGCTTGTGTGTGATATTAGCCAGGACTGCTGCTCCTCTGAAAAGCAATCCATGCACAGATCACTTTTCAGAGGAATTTCAATGGCTGTAAAGAGGCATTATGTTGCCTCCTCACCACCTGTTTTAAGCCTGTAAATGCAATATCTGTGTGGTTCTTACTGTGTGTAGGGCAGCCCATTAATTTCAATGGACTGCCCTACTCACAAAAATGCAGGGAAAGAAGTCCCCAACCTTTTTTTTTAAATTGCACTGCACCAAAAGAACCCTACACTTTCTAATGTGTGGGGTACCATTAAGAATTAACGGTACCCCCTAAAGTGCAGAGCATTTGTCTGTGTGCTGGGAACGAGCGCGACAAAGGCAAGAGAATTCTTGTTGGGCTGCGTATTAGTGCCCGGATGGACACACTTAGCCCTTGTACACACAGTCGGAGATTCCGACAACCAAATCCGCCAGATTTTGTCCGTCGGATTTTGTCCGTCGGATTTTGTCCGAAACTGTTGCATACACACGGTTGGACAAAGTTGTCAGAAAATTCGACGTGATTACGTTATTTCGTTATGACGGGACTACGTTCACGCTAGTAGCCAATAGCTTCGGTGTAGGAATTTGATCTGAGCATGTGTGGCACTTTGTCCGATCGGAATTCTCTACACATGATCGGAGTATGTCCGATTGGAGCATTTTGTCGGAAAATTTTACCAACAAATTGGAAAACTTGGTCCGTCGGATACTCCGATGGAAACAGTCCGATGTAGACCACACACAGTCGGAATATCCGACAAAACGGTCCGATTGGACACATTCCGTCGGAATCTCCGACCGTGTGTAAAAGGGCTTAGACCGATTTTTCAATGGTTCAAAGAATGTCAGGCAAAATGGTCGGCCCTCACGCATGTTCACTTCATCAAATCTGGCCCTCTTGGAAAAAAGTTTGGACACCCCTGCCATAAGGCAATAGTAATTGGCACTGTTCAGCTTTAGTGATGGACGAACTTCCGATGGGACGTTTCACGAACGCAAACGCGGCCAAAACTTTGCAAACCGCAAAGTTCGCAGCGGACCCCATTGACTTTAATGGCAGGCGAACCTTAAAAACCTCCAGGTCATATTTTCAGCCACAAAATACTTACTAGCTGTGCACACATAGTCCCACAACATGGACACTGACATAACAAAAGTATTAAGTGAATCTGGGATCGACAATGACAAGCATTCTTTTTTTATCTGTGAAATTTTGACAATTCAGGAGCGCATGAAGGCCATGGAGGAGAGGCAAGGTCAGGGCAGGCTATGAAGGGGGTGCAGGAGATGATCAGTGCCACAGTCAGGGCAGTGCAGTCCTGTACCAGTGTCCAAGTGTGCCAACCTGTGCTTGAGCCCCTCCCTCTGCCCAGCCCTTACCCCCACCTATGCAGGGCTCCACTGCGGTGGTCCGGAGGTGCCAGTCCAGTGCTGATCCTCAGCCATGGTGCTGGCACGGCCTGCTGATTGACTTCTCCGCTGCTATCTCCCTCACTGACACCAGTACTGAGATAGAACACTGACACCAGCACTGCAATAGAATCTGAGAACTGACACCAGCACCGAGATAGAGAGCACTGACACCAGCACCGAGATAGAGGGTACTGACACCACACCAGCACTGTGATAGAGAGCACTGACACCATTACTGTGATAGAGAGCACTAACACCAGCACCGTGATAGAGAGCACTGAGATGACACCAGCATCGAGATAGAGAGCGCTGACACCACCCCCGAGATAGAGAGCGCTGACACCACCCCCGAGATAGAGAGCACTGACACCAGCACCGTGATAGAGAGCACTGACACCAGCACTGAGATAGAGAGCACTGACACCACGCCAGCACGGAGATAGAGAGCACTGACACCAGCACCGAGATAGAGAGCATACCACACCAGCACCGAGATAGAGAGCACTGACACCACCCCAGCACCGAAATAGAGAGCACTGACACCAGCACTGAGATAGAGAGCATACCACACCAGCACCGAGATAGAGAGCACTGACACCACACCAGCACCGAGATAGAGAGCACTGACACTACACCAGCACCGTGATAGAGAGCACTGACACCAGCACCATGATAGAGAGCACTGAGACTACACCAGCACCGAGATAGAGGACACTGACACCACACCAGCACCGTGATAGAGAGCACTGACACCAGCACCGTGATAGAGAGCACTGAGACCACACCAGCACTGAGATAGAGGGCACTGACACCACACCAGCACCGTGATAGAGAGCACTGACACCACACCAGCACCGAGATAGAGAGCACTGACACCACACCAGCACCTAGATAGAGAGCACTGACCCCACACCAACACCATGATAGAGAGCACTGACCCCACACCAGCACCGTGATAGAGAGCACTGACACCAGCACCATGATAGAGAGCACTGAGACTACACCAGCACCGAGATAGAGGACACTGACACCACACCAGCACCGTGATAGAGAGCACTGACACCAGCACCGTGATAGAGAGCACTGAGACCACACCAGCACTGAGATAGAGGGCACTGACACCACACCAGCACCGTGATAGAGAGCACTGACACCACACCAGCACCGAGATAGAGAGCACTGACACCACACCAGCACCTAGATAGAGAGCACTGACCCCACACCAACACCATGATAGAGAGCACTGACCCCACACCAGCACCATGATAGAGAGCACTGACACCACACCAGCACCGAGATAGAAAGCACTGACACCACACCAGCACCGTGATAGAGAGCACTGACACCAGCACCATGATAGAGAGCACTGAGACTACACCAGCACCGAGATAGAGGGCACTGACACCACACCAGTACCGTGATAGAGAGCACTGACACCAGCACTGTGATAGAGAGCACTGAGACCACACCAGCACTGAGATAGAGAACACTGACACCACACCAGCACCATGATAGAGAGAGAGCACTGACACCAGCACTGAGATAGAGAGCACTGACAGCAGCACTGATACCAGCAACTCGCGGCGGGACCCAAAAATATAACACCGCTCAACCTCTTCAAACAGGAGGGTACAGGCATGTAGTACGGTGTGCTTTTTTTGTACAAGGAAGTGAGCCAAAGGTAGAAAAAAGGTCCGTGTGCTTGATTAAATAAATCATTTATAGAGTTATGCATATACATGGTCTACTGGTCACATGTGTTGAATTCCTCCGAGATCTATGCCTCATTCATTTTTATAAATGTGAGGTAGTCAATACTGGCGTGAGCTAGGAGAGTACGCTTATCGGTCACGATCCCCCCTGCTGCGCTGAACGTCCTTTCGGACAGGACACTGGACGAGGGGCAAGCCAACAGTTCCATTCCAAATTGGGCAAGCTCTGGCCAGAGGTCAAGCCTGCCCACCCAGTAGTCCAGGGGTTCATCACTCCTCAGAGCATCCACATAGGCCGTTAACCCGATGTAGTCGGACACCTGTCGGTCTAGGCATTCCCTGATGCTGGCTCCGGATGAGACCTGACGATGGGTCAGCTGAAAGAATGACCTCATATCAGAAGTCACCAACACATCTTTTTTTTTAAAATCAAAGACGTTTTTTATTACAAAACACATATGGTACAAACCAAACATAGGAGTAAAGTACAGTCTTACAGTAGTATTGGTTTTCACATCCAAAAATATACGGGAATATAAAAATACAAATAGTTTCGGTTTGAAGACTGTTGAGATATGGAAAATATCAATAAGACCAAAAAATAAGGAAGAAGGGAGGTAAGAAAAAGGAACCAAAAAGTAAAAACAAAAGTAACATTCTCTCATAGACCACTCCGCACCAGGAAACACCCACATAAGTACCTTAAATATATACTGCGGCCCACAACCCATCACACAGTCCCACTGGTGTCTCCCTACACCCCGTACAATTAACCAACACATCTTCAAACCGCCCTCTTCTTGCAGGCGCTGTTGGATTGGTACCCGCAACTCTTTCTCTGGGAGTGGGAATTCCTCCTCTGCCAAAGCATGCAAAAGCAGAATGCAGCAGTTGTCGAAGCAAGATCTGTAAGTGCTCCATTCTGACAGCCCTCTGTGATGGTGGTAACATTTCCGCCATTTTGTATTTGTACCGGGGGTCTAAGTACGTTGCCACCAAGTACTGGTCCTTGACCTTTATGCTTTTTATAAGGGGGTCCCTGTTAAAACACTAGAGCATGAAGGCCCCCATTTTCACTAAACTGGAAGCGGTGTGGTGGCCTGGCTCCTGCTCATCATCCAGGATAATGTCATTCTCCTTGTTCTCCTCTCCCCATCCACGGACAACAACAGGGATCCCAGAAAGGTTTAAAGCATGCTCTTCTTGCTCCTCATTCATCAACATTGCGACTTTCTCATCTTCCTGCGCCTGCTCCTCCACGGCTTGACCAATGACACGACGCAATGCACGCTCCATAAAGAAGGAGTAAGGTACAATGTCACTGATGGCGCCATGGCTGCGACTGACCAGTTTGGTGATCTCATCAAATGGCCACAGAAGTCTGCATGCGTCGTGCATGAGCAGCTACTGGCACGGTGAAAAAAACCAAGCTCCGAGAACCTGTTCTGCCGCAGAGTTCGTACAGGTAGTTGTTAACTGCATGTTTCTGCTGGAGCAGCCTATCAAGCATATAGAAGGTTGAGTTCCATCGCGTAGAGCAATCGCAAATAAGACGCTTGACCGGCAGATTGTGTCACCGCTGAATATCAGCAAGGCGAGCCATGGCCGTGTAAGATCTTCTGAAATGGGCCGAGATTTTCCTTGCCTGCCGCAAGATGTTCTGGACCCCAGGGTATTTTGACAACGAATCGCTGCTAGATCAAGTTTAAGATGTGTGCCAAGCATGGCACGTGTGTAATTTTGCCCTGTTTCAATGCGCTAAGCAGATTGGCACCGTTGTCACACACCACTTTACCAACTGTCAAATTGAGCGGTGTTAGCCACTGATCTGCCTGTGAACGCAAAAGCTGAAAGGAGTGCAGGGCCAGTGTGGCTTTTGGCTTCCAGGCACAACAGACGCAGCACAGCATGGCAATGTCTCACCTGGCATGTCAAATAGGTTCTGGGGATCTTGGGCGGTGCAGCGGAAGAGATGCTAGCAGAGGAAAAGGAGGAGTCAGCTGAGGAGGAGAGGGCGGATGGAGTAGGAGGAGGAGAAGAAGAGCCAGGCCTGCATGCAATCCGTGGCGGTAAAATCAAATCTACACGGGTGCCATGGGTTACATGCTTGACGGCCGTCAGAAGGTTCACCCAGTGAGCAGTAAACGTTATATACCTTCCCTGCCCGTGTTTGCTAGACCACGTGTCTGTGGTCAGATGTATCTTGGCACCGACACTGTGTGCCAGAGATACATTTACTTGCCGCTGAACATGGCCATATAGCTCTGGGATGCCATTCTGTGAGAAACACTTCCTTCCTGGGACCTTCCATTGTGGTGTTCCAATGGCCACAAATTTTCGAAAGGTCTCCCAGTCCACCAGTTTATATGGTAGTAGTTGGCGGGCTAACAGTTCTGACAAGCCAGCGGTCAACCGTTGGGCAAGAGGGTTATCCAGCGTCATCATTTTTTTAAGCTCCAACATTTGGCCTACGGAAGCCTGCCTTTTTCCAGAAAAACGTGAGGAAGGTGGAGTGGAGGACAATTCTGAGGAGAGAGGAGAAGGAGAAGTAGAAAAGTCTGGACGGTGAAAGCCTGGAGTGTCGCTTTGTGGGTCCCGTTGCTCCCACTGGCCTCGGTGATGGCAGCTCATGTGCCTTCTTAAGGTGGTCGTCTCTAGGTGAGTGTTGGGCTTACTGCGACGTATGCGTTGACTGCAAAGACTGCAGATGGCAACACTATTGTCAGCAGCGGACACGTTAAAAAAAGCCCACACTGCAGAGCCATGTGCGGGCGTCCTGGGAGCGCCAGATGTGACCATACATGGTTGATGCCTCGCTCCTGATACATTAGCAGTCTGGTTTGTCCCTCCTGTGCAATGTAAGTTCCACCTGCTTCTCCTCCCTATCTGCTGGTCCATATCTCCCTCTGAACTCCCCTCCTCTTCCTCTCTTGTGGCCACTCACGTGACATCACAAGACACGTCATCATCGACGTCACCTTCCCCACCGCTATAATTAGTAGACATGTGCATTCGTTTTCGTCCGAATGCATTTTCGTCCGAATTTCAGCTATTTTCGTTTTCGTTTTGACAAACGATAACGAAAGCACAAAATCCGAAAAACGAAAGATCCGACATAAATAAATGCTTTATTTTCGTTTTCATTGTTACAACAGTTCGATATAGAATAGGAGATTCGACATGACTCTGACAACAATCTGTCTATAGAACCTGTGGTCGAATGTGCCTAACCTTACCTCTATTAGTCCAAGATTATATAGAGAAAATATTCGACAGAGAAAAAAGATTTGACAGAGAGAAAAGATTCTGCAAGTTACTGTCCTAAAAAGTGTTTGGGGACCCGGGTCCTGCCCCAGGGGACATGTATCAATGCAAAAAAAAGTTTTAAAAACGGCCGTTTTTTCGGGAGCAGTGATTTTAATAATGATTAAAGTGAAACAATAAAAGTGTAATATTCCTTTAAATTTCGTAGGGGGGGGTTGTCTATAGTATGCCTGTGAAGGGGCGCATGTTTCCCGTGCTTAGAATTGTCCCTGCACAAAGTGTCATTTATGCAGGAAAAAAAGTCCTTTAAAATCACTCGCAGCTATTATGAATTGTCGGCTCCGTAATACAGAGAACACTCATTGAAAGTCATTGATAAAAAAATAAATAAATAAATTTAAAAAAAAGCGTGGGGGTCCCCCAAATTCAATTACCAGGCCCTTCAGGTCTGGTATGGATATTAAGGGGAACCCTGCCTCAAATTTAAGAAAAAATTTGACCTGGGGTTCCCCCTAAATATCCATAACCAGACCCTTCAGGTCTGGTATGGATATTAAGGGGAACCCCGCATTAAATTAAAAAAAAAATTGACGTGGGGTTCCCCCTAAAAATCCATACCAGACCCTTTATCCGAGCACGCAACCTGGCAGGCCGCAGGAAAAGAGGGGGGGACGAGAGAGCGCCCCCCCCTCCCTCCTGAACCGTACCAGGCCACATGCCCTCAACATTGGGAGGATGCTTTGGGGGTCCGTGACCCCTCAAAGCACCTTGTCCCCATGTTGATGAGGACAAGGGCCTCATCTCCACAACCCTGGCCGGTGGTTGTGGAGGTCTGCGGGCGGGGGGCTTATCAGAATCTGGAAGCCCCCTTTAACAAGGGGACCCCCAGATCCCGCCCCCCCCCCCTGTTTGAAATGGTAAGGGGATACAAAAGTACCCCTACCATTTCACAAAGAAAGTGTAAAAAATGGTTAAATAAAACAAACACACTTTTGAAAAATTCCTTTATTAAAAATAAAAAAATAAAAAAAAGATTCCAGCGGCGGTAATCCACTCTTGCTATCCAGCGACGGACGGTCATCTCTCCAGCGATGTCTCATGTCATCCAGCGCAGCGAATCCTCCGTCCTTCTTCTGTCTCCGTGGAGGAGACACTGCAAGGATTCCGGCGGCTGACGTTTCTTAAATACGGAGGGCGGGGCCACCCGTCACCTGACCCCGCCCCCCTCTGACGCAAGGGGAAACCCGGGGTTCCCCGTGATGTATGGGTGACCCCGCCCCCCTCTGATGTAACGGAAACCTGCCTGTGTTACATCAGAGGGGTGCGGGTCACCCCTACGTCACAGGGAACCCCGGGTTTCCCCTTGCGTCAGAGGGGGGCGGGGTCAGGTGACGGGTGGCCCCGCCCTCCGTATTTAAGAAACGTCAGCCGCCGGAATCCTTGCAGTGTCTCCTCCACGGAGACAGAAGAAGGACGGAGGATTCGCTGCGCTGGATGACATGAGACATCGCTGGAGAGATGACCGTCCGTCGCTGGATAGCAAGAGTGGATTACCGCCGCTGGAATCTTTTTTTTATTTTTTTATTTTTAATAAAGGAATTTTTCAAAAGTGTGTTTGTTTTATTTAACCATTTTTTACACTTTCTTTGTGAAATGGTAGGGGTACTTTTGTACCCCCTTACCATTTCAAACAGGGGGGGGGCGGGATCTGGGGGTCCCCTTGTTAAAGGGGGCTTCCAGATTCTGATAAGCCCCCCGCCCGCAGACCTCCACAACCACCGGCCAGGGTTGTGGAGATGAGGCCCTTGTCCTCATCAACATGGGGACAAGGTGCTTTGAGGGGTCACGGACCCCCAAAGCATCCTCCCAATGTTGAGGGCATGTGGCCTGGTACGGTTCAGGAGGGAGGGGGGGCCGCTCTCTCGTCCCCCCCTCTTTTCCTGCGGCCTGCCAGGTTGCGTGCTCGGATAAAGGGTCTGGTATGGATTTTTAGGGGGAACCCCACGTCAATTTTTTTTAAAATTTAATGCGGGGTTCCCCTTAATATCCATACCAGACCTGAAGGGTCTGGTTATGGATATTTAGGGGGAACCCCACGTCAAATTTTTTCTTAAATTTGAGGCAGGGTTCCCCTTAATATCCATACCAGACCTGAAGGGCCTGGTAATTGAATTTGGGGGACCCCCACGCTTTTTTTATTTATTTATTTATTTATTTTTTTATCAATGACTTTCAATGAGTGTTCTCTGTATTACGGAGCCGACAATTCATAATAGCTGCGAGTGATTTTAAAGGACTTTTTTTCCTGCATAAATGACACTTTGTGCTGGGACAGTTCTAAGCACGGGAAACATGCGCCCCTTCACAGGCACACTATAGACAACCCCCCCTACGAAATTTAAAGGAATATTACACTTTTATTGTTTCACTTTAATCATTATTAAAATAACTGCTCCTGAAAAAATGGCCGTTTTTAAAACTTTTTTTTGCATTGATACATGTCCCCTGGGGCAGGACCCGGGTCCCCAAACACTTTTTAGGACAGTAACTTGCAAATTAGCCTTTAAAATTAGCACTTTAGATTTTGAACGTTGGAGTCCCATAGACTTTAATAGGGTTCTAAAGTATGCTATATAGTTAGCTCCGTCGAATCTTCTTTATACATTCGACAGACACCATAAGCCTTCCAAGACAGATTCGACCGTAATTCATGTGGATTTTCGGACGAATGCAATTTTTGAACGAAAAACTAAATAAATAAAAACGAATTTCAGGAGTAACTAAATAAATTAAGCTTTCGGACGAAAACGAAATTCCGAAACGAAATATTTTACTCTGCACATGTCTAATAATTAGAGATCTCGGAGTAGGCAGAAACACCAGGGACCAACCACCTCTGGCTGATCGAGGTACTGTCGTCAGACTGCTGAGTGGCGGTTGTTGCTACCTTCTCTTCCTGATCCAATGCCAAGAACGGCTGCGCAATGTCTTGTGATGGTTCGTAAAATAATTCCTGTGACTCAAGTGGAGGGTATATGGTGGTGTTAGTGGTAGTGTCTTTGGGGGTGCACACAGCAGAGAGTGAAGAAGGTGCAGATCGAGAGGATGAGGAGGGTGCAGAAGAGTAAGGCTGAGTGAGCCACTCAACCAAGTCTGGTGCATCCTTTGACGTAATCGAATGCACCTTCTTCAATTTGCCACTTTGGCTCAAGACTGTTGCTCCCGCCCTACCCCTACCACCCCTGCGGAAGGGCCTGCCTCTTCCTCTGCCTGTAATTTTTTAAATGACCCTGTGACAAAAGTCTCTAGAGAAGTGCAGTATATGTGGAAGAAGGTATATAACACCCCGCTTCAATCTGTCGTTTTGGGGGGTCACTGGTCTATCACACCAGTTATAATACTTTTTTCTAATTGCGTTTGTCACTCTTTGTAGTATAGCTGCAGAACCGCTCAGCAGTCACAATGCTGCACAGTGGAAATGCACTATAATATGCTTTCTATATTTGAAAGTATTTTATACGTGTATTACGCCCCTATATACTGCACACCAAATAGTACACCTATACTAGTCCTTAAAAGGACCTTTGTGGACCTAATAGTAGCTAGCTATTAGCTAGTGAATTGCAAACTGTCCCTGCTCCAAAAACCAAACTGTCCCTACACTGAGAAACGACAGCTGCAGAATCGGTCAGCAGCACTGCATGCAGTGCACTATAATATGCTTTCTATATTTGAAAGAAAGTGTATTATAAGTGTATTACAACCTTATATACTGTACACCTATACCAGTCCTTAAAAGGACCTTTGTGGACATAATAGTAGCTAGGTAGTAGCTAGTGAATTGCAGACTGTCCAAACACCAAACTGTCCCTCCCTACACTGAGAAAAGACAGCTGCAGAAGCGGTCAGCACTGCAGTGCACTATAATATGCGTTCTATGTTTGAAAGTATATTATAAGTCTATTACAACTCTATATACTGTACACCTATACCAGTCCTTAAAAGGATTTTTGTGGACCTAATAGTAATAGCTAGTGATTAGACTGACTGTCCCTGCTCCACACAGCGTCCTTTCCCTACACTGACAAAAGACAGAATGTAAAATGGCCACCAGATCGGGTCTATTTAAAAGGTAGGGGTATGTCCATGTGCTGAAATGTCTCAATTGGCTGTCCTGTACCCCATGATGGATGCGTCATGGGTCAAAGTTCTTCACAGTGTAAACCAAAATGTTTGCCGCGAACCGACCGCTGGGCTAACCGCAAGGCCATCTCTAATCCTCTGTCACCCAGGCTCTGCTAATGCAGCCGCCAAAATGGCCTATTCCATCGACTTCATGTTAACAGTCGCTCCTTCCCTAGCCCCACCATCATGCACGGAGGAGTCCCCCGAACTATTCGACCACAGGGACGGGTACATGCTGCAGGTGGATGCGCAGCAATTTTAAGGCTCCGATGATGGTACCTAGGTTGAGAAAAGGAGTAACGTCAGCATAGAGAGAGGGGGTGCCCAAGAAGGTCAAGAAACTGGCAGTCATGTTCCCCACAGCTGCAGTATACTGCCAAGTTTGCTCCAGTGACGAGGAGGGAGGGGATAATGAGGTCACTGACTCAACTTGGATGCCTGATAGAAGAGAGGAGGAGGAGGAGAGGGAGGCACATCTCCAACAAGGTAGGATGTCTTCCAGGGGGCAGCATAAGGGCAGCCACCCTATTGCATCACACCGCAGGGATAAGCAGGGGCAGAGCACTGCTGACTCCCCACATATTTTTAAAAGTTATTTTGTGTGGTCTTTTTTGACACGTTTGCAGCAGATTGCACCATTGCTGTTTGCAACATATGTCTGAAGCGTTTCAAGCATGGCCAAAACAACAGCCGCTTGGGCACCACATGCTTGACCAGACATATGACGACCTCCCATGCAGTCTGTTGGCAAGAGCACTTAAAAGGCTTACATCAAAGGGCTTACATCAAAGAGCAAGGCAGACCTCTCCTTGCTCCTCATCAGCTGGGATCTCCAACCCCACTATACCTCCAGTCCTTTCAGAAACCTGCACTGAGAGTCTTCTTCCTCTATGGCTTTTTCCTCTGCAGATTTCTCCTCTGAACCAGCGGTGCTCCGTAGGTGTTCAAGGGGTTACGCAAGCACTCAGGCAAAAAGATGCCATGTGGTGATCGAGTTGGTCTGCTTAGGGTACAGGAGCCACACTGGGGCAAAGATTCTGTCAGCTCTGCAGGGGCAGGCTCAGAGGTGGTTGACGCCATGCCAGCTTCAGCCAGGAATGGTTGTATGCGGCAATGGCACCAACCTCCTCTCCACCCTCTGACAGCGACACTTGACCCATGTTCCCTGTTTGGCTCATGTCCTGAATTTAGTGGTGCAGTGGTTCTTGAGCAGGTACCAAGGCTTACAGTATCTCCTGAGGCAGGCCAGGAAAGTCTGTGGTAATTTCCACCAGTCATATAATGCCAGTGCTTGGCTGGCTGACATTCAAAGAGAATGCAACATGCCCAAGAACCGCCTCATTTGTGACATGCCCACCAGGTTGAACTCAGCGTTGGCAATGCTGCAGCGGCTGCACATGCAGCAGAGGGCCATCAGTGAGTACCTATGTGAGTATGGCACCAGGAAAGGGTCAGGGGAGCTTGGCTTTTTTTGCCATGCCAGTGGCTACTGATCAAGGATGCATGCACTGTCCTGTCACCATTTGAGGAGGTCACAAGGATGGTGACCAGTGACAGTGCATGCATAAGTGATACTGTCCCTCTTCTCTTCTTGTTGGACCACACACTTTGTGGAATAATGGACAGGCCACTTGAGGCAGAACAGTGGGAGGAAGAGAAGGACTTCCTTACCTCTCAAGGCCCCATTAATGCAGATACTAGCATTCCTGCAGGCCCACCAATCACACAGGAAGAAGAAGAGGTAGAGGAAGATTGTGTCAGTATGGAGGTGGAGGATAACACTCAGCATCAGCAGCAGTCTTCAAGGGATCGTTTGCAGTCCCCAGAAACCCATGGAGTTGTACATAGCTGGAAGAGGTGGTTGAGGATCATGTGATCCTTAGTGACCCAGAGGACTCAGGATCGAATGCCTCTGCAAACCCATGCTGCATGGTCTCCCTGATCCTGCAAAGCCTGCAAAAGGACCCTAAGATTTGTGGTATAAAGGAGTGGGATCATTACTGGCTGGCAACCCTTCTTGATCCAGGTTATAAGGGTAAGGTTGCAGAACTTATCCAGCCTTCGCAGAGGTAGCAGAGGATGAAACATCTTCAGGAGGCCTTGCAGAACAGTTTGTGCAATGCGTTTCCAGAGCCTGAGAAGTTACAATTTCCTGGTGCTGGACAACGTGTTGCTGAGGCTTTATTCAGTCACAGATAGAGCGGTGGAGAAGGTAGCCGGCTGACCGATGTCTTCAGGCAATTCTTCAGTCCTCAGCTCCCAGGTCTGATTGGTTCCAGCAACCATCGCCAGTGTCTGAATTACATGGTGCAGGAATATCTAGGGGCAAGATCAGACTTAGAACATCCACTGGGTTACTGGGTCTTGAGGATGCACCACTGCTCAAAGCTTTCTCAATATGCAATTGAGCTACTGGCCTATCCTGCATCCAGCGTTCTTTCTGAATGCACATTCTATGCTGGTGAAGGCTTTGTAACTGATCAAAGAGTGCGCCTGTCCACAGGCTCTGTTGATCGGCTCACATCATAAAAGTTAATCAGTCTTGGATCACCATCTACCAAGCACCCGATGCTGATGTAACCAAATGCTTTTTCTATGGATGTGGGATCCCTTGAAGACTGCATATGCTGAGTGACTATCCTATTCCTCCTCAATTTTCCTCCTCAATTTTCATGACGATAGCTTATAAGAATATTTTCTGTTCAGGGCACCACCACCACTACCTAAGGCCCAATTTTTGAACAAATATTTATCAGCAGGGCTCATTCTTGCTCTCAACAAGAGTATCTGTGAGGGGTTGCATTGTTGTGGGACCACCACCACTGCCTAAGGCCCAATTTTTCTGCCCCTGTTTAACAGGGGCTTGTAATTACAATTTTTGATCAAATATTTAACAGCAGGGCTCGTTCCTTCTGGTACCACCAACACCTAATGCCCAATTTTCCACAGAGTGTATAGGGTAGGCCGTATAGTATATATAGGCGGTCCCCTATTTTCAAACATCTGACTTACAAATGTCTCCTACTTACAAACAGAGGGAGACAACAGGAAGTGAGAGAAAATCTACCCCTTGGAAGGGAAATTCTCTCCTGTAAGAGTTAATATGGCAAAAAGGTGTCTCCCCACTGATGCTTTATCACCAATCCTTGTTTCCCTAATAAACCAAAATTTTCAAAATCCAATTGTCATTGGGACAGAAAGTGAGGTGAAATCTTCTGAACAGGGGTACAGACAGCAAAACAAATGTTACAGGGGTGATGATAACCCTTCCCTATGTTATCCAAAAAGCTTAAAAATAGATTTGTTGGCTGGAGCTACACTTACAAATCGTACCTGGTCCAAATTACAAACAGATTCTACTTAAGAACAAACCTACAGTCCCTATCTTTTTTTAACCCGGGGACCGCTTGTATACTGCTGCTGTTCAAAGTATATAGGTCCTAGGGGCCTGCGCTTTTTTTTTTTATTTGGGTGCGGGGTTCACCTTATTATCCATACCGGACCAGAAGGGCCTGGTAATGGGCTGGAAGGGGGGGGTGCAACATTACATTACAGCCACAAGCAGTTTTGCATGCATTTTTTTATTTTAGAAATGTAATTTTGTGCAGGGACTGTTCTAAACATGGGAAAAATTTGCCACTTTACACCATAGGCACCACCTATAGTGAATTCTAACCACTCACCACAATGTGTGGACCCCTGAGTGAATCAGTCAGGTCACACAAGCAGCCCCTTCACAAGGGTACATATGCTGGTCCACCGGGTATCAGGATCACTGGAAACAGGTGTACACACTAGTAGCATAGGGTCTCAGGTATCCTGATCATAGACTCCATCATGTTCGTACATAAAATGATAATAGTGGTACAAATAGTGCTCTCCGTTTGGTACAGTACAAAAGTATTTATTAAAAAATTGCACTTACAAAACAGGCACTCTCCCTCAGTGCTAAGGAAATACAGCAAACATCGGTTTCCACGAGGAGGAATGGAGGACGCGGGTGGCGTCATGTAGGTCACGTGGTTCCGTAAGTGTTATGCCCAGGGGGCGGGACTTCATTATCGGTGATGGTGATGGAGTGACACACACCACCCACTATAAATACCCTAACATGACGCCTCCGATCGTTGGAGGCATCGCGCATGAAAGGGAACCAATAAGACACAACAGACACAATAAATAACAAACACTGACTCCTCAGGCCAAAAAGGGAACTGCATAAAGTATATCACCATGACACCCATATATACAACTGGACAAACCGGAAGTTGTAAAGCGACCGGAGTCACACATAAAGTGCATGCTAAAAAAATTTTTTTACAAATACTAAGGGACACATATTACCCCTCAAATGATATAAAATATAATGATAATGTAAATAGGTTTATTTATACAGAGGACCATTATAGCAATAATCCAAAGCCTATATATGAGCGCTAAAGTCCATTTATGCATCCATAAAAAATCCATAAATTTATATAACATACAATATGAATAATATAGGAAATCCAATTAAAATTGAATATAGACACACCCACGTCTCCATTAATCCTTCCTACACAACATATATAAAAATGCATAAAAAGAAGAAGCAAGAAAAAAACATATTACAAAAAATGTAACCATCTGAAATAAAACAATTTACATCAAACTCAACATTAAGGCCTGTCGGTACAAGAACCTTTGTTTTATGTATTCAGTGAGATTCTCTAAGCTGGCGTATCAAATTGCTGCCTCTTCAATGTTTAACAACTTTTTCAATCCCCGAAAACGTAAGACCCCTAGGGTTCCGATTATGGACTAATTTGAAATGTCTGGATATATTATGAGTCTTGAGTCCTTTTTTGATGTTGTTCACATGCTCGCCTAATCTAACATGAAGGGGTCTGGAGGTTCTACTGATATACTGTAGGCCACATTCACACTCGAGCATGTAAACAACACCAATCGTGGCACATGTAATTAATTGCTGAATTTTATACTCTTTATTTGTTACTGAGGATACAACATTTTTAGGTTTCTATATATTTCATTTGGAATGCCTGGAGGCATGATCTATATAATTTTATAAATTTTTAATTATATACATGATTTAAGGTTGTGTCATAGATTGAGTCTGTGCTATCAAGCAGTGTAAACTGATGCATTGATGGAATGGGGACACAGGTAGTGTGCATGCGCGGGGGTTATTCTCCGCCCAGTGATAGTGATTTGGGGAAAATAAAAATCAAGTTGCCCCGCCAAGTAGCCAACCCCATGATTGAGTCAATTGGATGACAAAACATGTCGGGGCGTGGCTACTAGGCAAATGAGACAGGCATACACAGAACGCTGAACATCCATCCTTGTAAAAGTGACAGTGGAACTAAGGAGCGGTGAGAGACCATCTAGTATTCCCACATATCCTGGGTCCGCCTTGACAATTTGTGCTTCAGCAACCAGCTGTTTAAGAGTGTTATGGTTTTACATTTGGCGTGGACATTAATGTTTGGATGTGAGTGCAATGTGATACGGATTTTTATGTGTGATTAAAAAAGTTTTTAAACTGTATCACGCTATGGGAGCAAATCTTTTCTTTGTTGCATGAGAGCATCTATATGAATAGCCAAGGAAACCAGCTCTTTATTCTGAAGTGGAATTTAGGATACCCCAGCATAATCCTGCAAAAAGGGAAAAGCGTGTCTAGCCAAACACGAAAGTGTGAGGCATATACAGCTGGTGAGTTCAATCAAATAAGGGGTGAGGAGTCACTTTCATGGCGGTGTGGTGGAGGAGTGTAGATGAAAGCTGTTCTTCATTCAAGAGACACTGATCAGTGTTGTTTTCACAGTTTTTTCATTTTTTGGAGCATGATTTGAAGATCTATGGATTATTGTTACACTTGGTATATGGTTATAATTATTAGTATATATTTTTTTAGGAAGTTTCACTGTGGCAATTGTAATATTTCTTTAGGAAGTGGGATTGTTTGTAACAAATTATGTGAATTGTTTAGGATTGGGTAATCACTCAGTCACAGGGTGGTTTGGTTTTAACAGAGTATATATATCTGTTACCACTATTCACTTGGTGGCTACTTAATATATCATATAATAATTTGTGTTAATTGTTTTTTTCACTAGTTATTCATTTATTTATTTTTTGGACTTAATAGTCACATGGGATGTATATCTACTGGTATATATACACTATATTTAGCGCTACTTGTTTCACTATTTAGTAAAGGAATATTATACACATTTCATTTTTATAAAGTGGCGGCTTAGATTTAGGTTTGTTTAGCGTGGTTGTGATACACAGGTGATAGGGGAAGAGTGAGTGTATCAATGTTTTACATATTCATATTTTATGTTATATAATTTTATGGATTTTGTATTATGTTTTCAATTGGACTGTGGTCGAAATGACCCCTTGCATAAATGGACTATGTCCATTAGCGCTCATATATAGGCTTTGGATTATTGCTATAATGGTCCTCTATATAAATTGACTGTGTCTATTAATGCTTTGGCCTATTGTTTTTTAAGATCTACTTACATTATCATTATATTTTTTAGCATTTGAGGGGTTAATATGTGTCCCTTAGTGTTTGTAATAAAAACATTTTAGCATGCACTTTATGTGTGATTCCGGGCGCTTTACGACTTCCGGTTTGTCCTGTTGTATATATGGGTGCCATGGTGATATACTTTATGTAGTTCCTTTTTGGCCTGAGGAGTCAGTGTTTATTATTTATTGTGTCTCCATGGTTCCCTTTTTCATGTGTGATGCCTCCAATGATCGGAGGCGTCATGTTAGGGTATTTATAGCGGGTGGTGTGTGTCACTCTGTCATCGCTGATGAAGTCCCGCCCCCTGGGACGTAACGCAGACGGAACCACGTGACCTACGTGACGCCACCCGCGTCCTCCATTCATCCTCGTGGAAACCAATGTTTGCTGTATTTCCTTAGCACTGAGGGAGAGTGCCTGTTTTGTAAGTGCAATTTTTTAATAAATACTTTTGTACTGTACCAAAAGGAGAGCCCTATTTGTAGCACTATTATCATTTTATGTACGAACGTGACGGAGTCTATGATCAGGATACCTGAGACCCTAGGCTACTAGTGTGTACACCTGTTTCCAGTGATACTGATACCCGGTGGACCAGCATATGTACCCTTGTGAAGGGGCTGCTTGTGCGACCTGACTGATTTACTCAGGGGTCCACACATTGAGGTGAGCGGTTAGAATTCACTATTGGTGGAGGCTGTCACTGGTTTGATCATTCACCCTGTCTGTCATCCATAGGGCCACCGTTTATGGACACTTGATGGTGCTTTCTCATATTATGGAGTTTTACATGGTTTTCTTCGATTGTTTTGTTTGTTTATGCGCTGCACTGTTTTTATTATATTGTCTTTTTGGGGTTTGATATTTTGGCCCTTAGTGTTCAGCTGCCCTCCAGGCACTATATTTAAAGGAATATTACACTTTTATTGTTTCACTTATTAAAATTCCTGCTCCCGAAAAAGCGGCTGTTTTTAAAACTTTTTTTTGCATTGATACATGTCCCCTGGGGGAAGGACTCGGGACCCAAAACACTTTTTATGACAATAACTTGCTTGCATATTAGCTTGCTTGCATATTAAAATGAGCACTTATGATTTTTCACATTAAAGGGGTTTGCGTGTTCACAAATTTTTTTTTTTTTTCAAGAAAATCACTTTGAACCCCCAAACATTATATATTTTTTAAAGCAAAGGCCCTACAGATTAAAATGATGGGTGTTGCAATTTTTTTTTCACACAGTTTTTTTTAAAAAACGCACTTTTTTTATTTTAATGCACTAAAACACACTATATTGCCCAAATGTTTGCTGAAATAAAAAATATGATCTTATGCCGAGTGCATGAATACCAAACACGTCATGCTTTAAAATTGCGACAAACTACGTACATTTATTTTTTATTTTTATTTTTTTAAATATCTTTTTATTGGTTTTCATCCAACATAACAAACAAAAAATAAGAACAAAACAAAAGTAAAAAGAGAAAAAAAAGAAAGCATAAACGGTTAGACAAACATTGGTCTTACATGAAAACAGTGGGATCCCCGTGGGGGCTCCATTTTAGTCTTGTCATACATGTATAGCATGTTTACAGCACAGGGTGTGGTTATTTGAATGGCCACGCAGGTCCCTGGATCTCCAGACACCAACTTTTGAAAATAAGGGTGTAAGATCTGGCACTTTCAGTGTGCACAGGTGTCACTGCATGAGAGCTACTTTGCCCTGGTTCTACTGGGGGACCTCCGAAGCAGAGGAGGGGTTCGCCAACCATTTAGACCAGACCTTGTCATATTTTTTGGGGCAGCCTCTATTGGTGTATGTGTCTTTATACAGAGGCAGGCTATTGTTGACGAGTTGTTTCCATAGGGAGAGAGGAGGGAGGGTTGGTTTGCACCAGCTAAGGGCTATGGCTTTGCGGGCATAAAACAGTAAGCCCCTGTACACACGGGCGGAGATTTCGACAACCAAATCCGTCTGATTTTGTCCGTCGGATTTTGTCCGTCGGATCTTGTCCGAAACTGTTGCATACACACGGTCGGAATAAGTTGTCGAAAAGTCCGATCATTCAGAACGTGATGACGTAATTTCGTTACGATGGGACTACGTTCAGGCTAGTAGCCAATAGCTTTGATGTAGGAATTTGATCTGAGCATGCGTGGCACTTGGTCCGATCAAAATTCTCTACACATGATCGGAGTATGTCCGATCGAACCAGTTGGTCGGGAAATATTTCCAACATGTTGGAAAATTGGGTCCGACGGATATTCCGACGGAATCAGTCCGATGCATACCACACACAGTCGGATTATCCGACAACACGGTCCGATAGGACACATTCCGATGGATTCTCTGACCGTGTGTACAAGGGCTTAGAGTCCCACAAGCATACGTCCCGCCACCCTAGGAATGAATTGCTCAACTAGGCCTAGTATGCAAACAGCCATGGTTGGTTGTAGTGGCACAAAGGTGATCTTTGAGATAAATTCTAGAATCTCCGTCCAGTAATTGTAGATCGCTGGGCAGGTCCAGAAGATATGAGTGAAGTCCCCAGGAATCCCACCACATCTCCAGCAACCAGGGGGGGGGGGGAGTCAGAGTTAATTTTGTGTAATCTGTGGGGGATATAGTACGCCCGGTGAACAATCTTGAATTGGATCTGCCGGTCTCTCAGGGAGACCAGGGAGGTAAAAGGGAAACCCCAAATGTCGTCCAAGTCGTCGCTGTCAAGATCAGGGATGTCCCGGGACCATTTAGTTCTTAGCGCTTCCAACTCCGGGAGAGAGCTGATAATTATATGTGAGTACAGTTGAGAGGTAGATTTTGTTGCACAATCAGACCTAAGAAGGTCCTCTAGGGAAGACTGCAGCAGCTGAGGAGGGGAGTTTGAGAATTGGCAACCGAAGGCATGGGAGAGTTGATGGTATCGAAAAAAGTATGACCGTGGTACATGAAAGTCAGAATTCAGTTTGGAAAATGGAACTAGGGACTGGTCGGAAACAATCTGAGATACTGTTTTAATGTGAAATTTGGTCCAGGCATGGGGCTTTGGTAGTTTGTAGATGTGCTGTAGGGTTGGGTTCCGCCAGAGGAGGGCATTAGGTGAGATTGCCTGTTTGGGGTATTTTTTGAGTCTCAGGCCTGACCCTCATGCACACAGTGTGGTGCGCATGGAGGGTGTCAGTGGGTAGGGGGCCCAGGGGCCCCTAAAAAGCAAAAATTTGAGCGCCTCGAGGGATCCCAGCACTGCCATCTCAATCTGGGTAGCTGGGTTGGAGATGTCCAGATTGAGACACCAAGCAGCTGTAACTAGCTGGGTGGCCAAATAGTACTTATATAGATCAAACATGGCGGTATGGTGTTCGCTAGGTCCGCGTGGGAGATCCAATGGGTTCCCAAACGCCAAAGGGACGAGGAGCGGGAGGATGGAGAACGAATGCTAAGGAATAGAGGGCAGTGGTCTGAAAGTCCACTGGGCAAATAGGAAGCGTCTAATACGTCTGTCATCATAGTTGGGTTGGCGAAGGCAAGATCTATGCGAGAGGAGGTCTTGTGCATATCGGAGAAACATGAGTATGCTCTGGTCGTGGGATGTTTCCATCTCCACGCCTCCGACACTCCCAGTGCCTCCGCCCACAAGAGCAAGTCAGTGGAAAATTGTTTAGGAGGGATGGGTCTGTCCAGGTCAGGGGCCAGTATGGCATTGAAGTCGCCCATGAGTAACATTTTGGCCGGGCAGTATGGAGTGATTTTATCCAGGATAGTATATAGGGTGGAGGAGTTGAAAGGGGGAGGGATGTAAACACCTACCATTATGTATCTAGTACCCCAGACAGTAAACACTATTATCACATATTTGCCCTGGGGGTCAGGGTGAACCTGTTCTAATACACAGGGGAAGGATTTATTGATCAGTATGGTGACACCACTGGCATACGTGGAGTAAAAGGCATGGAAGGTCCTCTGGATCCATGGTTTCCTCAATGCTAGAAGTTTGCCGCCCATGAGATGTGTTTCCTGCAGAATTATTATATGTGGGGAATGTAATTTGAGGTATTTGAAGAGCACCGCTCTTTTAAACTTGGAATTAAGTCCCTGGACATTCCAGGACAGCACACTGAAGGTGGGGGTATCATGTGTCACCATGGTGTAGGGGTTTGGCGGGGGAGGAAAGGAGGGCCGAAACAGGAGCGTGTGGGCATCTCAGGAGCAGCAAATACCTGCAGCAGGTAGGATTGGGATCAATGGAAGACCAGAAAAACAAAGAAACATAAACATTTACAAAACTTATAAACAATACCTGTAATGACACCGAGGTGTCAGACCTGCCCTTAGTTAGCATGGTCACGTCCTGGACCAAATCAATCGGGGGGGGGGGGGGGGGGTTTGCCGCAACCAGCAGCAGACCTGAAAGAGGGAAGGGGAGGTGACTCAATGGGGAAGCGGGACAGATCTCTGTTTAGGGGTCAAAAAAACAAATGTCTGCATAAAGGCTGCTGTAGCTCCGCAGGCAGGAGGAGCTGGTCTCAGTTCCAGGAGTAGGATGTAGTCTATCAGCTTAGGATGATGGTGAAGTGCCACAGTGGAGAAGACCGTAGTAGCTGAGCATAGGTGATGCTGGAAATCGACAAGGGACCTAAAGGCGGACCCTCAGTGGAAGACAAGGAATTTAGTTAGTCAGAACATGCCGCACAACCGCCAATGTTCCAGTAGGCAGTGCATCACTAACGGGTATCCAGCCACGGGCGCAGCTGCCTCAGGGGTGTCAAAGAAACGGGTGTGATCACCATCAGTGACCCTCAGCCTGCTGGGGTATAGGAGACCAAAGCGAATTCCCTTTTGTCGAAGTCGACGTCGAACATCTGTGAATGACATGCGGCACTGCTGCACCTCTTGAGAGAAATCAGGAAAGAGAGACAGTTTGGCATTTTCATATTTGATTTCCGGCATGGCTCGGGCCGCCGCCAGGATGCGGTCACGATCACGGTAGTTCAACAGACGCAAGAGGAAGGAGCCCCCAGTCTAGGAGGGAGTGGTGGGACCCTATGGGCTCTTTCCACTACAAAAGTGGGTGGCGTGTCCCCTAAATTAAACAGGGTGGATAGAAACTGTAGTAAACTCAGCGAGTCTGGGGCCCTCAGCTCGCTCGGGTAGACCAAGTATGCGAATGTTGTTGTGCCTCAGGCGTTTTTCGGTGTCAATGGCTCGCTCCTGGAGAGCCTTCACTTGTAGCTGCAGGGCCCTCTCCTCTCTGGAATCCGATCGGACCACGTCCTCCACCAGGGAGACCCTGTCCTCCACCTCCGCTATGCGGGATCGGAATTTATCCATGTCTTGACGTATGAGGCCGACATCCACGGTTAGGAAATCAATTTTGGCAGTCAGGGTTTCCTTGCATGCTGTGATGGCCGCCAGGATCTCTGCTCCTGTGGGGGGCTCCACTGCCCCCGATTGCCCGGCCACTGATGAACTTGCCGCCATTGCAGCCGCCGGGCGGTGCTCAGACAAGGCGGCCCCTGGTGGAGCGGGCTGAGCAGCCTTTTTATTTCTGGAGTGTGAGTGACGGGTTTTGGGGGGCTCATCTGCCGGATGTCTCGATCCAAGACAGGGCCCAGCAGCTGGTGAGGGACAGCAGGCAGACACCAGGTCGCACATGGCAGGATTGGTGGGGTGGTGATGACAGTGGCACTACACAGGAGCAGGGCTTGCCACAAGGTGCAGCACCACAGGGATGAAGGAGGCACTGGAAGGGCAGCACACACTCACTGTACAGTACCTGTATGTTGAAGGCTCTCAGGGTGCTGTAGGCCACAGGATTGCAGCAGCAGGATAATGTCCACTGTGATCCTCCGGTGGTCTCCCACACTGGCTCACCACCTCCCGGGGGTCTCCGCCGCTGCTGCGAACGGAGCAGCCGCATCTTGAGCTGGGGGATGTTGGAGGCTCCTCTATTCATTGGCTCCTCTCCCAATGCAGGCACTTGTCAGGGGCTCCCGCCGATGAGGCAGGTGGAGCGATCTCCCCTCTCTGCCACTAGCACTGCACCAAGCCCGGGATGTGTCGGCCTCACAGGCCACAAGATGGCAGTGGCGTGCTGCCCAGCGGAGCCGGCCGTGGCCTAACAGGACTTAATCCGCCAGCCGAGCTCCACGATTTTCGCCTGTGCGGGTGTGGGGAGCGCCCAGGAACAGCCAGGAGGAGTCCGGAGGCTTGGTAGGCTAGCTGGTATACAGGATGGAGGCGGATTGTGACAGGATTCTCAGAGCTCCTCAGCAGTGCACCCTGCCTCGTCTACATCCAGACACGCCCCCGTCTACATCCGAACACGCCCCCACATACATTTTTAAAAACCTTTAAATGCCTTTACAGAATACAATTTTAGATTTACAGAGGAGGTCTACTGCTAAAATTACTGCCCTTGATCTGACCTTCAAAGTGATTCCTTACATGCATGGTGCAATTGCTGTTTACATATGACACCAGACTGACGCTTGCGTTCGCCTTTGTGCGTGAGCACGAGGGGAAAGGTTTTTTTTTTTATATTTATTTTGCTTTTTTATTATATTTTTAAACTGTTCCTTTTATTTTATTTATTTTTTATCATTTTTATTGTTATCTCAGGGAATGTAAATATTGACACGGTTGAAAAAATCAGTAAATCCTCACTACTCAGAACAAAAATTATTATAATTATGCTATAGCCAATTTGTCATGCAGACAGGATACCTTCTCCAGTACCAACAGTTAACTGTATACTCATGAGGGTTTGGGACAAAGAGATGTCACCAGGAGGGTAAATAAGAGGAGGGTCAACCACGGTATAATTTAGCAAAAATATATAAGGCTTTATTAATGAAACATGAATTAACAAACATTAAACTCAGCAAGAGTGGCCACGATGACCAATTCTAGTGAACCACGCACCTACAAAGTACCTAGCTTAATAGATGAAAAATATAACACTGTAGAAATTGACAATATTGCCATTAAAAGACACCCAAGATTTGTCTCAGATAACCCCCCGCAAACTCCATTCCTGGGATCCTGTCTCCAAGGTGGGATTTTTAGAGTGATGCTATTATTTAGGATAATCCTACATGAGGCCATAATCTCCTCTAATATTTGTCCCAGCAAATTGTTGATTTCTGGTGTCCGTTAGGGGAGTTTTTGTATATATAACAACTGTAACTTATATTTAGAGACAAGTGTGGACAATCATGTAGGTCAATTCATTCCATTTTCTTACTTCCACTAATAGGATTGGTTCTGCAGTTCAAGGCGGACAGTCAAGTAGTAGCAAAATAAAGCTATATACAATGGAAATATAAGTATAGGCAAGATCTCTCAATCAACAGACAGTGTTCAAATTGCCAGATCATTCCATTTTCTTACTTCCCCTAATAATTTGGTTATTATAATTCAAAGTAGACAGTCAAATAGCAGAAAATCTGAGCTGTATACGGTGGAAAGGAAAGGATATGTAAAATCTCTCCGTCAACAGGCAATATTTATCTACACAGCTATATCCATTAGTGCAGTAAGCTAAGAAGAGCCCATGAGAGATTAGGCAATCAACACAGTGCTCAGTGTATCTAGAGTTATCGCTGTAGATATAAAAAGAGTTCACCCAGATCGGGCGCTTACCACTCCTTCTGTCATTAAGTACTGGCTGCGATAATATTTCACTGGAGATGTCCTCCATGGGTCAAGGGAGGTAACCATGGTGTCTTTTGCTTGAATCCATCCGTTTGAATGTTTGATGCAGGTGGCTGTTTGTTTGGACCAGGAGAGGGGAAAGTTTACTCTAAACTCCACTTTTCTGCATCTGCAGTATAGCGCTGTAGTGGCCAGGAAGGCTCACAGGTGGTTACGAGGTGAATTCCACACAGCTTCCAGTTCAGTGGCTGGAACGCAGGACTACGGTGGCAGGTATGGCTCAATGGAATTGCTGAAGTGAGTCACCGCCAAGTTCCTGGATTTTAAAGAGTAAGGGAACACATTACATTCCTGGACTAGGAGCCAGAGAGGAGTACAGGGGTGAGCTGGCGTCAGCTACATCGGTGCGTTTCATGCACTTAGCCATGCACTTCGCCTGGACGTTGTACATAGGTAGCCATCAACAAGTGGGAAGAGGAGGGGAAAAATTGGGAAGGAGAGGGATGAGAGGGAATCTTGGGGAAGAAAGCAAGAAAAGGGATGAAGAAGAGGGAAGGGAAAGGGGAAGTGGGAAGGTGAGGAAGGGGAGGAGGTAGAAAGAAGGTACAAGAAGAGGAGGGGAAAGGGATGGCAGGTTTAGCTATGGCTTTAGGGATCAAGAAAGATCTTCAGGCTTAGCTCGATATTCAAGCCAGCCAGCTGTAGAGTATTAAGCCTGAAGATCCAGGATTTTTCTTTACGAAGAAGAACTGTATCAAAGTCTCCTCTCCGATCACTGAGATTGAGAGAGAAGAAACCTTTCACTTTTAACCCTTGCGTTTTCCCCTCGTGATATTTTGAGAAATGTAGGGCCACCGAAGTATCCTCCTTGAGTCTAATACTTTTCAGATGCTCATTAAATCTAACATGAATTTGTCGCTTAATTTTTTCCCGATGTACAGTTTTTTGCAGGGACATTCCAAGGCATACAACACCCTGGTTGTAGCACAATTGATAAATTAATTGATTACATATTCATGTTTTGCTCCAGAGTCTCAAAATACCTTGGAACGATATACATGCTTGATTAATTTTGGGCATGTCTGTGAGCCATTTTCTGTTTTGTGGGCATTTGAATTCCGATTGGATGAGTGTATCATTCAGATTCCTGACCCAGTTTGCTACCATATCGGGTCTGTCTCCAACAATCTCCCTCAAGCTGTCAAAGCGGATCAGGATATGCCAGTGGTTCAGAAATATAGAGTTGACTTGATGCCAATGTGTACCATATGGAGTAATTAGTCTCACCGGTGCATCGGTTTGCACTTGAGTTCTATCGCGGGGCTGGAGTAGGTACATTTTTGCCCACTGTCCTGCAATTTTTCTAGCTCTTCTGAGTGCACAGTGAGAATCCACCTGGAGCAGGGTATTAACCCCTGTTTTTTTCTACAGATTTTGGTAGTTAAACATTCATCTAGGAGTTTAATAGACAGGTCAAGGAACAATATCTCATGAGGGTCAGCGACAAAGGTCAATCGTATATTGCAAGTATTGTTGGCTAACTCACCCATGAAATCAATCAGTTCCAATCTCGAACCCTCCCAAACCATCAAGACATCATCAATGTACCTTAGCCAGTTCCTGGTGTGGCCAAGATACATTGACAAGATATAGACTACTTCCTCCTCCCACCATCCTAAATGGAGGCAGGCGTAGGGGGATGCCCATGGTGCTCCCATGGATGTGCCCCAGAGTAGTTGGAAGTGGCAGCCTGAGAATTGGAAATGGTATGCATTAGTGCCATTTCCAGAAGCTCAATGATAAACTCATTTTGAGTTTCCATTCTTGGAAATTGCTGTTCAAGGAAATGGTAGACAGCAGAAATTCCCCATTTGTGTGGACTAGACGTATATAACTTCTCCACGTCTATTCCTACTAACAGAGAATCCTCCTGGAAGATCAAGTTGGTGATCTTGTTGAGTACATCGCCGGTGTCATGCACAAAACAGAGTAATGATTTTACTAGATCTTTAATAAGAGAATCTATATAATTGCCAACCCTTTCAAGGGGGCTCATCATTGCTGACATGATTGGCCTTCCCGGAGGATTTTCCCTATTTTTATGAATTTTGGAGATTATATAAAATGTTGGTAGATTAAAGCCAGTGACCATTAAGTAGTCCCAATTCCTTCTTAGTTAAATATCCCCTATGATAGCAATAGGTAGTGACAGGTACTCTTTTTTGAAAAAAATGGGGTGTATTAGACCCTAGATCTCCCCTCTGCTCTCAAAGCATTTGACTACACCAAGATCGGTGTAATAAAATGCTTTGCCAATTTCCCAATGGCACTGCTTATATGTGGTGAAACCTAAGTCATGAAATGTTCGTAGCTTCCAGTTTCTTAGGCCATAGAGATGATTGGCGCCATTCTGGTCAGCTAGCGGAACCACCGGCTGCATTCTCGGGTTCCCTATTGGGACAGGAGAGCCAGAGAAAACCATGGAAGGTGGTGGGAGATGGGGGATGTTCCCTCCCACTGCTTATAAAAGCAGTCTAGAGGTTAATTAGCCGCTAGGATTGCTTTTACATGAAAGTTAACTGGCTGAAAAGAATGATACCAAGATTATATCAAAGCCTGCAGGCATCATTCTGGTATAACCACTCAAAGTCCAGCAACATACCAGTATGTTGTTCTTTTTTAATGTTCACCGATCAAGAGATTGAATGGTGGGTATGCCCACCATTAGAATACTGCCCTTCATCCACCCACTTCTAATGATGGGCATACATGCACCATTTTTTTTAACTGTGGTGGTAAAATCACCTCCTACAGCACTGGAGTCACTGATTTACGTATCGTGGGAGCAAACGCTGTTGCTGTCAAGATAAATAAATCAGTGCTGCCGCTGAATGGCATACCTGCTAAGTAGGGATGAGCCAAACACCCCCCCCCCATTCGGTTTGCACCAGAACCTTCGAATGGACCAAAAATTCGTAAGAACTTTAGAACCCCATTAAAGTCTATGGGACTCGAATACTCGAAATCAAAAGTGCTAATTTTAAAGGCTAATATGCAAGTTATTATCCTAAAAATGGTTTGGGGACCAGGCTCCTGCCCCAGGGGACATGTATCAATGCAAATTTTTTTTTTAAAAATGTCTGTTTTCCGGGAGCACTAATTTTAATGACGCTTAAAGTGAAAAAAAAGTGATATATTCCTTTAAATATCGTGCATGGGGGGTGTCTATAGTATGCCTGTGAATTAGCACGTGTTTCCCATGCTTAGAACAGTCCCTGCACAAAATAACATAACAGAAAAAAAGTAATTTAAAACTGCTTGCGGTTTTAATGTAATGTCTGGTTACGGCAATACGGATGAAAATCATTGAGAAAAATGGCATGGGTAGCCCCCCTGCCCATTACTAGCTGCTTTGGATCTTGTACGGATATTAAGGGGAAACCTGTACCCAAATAAAAAAAAGGAAAGGCTTGGGGGCTCCAGGCCCTATATAATAAAAACAGCAGTATACAGGCGGTGCAAACAAGAAAGTGACTGTGTAGGTTTGTTGTGTTAAGTAGAATCTGTTTGTCATTTTAAAGTGGTACATCTTTAAAGTGTAGCTCCAGTCAAAAATCTATTTTTAAGCTTTTTGGAAAACATAGGGAAAGGGTTATCACCCCTGTATAATTTTTTTTGCCGTCTGTCTTTTTTTATCTCACTTCCTGTTGTCTCCTTCCGTTTGCAAGTAGGACATGTTTGTAAGTTGGCTGTTTGAATGTAGGGGCCTGCCCTATATGCTCTGCAGAAATTTGGGCCTAAGGTGTTGGTGTTGCCACAACACTGTAAGACCTCAAAGTGACTCTTGGTGGGTGCTGGAACGCCCTACTGTGAACTATTATATCAAGAATTTTAATTACATGCCATTGTTGAGCGGTGGTAGAAAAAGTGGGCCTTTGGTGGTGCTGGTGTCACAACACTGTAAGTCCTCACAATTACTCTTGGTGGGTGCAGGAACGGGCCCTGCTGTGAAAAATTATATCAAGAATTGTAATTACATGCACCTGTTAAACAGGGGCTGAAAAATTGTGCCTTAGGCACTGGTGCCACAACTCTGCAACACCTCACAGAAACTCTAGTTGGAGAGCAGGACTGAGCCCTGCTGCAAAATATTGCATCAAAAATGAGCCCTGCAGCAAAGTATTGCATCAAAAATTTTAATTACATACCCCTGTTAAACAGAGGCTAAAAAATTGGGCCTTAGGCACTGGTGCTAGTGCCACAACACTGCAACCTCTCCCAGATACTCTAGTTGGAGTGTGTCAGGGCTGGCTTAGCCCTTCCTCCTCTGGGCTGGCCGCTCAGCTGTCAGCTAATTGCCAGCTCTCTTCTCTTTCCACAGTTAACAGCTGTTCCCGATGATGCTCGTCTGACCTGCCTATTTAAAGCCTTCCTGCTGACATTTTCATTTGCCTTCGCATTGATCACATCACAGGGAACCATCTCCAGAAAGGCACGGAATGACACTGCAAGTGATAATGGAGGGCCGGGCATGACAGTGTGACTAAGGGACACTGAGGGTTAATATTCTGGGCAAGGAAGAGAGGAAGTCAGGTGGCTGGATATCAGTTAACTTTGTGGAGGAAGGGGAGGAGCCTTATAAAGGGAGTGGGCGGAGTAAAATTCAGTCCGTGGAGAGAATCTGGAAGAGGAGGCAGCTTTTACCACTGCTCCTCTCACAATGGCGGACGTGGCCGAAATCTTGGCGGGATTGAAGCGGGCGGCGGCGGTGATGGGTCCGGAGTGGCTGCGGGACCAAGTGGCATCGCTGGCGGTGGAGTCTGGGAGTGATCGGCGGCAGGGTGAGCGGACACACCGCGCGCGGAGGTCTCGGCCTCCGGCGCGTTATTCGCCCGGGCCTGCCTCTCGGCCGCATCGTGGGGTCCGGAGCCCTGGGGAAGATGGAGCTGTTCCCCCTGCCAAACGGGTGCTGTGCAAGGAGGTAGGCTCTGGGCGGTCGGGACGCCGCCAGCCTATCGCGGGGGGCGGGGCCACGGGCCGACAGGGCGCCGCTTCCCCGCAGGGGAGGGTCGGGACTGGGGGAAGGGGTGAGGACTTGGCGGGCCCCAGCAACGCAGGGGGGTCGTCCAGTGGACTGGCGGGAGGGGGCTATGGATCCCGGGGGACCGCCAGCAAGGCCGCGAGTTCCGCTCACCCGGCGCGGGGGCGGAGCTTACCGGATGGAAGGTCGACTGCAGCAGCGGAGGCGGGATCATCACGAGATGCCCTCAGGTCTGGTCTGTCACGCCGGTCTGAGTCGCGGAGTTCAGTCTGCCGGGGGCGGGCCCCATCGGAAGCGGAGGAGACGGCCTCGGGAGTCCCGTCGCTCGGTGGGCTTCGTGCACCACTGGCGGAGGATCGTTCGGATCGGTCTGAGGCCGAACTTTCGGGGGAGGAGGAGCAGACTGCGCCAGCACGGGAGAGCAGCAGACCGGCTGTGGGGCATGCCCCTGGTCAGCCTGGTGAGTCCATTATTCCTTTGAATGTATCTCATGCTTTGCAGGATTTGCTGGGGGTGGTGCGGGTAGGCACAGGGGTGTCGGTGGTTCCTGCCGTGGGGGAGGGGTCGGTGGCTGCGGTCAAGTCGTCGGCGGGGACTGCCCCTGCCGGGGACGGGGCCGCGGCTCAGGTTCACGAGCTTTTGGAGGGTCTGTGGGTGTTGGTGGCTAAATTTGATAAGGGACGGCCCCCAGCGGGGCCAGCGGGGCCAGCGGCGCTGTGGTCGGCGCCGGGGGTGGGGACCCCTGAGAAGGACGATCGGCAGGCGGGGGGGGGGGCGCCCTCCCTGGCCCCTGTTGTGGTTCAGGCGGGGGTGGGCTCGCCCGCACAGCAGGGGGGGAGACGGGCACCAAGGAGGCGTCCGTGCGGACCGACGTGGTCAGGATCGCGGATGCAGCCCGGTGCGAGGTTTATGTGTGCTTTGAAGGGCCACTTGGAGCGCACTTGAAACCGGAGGTTCGCACAATGATAGCGAAAGGTGAGTATGTCAAAATCTTCTCGCTGCTCCCCTTGGAGAAGTTTAACCTTGACAGGGTTAAGCCGGATAGTTCTAAGAAGGATGATGAGGAGAAGCGGCGGTATCGGTTGATTCCGCTGACTTTTCCGAACTGGCTCCAGGCGTTCGCCATCCTGGCTAGCGTTATTGGCGAGACTCACCCCGAGCAATGCTCGGCCCTCTTCTGCTATATGGATGCCATCGGGGAAGCGCATAGGGTGTATGGGGGAGTTGCATGGCTGCGGTATGACGAGCAATTCCGCCAGCGGAAGGTGGTCCGGGCGGAATTGCGTTGGGATCACAAGGACATCAGCCTCTGGATGAGGCTTATGTCTTCGACGCAGGCCCCGCCTCAGTTTCTTCAGGGGGGGGGGCGGGAGTGCGTCGTCCTCAGGGCTGCCGGCCGGAAAGAAATGGGGGGTCTGCTGGCAGTACAATGAGGGTGCCTGCAAGTTTGGGGGTGGGTGCAAATTTAAACACGAGGGCTCCGGGTGTGGGGGAGCCCACATGCTGTCCAAGTGTTTCAAGAGAGGAAAACGGTTTGGAGACGCTGCGCACAAGAGGGATGACGCCGGTGAAGGTGGAAAGGATGCTTCCTTTTCTAAGTAAGTATCCGGATAGGGCGGCGGCGAGTCTGTTGGCATTGGGTTTTCGGGACGGGTTCAGGATTCCTTGTTCTTTGGCGGTGGTTCCGCCGGAGGCAGGGAATTTGAAGTCGGCTTTGGAGCACCCGGGGGTGGTGGACGAGAAGTTGGGGAAAGAGGTGGCGTTGGGCCGTATGGGGGGCCCCTTTGTGGCTAAGCCTTGGGGGGACTTGGTGGTTTCCCCATTGGGAGTTGTTCCCAAGAAGGAAGCTTCAAAGTTCCGGCTGATCCACCACTTGTCCTTTCCAAAAGGGGGTTCGGTCAATGACTTTATTGACCCAGATGCGTGTACGGTTTCTTACACGTCCTTTGACGCGGCGGTCCGCTGGGTGCGCCGGTATGGGCGGGGAGCGCTTATGGCAAAGGCAGACGTGGAGTCGGCTTTTCGCCTGCTTCCGGTACATCCGGACAGCTTTCGGTTGTTGGGGTGCCACTGGCGGGACAAGTTCTATGTGGATAAGTGCCTGCCGATGGGCTGCTCCATTTCGTGTGCGTTTTTTGATTCCTTTAGTACCTTTTTGGAATGGGTGGTGCGGGATGTGTCCGGACTTGATTCGGTCATCCATTATCTGGATGACTTTTTGTGCATTGGGCCCCCTGCCTCCGCTGTGTGTGCGATTCTCCTTTCCACATTGCAGCACATCGCGGGCAGGTTTGGAGTGCCCCTGGCAGCAGAAAAAACGGAAGGCCCGACCTCAGAATTGAGTTTTTTGGGGATAGTGATAGACTCGGTGGCCATGGAGTGTAGGTTGCCGCAGGCTAAGCTGGAGAATCTGCAGGGGGAGATCAGCGCGATTCAAGGACGGCGCAAGGTGCAGTTGAGGACGTTGCAGTCGTTGTTGGGTAAGTTGAACTTCGCTTGCAGAATCATTCCCAAGGGGAGGGTGTTTTGCAGACGGCGGTCGGCAGCTACAGTGGGGGTGACGGTCCCAACTCATTTTATTTGTTTGCGACGGGCTCACAGGGAAGACCTGCGGGTGTGGCATGCCTTCTTGGTGGCGTACAATGGCAGGGCCATGTGGATGGCCGGCCCCGTGAGTAATTTTGATGTAGACCTGGTGAGGGATGCAGCGTACTTTCGGGGACGGTGGAGTGCGGAGCCCTGGCCGCGATCTTGGAGGGAGGCTGGGTTTCTTGGGAACTTGGTGTTGCTGGAGCTCTTCCCCATGGTGCTGGCGTTGGAGCTGTGGGGGGAGGACTTTAAGGATCTGAAATTGCGCATCAACTGCGACAATATGGGGGTGGTGCAGGTCATTAATCGGATGTCGGCTTCCTCGCCTCCGGTTATTAAACTGTTGCGTCAATTGGTTTTCAGGTGTTTGCAGTTGAACATTTTTGGTTATGCTGTGCACATTCCGGGGGTGGAGAACTCATTGGCGGATTCATTGTCTCGTTTTCAGTGGGACAAGTTCCGGATTTTGGCGCCGGGGGCGGAGGAGACGGGAGTTCCTTGTCCGGCTTGGATGTGGGAGCTACCTTTGGACACGCCGCAGGATGGATCCGGCGGACTTTGAGTGCATCCACTTGGGCGGCTTACTCTAAGGTTTGGTCCGAGTGGGTTGAGTTGGTGCAGGAGGTTGGGGCGCGTGATCGGGGAGCCGATCGGTGACTGCTGGTGCTGTACCTGGTGGTTCGGTACATGGAAACAGGGGCGTCGGTCTCAGTCATTGACCGGAAACTGGTGGGTTTGGCCTTCTTTTTCAAATTGAGTGGGGGGGTGGATGGTACGAAGGATTTTTGGGTTAGGCAGGCGTTGAAAGGTTATCAGAAACAGCATAGGACTAAGGACGCGAGGCGGCCGGTCACGTTTGCTAATTTGGTGGCTATATGTGAGCGGTTGCGGTCTGTTTGTGGTTCACGATATGAGGTGTTGCTGTTTACAGCGGCGTTCTCATTGGCGTTTTACGGGGCATTCAGGATTGGGGAGCTGGTCAGCCCTTCCAAGAGGGCGGCGGGGGGTTTGTTGGCGCAGGATGTGTGGGCGGACGAGGATCGAGTTGCACTTCGGTTGCGCAGGTCGAAGACGGACCAGCTGGGGAAGGGGGCTATGGTGTCGCTGTATGCGATGCCGGGTTCTGGTGTCTGCCCTGTCGCGGCAGTCCGGGAGCTCCAGAAGGTTAGGTCAGGGGGGGTGGCCCCCTTTTGCGTCATGCGGACGGTTCATTTCTGTCCAAGTTCCAATTTGTTTCGGTCTTCCGGCGGTGTTTGTCGGAAGTGGGATTGGAGGGCAAAGCCTATGCGTCGCACTCCTTCCGCATCGGGGCGGCCACTGAGGCTGCCAGGTACGGGTTGGACGAAGCTGCAGTTCGCAGGATTGGGAGGTGGGAGTCACGGAGGTTCCGGTCTTATGTACAGCCGCAGTTGGCAGTGGATTGAATTTTCCTACTTCCTGGGTTCGGTTGGGAAGTGGGGGATGTTGGTTACTGGTTGTGTACAGTTTTGTTCCATGTGTCATGATAGTTGTTTTGTTTTGGTTTTGTTCCAGGTGGAGGTTCTGAGCGCCTCGTCTGGGTTTTGGGGCATTCCTATGTTTGTTGGGGGGCCCGGAGAGGTGACGCACGACCGGATGGACGGCAACTGGGTATTTCCAGGAGGGAGGCATGTGTGAAGTGGCTGGGTTTTCCGGGGATGCTGTGGGAACGAGTAATGAGGGAAGTGGAAAGGTTTGCGGGGAGGGACAGACCCCCCGATGTGTTGGTGCTCCACGCCGGGGGCAATGATTTGGGGATTTGCGAAGTAAGGGACATAATGGCGGACATAAAGGCGGACTTTACGCGCCTGCGGGCGCAGTTTCCGGGTACAATTCTGGTATGGTCCGATATTGTGGCCAGAACAGTGTGGCGGTGGGCCCGGTCGGAGGTGAGCATTGAGAAGACCCGCATTAGGATCAATAAGGTGATTGGGCGGTTTGTGGCCAAAAATGGGGGGATTGTGGTCCGTCACCGGGAGTTGGAGGTTAATGTTGGGCTCTATTTACGTAAGGACGGTGTTCACCTTTCAGATGTGGGCATTGACCTTTGGTCCCTCGGTTTGCAGGAGGGGATCAGGAAGGCCTTGCAGGTGTGGGGTTGCCCTCAAGGCTGAGGGGGTCCCCCTTTTGGGCTGTGGCGGTGTTCTTGGTGGTCTTTGATGGTTGACGGTAAATCAGAGGTGATCTGATGGGGTGGGGGGCTCATCAATAGTATCGGCCCCTCCGGTGTATTCCAGAACGGTGGATGGAATACTGGTATGTGTCACTGCGGGAGGTTGTCTCCGACCGGCTACAGGTGGAGGCCTGGTAAAGTTACATGGGTACTGCAGTGACTTTTGGTGTTTGGTGGAATTATGGGTCACCGTCAGAGATCACCAGGATGGGCAGGTTATGGTTGTTGGGTTAATGTTGTATATATATATTTATTGATTATATATATATATATATATATATATATATATATATATATATATATATATATATATATATTTGCTGGAGTGTTGATAAGTTGTTAATAAAGGCTGTTGTGGCCATTTTACTCCAAAGAGAAGGTGTGGTCTCATCTGTTAATGGTTTTAAAGGTAACGGGAAGGTAAAAAAGGGGTGGGGACTAATTAAGTTGGGGTTACAAGGGAACATTTAGGCTACACTGGTCAAGAAAGGCACGGAATGACACTGCAAGTGATAATGGAGGGCCGGGCATGACAGTGTGACTAAGGGACACTGAGGGTTAATATTCTGGGCAAGGAAGAGAGGAAGTCAGGTGGCTGGATATCAGTTAACTTTGTGGAGGAAGGGGAGGAGCCTTATAAAGGGAGTGGGCGGAGTAAAATTCAGTCCGTGGAGAGAATCTGGAAGAGGAGGCAGCTTTTCCCACCCTCCCTCCCTATAGATGTTTATTTAAGGTTTTATTGTTCTTTGGTATGGTGTTTTCGCTCTGTTTGTTTCTTTCAGGTGTCGTTTGATGGACGTCATGACAGCAAGCTGTGGTCTTTTGAAGTGGCGGTGTTCTTGGTGGTCTTTGACGGTTGACGGTAAATCAGAGGTGATCTGATGGGGTGGGGGGCTCATCAATAGTATCGGCCCTCCGGTGTATTCCAGAACGGTGGATGGAATACTGGTATGTGTCACTGCGGGAGGTTGTCTCTGACCGGCTACAGGTGGAGGCCTGGTAAAGTTAAATGGGTACCGCAGTGACTTTTGGTGTTTGGTGGAATTATGGGTCACCGTCAGAGATCACCAGGATGGGCAGGTTATGGTTGTTGGGTTAATGTTGTATATATATATATATATATATTTATTGATTATATATATATATATATATATATATATATATATATATATATTTTGCTGGAGTGTTGATAAGTTGTTAATAAAGGCTGTTGTGGGCATTTTACTCCAAAGAGAAGGTGTGGTCTCATCTGTTAATGGGTTTAAAGGTAACGGGAAGGTAAAAAGGGGGTGGGGACTAATTAAGTTGGGGTTACAAGGGAACATTTAGGCTACACTGGTCATGCTGTTTGTTTCAAGACTGGCTTGCTGACATCCCACCTGGCTTCTTATCCTGCTTGCGGTTGCTCTCCTTGGATCCCTTACTTCCAGCCTGGCTGATTACCCGATCTGGTTAATGAACTTTGGACTAGCTGACTACCCAATCTGGCTACAGGACTCTGGCTATGCTTGACTACGATTGTTTCTATTTACTTTTTTACTTTTATTAATAAACAAGTGTGATTTGATTGTACTTCTGTCTCAGGCTGTTTCATGGTTTCTGACAGTACGCGAAGGCCATGAATTCAGAAGATACAGTCAATCCACTTGTTGGTAATATTTTTTCCAGATTGGATGAGCAAGATCACCGCATGGATCAGTTTTCCTTGGCGTTACAAACGCTCCTGAATCGCATTGCTCACCTGGAATCCCCCACGGTGGCTGCTCCGGTACAACCCGAGTCACAGGCCATCCCTGCTGCTGCGCCAGTCTCTGTGCAGGCACCCGCCTCGAATATTAACTCTATAAGAGGTATGTCTGGTTCTGCTCCACTTCCCCAATGATTTGGGGGCGATCCAGTTCAATGCAGAGGGTTTCTCAATCAGGTTGAGATATACTTCGAAATGCTGCCCCAGGCGTTTCCCACGTACAGAAGCAAAGTAGGTTTCGTGATATCTTTGCTTTCTGAGAGAGCCTTGGCCTGGGCTAACCCTCTATGGGAGATGCAGAAACCTGTTGTCTTGAGTTACCCTCAGTTTGTGGCCTCCTTTAAAAGGCTTGTTGACGTTCCTGCACGCTCCGCTTCTGCTGCCAATTGCCTCATGTCCATCAAACAGAGTACAAGAATTGTTGCCGACTACGCCATTGAATTCCGTACTCTGGCAGCAGAGGTTGCTTGGAACAATGGGGCCCTCGTGGCTGCTTTTTCTCATGGTCTCTCGGATTCCATCAAGGATGAGATAGCAGCCCGAGATATACCCACTGAGCTGGAGTGCTTGATCTTGTTTGCCATCCTCATTGACTCCAGACTCAGAGAAAGACTTTCTCTTAAGGAGCGCTTGCAGAAGCCTCCTGTAAGTTTGCCTCCAAGCTTTGTAGTCCCACCCATGCCTCCCTCAACTCCCATGCCTCCTGGTACTGAGTTGGTCAGTGAAGATGAACCCATGCACCTGGGCTTCACGTGCCTTTCTGCAGATGAGAGAGCCTTTAGGAGGAGGGAGAGATTGTGCCTTTATTGTGGCCAGGCAGGTCACTTTTTGAAGTCTTGTCCTACCCATCCAGGGAACGCCCGAACCCTGAGGTCCTGTCATGGACAGACCTTAGGTGGCGTTGTTTCGTCCCCAGTTATCCAGAAGGATAAACCCCTGGTTTTGGTCACCCTTTCTTGGGCTGAGTCGTCCATCAAAATACAGGCTCTAATCGACTCTGGGGCTGCAGGCCTGTTCATTGATGCTGCATTTGTTTTGCAGCACTCGATTCCGCTGCAGTTGCGTGACACTCCACTTGCCATTGAGGCTCTTGATGGGAGACCTTTACATCCTGCCCATGTGAATCATGAGACAGTTCCGTTGTCCATGGCCGTAGGGGCTCTTCAACATGAGATAATCCAATTACAAGTTATTCCCTCACCCAGACTTCCGCTGGTTATTGGTTAGCCTTGGTTACAGAGGCACAACCCCTCTTTTGATTGGCTCCGTGCTGAGGTGCTCTCCTGGTCACCACAATGCAGTGAGACATACTTCCTGAAGGTATCCAGGGTCCTGTGCACCGCTTCACTCCCCTCCTTGCCGGAGGAGTACCGTGACTTTGGCGATGTCTTTGATAAAGGTCAAGCTGGTAGTTTGCCTCCACACCGGCCTTATGATTGCACAGTTGACCTTCAACCTGGTGCCATACCTCCTCATGGCCGGGTTTACCATTTGTCGGTCTTGGAGGATAAGGCCATGGAGGAGTATGTTGCTGACACACTTTCTTGAGGTTTCATCCACAAGTCCTCGTCTCCTGCTGGTGCTGGTTTCTTCTTTGTGAAAAAGAAGAACGTTGAAGTGAGACCTTGTATAGATTATAGGGGTCTCAATCGTGTCACGATTAAGAATGCCTACCCGATTCCATTGATTATGGAGTTATTTGACCGCCTCAAGGGAGCAACGGTTTTCACAAGGCTTGACCTGAGAGGGGCATACAATCTCGTGCGCATTAAGGAGGGCGACGAGCGGAAAACTGCGTTTAATACCAGAACAGGCCCTTATGAATACCTGGTAATGCATTTTGGCCTTTGTAACGCCCCGGCAGTTTTCCAGGAATTTATTAACAATGTCCTCCGAGATTTGTTGCAATTGTGTGTGGTGGTTTATCTCGATGATATCCTCGTATTTTCAAAAGTCCCTGGAGAGCCACCACACAGATGTCTGTTGTGTACTTTAGAAACGAAGAGAGAACAATCTCTATTGTAAACTGGAGAAGTGAGAGTTACATCGTGAACAGGTTACACTCCTGGGTTATGTCATTTCCACTGTTGGTTTTTTGATGGACCCAGAGAAACTGTCGGCGGTCCTACAGTGGCCTCGACCCGTGGGTTTACGTCTTCTGCAGCGTTTCCTGGGCTTTGCCAACTACTATCGGAAGTTTATTCGTAACTTCTTGTCTCTGGTCAAGCCTCTGACTGATATGACCAGAAAGGACGGTAAGCCACAGAGTTGGTCTCCAGAGTCCATTAAGGCCTTTGAGACTCTCAATGCTGCCTCTGTTTCTGCTCCTGTGTTGGCACATCCTGACCCTACGTTGCCTTTTATCCTAGAAGTTGATGCTTCTGAGATGGGAGTTGGCGCCCTTCTGTCTCAACGTCCTAACTCTGAGAGCGCTATACATCCGTGTGGCTACTTTTTCACGAAATTGTCACCTGCTGAGTGCAATTATGAGATTGGTGACAGAGAACTGTTGGCGATCATTTTAGCCCTGAAAGAATGGAGACATCTCCTTGAATGTACCACTGTGCCCGTTCTTATTCTTACTGACCATAAGAATCTTACATTCTTGTCTGAGGCTAAGCGACTCTCTCCCAGAAGGGCGCGATGGGCTCTTTTCTTGTCAAACTTTAATTACATTGTCTCATTCTTACCCGGTACTAAGAATGTAAGGGCTGATGCCTTGTCACAACAATTTTCCTCCACTTCCAAGTCGGAGTCAGTTCCGGTTCCTATGATTCCTCCTGATCGTATCTTGGCTATGATTCGCACCAGTCTTACTTCTCCTTTGGGTGACAAAATTCTTGCTGCTCAGGTCCATGCTCCCCCTGATAAACCTTGTGACCGCTGCTTTGTCCCAGAGAGTCTCCGTACTGCTGTGCTCCAGACTTACCATTCTCCCAAGGCAGCTGGCCATCCTGGGAAGAATCAACTCATTTGGGCCATCTCCTAACAATTCTGGTGGCCTAGTCTACGGGCTGATGTTTCTGCCTTCGTAGCTGCCTGTTGCGTGTGTGCTCAGAGTAAGACTCAACGACACCTTCCAGTGGGCCTCCTACAACCCATAACCAATGGAGAGAGGCCCTGGACTAACCTGTCTATGGATTTCATTGTGGAATTGCCCAACTCCCAAGGCAACACTGCTATCCTTATGGTGGTTGACCGGTTCTCAAAGATGTGTCATTGTATTCCACTTAAGAAGTTGCCCACCTTTAAGGAACTGGCTTCCATTTTTGCTCGGGAGAGATTTCGCTTACATGGGCTACCCAAGGTGATTGTATCGGATAGGGGCAGTCAGTTTGTCTCCCGGTTCTGGTGAGCCTTTTGTGCACAGTTGGGAATCCTGCTTGCGTTCTCTTCTGCGTATCACCCGCAGTCTAATGGGGCCGCAGAACGAGCCAATCAGTCCTTGGAGCAATTCTTACATTGCTATATTTCTGACCATCATAACAACTGGTCTGATCTATTATCTTGGGCAGAGTTTGCTCACAACAGTGCCTTGAATTCTGCCTCCCGATTGTCTCCATTTATGGTGAATTATGGTTTCCAACCTTCCATGTTGCCTGACTCGTTTGTTCTGCAGAGTATTCCTGCATTAGAGGAGCATCTCCGTGGTCTTCGTTCCACTTGGGTACAAGTCCAGGAGGCTTTGGGTCATGCTAATGATAGGGACAGACTCCATGCTGACTGCAGACGCCTGCCTGCTCCTTCCTACCAGGTTGGGGACAGGGTCTGGCTGTCATCTCGCAACCTCCACCTTCGTGTTCCCTCACTGAAGTTTGCACCTCGGTTTATTGGCCCGTTCCGTATCCTTCGCAGGATTAACCCAGTAGCTTACGCATTGGACCTTCCTCCTAGTATGTGCATCTCTAATGTGTTTCATGTCTCCTTATTGAAACCGTTGGTCTGTAACCGATTTACCACCTCGGTGCCACGTCTTCACCTTATTCTGGTTCAGAATCATGAGGAGTATGAGGTACAATCCATTGTTGACTCCGTAGGTTCCGTGGGCGCATACAGTACCTGGTGCATTGTAAGGGGTACGGTCCAGAGGAACGCTCCTGGGTTTCATCCTCTGATGTACATGCCCCTGATTCTCCTCTGCGAGTTCCATAGACACTTTCCCCTCAAGCCCAGTGGCCCTCCGATGGAGAGGGGGTAATTAAGGGGGGGGGGGGTACTGTCAAGGCTGGCTTAGCCCTTCCTCCTCTGGGCTGGCCACTCAGCTGTCGGCTAATTGCCAGCTCTCTTCTCTTTCCACAGTTACCAGCTGTTCCGGATGATGCTCGTCTGACCTGCCTATTTAAAGCCTTCCTGCTCACTTTTTCATTTGCCTTCACGTTGGTCACATCACAGGGAACCATCTCCTGCTTTTTGTTGCAAGACTGGCTTGCTCACATCCCATCTGGCTTCTTATCCTGCTTGCGGTTGCTCTCCTTGGATCCCTTACTTCCGGCATTGCTGATTACCCGATCTGGTTAATGAACTTTGGACTGGCTGACTACCCGATCTGGCTACATGACTCTGGCTATGCTTGACTGCGCTTTTTTCTATTTACCTTTTATTTTTATTAATAAACAAGTGTGATTTGATTGTACTTCTGTCTCAGTCTGGTTCATGGTTTCTGACAGAGTGCAAGAATGAGCCCTGCTGCAAAATATTGCATCAAAAATTGTAATTACACGCCCCGTTAAACAGGGTATGAAAAATTGGGCCTTAGGTACTGGTGCTGGTGCCACAACACTGCAACCCCTCACAGATACTCTAGTTGGAGTGCAGGAATGAGCCCTGCTGCAAAATATTGCATCAATTATTTTAATTACATGCTCTGTTAAACAGGGGCTGAAAAAATGGACCTTAGCCACTGGTGGTGGCGCCCAGAACCAAAAATGTTCTTCCAAGCTATCAGCAGAATCATTGAGGAGGAAGAGGATAGTCAGTCAACATAACAGGATAGTCACTCAGCGTAGGCAGTCTTGAAGGGATGTGACATTTCAAAAAAAATTATTCGGTTACATCAGATTCAGGTGATTGGTAGCTGGTGGCGATCCAAGACTGATTCATCTTTATGAAGGTTAGTCGATCAACCGAGTCGGTGGACAGGCGCACCCTGTGATTGGTTACAAAGCCTCCAGCAGCACTGAATGTGTGTTCCGAAGGAATGCTGGATGCAGGACAGGCCAGTAGCTCAATTGCATACTGTGCAAACTCTGGCCAATGATCCATCCTCAAGACCCAGTAACCCAGGGGTTTTTCGGTGGGAAAGGTGTCCAAGTCTGACCATGCCCCTAGGTATTCCTGCACTATGTAAATCAGACGCTGGCGATGGTTGCTGGAACGGATCATACCTTGGGGCTGCGGACTAAAAGATTGTCTGAATGCATCAGTCAGACGGCCACCTTCTCCACCGCTCCTTCTGTGAGTGACCAAAGTCTCAGCAACACGTTGTCCAGGACCAGGAGTTTGTAACCTCCCAGTCTCTGGGAACGCGTTGGACAGAGGAACACTGTCTGGATAAAGGGGGCCTTGAGAGGCAAGGAAGTCCTCCTCTTCCTGCCTCTGTTCTGCTTCAAGTGCCCTGTCCATTATTTCACGCAGCATGTGCTCCAACAAGTGGACAAGAGGTAAAGTGTCACTGATGCATGCACTGTCACTGCTCACCATCCTCATGGCCTCCTCAAATGGTGACAGGACAGTGCATGCATCCTTAATCATGGCCCACTGGTGTGGGGAAAAAAAACGAGCTCTCCTGACCCTGTGCTGGGGTAGCTTCAAGTGTATACTGTGCAGGGGGCACAATACACCAACTGTAACTGCTGCAGCTACCTGTGGTATAGGACATTCACATTATAAAACCTGCTGGGCAAACTGAAAAAAGGACCATTCTATGTGGCCACACAAAAATAAAGCTCTCCTTGAGAAGGAGCTAGATGGTTAATGCCACATAGTCCCAGACCATAATAGGGACTAATAGTCCTTAATTCTGAAATACAAAGTCCAAAAAAGAGACCAACAGAAAGTAAAATAAAAATAAAAAAGATTGGTTTGTAAAAATATATACCGCCGTAGCGTTTATATGTGTTATTGCCACCTCTATCAAGTGAGATCATGGGCGAGGGGCGTGTGTTCCAGCTGCGATCCACAAACTCGACAGACCGTAGTTACACTGACTGTAACTGCTGCAGCTGCCTGTGGCATAGGACCAGAACAAGCCAGCAATTGGGGGTAGTTTCAGGTGTATACTGTGCAGGGGGCACAATACACCGACTGTAACTGCTGCAGCTTCCTTTAGTATAGGACCAGAACAACACCAGCAATTGGGGGCAGCTTCAGGTGTATACTGTGCAGGGGGCACAATACACCGACTGTAACTGCTGCAGCTGCCTGTGGTATAGGACAGGAACAACACCAGCAATTGGAGGTAGCTTCAGGTGTATACTATGCAGGTGGCACAATACACCGACTATAACTGCTGCAGCTGCCTACAGTATAGGACAAGAACAACATGAGCAACTGGGAGTAGTTTCAGGTGTATACTGTGCAAGTGGCAATACACTGACTGTAACTGCTGCAGCTGCCTGTGGTATAGGACCAGAACAACACCAGCAATTGGCGGTAGCTTCAGGTGTATACTGTGCAGGTGGCACAATACACCAACTGTAACTGCTGCAGCTGCCTACGGTATAGGACAAGAACAACACAAGGAATTGGGGGTAGCTTCAGGTGTATACTGTGCAGGGGGCACAATACACCGGCTGTAACTGCTGCAGCTGCCTATGGTATAGGACCAGAACAACACCAGCAATTGGGGTAGCATTCAGGTGTATACTGTGCAGGGGGCACAATACACCGACTGTGACTGCTGCCTGTGGTATAGGACCAGAAAAACACGAGCAATTGGGGGTAGCTTCAGGTGTATACTGTGCAGGTGGCACAATACACCAACTGTAACTGCTGCAGCTGCCTATGGTATAGGACCAGAATAACACCAGCAATTGGGGGTAGCTTCAGGTGTATACTGTGCATGGGGCACAATACATCGACTCTAACTGCTGCAGCTGCCTATGGTATAGGACCAGAACAACACCAGCAATTGGGGTAGCATTTAGGTGTATACTGTGCAGGGGGCACATGACATTTGTAAGGACTTAAGCCCCCCTAGATGCGTATCCGTAACCTCCCACCCATGACAGACACCCGCCTCCAAAACCTGATCCCCACCTTTAATAAACCACGGACAAGGTATGGAGTAAATGGCCAACTGGCCTTAATTTATTAACAAAAATATATATAGTTTAATAAAATACCATAAATAACTTTCAAAAATGTAAACATTCCCAGCCTTTAAACGGGTCATGGGTACCATCATAACAACACACTGGTCACTGCGAACGACTTCCCACTTTTGACCTCTTGACCTCCAGACGGTATCCCCTGTCTCAGAGGCTATACCCAAACCATCGCAGTGACCTACCCCTTTTAACCCTTCCAGGTTAACAACTCTTAACCCGAAAGTACATTAACCACCCCCATCCCATGGATGGGTACAACAGTCTTTTCTACCTGGAAAAACCTCCCCTTTCCTACCCAAAAATCCCCAAGCGCCGCCACAGCCTGAAAGGGGTAAAACCTTACCCTTGCAGGCACCTCCACACGCGCAGCCCTCGCTGGATACCCTCCTGGAGACCCAAGGCCCACAGATCCGTCCCCACCTCATTTAAATGCACCCCATCACTCCTCAAATAACGCCAGGTGTCTATTTCCAGCTCCCTGTGCCTAACGGCAAAGCCCCCGTTTCTAATGAAGAATCTGCTGACCTCCTTGTTCACCTTCACCCTTGCCCGATCCACCTTCTTATCGGACAAAGCCCACCGCCATGACATCCTGCCCACCATGTCGGACCAGACCAGCACCATGTTAGGATATGCAGATTTCAAACGTAAGAAATCGCATTTGATGTCCCTGATGAGATCTCTCATGGACCTGACCCCCATGTCATTTCCCCCCACATGCAAGAGCAACACATCTGGAGGCCTGTCTAGGCGAGAAAACCTGTGAACTTCACCCAGGACTCTGTTCCATCTCATGCCAGGGACCCCAATCCAGCGAACCTGTGCTTCCTGCCTGGGTATGCGAAGTTGTCCGCCGTTCGGCCGAATGTCAGCTCTCTTCGCACCCCAAAAAACATAGGAATGGCCCAGGATCCACACCAGGCCCACACCATAACCTGTAGATAAAAATTGGATTAACATACCACAACCACACGACAAACACCCCGCCTCCCCCCAAAAAAAGGTGTACCCCTACCTGCATTACACCACCCATTGCGGACGGACATACAACTTAAACCTGTCTGACTCCCACCACCCGATTCTCCTCACAGCCTCGTCACTCAAACCCGCCCTGGATGCCTCCGTAGCCGCCCCAATCCTAAAGGAGTGAGAGGAAAAATTCCTCGGGTCGAAACCCGCCTCCGCCACGCATTTTTTAAAAACAGCGATAAACTGAAATTTGGAAAGATAAGAGCCATCCAAGTGCAACAAAAAAGGGCCCGCGCCCTGAGGTCGCATGTGCCAAAACCTTTCCATTGCCCCGACCGGACAGGTATCGGAGTCTCCTATCCTCAACACCTCTACCCGCAGCCCCCGACCCATCTGATCAGTCTTTGACCGCCGCACCCGGATACCAACCGAGTCACGGTCGATCTCAACGTCGTCCCTGGCCAACCCCCCAGCTACCCGTTTCGACGGGCTGACCAGCTCACTGATCCGAAACACCCCAAAAAAGGCCAGAGTGAATGCCGCCCGGAACAGCGCCAGTTCGTAATCCGAACCGCAAACCTTCCCCACCGCCCAGCACAAACCGCGAAGGAGGTCAAAAGAGACCGGACGCCTCCTGTCCCTCTGTTTGTGCGCCCGACGGTATCCCTTGATGGCCTGTCTCACCCAGAATTCCTTGGTATGATCCCTCTGCCCTTGCCATTTAAACAGAAACGCTAGCCCAGCCAGTTTGCGGTCAATTGAAGCTGCCGAAACCCCTTTTAGCCATAGCTCCACTAAGAAAATAGAAAACCACCTGAGCCATGCCCGCAGCGCCCGGGGCCATGCCGATCGCTTCCAGGCAAGCCGACCAGTCCTGCCAAACCCTCGAGTAGGCGCCCCACGTAGCCTTACTCACAGATTGCCTGATCCAATGAGCCGCTATTCCAGCGCTATGGCCCACAGGCCCTCGGGGCATTCAATCCCATGACGCTCCGCCTCCGGTGCCAGTCCCCGAAATCTGTCCCACTGAAAACGAGACAGAGCGTCAGCAACTGTGTTGTCCACCCCCGGTAAATGAACAGCATACAGGAAAGAATTAACCTGCAAACACTGTAGCACTAGATGCCGCAACAGCTTGACAACCGGCCCAGAGGCCGCCGTCAGCCGATTAACCACCTGCACCACACCCAGGTTGTCGCAGTTAAATCTCACCTTCATGTTACGGAATGACTCCCCCCAAAGCTCAACAGCCACCACAATGGGAAACAGCTCCAAAAGAACCAGGTTCTTCAGCAGTCCAGCCTCCGCCCACTCCGATGGCCAGCGAGCCGCACACCATTGACCCTTGAAAAAGGCCCCGAACCCTGTGGACCCCGCCGCATCCGTGAAGAGTTCCAGATCGCAGTTACTGATGGGCCCAGACATCCAAAGGGCCCGTCCATTAAAGGACGCCAAGAACCCCTGCCACACCCTCAGGTCCTCCTGGAGGTCCCGACTGAGCGTCACAAAATGGGTCGGGACACAAATGCCCGCCGTAGCGGCCGCCAGCCGGCGGCAAAACACACGCCCCATCGGCATGATCCGGCAGGCGAAGTTCAGCTTCCCTAGCAACGATTGCAACCGACGTAGTTGCAACTTCCGCAATCCTACCGTCCCGCGTATTTCCGCCTGAAGCCCCGTTAGCTTGTCCGGCGGCAACCTGCACTCCATCTTCTCAGAATCGATCACGATCCCTAAGAACTTGATACAATCCGTAGGACCCTCCGTCTTCTCGGGGGCCAACGGGACCCTGAACCGCTCTGTGAGATGTTGAAGCGTACCCAACAGGACCGAACAGACATTGGACCCTGCCGGCCCTACACACAGGAAGTCGTCCAGGTAATGGATAACCGAGTTGAGACCCGACACATCACGGACGGCCCATTCCAAGAAGGAACTGAACTGTTCAAAGAAGGCGCACGAAATCGAACATCCCATCGGAAGGCACCGGTCCACGTAAAACCCCCCCTCCCAGGTACAACCCAGCAGTCGAAAACTCTCTGGATGCACCGGCAGGAGCCGGAAAGGCCGATTCGATGTCCGACTTCGCCATCAGCGCCCCCTTGCCATAACGCCAAACCCAGGCAACGGCCGCGTCAAAGGAAGTGTACGTCACCGCACACTCCTCCGGAGCAATGGCATCGTTGACCGAACCCCCCCTAGGGAAGGACAGGTGATGAATCAATCTGAACTTATTCGGTTCCTTCTTAGGAACCACCCCCAGCGGGGAAACCACCAGGTCCGGGAGAGGCATCTCCCGAAAAGGACCCGCCATCTGACCCAATGCCACCTCCTTCTCCAATTTCGCCGAAACGACAGTTGCATACTGCAGCGCAGATTTAAAATTTTTTGCCAGAGGGGGCACTGAAGTCAGTGAACAAGGTATCCTAAAACCAAAACGAAACCCATCCTCCAGCGAGCAGGCCCCCACCCGATCGGGGTACCTATTGAGGAAAGGTACCATCCTTTCCACCCGCACCGGAGTCGTCCCTCTTACGCCCCTTTCCTCTTTTAAAGCATTTGGTAAATGCGTGAGATCTGGCAGGTGGCCCCAAACTTACACGTCCCCTCATTAAATTGCCAACAGAAACCCCAACGTTTTTCGGTCGGCTGTCCCGAGGTTGTCGAAACTCCGACCCCGACTGAAAAAACTGGCTTGGGGCCCGCGCAGCCGTCATGAGCTTCATCCATAAGCTGATATCCTTATGATCCCAGCAAAAAGACGGTCGGACTGCCATCCTCTGTCGAAATTGTTCATCATAACGGAGCCACGCCGTCCCTCCGTATGTCCTGTGCGCCTCGCTGATGGACTCCAAGTACACAAAGAGCGCCGAACAGTGCTCCGGCGTCTTCTCTCCCACGACGCTTGCCAGGATCGCAAATGCCTGAAGCCAATTAGCAAAGGTACGTGGAATCAACCTATAGCGCCGTTTTCCTCATCCCCCTTCTTCCGCTCTTCGGGCTTCAACCTGTCCAGGTTGAACTTCTCCAGTGGCAACAGGGTGAAGAGCTCGACATACTCACCTTTCCATATTTTCTCTTTCACCTCCGGCTTAAGATGCGCACCTAACGGGCCCTCGAAGCATACGTACACTTCGCTCCTCGCCGCATCCGCCAACCGCACCGAGTCCGCACCCTTCTCCTCGGGTTTACTACCCCCCCGTCGGCCGAGCTGGCCGCCGGCGATGCCAACGGCCCTGCAGCCGTACCCACCTCAACCGTAGGTGCAGAAGCCTGCACCCCGGCCCCCCCCCAGCCTGGGCCACGATCGGCCCAGGCACCTGCGGCCAAGCCTGTGCCGGTCCCCCCACAGCCCCAGGCTCAAACCGCTGAACCAGCTCCTTCAAGCCCAACCACAAACCCCCTGGGCCTTCCTGCCCCACCCTGGATTCCTGTGCCCTATCCTTCGGGGGGCTGACTGCCGCCTCGACACTCCCCCCTACCCCGCTGGAACCCGGACAACTACCCGTGCCAGCAAGTCATGCAACAAAGAAGAAAAAGAAGAAACACACTCACCGGGCTGCCCAGGACCGGACCTCGCAGCCGCCTCCTGCGGACCCACCGTCGACGACCGACCATCCTCGCCATGGTCATCCGACTCCGACAACTCGCCCTCGGATCTTTCGCTGACAGCCGGCGGTTCCTGGCGTGGCATGCGACTCACTGATGGACCAGCTTCCATGGCCAAGGGTCTGCGGTGCTGCACGCGAGACGCCCTCTGCTCCCGACCACCAGCCTTCTCTCCCGCCTCGGTGAAGGGGACCTGCGCCTCCCGGCCAGCCGACTCCTCCCTGCTCTCGTCCCGGAAGTGACTGCCCCGGCCTCCGGACTCTCACGGTCTCTGCTACCCCTGCGCCTGGGACTGGGGGCCGCGGCAACTGGAGGGGCCCCCACCCGCTGCAGGTCCTGACCCCGCCGTCCGGGCTGGCTGCCGCTGTCTTCCTCTCCCCCCGTGCCCGACGGCCGCCCTGTGCATCGGCGCCGCGCAGGGGGCGTCGAACCCTGCGCCATGTCCGTCACCCATGCTGGCGTGTCCTGGCCCCTCCTCCGCACTCCTCTCCGTGGCACTGCACTCCTCTCAGTAGGCCCCGGGGTGGAAGCTGAAGAATCCTGGCGCTGCCCACCGGACCCTGAGCCCACATCCCTCCTGGGCGTGCCCGCCAGCGCACGTTGAGGCCCACCGGGGCCGGCATCCGGCCTGTACCGCTCGGGCGGCCGGGAACGCCGAGCCCGAGGTGTAGCCCCTGCTCCCCTGGTGTCTGTGCCCCCCCCTCCGCCGCCATGGCCGCAATTTGATCCCGGAGCCAGGCAGCGCCCTGACTGTGTACCGCCGCCCGCAGCTGAGATAGGAACGCCTCAGTACCTGCCGCCATGCTGTCCTCCAGATCCGAGCGGGAGGGTGCGTGCAATCGCTTCCTCCTCCACTCTCCGAGTGAAAGCATGGTACGCTGCTATCGCGTACCATGCCGTAGCTCCGCCCCTTACCTCCGCCTGACCCCTCGCCTTAAAGCGGCCTCCCCCTGGGCAGCTAATTAAAACGGCGACAGGGCTGTCCTGCAGGGGGGGGGGGTATGGCTGCAGGACTCTCTATACACAGACTGTAACTGCTGCCTGTGCTATAGGACCAGAACAACACAAGCAATTGGGGATAGCTTCAGGTGTATACTGTGCAGGGTGCACAATACACCGACTGTAACTGCTGCAGCTGCCTGTGGTATAGGACCAGAACAACACAACCAATTGGGGGTAGCTTCAGGTGTATACTGTGCAGGGGGCACAATACACTGACTGTAACTGCTGCAGCTGCCTGTGGTATAGGACCACAACAACACCAGCAATTGGGGTAGCATTAAGGCGTATACTGTGCAGGGGGCACAATGCACCGACTGTAACTGCTGCCTGTGGTATAGGACCAGAACAACACAAGCAATTGGGGGTAGCTTCAGGTGTATACTGTGCAGGGGGTACAATACACTGACTGTAACTGCTGCAGCTGTCTGTGGTATAGGACCAGAACAACAGGAGCAATTGGGGGTAGCTTCAGGTGTATACTGTGCAGGGGGCACAATACACCGACTGTAACTGCTGCAGCTGCCTGTGGCATAGGACCAGAATAACACCAGCACTTGGGGGTAGCTTCAGGTGTATACTGTGCAGGGGGCACAATACGCCGACTGTAACTGCTGCAGCTGCTTGTGGTATAGGACCAGAACAACACCAGCAATTGGGGTAGCCTTCATGTGTATACTGTGCAGGGGGCACAATACACCGACTGTAACTGCTGCAGCTGCCTGTGGTATAGGACCAGAACAACACGAGCAATTGGGGGTAGCTTCAGGTGTATACTGTGCAGGGGGCACAATACACCGACTGTAACTACTGCAGCTACATGTGGTATAGGACCAGAATAACCCCAGCAATTGAGGGTAGCTTCAGGTGTATACTGTGCATGGGGCACAATACACGACTGAAACTCCTGCAGCTGCCTGTGGCATAGGACCAGAACAACACGGGCAATTGGGGTAGCTTCAGGTGTATACTGTGCAGATGGCAAAATACACCAACTGTAACTGCTGCAGCTGCCTGTGGTATAGGACCAGAACAACGCAAGCAATTGGGGGTAGCTTCAGGTATATACTGTGCAGGGGGCACACTACACCGACTGTAACTGCTGTAGCTGCCTGTGGTATAGGACCAGACCAAAATGAGCAATTCGGGGTAGCTTCAGGTGTATACTGTGCAGGGAGCACAATACACCGACTGTAACTGCTGCAGCTGCCTGTGCTATAGGACCAGAACAACACCAGCAATTAGGGGTAGCTTCAGGTATATACTGTGCAGGGGCACAATACACCGACTGTAACTGCTGCAGCTGCCTGTGGTATAGGACCAAAACAACATGAGCAATTGGGGGTAGCTTCAGGTATATACTGTGCAGGGGCACAATACACCAACTGTAACTGCTGCAGCTGCCTGTGCTATAGGACCAGAACAACACCAGCAATTAGGGGTAGCTTCAGGTATATACTGTGCAGGGGCACAATACACCGACTGTAACTGCTGCAACTGCCTGTGGTATAGGACCAAAACAACATGAGCAATTGGGGGTAGCTTCAGGTATATACTGTGCAGGGGCACAATACACCGACTGTAACTGCTGCAGCTGCCTGTGGTATAGGACCAGAACAACATGAGCAATTGGGGGTAGCTTCAGGTGTATACCGTTCAGGGGGCACAATACACCGACTGTAACTGCTGCAGCTGTCTGTGGTATAGGACCAGAACAACATGAGCAATTGGGGGTAGCTTCAGGTGTATACTGTTCAGGGGGCACAATACACCGACTGTAACTGCTGCAGCTGCCTGTGGTATAGGACCAGAACAACATGAGCAATTGGGGGTAGCTTTTTGTGTATACTGTGCAGTTGGCACAATACACCAACTGTAACTGCTGCAGCTGCCTACGGTATAGGATCAGAACAACACGAGCAATTGGGGGTAGCTTTCGGTTTATACTGTGCAGGGAGCACAATACACCGACTGTAACTGCTGCAGCTGCCTGTGGTATAGGACCAGAACAACATGAGCAATTGGGGTTGCATTCAGGTGTATACTGTGCAGGGGGCACACTACACGGACTGTAACTGCTGCAGCTGCCTGTGGTATAGGACCAGAACAACACGAGCAATTGGGGGTAGCTTCAGGTGTATACTGTGCAGGGGGTACAATACACCGACTGTAACTGCTGCAGCTGTCTGTGGTATAGGACCAGAACAACATGAGCAATTGGGGGTAGCTTCAGTTGTATACTGTGCAGGGGGCACAATACACTGACTGTAACTGCTGCAGCTGTCTGTGGTATAGGACCAGAACAACATGAGCAATTCCGGGTAGCTTCAGGTGTATACTGTGCAGGGGGCACAATACACCGACTGTAACTGCTGCAGCTGCCTGTGGTATAGGACCAGAACAACACGAGCAATAAGGGGTAGCTTCAGGTGTATACTATGCAGGGGGCACAATACACCGACTTTGTCACGTACCTGGTGTTGGAGTCCAGAATGCAGGGAGCAGCCTCTCATAAACCTCTGGCTCGAGATCCCCTGCTAGTGGAGACAGGGACTCAAGAGTTCAGAGGGCACAAGTGCCTGATAGATGGCAGGTGTGAGACTGGTCCGGACCTCTGAAGTAGCAAGAGTAGGGCGGCCAGGAACAGCAAGCTGGAACTGGAGACTGGAACACCGAAGACAGCTGGGAGGAGTTCTGTAGTGCAGCAGGAGCACAGGATCTGCAGGCTGCGAAGTGGTGCACAGGAACCTTGCAGGAACACTGGAACAGTGGAAGATCGGAGGTGCCTGAGCTTGCCAGGAAGTCTGAAACAGCTGACGGGGAGGAGGTGTCCTTTAGTACAGCAGGAGGGCTGAATCGGCAGGTTGCAGGAAGGTGCTCAGAGGTCAGGCAGTAACAGAGGCAGAGTTAGACAGGCCAGATTAATACTAGCGGGTAGACATGTGCAGAGTAAAATATTTCGTTTCGGAATTTCGTTTTCGTCTGAAAACTTAATTTATTTAGTTACTCCCGAAATTCGTTTTTATTTATTTCATTTTTCGTTCAAAAATTGCATTCGTCCGAAAATCCACATGACTCACGGTCGAATCTGTCTTTGAAGGCTTATGGTGTCTGTCGAATGTATAAAGAAGATTCGACGGAGCTAGTATATAGCATACTTTAGAACCCTATTAAAGTCTATGGGACTCCAACGTTCAAAATCTAAAGTGCTCATTTTAAAGGCTAATTTGCAAGTTACTGTCCTAAAAAGTGTTTGGGGACCTGGGTCCTGCCCCAGGGGACATGGATCAATGCAAAAAAAAGTTTTAAAAACGGCCGTTTTTTCGGGAGCAGTGATTTTAATAATGATTAAAGTGAAACAATAAAAGTGTAATATTCCTTTAAATTTCGTAGGGGGGGGTTGTCTATAGTATGCCTGTGAAGGGGCGCATGTTTCCCGTGCTTAGAATTGTCCCTGCACAAAGTGTCATTTATGCAGGAAAAAAAGTCCTTTAAAATCACTCGCAGCTATAATGAATTGTCGGCTCCCGTAATACAGAGAACACTCATTGAAAGTCATTGATAAAAAAATAAATAAATAAATAAATAAAAAAGCGTGGGGGTCCCCCAAATTCAATTACCAGGCCCCTCAGGTCTGGTATGGATATTAAGGGGAACCCTGCCTCAAATTTAAGAAAAAATTTGACGTGGGGTTCCCCCTAAATATCCATAACCAGACCCTTCAGGTCTGGTATGGATATTAAGGGGAACCCCGCGTCAAATTTAAAAAAAAATTGACGTGGGGTTCCCCCTAAAAATCCATACCAGACCCTTTATCCGAGCACGCAACCTGGCAGGCCGCAGGAAAAGAGGGGGGGACGAGAGAGCGGCCCCCCCTCCCTCCTGAACCGTACCAGGCCACATGCCCTCAACATTGGGAGGATGCTTTGGGGGTCTGTGACCCCTCAAAGCACCTTGTCCCCATGTTGATGAGGACAAGGGCCTCATCCCCACAACCCTGGCCGGTGGTTGTGGAGGTCTGCGGGCGGGGGGCTTATCAGAATCTGGAAGCCCCCTTTAACAAGGGGACCCCCAGATCCCGGCCCCCCCCCTGTTTGAAATGGTAAGGGGGTACAAAAGTACCCCTACCATTTCACAAAGAAAGTGTAAAAAATGTTTAAATAAAACAAACACACTTTTGAAAAATTCCTTTATTAAAAATAAAAAAATAAAAAAAAGATTCCAGCGGCGGTAATCCACTCTTGCTATCCATCGACGGACGGTCATATCTCCAGCGATGTCTAATATCATCCAGCGCAGCGCAGCATCCTTCTTCTGTCTCCGTGGAGGAGACACTACAGGCATTCCGGCGGCTGACGTTTGTTATATACGGAGGGCGGGGCCACCCGTCACCTGACCCCGCCCCCCTCTGACGCAAGGGGAAACCCGGGGTTCCCCGTGACGTAGGGGTGACCCCGCCCCCCTCTGATGTAACGGAAACCTGCCTGTGTTACATCAGAGGGGTGCGGGTCACCCCTACGTCACGGGGAACCCCGGGTTTCCCCTTGCGTCAGAGGGGGGCGGGGTCAGGTGACGGGTGGCCCCGCCCTCCGTATATAACAAACGTCAGCCGCCGGAATGCCTGTAGTGTCTCCTCCACGGAGACAGAAGAAGGATGCTGCGCTGCGCTGGATGATATTAGACATCGCTGGAGATATGACCGTCCGTCGATGGATAGCAAGAGTGGATTACCGCCGCTGGAATCTTTTTTTTATTTTTTTATTTTTAATAAAGGAATTTTTCAAAAGTGTGTTTGTTTTATTTAAACATTTTTTACACTTTCTTTGTGAAATGGTAGGGGTACTTTTGTACCCCCTTACCATTTCAAACAGGGGGGGGGCCGGGATCTGGGGGTCCCCTTGTTAAAGGGGGCTTCCAGATTCTGATAAGCCCCCCGCCCGCAGACCTCCACAACCACCGGCCAGGGTTGTGGGGATGAGGCCCTTGTCTTCATCAACATGGGGACAAGGTGCTTTGAGGGGTCACAGACCCCCAAAGCATCCTCCCAATGTTGAGGGCATGTGGCCTGGTACGGTTCAGGAGGGAGGGGGGGCCGCTCTCTCGTCCCCCCCTCTTTTCCTGCGGCCTGCCAGGTTGCGTGCTCGGATAAAGGGTCTGGTATGGATTTTTAGGGGGAACCCCACGTCAATTTTTTTTTAAATTTGACGCGGGGTTCCCCTTAATATCCATACCAGACCTGAAGGGTCTGGTTATGGATATTTAGGGGGAACCCCACGTCAAATTTTTTCTTAAATTTGAGGCAGGGTTCCCCTTAATATCCATACCAGACCTGAAGGGCCTGGTAATTGAATTTGGGGGACCCCCACGCTTTTTTTTTAATTTATTTATTTATTTTTTTATCAATGACTTTCAATGAGTGTTCTCTGTATTACGGGAGCCGACAATTCATTATAGCTGCGAGTGATTTTAAAGGACTTTTTTTCCTGCATAAATGACACTTTGTGCAGGGACAATTCTAAGCACGGGAAACATGCGCCCCTTCACAGGCATACTATAGACAACCCCCCCCTACGAAATTTAAAGGAATATTACACTTTTATTGTTTCACTTTAATCATTATTAAAATCACTGCTCCCGAAAAAACGGCCGTTTTTAAAACTTTTTTTTGCATTGATACATGTCCCCTGGGGCAGGACCCGGGTCCCCAAACACTTTTTAGGACAGTATCTTGCAGAATCTTTTCTCTCTGTCAAATCTTTTTTCTCTGTCGAATATTTTCTCTATATAATCTTGGACTAATAGAGGTAAGGTTAGGCACATTCGAACACAGGTTCTATAGACACGTTGTCAGAGTCACGTCGAATCTCCTATTCTATATCGAACTGTTGTAACAATGAAAACGAAAATAAAGCATTTATTTATGTCGGATCTTTCGTTTTTCGGATTTTGTGCTTTCGTTATCGTTTGGCAAAACGAAAACGAAAATAGCTGAAATTCGGACGAAAATGCATTCGGACGAAAACGAATGCACATGTCTACTAGCGGGCAGAGCATGTACCAAACAGAGGCAGAAGGGTAATCGAGGTACAGGCCAGGTCGGTAACAGGCGGGCAGCGATCAATCCAAAGGAAGAGGCAGAAGGGTAGTCGGACAGGCCGGGGTCAGAGGCAGGCAGCAAACAGACATCGTCAGGAACAGGCCGGGTAGACAGGAATCAAGTCAACTGGTAACAGGTAGCAGGGTCACAGGAAACGCTGTAGACTGGACAGTAAGGAGGCACAGTGACGGTTTGAGTTTTCCTTAGGTCCGTACCCCTTCCACTTCACCAGAAACTGAACTTGATTGTGTCTGTTCTGTTCTGCATCGATGATCACAGGTTCAGGGGGACCGACCTTCCGGTTGGCACAGGGTTCTGGAACTGCGGGTTTGAGTAGGGCCACGTGAAAGACCGGGTGAATCCAAAATGATTCCAGTTTGAAGCCACATTATTAATCTTCCTTACAAATGGAATGGGACCCACAAATTTTGGTTCCAATTTCATGGATGGGCATGCCAATTGCAAGTTCAAGGTAGATAGCCAGACCTGATCCCCAGCTTTGAGATCAAGCTTCTTTTCTTGTCAAACATCTCTTTATTGTACTTCTGAGTCCTTGTCATAGTCTCCTGCAGAAGCTTGTTGTTTGACTCGAAGACGTTTAGGTTCTCTTGGACGGCTGGTACCGGACACTCCAGGAGGTTGTTAGGCAGGAACAGAGGATGGAAACCGTAATTTGCAAACAATGGGGATTGTTTAGTGGCAGAATGAACAGAATTATTATATGCAAATTCGACAAGAGGTAGAAGAGGAGCTCAATCATCCTGGGAGAAGAAGGAAAAGCAGCGCAGATACTGTTCCAGCGTCTGATTCGTTCTCTCCGTCTGGCCATTTGTTTGAGGGTGATAGGCAGAGGAGAAGGAGAGGTCAATCTTCAGAGCCCCACAGTGCCCTCTAAAACTTGGAAGTGAATTGCACTCCTCGATCTGATGTAATATTTGCAGGGATGCCATGGAGTCTCACTATCTCCTTGATGAATGTCTTGGCCATCTCCACGGCAGAGGGTGTGCCCTTCATTGGCAAAAAGTGAGCCATTTTGGATAATCTATCCAACACCACAAAGATTGTAGTACAATTTTCTGGGGTTGGCAGCTCGACAATGAAATCCATGGAGATCATCCTCCATGGTCTCTCTGGGACGGATAATGGCTTCAACAAGCCCCATGCCTTAGACTTGCTGCCCTTGTTCTGGATGCAGGTAGCACATGCCTCCACATAATCCTTACAGTCCTTCTGTAACTGTGGCCACCAGAGCATGCGCTGAAGCAGTTCAGAGGTCTTGTGCACCCCGAAATGGCTGGCCAGCATGTGATCGTGACAGGAACTAAGGACCAAAACTCGCACTTCCTGGGGAATGAAAATCTTGTCCTTATACCATAGAAGGTCGTCTCTGGCCTGTAGAGTGGTGTCAGGCTGGGAAGAAGCACCAATGGAAGCTTGTTTGATTTGAGAAAGTAAATCCCCTTGGAACAGGAGGAAGTTTCCTGAAGACAAGATGGTGTCTGGGGACAAAGGAGCTTCAGGTTCATTGTACATTCGCGTCAAGGCGTCAGGCTTGGTGTTCTTTGACCCGGGGCGATAGATGTGAAATGAGAATCTGGTAAAGAAAAGTGCCCACCTGGCCTGTTGGGGTCTCAGTCTCTTGGCAGTCTTTAAATATTTCAGATTCTTATGATCTGTATAAACAGGGATCGGGTGAGCTGCTCCTTCCAGAAGATAGTGCCATTCTTCAAGCGCAGCCTTGATTGCTAACAATTCTTGATCACCAACATCGTAGTTCTTCTCTGCTTCGGATAACTTGCGAGAGAAAAATGCGACTGGGTGCAGAAGGGATTTAGGTCCTTGTCTCTGGTAAAGCACTGCCCCAACCGCTATCTCCAAGGCATCTACTTCCAAGATGTATGGCAGGGTCGAGTCAGGGTGCTTTAAAACTGAGGCTGAGGTGAACAGATTTTTCAAAATTGTAAAAGCTGCTTGAGCTTCAGGAGTCCACTGGAACCTTAGGCCCTGCTTGGTTAATCTTGTGATGGGGAAAATGATGGTGGAAAATCCCCTTATGAACTTCCTGTAGAAGTTTGCGAACCCCACAAACCGTTGAATTCCTTTCCTGTCGGTAGGGGCTGGCCAGTCTAGAATGGCAGAAACTTTCTGAGGGTCCATTTTAATGCCTTCCACCAAAATGATCAGACCAAGGAACTGGATGCTCTGTTGTTTGAAGGTACATTTTTCATGTTTGGCGTATAAACCGTGAAGACGGAGTCGTGTTAAAACGTTTCTAACGTGTTCTCGATACTCAGCTAAGGAGGAGAAAAAATCAGAATATCATCCAAGTAAATAATAAAAAATAGGTCAAGATAGTCTCTGAAAATGTCATTCACAAAGTGTTGGAATGTGGCAGAGGCATTGCAAAGGCCGAAAGGCATAACTAAGTATTCAAAGTGCCCATACCGTGTGCGGAAGGCAGTTTTCCACTCATCTCCACTCCGAATGCAGACTAGATTATAAGCACCCCGAAGATCCAGATTGGAGAACACTACTGCAGACCCCAGTCTTTGGAACAGTTCTGGCACTAAAGGCAGAGAATATCGGTTCTTAATTTTTTTAAGTGCCCGATAATCTACGCATGGACGTAGCGAGTGATCTTTTTTCTCCACAAAGAAAATTCCTGCACCCGCTGGGGAGGTGGAGGGTCGAATAAACCCTTTTTCTAGGTTGTCATCAAGGTAAGTCTTCAATGTTCTGACAACGAGAAAATTCTTCCAAAAGGGATCTCTGCTCCGGGAAGAAGTTATATTGGGCAATCATACGGCCTATGTGGAGGGAGAGTTTCTGCACCCTTTTTACTGAAAATGTCCAGGAAGCTGTGGTAAATAGTGATGGACGAACTTCCAACGGGACGTTTCGCGAATGCGGCCAAAAGTTTGCGGTGGACCCCATTGACTTTAGTGGCAAGCGAACCTTAAAAACCTACAGGTCATGTTTTCAGCCACAAAATACTTACTAGTTGTGCACACATAGTCCCACCACATGGACACTGACATAACAAAAGTATTAAGTGAATCTGGGATCGACAACAACAAGCATTCTTTTTTTATCTGTGAAATTTTGACAATTCAGGAGCACATGAAGGCCATGGAGGAGAGGCAAGGTCAGGCCAGGCTATGAAGGGGGTGCAGGAGATGATCAGTGCCACAGTCAGGGCAGTGCAGTCCTGTGCCAGTGTCCCAGTGTGCCAACCTGTGCTTGAGCCCCTCCCTCTGCCCGGCCCTTACCCCCACCTATGCAGGGCTCCCCTGCAGTGGTCCGGAGGTGCCAGTTCAGTGCTGATCCTCAGCCATGGTGCTGGCACTGCTTGCTGATTGGCTTATCCGCTGCTATCTCCCTCACTGTCTGAAACCAGCACCGCAATAGAGACTGAGCACTGACACCAGCACCGTGATAGAGAGCACTGACACCAGCACCGAGATAGAGAGCACTGACACCAGCACCGTGAAAAATAGCACTGACACCAGCACCGTGATAGAGAGCACTGACACCAGCACCGAGATAGAGAGCACTGACACCAGCACCGTGATAGAGAGCACTGACACCAGCACCGTGATAGAGAGCACTGACACCAGCACCGAGATAGAGAGCACTGACACCAGCACCGAGAAAGAGAGCACTGACACCACACCAGCACCGTGATAGAGAGCACTGAGACCACACCAGCACCGAGATAGAGAGCACTGACACCACACCAGCACCGTGATAGAGAGCACTGACACCAGCACCGTTATAGAGAGCACTGACACCAGCACCGTTATAGAGAGCACTGAGACCACACCAGCATTTTTTAAATGACCCGGTGACAAAAGTCTCTAGAGAAGTGCAGTATGTATGTGGAAGAAGGTATATAACACCCCACTTCAATCTGTCATTTTTGGGGGCCACTGGTCAATCACACCAGTTATAATACTTTTTTTTTAACCACCTCAGTACAGTGCAGTTACACCCCCTTCCTGACCAGACCAATTTTCAGCTTTCAGCGCTCTCACAGTTTGAATGACAATTACTCAGTCATCCAACACTGTATCCATATGAAACTTGCGTCCTTTTTTCCACACAAATAGAGCTTTCTTTTAGTGGTATTTAATCACTAGTGGGTTTTTTATTTTTTGTGCTATAAATAAAATAAAACGTAAATTTTGTGAAAAAAATGCCTTTTTCTTCGTTTCTGTCATAAATTTTTGCTAATTAGTAATTTTTCTTCATAAATTTTGGCCAAAATTTATACTGCTACATATCTTTGGTAAAAATAACCCACATTAGTATATATTATTTGGTCTTTGTGAAAGTTATAGAGTCTACAAACTATGGTGCCAATCACTGAAAATTGATCACTTCTGATCAGGCCTTCAGTACATCAGGTGTATCTCATTTCTTGAGACGCTAACAAGTCAGGAAAGTACAAATACCCCCCAAATGACCCCTTTTTACAAAGTAGACATCCCAAGGTATTAAGTAAGTAGCATGGTGAGTTTTTTTAAGTTGTCATTTTTTCCCACAATTCTTTGTAAAATGAAGAATTTTTTTTTTTTATTTTTTTTTTTTTTTACTAAATTGTCATATTATCAGGTTATTTCTCACACACAGCATATGTATACAACAAATTACACCCCAAAATACATTCTGCTACTCTTCCCGAGTACGGCGATACCACATGTGTGAGACTTTTACACAGCCTGGCCACATACAGAGCACCAACATTGATGTAGTACCTTCAGACGTTCTACGAGCAAAAATTACGCATCTCGTTTCTCAACCACCTATTACACTTTTGAAGGCCCTGGAGTACCAGGACAATGGAATTTCCCATAAAATTACCCCATTTTGGAAAGCAAACACCCCAACGTATAATCTGTGAGGCATAATGAGTCTTTTGAACGGTTCATTTTTTTCCAGAAGTTTTTGGAATATGTGGAAAAAAATTAAAACGCATTTTTTTTTTACACAAAATTGTCAATTTATAAGATATTTCTAACACATAGCATGTATATAGCAAAAATGACACCCCAAAATACATTCTGCTACTCTTCCCGAGTACGGTGATACCACATGTGTGAGACTTTTACACAGCCTGGCCACATACAGAGCACCAACATTGATGTAGTACCTTCAGACGTTCTACGAGCAAAAATTACGCATCTCGTTTCTCAACCACCTATTACAGTTTTGAAGGCCCTGGAGTACCAGGACAATGGAATTGCCCATAAAATGACCCCATTTTGGAAAGCAAACACCCCAACGTATAATCTGTGAGCCATAATGAGTCTTTTGAATGGTTCGTTTTTTTCCAGAAGTTTTTGGAATATGTGGAAAAAAATTAAAACACATTTTTTTTTACACAAAATTGTCAATTTATAAGATATTTCTAACACATAGCATGTATATAGCAAAAATGACACCCCAAAATACATTCTGCTACTCCTCCACATGTGTAGGACTTTTACACAGCCTGGCCACATAGAGAGGCCGAACATTGAAGTAGTACGTTCAGGCGTTCTAGGAGCATAAATGACACATCTCATTTCATTGCTACCCATCACACTTTTGAAGGTCCTGGACCACCAGGACAGTGAAATTACCCACAAAATGACCCCATTTTGGAAAGCAAACACCCCAACGTATATTCTATGAGACATGGGCTGCAAATAGGTACTCGGGTACTCTGATGGGCTGGAGATAGGTACTCGGGTACTCTGATGGCCTGGTGACAGGTACTCGGGTACTCTGATGGCCTGGTGACAGGTACTCGGGTACTCTGATGGCCTGGTGACAGGTACTCGGGTACTCTGATGGCCTGGTGACAGGTACTCGGGTACTTTGATGGCCTGGTGACAGGTACTCGGGTACTCTGATGGCCTGGTGACAAGTACTCGGGTACACTGATGGCCTGGTGACAGGTACTCGGGTACACTGATGGCCTGGTGACAGGTACTCGGGTACACTGATGGCCTGGTGACAGGTACTCGGGTACACTGATGGCCTGGTGACAGGTACTCGGGTACACTGATGGCCTGGTGACAGGTACTCTGGTACTCTGATGGCCTGGTGACAGGTACTCGGGTACTCTGATGGCCTGGTGACAGGTACTCGGGTACTCTGATGGCCTGGTGACAGGTACTCGGGTACTCTGATGGCCTGGTGACAAGTACTCAGGTACTCTGATTGCCTGGTGACAAGTACTCAGGTACTCTGATGGCCTGGTGACAGGTACTCTGATGCTTTGGTGACTGGTATTTGGGTACTCTGAAGGGCGGTGACAGGTACTCATATGGACTGTGACAGGTACTCGGGTACTCAGATGAACTGTGACAGGTACTCGGGTACTCTAATGGACTGTGACAGGTACTCGGTACTCTAATGGACTGTGACAGGTACTCGGTACTCTAATGGACTGTGACAGGTATTCGGGTACCCTGATGGACTGTGACAGGTACTCGGGTACTCAGATGGGCTGTGACAGGTACTCGGGTACCCTGATGGACTGTGACAGGTACTCGGTACTCTAATGGACTGTGACAGGTACTCGGTACTCTAATGGACTGTGACAGGTACTCGGGTACCCTGATGGGCCGTGACAGGTACTCGGGTAACCTGATGGGCCATGACAGGTACTCGGGTACCCTGATGGGCCGTGACAGGTACTCGGGTACCCTGATGGGCCGTGACAGGTACTCGGGTAACCTGATGGGCCATGACAGGTACTCGGGTAACCTGATGGGCCGTGACAGGTACTCTGGTAACCTGATGGGCCGTGACAGGTACTCGGGTAACCTGATGGGCCATGACAGGTACTCGGGTACCCTGATGGGCCGTGACAGGTACTCGGGTACCCTGATGGGCCGTGACAGGTACTCGGGTACTCTGATGTGCCGTGACAGGTACTCGGGTACTCTGATGTGCTGTGACAGGTACTCGGGTACTCTGATGTGCCGTGACAGGTACTCGGGTACTCTGATGTGCCGGGACAGGTACTCGGGTACTCTGATGGGCCGGAACAGGTACTCGGGTACTCTGATGGGCCGGGACAGGTACTCGGGTACTCTGATGGGCCGTGACAGGTACTCGGGTACTCTGATGGGCCGTGACAGGTACTCGGGTACTCTGATGGGCCGGGACAGGTACTCGGGTACTCTGATGGGCCGGGACAGGTATTCGGGTACTCTGATGGGCTGGGACAGGTACTCGGGTACTCTGATGGGCTGGGACAGGTACTTGGGTACTCTGATGGGCCAGGACAGGTACTCGGGTACTCTGATGGGCCGGGACAGGTACTCGGGTACTGAGATGGGCTGGGACAGGTACTCGGGTACTCAGATGGGCTGGGACAGGTACTCGGGTACTCTGATGGGCTGGGACAGGTACTCGGGTACTCTGATGGGCTGGGACAGGTACTCGGGTACTCTGATGGGCTGGGACAGGTACTCGGGTACTCTGATGGGCTAGGACAGGTACTCGGGTACTCTGATGGGCTAGGACAGGTACTCAAATACTCTGATGGACTGTGACAGGTACTCTGATGGACTGTGATTGACAGGTACTATGAGGGGTGGTGACAGGTCCTCTTTATTGAGGGGGGGCAATCAGTGTGATTGGTGTACACTGTAGGCGGTAACGAGATGTTACTGCAATCTCCTCCTCACACACGATCGGTGTGTGAGGAGGAGAACCCGGTAACATCCCGTTACCGCGGTGTGTTTACATTTTAGTGATCGGCTGTGAAAGGATCACAGCCGATCACGTGGGTAAACAGCCGGCCAATGGCTGTTTACCAGCGTCGGTGACGAGCAGTGTTCCCGGGGAACACGCCGCCACCGACGTGCACGCGCAGCGCGCTCGCGATCACGCGCATGCGCCGTGCACGTTCGGGGTGTGACCATCTGTGATCGGCCATGACTTCATCACGGCCGATCACGTGGTAAACAGCCATAACGAATGGCTGTTCACCCCCTTCGGTGGCGAGCGGTGTCTCCATGGCCTGAAAAAAGGTGCTTAAGGTATCAAGGGAGGGATCCTTCTTTTCCAGGAAACGATGAGCCCAGGACTGGGGTTCACCTGCCAGAAGCGAAATAACAAACCCCACCTTGGTGGCTTCAAGAGAAAAGGTCCTTTGTTGCAGGGCAAAGAAAAGTTCGCAAGCATTACGGAATGTCCTAAATTTACCCTCGGTTGCCTGAGAATATCTCAGGTGTGGGAACCCTGGGTTCTGGCGGCATCATCACCACTGAAGGTGCAACAGAAGTCCTGGAAGCAGAGGGTGTGGATGCAGACAGGGCTTGGACACGTTCCTTCAGCTGACTATAGCCCTCTTGCAGGCTCTTCACCACCTGAGTAAGTCAAGCAAGGTGGCAGCAGAGCTCGTCCATGGGAGAGGCTCCCTGCGTGGGCTCGGATATGGCTGTCCAGTACTGTCCTGTACCTGGTATTGGAACCCAGAATGCAGGGAGCGGCCTCTCCTAAGCCTCTGCCTCGAGAACCCCTGATAGTGGAGGCAGGGACTCAAGAGTTCAGAGGGCACAAGTGCCTGATAGATGGCAGGTGTGGGACTGGTCCAGACCTCTGAAGTAGCAGGAGAAGGGCAGGCAGGAAGAGCAAGAACTGAAGACTGGAACACCGCAGACAGCTGGGAGGAGTTCGGTAGTGCAGCAGGAGCACAGGATCTGCAGGCTGTGAAGTGGTGCACAGGAACCTGTCAGGAACACTGGAACAGCAGAAGAATGGAGGTGCCTGAGCTAGGCAGGAACTCTGAAACAGCAGACAGGGAGGAGGTGTCCTGTAGTACAGCAGGAGGGCTGAATCCGCAGGTTGCAGGAAGGTGCTCAGAGGTCAGGCAGTAACAGAGGCAGAGTCAGACAGGCCAGATTAATACTAGCGGGCAGAGCAGGTACCAACTGGAGGCAGAAGGGTAGTCGAGGTACAGGCCAGGCAGGTTACAGGCGGGCAGCGATCTATCCAAAGGAAGAAGCAGAAGGGTAGTCAGACAGGCCAGGGTCGGAGACAGGCAGCAAACAGACGTTGTCAGGAACAGGCCGGGTATACAGGAATCAAGTCAACTGGTAACAGGTAGAAGGTTCACAGGAAACGCTGTAGACTGGACAGCAAGGAGGCACACCCGTCCGCGTGCGCCCGTTCGCGCTATCGCGCACCCGACCGTTCGCGCTATCGCTCACCCACGTGCGCAAGTTCGCACTAACGCGCACCCGTGTGCGCCGGTTAGCTTTTAGGATAGGGATTCTGCGGACAGGTCTTCCATATACCGCCGGATTACCGGGACCTCCTTCTTCACAGACTGTAACTCCTGCACCTGCCTGTGGTATAGGACCAGAACAACACAAGCAATTGGGGGTAGCTTCAGGTGTATACTGTGCAGGTAGCACAATACACTGACTGTAACTGCTGCAGCTGCCTGTGGTATAGGACCAGAACAACACAAACAATTGGGGGTAGCTTCAGGTGTACACTGTGCAGGTGGCAAAATACACCGACTGTAACTGCTGCAGCTGCCTGTGGTATAGGCCAGAACAACACGAGCAATTGGGGTAGCTTCAAGTGTATACTGTGCAAGTGGCACAATACACCAACTGTAACGGCTACAGCTACCTGTGGTATAGGACCAGAACAACACCAGCAATTGGGGTAGCTTCAGGTAAACACTGTGCAGGTGGCACAATACACCGACTGTAACTGCTGAAGCTGCCTACGGTATAGGATCAGAACAACACGAGGAATTGGGGGTAGCTTCAGGTGTATACTATGCAGGGGGCACAATACACTGACTGTAACTGCTGCAGCTGCCTGTGGTATAGGACCAGAACAACAGGAGCAATTGGGGGTAGCTTCAGGTGTATACTGTGCAGGTGGCACAATACACTGACTGTAACTGCTGCAGCTGCCTTTGGTATAGAACCAGAGCAACACCAGCAATTGGGGTAGCTTCAGGTGTATACTGTGCAGGGGGCACAATACACCGACTGTAACTGCAGCAGCTGCCTGTGGTATAGGAAGAGAACAACACCAGCAATTGGGGTAGCTTCAGGTGTACACTGTACAGGTGGCACAATACACCAGCTGTAACTGCCGTAGGTTCAATCACAAGAAATGTAGACACTTTCCCTGCCTATTCTTCTCTCTATGAATGCCACAACACACTACACAAGGCCGCCTGCGGACAGGTCTTCCATATACCGCCGGATTACCGGGACCTCCTTCTTCACAGACTGTAACTCCTGCACCTGCCTGTGGTAAAGGACCAGAACAACACAAGCAATTGGGGGTAGCTTCAGGTGTATACTGTGCAGGTGGCACAATACACTGACTGTAACTGTTGCAGCTACCTGTGGTATAGGACCAGAACAATACGAGCAATTGGGGGTAGCTTCATGTGTATACTGTGCAGGGGGCACGATACACTGACTGTAACTGCTGCAGCTGCCTGTGGTATAGAACCAGAACAACACCAGCAATTGGGGTAGCTTCAGATGTATACTGTGCAGGGTGCCCAATACACCGACTGTAACTGTAGCTGCCTGTGGTATAGGAAGAGAACAACACCAGCAACTGGGGTAGCTTCTGGTGTACACTGTGCAGGTGGCACAATACACCAGCTGTAACTGTGGAAGGTTCAATCACAAGAAATGTAGACACTGTCCCTAACTATCCTTCTCTCTATGAACACCGCAACACACTACACAAGGCCGCCGCGTAGGCGGCCTTATATAGTGTGGGACGTGTACTAAATCCCGTGAGCTATAATTGGCCACAGGCATCCTGGGGGAAAGAAACTCAATAAAAAACACACACTAGACAGGTTTTTAAAGTCGTTTATGAGGCAGCTTCAGGGGTCTCTTCCGCTTTCAGGGGTCTCTTCCGACTCCTCAGCTCTCTTCGGCCTCCCCTCCACCCCCTGACCTTCTCTCCCGGTCTCCGGTTCTTCTACCTCTCTCCGGCCTCTTCTCCTGCTCTCCGATTCTTCTCCTGGGCTCCTCCTCTATATTCTGCTCTTTTGCCGCTCTTTTGCTTGCGGTGGCCTGGTCTCTTCCGTTGTCTTCTTCCCTCTTGTCTTATTCTGATGTTGACACGACGTTCTCTCCCACTGTAATGCTGTGTACAAGGTGCGCAATGACTTATATTGGCATGGGATGGGGTCACCAGGTGATGCTGACATGCTGTGAGTGGGGGAGGGGTCTCTCTGCACATAGCCAGTGTGATGTCACCTGGTGACCCCCCTCTTATGATGGCACAGTCCCAGCATGCCCCGGGACCCCGCTCCGTATGATGTCACCGCCCAGGGCATGCTGCGACTGTACTATCATAAGAGGCGGGGTCACCGGGTGATATCGCACTGGCTATGTGCAGAGAGACCCCTCCCCTACTCACAGCATGTCATAGTACACAGAGAGGCGGCCCCTGACCTGGAGACCAGTCCCTCTCCTTCACCCACTACTGTGTATAGCATTATCCCTGATTAATAGGGACAGTCCCTGTTTTATAAACCAGCCCCTCTGTCCTTTTATTGTCTTCTGTCCCTCTACCGAGTGTAACTATCATAGTTCTAATCCCTGTTTGATAAGCAGTCCCTGATGTACAGAGAAGGTCCATGTTATAGACGGTCCTTATTATCCACTTGCTCTCCGAAAGATTTACCCCTCCTTAATGACCTGCGATGTTGCATTGGACAAATTGGACACGCTGCATCTGGTCACAAGTGACAAGCTCAGGGTTCCCACTGATTCTGCATTATGGTGAGTTGAACTATTTCATTATATATTACAATGTAGTAATAGAAATAATGTGATTTGATCATCCTGACACCATATCAAGCATGGTGTCAGGATAATTAAAGTGCCAACACCAGGCATTCGCCTAACAAACCACCCGCTGCCAAATTCCCTGTCAACTCCCGAGACTACATACCACCGCGCACACCACCACCCATCCGCCAGTTGCCTCCACCCTCTGGTCATTGGCAAAAGTTTATTCCAGGAAACAGGTCCCTTAAGAAGGGGGGGGGGGGGTGTCCCTGAATAGCAGTTGTGAGGGGTTAGCTCGGCAGCGGGTGTGTGTGACCCCCTGGATGGGTTCACAACACAAAATCAGGCACAGCAGACAGCGTTGTAGGTGAAAAAAAAACAAAAAGGTGTGGTTTATTCATGCTACATGCAGTAAAAAATATAACAGCCAAAACAAAAGAAAAACATGAAAATAAATCCTGGTCAGCTTGACCTCTAAATACACACTTAGATTCCCTCTCTAACAACTGAGTGCAGCCTTGTGCTGCACCAGTCCCTGTCTCTGTTGTAAAGGTTTGCCACACAGGCGTTAACTCACCGCACAGAACAGGTGTCACACTCCCCAGTCTATACAAACACAAAACTGGTTCCAGGATGGAGCATCTCCCTAAGCATGCTGGGGTTTTTTGTAGAGGTCTTAATGAGCCCACTTACTTCAGCTGGGCTCATTAACTCTTCCCCTCTAATTGTAAAAGTCTGCATAAAGCCTGAATCTAGGGCACACATATTTCCCATCCTGGATACAACCAGGTGACTTTACCTGCGTGCTGCCACATACCCCCCCCCCTCTTGTTTCAACCTTGGGGTTGTAACACAAGCAGTCAGACACGCATGTATCTGAGACAAAGCATCCACATTCCCCATTTTAACACCAGGGCGATGCTTAACTGTAAAGTTAAATTCTTGTAGGGCCAGGAACCACCTATTTACCCTCCTATTGGTCTCCTTGTTCTGAGCCATCCACTTTAAAGGAGCGTGATCAGTCACCAGGTCAAAGTGCCTACCTAGCAGATAGTACCGAAGGGAATCTAGAGCCCACTTCACTGCTAAACATTCCTTCTCAATCGTGGCGTAATTTACCTCATGGGACTTCAACTTCCTGCTGAGGTAAATGACTGGGTGCTCTTCCCCGTTCCAGACCTGGGATAACACTGCTCCTAACCCAACGTCTGATGCATCAGTTTGTACAACAAAGTCCTTAGAGAAGTCTGGTGAGTACAACACTGGCTGGCTACATCAGGCTGTTTTTAAGGACTGAAATGCTTCTTCAGCCTCTGGGGACCATTTAACCATAACAGACTCTTTCCCTTTTGTCAGGTTGGTGAGGGGCACAGCCTGAGAAGCAAAATGGGGAATGAATCGTCGATAATAGCCAGCGATTTCCAGAAAGGCTCGTACCTGTTTCTTGCTGTTGGGACGTGGCCAATTCTGTATGGCCTCGACTTTATTGACTTGGGGTTTTATCACCCCCCCTCCCAATAGTGTACCCAAGATATTTGGCCTCCTCCTGTCCAATGGTACACTTCTTTGGATTGGCCGTAAACCCAGCTTCCCGGATAGAGTCTAGGACTGCTTGTACTTTTGGCAAATGTGAGACCCAGTCTGTGCTATGGATAATCACATCATCCAGGTAAGCTGCAGCATATTTCTGATGGGGCCTCAGAATCTTATCCATTTTCCGCTGGAATGTTGCCGGTGCATTCTGTAACCCAAACGGCATTCTCTTATATTGGAATGCCCCATCTGGGGTTACAAACGCAGTTTTCTCCTTGGCCGACTCGGCCAGGGGAATTTGCCAATACCCTTTGGTGAGATCAAGAGTTGTCATATATCGGGCTGTTCCCAGCCGGTCAATCAACTCATCTATACGCGGCATGGGGTAGGTGTCAAATTTTGTAACTTTATTTAATTGTCGAAAATCGTTACAAAACCGCCAGCTCCCATCAGGTTTGGGCACTAGTACGATAGGACTGGACCAGTCACTCTGGGACTCCTCTATCACACCCAATTCCAGCATCCTTTGAACCTCCCCACGTATTGCCTCCCGTCGGGCCTCTGGTATTCTATAAGGTTTTAGTTTTACCGTTTCTCCTGGCGGGGTGATAATGTCATGCTCTACGCCAGATGTTTGTCCCGGAAGCTCAGAGAAAATCTCTTTGTTACGAAGTACAAACTCTTTAACCTCCTGTTGTTGGGGTTTCGATAAGGTGCCTGCTATTCCAACCTCAGGAACTAAGCAATCAGGCTGTACTTGTGACAAAGTCTCTGTGACTAGGGATTCCCTATCCCTCCAGGCTTTCAGCAGATTGACATGATAGATCTGCTCCGGCTTTCGCCTTCCTGGCTGTCTAACCCTGTAGTTCACCTCACTAATTTTTTCAATTACTTCATATGGACCTTGCCGTTTGGCCAGAAATTTGCTTTCAACCGTAGGGACTAGCACCAAGACCCTATCCCCCGGGGAAAAAGTACGGGTCTTGGCCCCACGGTTGTACACTCTCTGCTGTGCTAACTGCGCTTGGGTTAAATGTTCCTTTACAATTGGCATTACCTGTGCAATTCTATCTTGCATCAGGGCGACATGCTCAATCACACTCCTGTGAGGAGAACTCTCATTTTCCCAAGTTTCCTTGGCGATATCCAGCAGCCCTCTTGGGTGTCTCCCATAGAGCAACTCGAAGGGTGAGAAACCCGTAGAGGATTGGGGTACCTCCCTAATGGCAAACATCAGATAGGGTATTAGACAGTCCCAATTCTTTCCATCTCTATCCACCACCTTCTTTAACATTTGTTTTAGGGTTTTGTTGAATCTTTCAACCAACCCATCTGTTTGGGGGTGATACACAGATGTACGCAATTGCGTCACTTTGTACAACTTGCATAGTTCTTTCATAACCCGGGACATAAAGGGTGTACCTTGGTCTGTAAGCAGTTCCTTACAAATACCCACGTGGCTAAAAACAAGAGATAGCTCTTTGGCTATGGTTTTGGCCGAGGTATTTCGGAGAGGAATTGCTTCCGGATAACGGGTGGCATAGTCCAATATAACCAAAATGTACTGATGCCCCCTGGCGGACTTCATTATCGGACCTACCAAATCCATTGCGATCCTTTCAAAGGGGACCTCAATGATAGGAAGAGGTACCAGCGGGTTACGGAAATGTGGCATAGGTGCCGACTTCTGACACACAGGGCAGGAGGAACAATAATTTTCTATTTCCTTCATGACCCCAGGCCAATAGAATCTCTGCAATATCCTCTCTCTGGTTTTCTCTGTCCCCAGATGACCTCCCAGAATGTGCCCATGAGCCAATTCTAACACCAACTTCCTGTAAGGTTTGGGCACTACAAGTTGCTCAATGGTTTCTTCTGCCCTTTGAGTCACTCGATACAGCAGGTCCCTTTCCATAGTGAAGTACGGGTAAGTGCAAGTCTTATCTGGGTTCACTAACTCGCCATCTATTTTCACCACATTTTCCCGTGCCTTTATTAGGGTGGGGTCTTTTAATTGTTCTGTGGCAAAATTTTCCCTGTGAACCTCAAGATCCGAAAACTCCACAGACGGCATGTTTTCATCTGAGGATGTTGGCTCCTCCCCAGTTTCTCGAGTTTCCCCCGCCAATACCGACAAGGGAAATTCAGGAGAGTCCTCACCACTCCCAGAGGAATTCTGGTCATCTTCCTGGTTTATAGGGGCACCAGTGGGGGGCTCAGGACAATCCCAGAGTTCCCAGAATTTTGGAAAATCCCTTCCCACAATAGCATCATGTGGTAAGTGAGACACTAACCCCACCTGATGAGAGAGGTTACCTTTGGGGGTCTCAAAAAACACTGAAGTTACAGGATACTCTCGGCTGTCCCCATGCACACAAATAACAGCCACCCTGTTCTTCCCAGAGACCTCTGTAGTAACTAATTCAGCTTTTATCAATGTTACCAGGCTACCTGAATCCAGCAACACATCAACATTTCTACCATTAATACATATTTTACATAAATGTTTCTCAGGTCCCCGAATGGCAGTGCATGCAACTGTCGCAAACAGCGACTGACGTCTCTCCCTTATAAAGTCACATTGCATAGGCTCATCCACAACGGGGCAATTGGCTGCAATATGTCCCTCTTGCCGGCAGCAGTAGCAAATAATCTTTTTCGCTGCCTCTACCAGCATGGGCTTCCTGGGCTGCTCCCGCCAGACCTTAGGTAGAACTCCCACCCTCTCACTCTCTCCACCCTCACCCCTTGGAGTCATCTTACCCGCCACTGGGGATGATCTGGTCTTAGGGTAGAAAGTCCGTGAGTCCCTGGAAGAGGTGGTCAGGTTCTCTGTAGCCAAGTACCTCTCAACTAGATCCACAAGTTTATCTGCATTTTCTGGGTCTCCATGGCTTACCCATTTTTGGATGGCAGTAGGAAGAGCTCTCAGGAAACGATCCATGACAAAACGTTCCACAATGTTTGGTGCGGTCAAAGTCTCTGGCTGCAGCCACTTCCTGCTCAGGTGAATGAGATCATACATTTGAGACCTGGGAGGTTTTCCAACCTGAAAAGTCCAATTATGCACACGCTGAGCCCGGACGGCCAGGGTGACACCCAGCCGTGCCAATATTTCTGTTTTTAGCACCACATAGTCTTTTGCTTGATCAGGCTCTAGGTCATAATAAGCTTTCTGCGTTTCCCCAGTTAACAGAGGGGCCACCAGTCCAGCCCATTGCTCCTTAGGCCACTTTTCCCTTTCAGCAGTCCTTTCAAATGTGGTCAAAAACACCTCCGGATCATCCTCTCCAGTCATTTTTGTCAGTAAACAGCTCACACCAAAGGATGCGGTATTATTGTAACCACTTGCTTCATTGGTCTGCGGACGTTGCTGTATTAATGTCTCTATTTTCTGTTGAAAATTCTGCTCTTGCTTCTGCAACAGGTCTATGAAGCGGGCTTCAGATCGCTGCTGGGCTTGTTGCTGAGCTTCCAGACTCTGCTGCAAAGTTGCATTTGTCTGCTGCTAGGCTGCAAGGCTCTGTTGTTGAGCTGCAAGGCTCTTTTGTAAACCCGCATTTGTTTGCTGCTGATTGGCATTTGCTAGAGCCAGCTGTCTCAGTATCTCCTCCATGCTGGCCTTAAAAAAAATATTTAAAAAAATGCCAAAATTCTCCACCAACTGTGAGGGGTTAGCTCGGCAGTGGGTGTGTGTGACCCCCTGGATGGGTTCACAACACAAAATCAGGCACAGCAGACAGCGTTGTAGGTGAAAAAAAAACAAAAGGTGTGGTTTATTCATGCTACATGCAGTACAAAATATAACAGCCAAAACAAAAGAAAAACATGAAAATAAATCCTGGTCAGCTTGACCTCTAAATACACACTTAGATTCCCTCTCTAACAACTGAGTGCAGCCTTGTGCTGCACCAGTCCCTGTCTCTGTTGTAAAGGTTTGCCACACAGGCGTTAACTCACCGCACAGAACAGGTGTCACACTCCCCAGTCTATACAAACACAAAACTGGTTCCAGGATGGAGCATCTCCCTAAGCATGCTGGGGTTTTTTGTAGAGGTCTTAATGAGCCCACTTACTTCAGCTGGGCTCATTAACTCTTCCCCTCTAATTGTAAAAGTCTGCATAAAGCCTGAATCTAGGGCACACATATTTCCCATCCTGGATACAACCAGGTGACTTTACCTGCGTGCTGCCACACAGTTTGAAAATGTGGTCACCCTATTGGTACGTAGCACACTTCTGAAAATTGCACTCTGTATGTAGCATAATCCTGGTGTCACAGTGTCCTGGAGTACAGCTCCTGACACCAGGTGCATACCTGTGCGCAGGTGCCAACCAAGAATTACCAGAACAACCACAGACAGCTCTGCAGACGTGCATTTGCGAACGAGACCGCGTGTTTGTGCGTGCACCTGTCACCAGAACGGGCACCAGTCGGCCGATTTAAACAGAGTTTCAATGCTGAACTGGTTGCTGCTTGGTCTACAGCGTTTACCTTAAAACGGGACTGTACTGGGGGAAAAAATATTAAAAGCCAGCAGCTATAAATACTACAGCTGCTGACTTTTAATAAATGGACACTCACCTGTCCCGGGGTCCAGCGATGCCGGCAGCCGAGGCCGATCGATCGCTCGGCTCTCGGCTGCTGCCGCCACCATTCTAGGTGAGGGAATCAGGAAGTGGAACGAATCGGCTTCACTTCCCGGTTCCCTACTGCGCATGCGCAAGTCGTGCAGCGCAATAGGAATTGTCAGTGCTGTCTCTGTGACCCGTGTGTGTCCCAGCAGACAGCGTGGCAGGACAGGAAGAGGCATAGACTCCCACGGGAGTCTATGCCCGGAAGTGGGTGTAAATACCTGTCTTTGACAGGTATCTCCACCCCCTCCCCCCTATAAGGTGCCAATTGTGACACCGGGGGAGGGGGGGGGGTTCCGATCAGTGGAAGTTCCACTTTAGAGTGGAACCCCACTTTAATCCTGCTTCCTGTGTGTTTGACTCCTGTTACCGATTCGGCTTGCTTCCGACTACTCCTGCCTGCTTCCTGCCTTGACCCCTGGCTTTCCACGGACCGATCTCCGTCTCCAGTTCCTGTTGCTTGCATCTGTTGCCAAACCTGCCTGTAACCCGACTACGTACCTGCCTGCTGTTTATGCCTGATCTGCCCATCTGTTGCCAACCAGCTTGTGATCTGACTAAGATTTTGCCTGCTGCCTTTGCTTGATCTGCCTGTCTGCTGTCTACCCAGCCTGTCTGACCCTGCTCCAAGCCATCCAGCCTGCTACAAGCTCCTGCTTCCTGTGGTGCACCTCTGCCTATTTGCTGCCAAGTCTGCCAAGCACCTGCCTGCTCACTTACCTGCTATTCTGCTGTTGTGAGTTCCCGGCTTCTACCGATACAGACTTCTTGGTCCCCAATGGTATAGTTCTTCTCTGCATCAGAAAACTTCTTGGAAAAGAATCCGCAATGCTGAGACTTGCCCTTCTGAGCTTGAAATAGGACGGCACGACTCCTACTGAAGAGGCATCAACCTCCAAATAAAAGGGTTTTGTAATATCTGGAAAGGGAGTCCCGGAGCAGAGCATCAGTGCAGGGACAGCATGACATGTGCGGACTGCACAGTCACGATGTCAGGGGGGGGCTGTGGTATGTTCCCTTTAAGAAAAGGGGAGGTGCTTCAGCAAGAGATGTGATTGCCGGGAGAGGAAGGAGGCGAAGGGGAGGAAGTGACGTCAGTCGTGAGCGGCGGGGAGAGAGATTCCCACCCACCCTCCCTTATGTAGAGTGTATTTAATAGGGGCAGTAGTAGAGGGCTGGGCAGTGGTTTGGGTCTGTGAGGAGGAGGAGGAGATGTATGTTATATGGAGATATAACATGGTTGTTACCCAGTTGGGGTATCAGGTACCTTCCGGTTACAAGGGGTTAACCAGGAAGGGGTGGAAAAGGTAGGTCACTGCGAAGGTTGGGTACCGTCTTACAGTCAGGGGGTAGCGACTGGAAACCTAAAGTTGATACGAAGTTTGTCGCAGTGACCAGTGGTGTTCCCCTCCAAGACCCATAAAAAGTACAGAGTAGGTTATTATAAAAGTTTATTTTAAAAATGTTATTTATTTATGTTTATGTTAATTTGTTAATAAAAGGCCGGCAAGGTCATTTACTCCAATGCCTTGTTAAGTTTTTTGTGGGGAGGGATTGGAGATTTTATTAGGGGGAAGGAAGAGACTGGGGGGATAAGTCCTTCACATGTCATATAGGAGAATTGGGGTGGAGAGGAAGGATGCCTTGAGTTTGAGGAAAGCATCAATGGCTTCAGGGGACCAGAGCCGGGCATTGACCCCCTTGCGAGTGAGAGATGTAATAGGGGCCACCAAGGTAGAGTATTTACAAATTAACTGGCAATAGTAATTGGTGAAGCCCAAAAAGCATTGGGTGGCTTTAATACCAGAGGGCTGGGGCCACTCAGAGATGGCCTGAAGTTTGGTTGTTCCATGAGGAGGCCCTGTGACGAGATTATGTAGCCCAGAAATTGAACTTTTGTTCAAATAGACCTTTCTCCAATTTTGCATATAGACAATTGTCCCGTAGATGCTGTAGAACAGCTTTCACATGAAGAAGATGGGTAAGTAAGTCTGGTGAGAAGATAAGAATATCATCCAGATATACAATAACACAGACATACAGAAGGTCGCGGAAGATCTCATTAACCAAATTTTGGAAGACTGCTGGGGCATTGCACAAACAAAAGGCCATCACAAGATATTCATAAAGTCCGTCCCTGGTGTTAAAATCGGTTTTCCCTTTGTCTCCTTCCCGGATTCTTATTAAATTGTAGGCCCCTCTAAGATTACCAGTTTGGTAAAAACATGAGAACCTCGCAATCTTTCAAAGAGTTCCGAAATTAAAGGAAGAGGGTATCGGTTCTTTGCGGTGATGGCGTTAAGACCCCTGTAGTCGATGCATTGACGGAGTGAACCATCTTTTTTCGCTACAAAGAAGAACCCGGCTCCAGCAGGTGAGTTTGATTTCCTGATGAAACCCTTTTGCAGCCTTTCCCGAATGTATTCAAACATGGCTTGTGTCTCGGGGCTAGACAGAGGGTAGACTCGGCCTCGGGGAGGAGAGGTCCTAGGTAACAGATCAATGGAACAGTCATAGTCTCTGTGAGGAGGAAGGAGGTCAGCGGACTTTTTGCAGAAAACATCTCGGAAAGACTGATATTGGGAAGACAACATGGGAGTTGTGCAGGTCTCAGCCAGAGGAATGGATGGAGGAGGTAACACCTTGGAAATACTTTGTTGCTGACACAGAGGACCCCAAGCCAATACTTGTCCAGAATTCCAGTCAAGATGCGTGGAGTGTTTCTGCAACCATGGAAGGCCCAGGATGATGGGACTGGAAGATTTAGGCAGAATTAGGAAAGAAATCTGCTCAGCATGTAAAACCCCAATGCATAAGACAATAGGAGGGGTTTTAAACCGGATGGCACTCATAGGCAAGAAGGAGCCATCTACTGCGGTCACGGAAAGGGGTACAGCCAAGGCAACAAAGTCAATGCCCAACTCAGAAGTTAAAGATTGTTCAATTAACTTCCCGGCAGAACCAGAGTCCACGTATGCAGAGAGTTGATTTTGAGCCCAGTGGATAGCCACGGGAAGAGTGAAACGAGGGAAGTGGAAAAAATTAAAGGATGAGTCTAGATCACTTCCCTCAGAGTGACCTAGACCCTGGAGTTTTCCAGAAGGACTGGATAGGAGTTCAAAAGATGTCTTTCATCGCCACAGTAAAGGCACAAGCCCAATCTCATGCATTGGGCACGTTCCTCGGGAGTAAGGCGAGTTCACCCAAGCTGCATAAGTTCTTCCAACGCGTGAGAGGTTGAAGACGGAGAGGGTTCCCCACATCTTTGGACTACCTGTGCTGGACGGCCAGCAGGGGAATGACTAGATCTGGATTTCTCCAGGGCCCGCTCCGGGAAGCTAATGTCTATTTGAATGCTCAATGCGATTAAATCATCCAACGTGGTAGGAATGGTGCGTCCAGTGAGTTCATCCTTGACACGCTCAGCTAGACCTTGCCAGAAGGTAGCAGTAGGGGTCTCATTATTCCATTTGAGTTCAGCAGCCAGCGTACGGAATTGAACTGCGTATTGGCCGACTGTCATTCCTTGCTGACAAAGACGAAGGAGGGCCCCAGCAGCCAAAGACACTCCGCAGGGCTCATTAAGTTTTCCAGAATGCATCCAAAAAGAGCTGGAGGTCAGAGGTGATAGAATCGTGTGAATCCCAGAGTGGGGAGGCCCAAGCTAGAGTATCACAGGAGAGGGTAGAGATGATATATGCGACTTTTCTGCGATCAGTTGGAAAATGGTGGCTGGAAAGTTTAAAGTGGATGGAACGTTGTTTAATGAAGCCCGGACAAGCCTTAGATCCAGAAAAACAAGGTGGCGGCGGCAGATCCAGGCAGGGATTGCTAGGTGTAGTAGATAACAGGAGCAGCTGAAGCAGAAGCAGGAATGGGAGGAGCTGAAGTTGCAGCAAGTTGCAAACGATCCAGACGGGAGGCAAGATCCTGAAGGACCAGCATTATTTGCTCTTGATTTGCTTGCTTGGAGTTAAGTCTCTGAACTAGATGTTGCATTTGATCCTCGGTCAGTGGCCGATTGTCAGAGGCGCTCATGGCTTGAGCAAACTGTCACAGTACTACTTACAGTGAGCCCACAGGCAAGCAGGTGACACGGAATTCCCCAGGGCGTGGAGTTTAAGGGCCAGACGGTATTCTGCCAGGGACCCCCTCATGAGGGGTTGGGCTTAGCTGCATGCTGACCCCAGGTCACGACCCCCGGGTTCACCACGCTCGGTAGGGAAGTACCAGAAGACACTGTCAGACACGGATGGATGGATGAAGCAAAGGAGAGCCGGATAGCGAGCCAAGGTCAGGGCGGGCTGCAGACAACATAATCAGGACAAGCCGAGTTGGTACACAAGAGATCAGTTCACGAGAGGTCAGGTTAAGGCAGGTTACACAAAGAAAGGGAGCTCAGAAACAAATGTTGCTCAAGCAGAGTTGGTCTGAGAAGGACTTAAATAGAGAAGCACATGAGGGGCTGGACAGGAAGTAGCAGGAAGGAATCATATATTAAGCAACAGGTGGAGCCGATGACACCCATAGCTGCAGAGTGCAGCAGAGCTGAACATAAGCTAGTGGAACAACAGGTGCCAGCTGGCCTGCAGCAGTAAAGGTGAGACAAAGATCAGCTCAGCAGCTGATCTGTGACACCTGAGTACCTGTCACAGCCCTTCTGAGTACATGTCACCACCCATCAAAGTACCCAACTACCTGTCACCAGACTATCAGAGCACTGAGTACCTGTCTTAAGCCCATCAGTGTACCTGTCACCAGCCCATCAGAGTAACCGAGTACCTGTCAAGAGCCCATCAGAGTAACCGAATACCTGTCACCAGCCCATCAGAGTAACCGAGTACCTGTCACCAGTCCATCAGAGTACCTTAAGTACCTATCTGCAGCTCATAAAGTTACCAGAGTACCTGTCTCCAGCCCATCAGAGTACCCAAGTACATACCTGCAGCCCATCAGTGTACCCAAGTACCTATCTGCAGCCCATGCCTCATAGAATATACGTTGGGGTGTCATTTTGTGGGTAATTCCACTGTCCTGGTGCACAAGGACCTTCAAAAGTGTGATAGGAATGAAATGAGATGTGTAATTTATGCTCCTATCACGCCTGAAGGTACTTCAATGTTGGGCCTCTGTATGTGGCCAGGCTGTGTAAAAGTCTCACACATATGGTATTGCCATACTCAGGATGAGCAGCAGAATGTATTTCGGGGTGTAATTTTTGCTATATACATGCTATGTGTTAGAAATATCTTATAAATTGACAACTTTTATAAAAAAAAAAGTGAAAAGTATAATGGCATGTTACCTACAATAACTATGCTTTGGGTATTAATGGACACAGTATGCGATCGGTACCGATCACTCACTGTGTTCATTCAGAAAAGGAAGGGTCCGGTTAATTACATATTTACCGGCCCCTTGCTGACGAAGACGAAGGAGGGCCCCAGCAGCCAAAGACACTCCGCAGGGCTCATTAAGTTTTCCGGAATGCATCCAAAAAGAGCTGGAGGTCAGAGGTGATAGAATCGTGTGAATCCCAGAGTGGGGAGGCCCAAGCTAGAGTATCACAGGAGAGGGTAGAGATGATATATGCGACTTTTCTGCGATCAGTTGGAAAATGGTGGCAGGAAAGTTTAAAGTGGATGGAACGTTGTTTAATGAAGCCCGGACAAGCCTTAGATCCAGAAAAACAAGGTGGCGGCGGCAGATCCAGGCAGGGATTGCTAGGTGTAGTAGATAACAGGAGCAGCTGAAGCAGAAGCAGGAATGGGAGGAGCTGAAGTTGCAGCAAGTTGCAAACGATCCAGACGGGAGGCAAGATCCTGAAGGACCAGCATTATTTGCTCTTGATTTGCTTGCTTGGAGTTAAGTCTCTGAACTAGATGTTGCATTTGATCCTCGGTCAGTGGCCGATTGTCAGAGGCGCTCATGGCTTGAGCAAACTGTCACAGTACTACTTACAGTGAGCCCACAGGCAAGCAGGTGACACGGAATTCCCCAGGGCGTGGAGTTTAAGGGCCAGACGGTATTCTGCCAGGGACCCCCTCATGAGGGGTTGGGCTTAGCTGCATGCTGACCCCAGGTCACGACCCCGGGTTCACCACGCTCGGTGGGGAAGTACCAGAAGACACTGTCAGACACGGATGGATGGATGAAGCAAAGGAGAGCCGGATAGCGAGCCAAGGTCAGGGCGGGCTGCAGACAACATAATCAGAACAAGCCGAGTTGGTACACAAGAGATCAGTTCACGAGAGGTCAGGTTAAGGCAGGTTACACAAAGAAAGGGAGCTCAGAAACAAATGTTGCTCAAGCAGAGTTGGTCTGAGAAGGACTTAAATAGAGAAGCACATGAGGGGCTGGACAGGAAGTAGCAGGAAGGAATCATATATTAAGCAACAGGTGGAGCCGATGACACCCATAGCTGCAGAGTGCAGCAGAGCTGAACATAAGCTAGTGGAACAACAGGTGCCAGCTGGCCTGCAGCAGTAAAGGTGAGACAAAGATCAGCTCAGCAGCTGATCTGTGACACCTGAGTACCTGTCACAGCCCTTCTGAGTACATGTCACCACCCATCAAAGTACCCAACTACCTGTCACCAGACTATCAGAGCACCTGAGTACCTGTCTTAAGCCCATCAGTGTACCTGTCACCAGCCCATCAGAGTAACCGAGTACCTGTCAAGAGCCCATCAGAGTAACCGAATACCTGTCACCAGCCCATCAGAGTAACCGAGTACCTGTCACCAGTCCATCAGAGTACCTTAAGTACCTATCTGCAGCTCATAAAGTTATCAGAGTACCTGTCTCCAGCCCATCAGAGTACCCGAGTACATACCTGCAGCCCATCAGTGTACCCAAGTACCTATCTGCAGCCCATGCCTCATAGAATATACGTTGGGGTGTCATTTTGTGGGTAATTCCACTGTCCTGGTGCACAAGGACCTTCAAAAGTGTGATAGGAATGAAATGAGATGTGTAATTTATGCTCCTATCACGCCTGAAGGTACTTCAATGTTGGGCCTCTGTATGTGGCCAGGCTGTGTAAAAGTCTCACACATATGGTATTGTCATACTCAGGATGAGTAGCAGAATGTATTTTGGGGTGTAATTTTTGCTATATACATGCTATGTGTTAGAAATATCTTATCTTATCTTCAGTGAAAAGAAGAACAAGGAGTCCTGGAAGTGATGTTTTAGACCCCACAGAGCCCTGATCCAAACATTATCGAGTCTGTCTGGGATTACATGAAGAGACAGGATTTGAGGTAGCCTACACCCACAGAAGATCTGTGGTTAGTCCTTCAAGATGTTTGGAACAACATACCTTCTGAGTTCCTTCAAAATCTGTGTGCAAGTGTACCTAGAAAGAATTTATGCTGTTTTGAAGGCAAAGGGTGGTCACACCAAATATTAATTTGATTTGGATTTATTTTCTGTTCATTTACTTTCCATTGTGTTAATTTATCAAACTGAACACTTCTATTTCTGAAAGAATTCTCAACCATACAAGCTGATGGTTGAGTCAACTATGCTATAGCTAAATAACGGCTACAGCGTGGTCGTGCAGTTCTGGGAGGGTGTCTGTTGACGTCCTCCCCAAAACTGCACCCCCACTTGCCCCCTGCAGTGGCACCTGGCACAATCTATGATCGATGTGTCCTTTGGACACAGCTAATCACAGATCAGGATAAGGGCCAATCACAGTGGCCCTTTACCAGTTGATCAGCTGTGTCCAATCACAGCTGATTAGGATGTAGGATTATGCACCATACTTGCGTTCCTGTCACGTACCTAGTAGACGAGCCCGGAATGCAGGGAGCGGCCCCTCGTATCCCCTGGCTAATGAACCCCTGGAGGTGGTAACAGGAATTCAAAAGTTCAGAGGGCACAAGTGCCTGGCAGATAGAGGCAGGTCCGGATAAGCAGCAGAACACCGACAGCGAGTAGGTAGGGCTGATGGTAATCGGCTGGTGTAGGCAGGCACAAGTGGGTAGACTGGCAGGCAGACGATCGTCAGCAGAGACAGCAGTCACAGGAAATCCAAACGGGTTGGCAGGAACAGCGGAGTCGGGTGCAGGCCGGGTCAGCAGGAAACGGTCAACGCAGTACCAGAGGATGAGGCAGAGACGTGGTCAGACAAGCAAGAAGTCGTAGGCAGGCAGCAACGGATCAAGGTCAAGAACTAGCCGGGTAACAGGAACCAAGGTAACAGGTACAGGAACTGAATAGCAGGATCTCCGAACACGCTGTAGACTGGACAGCAAGAAGGGAACGGAGCAAGGACCTTAAGAAGCCTTTAGAGCGCCAAAACGGTCGCACGACGAGTCAGCGTGCCCCGCGAGTGGCCGTGCGCCCGTTCGTGACCCCACGTGCACGCGTGCGCTCGTTCATGCCGACGCGAGTGCGTCCGTTCGCTTTAGCGCTCGTCAAAGGGGAACGACGGGTTCTCAACGACAGGCTTCTGCGGGTAAGTCTCCCGTGTGCGACCGGAACGCCAGGACGATCGTGACATTGCCCCCTCCCAAGGGGCAGCCTCCGGATGCCCAACTGAGCCATCTTACTCGGGTGGGAATTCTTAAAGGCACGGATGAGTCTCTTAGCGTGGATGTTAGATTCTGGCTCCCAGGAGTTCTCCTCAGGTCCGTACCCCTTCCACTTGACCAAAAATTGAATCTGGTTCTGTCTCTTCCTGCAGTCCAGTATGGATTCAATCTCGAATTCAATTTCCCCATTGACCATCACGGGTTCTGGAGGACTGGTAATTCTGTCAGCGAAAGGATCCGGGACTGCGGGCTTGAGAAGTGACACATGGAAGACTGGATGGATCCGGAAGGATTCAGGAAGCTTGAGCTCAAAAGCCACGTTGTTTAATTTCCTCTTGATCGGGAAGGGACCCACGAATTTTGGGCCCAACTTCTTGGAGGGGCAAGACAGTCTAAGGTTCAAGGTGGACAACCAGACCTGATCCCCAACCTTGAGATCCAGCTCCCCCTTCTCTTTCTGTCGAAAACTTCTTTGTTATGCTCCTGTGACTTGGTCAGGGTTTCTTGTAGAAGTTTGTTATTTACTTCAAAGAAGTTAAGACTCTCCTGTACCGCTGGTACCGAACACTCGGGGAGATTGCCAGACAAGAACAATGGATGGAAGCCAAAGTTCGCATAGAAAGGGGACTGCTTGGTGGCAGAGTGGACTGTGTTGTTGTAGGCGAACTCAGCCATAGGTAGAAGAGAGACCCAGTCATCTTGGGAGAAGGACGAGAAACAACGAAGGTACTGCTCCAGTGTCTGGTTCGTCCTCTCGGTCTGGCTGTTGGTCTGCGGGTGGTAGGCTGAGGACAGGCAAAGGTCGATTTTCAGAGCTCCGCAGAGTGCTCTCCAGAATCTTGAGGTGAACTGCACCCCCTATCAGATGTGATGTTGGCGGGGATGCCATGGAGTCTTACAATCTCCTTAACGAAGGTGTTGGCTGTCTCTGTGGCTGAGGGGGTGCCCTTCATGGGCAGGAAGTGGGCCATTTTGGTGAGTCTATCGACTATGACGAAGATCGTTGAATAGTTCTCCGAAGCAGGGAGTTCGACGATGAAATCCATGGATATCATCCTCCATGGTCTATCAGGAACAGGCAGCGGTTTTAGCAGACCCCAGGCTCTAGACTTGTTGCCCTTACTCCGAATACAGGTGACACAAGCCTCCACATACCTCTTGCAGTCGTCCTTCATTCGTGGCCACCAGAATGTACGTCGGAGTAATTCCAAAGTCTTGAATACCCCAAAGTGGCCGGCCAATGGGTGGTCATGACAGGAGGCCAGAACCAGAGTCCGAACTTCCTGGGGAACAAAAATCTTGTCCTTATGCCACAGAAGGTCATTACTGGAAGATAACGGGATACCGGATGGAGGTGTTGTGCCTATGGAAGCCTGCTTAACTTGAGACACCACATCCCCCTGGAGCAGAAGAAAGTTCCCTGTAGAAAGGATGGCATCAGTAGGTGGCAGGCTCTCCGGTTGACTGTACATGCGGGATAGAGCGTCTGGCTTGGTATTCTTGGATCCGGGACGGTATGTGATGTGAAATGAAAACCTGGAGAAGAAGAGTGCCCACCTGGCCTGACGGGGCTTCAATCTCTTTGCTGTCTTAAGGTACTCCAAGTTTTTGTGGTCGGTATAGACCAGGATCGGATGGATGGCTCCCTCCAGCAGATAGCGCCACTCCTCTAGTGCAGATTTAATTGCCAGTAACTCACGATCTCCGACGTCGTAGTTCTTCTCTGCCTCCGACAATTTGCGGGAAAAGAAGGCAACCGGGTGGAGTAAGGACTTGGGCCCCTGCCTCTGGGAAAGTATCGCTCCGACTGCTATTTCTGAGGCATCAACTTCGAGGATATATGGTAGAGCGGGATCGGGGTGTTTCAGGACAGAGGCCGATACAAACAAATCCTTCAGGGTCTTGAAGGCCTCTTGTGCTTCGGAGGTCCAACGAAACTTCTGGCCCTGCTTGGTCAGTCCGGTAATGGGAGAGATAATAGAAGAGAATCCCTTAATAAACTTGCGGTAAAAATTTGCGAACCCCACAAATCGCTGAACTCCCTTTTTATCGGAAGGGACAGGGCAGTCCTGAATTGCGGAGATCTTCTGGGGATCCATCTCAATCCCTCTTACAGAGATGACCAGGCCGAGAAACTGGATGCTCTGCCGTTCAAAGACACATTTCTCGGGTTTGGCGTACAGGCCGTGAAGGCGGAGACGAGTCAGGACCTTCTTGACGTGTTCCCGGTGGTCGGCTAAAGTGGGGGAAAAAATTAGGATGTCATCAAGGTAAATAATTACAAACAGATCAAGGTAATCTCTAAAAATGTCATTGACAAAATGCTGAAACGTGGCTGGGGCGTTACACAACCCGAACGGCATCACCAAGTATTCGAAGTGCCCGAAGCGGGTACGGAAGGCAGTCTTCCACTCGTCACCCCTCCTAATACGGACGAGGTTGTAGGCACCCCGAAGATCCAGCTTGGAGAACAACTTAGCAGAACCTAGTCTCTGAAAAAGTTTGGGTACTAATGGCAGGGGGTAGCGATTTTTAATGGTGATTTTGTTCAACGCCCGATAGTCCACACATGGGCGTAAGGAGTGGTCTTTCTTTTCCACGAAGAAAATCCCAGCGCCAGCCGGGGAGGTAGAGGGTCGGATAAATCCCTTCTCAAGGTTATCATCCAAGTAGGACTTCAGGGTACTCAGTTCAGACTCGGATAGAGGGAAGATTCTTCCGAAGGGGATCTCTGCCCCCGGGAGTAGTTCAATAGGGCAGTCATATGGCCTATGAGGTGGTAGAGTCTCGACCCCCTTTTTACTGAAAACATCTAGGAAGTCATGATATTCCTTGGGCACAGCTTGTCGGGTTTCTTCGTCTGCTTCCAAACAGAGGAGGGCCGAAGAGTCCCCGTTAACTGAAGGGCAACAATGCTGGAGACAGTAGACCGAAGGAAACTCAATCATTCCAGTGGCCCAATCGATGCGTGGGTTGTGTGCTTTCAACCAAGGCATACCTAGAATGATGGGGAACAGAGGAGACTTGATGACATCTAGGCATAGGAATTCTTGGTGAGTCCCGGCGATGATGGCAGATAGGGGACTAGTCTCCTGAGTCACTGGTCCTGATTCCAAAGTAGACCCATCGGCCAGGTATACCGAGAGCCCCTTCTCTCTCGGTCTAAGGGGAATCCTGTTCTTCAGGGCGAAGGACGAGTCTACAAAGCCACTGCACGCCCCGGAATCAATAACTGCGTGGGTTGGAATAGTCCTTCCTGGAAGCTGCAAAAGAACAGGGACAGCCAGGTGAGAGGTGTTATCAGACAACACAGGTGAGGGGACAGGTGGAACAAGGAGGCACTTACGCATCTTAGCTGGGCAAGTGCGAACAAAGTGCCCTGGCTCTCCGCAGTACAGGCAGAGGTTGTTGACCCGGCGACGTTGGCGTTCCTCTGGAGTCAGGGATGGACGGAGTAGCCCCAGCTGCATAGGTTCCGGGGATCCAGTGTGGCTGCGGCTGGAACAGAAGGAGCTGGGTGGGCGGAGCTAGGCACCCGTGGTAACATCCAGACCGGGCGAGTAGCTGCGGTAGAACGCTCTTGGCGGCGCTCTCTCAGGCGCCTATCAATTTGGACTGAAATGTCTATCAGAGCTTCCAGAGTTTCAGGAATGCCCACACGTGCCAACTCGTCCTTCAGAGGCTCGGACAGACCCATGCGGAACTGATATTGCAGGGCCGCGTTGTTCCAGTCCGTGTCAGCGCTCCAACGTCGGCACTCCGACACATAATCCTCCACAGGCCTGCGACCTTGTTGCAGGGCGTGTAAGGCTGCTTCTGCGGTCGCAGCGAGTTGGGGATCCTCATAGAGTCTAGACATCGCCAGGAAGAAAGTGTTCATGGTGTCTAAGGACGGATCCTTTCGTTCCAGCAGACGATGTGCCCAGGCCTGAGGTTCGTTCGTCAGAAGGGAAATGACGAACCCCACCTTAGTCGCCTCAAGGGAGAAGGTCCTCGGTTGCAGGGCGAAATAGAGCTCACAGGAGTTGCGGAAGGCTCTGAACTTGTTCCGGTCTCCCGCGAATCGTTCCGGAGTTGGGACCCTGGGCTCGGGTGGCATCATCACCACTGATGGTGGGGCATGGGCCCCCGGAGCAGCTGGCGAAGAAGCAGATAGCGCCTGAACTTGTTCTTCCAGTCTGCCGTAGCCTTCTTGTAGACTCTTTACTGCCTGGGTAAGGCCAGCCAGGTGGCGGCAAAGCTCGTCCATGGGGGAGGCTCCCTGCGCAGGCTCGGATATGGCTGTCCAGTACTGTCACGTACCTAGTAGACGAGCCCGGAATGCAGGGAGCGGCCCCTCGTATCCCCTGGCTAATGAACCCCTGGAGGTGGTAACAGGAATTCAAAAGTTCAGAGGGCACAAGTGCCTGGCAGATAGAGGCAGGTCCGGATAAGCAGCAGAACACCGACAGCGAGTAGGTAGGGCTGATGGTAATCGGCTGGTGTAGGCAGGCACAAGTGGGTAGACTGGCAGGCAGACGATCGTCAGCGGAGACAGCAGTCACAGGAAATCCAAACGGGTTGGCAGGAACAGCGGAGTCGGGTGCAGGCCGGGTCAGCAGGAAACGGTCAACGCAGTACCAGAGGATGAGGCAGAGACGTGGTCAGACAAGCAAGAAGTCGTAGGCAGGCAGCAACGGATCAAGGTCAAGAACTAGCCAGGTAACAGGAACCAAGGTAACAGGTACAGGAACTGAATAGCAGGATCTCCGAACACGCTGTAGACTGGACAGCAAGAAGGGAACGGAGCAAGGACCTTAAGAAGCCTTTAGGGCGCCAAAACGGTCGCACGACGAGTCAGCGTGCCCCCGCGAGTGGCCGTGCGCCCGTTCGTGACCCCACGTGCACGCGTGCGCTCGTTCATGCCGACGTGAGTGCGTCCGTTCGCTTTAGCGCGCGTCAAAGGGGAACGACGGGTTCTCAACGACAGGCTTCTGCGGGTAAGTCTCCCGTGTGTGACCGGAACGCCAGGACGATCGTGACAGTTCCAATTATCGTACGACAGATCATTCACATTTTGTTACATACAACTAAGATTGAATAGAACAGTGCAAAATGTGTGTAAGATTTTTGTCGTACGATTCTGTAAAAATCTTACGTTGTGTGTAGTTAATGTAAGCGAAATTGTGGCTGTACACAGAGCATGCAGCCAAATCTCCTGTTTCTAATAATAATAACATTTCCGTCTTAATGATATAATACTTTAGCTTACCTTCCAACCCATTCATCCCAATGAACAGACATGACCATCCTTCTTACATTCTCAGTTCCATGCTTATGCCCCCTCCCTGGGGGCCCAACATCGCCTTTTATTATCTCCCAAAGAATGACAAACAGGAAGTGCTTGCCCACAACAGGCAAGCACTTCCTCAGTACAGAAATGACATCACAGGAAATTACATACATTAAAGGGGAGGGCACTCACGAGAGAAAATGCACACACCCCCCTTTTAGTCAGCATGGAGCACAGACTTTAGTGTTTTCAAAGTAAACAGTATGGAGTGAGCTCATTCTAATGGTTCCTAAAAGCTTGAGACAATCTGTGGGGACATTGCTACTGGTGTTGTTAATATACGGTACGAGTATATTAACAAGGCAGATACCAATGTCCTCTTATTAAAGCAGATATGTATCCAAAAAGGATAACGTAGCCACACAGAGATAAAATAATATGTTTATCTCGTTATGTGGACTTCGATTCTCTAATGCGCATAGTCATTTGAAGGTAAGAAGCCCAGCGCATTGCACTTGGTACCTACAAACCAACAAACATCCACAGACACAGAGAACACGTCTCCAAGCCCATGAGAAGGTTTTCATACTGACCGTTTTTACACCACTGGTCTTGATTTGACCCAAGTGCGCTCTGCTAGAGCGCTCCTCAATTAAACCAGACACAGGGAGACAGATGACAATCTATAAAACACACATCCTAGAATAAAATGTTATACAATCAAATTTTCCACAACACTATGTATTTTAAATGATGTCAAATATGTGTGACCCCTGTGTCCTTCTGGTTTATTTTTGTGTTTCCAAGTATGCGTGGTGTTTGTCAAACGACTTTTATTGGACGCATACTGTACTGATTACACGATTGTCGTCAGATGGGCTGTCATCCGACCAAAGTTTTCCTGTTTGTCCCTTCGGATTTGGTTGGACGGACTGTCGTGATCGGCTGTCGAAAGCTGCGTACTAACGATCAGATTATGGAACGTTCTGTCTGAAAGAGACTTTTGTGGTCCGATAATCGGAACGTGTTACGGGGCATTAGGCTGTAAACACACTTGCTGGTTATCGGCATTATCTTCCTCGTGCTGACAGAGTGAGGTGAGGAGAGCCGGTAACCAGCTTTTATGAAAGGGGACATCTACACTGATAATCAGGGCACTCATTGTCCAAATGAAATGCAAAATATTCCACAGTCAGTGATGATTTGTGGAGCCATGTCATCTGCTGGTGTTGGTCCACTTTTTTTTACAAGTCCAAAGTCAGTGCAGCCCTCTACCAGAAAATTTGAGAGCACTTCATGCTTCTCTCTGCTGAACAGCTTAATGGAGATGCTGATTTCATTTTCCAGCAGGACTTGTCACCTGCCCACAATACCAAAAAGTACCAATACATGGAAGCCCTCACTGCTCTTGAGCACAGCCTTGAAATTGTGAGTTCATCTGAAATTAAATTAGTTCATTTCAAAGCCGCATTTCAGTCCAACTTAGGGGGTCATTTGAAAGACATCTGTACAGACATCGACGTCATCCCTCCCATGCTGCACTCCACGAGCACTTCAAGCTTTCACATCGCTCTACTGCAGGGTAGTCTTCTTGGTCATGACTACAAACTGACGTCGGTGAGAGCCAGCAGTGCGGAGGACAGTCTATGTGGACAGCTTTACCTCGGATGCCTGCATACTCAAAAGTGCCTCTTTTAATCATTAACCATGTGAGTCCCTAAATGTTGTACCTTCATAAAATGTAACCATATTGCTACACTTAGAGGTGCCTCTCTTCTCTTTTATAGTCTGTAGCTTCTGCAGAAGTGGCCGTCCCTTATGGCAATTGCTTCTCCTTTACCTCTGCCAACATTTGGTTCCCCGTTCGGCTGAACCTCTGCAACTCGGATAGGCTCCCGACCTAAAGCCCCAACCCAGTGCTGCTTCTCACAATCCTGGATAGGCCTCAGACAGCCTAGCAGCCATGTGCACCCAAATAGGCCTCATGCTTCTGGCCTAGCAACCGGGAGAAATACAACACACGTCCACCCAGACAGCCATCCAAATGGCACAGAACCCCGATCACCTGACTCCTCACAAATAAATAGGCTCTCCCAGCAGGCCATGGAGCCAAAGAGACTTCTACCAATTGGCTGGGATAACCTATCCAATCCTAACCCAAATTCACTATGCCCATGTCATTCTAATGCCACAGGTAGCAATGCCACCTAGTGACAGAAAAGGTGCACCAAATTTAGGTTTAGGGCAAAAGTCAGTGGATCACCCCAACAATTAGCCAGGCTAGTTACCACCTAGCAAACTAAATTGTGAGTAGCCTTGTTAAGGACCAGGGTGCTACAATCTCCCCCTGCCAAGGAAACTACATCTCAGAGTTTGCAACAAAAAGGAAAAAATCCTGAAAGTGGATGTCCTGGCAAAAACATGGATAGGGAGGGTAACAGGGAAGGATGAATAAGCGTAACAATACATGTGGTATACCACATGAAATGAGTAAACATAACTTATGTACAAAGGCAAGTGGCAATTCAAACAAGGGCAAATAAATATAAGATAGTAGTTATAGTGTGGTGTACCACCCGAACAAGATAGGTGAAAAATGCAATAACAACAACCCTATGTCCTAACTATCTAATATTTACACCTGTAAGAGACAGAAATCTTAGTATTATTAGACAAGCTGTGGTCCTTGCCTCTCTTTGGCCAAGGAAGACGCGATGGGTGCAGGAACACCTGAAAGAGAAGAAAACAGACAGCATAGAAATACACTGTACTACTATAGCAATACCAGTGCAATATGTACATAAGTGAAGTTTTGTTTACTCCCAGCCGAGAGTAACAAAAATAGTGCAAATTGACACAGTGATATATCTAAATCTACATATATTTTTTTATCATATGACTTATACCTATATATACTGTAAATACAGTTGAAAATGGGCCCTACCCCCTCAAGTGTGACACCCCTTTTCCCATAGCAATTGTAGAAGAAATCTTACTTAGCAACCACTCTGGAACTTTAGCAGAGCTGAAATTAGGGCTCACTCAGGCTGGCACTCTCACGCCATCTGGTGATCAGTGTATTAGAGAACAGCTCTCGTGTAACATTTCAGTTAATTGATCCAAGTTTAAGGTAAGAACTTGCCCCCCTTATTATTATTATTTTTGCCACAGCACAGTATACCTAACTAACTAAACACCCCATTGTCCTTGGAGCCCCAAAGTTCAACAGAGATTGAACAGAGATTCAACAACATATTCAACAGCTTTCTGGCAGTTTCCCTTCTCCCTAGGGACAAACTCTGGAACGGTATGTATGGCCACTTACAGGCAACACTTTTGTAATAACACTATTTTCATTCACTAATATTTATAATTAGGGTTTGTCATACTCTAAGGATTGACAGTTAATACTGTCAACGCTTTTTACAATATAAGGGCATTTGCCCTATTTCAATATGGCAAATCCGCTGAGGGACACCAGGAACTCAGAGCGTTCCCTTCTGGTTGCTAGTTGTGTATATATGGCGGTGAGTCAGCACACTGCCCGTGCCCCTGGAAGATGTCATCTGTGACGAAACAGCGTAGGAAGGAGTGGCGTGCTGATGTCACCACATACCACGCTTGTCCCAGAAGCAGGCAGTGATCGAGAACTGACCAGCTCGAATATTATCTGATACGCTTTTCCATACACAGCATTTTGTAAGTGCAATACTGTTTTTTTATCATTAAATGCGTGACCTCCGTGACGCTGCGATATCGAGCCAGAGACGCTGGGAACCACCGGCGCCACCGGACGAGACTCCGCAGCCTAAGAGGATCGCTTTCCTCCTGGGAGCCCTGTGATGTACCCTAGAACTTCTCTTCCTCACAAACATGATGTGCCTGATTTACTCCAACAGAGAGTGAGTGTATTACTTTGTAAATAAATACTGGTGGTCTGCAATATTGCACTTAGGTTGGCGCTGTTTTGTCTTCTCTGTTTGTATATCTTTTAAAGGTGTCTTCTACCCTTGAACATGCTGCCTCCCTGCTTGTACTAAGAAACCTTCTTTTTCCAGGGACTACAATCTATTATTGCCTATCAATAACTGCAGAATCTTGTGGATCTGTTTTCTAAAAAACTACATTGGAAGTCCAAATACTGCTCTATACCATAGTCACAGTATATACCCCCTATCTCCCCATCTCCCCCACCCCCTCCCAATACCCCTCCCCACCCCTGATACATATAACCCAGCAGCGCAAACAAAAAAAATCTGTCTCTCTTACTTTCCTATTATACCCTGTCACAACTTGGTTGTCATGGAGTTATGTCACTAATGAATAGAGGGTTAAGGATCCATCATTTGAACTATTGTTTGGAATCTTACTACCTTGGGGGACATTCATATAGCGATACTTCGGAGCTGATTGGACACTTGGAGGGTTTCTGTCGTTTTTTATTGCATTTGTTTGCACTTATCGTTTTGGTTTCATTATTTGATTATGTATTGACCCACTTGGAGAAATCATCTCTCAGTGGTGGCTTATGCATTGAAATTACTTCACCAGTCTTTATTTTGGTTCACATCATTTATTTAGTGCAGCTAATCTTTTTTCTATTTTTTTTTCTTTTCTCTTTAACACTTTAGCCATAGCATCATGCAAGGGATTGTAATTCTTGAAGAACTTTCCATGTTCCTGGTCAACAAAATCCCCTTGCACTTTAAGTATATCTCAGTCTGTCCTTAGTACAGCCGGGGACTGAGATCAATGTTCTGCACTGATGAAGAAACAAACAAGACATGCTGAAGTTCCACAACATTAAGTCAGCATATCACTTTGCAGTAGGAGGCATACTGGCAATTCCAGGGCACAGGCCAGCATGTCTCTTTAAGGGGAACTCTTTGCAACTGCTTGGATTGAGGAGCACAGTCCAGCAAAAACAGCTTAACAGGAGTGTCCCCACATCAACTTTTTTTTCCAAAGGGTGGAGCAACTTTCAGCAGAGTCAAACACAGTTCCACTGAACACATTATTGTAATTCACACTGGTCAGGATGAATTTGTCACAGTCATAAAATATCCCCAATAATACCTGGGGTCAGGCAATTGAAGGGATTGTTCACTTGTCTAGCCAATAGTGGTGATATAATGCGGTACATCCTTTTGTTTGGGTCGTCTGATAACACAGTCAGAGTGAACATGACAGCGATAATCCCAGGTCTGTAGAACATTTGCATATTTCTCAGCATATCTTGGTGACAATGTTTTCAACTCACCATAGAGAGGAGGATTTAAGTAACGTTGGATAGCGACATCCACCCACTGCATTCTGTTTTACTGGATTTCAGCTTCCAGATGGGCAGGCACGTAAGGGTATAGATAGCCATATCAGGGCCATCTTTAATATTGACTGGACCCTGGGCAAACATTTTCTTGGGCCCCCTCCTCCATGCAATTTCGCTCTCCACATGCTTTGAGACGTACAATAAATAGCTGCTCAAGGTTACAGCACACATTATGGCTCACTGTTATTTTCTAGAGGTTACAGCAAATTACTTCTGCTTGTTGATTGGTTGCTAGAGATTACTGTACATCAATACTGCTCACTGATTGAATGCTAGAGATTACTGAACATGTATACCACTCACTAATTGGTTTTTAGAGGTTAATGCACATTACTACTGCTCACTGGTTGCAAGAGGTTAGTGCACAGCATTACTGCTCACTGATTTGTCTATGGCACCATGTTATTTTGAAGAAGATTTCCACCTCCAATTTGCTTACTTTTGCAGAACACGATGTTAGGCTTAATGACCACACTTGTATGCAGGACTTTCAAGCATGCTCCTTTACCTCCCCAGTGGGCAGCATTCAGCAGAAGTGATGGTGGATATGACCTCAGGGGGACATGATATACATATGAATGCTGCCTCTATTTAAATATCAATGCCACAGTCCATGACTATTTACATATTAATGCCACCACTATTTACATATTAATGAAAGTTATTTACATGTAAACACAGGGTCTGCAGGTGAGCCATCTGTATATGGCAATAGGGCAGAGCTGGGCAGCAGCAGTTTACACGGAGGTATCGGGGCACAGCACGGGACTAAAACTTCAAGGGATAAGGGAATTTAAACTGGGATAGTTGGCAAGTATGAGGCAGCTGCTTTGGGCCCCACTACAATGATGGGGCCCAGGGCAGCTGCCCCTTTTGCCCTGCCTTAAAAACGGTCCTGAGCCATATTCTTTAGCTACTTTGGACATTCTTCAGCTAGTTTGGACATTCTGGGTAATGTTTTGGGGTCCCCATATATCCCCATACATTTAACCTGATGCCCAGCAATAGTATCTGGCTTACAAGGTAACTTGACAGATGAAACTTGGTTTTGACCAGGTGTGCCTACCACTCTTCCTCAAAGAAGCTTGCAGGGCAAATACACGGTGCTGTATCAGCAGACAATTCGTCCTTAGGGCTGTAAGGTTTAACAGAGAGGACCTCATCCTCCACAACATCACGTGGTTGTTTTTCATCACTGTCAGTCCACCTTTCAGACCAAAACAGAGTATCTGACAACATTTCGGAGATCCGATTGGAGAGAATATCAGGCTTGGATTCCTTGGAGCACTCTTCGGCCGGGAGCAAGTTGAGTTTTGAACTAACAGCCACCGACTTTTCAAACTCTTCTCCCTTAGTGGCCACAGGCTCCTCGGTATGCAGGTCACTGGGAATGGTGGGTGTAATGCAAGTTGGAAACATGGGTGGCAGTCACTTTTTGAATGCAACAAAAGAGATTTTTATTGTCTCTTAACAAAAACTGGGGGAGAGAGGGTTTAGGGCCAGGACACCATTAGACAGATGCAAAAGCAATTGGCAGACTCCGCAGACCAAAAATAGTAATAGGCAGACAGCTATACTGGTAGAGGGCCTTTAAGCTGAATGCAGCTCACTGTATTTGTAGAACTGCTGTCCTATAGCAACTGAACTTTCAACAGTCAGTATAGATCTGCACACATAAATCACAGTATCCCGTTGTATCTCTTCTCTCACATCTCACAGTATCCTACTGTAGATCTTCACACTGAGCTCCCAGTCTCTCACTAGATTATCAGGATCCCAACCGCCGCTGGATCCCCTGAGCTAACCCACTGTATATTGCTCAAACTTTTCCCACGCTACCCGCTGGGTCACTGACTTGACTCTGCTGAAGCTTTCCCACTTCTTCATCGACCCTGGCTAGTGTAAAAGGCTGCTCTGGTATTTCTTCAGACTTCATGCATTGGCCTCTGATAATAGGAGTGGTTGTCCCTTGGTGGTAACTGTTTCCCCTTTTCCTCTGACCTTGATCCTTACTTGCCTCTGGCAACAGGAGTGGTCATCCCTTATGGCAACTGATTCTCCTTTACCTCTGACAACATTTGCTTCCCCCTCTGGATCAACTGTGGGTATAGAATTGGGTATATGGGCTGGTATATGTATGTATGTGTGTATGTATGTGTGTATATATATATATATATATGTATATATATGTATATGTGTATATGTATGTATAGTATATTTTATTTTATTTTTTGGTTGAACTGGATGGACTTGTGTCTTTTTTCAACCTGACTAACTATGACTATGAACTATGATCGGGCTGAACCTCTGCAACTTGGATAGGCTCGCAACCACAACACTGCGCTGCTTCTTACAGTCCTGGATAGGCCTCAGACAGCCTAGCAGCTAGGTGCTCCTGGATAGGCCTCAGGCTTCTGGCCTAGCAACTGGGAGCAATACAACACAGGTCCAGCTGTCCAGGTGGCACAGAACTCCCAATCACATGGCTACTCCCGAATAAATAGCCTCTTCCAGCAGGCCATGGGGCCAAAGAGACTTCTACTAATTGGCTGGTATAACCTATCCACTCCTAACCCAAATTCACTATGCCCTTGCCATTCTAATGCTACCTAGTGACAGCAGAGAGAGGTTCACCAAATTCAGGTATAGGGTTTGCCTCCCTGCCCCAAAGCACCTTTTCCCCATGTTGATGGGGACAAGAGTCTCTTCCCCACAACCCTGGATTATTGGAATCTGGAAGCCCCCTTTAATAAGGGAGCCCCCAGGTCCCCCCCCCCCCATTCACCAAAAAATTATCAGTTTTTGATAATTTCTTTATTAAAAAATATAAAAATAGTGTCCCCCGATACAAATACATCGTCAATCACCCTGATCCCTGATCCTGCCCCCTTGCAACATCACGGACCGGTGCATGCTGGGTCTGTGACATCACCAGGTGGCCCCATCCTTACCTATATACCCTTACCTATATAAGAACTATCAAATGGCGGAGCCTGCAGTAGGTGGTCAGAACTCATGGATGCGTGGGAGCACTTTTCTTTTTTTTTCTTTTTTGAGTGACTGTTTTTTAATTTTTTTAATAAAGCGATTGTAAAAAAACTGTCTCTGTGTTTTTATTACTTTTTGACACTTTTGCCAATGTATAATCTGAATGAGCTAAGGGTGTAAAAGCTGTCCTCCACACCGCCATTGATGTCATCCCTCCCATGCTGCACTCCACAAGCACTTCAAGCCTCGCTTTCACATCGCTCTACTGCAGGGTAGTCTTCCTGGTCATGAATGCAAACTGACATTGTGATAGCCGGCAGTGCAGAGAACAGTCTTTACCCCGAATGCCTGCATACCTAGATGTGCCTCTTTTTTACAACAACGTTTTTTTATTGAAAAAATGGCACATACAAAAATAAAGGGTATCAAATCTGTGACGAATGTGTGTTACGTACTTTTCCTTTACATGAGATCATTTGGTAACATTTTCAAAGCTATACATATAAGCAAGATATATCGTGGTTGGTACCAGTCATATACAAACATTTTAACATAACCACCTGTTGTGTCCTTTAAGGCCTCTTCTCTAATCAGCTCAGTCCATCCTTCCAGCCTCCCCCAGGACACACATCAGTGCCCACTAGGGATGAGCCAAACACCCCCCGGACCGCTTCGCACCAGAACTTTCAAACGGAACAACAATTTGTGCAAACTTTAGAACCCTATTGAAGTCTATAGGGCTTGAACCCTAAAAAGTGCTAATTTGAATGACTAATATGCAAGATATTGTCCTAAAAAGGGTTTGGGGACCTGGCTCCTGCCCCAGGGGACATGGGTCAATGCCTAAAATGTTTTTAAAAACATCCGTTTTTTCGGGAGCACTGATTTTAATGACGATTAAAGTGAAAAAAAAATGTGAAATATTCCTTTAAATATCATGCCTGGGGGGTGTCTATAGTATGCCTGTGAAGTGCCACGTGTTTCCCGTATTTAGAACAGTTCCTGCACAAAATGACATTTAACGGAAAAAAAAATGCTTGCGGTTTTAATGTAATATCTGGTTCCGGCAATATGAATCATTGAGAAAAATGGCATAGGTAGCCCCCCTGCCCATTCCCAGCCCCTCTGGGTCTTGTACGGATACTAAGGGGAACCCCGTCCCCTTATTAAAAAAAGGAAAGGTGTGGGGCCCCCAGGCCCTATATACTTAAACAAGACAGGGACTGTGTAGGTTTGTTGTGTTAAGTAGGATCTGTTTGTAATTTTGAATTGGTACATTTTTAAAGTGTAGCTCCAGTCAAAAAATCAATTTTTAAGCTTTTTGGAAAACATAGGGAAGGGTTATCACCCCTGTATAATTTGTTTTGCCGTCCGTCTTTTTTCATCTCACTTCCTGTTGTCTCCTTCCGTTTGGAAGTAGGAGAGGTTTGTAAGTTGGATGTTTGAAAGTTGGGGCCTGCCCTATATGCTCTGCAGAAATGGCGGAACAAGATGTTGGTGTTGCCACAACACTGTAAGCCCTCAAAGTGACTCTTGGTGGGAGCTGGAGCACCCTACTGTGAACGATTATATCAAGAATTGTAATTACATGTCATTGTTGAACAGTGGTAGAAAATATGGGCCTTTGGTGGTTGTGGTGGTGGTGCTGGTGCCACAACACTATAAGTCCTCACAGTTACTCTCAGTGGGCACAGGAACGGGCCCTGCTGTGAAATATTATATCAAGAATTGTAATTACATGCCCCTGTTAAACAGGAGCTGAAAAATTGGGCCTTAGGCACTGCTTGCTGGTGCCACAACACTGCAACCTCTTCCAGATACTCTATTTATAGTGCAAGAATGAGCCCTGCTACAAAGCATTGCATCAAAAATTTTAATTACACGCCCCTGTTAAACAGGGGCTGAAAAATTGGTCTGGTGGCATCACCCAGAACCAAAAATGTTCTTCCAAGATATCAGCGGAGGAGGAAGAGGATAGACAGTCAACATAACAGGACAGTCACTTGGCATCAGCATAGGCAGTCTTGAAGGGATGTGATATTTCAAAAAAAATTATTCAGTTACAGGTGCTTGGTAGCTGGTGGTGATCTAAGACTGATTCATCTTTATGAAGGTCAGTCGATCAAATGAGTCGGTGGACAGTCGCACCCTGTGATCGGTTACAAAGCCACCAGCAGCACTGAAGATGCGTTCCGAAAGAACGCTGGATGCAGGACAGGCCAGCAGCTCAATTGCATACTGTGCAAGCTCTGGCCAGTGATCCATCCTTAAGACCCAGTAAGCCAGAGGATTTTCGGTGAGAAAGGTGTCCAAGTCTGACCTTGCCCCTAGGTATTCCTGCACCATGTAAATCAGACGCTGGCGATGGTCGCTGGAACCAATCATACTATGGGGCTGTGGACTAAAAAATTGTCTGAATGCATCGGTCAGACGGCCACCTTCTCCACCGCTCCTTCTGACCGAAGCCTCAGCAACACGTTGTCCAGGACCAGGAGTTTGTAACCTCCCAGTCTCTGGAAACGCATTGCACAGACCTTTCTGCAAGGCCTCCCGGAGATGTCTCATCCTCTGCTCCCTCTACGATGGCAACCCTACCCTTGTACCGTGGATCAAGGAGAGTGGCCAGCTAGTAATGGTCCCTCTCCTTGATCTGAAGAATATGAGGATCCTTCTGCAGGCTTTGCAGGATCAGGGAGGCCATGCAGCGTAGGTTAGCTGAGGCATTCAGTCCAGAGTCCTCTGGGTCACTAAGGACAACATGATCCGCAGCTACCTCCTCCCAGCCACGTAGAAGTCCATGGGTTTCTTGGGACTGTAAATCATCCCTACAAGACTGCTGCTGCTGATGCTGAGTGCCAGGCTCCACCTCCATGCTGACACAAGCATCCTCCTCCTCTTCCTCCTCCTCCTCGTCCTCTTCCTGTGTGATGGGTGGGACAGCAGGAACACTGTCTGGATAAAGGGGGCCTTGAGAGGCAAGGGAGTCCTCCTCTTCCTGCCTCTGTTCTGCCTCAAGTGCCCTGGCCATTATTCCACGCAGTGTATACTCCAACAGGTGGACAAGAGGTACAGTGTCACTGATGCATGCACTGTCACTGCTCACTATCCTTGTGGTCACCTCAAACGGTGACAGGACAGTGCATGCATCCCTGATCATGCCCCACTGGCGTGATGAGAAAAAAACGAGCTCTCCTGACTCTGTACTGGTGCTGTAGTTGCACAGGTACTCATTGATGGCCCTCTGCTGCGTGTGCAGCCAATGCAGCATGGCCAACATTGAGTTCCACTTGGTGGGCATGTCACTGATTAGGCAGTTCTTGGGCAGGTTCAATTCCTTTTGGAGCTCAGCCAGCCGAGCACTGGCATTAAATGATCGGCGGAAATGCACACAGACTTTCCTGGCCTGTTTCAGGACATCCTGTAAGCCCGGGTACCTACCCAAGAACCGCTGCACCACCAGGTTAAGGACATGAGCCACACAGGGCACATGGGTCAGTTGTTCCTGTTGGAGGGCGGAGAGGAGATTGGTGCCATTGTCGCAAACCACCATTCCTGGCTTAAGCTGGCGTGGCGTCAACCACCTCTCGGCCTGCCCCTGCAGAGCTGAATGAATGAATTAATTAAATACTTGTATAGCGCACAATGCGAACTGAATCGCCTCTACGTGCTGTGGCGAGCTTTGATCATCTGCTAAAAGAGGAAGGTCTTGAGTTTTTTCCTAAAAGCCAGGTGATTTTCTTCCAGGCGGATGTTGATTGGTAGAGCATTCCATAGCCGAGGCCCTTGGACAACGAATCTCCGATCACCCTTGGATTTATACCGGGCTTTGGGCACGAGGAGGAGGTTTTTGTTGGCTGATCGAAGACTGCGGTTTGGTGTGTAATGATTTATTTTCTCCATTAGGTATTGCGGAGCTTCTCTATGCACGCATTTGTGGGTGAGGCACAGGGTCTTGAACGTGATCCGATTTTTTACAGTTAGCCAATGTAAGCTCCTCAGCGAAGGAGAGATGGATTCCCAGGGTTTTTTTCCTGTTATCAGCCTGTTGATCAGTTGGATCAGTTGTAATCGCGCAAGTTGATATTGTGGTAATCCTATGTAAAGCGAGTTTGCGTAGTCCAGTCGTGAATTAATGATTGTTCCAACTACCACTGCTTTGTCATTCTTTGGGATAAAAGGGATGAGTCTGCAAAGCATGCGCAGCAGATGGTGAGATCGACTGACTACAGATCCTATTTGCGCATCCATTGACATTTGTGCGTCTAAAATAAACCCGAGACTCTTCGCTTTGGTCTTTAGGGAGATAGTCTGCCCAAAGACGGTTGGTGGAGACCAGGAGGTTTTGGTTGCGGGCTTATGATTTGGGTGTAAGATAAGAAGCTCTGTCTTTGATTCGTTCAAAGTTGGTGGTCATCCAGTCCTCTATTGATTTGAGGCAGTTTTCAAGTTGTTGTTGGTGATCTTTTTTTCCATTGATCCGGAAATAAAGTTGCGTGTCGTCAGCGTAAGAGTGGAAGCAGAGATCTGAGCATCTGATGATTTGAAGGAGTGGGCGAATGTAAATGTTGAAGAGAACGGGTGACAACGGAGAGCCTTGAGGGACTCCGCAGGTGACTGCCCGAGTTTCGGAGAGGAATTTTCCTAGTTTCACTGTCTGTGACCGATTTCCTAGGAAGGACGCGAACCATTGGAGATCTATGTCTTGGACTCCGGCTACTTCCTTGAGGCGGACGAGTAGAGTATTGTGATCTACTGTATCAAACGCTGCACTTAGGTCTAGCAGTACGAGGAGACACGGCTCTCCGTCATCTGCTGCTTCGAGGGCGTCATCCCAAATCTTGAGGAGAGCTGTTTCTGTTCCATGACCCGGGCGGAAGCCTGATTGCAGCGGGTCCAGGAGTTTGTGAGTATCCAGGTGAAGTTGTAGCTGATGTACTACAGCTTTCTCCATGATCTTAGAAATGGTGTTGAGGCTTGTAATTGGCCTACGGTTGTTTGGATCCTGAGGGTCCAGGTTTGGCTTCTTGAGTAGAGGTTTGACAATGCCTTGTTTGAGGATGCTGGGAACAATCCCTTCGTGGAATGATCAGTTTATGAGGTGGGTTATGGTTGGAGCCACGATGTCGGAGCATTCTTTCAGTAGTTTTGTGGGGATGATGTCAATAGGTGAGGTACTGTCACGCAGTTTATTAATGATGTTTTTTGCGGTGTCTACGGTAATTGGGGATAGTGAAAATTTTGGCGGTTGCGGTATGTTGGTGCAGACATCCTCTTTATGTATTTGCTGGCTGAGGTTGGATGTTTTCTTCTGACAAATTGTTTCCCTGATGGTTTTGACTTTATCGATGAAAAAATCCGACAGTTTGTCACAGTAATCCTGGGACTCGCTTTCTGGGGGTTCTAGGCACACCGGATTCATTGATTGATTAACCAGTCTAAACAGTTCCTGTGGTTGGTTTGCGGCCGTTGAGATTGTATATGAGAAGTGGTCCTTTTTGGCTTTGAAGATTGCTTTCCGATAATTCTCTGTGAGACCTTTGTAGTTAAATAGGTTTTCCTCGGTGGGATTTCTTCTCCATGTTCTTTCCGCTCTTCTGCGTTCTTGCTTTAGTACGGAGAGGGAGCTATTAAACCATCCAGCATTTTTCTTCCTGATGAGTGCCCTGCGTTTGGTGCTACCGAGTCCGCTGATTGCAGTAATGCCTTGTTCAGCGAGTTGAGTGTTTCCTCCGTAGAGTGGTTTAAGGTTATTGTAGATATCTTTTTGGACAGAGTGGTTTTGAAGGCTTCGGAGTACAGTTTTTTATGCGATCTAGTCCAGTGCGTTGTTACAGGTTTCCGTTTTGCGTTGGTGATGTTGGCAGCGATTTTGAATTTGATGGCGTGGTGATCCGTCCATGGCAGAGTTATGTTGTCGAGTATGTTGACGTTGATGTTCTGTTTGAAAATGAGGTCCAGGGTGTGTCCTGACCCATTCGTGGGAGTCTTTATCAGTTGCTGTAGACCCAGTTCTTCTAGTTGATTGATGCAGGCAGTCGCGATGGGGTCTTTAGGCTCATTTGCCCAAAGGTTGAAATCTCCGAGTGCCAGGAAATTTTTGAATTTTAGGGTGTGCATTGCAAAGGATTCAGAGCTGACAAAATAACTGCCCCGGTGTGGCTCCTGTCCCCCAAACAAACCAGCGCAAGCACGGCATGGCATTGTTTTGCCTGCGTAGCCCCTTGAATGCCTATGGAGCACCGCTAGTTCCAAGTACAGAGCACTGGAAGAGGCCATGGAGGAAGAAGAAGAGGAGGGGTGGAGGAGAAAGGTATGTCACAACCAGTAGTAGCATTTTGGAGGCGTGGTGGCGGAACAACCTCCAACACTACTGCACCTTGTCCTGCATCCTTCCCAGCTGCCAGAAGAGTGACCCAATGGGCCGTGAAAGACAAGTAACATCCCTGTCCATGCCTGCTGGACCATGAGTCAGCGGTAATATGCACCTTACCGCTGACCACCCTGTCCAGCGAGGCAAGGACATTGCCTTCCACATGCCAGTAGAGAGCCGAAATCGCCTTCCCTGAGAAAAAGTGGCGTTTGGGAACCTGCCACTAAGGAATCGCACATTGCACAAACTCACGGAAGGGGGCCAAGTCTACCAACTGAAAGGCAGCAGTTGAAATGCTATCAATTTAGCCAAGCTAGCATTCAACCGCTGGGCATGTGGATGGCTGGGAGTGAACTTCTTGCTATGGTCCAGCAGCTGGGGCAGGGAAATTTGCCTTCTACAATCGGACGTGGGTGTGCTGCTAGCAGAGTTCCCGCAAGCACTTGGCTGTGACACACCTAATTCTACACCTTCACTCCTCTCAGTGCAGGTTTCAGAGAGGACTGAAGGTCTAGTGGGGTTGGAGATCCCAGCTGATGAGGATCAAGGAGAGGTCCGCTTTGTTCTTTGGTGTGGGTCTTTAAGCTACGCTTGCCAACGAGCTGCATGGCAGGTCAACATATGTCTGGTCAAGCATGTGGAGCCCAAGCGGCTGATGTTTTGGCCATGCGAGATATGCTTGAGACATATGTTGCAAATAGCAGCGGTGCGATCTGATGCACTCATCTCAAAAAAAGCCCACACCAAAGAACTTTTAGAATAACGCACAGCCGGAGCTCTGCAGTGTGATTCAGTCAGTGTGCTGCCCCTAAGCTGGCCCCCGGAGGGCATCCTGCCTCGTTGGAGATGTGCCTCCTCCTCCTCCTCTCTCCTACCAGGCACCCATGTGGAGTCAGTGACCTCATCATCCCATCCTTCTTCATCACTGGAGCAAACCTGGCAGTATGCTGCAGCTTGTGGAACGTGACTGCCAGATTGCTGTCCTTCTTGAGCATGCCCTCTCTCTGCGCTCACGCTACTGCCTTCCTCTAGCTGAGTATCATCATCAGAGCCTACAAAACACTGGGCATCCTCCTGGAGCATGTACCCAACACTGTGCTCAAAGAGTTCAGGAGACTCCTCAGGAGGACATGGTGGGTCTAGGAGTGACTGATGAAGACATTGAGACGAGGAAAGAGGATGCATTGACAGCTGCTTTGCTAGTACCCTGAGCCTGGGTGAGAGAGGATGAGTAGGATGAAGAGGTCTTGGTCATCCACTCTGCCAAGTCTTCGGCATGATGCGGCTCAACACGTCCAGCTGCCGAAAATAAGGACACGTGTGTCCCATGGCCATGTGCTGATGACGATGCACCGCATCCATAATCAGCACTGTTGTCTCTAGACACAGAGCCTGCTTGCCCTCTTTTATTGGCTTGTGCCTGTCTGCCTCTCCTTTTTGGCCTTCCAGACATGGTAATGGCCTGCAGTGAGATGGGAAAACCAGCAATTGGGTAGTGTATATTGTGCTGGAGGCACACAACACCCACTAACTCCTGCAGATGCCTGTATGATAGAACACCAGCAATAAAGGGTAGATACAGGTGTATACTGGGCTGTGCTGGAAGCACACAACACCCACTAACTCCTGCAGATGGTTCAATTAGAGAACAGCAATAAATGGTAGATACAGGTGTATATTGTGCTGGAGGCACACAACACCAACTAACGCCTGCAGATGGATGTATTAGAGAACACCAGCAATAAAGGGTATATACAGGTGTATATTGTGCTGTGCTGGAGGCACACAACACCCACTAACTCCTGAAGATGGCTCTATTTGAGAACAGCAATAAAGGGTAGATACAGGTGTATACTGCACTGGAGGCACACAACACCCACTAACTCCTGCAGATGGCTGTATTAGAGAACAGCAATAAAGGTAGATACAGGTGTATATTGTGCTGTACTGGAGGCACACAACACCCACTAACTCCTGCAGATGGCTCTATTTGAGAACAGCAATAAAGGGTAGATACAGGTGTATACTGCGCTGGAGGCACACAACACCCACTAACTCCTGCAGATGGCTGTATTAGAGAACACCAGCAATAAAGGGTAGATACAGGTGTATATTGTGCTGTGCTGGAGGCACACAACACCCACTAACTCCTGCAGATGCCTTTATTATAGAAGACCAGCAATTAAAGGGTAGATACTCGTGTATACTATGCTGTGCTGGAGGCACAAAACACCCACTAACTCCTGCAGATGCCTTCATTATAGAACACCAGCAATAAAGGGTAGATACAGGTGTATATTAAGCTGTGCTGGAGGCACACAGCACCCACTAACTCCTGCAGATTGCTGTATTAGAGAACACTAGCAATAAAGGGTAGATACAGGTGTATACTACGCTGGAAGCACACAACACCCACTAACTCCTGCAGATGGCTCTATTAGAGAACAGCAATAAAGGTAGATACAGGTGTATACTGCGCTGGAAGCACACAACACCCACTAACTCCTGCAGATGGCTCTATTAGAGAACAGCAATAAAGGTAGATACAGGTGTATACTGCGCTGGAAGCACACAACACCCACTACCTCCTGCAGATGGCTCTATTAGAGAACAGCAATAAAGGCAGATAGAGGTGTATGCTGCGCTGGAGGCACACAACACCCACTAACTCCTGCAGATGGCTCAATTAGAGAACAGCAATATAGGTAGATACAGGTGTATACTGCGCTGGAGGCACACAACACCCACTAACTCCTGCAGATGGCTCAATTAGAGAACAGCAATATAGGTAGATACAGGTGTATACTGTGCTAGAGGCACACAACACCCGCTAACTCCTGCAGATGGCTCAATTAGAGAACAGCAATATAGGTAGATACAGGGGTATACTGCGCTGGAGGCACACAACACCCGCTAACTCCTGCAGATGGCTCTATTAGAGAACAGCAATATATGTAGATACAGGTGTATACTGCGCTGGAGGCACACAACACCCACTAACTCCTGCAGATGGCTCAATTAGAGAACAGCAATATAGGTAGTGTGGTAGTACGGAATCTCCAATCCTGGGACCGGGTTTTGGGACCAGCCAGCAGTCTGGCTGGATGATTGCACAGGTGGGTCTTGGGCTTAAAACAAAGCCAACACCATGGTTCTGGGCTCCACCCTCCAGAGGAGTCCAGGCGAGTAAGGGAGAAGAAGTGTGCAGGTCTGCACAGGTCAGTCTGTCAGAGCAGACAGACGGTCCAAGCTTGTGGGCTGAAAAAAAAAAAGAAACTCATAAAGAGTGCTGAGGTACTGGGTGTACAGGAACCCTGTTACAGAGCCGAGAGGGCTGCAGCATTAGTCTGAGCAGCAGTGCTGCTAAAGAGAGCCAGGTGGCTTGGTATTTTTGGTTCTACGTACATTATTGCTGTGGAAAGCTGAAACCCCTGTGTGGGCAACTATTTTGTTATTGGACTTTTCTTTCTTTAATAAAAGTGGGCCTACAAGCCCTTAAAACGGCATATCTGGCGTGGACTCAGCTCACTGGTAAGCTCTACCTTTAAGCTAAAATAACCCCCAAATATTACAAGTGGTGTTCGAATGCGGGCAGAAGACGGTGGAATCCGGGTCCTTGCTCTACAGTAAGTTCAAGTCAGGAACTATTGGCTGTGTGTGGAAGTGCAGCCAGGCAAAAGGCATTGCATGTTGCAGGTGGTGTACCTGTGAATGAAAAGTCAATTTTTTTTTTTTCCTTGCTATGAAATGTGTTTGTGTGCATGAGACAGCACAATCAGTGTGTGCAATGTGCAGGTGAGGAAAGCTTGCATGAAGAGAAAAGCAACTTGCTTTAAAAGAGACACTTTCATTTTCCTGGACTGTTTAAAGTTGTTCTGGAGTCTCTAAGTATGGGGCGGTCAAAGCTCCTAAAAGAAGCAAGGTTTGCTGAAATGAGAGACAGAGCTCTGTGGTTGGAGGGGTTGTTACCGCCTGAACGAGCCCCATACATACCTGATCAGAGTTTATCAAGGAGAAAAATGGCTGGGGTTGTCCCTAGCAACACTGGTGCAATGAGTGCACAGGTGACTGCTGTTATGGAGAGTCCACCAGCATTTGAATCTGCAGTGGATTGGTGCAAGCGGCATTTAGCAGCACTGAACCAAGCTACAGAGGAAAGGAAGCCAACCCTCAGTGCAAGGGGAAAGCCGCTGGATGTCCATAACTGGAAGAGGGCTGTTGTTGCCCCTGGCAAAGCTGCTGCAGTTAAAACAACAGCTATTGTGAAAGATGTGAATGTGTCACAGCATGAGATGGGATCCAGCAGAGAGAAGCCCATGCGATATGCAAGGAGAGAGGCTGATCAAAGGCTGAGGATGAGAGTGGTTGCCCATAGCAACGCAGAGGAAGCCAGTCGGGCTGTCTCTGTACCATGGGCTATGTCTAATAAGGATCGTGAAAAGCAGCTTAAGGAGGAGCCAATTTTTCATGTTGGAGAGAGCCAGCAAAGTTCTGCTGGGAGAGTGCGGTCTCCCATGGCAACCGGAGTGAAATTTAGGCCTGAAAGGAGCTGCAGTAGAGGTTTGGTTCAGCGTCCCCACAAAGAGGCCTGTGCATTCCGGCCAGCTGGGAATCGCCAGGAGAGAATCGCTTTTGGAAAAAATCGTCCAGTACCATGCCTGGAATGTGGCCAGCTGGGGCATGGCATGTTTTCTTGCCCTAGGTTGTGGAATACGACTGGAGATAATGTTGCTGAGAAAGTTTTGTCTGTAGGCCCAGATTCCGGTGAAAATATGTTTGCAGTCACCCCTAGCAAAAAGATGTTTCCTGTTGTGCCTGCAGGGGGTGCTAAACGGTGGGAGATGCCTGCTGTAGTTTCATCCCATGGCCACCAGGAGGAGTTGGCCAGTAAAAGTGCAGCAGAGGACTGGTGCATAAGACGACGTACTCAAATGAAGATGGTGACCCCAACTACTGCGGTGGGTAAGACTGTCTTTAATGAAATGATGGCTGGAACTACTGATTTCATGTATAAAAGGACTGGTTACGAGACTGTCCATGACGATGTGAGAGTGACCCCAGTTAGTGGGGCCACTGAATGTGCACTTGAGAATGACTTTTCCCTATATAGTGGGAATGCAAGGGTTAAAATCCAAATAGAACCTGTGTTGATGACTAAAAGTGTTGTGTCTAGTGACTATCAGGCTCAAGTTGACCATGGGCTAGGACAGCCTACAAATGCGAAAAATGCTATAAGTGTTAGGCCGCGTACACACGGGCGGACTGTTCGCCCAACCTTGTCCGCTGAACAGTGTTTGGGCGGACAGTCCGCTCGTGTGTGGGCTTTCAGCGGACAGTTTCAGCGGACAGTTTGACGGACAAAGTCTTTCGGAAATTCCGAAAAACTGTCCGCTGAAACTGTGTTTGAGCGAACAGTCCGCCCGTGTGTAGGCTACTTTCGAAATGAGCAAACTGTTCCCGCTCGGAGGAAAGTCTGCTCATTTCGAGCGCGTGTGAAGGTAGGCGGGGCCCGCGACGGAGACGTCACGGGCTCCGCCGCCTGGAATGGACTTAAAGGGGAACCCCAACGCCGAAAAAAATCGGCGTGGGGGTTCCCCCAAAGTCCACAACAGACCCTTGTCCGAGCACGCTACTCGGCCGGCCAGGAAAGGGGGGCGAGCGCGCCCCCCCTCCTGAGCCGTACCAGGCCGCGTGCCCTCAACATGGGGGGTGCCTTGGGGAAGGGGGGGCCGCGCGGCCCCCCCACCCCAAAGCACCTTGTCCCCATGTTGATGAGGACAAGGGCCTCTTCCCGACAACCCTGGCCGTTGGTTGTCGGGGTCTGCGGGCGGGGGGCTTATCGGAATCCGGGAGCCCCCTTTAAGAAGGGGGCCCCCGGATACCGGCCCCCCACCCTATGTGAATGAGTATGGGGTACAATGTACCCCTACCCATTCACCTGTGAAATAAAGTACAAAAAAAACACAACACAGGGAAAAAATATTTTATTGCACAGCTCCGGGGGTCTTCCGTCTTCGGGGGTCTTCTCGCCGGACTCCTCCGCTATCTTCGTGTAGCTCTTTTGCTAGCGGAGGAGTCCGGCTTTCTTCCTCCCCGCCGCCGGCCTCTTCTCCCGACTTCGGGGGTCTTGTCCCCCTCTTCGGTTCTTCTGCCGGGCCACCGCGCCTTCTTATAGCTCTTTTGCAGGCGGTGGCCCGGTCTTCTGTCGCCGCTGCCTTCCGTTCTTCTGTCGCCGCCTTCGGTTCTTCTGCCGGGCCACCGCGCCTTCTTGTAGCTCTTTTACAGGCGGTGGCCCGGTCTTCTGTCGCCGTCGCCGCCTTCCGTTCTTCTTCTTCTTCTTGTTCTTCTTCTTCTTCCCCAGGAGATGTTGACACGTCGCTCTCTCCGGCCGGAATGCCAGAGCCGCGCTGTGCGGTCACTTATATAGTGACAATGGGGCGGTGTCACATGGTATATGTCACATGGGTTGGTCACATGGGTTGATGTCACATGGGGACTATGACATCGTAAGGGGGCGGGGTCACCATGTGACCAACCCATGTGACATATACCATGTGACCTCGCCCCATTGTCACTATATAAGTGACCGCACAGCGCGGCTCTGGCATTCCGGCCGGAGAGAGCGACGTGTCAACATCTCCTGGAGAAGAAGAAGAAGAACAAGAAGAAGAAGAACGGAAGGCGGCGGCGGCGACGGCGACAGCGACAGCGACAGCGACAGCGGCGACAGAAGACCGGGCCACCGCCTGTAAAAGAGCTACAAGAAGGCGCGGTGGCCCGGCAGAAGAACCGAAGGCGGCGACAGAAGAACGGAAGGCAGCGGCGACAGAAGACCGGGCCACCGCCTGCAAAAGAGCTATAAGAAGGCGCGGTGGCCCGGCAGAAGAACCGAAGAGGGGGACAAGACCCCCGAAGTCGGGAGAAGAGGCCGGCGGCGGGGAGGAAGAAAGCCGGACTCCTCCGCTAGCAAAAGAGCTACACGAAGATAGCGGAGGAGTCCGGCGAGAAGACCCCCGAAGACGGAAGACCCCCGGAGCTGTGCAATAAAATATTTTTTCCCTGTGTTGTGTTTTTTTTTGTACTTTATTTCACAGGTGAATGGGTAGGGGTACATTGTACCCCATACTCATTCACATAGGGTGGGGGCCGGTATCCGGGGGCCCCCTTCCTAAAGGGGGCTCCCGGATTCCGATAAGCCCCCCGCCCGCAGACCCCGACAACCAACGGCCAGGGTTGTCGGGAAGAGGCCCTTGTCCTCATCAACATGGGGACAAGGTGCTTTGGGGTGGGGGGGCCGCGCGGCCCCCCCTTCCCCAAGGCACCCCCCCATGTTGAGGGCACGCGGCCTGGTACGGCTCAGGAGGGGGGGCGCGCTCGCTCGCCCCCCTTTCCTGGCCGGCCGGGTAGCGTGCTCGGACAAGGGTCTGTTGTGGACTTTGGGGGAACCCCCACGCCGATTTTTTTCGGCGTTGGGGTTCCCCTTTAAGTCCATTCCAGGCGGCGGAGCCCGCGACGTCTCCTTCGCGGGCCCCGCCTACCTGTAAACGCGCTCGAAATGGGCGGATTTGCCTCCGCCTTACGTGGGCGTGTCCGTTCATTTCAAAAGTTGAGCGAACTGTTTGGCAAACAGTTCGCTGAAACAGTCCGCTCAAAAAGTGCCGTGTGTGGCCATGTCCGTCCATGCTAATTTTGAGCGGACTGTTTGCCGAAACTGTTTGACGAACAAAGTTGGGCGAACAGTCCGCCCGTGTGTACGCGGCCTTACTGTTAATGAAAAGTTTAATGCTGTTGGGAAAACTTTTGCTCTGAAAGAACCTGGGGTTATCAAAAATGGGCCGTTGCCTGTAGCAACTGGTGGTAAGACAGCACAGTTGTCCACAGGAATCTCCAGGGAACTTCATGTGTTGGAGTCAGAGGTTGCCCTGGACAACTGCGATGTCACTCTGGTGGGACAGAATGGAACTGTACCGTGTAATGGTAATGTGTTAGTGCAAGCTGCTAGTACTAAAAATGTGCAGGTAAATGGTAGATTAACACAACCTGTGAAAAATGCAAAAGTGTGTGAGGCTTATGAAATGCAAGCTGAGAAAGGTGGTGAATATGGTGTATTGCAACCTGTGCTACCACAGTCTGACATGATTTACAATGACTGGTGTAATGAGTCTGCAACTAAGCCAGTCTGTTCTTATGTGACTCCTTGGGCAGAAGGATCGGTGCTGAGGAGTACCGCAGAAGGGAGCGCACATACAACAGATTGGGATAGTTGGAGCAAAAATCTTATCTCCCTGATAGATAAGGCTTTTATGCACAAAAATAAGGTGGACACGGTTTTTGCTGGGCCAGCAGGAGGGGCTGCAGAACAGCCTGTACCTGAGGGCGCGGTGGCTGCTGCAGGGGTTAACCCTGGTGAGCAGGATGAACCAAATAAGGGCACAGCAGAGACATTGTCCGTGGCCCACAAAACTGAGGTTGGCATGGAGTGTCAAAGTGACGTTGTCACTGGTAATGTTCTGGAGCAGTTCACTGATGCTGAGCCTGAGAAGTTGGGTATGAGTCCAGCAATTGGCAGCGCTCTGGTGGAGCACCGGGCTGTGTTTACCTCCAGCTGCGAGAAGGTTCCGTTAACCGTCGCAACTTTTCAAGTCTCAGCAAGTGAGTCTCTCTGCATCCCCAGTGTCATGAAAATCCCCAGGAAGGACTTGGGTCTGGAGTCAAGGGCCTGGTTTATAACCGAAGCATTAAAAGAGATGCTTGAACTTTGGGATGTACAGCCAATCTATACTAGTGTGTCTCCTCCACAGTCTGATGGTCTGGTATTGCGGAGTACCACTAGGTGGAACACTGTATGGCAGGCTGTACAGAGCAAAGCAAAACGGGACAGGAATGGTTTATTCCTAAATTTGCTACTTTTGTTAAAAGTTGCTGCTACGTATGCTGCTGGACTACGTGCAGAAGAAATATTTGAGACAGACTTTGGAGAAGTTGAAAATAAACCTAAAATGTCTGTGGTTACACCTCCTAACAGCCAGATGGGAAGCATTTCTGCTGCTATGGTCCAGTGTGGTGCTGGTCAGTTGGTGAAGGGCGTGTATACTGCACCAGTAGAAAAACCACATGAGGTGGAAGGGCCATGTGTGGACCTGAAAGCAGCAGAGATCCTGACCAGGGCTCAAACAAAGGTGGTTAAAGAGACTGGGGTCCCCAGTCCAATGCTTGGTTTAGGTGACAAACCTAATAAGGTCCCTGGGACAGGGGAATGGGCAAGGAGCGTGGTAAAAATTGTATGTGGATCAGACGAGAGCTGGCGGAAAAAAACGGTGGATAAAAATACAGATGGCATCAGAACGGGTCAAGTGGTAGGACAGCTGCCTGCAGAGTGGGTGAACCCAGGGGAGATGGCGTCCTGTGAGGTTCCTGTGGGTGATGGCGGCCCTCCAGTATGTGTGCCCTCTGTGGACTCTGCCCTAGCAAATTTTGAAAAAAAAGGCATTGGTGACATGTGCAACATTGAGAGGTCTAATGTTGGTTTGAATATGTCTGTCAATGGTGAACCAAATAATGTGTTAATGGTACATGATAATGTGGTGCCCAAAGGTACAGGTAAACCTGGTAATCAATTAGTGACTGCTGAGTCAGGTACCAGAAATAAGAGGTGGGTTTCCGTTCTAAACACTATAGAAATAGGCCCCCTACAGTCTCAGAACAGTACTGCTGAGAAAGTTTTGGGGAAACCTGGGAACCTAAAGCGTGGAGGCAGAAGGGTTGGTAGGAAGACCAACGGGAACCCATTAAGATTTCAGGAAAGGAAGTGCTTATGGAAATTCACTCGGAAGAAAAGTTGGGAAGGTCGCATCAAAGCTCATAGCAGAGTGACAGTAAGGCTTAGAGGGAGACACCAAAGGAGGCATTGGGTGGAGTTCCCCGTTAGGAGAAGCGAGGTTGGACAGGAGGGTACTTCTGTAAATGGTATCTGGCACAGAGGTGCCAAAAGTAACTTGGGTGTTCCGCCCTCTGGGTCGAAACAAAGGGGGGGGATATGTGGTAGTACGGAATCTCCAATCCTGGGACCGGGTTTTGGGACCAGCCAGCAGTCTGGCTGGATGATTGCACAGGTGGGTCTTGGGCTTAAAACAAAGCCAACACCATGGTTCTGGGCTCCACCCTCCCGAGGAGTCCAGGCGAGTAAGGGAGAAGAAGTGTGCAGGTCTGCACAGGTCAGTCTGTCAGAGCAGACAGAGGGTCCAAGCTTGTGGGCTGAAAAAAAAAAGAAACTCGTAAAGAGTGCTGAGGTACTGGGTGTACAGGAACCCTGTTACAGAGCCGAGAGGGCTGCAGCATTAGTCTGAGCAGCAGTGCTGCTAAAGAGAGCCAGGTGGCTTGGTATTTTTGGTTCTACGTACATTATTGCTGTGGAAAGCTGAAACCCCTGTGTGGGCAACTATTTTGTTATTGGACTTTTCTTTCTTTAATAAAAGTGGGCCTACAAGCCCTTAAAACGGCATATCTGGCGTGGACTCAGCTCACTGGTAAGCTCTACCTTTAAGCTAAAATAACCCCCAAATATTACAGTAGATACAGGTGTATACTGTGCTGGAGGCACACAACACCCACTAACTCATGCAGATGGCTCAATTAGAGAACAGCAATATAATCAGATACAGGTGTATACTGCGCTGGAGGCACACAACACCCACTAACTCCTGCAGATGGCTCTATTAGAGAACAGCAATATAGGTAGATACAGGTGTATACTGCGCTGGAGGCACACAACACCCACTAACTCCTGCAGATGGCTCAATTAGAGAACAGCAATATAGGTAGATGCAGGTGTATACTGTGCTGGAGGCACACAACACCCACTAACTCATGCAGATGGCTCAATTAGAGAACAGCAATATAATCAGATACAGGTGTATACTGCGCTGGAGGCACACAACACCCACTAACTCCTGCAGATGGCTCAATTAGAGAACAGCATTATAGGTAGATACAGGTGTATACTGTGCTGGAGGCACACAACACCCACTAACTCCTGCAGATGGCTCAATTAGAGAACAGCAATATAATCAGATACAGGTGTATACTGCGCTGGAGGCACACAACACCCACCAACTCCTGCAGATGGCTCAATTAGAGAACAGCAATATAGGTAGATACAGGGGTATACTGCGCTGGAGGCACACAACACGCACTAACACCTGCAGATGGCTCAATTAGAGAACAGCAATATATGTAGATACAGGGGTATGCTGCGCTGGAGGCACACAACACCCGCTAACTCCTGCAGATGGCTCAATTAGAGAACAACAATATAGGTAGATAAAGGTGTATACTATGCTGGAGGCACACAACACCCACTAACTCCTGCAGATGGCTCAATTAGAGAACAGCAATATAAGTAGATACAGGTGTATACTGCGCTGGAGGCACACAAAACCCGCTAACTCCTGCAGATGGCTCAATTAGAGAACAGCAATATAGGTAGATACAGGCGTATACTGCGCTGTAGGCACACAACACCCACTAACTCCTGCAGATGGCTCTATTAGAGAACAGCAATAAAGGCAGATAGAGGTGTATACTGCGCTGGAGGCACACAACATCTGCTAACTCCTACAGATGGCTCAATTATAGAACAGCAATATAGGTAGATACATGGGTATACTGCGCTGCAGGCACACAACACCCGCTAACTCCTGTAGATGGCTCAATTAGAGAACAGCAATATAGGTAGATACAGGTGTATACTGTGCTGGAGGCACACAACACCCACTAACTCCTGCAGATGGCTCAATTAGAGAACAGCAATATAAGTAGATACAGGTGTATACTGCGTTGGAGGCACACAACACCCACTAACTCCTGCAGATGGCTCAATTAGAGAACAGGAATATAGGTAGATACAGGCGTATACTGCACTGGAGGCACACAACACCCGCTAACTCCTGCAGATGGTTCAATTAGAGAACAGCAATATAGGTAGATACAGGCGTATACTGCGCTGTAGGCACACAACACCCGCTAACTCCTGCAGATGGTTCAATTAGAGAACAGCAATATAGGTAGATACAGGTGTATACTGCGCTGTAGGCACACAACACCCACTAACTCCTGCAGATGGCTCAATTAGAGAACAGCAATATAGGTAGATACAGGCGTATACTGCACTGGAGGCACAAAACACCGACTAACTCCTGCAGATGGCTCAGTTAGAGAACAGCAATATATGTAGGTACAGGTGTATACTGCACTGGAAGCACACAACACCCACTAACTCCTGCAGATGGCTCAATTAGAGAACAGCAACATAGGTAGATATAGGTGTATACTGCACTGGAGGCACACAACACCCACTAACTCCTGCAGATGGCTCAATTAGAGAACAGCAATATAGGTAGATACAGGGGTATACTGCGCTGGAGTAACACAACACCCATTAACACCTGCAGATGGCTCAATTAGAGAACAGCAATATAGGTAGATACAGGGGTATACTGCGCTGGAGGAACACAACACCCGCTAACACCTGCAGATGGCTCAATTAGAGAACAGCAATATAGGTGGATACAGGGGTATGCTGCGCTGGAGGAACACAACACCCGCTAACACCTGCAGATGGCTCAATTAGAGAACAGCAATATAGGTAGATACAGGGGTATGCTGCGCTGGAGGCACACAACACCCGCTAACTCCTGCAGATGGCTCAATTAGAGAACAACAATATAGGTAGATAAAGGTGTATACTGTGCTGGAGGCACACAACACCCACTAACTCCTGCAGATGGCTCAATTAGAGAACAGCAATATAAGTAGATGCAGGTGTATACTGCGCTGGAGGTACACAACACCCGCTAACTCCTGCAGATGGCTCAATTAGAGAACAGCAATATAGGTAGATACAGGCGTATACTGCGCTGCAGGCACACAACACCCACTAACTCCTGCAGATGGCTCAATTAGAGAACAGCAATATAAGTGGATACAGGTGTATACTGCGCTGGAGGCACACAACAGCCGCTAACTCCTGCAGATGGGTCAATTAGAGAACAGGAATATAGGTAGATACAGGCGTATACTGCACTGGAGGCACACAACACCCGCTAACTCCTGCAGATGGTTCAATTAGAGAACAGCAATATAGGTAGATACAGGCGTATACTGCGCTGTAGGCACACAACACCCACTAACTCCTGCAGATGGCTCAGTTAGAGAACAGCAATATAGGTAGATACAGGTGTATACTGCACTGGAGACACACAACACCCACTAACTCCTGCAGATGGCTCAGTTAGAGAACAGCAATATATGTAGGTACAGGTGTATACTGCACTGGAAGCACACAACACCCACTAACTCCTGCAGATGGCTCAATTAGAGAACAGCAACATAGGTAGATATAGGTGTATACTGCACTGGAGGCACACACCAACTAACTCCTGCAGATGGCTCAATTAGAGAACAGCACTAAAGGGTAGATACAGGTGTATGCTGTGCTGAAGGCACACAACACCCACTAACTCCTGCAGAAGCCGGAACACTACCCAAGGCCACCGCGCTGGCGGCCTTATATAGTGTGGGGCGTGTACTAAACAGCCTGAGCTTTAATCATGGCTCTCCTCGTTGCCGGCGCTGTGATTGGCCAAGCATGCGGGGTCACAGTGCATGCTTGGCCAATCATGAGCCAGCAATGCAGTGCAATGGCGCAGTGCATTGTGGGCCATGAGCGCCACACGAATTTGGCGCGAACGGCCCACAGAGTTCTGGCTTCGCCGAATGGGCGAACAGCCGGTGTTCGAGTCGAACCTGCGTTTGTCTCAAACACCAAGCTCATCCCTAGTGCCCACCAAGAATCTATCCAGCTATATACACGTGTCATACAGGAATCTCACCACCTGTGACCAAAACATCTGGATTTTGGGGCATTTCTACAGAAGATGAAAAAAGGTGCCCGTTTCTTGGATACACATAGGGCAGGTATTGGAGTAATCACCTCTATACCTTGAAATTTTGAGTGGTGTGAGATATGCCCAGTGTGTTATAAGGATTTGGGTTAGTCAGTCAGAAAGTTTAGGAGATACCATTTTATATGTGTCTAGTGCAGGGCAGCCATCAGACATGTTTGGGGCCCATACACAGCTTTAGGCCTTGGTCCCCCCCCGGCCTAACCACCAACATTACCCAGGGTCTGCCCCCTGGCTGTACCACCGAATCCGCCCACTGGCAATTCCATGTCATTCTCCTTTGTCTGCAATCCCATCTTCGGAATCCCATATCCTCATCCTCCTCCTCCAGTCCCATCTCCTCCATCCCATATCCTCATCCTCCTCCTCCAGTCCCATCTCCTCCATCCCATATCCTCATCCTCCTCCTCCAGTCCCATCTCCTCCATCCCATGTACTCCTACTTCAGTCCCATCTCCTCCATCCCATTCCACCTTCAGTCCAAACTTATCCATCCCATGTCCTCTTTCTCCTTCAGTCCCATCTCCTTCTACCACAGGAGGGGGGAAGTGGGACAGGAGGGGAGCAATGGGACAGGTGGGGGGCATGTGTTAGGAGGGGGGCAGAGAGACAGGAGGGGGAAATGTCACAGGAGGGGGGCAGTATGACAGGATGGGGGCAGCCGGATGAAAGGGGTGCAGCAGGACAGGTGGGGGACAGTGGAACTGGAGGGAGAGGTGTCATGGGAGGAGGTTAGCAGGACAGGTGGGGGCAGTAGGACAGGAGTGGAAGTGTCATGGAAGGGGGGAAGCATCACAGGTGGGGAGGAAGCAGGACAGGTGGGGGCAGTGTCACAGGTGGGGGGGCAGTGTCACAGGTGGGGGGCAGTGTCACAGGTAGGGGACAGCAGGACAGGTAAATGGGTAGCAGGACAGGTGGGGGCAGTGTCCCAGGTAGGGGACAGCAGGACAGTTAAAGGGGCAGCAGGACAGGTGGGGGGCAGTGTCACAGGTAGGGGACAGCAGGACAGGTAAAGGGGCAGCAGGACAGATGGGGGTCAGTGTCACAGGTAGGGGACAGCAGGACAGGTAAAGGGGCAGCAGGAAAGGTGGTGGGGCAGTGTCACAGGTAGGGGACAGCAGGACAGGTGAGGGGCAGTGTCACAGGTGGGGGCAGTGTCACAGGTAGGGGCAGTGTCACAGGTAGGGGGCAGCAGCACAGGTGGGAGGCAGTGTCACAGGTAGGGGACAGCAGGACAGGTGGGGGCATTGACACAGGTGGGGGGCAGTGTCACAGGTGGGGGACAGCAGGACAGGTGGGGGGCAGTGTCACAGGTGGGGGCAATGTCACAGGCAGGGGACAGCAGGACAGGTAAAGGGGCAGCAGGACAGGTGGTGGGTAGTGTCACAGGTAGGGGACAGCAGGACAGGTAAAGGGGCAGCAGCATAGGTGGGAGGCAGTGTCACAGGTGGGGGACAGCAGGACAGGTGGGGGGGCAGTGTCACAGGTGGGGGCAGTGTCACAGGTAGGGGACAGCAGGACAGGTAAAGGGGCAGCAGGACAGGTGGTGGGTAGTGTCACAGGTAGGGGACAGCAGGACAGGTAAAGGGGCAGCAGGACAGGTGGGGGCAGTGTCACAGGTGGGGGGGCAGTGTCACACACACCTTGGGACGCACCAGTCCTCCCATCTCTCACCTGTCCAGCAGTACCAGGAGGGATAGCTGACCCTGTGTCTCATCTCCACCAGGCTCTCCAGGCTGCAGGCTCCTCCTCCCTGACCTCTTCCTCCATGGGGCCCTCCAACTGCCCCCACACACTGTAGTACCGAAGCGAAGCCTGCCTGACGGTGGGCCCGGGTCTGCTCGTGAAAGGCGGCGGTGGGCTCACACTACTAAGCTTCATTCTCCTTCTACAGCATGTGATGGGGGGGGGGAGGCTTCTCTCTCCTTCTCAATATCGGCGGCCGCGTAGGCTAGTGCATGACAGATTAATGTCATGTGTTGAACGGGGAGCGGGCCTGGCTAGTGGCACCCCTTAGGACTCTCTGGCCCCTTACAGGAGTACGGCCTGTACCCCCCCAATGGCGGCCCTGGTCTAGTGCATCACTTCACTCATCATCTTCGATAGGTCCTATCTCCCCCTCCCACCTATTCTTTAGAGCGTAAGACGCCACAGTCATTGGAGGAAGTGACAGCATAGTATAAAACTGTGAGATACGTTTTTTGGGGTCAGGGTTTTTTATGGCTTCCGTCAATGGATTGTTACCTAGAGAGAGGTCATCTAGGGGAAATTGTGCATGAAATGCATGGCAAAGCTGTAAGTATCTATAGTATTGACTATAGGGAAGTGCAAATTCAGATTGCAAGCTGCGGAAGGATTTTAGTTTCCCACCAGAGGTAATATGGGATAAGTAGAAAATGCCCCTTTTACTCCATACTCTGCTGTCTGGGAGCTGTTGAAATTCGGGGAGGGTCCTGTTATGCCACAAAGGGGTGTATTCATGCAGGGGTGGGAGATGCAGCTTCCCAGAGGCAATATTCCATATCTTCCTATAGTGGTAAACGAGAGTCTCACGGTCTGCTGTTCTACCTTCATTCTCTGTTCCCCCAGTAATCGCTACCATGGAGTCTAGGGTTGGTCTGATCCATCGTGGACATAAGAAATTTAAGAACCTATCTTTATCCATTTTATCTATATGAATAATTTGCGATATCTGGGCTGCAAGGTAGCATAGGTTGAAGTCAGGTAAGGCCAGTCCTGCGAGGTCAGTAGGTTGTTTGAGTTTGTGCCATGGAAGTTTGTGTCTATTGTTGCCCCAGACAAATGGTTTTAGGAGGGCCACCATCACCTTAAAATGTAAGCACCAAGTACACAGGGGAATGCCAAATCATATGCAGAATTTTCGGGAGTAGGACCATTTTAATAAGGTTGATGCAACCTATGACACCCAGTGGGAGCCATGTCCATGTCTGCGTCTTCTGCTTAATCATGTCCAATAGTGGAATTATGTTAAGTAAGACATAATCTGATGGCGTTCTGGTGGTCCGGATTCCTAAATATTTAATACTGTCTACCCTCTGTAGAGGAAGCAAGGCTCTATCTCTGGGTGGTGGGAAGCTGTCCAAAGGCAGTATCTGGGACTTGTCCCAGTTAATTTTTAGGCCTGAAAATGTGCCAAATTTTTCTATTAGGGCTAGGGCTGTTGGTAGTGAGTTGTCTGAGTCCTCTAAGTATAAAAGTGTGTCATCCGCATATGTGCTGATCTTTTCTACGACCACACCCCTGCACAAACCCACTATCCCCACATGTGTACAGATCGCCGTGGCAAGTGGCTCTGCCACCATGGCATAAAGCAGTGGCGACAGGGGGCACTCCTGCCTAGTGCCCCTAGAAAAGGGAAATTGTTCTGAGGGCCAGCCATTTGCCAGTACTCTAGCCACCGGGTTCTGATAGAGCAGCTGGACCCATTTTATAAATATTGGCCCTAGTCCAAATTCGGTCAGACAGGTCCATAAATATTGCCATTCAACAGAGTCGAACGCCTTGGCAGTGTCCAAGGCGACTATTATCCTAGAACCCGGGCTGTCATGGGGGGTCTGAAGGTTGACAAATAGTCTCCGGAGATTGAAGGACGTATTCCTGCCCGGGCATAAAGCCTGCTTGATCTTCATGGATCAACGAGAGGATCACCTTGTTAAGGCAGATGGCAAGGACATTTGCAAGAATCTTGGCATCCACCTGCAACAAAGATATGGGGCGATAAGACTCTGGAAGGTGCGGGTTCTTACCAGGTTTTGGAATGAGTACTATGGTTGCTTCCCTCAAGGATGCCGGGAGATCTGAATGTTCAAAGATAGAGTTGTATAATGACAGCAGCTTGGGGGCTAGTAAATCTAAGTACGTGGAGTAAAATTCCAAAGGTAAGCTGTCTGAGCCTGGGGCTTTAGACGGTGGGAATTTGGCTATGGCTTTAGAGATCTCTTCTTGTGTCAGGGGCTCCTCTAGTTCTTGGGTTTGGTCCTCGGTCAGTTGTGGAATTTGTATTTCTGCCAAAAAGGACTCCATCTGGGAGAGGTCATCCAAGACAGTGGTTGTGTATAGAGCGGTGAAGAAGTCCCGAAACATCTTCGTGACCTGAACCGGTTCAGTTTCTAGCATGTTATAGGCAGAGTGGAGGGAGATTACCACCCGGGGTCTCTCCTCACTGTGAACTAAATAGGCTAGTAACTTCCCCACCCTTTCACCATGCTCAAATGACCTCTGCCTGAGGAAAAAGAGTTTTTGTTTGGACTTTTTGTATATCAATTGATCTGATGTTCTAGAGCATAGTTTGAGGCTGCCTGCCTTTTCTGCTGTGGGGTTGTTAAGGAATTCCCTCTCCACAGTCTGTAAGTTATATGTCGCTGTGTCTATGTTAGTTGTGGAGGAGCATTTCACTTTATTGATTTGGGTCTTGAGAGTCATTCTGGCGTGTATCTTGAATGCTTCCCATACTATCTGTGGTTTCGCATACCCTTCGTTAGTCTCAAAAAACATCTCCCAGTCAGATACTAGGTCATTGTTCTCCAGTAAGATGGTGAGCCAAAAGGGGTTAAGGCACAACGTTATCGGGGGACGCATATGTGGCAGGGAGATTCTAGTCCAATATGGACAGTGATCAGATAATGATCTGGGTAAGAAGCCTGCATCTGATAGCCTAGGGAGAAGCGATTTGGAGAGAAGTATAAGATCTATTCGGGACATAGATTGTGAGATGCGGAAAAGCAGGAGTAAGCCTGTTGTGTAGGGTGTCTGGTTCTCCATGAATCGACCAGGTTAAAATCATTGAGAAGTCATGCAAATCCCCTCGGTTGGATGTGTACGAGAGGTTGTGCGGGGCCAGTCATCCTGGCAAGCGATTTGTCTAAGCCCTTGTACACACGGTCGGACATTCCGACAACCAAATCTGTCGGATTTTGTCTGACGCATTTTGTCCGAAACTGGTGTTGCATACACACGGTCGGACAAAGTTGTCGGAAAATCCGATCGTGCAGAACGTGATGACGTTATTTCGTTGCGACAGGACTACGTCCAGGCTAGTAGTCAATAACTTTGGTCTAGGAATTTGATCTGAGCATGCGTGGCACTTTGTCCGATCGGAATTCTCTACAAATTCTCTACAGAGTCCGATCGGATCATGTTGTCAGAAAATTTTATAGCCAGCTCTAAAACTTTGTCGGTCGGATATTCCGACGGAAACAGTCCAATGGAGCCCACACATGGTCGGATTATCCGACAGCACAGTCCGATCGGACATTTTCCGTCGGAGTGTCCGACCGTGTGTACAAGGGCTTACACATTGTTAAAATCCCCCAGCCATATTGCCGGTATGGCGGGGTGTAGTGCCATATAATTGAATCCTTCTGTCAGTATACTAAATTGAAATGACGGTGGTACATAGAATGCTAGTATAAGGATCATGTCCCCGTGCAGTTTTGCTTTTATAAATACAAATCTACCCAATGGGTCTATTACAGAGTCCTGGAGTTCAAAGTGAGTGTTTTTAGCAATTAATAGGGAAACGCCTCTGGAATGTGTGGTATGTACAGAGTGATACACCCATCCTATCCAGGGTCACCGAAGTGCCCTCAATGTAGGGCCCTCGGCGTGCGTTTCCACGAGGGCCATCACATCTGCTTTCATCTTTTTCAGTTGTCTGAACACTGCAGATCTTTTGATGGGATCTCTCATTCCCCTCACATTCCATGTGAGGAATTTTAATTTAGCCATGGGTGTATACAGCAAGATATTGAGACTCCAGGATATGGATCACCCCTATGGGTCAGTAGAGTGGGCTCCCCTCCCCAGCCGGGGAAGGGCTCCGACTGTACTATCACAGACATATGATACCAACAAATGTGTGCTGAAAAAAAAGAACATTTTTAACCATTATAAGCCCTGTAACCCCCCACCCCACCCTACACTGTCCCCAGCTGGTGCCGGCATTAGTCCCTAACTGCCAACTGGGCATAAACATTATCCAACCTGTGAAAGAATGACATTGGAGTGTTATAACATATATGTGGGTATCATCAACCCGTATTCCAGCACTGAGCCATTTGTTCCAACTCAGGTTGTGCAGTTTACAACACGGGGCAAAACTTTGTTGTGCTACGTAACACATTGTAGGACTGTGCTCACTAATCCAAGTGAGCTTACCGGTGAGGTGTTTCCCTCCGCCGGTGAGGGGGATCCTTACCAGATTATTCCGGAAGAACGTAACAGTAATGTCTTAACAAAAAGGAGAAAACACTGCACTATTTCAAAAGTGAAAAAAAGTGACGAAAAGTAGTGATACTACAAAATTTCTGTGAGGAGCACAGCCCAGCTGCTAGCGAACAAACAAACCAAGTTCACATTAACATATATAAATTAGTGCAGCGCTCAAAGGCACCTATTTCAATAGGTGAAAAAAATGTGCATATCTGACAAACAAACAAGTGAATGGAAAAGTCCATAAAATATTTAAGAACAGTCCCAAAATTAATCACTCTGGCGCATCTAGAGCTTTGTTAAAGTCCTCAGATGGCATTCAAGGCTAAATATCTTGTCACGTTCTCAGACTTCAAAGCCTCTTGAAAATGGATTATAAGCAAGTAGAGAAGGTAGATACTCTTACCAGATAGGTTGGACACATCTACCGTATAGTAGTGTGTCTTACGAGCTTATGGGGGGGCTCCAGCCACTCACCCCAATACACTGACCAGATGTTATTTTCCTCTTAGGGTTCCTTACGGTATCCGGATGGGGAAGATGAATAAGGTTTCCGTACTATGAATTACTGTAGGATTTGGTGCCAGAAGTCTCGTGAGGATTCACCATAAAAGGGACAAAACATGAAAAACGCCTCACATGGTGAAATACAACCAATGATGGTTTATTGAACAAATTCTGATAGACAGAACTTAAAAATTATATGATCACGTGATACATAAAAATAAAATAAAGACAATTGCAATGTGGGGAGCAAACAAGTGCCGGGCCAGTAACAGTAATGTCTTGACCCTGTTGTGCGCAAACATGGTGTTGAGAGTATAGTAATCAGTGTGCAATCCAAGGAAGGATATGGCGATTTTGTCACCGGGCGACTCATCCAAATTTTCAGTAAAAGGAGCTGTCCCAAACTTAGGTGAGTGTTCCGGGTGAGACGGAGTGTCCTTGAACATAGAGGGCACAGCCTCTTTAAGCGGGAGTGGCTATCTGAATCAGAGAGCAATGTCATTGTGCAGTCAGATGCCATTCCCGTTGTGCATATTGCCAGGAGATGTATTAGCAGTAGGTCTATAGAGGCTGCTAGATGTTTCAGGAAGTATGATGATGTAAGAGCACCATTATTTCCTCAGGCATAGCGTCCCAGAACTTTTGGGCTAGAGGGTGGCAGAGACAGTGAGCAATGTTATTATGCAGTTACTGAACCACTCTCTAGCAGTAGTGGATGAGGATTCTTTCTCAAGCAGGAGGATAGAGCCATATACAGCTGACAAGGGGAAAAAGAAAAGGGGAGAGAGGAGGGGGGAGGGGACCCATGTGCGCAGACATTGAAGGTTAGTGTACCTTTGTATGAATACTTATCTGCTTGCATCTCGTTGCTCAAGCCACATTAAGGCTGCCTCTGGGTCCTCGAAGAAATGGGCTCTGTCATCGCCTTCTACACACACCCGGGATGGAAACAGCATTGCATACTTTATGTTATTTATCCGCAGGTGGCGTTTCACCTCAATTAAGTTTTTGCGCTTTCTCTGGACCCCTGCTGAAAAGTCGGGGAAGATTGCAACTGTTTTGTTTCCAAATGGGATGTTGCCTTTTTCCCTGCTAAGGCGGAAGATAGCATCCCTATCTCTGAAATTTAGAAATTTGGCTATAAAGGTGCAAGGGGGTGCTCCTGGTGGTGGTGGTTTGCACGACATTCGGTGTGCTCGCTCCACCACAAACGTGGGGGAGAACAACTCTCTTCCATAAGTGTCTGATAGGAGTGTCTCGAGAAAAGTTGGTTGCACCTGCGGAGTCTATTTTCAATATCATCTTGCTTTTGCAGGATTTGGTTCACCTGAAGCTGCATGGCATCTGAAGAGAGCTGCAGTGGGGGGAGGGAGTCCTCTGCATTACTCAGACGGGTCTTTGCCTCTGTAACCAGCTCTCTAAGCTTTTGAAAGTCCTGTCTGACCAAAGAGATATCAACTTTTACCTCTTCAATCCATGCTGTGAGGTTGGTCTGGCAGGATGTTACAGCTTCTTGGCATGCTGTTATAGCATCTAGGAGCCTGGTTGTGTCCGCGCTCTGAACGCCCTCCTCCCCCTGTGTCTTGGCCATCTTGGCCTGCTGGGTCCATCTCATCATGGTGAAATTGGACCAGTTTAGCGGCCGCTGTGTTGTTTCTTTTCGGCGGCGACATGTGCCCAGGGGTTGCCTGGTCCAGGGGGTGAAAATAGTGGTAGAAATCTGTGATCTGGGTCACAGGATATCTGCTCGGGATTTTCGGAGCTCAGCTGACTTGCGTCCTATCTCATGCCGTTCCAGGCCAGGCCCCCCAGATGTGCCTCCATTAATCATCAACCATGTGAGTTGCTAAATGTTTTACCTTCATAAAATGGAGAGAGAAAAACACGGAGGAGGTGCCCGAGGGATTTTATGGTAAAAGGATAAAGACCAGATAAGAGAGTAGAGAACATATGTAAAAAAGTAATACAACATTTATTGATTGCAAAAAGCATATAAATACACAAAAAGGATGATTATAAAAGCAAAATGGATAGTCATGCTATAATAATACAATACAGCTAGGTTCTGGAACACATGATTGGCTTCATAGTGGGAGGCCATACAGAGTGCATGGGTACAGAAATCCAAACATGTTTTCGGAATATATGATTAAATGTTTAATTCCTTCTTCAGGGACTGATTTATGGCAAGCTGTAATAATACACAATATACATATGAGACAGGCATTTGGAATCTGACAATACTTACAAGATGACTATCTCTAGTGAATATTGGTACATATCAGAATTCACTTTGGGCAGGGTTTGCGTCTCCGTATTGTCCCATCGCACGTTGGAAAAACTCTAAAGGGTAGATGGAGATTCTGTATATATCCCCAAGCCACCGATGACATGTGATTCACCGTAGTAGAGTTTTAGTTGAATGCATCAGGGTGGAACCGGTAGGGCATAAATCACACATGCCAACTGGGCTTCGGAACCCATGAGGATCGGTAAAAATGAAGATGACCCTTGATGCAAAAAATATAGATATATGTATAAAAAATTGTATAATTACCAACTAGGTGTATGGCATGTAAAGGCAGGAACCAGTACAGTACAACATTCTGGCAGTGTCCTAAACAGTAGAGGACAAAAAGCGGTCAAGATGATGGTAAAAAGTCATAAGCAAAGAGCGAGACTTACTTGGGACTGCCAATGTAAATAGAAATGTCTTTCCTGTAGGGCTGTGTGATCCTAGCTGTGTAGATGCTAGCTTGTGGTATACCTGAATTATTTGTAGGTAGAGAAGTCAAGTAGTGCACACCCCAGGCAGGAATGAAGTGCAATGCCTGGTGTAGATAGACGTCAGGTGACTGAAGGGCCCCTCCTAGGATTGACAAGTCTCTACCAATCAGCTGTGTCACCAGCGAGTCCAGGAGCTCTTCTATCAGACGATTCCCCCCGGCACAAGTGGCATCCGGCATCACCATGGTGCAATGACATCAGACGTTGCGAGACCACCAGCACACGAAATAAGCAGTCAGAATGGAAAAGACAGAGCTGCGCATGCACAGATTGGAGTTAAACAGCGGTCCACAAATATAGGACTGAACCAAAGGAGGGCGCCCCAAGATGCAAAAGCACCAGGGGGCCCCCATGTGCCGAGGAGCTCCGATGCGAAAAAAGTAGTGGCAGAACTGGTAACATTGTGAAATATCCCAAAAAAGCTGTGCGAGGGGACATTAACTGAAGGGATGAGCAAAACCTGGGTAGTATAAAACAGAGATATGGTCGATAACAGTAAAATACATATATAGTTTCAAAAGAATATCAATAAGTAAAAGGTAAATAGACACTTATATTTGCATACTATGAAGAAGACATTTGTGGATACATAGCAATAACTCGTAGATCCAAGAAGACAACAGGAAAGTAGGATGGAATACCAGAATCCCTAAAGATGGTAAGAATGGGGGTAACATGAATAAACAAGTATGCAGAGGCACTGTGGAGATATATGAATAGGCATGGTAATACACATGTCTCAAGATATGAGTATCGCATGAAACATAAGGGCATGTAGTTACATATCTCTCTCAAAACCTCCAGATGAGAAGCCCTGTAAAAATGGCTTAAAATTGAAGGCCTCGTTTGGGCCAGGTGGTGAGGTGGCATTCAGGTCTGAGATCCATCTTAGCTCACGTTGGAGGAGGAGCTTGTTAAAATCTCCTCCCCGAGAGCCTGGATGTACCCGGCCCAGTACCAAGATTGTAACTCTAGGGAAATTACCATTATGGACCTGTGCTACATGTCTCCCCGATGCAAGTCTGGGTTGCTGATCTTCATGGCCAAAATGTGATGGTACAAGAAAAAAAGGAACAATGGCGCTCAGTCAATCAATGTGAATCACATGCTTATTTAAACTGAAAAGAGGATATACTAAATCTCAGTAGTAGGTCTTCATAAGACAACTGTCCAGCAACAAATTATTATAAGTCGCATACAAGGTGCTCACAGGTATACAACCAGTCCAAAATGCTGGATCTTGCTGGAGGGACACGGGATAATGTATGCACATCCACAGAAGGCTGTTTTTCTCTGAAGTGAAGCCAGCTCAAGTCATATAAAGAAAAAAACAAATAGAAAAGCACCATTCAGTAAAAAGTGCTTTAATCCATAATAAAATATATATCTGTCACTTACATCTGACATGCAGAGAGTTGGGCACACACAGGAGAAAATACTGTAGTCATCGGTATATCCAGGAGTGCCAATAGAGCCCTTGAATATGACTGCAGGATGCTGGGGGAGAGCCTGGCTGGGTCTCACGTCTGGTGGACTTCAGAGTGGCTCAAGGAGACGGCGTGTGATGCCAGAGATGCAAGGGGAACACATCGTGTTTCTGAGCATGCGTGGGACTCATACGGAGCCAGCGCGCTCCTTTCTCGAATGTAAAAGATACAGGGAAAACAGACTGACAGTTCTTAAATACCTAAATTCAATGGGCAAAGCTACGGTGTGCAATTTAGACCACAAAGGGTGTAGACAAAGCTGACAATACAAAGAGGTTTGCCTATTAACCCTATCAGCAAAGCAGGTTACCTAAAACCTGCTCATGACAGTACAACGTTTTTTACACAGCAGATTATATTTATATGCCAATAAATTACGATGAGCCGATCATGATATTAAATTATAAATACCAAGGGAAGTATAATAATAAGAAATAATAATAATAAAAAGATATATATATTATTATTATTATTTTTAGTTAAAAAAAAAAAAATCAATCAATAAATAAATAAATATAAATAAAATGGAAAAATAAAATAAAATACAGTAAATAAAAAAGAATAAAATTATTATAAATAATTATTCTCTTAAAAAAAAAAGTTTTTTTTATTATTAAAAGTTTGTCCAATAAAATACCAATAAATAATATATGTCATTATTATCTACAAAGAAAGCTATCATCCCCAAATGGAAATAACGGCGTATTCTACACACTAAATCAAATCAAAGGATGGTATGTATCTCAATCTCCTCATTGAGGCCATTAGGGGCAAGAGTGTCCAAAGTAAAAATCAAGAACGTTTCGCGTTCGCACAATTTTTAAAGAATAATTTTTATTGACAAAATTTAACATACATTACAGAAACAATGCAATTAGTTCAAACGGAGATGTGTTACAATTAGATGGTATACATCACAAGCAAAGGGAAAAAAAAAAAAAATCGTAGAAAAATAAAAAAAGAAAAGAAAAAGAACAGAAGATAAAGGGAATCAAACGGGAAGATAGGGAAAATAAAATAAAATAAAATAAAATAAAAGATGATGCTTTACGCTTGAAAGCATGAAACCAGTTCTTCTCACTTCTTTCAAATTCACATCATAGTACTCTAAGCTTATTTCCAACAGTTATCTCTGGCACAGTAGAATTGACTGAAGCTCTAAAATGGAGAACGTACCCTTATGCGGCATTAACATCTGTATGGCTCCTCCGCACCCCTAATGGGATCACACTGTGACGGAAGAGCCATCCAGAGCTTCGCTGGGTAGAGTTAGAGCTAACTATCACTGGTTAGGGAGGAAGAGGCTATTTCTTATACCACTCCGTCCAACATTTCCACCTCGCGTCTATATTTTTACCACAAGAATTCCTAAGGGCCAACAACCATTCATATTGATAATTGAGGTTTACTTGAATTAAAACTTCCGATGGATTGGGGGACAGTGTGTTTTTCCAGTGGCGGGCAATAATCAATTTAGCTGTGTTTAGGACTTGAATCACTACTGTACGGAATTGGGTCGGATAGTTATCAATACCAAGGTGTAGAATTGCTAAAGCAGGATCCGGGGTTTGTAATATACCTGTGATTTCAGCCAGGATGCTGAACAGTTTCCTCCAGTAACTGGAAATACTCTTGCAATGCCAAAATATGTGTAATATAGTACCTACGTTGCCAAAGTCTCTCCAACAAAGAGGGGATTGTGTGTTGAACATCTTAGCTAATTGATGGGGCGTCCTATACCACCTGTGCAGTATCTTTTGGGTAAGTTCCCAGTGAGTGACACAATGAGTGGCCATATAATTATATCTAAGGGCTTTACTCCAGTGAGTGACATCATAAGATTTGTTCAAGTCTCTTTCCCACATGAGCATGGATGGGGTTTTTACCACTGCTCGCTTATGTTGGAGTATGTTGTAAAGTAATGAGATACCTTTGCCCACCGCGTTGGAATTGAAAAAGTATTTCCACGCAGAGCTATCTATTTCAATATTTGGTGGGGGGGATTTCAGGAGAAAAGATGAAACCTGGTTGTATAGAAATTAGCTCGAATGGGGAATGTTGCGAGTAGTTTTTAAGGAATGGAATGACAGTAACTTTGCATTGGAGTATAAATCGTCAACCCATTCCAACCCATTCTCCTTCCATTCAGTAACTTTACTGTACGGGAGCAGAATTTCCAGTGTTTGGAGCGGGATTCTGACTTCAGTACTGAGGTTTTCCTTCGGTTGCTGCTGGCGTAAGTGCCTCCAGGCGGAAATAGTCGCCGTAATCGTTGGGGAGAGATGTGTTAAAACTCTAGGCTTCCAAGAGTCTGCCAAAAGAAGAAGACCCAAGTGTGAGGTTTCCCCTATATGTGCTTCTAGTTTTGCCCACAGGGGATCAGGGTTTTGTAGGAACCAGTGTTTGGTTTGTGCTAAAACAGCTGCCCAATAGTAATCTTTAAGGTCGGGGAGGCCCATACCTCCCGCATTTCTATGTAGTATGAGTTTGTTTGATGGGCAGCGGGCCCTTTTGCCCTGCCATATGTATTGCTTAAGGAGTTTATTTAGTTCCTGGAAATGTGACGTTTTATATACTATTGGAAGGGTTCTGAATAGGTATAGTATTTTCGGTAGGATCATCATTTTGTAGGACGCTATTCTCCCTGCCCACGATACCTCTGTTTTGGAATAATTTGATATGGCTTTTTGCACGTCTTGTAGAAGGTTTTTAATATTAACGTCTGCTATATGGGATAGGTTCGTCGTTAGGTGGATACCTAGATAGGGGATCTGTTTGGAGGTCCATACGTATGGAAATGTTTTCTTAAGATACGAACTCGTGTGATGGTTTGTGCCTAAGTTTAATATTAGAGATTTAGTAAAATTCACTTTATAATATGATATCTGTCCGAATGATTCTAAAGTTTAATGTGCGAATGGTAACGATACAGCTGGACGTTCGCACAATTTTGAGAAAGGTTCTGCTTCAGAGATATCACTAGGTATGGATTCAATCACCCATACTTGAAGGCCTAGCGTAAACTGATCATGGAACTCTAAAAAGTGTCATGGTATGCTATGTTTATCGAAGCCCACTTCTGTGATCCGACGATGCTTGCCAAAGCATTGCCTAAGGGGGCAGATGGTGCGGCCCACATATAACATTTTACATGGGCACATCAAACAGTAAACTACATAGTTGCTACAGCAATTATGAAATTGATTGAAATAATAAGTTATTCCTTTGTGAGTAAAGTTTTTTTGGCCATGGTTGACAAATTGTCAGGTTTTTCACCGGGGCTTATTGCACCTGTACATCCCCGTGAGTGGAATAAGACACAGAGGGTTCATATCCTGCTTGCATTTTAATTTGCTAGGGGCAATCTTATTCTTGAGGGTGGGGGCCCTCCTATAAGTAAATTTGGGTTTGTCATCCAATATAGAGCTCAAATGAGGGTCCTGCTTCAAGATACTCCACTGTTTTTCAAGAATATGTTCCATTCATTTGTATTGTCTATGGAACCCTGTGATAAAGCATACAACTGGTTTCTCTGGGGGTTTCACAACCTTTGGCTTCCTCCCTGGGAGAAAAGTATTGTACGCATGTTCTACCAAATGTGAGGGGTAACCTTTCTCAATAAACTTTTCTTTAAGAAGAACACTCTGTGATATATAATTGCAGTCTCTGGTGCAGTTCTGTCTTAGCCTACAGAACTGCCCTTTTGGGATGTTCTTTACCCACAAAGAGTCGTGGCAGCTGTCATAATGCAAATATGAATTGCCAGCAGTTGGTTTGGTATAGTTTCGGGCAAAGATGTTATTGCCATCATGGTTAAGTTCAAGGTCAAGGAAGGCTAAGCTATCCTTGTTCCAAACCGCAGAGAAGGAGAGGCCCATATTATTAATGTTACAATATGAGACTAAATCGTCCACCTGGGATGAAGAACCATCCCAGATGATGACGATATCATCAATGTATTGGGCAAAGAACACCACATATTGAGCAAAAGGATTATTATTCCATATATACTGGTTCTCCCACAGACCCATGGTAAGATTGGCATAAGAGGGTGCAAAATTAGCGCCCATAGCTGCACCATGGGTCTGTAGGTAGAACTGGGCCTCAAATTGAAAATAGTTATGAGTAAGGCAAAACGAAGTAGCCTCCAAAATAAATGAGGCTTGTCTGATGTTAAGTTGGGAGTCCATGTTTAAAAAAATGCTGTACTGCTGATAGGCCTACGTCATGTGGAATTGACATATAAAGAGAGTTAACATCGAGGTACAACCAGGAGTAACTCTCATTCCAGGTATATGGGGACAGAAGGTCCAAAAGATGTATAGAGTCTTGTATATATGATGTCAGGCTTTGGGCCAAGGATTGTAGAAAAGAATCGATATATAATGAAAAGCCACTACTAACACTGTTCATTGATGCCACGATTGGTCTGCCCGGAGGATGTAGTACATCCTTGTGTACTTTAGTTAGATGGTAAAAATAAGAAGTACTATAGAATTCTTTACGCAAAAAGGCTGCCTTTTTTGTCGATGACTTGATCCACGATGGCTTTTGAGATTAAAATCTCAGCCTCGAGGAGGAAAGAAGGCAGCGGGTAATTTAGTAATTTTTTGTATGTTTTAGTGTCCGAAAGCAACCTTGTTGCCTCGGCTACATAAGATTTGCGGTCTTGGATGACAATCCCCCCTCCATTATCTGCGGGTTTTATTACTAAGTCTGGGTTATCTAAAAAATGTTTAAGCAACGTTTTTTCTCCAGACGTGAGATTTTGAGAGCAATATTTTTGTTTGCTCATAGATTGTTGACATAATTTCTGGAGGTCCGCAATAACGACCGTATAAAAGGCCTCCAAATATAGACCCATAGATTTAGTGGGGTAGAAAGATGATTTTGGTTTTAGATTAGTATGTGTTACCGGAGGGGATGTTTGAAAGTGTTGGGTAAATATTTCCCAATCTAAATCAATAAACGATTCCTCCAAGTCAGGGCGACCATCCTGGACATTGATGGTGCTATCCATATCATTCTCTAAATCTGATTCTGTTAAGATCAGAACTTGGTTCGAAGGAGGAGGAATCATCTCCAGAGCCTCTTTTTTCAATAATTGTATATGGAAATACCTTTTCAGCGTAAGATTTCTTATAAATTTGTTCAAGTCTCTGAACAATAAAAAATAATTTGATTCCATTGTGGGAGAAAAAGTAAGACCTCTACTCAACAAAGAAATATCTTCACTAGTAAATTCATAGGAAGATAAATTAAATCATTTTATCGTTTCAATACTTTGGCGCTGGTGTTTATTTTTTCCCCGTCCCCCTCTACACCCTCATCTGCGTATTTTCTTTTTAGTCGATGTTTTGGATGTGGACCCTTGTCTAAAAAAGGAGAAAAAGATAAGGAGGTGGTATAAGATGGTATATCACCTTTATTGAAATCACAGACAAGAAGATAAAACGAGGAGGTATTTGGGGCAGAACTTTCCCCTTTATCCACAAAAGGGGTGGTGTTTTTTGATCTATTCAAAGATACCAGATTAGGGCAAGAGGAGACAGGATCAGTAGGTGTAAGAGCTATAGGTAATATCCCGGAGGCCTTAACAGCAGGCTCAATAGCCAGTAATGTGGCAATATTAGGCCCCACCAGAGAAGTAACTTTATTATTGGTGGGTATATCTTATTTAGAGGTCTCTTTAAGCATGTGTTTAGATCTGTGTCTACGTAGTGGCCGTGTCCTTTGAGGTAATGGGCTGGCCCTGTGATCATTTGGATCGACAACAGGTTGGGTATCACCAGAAAGAGCAGGGTGATCTATATTATGTATTTGTTTGGACCTATTCTGCTTATTAGATATTCTAGAAAAGGGGTGAACCACCATAAGAGGGGGTATATAGTTATTCTCTTTCCAAGAAAAAACGTTGTTTCGAGAATAATCCTCTATATCTCTATAAAATTTCTTGAGTTTAGTCTCAATAAGATTATTTTCCTCGTTTTTCGTGCTCTTCTTTGTATTGTCAGCTTTGTCTACACCCTTTGTGGCCTGATGTCCCCTTTGTATCTCTGACGTCACATGCTGTCTCTTCGAGCCGCTCTGAAGTCCACCAGATGCGAGACCCAGCCGGGCTCTCCCCCAGCATCCCATAGTCATATTCACGGGCTCTATTGGCACACCTGGATGCGCCGATGACTACAGTATTTACTCCTGTGTGTGCCCAACTCTCTGCATGTCAGATGTAAGTGACAGATATATGTTTTATTATGGATTAAAGCACTTTTTACTGAGTGGCGCTTTTCTATTTTTTTTTTTTTTTTTTTTTAAATGTGACGGTAGATTCTTTGCCATAATTTTTGTATGGTTTTACCTATGTAGTAACAACCACAGTCACACTGTAGCAAATAAACAACTAGTATGGTCTGGCAATTGGCAAAATACCTGGGAGTGAAGATCCAGTAATTGAGCAATCAAATGTTTTTCCGAGTGTCCATGTATCGACAATATGCATATGAACCACAAGAAAATGTGCCAGATAGTTTGCATGGGTCACCCCGAGTTGAGCCCCTAAATTCACTTTTGACTAGAATGTCACTGACAGAGGTGGCTCATCTGCAGGTGACAGGTGAACCTGGAGAAACAATCGGTCCTATCGTGGGATCTGAGGCCAAGACATGCCAGTATTTACTAAAAATGTCTCTGACTTTGAGATGTTCATTAGAATATGTGATGATAATTCTTGTGTATTCGTTAGAGGTAGATTCATCCTTTTTTATTAGAGAAAAATAGATCATGTCTATTCGTATTAGCTGCCCTTTTCAGGCATTTATGACTATAGCCCCCTCTAATAGACCCCATTTGAAGCCCTTTGCCTCATGTTTATAGTCCTTATCAATGGAGCAGTTGCGCTTGGTTCGCAGTTATTGGCTGTAAGGTATTGAGTTAACTAGGGTCCTGGGATGGAAACTGGATGAATGTAGAATAGTATTCCCTGCGGTTAATTTCCTGAACAGTTTACAGGCCAAGATATTGTTGGGATCTTTATAGATTTCAACATCCAGGAAAATAATTTTGGAGGTACTAGATGACAAAGTGAATTTTAGGTTAAACTAATTCTGATTTAGAACAGCCAATTACTCGTGTAATAGATCCTCTGGACTGTTCCGAAGGAAGAAGATGTCATCTATGTACCTGGACCACATGATGATGTGGCCCAGGTACATAGAGAGATCCCCGCCCTTAAATATAGTCCGCTCCCACTCCCCCAGGTACAGGTTGGCATATCCAGGGGCACAATTTTTTTGCTGTTGTGTCACCAGATACTACAGCTTGCCATAAATCAGACCTCAAAGAAGGAATTAACCACTAGGGATCCGCGCTATAGCCGAATGACGGCTACAGCACGAACCTCCTTTGCCAGGACTACGTCTATTGACGTCGTCCCGTGCACGAGCGGCCTGCGCACCCCTGGAGGGGCATGCGCGGCGCGCTCTGTGATCAGCGAGTCTATGAGACTCGCCTGATCACGGATCGAAGCAAGGGGTCGATCCCAACCCCTTACCACGTGATCAGCTGTCAGCCAATGACAGCTGATCATGTGATCACAACAGAGCCGGTAATCGGCTATTTTCCTCCTCGCGCTGACAGCGCGAAGAGAAAAAAAAGCCAATCATCGGCGGCCGTGAGGGGGACTTCAGTCCCGATCACGGCCAAGCCATCAGTGCCCACCTGCCCCCTGCCAGTGCAACATATATATAGTAAATGTGCCACCCATTAGTACCACCCCTTAGTGCCCATAGTGCCACCCATCAGTGCCCATAGTGCCACCCATTAGTGCCCATAGTGCCACCCATCAGTGCCCACAGTGCCACCTATCAGTGCCCACAATCTGCCTCAACAACAGTGCTGCACCTCATATGCCACATATCCATGCCCATCAGTGCTCAGCAGTGCCACCCATCAGTGCCCAGCAGTGCCACCTATCAGAGCCACCTATCAGTGCCACCTATCAGTGCCCATCAGTCCCATCTATTAGTGGTACCTATCCGTGCCCATCGTGCCACCCATCCATGCCATCTTATCTGTGCCCATCTTTGCCCATCAGTGCCGCCTTATCTGTGCCCATCAATGCTACCTTATCTGTGCCTATCAGTACCGCCTTATCTGTGCCTATCGGTGCCACCTTAACCATGCCTATCAGTGCCCACCAGTGCAGCCTATCAGTGCCCACCAGTGCAGCTTATCAGTGCCCACCAGTGCCGCCTCATCAGCGCATTTCAATGAAGGAGAAAAATTACCTGTTTGCAAAACAAACTATGAAACATGATTTTTTTTTTATGCATCTTTATTTGTTTGTTTAGCAAAAAATAAAACTCCCAGCTGTAATTAAATACCACCAAAAGAAAGCTCTATTTGTGGGAAAAAAATGATAAAAATGTAATTTGGGTACGGTGTTGTATGGCCGCGCAATTGTCATTCAAAGTGCATCAGCGCTGAAAGCTAAAAATTGGTCTGGGCAGGAGGGGGGTTTAAGTGCCCAGTAAGCAAGTGGTTAAACATTTGATCATATTTTCCAAAACATGTTGAGATTTCTGTACCCATTCACTTTGTTTGGCCTCCCACTATGAGACCAATCATATTTTCCAGAACCTAGCTGTATTGTATTATTATAGCTGACTATCCGTTTTGCTTTTATAATCATCCACTTTGTGTATTTATATGCTTTTTGTAATCAATAAACTTTGTATTACTTTTTTACATTATGTTCTCTACTCTCTTACCTGGTCTTTATCCTTTACCCATAAAATCCCCGGGACACCTCCTCCGTGTTTTTCTCTCTGCATTTTGGCATGTGGCTTAGGCTCTCTGCTCAGTATCTATAGGTAGCGCTTCAACATATTTTTTCTACCTTCATAAAATATAACCATATTGCTGGATTTTGCTTCTTATCCCCTTGTGGAAGCTGCCATTTGTGGATGGACATGTTATGATTACACAACCTATAACATTGCAATAATCTTTTTATATGGACTATAAACTGAAGGATTTAGAAATAAATGGTTGCGGTACAAATAATCTGAATTTCCATTATTTCTTATGGGAAAATTCACTTTGATATATGAGTGCTTTGGATTACAAGCATGTTTTCAGAACAAATTTTGCTTGCAATCCAAGGTTGTACTGTACCTGCATGATTCATATACCCTGCATTTGATACCTATTTAGATAGTTTATATTTATTTGGGTACATTTTCTCATCCTTTTCTTCTTCTTCTTTCTATTTCTATTTTTGTTGTTTAGTGATCCTTATCATCTATTTAAAGCCTGCGAGCTGAAAATTCTATATCCCTAACCACAGTTGCACGCTGCTCAGCGCTTCAGGATGAAATGTGCTTTAAGTGAGTGGAAACTAGACATGTGCATTCGTTTTCGTCCGAATGCATTTTCGTCCGAATTTCAGCTATTTTCGTTTTCGTTTTGACAAACGATAACGAAAGCACAAAATCCGAAAAACGAAAGATCCGACATAAATAAATGCTTTATTTTCGTTTTCATTGTTACAACAGTTCGATATAGAATAGGAGATTCGACATGACTCTGACGATAACAATCTGTCTATAGAACCTGTGGTCGAATGTGCTTAACCTTACCTCTATTAGTCCAAGATTATATAGAGAAAATATTCGACAGAGAAAAAAGATTTGACAGAGAGAAAAGATTCTGCAAGTTACTGTCCTAAAAAGTGTTTGGGGACCCGGGTCCTGCCCCAGGGGACATGTATCAATGCAAAAAAAAGTTTTAAAAACGGCCGTTTTTTCGGGAGCAGTGATTTTAATAATGATTAAAGTGAAACAATAAAAGTGTAATATTTCTTTAAATTTCGTAGGGGGGGGTTGTCTATAGTATGCCTGTGAAGGGGCGCATGTTTCCCGTGCTTAGAATTGTCCCTGCACAAAGTGTCATTTATGCAGGAAAAAAAGTCCTTTAAAATCACTCGCAGCTATAATGAATTGTCGGCTCCCGTAATACAGAGAACACTCATTGAAAGTCATTGATAAAAAAATAAATAAATAAATAAAAAAAAGCGTGGGGGTCCCCCAAATTCAATTTCCAGGCCCTTCAGGTCTGGTATGGATATTAAGGGGAACCCTGCCTCAAATTTAAGAAAAAATTTGACGTGGGGTTCCCCCTAAATATCCATAACCAGACCCTTCAGGTCTGGTATGGATATTAAGGGGAACCCCGCATCAAATTTAAAAAAAATTTGACATGGGGTTCCCCCTAAAAATCCATACCAGACCCTTTATCCGAGCACGCAACCTGGCAGGCCGCAGGAAAAGAGGGGGGGACGAGAGAGCGGCCCCCCCTCCCTCCTGAACCGTACCAGGCCACATGCCCTCAACATTGGGAGGATGCTTTGGGGGTCCGTGACCCCTCAAAGCACCTTGTCCCCATGTTGATGAGGACAAGGGCCTCATCCCCACAACCCTGGCCGGTGGTTGTGGAGGTCTGCGGGCGGGGGGCTTATCAGAATCTGGAAGCCCCCTTTAACAAGGGGACCCCCAGATCCCGGCCCCCCCCTGTTTGAAATGGTAAGGGGGTACAAAAGTACCCCTACCATTTCACAAAGAAAGTGTAAAAAATGGTTAAATAAAACAAACACACTTTTGAAAAATTCCTTTATTAAAAATAAAAAAAAGATTCCAGCGGCGGTAATCCACTCTTGCTATCCAGCGACGGACGGTCAGCTCTCCATCGATGTCTAATGTCATCCAGCGCAGCGCAGCATCCTTCTTCTGTCTCCGTGGAGGAGACACTACAGACATTCCGGCGGCTTGACGTTTCTTATATAGGGTGGGCGGGGCCACCCGTCACCTGACCCCGCCCCCCTCTGACGCAAGGGGAAACCCGGGGTTCCCTGTGACGTAGGGGTGACCCGCACCCCTCTGATGTAACACAGGCAGGTTTCCGTTACATCAGAGGGGGGCGGGGTCACCCATACGTCACGGGGAACCCCGGGTTTCCCCTTGCGTCAGAGGGGGGCGGGGTCAGGTGACGGGTGGCCCCGCCCTCCGTATATAAGAAACGTCAGCGCCGGAATGCCTCCAGTGTCTCCGTGGAGGAGACAGAAGAAGGATGCTGCGCTGCGCTGGATAACATTAGACATCGATGGAGAGCTGACCGTCCGTCGCTGGATAGCAAGAGTGGATTACCGCCGCTGGAATCTTTTTTTATTTTTAATAAAGGAATTTTTAAAAAGTGTGTTTGTTTTATTTAAACATTTTTTACACTTTCTTTGTGAAATGGTAGGGGTACAACATGGGGACAAGGTGCTTTGAGGGGTCACGGACCCCCAAAGCATCCTCCCAATGTTGAGGGCATGTGGCCTGGTACGGTTCAGGAGGGAGGGGGGGCCGCTTTCTCGTCCCCCCCTCTTTTCCTGCGGCCTGCCAGGTTGCGTGCTCGGATAAAGGGTCTGGTATGGATTTTTAGGGGGAACCCCACGTCAATTTTTTTTTTAATTTGACGCGGGGTTCCCCTTAATATCCATACCAGACCTGAAGGGTCTGGTTATGGATATTTAGGGGGAACCCCACGTCAAATTTTTTCTTAAATTTGAGGCAGGGTTCTCCTTAATATCCATACCAGACCTGAAGGGCCTGGTAATTGAATTTGGGGGACCCCCACGCTTTTTTTTTTATTTATTTATTTATTTATTTTTTTATCAATGACTTTCAATGAGTGTTCTCTGTATTACGGGAGCCGACAATTCATTATAGCTGCGAGTGATTTTAAAGGACTTTTTTTCCTGCATAAATGACACTTTGTGCAGGGACAATTCTAAGCACGGGAAACATGCGCCCCTTCACAGGCATACTATAGACAACCCCCCCCCCTACGAAATTTAAAGGAATATTACACTTTTATTGTTTCACTTTAATCATTATTAAAATCACTGCTCCCGAAAAAACGGCAGTTTTTAAAACTTTTTTTTGCATTGATACATGTCCCCTGGGGCAGGACCCGGGTCCCCAAACACTTTTTAGGACAGTAACTTGCAAATTAGCCTTTAAAATTAGCACTTTAGATTTTGAACGTTGGAGTCCCATAGACTTTAATAGGGTTCTAAAGTATGCTATATAGTTAGCTCCGTCGAATCTTCTTTATACATTCGACAGACACCATAAGCCTTCCAAGACAGATTCGACCGTAATTCATGTGGATTTTCGGACGAATGCAATTTTTGAACGAAAAACGAAATAAATAAAAACGAATTTCGGGAGTAACTAAATAAATTAAGTTTTCAGACGAAAACAAAATTCCGAAACGAAATATTTTACTCTGCACATGTCTAGTGGAAACCACCCAAAATACTAAAGCAACAAAAATACAAAAACATAATCAATAATAATAATAGCTGCTGCTTTTTTATAACATAGTATCAAAGAAAATATATAAATAGTTCAAATTCTGAAATCAAGAATCCACTTATCATAAAGAAAAAGTTCAAATCCTGGAATCAAGAGTCCCCTTATTATATATAGCATCGCATAAACATGCACGTCCGTTCAAAGGACCTTCATTAAGTGCTCATGACGAAATGGTGATCGGATTCAATTCAGTTTGTGAAAGAGGAAAGATACAGACAGCTTCCACCTCACAAACCACCTTTGTGCTCCAAAACGAGAGCCCCCTTTGGGGATGCACTCACCAAAATTTCAAAAAGCATGAGCCTTCATGGTATCACAACAAATTACTTCTTGACCACTAGATGTCTCAATAGTGGGAGCTCCGATGTTTTTCATGTAAAAGGAAAAAAACTTGCCCACATAGCGTGATACTGCTTCAACCTTTTTATTAAAACTAACCATACAAGTAAAACATGCGTACCAAAACAAATGAGAACAATAGCTTAGAATAAAATGTACTGTGCCTTTTTTCCTTGTTCGGTATTCCTCAGCAACCCCGGACGTCCGCTCTATAGACTCGTTCACTTCCTGGTGCCTTGGTTAACCAAAATTCGGTACGTGGAACGCACACGTCACTTCCGGTGTGTATTACGCCCTGACATGTTTCGTCACTTCCGACTTCTTCCGAGGGCGCAACACACACCACCGGAAGGATGCCTATATGTGGCCCGAGACCCAATGACCGCCGCCCCGGCTAGATTGACAGGGACACGAACCAACCGGAATCATGTCCCTATCTTCACCGCTGCGAGTGTAAACGATCACGGACCCTGTATGTCTAATTATAGACCATCCACAAGCCTATCCAGGATGTGTGAATAAAAACATTTCCGATAACCATATATGAACTTAGGTTAAATAAAACATAACATCTAAGCATCCATAGCTATGCATATCCCTGTTATTACAGACAAGGTTACAGAATGTCAGGCTCACCACTGTTCATGCGGGAGATAGAATTAATACAACAATATGTATAAAAATTGCTAAACACATGGGATATCAGCACTTACTCATATTAAAGCGGGAGTCCGCCGGGAGTCCGCCGGGAGTCCGCCGGGAGTCCGCCGGGAGTCCGCCGTTTTTTTTTTTTTTTAAAGCCAGCAGCTACAAATACTGCAGCTTCTGACTTTTAAAATAATGACACTTACCCGCCCAGCGCGCCCGCGATGTCGGCACCCGAAGCCGATCTCTCAATCGTCTCTCGGGTGCTGCCGCTGCCATCTTGGCTATGGGAATCAGGAAGTGGAGCCTTTCAGCTTCATTTCCTGGTTCCCTACTGCACATGCGCGAGTCGCGCTGCGCAATAAGGATGGTCCCCGCTGTCTCTGGGATCCGTGTGTTTCCCCAGCAGGCAGCGGGGGACCTTCGGAAAGGGGCGTAGATTCTGCGGAAAGGGGCGTACCTTCTGCAGAATCTACGCCGGAAGTGGGTGCAGATACCTGTACTGTACAGGTACCTGCAACCCCCTCCCCCCTGAAAGGTGCCAATTGTGGCGCCGGAGGGGGGGAGGGATCCAATGAGCGGAAGGTCCACTTTAGGGTGGACCTCCGCTTTAAAAACAAAAATTAAATCCCTAAACTGTGTCTTATGCCCCATTTTCTTCCCAATGTATCGGACTAGTATGATACAATCATATCGGTCAATCTAGATATTACTGTGTATGGGGACTTAATCTACTACCGACTTAATTAGGGGCACTAAACCCACGACTTTATCCAAATATGAACTTAAACTAATACTCCCTCTTAGTTATAATCTCATTATATCAGTACAAGAGTCCGTGTAAAAGTTTCTATTATTAAAACCATAATAATACCTAATAAAATCAATATAGGAATAATATGGCTAATGAAATTAATGCTAATATTATACTTTTTAATGGTGCAATAGTTTTGTCTATCCATTTAATTTTAATAATTTTAATAATTTTATCCATCAGAAAAGGAGGGGAGAGGATGTTTTCAATTTAGTAATGGAACATACCATAAAAATTAAAATAAAGAAAAAAATAAAGAAAAAAACAATAATAAAAAAATAAAAAAATTAAAAATAAAGAAATAAAAAGATATAAAGAAAAAAATATATAAATTACGAAAAAAATAAAATAAATAAAATAAATAAAAATAAAAATAAATATGAAAAATCAAAAATAAAAATAAAAGTACAAATAAAATAAAATTAAAATTAAAAATAAAAATAACAATAAAAATAAAAATAACAATAAAAATAAAAATGGACATAAAAATAAAAATGCATTGAGATAAACCCCTCGACACCTAAGTACGGAATATGAATATTAATAGTAAATAAATAAATAAAAAAAAGTAAAAATATATAAATAAAGAAAAAAATAAAATAAATAAAAATAAATATGAAAAATCAAAAATAAAAATAAAAATAAAATAAAAATAAAAATAGACATAAAAATTTAAATTAATTGAGATAAACCCCTCGACACCTAAGTACGGAATATGAATATTAATAGTACCAAATGGCCAGCGCAGTTAACTATCACTAATAAAACAATTTATGTCCAATTCAATGTTCAGACCTTTTGGATTTAAAACATCTGTTAGATATATCCACTGGGTTTCTCGTTTCGAGAGTTCTCGCACAAGGTTAATCCCCCTCCAATGGGGTTTAACCTGTTCGATCCCCCAAAACTGCAACCCGGATGGATCGTTCTCATGTTGAAGTTTAAAATGCAAGGATACATTATGATCTTTGTACCCTATTTTAATGTTGTGTATATGCTCGGCCACCCTGACCCTTAATTTTCTCTTTGTTCTTCCAATGTACAATAGGCCGCACGGGCACATCAGAGCATACACAACATGGGTACTGTTGCACGTAATGAATTGCTTAATGGAAAATTCTCGTTGATTTGAAGGTGAAACAAATTTATCTAATATTCTAACTGGATTCTTGATTTCCCGACAAGCTTTGCATTTACGACAAGCGAAAAAAAAACATTTTTATCCCAAAATGTAAGAGGAAGGGCCGGAGGATCAATTACCTTTTTTATGATTCTGTCTCCAATACTCGGTGACTTCCTATAAATAAATTGGGGTCGAGGAGGTTATTCCGAATGTAATTTTTTGTCTAACAGAAGGATGGGCCAATGTCGTTTAAAAATATTTTCCACTTCTTTATATTGTGTGTGGAAATTAGAGATGAAGCCCCATTCCTTATTGTTCTTTATATCTTCCTTATCCCTATTAGTACACTTCTGATTATTTACTATTGGCAAAATCTCTGGGTCATGTTCTCGTAGACACTGTGTTCTAGAGACATTCCCCACGTCTTCAATCCCCTTGTGTAATTTGTGAGGGTTAAACCCTTTATCAATAAATTTGTCACTCAACACCATATCTTGAGATATGTAATTATCAAATTCTGAACAATTTCTGCGGACATGCATTATTTGGCCCTTTGGGATGTTCCGCAGCCAATTTGGATGGTGCCCACTAGATATGGGCAAATAACTATTGCTATCGGTTTTCTTGAAGAAAACCATTGTCTCCAATTTGTCCCCTTTACGGTATACCGTTACATCCAGGAAGTTGATTTCTTTCTTACTCATTTCTGAGGAAAGACAAATATTGCAACTGTTGTTGTTCAATCTATTAATAAAAACTTCCAGGTGTACCTCGTTACCATTCCAAATAAAAAACAAATCATCAATAAATCGTTTATAAAAAAGTAATTCTGCAGGTGGATTGCTATGGATGACCTTGTCCTCCCACTCAGACAGGGGCTGTAGGGCCGGCAGGAGGGTCCAGCAAAAGAAGACGAGAATCGGAATAGAAGGAATATTTAATTTGGCACAAGTAAAGTTAACCCCTAAAGAACAGAACATTTTGAATTTAGGTCTGAAATGTGGGATCAAAAAACCAGTAAATAAGTTTAACGTTTACATAGACGTACATAAATATATATGCAAATTGAACATAAAGAAACATTTTTTGGGGAGTAATCCTCGGATGGATCCCCTTGTCACATATAGCAACAAAGCAGTAAATAGTGGATTGAAAAACAAATCCCTTTTTAACCCCCCTAATCATCCCAACCATCATATTGAGGTCTTTAAAGGTCTGGTTTTAAAAGACCTAGAAACACTAACACCTAAAAAATGACCACACTATAGACATATTAATGATGGAATCGAGATGCTGGAGAAACGTAAAGACATCATAATACGTCCAGCGGATAAAGGGGGAGGAGTTGTGATTCTTACTAAAGACTATTATCACAATCAAATTGTTACATTATTATCGGATGACCAAACCTATATTAAATTAACAGCAGATCCCACACGCTCATATCAGAACCAATTGGAGAAATTAGTCGAATTAGGGTTAAGAGGAAATGTCCTTACGAATAAAGAGGCAAGATATCTTCTTCCCTCAAGTAATCGAATTCCTACACTTTACACCTTACCTAAGGTACATAAAGATGCAGAAAATCCTCCGGCCAGACCTATCGTGAACAGCATAGGATCGGTGTCCTCTAGATTAGGTCAATATCTAGATACTTTTCTGCAAAAGAGTGTCCTTAACACAAAGGCATACCTAAGAGACACAAAAAGGTTTTTTTTTTTTTAAACCTTATAGGTGAAAACTGGAGCAGGTATGAGGGGGAGGAGTCTCGTGCGGCAGGGCGCTCACACCTAGTATGTGCAGGTGTGGATCGGCTCTCCTCCCATGGCGGTGATCCAGACGTCCCCCCTTGCAAGTAGCCGGCGTGGGTGCCCTCCCTTCTCCCTTCCCCTCCGCTTCTGTCTTGACTGTGACACACAGTGTACCCCATATCTCTGATCTCCATCTGGTCCCGAAGGGGGATTCGTGCGGTGGCCATGACTGCTGGTGTCCTTGGCGCCCCGGCAGAGCGAGCGAGTCTCTCGGAGGTGGACGAGCCCTCCCGGGCTGACGTGACCCGAACGAGCTCAGAGTTCTCCGAAGCAGAGAGGAGATGCGGTGGCTCTAGGCGCCCTCTACTGGTGACCGAGGAAACGGCGCTCCGAAGATTGCAGTGCAGACGGCACAGATGGTGTAAAGTGTTGTGGAGAGAGATGCCAGAGCACCTGGAGAAGCACCTTTAGACAGCGTTGTAATAGACCCGGAGGACGTTAGAGAAAGATCTTGTGTGAACCCGGACAAACTGGTATGTGGATTTTCTCTATAAAGCCCTATTTTTCTGTGAACAGATTGGATAACCTGGGATAGTATTGACAATACCTGTCAGAAGAGCTATTAAAATATAGAGCCATAAATGGAAGGATGGAGGAGGTGCAAATAAGGTCCCGTAACGGATTGGATAAGAAAGATATAATACTGCTATATGAGTGTAACAGAGCTGAAGAGATGCTGGGGTGTAATAAAGAAGCATAAGCCGTAGCACACTTGGCCAACAGTGGCGGAAATATATTGAACCGTTTGGTAACAGTAAAATTTACAGTTTCCCGGGCTGCTGAACTACTGTCCTTTCCCCCCCCCTAGTATTTACTAGGTATGGACCTTCATCGTCCCTGAACATAGATTATCGCCTGCAAAGTAAAAAACTTTTCAGCGTTATAGAGGGGGGATAACGCCAGTGATAACGTCAGGATAAAGGGAGGGAAACTTATATCTATATTCATAGACACTAATAAACCGAGTAAATACCTTCATCTTGGAGCTAAAGTCATCAGGCAGACCAAAGAAACAAGCGGTCAAAATGAAGGGTTAGGCCGCGTACACACGGGCGGACTGTCTGCCCAACTTAGTCCGCTGAACAGTGTTTCAGCGGACAATCCGCTCGTGTGTGGGCTTCAGCGGACTTTTTTAGCGGACAGTCTGACGAACAAAGTCTTACGGAATTTCCGTAAGACAGTCCGTTCAAACTTGGTTTTGTCCGTCCAAACTTGGTTTCAGCGGACAGTCCGCTCGTGTGTAGGCAAGTTGGACGGACTAAGTATGGCGCATGCTCAGAAAGGGTTTACACCGCCGAAGGTTGCATTGCAGTGTATAGGACGTCGTTTTTCTAGTCCCGTCGTACGTGCTGTACACGTCATCACGCACGCTTTCAGCGGACTGTCTGCTCATCGTGTGTGGTCAAGTCCGTTCATGCTAATTTTGAACGGACTGTCTGTCGGATTGTCTGCCGAACTTAGTTGGGCAGACAATCCGCCCGTGTGTACGCGGCCTAAGACATCCAAATTAGGAGCTACTCCTAAATCTCCTCGGCGGAGCCTGGTTGTAAGCCCAGGGTCAATGAATAAATATGTTACACAATCTGGAGGAAGCGAGAAACAACAATTAGAAAAACAACAACAAACAACAAGAAGCTTTCAAGCAGATAAAGATAAAAAGGATAAAGACAGAAACGATAGGGAGAAGAGAAAGCAGCAAGTACAAAATAACTCCCTATGGGATCAAGAAGGTCCACCAGAGGTAGAGATAGACCAACCAGTAGAAGTAGAATATGAAACGGAAGGTACACAGACTTATCCAACTCAACATGAGAACCCCTCATCTATGCCCACAAAAAAAGAAATAACTTCTATGTTCGCAGCCTTGGAAATTTCAATGAAAATGGAAATGGGAAAACTACATAAGAACATTGCCCATGTTTTGGAACGAGTGGAAAATATGGAGAAAAAGATAGAAAGTGACGCAAACACAATAAAGAATTTAGAAGTAGAAATAGTATCCCTAAAAAAAGTACAACATGAACAAGCATATAAAGTCGAGGAACAGGAAAATAGGGACAGAAGAAAAAATATAAGAATACGTGGTGTCCCAGATACTTTTCAGCGAGAAGATTTAACAGTAGTAGTAAATAAGATATGCAACCCATTGTTGAATAAAGAAACAACCAACTCGATAAACATTGAAAAAGTTTATAGAATAAGGAAACCAAAGGATCTGCCACGGGACATGCCACGAGACATATTAGTACGCTTCCAAAAGGAAGAAGATAAATATCAAATCTGGAAGAGTATTAGAGTAAATACTCCAATAGAATATGAAGGAAAGACTATACAGATATATCAGGACTTATCCCCAGATACTCTGAGGAGAAGAAGAGAACTAAAACCATTATTAGGGGTGTTAATGGAGAACGAGGTGCAATATAACTGGGGTTTCCCAACGAGCTTGATAGGTAGAAAAAACGGTCGGATAGCAAGATTGAGACAGCTCGAAGACATAACAGAATTCTGCAAAAAATTAGATATTCCGACACCAAGGATGTAGACAGATGGGGGGGAAGCGGTTGGGGGGATGTGACCCCCTCCGCTCTCCTGTCGGAGGGGAGGGGACGGGGATAGAGGGAGATTGTTGAGGGGGAGGAAGGGACGCCTGGTCAGGCCCCTCGGGGCTGTCTCCCCTTCTCCCTGCCCTTCCGCCCCCCCCATTTTGGGGGGGGGGGGTGGAGGGGCGGGTGTAGAGGGGGGAGGGGGAGATCCCATTTGCAGGTCGGGTAAACGTCTCGCAAGGATAAGGCGAGATAGATGGCGACGCTGCCGAACAGAATTCCACCCTAGGACCTAGGGGAAAATGGAACAAGGAGGTTCCTAAAAAGAAACCCCAGACCATGGAGTCAAAAATACATCAAAAGGGGGGGGGAGGGGAGAGGGGAGGGAATTAAGGGAGGGAAATGCTGTTGGCCTGAACCCACTATACGTAAAGAAAGAGTATATTGGTTGGAAGAATGGTAGAACTTAAGATAGTCACTTATAATGTGAGAGGAATGATTTCTCCCAAAAAAAGGTATAACATTTTGAAGGAGTTGGAGGGATATGCTGTGGATATCGTTTTTACAGGAGACCCATCTACCCCTGGATACTAATATTCGTTTAAACACAAGAAGGTTCCCAACTTGGTACTATGTTGATTCCCCGTTACGGGGATCTAAAGGTGTAGCCATTGGAATGGCAAACAATGTTAGATGGTCCTTGGATGGCATGAAAGTAGACCCAGGGGGGAGGTTTCTGCTAATAAAAGGGAATATATTAAAAAATAAATATACATTAGTTAACATTTACTGTCCAAATAAGGCCCCAAAAAAATATTTGAATGGGATCTTGAACCTCATAGAGAGCAACAAAGAAGGACAGGTAATAATAGCAGATGATCTAAATTTTACAATGAACCCCGAATTAGACAGTACGTCAAATGTTCTTCCCCAAGAAATTAAACAACACAAAATATTGAAAAGAAAACTGCACACACAACAGCTGGTAGATGTCTGGAGAGTATGAATATGGGAGTAAAAGGCTATACGTACTACTCGACGGTACATGATATGTACGCTAGATTGGACCACATACTAGTAGACCACGAAATATTGTAAAATGTAACTAAGGCACAGATCGGAAACATCACCCTATCGGATCATGCCCCGGTGATGGTCAAAATCATACAGAGCGAAATGGAGTATAGAAAAGGATCGTGGAGACTCAATGAGGCCCTGATTGAGGATGAGGAAATTGAGAACAGCATAAAAATAGAGATAGAACAATATTTTAAAACTAATGATACAATAGAAGTCTCTAAAGCAACCTTATGGGAAGCTCACAAAGCTTTAATTCAAGGTAAATGAATAGCTATAGGGGCCGGGAAAAAAGAAAGAAAGTGAAATGAGATCTAATAACTTAAAAAAAGAACTACAGGAGCTAGAACAAAAACATAAGAGTCATCTAGATAAAAACATACATAAGGAAATTATCCATAAGCGTACCCAATTAAACGAGATGATAGAACAGGAGAGAAGGAAAGTATATAAAAATGTGGCGAAAGATAGATATCTATGGGGGAACAAGACTGGGAAACACCTGGCCAGGGCAGCAAGGGGAAAAAAAAGCCTTAAATTATATAGAAAAGATTAAAGATGAAAATGGGGAATTTAAATTTAAAACATCAGAAATAGCTCAGGCTTTTAAAACATACTATAGTGCTCTATATGCAATCAGGTGCAGGGAAACAGTAGAACAGAAGGAAAACAGGAGAGTTAAAATACTAGACTACCTCAGGGGAACAGACCTACCTAGAATAAATGAGGAAATGGCCAAAAATCTAGATGAGCCTATTAGCCTAGAAGAAATATATAAAGCTATAAAGGATACACCAAATGGGAAAAGTCCAGGCCCAGATGGCTTTACAATTAGATATTATAAGAAATTCCGGCACCAATCGATACCAGAGTTATGTAAATATTGGAACAACCTGGGAGAGGAAGAGAGCATGAGAAAACAATCGCTATTGGCAAATATAACCCACTTACCGAAACCTGGTAAAGATGGATCTAATTGTTCTAACTACTGGCCTATAGCGTTGTTAAACATGGATACAAAGCTGTATGCGAAGGTACTAGCAACAAGAGTAAAAAAATTGATGCCGGAATTAATTAACGGGGATCAGGTAGGATTTGTCTCTGGGAGGGAGGGTCGAGATAATAGCCTGAGAACTCTGCTACTTATAGGAAAAGATAAGGAAAATAAGCCCCCAATGGTACTAGTATCGATCGATGCCGAGAAGGCATTCGATAGAGTAGACTGGTGCTTTATGACTGAAACTCTTCGGAAAATAGGTTTGGGCCCAAAGATGCTAAAATGGATAAATAATTTATACACATATCCATCAGCTAAAATAGGAGTAAATGGGAGCATGTCGTCCGCATTGGACGTGCTAAATGGGACAAGACAGGGATGCCCGTTCTCACCCCTTTTGTACGTAATAGCTCTGGAGCCATTATTGGCAAAAATCCGAGCCAACGAAAATATAGGGGGGGGGGGGGGGGGGGTTAAGATGGGAGGAGAAAATCATAAAGTGGCGGCATATGCGGACGAAATACTCCTATATATAACAAACCCACGTCTGTCTTTGCCCAGTTTGATAAAAGAAATAAAGGAATATGGTACTCTTTCAAATTTCAAAATAAATCCCATAAAAACAGTTATACTCAATATAGGTCTAGATAGTAAGGAAGAAAAGATTCTACAGCAGGAATTTCCCTTTACATGGAAAAAAAAAGAAATAACTTACTTAGGGGTAAAAATAACGAAAACGGTCCAGGAATTATATCAGGCTAATTATATCCCATTAATTAATGAAATTAAAACAGTATTAAAAAAAATAAAAAAGGGATCACTCTCATGGACGGGTAGAATTAACATGCTGAAAATGGTGGTTTTACCAAAAATCACCTACAAATTTCAAATGCTTCCGATTAAAGTCCCAAAGATTTTTTTTAAAATAATAAAAACACTTTTTTTAACCACTTCCCGACCAGCGCACGACGATGTACGTCGACAGAATGGCACGGGCAGGCATATTGGCGTACATGTACGTCCAATATTCGTTGCCGTCGTGCCATCGGGAGCGCGCCGCCGGCGGCGCGCTCCCACGCTGGTCGGGACCCCCGTGAGTCCGGTCGCGGGACCCGTGGACTCGATCGCCGCGGGCATCCCCGCGATCGTCTCACGGAGCGGCCGAATGGAGGAAATGCTGTATAAACAACATTTTTCCATTCTGCCTAGCAACTAGTGACGCTGATCTCTGCTCCATGTGATTGGAGCAGAGATCAGTGTACACTAAATGAAAGCCCAACCCCCCCACAGTTAGTAACACACCCCTAGGAACACTTAACCCCTACACTGCCACCCACTGGTTAACCCTTTCACTGCCAGTGTCATTTACACAGGAATCACTGCATTTATATAGCAGTGATTACTGTATAAATGACAATGGTCCCAAAAATGTGTCAAAAATGTCCGATGGGTCCCCCACAATGTTGCAGTCACAATAAAAATCGCAGATCGCCGCCATTACTAGTAAAAAAAAAAAAAAAAAAATTATTAATACAAATGCTATAAAACTATCCCTATTTTGTAAACGCTATAACTTTTGCGCAAACCAATCAATAATCGCTTATTGCTATTTTTTTTACCAAAAATATGTAGAAGAATACGTATCGGCCTAAACTGAGGGAAAAAAATGTTTTTTATATATTTTTGGGGGATATTTATTATTACAAAAAGTAAAAAATAATGCGTTTTTTTCAAAATTATCGCTCTATTTTTGTTTATAGCGCAAAAAATAAAAACCCCAGGGGTGATCAAATACCACCAAAAGAAAGCTCTATTTGTGGGAAAAAAAGGACGTTAATTTTGTTTGGGAGCCACGTCGCACGACCGCGCAATTGTCAGTTAAAGCGACGCAGTGCCGAATCGCAAAAAGTGGTCTGGTCTTTGACCAGCAAATTGGTCCGGTCTGAAAGTGGTTAAGTTATATATGGCAAAATATGAAAGCTAGGATAAGTTATAAAACATTAACTAGAAAAAAAAATGGAGGGATGGCACTTCCAGATACATATAGATATTATGAAGCAATTAGTTTGGCGAGATTGGTGGAGTGGGCAAATATTGGCACAATGAAGAAATGGGTAAAAATGGAAGAATCACTTATAGGCACACAGTTACACAAAAATATTTGGATCCCGCCAAAATTTAGAATAGGTAGTAGCAAGGCACACAAAATCACTTTAACGACACTTAAATTATGGGATGCACTCTATCGTAGAAACAAATGGGTATATAATTCCCCCTTAATTCCACTAGAGGGCACAGCTTTTTTTGTCCCAGGAAAGGACTCACAATTAGGCAAACAAATGAAAAATGCACAATTAAAAGATATTGTACGGGGGGGGGGAATGCTATTGTCAAATCAAGAAATAATAGAGAAGCAGGGCTGGCAAAATCTAAAACAATCGGAATATTTACAGATTCAGCATTTTGTTAACTCAATATCAAAATCCATAAGAGATGATAACACCCTAACACCAATGGAAAAACTATGTAACTCCAAGATAAGAGTAAAACACGGAATGTCAAGAGTATATGAAATCCTTTTGGAAATTGAAATAAAAGAAACTATTCCAGCTATAGTAAAATGGGAACACGACATGGGGATAAAAGTAGATGAGGCACAAATGATGGAGACAGTGTATAGACATATAACAGACATAATGTCAGTTGAAGTAAACTACAAATGCATGATGAGATGGCATATGACACCAAATAGAATACATAAAATAGACCCCTATAGATCCCCACAATGTTGGAGAGACTGCAAATTACTAGGAACAACTTTCCATGTATGGTGGGAATGCCCAGTTATAAGAAGTTATTGGTATAAAATATTAGAATATATAGAAAAAATAACAGGGGAAAAAATACCATACTGTCCCAGGGAATGTCTGTTTTATGGGGTAGAGGAAGAAAGTGGTAATCAAAACAGAAAACAAAAAACGGCCCAGATACGGAAAAAAAATATAAAACTGATTCCCTTTTTACTTAACGCAGCAAAAGCTATGATGCAACTTTCCATGTATGGTGGGAATGCCCAGTTATAAGAAGTTATTGGTATAAAATATTAGAATATATAGAAAAAATAACAGGGGAAAAAATACCATACTGTCCCAGGGAATGTCTGTTTTATGGGGTAGAGGAAGAAAGTGGTAATCAAAACAGAAAACAAAAAACGGCCCAGATACGGAAAAAAAATATAAAACTGATTCCCTTTTTACTTAACGCAGCAAAAGCTATGATACCTAAAAACTGGCTATCAGCCAAAAAAACCTAATTAGAGAGTGGATACAAAGAATAGAATGTATTAATAATATGGAATATTTAATAAAGATGGATAACAATCAAATGAATAGATACTGGGCAAAATGGGAAAAGTGGAGATCATTTAAAAAGACAGAAAACTATACCCAAGCATTGGCAGAATAAGTAAAGGTGGGCGGGCCAACAGAAAGGGGGAGGGAAGGGTGGGAAGGGGATGGGGGATGAATGTGTGGTAGTGGGAGGGAGATAAGGGGAAGGTGGAATGTACGTGTATAATTAATTTGAAAACATATGTATTTTAAATGTCAGACTCTTTTGTATATTCATATGTTTGTACATTATGATACTTTTGTCTATTTTCCTTATGAGAAAAATTCAATAAAATTTAAATAAAAAATAAAAAATAAACCTTATAGGTGAAATAAATTTGAAAGAGAAAAAATATATTCTCTTGGTGACAGCTGATGTAGCATCCCTGTACTCGATCATTCAACATGACAATGCCTTATTGGCACTAAATTGGGCAATGGGTGCTAAGTTCGCGCACAGCATAGCCAACCTCGTAATGTCTGAGTGGGAGGACAAGGTCATCCATAGCAATCCACCTGCAGAATTACTTTTTTATAAAAGATTTATTGATGATTTGTTTTTTATTTGGAATGGTAACGAGGCACAACTGGAAGTTTTTATTAATAGATTGAACAACAACAGTTGCAATATTTGTCTTTCCTCAGAAATGAGTAAGAAAGAAATCAACTTCCTGGATGTAACGGAATACCGTAAAGGGGACAAATTGGAGACAATGGTTTTCTTCAAGAAAACCGATCACAATACTTATTTGCCCATATCTAGTGGGCACCATCCAAATTGGCTGCGGAACATCCCAAAGGGCCAAATAATGCGTGTCCGCAGAAATTGTTCAGAATTTGATAATTACATATCTCAAGCTATGGTGTTGAGTGACAAATTTATTGCTAAAGGGTATAACCCTCACAAATTACACAAGGTGATTGAAGACGTGGGGAATGTCTCTAGAACACAGTGTCTACGAGAACATGACCCGGGGATTTTGCCAATAGTAAATAATCAGAAGTGTACTAATAGGGATAAGGAAGATATAAAGAACAATAAGGAATGGGGCTTCATCTCTAATTTCCACACACAATATAAAGAAGTGGAAAATATTTTTAAACGACATTGGCCCATCCTTCTGTTAGACAAAAAATTTAATTCGGAATTACCTCCTCGACCCAAATTTATTTATAGGAAGTCACCGAGTATTGGAGACAGAATCATAAAAAAGGTGATTGATCCTCCGACCCTTCCTCTTCCATTTTGGGATAAGAATGTTTTTTTCGCTTGTCGTAAATGCAAAGCTTGTCGGAAAATCAAGAATCCAGTTAGAAGTTTAGATAAATTTGTTTCACCTTCAAATCAACGAGAATTTTCCATTAAGCAATTCATTACGTGCAACAGTACCCATGTTGTGTATGCTCTGATGTGCCCGTGCGGCCTATTGTACATTGTATATACATATGTGTGTACATGTATATTGTATTGAACAAAGAGAAAATTAAGGGTCAGGGTGGCCGAGCATATACACAACATTAAAATAGGGTACAAAGATCATAATGTATCCTTGCATTTTAAACTTCAAAATGAGAAAGATCCATCCGTGTTGCAGTTTTGGGGGATCGAACAGGTTAAATCCCATTGGAGGGGGATTAACCTTGTGCGAGAACTCTCGAAACGAGAAACCCAGTGAATATATCTAACAGATGTTTTAAATCCAAAAGGTTTGAACATTGAATTGGACATAAATTGTTTTATTAGTGATAGTTAACTGCGCTGGCCATTTGGTACTATTAATATTCATATTCCGTACTTAGGTGTCGAGGGGTTTATCTCAATTAATTTAAATTTTTATGTCTATTTTTATTTTTATTTTATTTTTATTTTTATTTTTGATTTTTCATATTTATTTTTATTTATTTTATTTTTTTCTTTATTTATATATTTTTACTTTTTTTTATTTATTTATTTATTTTTTATTTTTTAATTTTTTTCTTTATTTATTATTATTTTTTTCTTTTTTTTTTTATTATTTTCATTATTTTTAATTATTTCATTCGTTTTTTATATATTTTTTTCATTTGGTTCTGAGATACACTTTTCTCCACTTATTTACGAGTTATTCCCTTTTTTTCCATTACTAAATTGAAAACATCATCTCCCCTCCTTTTCTGATGGATACAATTATTAAAATTATTAAAATTAAGTGGATAGATAAAACTATTGCACCATTAAAAAATATAATATTAGTCATTAATTTCATTAGCCATATTATTCCTATATTGATTTTATTAGGTATTACTATGGTTTTAATAATATTAACTTTTACACTGACTCTTGTACTGATATAATGAGATTATAACTAAGAGGGAGTATTAGTTTAAATTCATATTCGGATATAGTCGTGGGTTTATTGCCCCTAATTAAGTCGGTAGTAGATTAAGTCTCCATACACAGTAATATCTAGATTGACCGATATGATTGTATCATACTAGTCCGATACATTGGGAAGAAAATGGGGCATAATTCACAGTTTAGGGATTTAATTTTTGTTTTTAATATGAGTGCTGATATCCCATGTGTTTAGCAATTTTTATACATATTGTTGTATTAATTCTATATGAATCGCTCCCGCATGAACAGTGGTGAGCCTGACATTCTGTAACCTTGTCTGTGATAACAGGGATATGCATAGCTATGGATGCTTAGATGTTATGTTTTATTTAACCTAAGATCGTATATGGTTATCGGAAACTTTTTTATTCACACATCCTAGATAGGCTTGTGGATGGTCTATAATTAGACATACGGGGTCCGTGATCGTTTACACTCGCGGCGGTGAAGATAGGGACATGATTCCGGTTGGTTCGTGTCCCTGTCAATCTAGCCGGGGTGGGCAGTCATTGGGTCTCGGGCCACATATAGGCATCCTTCCGGTGGTGTGTGTTGCGCCCTCGGAAGAAGTCGGAAGTGACGAAACGCGTGAGGGCGTAATACACACCGGAAGTGACGTGTGCGTTCCACGTACCGAGTTTTGGTTAACCGAGGCACCAGGAAGTGAACGAGTCTATAGAGCGGACGTCCGGGGTTGCTGAGGAATACCGAACAAGGAAAAAAGGCACAGTACATTTTATTCTAAGCGATTGTTCTCATTTGTTTTGTTACGCATGTTTTACTTGTATGGTTAGTTTTAATAAAAAGGTTGAAGCAGTATCACACTATCAGTATCACACTATGTGGGCACGTTTTTTTCCTTTTACATGAAAACATCGGACCTCCCACTATTGAGACATCTAGTGGTCAAGAAGTAATTTGTTGTGATACCATGAAGGCTCATACTTTTTGAAATTTTGGTGAGTGCATCCCCAAAGGGGGCTCTCGTTTTGGAGCACAAAGGTGGATCGTGAGGTGGAAGCTGTCTGTATCTTTCCTCTTTCACAAACTGAATTGAATCCAATCACCATTTCTTCATGAGCACTTAATGAAGGTCCTTAGAACGGACGTGCATGTTTATGCGCTGCTATATATAATAAGGGGACTCTTGATTCCAGGATTTGAACTTTTTCTTTATGATAAGTGGATTCTTGATTTCAGGATTTGAACTATTTATATATTTTCTATGATCCTTATCATCTGTCATTTTGTTGATATGTGATATTATGATGAGGTGTCAATGGAGTCCTCTTGAATTTGATGTAGATGACAAGCGTCAGTTGACCTGTAAATACACATGTGAAACCTATTATTCTATGTGCTATATTTTTGATATGCGCATTTGCCATGTAATGCATGTAATGCATGATGCTTGCTCTGTGTACTACATATCCTATTGTAATGATGATGAACACCTTGACAATAATTTGTAATATTTTATTTGTTAAACAATAAGGCCTCATATGCACAACGTTATAAAAAACAGCCTATTGAGCTAGTTACAAAAATCAGCATTAAAAACGCGATTTTATTAGCACTTGGCTCTGGCGTCAATGCGAGTTTAACGGCGTTTGTACGCGTAAATGCTAAGGCACGTTTTTTTTCAAAAAAATATCCCTCTGCTATTTTTTACTTCCAAATTACCCACAATGCCAAGGAAAAAGAATACACAACATGCAAAATCATTTCAAGGGGACATTTTGGTAGGAGAGAGAGGAGAGGGAGTCTGTATTTGTTACATAGTTACATACATAGTTAGTCAGGTTGAAAAAAGTGCATCCAGTTCAACCTTAAAAACAATAAATAAATAAAATAAAAAATATCGTACAATCCAATATACCCAATTTTATGCCCAAAATTGATCCAGAGGAAGGAAAAAAACAGCAGAGCATGCTCCAATTTGCTACAGCAGGGGAAAAAAATTCCTTCCTGACCCCCCAAGAGGTATTTTCCCTGGATCAACTTTACCTATAAATGTTAGTACCCAGTTATATTATGTACATTTAGGAAAGTATCCAGGCCTTTCTTAAAGTAATATACTGAGCAGGCCATAACCCCCTCTGGCGGGAGTCTATTCCACATTTTCACAGTTCTTACTGTGAAGAAACCTTTCCGTATTTGAAGATGAAATCTCTTTTCCTCTAAATGTAAAGAGTGCACCTGTGTCCTCTGGGTTGACTGTACAGAGAATAACTCAACACCAAGTTCACTATATGGACCCCTTATATATTTGAACATGTTGATCATATTCCCCCCTTATTCTCCTCTTCTCAAGAGTGAATAAATTCAGTTCCTCTAATCTTTCCTCATAGCTGAGCTCCTCCATGCTTCTTATCAGTTTGGTTGCCCTTCTCTGCACTTTCTCCAGTTCCCAGATATCCTTTTTGAGAACTGGTGCCCAAAACTGAACTGCATATTCCAGGTGAGGTCTTACTAATAATTTGAACAGGGGCAAAATGATATCTCTCTCTCTGGAGTCCATACCTCTCTTAATACAAGAAAGGACTTTGCTCGCTTTGGAAACAGCAGCTTGGCATTGCATGTTATTATTGAACTTATGATCTACCAAAACCCCCAGATCCTTCTCCACCACAGATTCCCCCAGTTGTGCTCCCCCTAGCATGTATGATGCATGCATATTCTTAGCCCCCAAGTGCATAACTTTACATTTATCAACAATAAACCTCATTTGCCACATAATCGCCCAATTAGACAGTGTATTGAGGTTGGCTTGTAAATTGGAGACATCCTGTAAGGACGTTATTCCAGTGCATATCTTGGTGTCATCTGCAAAGACAGAAATTTTACTTTTGATCCCAGACCCAATATCATTTATAAAGATATTAAAAAGTAAGGGTCCCAGTGCTGAACCTTGGGGTACACCCCTGATAACCTTAGACCATTCAGAGTAAGAATATTAATCACTACTCTCTGAATTCTGTCTTTTAGCCAATTTTCTATCCATTCTATTTGTATTGTATTTGTGGAGTTTTTGCTATTTTGCATGAGTTTTCCTTGAATTTTTGCATTATGGATCCTGTTGTGCAAAAGATTGATGAAGCAATCCTGCTTACTATCTTGCTGAGGATTGGTAGAAGAAGACAGTTGGAGGAGGATAGAAGCAAGAGATAACATCACTTATCGACCCATCCACTGATATCCCAGCGGCTGTCAGTGGGTTACTTCACCAAGATGTATGCAGAACTGCGCATACACCCAGAAAAGTTTTACAACTTTACTAGGCTGTGTGTGACACTGTTTGATGAGCTCTTGGAGAGACTCCAGCCACTAGGGATGGCCGAACTGTTCACCCGGTGGTCGGTTCGTGGCAAATTTGGCGTGTCCGCGATTCGCCCAAACGGCGGACTATTGCCGCTGTTCGCCCGGCAGACATATGTGTTTACAGTGTGAAAGAACTTTGACCCATGATGACACATCCATCATGGGGTACAGGACAGCCAATTGAGACATTTCAGCACATGAACAATTGGACATTGCCCATACCTTTAAATAGACCTGATCTGGTGGCCATTTTACATTCTGTCTTATGTCAGTTTAAGGATAGGATGCTGTGTGGAGCAGGGAGAGACTGTAGTGACACAAATTGCTAGCTATTAGGTCCACAAAAGTCCTTTTAAGGACTGGTATAGGTGTAGTACAGTATATAGGGTTCAGTGCACTGCTGTGCTGGTGATTGCAGCAGCCTGTCTTTTGTCAGTGTAGGGAGGGACAGGACGCTGTGTGCAGCAGGGACAGTCAGTTTAATCACTAGCTAGCTATTGCTATTAGGTCCACAAAGGTCCTTTTAAGGACTGGTATAGGTGTACAGTATATAGGGTTCTGGTGCACTGCTGTGCTGGTGCTTGTTGAGTGCACTGCTGACTGATTCTGCAGCTGTCTTTTGTCAGTGTAGGGACAGGACGCTGTGTGGAGTAGGGACAGTTAGTTTAATCACTAGCTATTACTATTGGGTCCACAAATGTCCTTTTAAGGACTGGTATAGGTGTACAGTATATAGGGTTGTACACATATAATATACTTTCTTCCAAATATAGAAAGAATATTATACTTGACTGCTGCCTGATTCTGCAGCTGTCTTTTATCAGTGTTGGGACTGAGGGACAGTCTGCAAATCACTAGCTACTAGGTCCAGAGAGGTCCTTGTAAGGACTGGTATAGGTGTACAATATATAGGGTGCTGGTGCAGGGCTGTGCTGCAGATTACTGCTGGTTTCTGCAGCAGTCTGTTGCAGGGCTGTGCTGAAGATTACTGTCCTATTCTGCAGCAGTCCTTTATCAGTGTAGTGACTGAGGGGCAGTCTGCAAATCACTAGCTACTAGGTCCACAAAGGTCCTTGTAAGGAGTGGTATAGGTGTACAATATATAGGGTTGTGGTGCACTGCTGCTGACTGCTGTCCTATTCTGCAGCAGACTTTTATCAGTGTAGGGACTGAGGGACAGTCTGCAAATCACTAGCTACTAGGTCCACAAAGGTCCTTGTAAGGAATGGTATAGGTGTACAATATATATGGTGCTGGTGCAGGGCTGTGCTGCAGATTACTGCCCTATTCTGCAGCAGTCCTTTATCAGTGTAGTGACTGAGGGGCAGTCTGCAAATCACTAGTTACTAGGTCCACAAAGGTCCTTGTAAGGACTGATATAGGTGTACAATATATAGGGTTGTGGTGCACTGCTGCTGACTGCTGCCCTATTCTGCAGCAGCCTTTTATCAGTGTAGGGACTGAGGGACAGTCTGCAAATCTAGCTACTAGGTCCACAAAGGTCCTTGTAAGGACTGGTATAGGTGTACAATATATAGGGTGCTGGTGCAGGGCTGTGCTGCAGATTACTGCCCTATTCTGCAGCAGTCCTTTATCAGTGTAGTGACTAAGGGACAGTCTGCAAATCACTAACTACCAGGTCCACAAAGGTCCTTGTAAGGACTGGTATAGGTGTACAATATATAGGGTTGTGGTGCACTGCTGCTGACTGCTGCCTTATTCTGCAGCAGTCTTTTATCAGTGTAGGGACTGAGGGACAGTCTGCAAATCGCTAGCTACTAGGTCCACAAAGGTCCTTGTAAGGACTGGTATGGGTGTACAATATATAGGGTTGTGGTGCACTGCTGCTGACTGCTGCCCTATTCTGCAGCAGTCTTTTATCAGTGTAGCGACAGAGGGACAGTCTGCAAATCACTAGCAACTAGGTCCACAAAGGTCCTTTTAAGGATTGGTATAGGTGTACTATTTGGTGTGCAGTATATAGGTGTGTAATACACGTATAAAATACTTGCACATATAGAAAGCATAGTATAGTGCATTTCCACTGTGCAGCATTGGGACTGCTGAGCGGTTCTGCAGCAATACTACAAAGAGTGACAAACGCAATAAAAAAAAAGTATTATAACTGGTGTGATAGACCAGTGTCCCTCAAAAAGGACAGATTGAAGCGGGGTGTTATATACCTTCTTCCACATATATACTGCACTTCTCTAGAGACTTTTGTCACAGGGTCATTTAAAAAATGACAGGCAGAGGAAGAGACAGGTCCTTCCGCAGGGGTGGTAGGGGTAGGGCAGGAGCAATGGGCTTGAGCCAAAGTGGCAATTTGCAGAAGGTGCGTGCGATTACGTCAAAGGACGCACCAGACTTGGTTGAGTGGCTCCATATACCTTCCGCTTGAGTCACAGGAATTATTTTCCGATACATATCAAGACATTTCCGATGCGCAGCCACTCTTGGCATTGGATCAGGAAGAGGAGGTAGTAACAACTGCCACTCAGCAGTCTGACGACAGTACCCAGATCAGCCCAAGGAGAAGGTTGGTCCCCGCTGTTGCTGCCTACTCTGAGATCTCTAATTATAGCAGTGAGGAAGGTGACGTCGATGATGACGTGTCTAGTGATGTCATGTGGGTGCCCACAAGAAAGGAAGAGGAGGGGAGTTCAGAGGGAGATATGGACCAGCAGATAGGGAGGAGAAGCAGGCGGAACTTACATTGCACAGGAGGGACAAACCAGACTGCTAATGCATCAGGTGCGAGGCATCAACCATGTACGGTCACATCTGGCGCTCCCAGGATGCCGGCACATGGCTCCGCAGTGTGGGCTTTTTTTAACGTGTCCACTGCTGACAATAGTGCTGCCATCTGCAATCTTTGCAGTCAACGCATAAGTCACGGTAAGCCCAACACTCACCTAGGGACGACTGCCTTAAGAAGGCACATGAGCTGCCATCACCGAGCCCAGTGGGAGCAACGGAACACACAAAGCCACACTCCAGGCTCTCACCGTCCAGCCTCGTCTTCTACTTCTCCTTCTCCTCTCTCCTCACAATTGTCCTCCACTCCACCTTCCATCATGCCATTCTCACGTTTTTCTGGATTGAGCCAAATGTTGGAGCGTAAAAAAAGGATAACGTCGGATAACCCTCTTGCCCAACAGTTGATAGCTGGCTTGTCAGAACTGATAGCCCGCCAACTACTGCCATATAAACTGGTGGACTCTGAGGCCTTTCGAAAATTTGTGGCCATTGGAACACCACAATGGAAGGTCCCAGGAAGGAAGTATTTCTCACAGAAGGGCATCCCAGAGTTATATGGCCATGTTCAGTGGCAAGTGAATGTATCTCTAGCACACAGTGTTGGTGCCAAGATACACCTGACCACAGACACGTGGTCTAGCAAACACGGGAAGGGAAGGTATATCACTTTTACTGCCCACTGGGTGAACCTTCTGACAGCCGTCAAGCATGTAACCCGTGACACCCATGTAGATTTGGTTTTACCGCCACGGATTGCATGCAGGCCTGGCTCTTCTTCTACTCCTCCTACTCCATCCTCCTCCCTCTCCTCCTTGGCTGACTCCTCCTTTTCCGCTGCTAGCGTCTCTTCCATTGCACCGCTCAAGCTCCCCAGAACCTATTCGACATGCCAGGTGAGGCGTTGCCATGCTGTGCTGCGTCTGTTGTGCCTGGAAGCCAAGAGCCACACTGGCCCGGCACTCCTTTCAGCTTTGCGTTCACAGGCAGATCAGTGGCTAACACCGCTCAATTTGACAGTTGGTAAAGTGGTGTGTGACAACGGTGCCAATCTGCTTAGCGCATTGAAACAGGGCAAAATTACGTACGTGCCATGCATGGCACACGTCGTAAACTTGGTCGTGCAGCGATTCGAAACTCGGCCCATTTCAGAAGATCTTACACGGCCATGGCTCTCCTTGCTGATATTCAGCGGCGACACAATCTGCCGGTCAGACGTCTTATTTGCGATTGCCCGACGCGATGGAACTCAACCTTCTATATGCTTGATAGGCTGCTCCAGCAGAAACGTGCAGTTAACGACTACCTGTACGAACTCTGTGGCCGAACAGGTTCTGGGGAGCTTGGTTTTTTTTCACCGCGCCAGTGGCTGCTCATGCGCAACGCATGCAGACTTCTGAAGCCATTTGATGAGATCACCAAACTGGTGAGTCGCAGCCATAGTGACATCAGTGACATGGTACCTTATGCCTTCTTTATGGAGCATCCATTGCGCCGTGTCATTGATCAAGCCGTGGAGGAGCAGGAGCAGGAAGATGAGGAAGTCGCAATGCTGGAAGAATTCCCGGGGGGGGGGGGGGCTACTCTATCTGAGACAAGTCACCAACAGGAGTCTGAAGAGGAGTCAGAGGAGGATGGTGCCGAGGCAAATGAGGAGGAGCAAGAAGAGCATGCTCTAAACCTTTCTGGGATCCCTGTTGTTGTGCGTGGATGGGGAGAGGAGAACGAGGAGGACGACATTATCCTGGATGATGAGCAGGAGCCAGGCCACCACACCACTTCCAGTTTAGTGCAAATGGGGGCCTTCATGCTCCAGTGTTTTAGCAGGGACCCCTGTATAAAAAGCATAAGGGTCAAGGACCAGTACTGGGTGGCAACGTACTTAGACCCCCGGTACAAACACAAAATAGCAGAAATGTTACCACCGCCACAGAGGGCTGTCAGCATGGAGCACTTACAGACCTTGCTTCGACAACTGCTGCATTCTGCTCTTGCGTGCGCTAGCAGAGGAGGAATTCCCACTCCCAGAGAAAGAGTTGCAGGTACCAATCCAACAGCGCCTGCAAGAAGAGGGCGGTTTGAAGATGTGTTGTTGACTTCTGATATGAGGTCATTTTTTTAGCCGACCCATCGACAGGTGTCATCTGGATCCAGCATCAGGGAACGCCTAGACCGTCAGGTGTCCAACTACATCGGGTTAATGGCCGATGTGGACGCTCTGAGGAGTGATGAACCCCTGGACTACTAGGTGGGCAGGCTTGACCTCTGGCCAGAGCTTGCCCAATTTGCAATGGAACTGTTGGCTTGCCCCTCGTCCAGTGTCCTGAAAGGACATTCAGCGCAGCAGGGGGGATCGTGACCTATAAGCGCGCTCGCCTAGCTCGCGACAGTGTTGACTACCTGACATTTATAAAAATGAATGAGGCATGGATCTCAGAGGAATTCAACACATGTGACCAACAGACCATGTATATGCATATCTCTATAAACGATTTATTTAATCGAGCACACAGACCTTTTTTCTACCTCTGGCTCACTTCCTTGTACAAAAAAAGCACACCATAATATATGCCCGTACCCTCCTGTTTGAAGAGGTTGAGTGGTGTCATATTTTTGGGTCCCGCAGCGAGTTGCTGGTATCAATGCTGCTGTCAGTGCTCTCTATCTCGGTGCTGGTGTTAGTGCTCTCTCTCTATCTCAGTGCTGGTGTGGTGTCAGTGCTCTTGATCTCGGTGCTGGTGTGGTCTCAGTGCTCTCGATCTCGGTGCTGGTGTGGTCTCAGTGCTCTCTATCTCGGTGCTGGTGTCAGTGCTGTCTATCATGGTGCTTGTGTCAGTGCTCTCTATCATGGTGCTGGTGTCAGTGCTTTCTATCACGATGCTGGGGTGGTGTCAGTGCTCTCTATCTCGGTGCTGGTGTGGTCTCAGTGCTCTCTATCACGGTGCTGGTGGGGTGTCAGTGCTCTCTAACTCGGTGCTGGTGTCAGTGCTCTCTATCACGGTGCTGGTGTGGTGTCAGTGCTCTATATCTTGTTGCTGGTGTCAGTGCTCTCTATTACGGTGCTGGTGTGGTGTCAGTGCTCTCTATCTCGGTGCTGGTGTAGTCTCAGTGCTCTCTATCACGGTGCTGGTGTGGTGTCAGTGCTCTCTAACTCTGTGCTGGTGTCAGTGCTCTCTATCACGGTGCTGGTGTGGTGTCAGTGCTCTCTATCTCGGTGCTGGTGTCAGTGCTCTCTATCACGGTGCTGGAGTGGTGTCAGTGCTCTCTATTTCGGTGCTGGTGTGGTCTCAGTGCTGTCTATAATGGTGCTGTTGTGGTGTCAGTGCTCTCTATTTCGGTGCTGGTGCCAGTGCTCTCTATTTCGGTGCTGGTGCCAGTGCTCTCTATTTCGGTGCTGGTGTCAGTGCTCTCTATCTCACTGCTGGTGTCAGTGCTCTCTATCACGGTGCTGGTGTGGTGTCAGTGCTCTATATCTCGGTGCTGGTGTGATCTCAGTGCTCTCTATCATGGTGCTGGTGTGGTGTCAATGCTCTCTAACTCGGTGCTGGTGTCAGTGCTCTCTATCACGGTGCTGGTGTGGTGTCAGTGCTCTCTATCTCGGTGCTGGTGTGGTCTCAGTGCTCTCTATCACGTTGCTGGTGTGGTTTCAGTGCTCTCTAACTCGATGCTGGTGTCAGTGCTCTCTATCACGGTGCTGGTGTGGTCTCAGTGCTCTCTATCTCGGTGCTGGTGTGGTCTCAGTGCTCTCTATCACAGTGCTGGTGTGGTGTCAGTGCTCTCTAACTCGGTGCTGGTGTCAGTGCTCTCTTTCTTGGTGCTGGTGTCAGTGCTCTCTTTCTTGGTGCTGGTGTCAGTGCTCTCTATCACGGTGCTGGTGTGGTGTCAGTGCTCTATATCTCGGTGCTGGTGTGATCTCAGTGCTCTCTATCACGGTGTTGGTGTGGTGTCAGTGCTCTCTAACTCGGTGCTGGTGTCAGTTCTCTCTATCACGGTACTGGTGTGGTGTCAGTGCTCTCTATCTCGGTGCTGGTGTGGTCTCAGTGCTCTCTATCACGGTGCTGGTGTGGTCTCGGTGCTCTCTAACTCGGTGCTGGTGTCAGTGCTCTCTATCACGGTGCTGGTGTGGTGTCAGTGCTCTCTATCTCTGTGCTGGTGTGGTCTCAGTGCTCTCTATCACGGTGCTGGTGTGGTCTCAGTGCTCTCTAACTCGGTGCTGGTGTCAGTGCTCTCTATCACGGTGCTGGTGTGGTGTCAGTGCTCTCTATCTCAGTGCTGGTGTGGTCTCAGTGCTCTATATCACAGTGCTGGTGGGGTGTCAGTGCTCTCTAACTCGTTGCTGGTGTCAGTGCTCTCTTTTTCGGTGCTGGTGTCAGTGCTCTCTATCTTGGTGCTGGTGTCAGTCCTCTCTATCTCGGTGCTGGTGTCACTGCTCTCTATCTCGGTGCTGGTTTCAGTGCTCTCTATCACGGTGCTGGTGTTGTGTCAGTGCTCTCTATCGCGGTGCTGGTGTCAGTGCTCTCTATCTCATTACTTGTGTCAGTGCTCTCTATCATGGTGCTGGTGGGGTGTCAGTGCTCTCTATCTCAGTGCTGGTGTGATCTCAATGCTCTCTATCATGGTGCTGGTGTGGTGTCTGTGCTCTCTATCTCGGTGCTGGTGTCAGTGCTCTCTATCATGGTGCTTCTGTCAGGGCTCTCTATCACGGTGCTGGTGTGGTCTCAGTGCTTTCTATCATGGTGCTGGTGTGGTCTCAGTGCTCTCTATCTCGGCGCTGGTGTCAGTGCTCTCTATCACTGTGCTGGTGTCATTGCTCTCTATCTCGGGTGCTGGTGTGGTGTCAGTGCTCTCTATCACGGTGCTGGTGTGGTGTCAGTGCTCTCTAACTCAGTGCTGGTGTCAGTGCTCTCTGTCACAGTGCTGGTGTGGTGTCAGTGCTCTCTATCTCAGTGCTGGTGTGGTCTCAGTGCTCTCTATCTTGGTGCTGGTATCAGTGCTCTCTATCTCGGTGCTGATGTCAGTGCTCTCTAACTCGGTGCTGGTGTCAGTGCTCTCTATCATGGTGCTGGTGTGATGTCAGTGCTCTCTATCTCGGTGCTGGTGTCAGTGCTCTCTATCATGGTGCTGGTGTCAGTGCTCTCTATCACGGTGCTGGTGTCAGTGCTCTCTATCATGGTGCTGGTGTGGTGTCAGTGCTCTCTATCTCGGTGCTGATGTCAGTGCTCTCTATCACTGTGCTGGTGTCAGTGCTCTCTATCACAGTTGGGGTGATCATCACCTGCACCATCTTCATAGCCTGCCCTGACCTTTCCTCTCTTCCATGGCCTTCATGCGCTCCTGAATTGTCAAAATTTCACAGATAAAAAAGGAATGCTTGTCGTTGTCAATCCCAGATTCACTTAATACTTTTGTTATGTCCGTGTCCATGTGGTACTAAATCTTTTTCATTCTTATTTTGCCTCCTTATATAAAGAGCCGGAGATTCTACAACCAGGTACCATAAATGATTTTATCAAGGACCTACCTCTCCCATCCCTTTCTGACTCACATAAAGATATACTAGATGGGGCTATCACTATAGAAGAGGTAATTGTCTGTAATAAAACAAGCCCACGCTTCTAAAACACCTGGTCCAGACGGATTCTCTGCCTCTTATTATAAGAAATTTGCCCAGATCTTAGCGCCTCACCTATTGGAATTCTTCATGGCCTTTGCGAGATGGAGACCACCTAGGGGGAGACCTAAATAGAGCTAACATCTGCCTAATACCGAAGCCTGCCAAAGGCCACAGTGAAGTGACAAATTATCGTCCTATATCACTCATTAATGTGGATTTGATGGCTTAGGAACCAGAAGGGGAATGTTGTTATCATTGGACCTTCATAAGGCCTTTGATTCTTTTTCTTGGCCTTTTCTGTTCTAAATTTTAGACAATGGAATTTTGGACCTAAATTCCTCTCTTTGTTATCCAAATTATATTCTACCCCCTCGGCCAGCATTGTAGCTTTTGGCTACAAATCAGACTTACTTCAAATTAGAACAGGAACCAGACAAGGGTGTCCCCTTTCGCCACTCTTATTTAAGAAAAGGAAAACAATTGGTAATATACACCTAGTGAAAAATACTGAAATAAATAAATAAATGCAATATTATTATCCTATAAACATAAAATGCCGACAAGTCCTTTGTAATATATTAAACAGTTCATAATCCAAATGGTGCCTCATGCAAATATCCAAAGAAAATCCCCAGTGTGCTTTGGTGAAAATAAATTATATTGCGCTCACCAGATCTTTACCCCTACTGGGGGAAAACCGCCTTCACATTGTATAGCCCCTGTGTCGCTCTCTTGCATCTCGCTGGGAATTTGATTATTCATCCATCCACAGTTTAGATTCTCATTTAAACGTTACATGTAAAAAGGAGGAGAATCCATAGTGTAGTATGTCTTTAAGAAAGGTTTATTGAAAACAGAAAACTACTCACATCTTACCAGAGCAAGATTCACTATAAGAAATTCTCACACTACCAGCTGCTGCGGTGTATTCAAAAGAGGACACTTCTCTATAGCCACGCCTACTGGTTTCGTTGTGCTGACGTCATCAAGAGCCAGAGGCAGCTCGTACCCCAAAACATCTTAAGAAATTTAAGAATTTTTCAGTAGTATCACAATTTTATATGTAATTTCACTTTTTTCCAAACACTGATTCAGGGCTGTTTAATCATCACTATTATATATACACATATATATTTTTTCAGCAGGAGGTCCCTGCAAAAGGGTATGGACACTAATATCTTAACAATTTATATAACAACGATAGCAATTTTATAGTGCTAACAAGTTGAGGATTAGTGGCAATAAATATATTAATTTAAAGGTATAGCGCCAATTCTACCTGATTCCTTTTTCACCAATCCTAGCATACATGGTGTATTTAGCGGAGGCAGAGATCATAAATGCGCATTATTTGCGGGTTGATCTTTTATTATTCATTACAGACCCTATCACGACACTACCTAATTTGGCGTCACTTCTCTCTAAGTTTGGAACAGTATCAGGCCTGAAGGTTAATCAGTCTAAATTGGAGGCAATGAATATTTATTTATCTGCCTCAACCCTGAGCACTATACATGCCTCCTTCCCATTTCGATGGTAAAAACAGGCCCTCCCCTACCTTGGAATTAAACTCACCACAAACGTATCCACCCTATACAAGGCTAATTACACCCCTCTTATCTCTTCTACGACAGAGGATTTAAAGAATTGGCAGAATCATGGTCTTTCTTGGATGGGTAGAATAGGTACCGTTAAAATGATGACCCTCCCTAGAATTCTTTATTATTTTAGGTCCTTGCCGATCCCAGTTCCCGTAACATTTTTTAAACAACTCCAATCACTCGTTTTCAAATTTATCTGGAGTCAGGGAGGTTGCAGGGTGGCTCGGGCTTCCTTGTATGTCTCAAAGGGGTGGGGTGGATTAGGAGTACCACACTTCTTGCGTTATTATAGAGCGGCCCAATTGGTACAACTTTACCAAATTTACTCTACAACCTATCGCCCTGACTGGGTTAAAGCGGAGGTCCACCCTAAAGTGGACCTTCCGCTCATTGGATTACTCCCCCCCTCCGGCGCCACAATTGGCACCTTTCAGGGGGGGGGGGGGGGGTGCAGGTACCTGTACAGTACAGGTATCTGCACCCACTTCCGGGATAGCTCTCTGCGGAAAGGGGTGTAGATTACGCCCCTTTCCGAAAGTCCCCCGCTGCCTGCTGGGAAACACACAGATCCCAGAGGCAGCGGGTCCATCCTTATTGCGCAGCACGACTCGCGCATGCGCAGTAGGGAACCGGGAAATGAAGCCGAAAGGCTCCACTTCCTGATTCCCATACCCAAGATGGCGGCGGCAGCACCCGAGAGACGATCGAGAGATCGGCTTCGGGTGCCGACATCGCGGGCGCGCTGGACAGGTAAGTGTCACTATTTTAAAAGTCAGCAGCTGCAGTATTTGTAGCTGCTGGCTTTTAAAAAAAAAAAAAAACGCGGACTCCCGGCGGACTACCGCTTTAACTTAGAGGCAGAGGCGAGTTCCCCTCTACCCATAGACCTCCTAATGTGGCTACCTTCTAAGGAGCGTAGAGCCATTCTGAGCCCCTCTCTCTCTCACTCATTGGACCTCTGGGATATGATGTGCAAAGTATACCCTTTGAGGTCACCACACACCCCAGTGGCCCCCATCCTTGGAAACCCACACTTTCCCCCAGGACAACACCCGCAACAGTTTGCTTGGTGGATTAATAGAGGCTTGTATAAGATAGCACATTTCATAGATCATAGAGGCATCAGAAAACTCTCCTACTTTCGAGACACATTAGAAATGCCTCCAATGGACACATTTAGATTCTCCCAAATTATCCATTATATTCAATCGCTTTGTCAAGATCAGGGAGACATCATCACTAGAACATTTTATGAAAGTAAATGCCTCAGAGGACCTGGGACGTGGGGTAGTATTTCAGAGTTGTACGCCTTGTTAATGGATCAGGGCTCTAAGCTTTCCTACCAATTAGCTTGGGAGGCGGACCTGGGGGAGACAATTGATGAGGACGTTTGGTCCAAGTGGTCAACCATGGTGCACAGGGAAATCTGAACACCTCCCTGGTAGAGGCCAATTACAAGGTACTATCGTGATGGTAACTTGTTCTGACGCGGATAGCCAAAATTCACCCAGATGCCTCGCCCCTCTGCTTCAGGGGGTGTGGTCAAGCGGGCACAATGCTCCACACCTGGTGGACATGTTCAAAAGTCAAGAGATTCTGGATAAGAATTTTTAACTTGGTTCGGAGTAAATATATCTAAAAAATGTTAAGACAGCTTTATTTTCTGACCTTTCGAGTGAACTGCCCAAACATCTCAGATCCCTCATCTTTTTTATTTTCTTGGCAGCTAAAATTACCATAGCGCGAGCATGGAAAACCCCTCAGATAAATCTTGCATTAGTAAAAAAACAAATTTCCTGGATTATGATAAATTAAAAATTAACTAGTATTCTTCAAGACCAGCAAAACCGATTTGAAAAGACTTGGAACCTCTGGATTAGATATCTTCAGTCACCATGAGGGGCATGGGTCAGTAGCCTGGAGCGTGGGGATCGTGGGCACATTTTTCTCTCCCTCTTCCTTCTCTCTCTTTCTCCTCCCTCTTCTTTTCACCTCTTTTCTTCCTTCATCCTTTTATATAAACGCTAATTTTGTCTCCATGGCTGGGTCCTCACATGCATGATAGTGGGCTCTACAGAACATTCAAACCAGCATACACATAATATTAAGGCACTGTTACAATTTCAAGCTGGGAAATTTTGATTCCAACACACGACAGTCCCTCTACAGGGAATTTCACTGTCTCATGTTTCCTCCTCCCCTGTATTTTCCCTTTTTTCTTCCAGGTTTTCCTGGGTTACACCAGGATGGCCTTGACCTGTTATAGAGGTTATTAATATTATTGCTAGATATACAGTGAAGTGAACAGTTTTTGAAAGAGTGTGTTGGTCACCTTATGTCCCATCAGTTTGTTGATACTTGTTTTAGTACAAGTATATATGGTTTCTTTTGTACTAATCTGAGACCCACTACTGTAACACGATTATTGACAAAATTTGTATGAATGTGAACCCTTATTATTGATAAAAATATGATTTCAATAAAAATCATTGAAATTAAAAAAAAAAATTAATTACACGCCCCTGTTAAACAGGGGCAGAAAAATTGGGCCTTGGGTGGAGGTGGTGCCATAACACTGTAACCCCTCACAGTTACTCTTGGATGCAGGAAGGGGCCCTGCTGTTAAATATTGTGATTACATGCCCCTTTTAAGCAGGGGCATAAAAATTGGGCCTTGGGAAGCTAGCATCATCATGACTGAGGAGGAATAGGATAGGCAGCATAGGCAGTTTTCAAGGGATCCCAGATCCATAGAAAATTCAATCAGTTACTTGAGCATCAGGAAAAAATTCTAGCTCATAACCAGTGGCATGTAGTTGCCATCATCCCTTCTAATAAGTACAAATTCAAAAAGACCTCTTTTGAGTGGGATTGTAAAGGCAACAATACAAAGAGGAAAAAATTATAAAACATATACATTTATTAACATAGTCAAAGTGTACATAACAAAAAAGAAAGTAAATAGAACAGGCACTGCATATTCTACATAGCATCTAAAAACAATTGATTGGTGAGAGAATGATACTGTCCACTTATGAGTTCCAATACCTCCAGAAGCTGGTGGAAATAGAATAAGCGGATCATCCAACGCATTTCGATATTTCAAACAGTATAATCTTCTTCAGGGATGAAACATTGTAATATTCTTATACACCATTGATTCACTGAGACAAAAGCATCTTGCATTCCCCCTATGGCTGGAGAGGAGAGGGAATCTCCACCTTTCTCAAGCAGGTTCACCCATGGCTCCTCTGACATCTCATGCAGGGAGACCGAACTTCACTATCCTCAAATGGCGTTTAAAAGAGGAATATATGTGACTGCACAGGGATTTACCTATCGTGGGGAGGTAAGGGGATAGATGACAAGGTTTCCATTCAAAATGTCCTACTCAGATGTATCCCGTGGCCTCTCCATTAGGAAAAATGGGACTGACAGAGGAGCCATGGGTGGACCTGCTTGAGAAAGGTGGAGCCCTCCTCTCCTCTCCAGCCATAGGGGGAATGTGAAATGCTTTTGACTCAGTGAATCAATGGTGTATAAGAATGTTACAATTAGGGATGAGCTTTGTGTTCGAGTCGAACATACGTTCGACTCGAACATCGGCTGTTCGTCCGTTCGGCGAAGTCCGAACATTTTGGTCCGTTCGCGCCAAATTCGTGTGGCGCTCACGGCCCACAATGCACTGCGATGGCGCAGTGCATTGCTGGCTCATGATTGGCCAAGCATGCACTGTGACCCCACATGCTTGGCCAATCGCAGCGCCAGCAGCGAGGAGAGCCATGATTGGCCACAGGCAGGATGCCTGTGGCCAATCATAGCTCAGGCTGTGTAGTGCACGCCCCACACTATAGAAGGCCGCCAGCGCGGCGGCATTGTGTAGTGCGTTGGCGTATGAAGCAGTGGGTGTTCTGTGTACCTTCAACACAGTACACACCGATCGTTTTCGGCCGATTTTCGATCTTGCTGTTCTGTAGTGGTTGTTGTCTGCGTGCCCTGACCGCAGTATACACCGCTATATTCACCTCACATATATAGCTAGTGATCTATCTTTTATAATAGAGCTTGCAGTCAGTAGTGTTAGGAGCTAGTGCGTGCTGTCTGCGTGCTCTGTACCCAGTACATACCGCTATATCCACCTACATAGCTGTTCTCTATTTTAGCCCACTTGCCATATGCAGGAGGTATTGGAAGTTGTGTGTGCCTCCAGCACAGCACAGTATACATCTGTATATACCCCTTTATCTCTGGTGTTCTATAATAAAGGCATCTGCAGGAGTTAGTGGGTGTTGTGTGCCTCTAGCACAATATACACTACCCAACTGCTTTTTTACCCAACTCCCTTCAGGCCATTACCATGTCTGGAAGGCCAGCAAGGAGAGGCAGACAGGCGCGAGACGATAAAAGAGGGCAAGCAGGCTCTGTGTCTAGAGACAACAGTGCTGGTCGTGGACGCGGTGCATTGTCATCAGCACGTGGCCATGGGACACGCTTGTCCTTCTTTTCAGCAGCTGGACATGTTGAGCCGCAACATGCCAACGACTTGGTAGAGTGGATGACCAAGCCCTCTTCATCCTCCTCATCCTCTCTCACCCAGTCTCAGGGTACTAGCAAAGCAGCTGCCAACGCATCGTCTTCCCTCCTCTCAATGTCATCATCAGTTACTCCTTCCCTAGACCCACCACGTCCTCCTGAGGAGTCTCCTGAACTCTTTGAGCACAGTGTTGGGTACATGCTCCAGGAGGATGCCCAGTGTTTTGTGGGCTCTGATGTTGACACTCAGCTAGAGGAAGGCAGTAGCGTGAGCGCAGAGAGAGGGGATGCTCAAGAAGGACAGCAATCTGGCAGTCATGTTCCACAAGCTGCAGCATACTGCCAGGTTTGCTACAGCGATGAAGAGGGAGGGGATGATGAGGGCACTGACTCCACGTGGGTGCCTGGAAGGAGAGAGGAGGAGGAGGAGGAGGAGGCACATGTCCAATGAGGCAGGATGCCCTCCGGGGGCAGCTTAGGGGCAGCACACCGACTGAATCACACCGCAGAGCTCCGCCTGTGCAGGGCGCTGCCTCTGCGCGTTATTCTAAAAGTTCTTTGGTGTGGGCCTTTTTTAAAATGAGTGCATCAGATCGCACCGCTGCTATTTGCAACATATGTCTCAAGCGTATCTCGCGTGGCCAAAACATCAGCCGCTTGCTTCCGGGAACTCTGCTAGCGGTACACCCACGTCCGATTATAGCAGGCAAATGTCCCTGCCCCAGCTACTGGACCGGCAAAAGAAGTTCACTCCCAGCCATCCACATGCCCAGCGGTTAAATGCTAGCTTGGCTAAATTGCTAGCACTTCAACTGCTGCCTTTTCAGTTGGTAGACTCGGCCCCCTTCCGTGAGTTTGTACAATGTGCGGTTCCTCAGTGACAGGGCCCCAAACGCCACTTTTTCTCATGGAAGGCGATTCCGGCTCTCTACCGGCATGTGGAAGGCAATGTCCTTGCCTCGCTGGACAGGGCGGTCAGCGGTAAGGTGCATATTACCGCTGACTCATGGTCCAGCAGGCATGGACAGGGACGTTACCTGTCTTTCACGGCCCATTGGGTCACTCTTCTGGCAGCTGGGAAGGATGCAGGACAAGGTGCAGTAGTGTTGGAGGTTGTTCCGCCACCGCGCCTCCAAAATGCTACTATTGAATGAATGAATGAAATACTTATATAGCGCGCAATGCGAACTGAATCGCCTCTAGGCCTCTATTGGTTGTGACACACCTCTCTCCTCCACCCCCTCCTCTTCTTCTTCCTCCATGGCCTCTTCCAGTGCTCTGTCCTCAGAACCAGCGGTGCTTCGTAGGCGTTCCAGGGGCTACGCAAGTACGCAGGCAAAACGATGCCATGCCGTGCTTGCGCTGGTTTGTTTGGGGGACAGGAGCCACACTGGGGCGGATGTTTTGTCAGCTCTGCAGGGGCAGGCCGAGAGGGGGTTGACGCCACGCCAGCTTAAGCCAGGAATGGTGGTTTGTGACAATGGCACCAACCTCCTCTCCGCCCTCCGACAGCGACAACTGACCCATGTGCCCTGTGTAGCTTATGTCCTTAACCTGGTGGTTCAGCGGTTCTTGGGCAGGTACCCCGGCTTACAGGATGTCCTGAAGCAGGCCAGGATAGTCTGTGTGCATTTCCACCGATCATTTAATGCCTTTGCTCGGCTGGCTGAGCTCCAAAAGGAGTTGAAGCTGCCCAAGAACCGCCTTATATGTGACATGCCCACCAGATGGAACTCAACGTTGGCCATGCTGCAGCGGCTGCACACGCAGCAGAGGGCCATCAATGAGTACCTGTGCGACTACGGCACCAGGACAGTGTCAGGGGAGCTCGGTTTTTTCTCACCACGCCAGTGGGGCATGATCAGGGATGCATGCACTGTCCTGTCACCGTTTGAGGAGGCCACAAGGATGGTGAGCAGTGACCGTGCATGCATCAGTGACACTGTACCTCTTGTCCACCTCTTGGAGCATACGCTGCGTGGAATAATGGACAGGGCACTTGAGGCAGAACAGAGGCAGGAAGAGGAGGACTTCCTTGCCTCTCAAGGCCCCCTTTATCCAGACAGTGTTCCTGCTGTGCCACCCATCACACAGGAAGAGGATGAGGAGGAGGAAGAGGAGGAGGAGGATGATTGTGTCAGCATGGAGGTGGAGGCTGGCACTCAGCATCAGCAGCAGCAGCAGCAGCAGTCTTGTAGGGATGATTTACAGTCCCAAGAAACACGTGGACTTGTACGTGGCTGGGAGGAGGTAGCTGCGGATCATGTTGTCCTTAGTGACCCAGAGGACTCCGGACCGAATGCCTCAGCTAACCTACGCTGCATGGCCTCCCTGATCCTGCAAAGCCTGCGGAAGGATCCTCGTATTCTTCGAATCAAGGAGAGGGACCATTACTGGCTGGCCACTCTCCTTGATCCACGGTACAAGGGTAAGGTTGCCGACCTTATCTTGCCATCGCAGAGGGAGCAGAGGATGAGACATCTCCGGGAGGCCTTGCAGAAAGGTCTGTGCAACGCGTTCCCAGAGACTGGGAGGTTACAAACTCCTGGTCCTGGACAACGTGTTGCTGAGGCATCGGTCAGAAGGAGCGGTGGAGAAGGTGGCCGTCTGAATGATGCTTTCAGACAATTTTTTAGTCCGCAGCCCCAAGGTATGATCGGTTCCAGCACCCATCGCTAGCGTCTGATTTACATGGTGCAGGAATACCTAGGGGCAAGGTCAGACTTGGACACCTTTCCCACCGAAAATCCTCTGGCTTACTGGGTCTTGAGGATCGATCACTGGCCAGAGCTTGCACAGTATGCAATTGAGCTACGGGCCTGTCCTGCATCCAGCGTTCTATCGGAACGCACCTTCAGTGCTGCTGGTGGCTTTGTTACCGATCACAGGGTGCGCCTGTCCACCGAATCAGTTGATCGACTGACCTTCATCAAGATGAATCAGTCTTGGATCACCCACAGCTACCAAGCACATGAAGCTGATGTAACAGAATAATTTGTTTTGAAATATCACATCCCTTCAAGACTGCCTATGCTGAGTGACTGTCCTGTTATGTTGATTGTCTATCCTCTTCCTCCTCCGCTGATATGTTGGAAGAACATTTCTGGCTCTGGGTGATGCCATCAGCCCAATTTTTCTGCCCCTGTTTAACAGGGGCGTTTAAGTACAATTTTTGATGCAATGCTTTGCAGCAGGGCTAATTCCTGCAATCAAACAAGAGTATATGGGAGAGGTTGCAGTGTGGTGGCACCAGCACCAGTGCCTAAGGCCCAATTTTTCTGCCCCTGTTTAACAGGGGCGTTTAAGTACAATTTTTGATGCAATGCTTTGCAGCGGGGCTAATTCCTGCAATAAAACAAAAGTATATGGCAGAGGTTGCAGTGTGGTGGCACCAGCACCAGTGCCTAAGGCCCAATTTTTCTGCCCCTGTTTAACAGGGACATGTAATTACAATTCTTGATATAATATTTCACAGGAGGGCCCCTTCCTGTGCCCACCCAGAGTAACGGTGAGGACTTATAGTGTTGTGGCACCAGCACCACAACCACCAAAGGTCAATTTTTCTACCACTGTTCAACAATGGCATGTAATTACAATTCTTGATATAATCGTTCACAGCAGGGCGCTCCAGCGCCCACCAAGAGTCACTTTGAGGGCTTACAATGTTGTGGCAAAACCAACACCTTGTTCCGCCATTTCTGCAGAGCATATAGGGCAGGCCCCTACTTTCAAACATCCAACTTACAAACATCTCCTACTTGCAAACGGAAGGAGACAACAGCAAGTGAGATGAAAAAAGATGGACGACAAAACAAATTATACAGGGGTGATAACCCTTCCCTATGTTTTCCAAAAAGCTTAAAAATTGTTTTTTTGACTGGAGCTACACTTTAAAAATGTACCAGTTGAAAATTACAAACAGATTCAACTTAACACAACAAACCTACACAGTCCCTGTCTTGTTTGCACCGCCTGTATACTGCTGTTCTGAGTATATAGGGCCTGGGGGCCACACGCATTTCCTTTTTTTAATATGGGTACAGGGTTCCCCTTAATATGCGTACAAGACCCAAATAGGCTGGTAATGTGCAGGGAGGGCTACCCATGCCATTTTTCTCAATGATTTTCAACCATATTGCAGGAACCAGATATAACATTAAAACCGCAAGCAGTTTTAAATGGTGTTATTTCCGTTTAATGTCATTTTGTGCAGGGACTGTTCTAAACACGGGAAACACGTGGCACTTCACAGGCATCCTACAGACACCCCCCAGGCACCATATTTAAAGGAATATTTCACTTTTTTTTTCACTTTAATCGTCATTAAAATCAGTGCTCCCGCCAAAACTGCCATTTTTAAAAACATTTTAGGCATTGACCCATGTCCCCTGGGGCAGGAGCCAGGTCCCCAAACCCTTTTTAGGACAGTATCTTGCATATTAGCCATTAAAATTAGCACTTTTAATTTCGAACGTTCGAGTCCCATAGACTTCAATGGGGTTCTAACGTTCGTACGAATTTGGGGTCCGTTCGAAAGTTCTGGTGCGAACCGAACCGGGGGGTGTTCGGCTCATCCCTAGTTACAATGTTTCATCCCTGAAGAAGATTATACTGTTTGAAATATCGAAACGCGTATGATGATTCGCTTATTAATCCGTTTTCACCAGCTTCTGGAGGTCTTGGAACTCATAAGTGGACAGTATTATTCTCTCACCAATCAATTGTTTTTAGATGCTATGTAGAATATGCAGTGCCTGTTTTATTTCCTTTCTTTTTTTTTATGTACACTTTGACTATGTTAATAAATTCATATGTTTTATAATTTTTTCTTCTTTGTATTGTTGCCTTTACAATCCCACTCAATAGACATCAGCATCAGGTGCTTGATAGCTGCTGATCCAGGACTGATTTATTTTTATAAATGTGAGCCTATCAATGGAGTCTGTGGAGAGGCGCACTCTTTTATCCATAACAAGCCCTCCAGCAGCACTGAATGTGCGTTCAGAAAGCATACTGGATGCAGGACAGGCCAGTATCTCAATTGCATATTGAGCAAGTTCTGGACAGTGGTCCAAACTTGACCCAGTAACTCAGTGGATGCTCTGTTGGAAAGGTCTCCAAGTCTGCTCTTGCCCCTAGATATTTCTGCACCATATAATTCAGATGCTGGTGATGGTTGCTGGAACTTTGGCGTGGAGGACTGAAACATTTTTTAAAGGAATCGGTCAGCTGGCCACCTTTTACACCGCCTCAGAAACACGTCCAGCACCAGGAAATGGTAGCCTCCCGGGGTCTGGAAATGCATTACACACACTTTTCTTCAAGGCCTCCTGAAGATGTTTCATCCTTTGCTCCCTCTGTGAAGGCAGGATGAGTTTTGCAACCTTATCCTTGTAACGTGGATCAAGAAGGGTTGCCAGCCAATAATGATCCCTCTCTTTAATATCAGGAATCCTAGGGTCCTTTTGCAGGATTTGCAGAATCAGGGAGACCATGCAGCGTAAGTTTGCAGAGGCATTTGATTCTGAGTCCTTAGGGTCACTAAGGATAACATTATCCATAACTACCTCCTCTCAGCCACGTACAAATCTCTTTGGTTTCTGGGGACTGAAAACCATCCCTTGAAGACTGCTGCATGTTATCCTCAACATCTATGCCGACACAACCCTCCTCCTCTTTTCCTGTGTGTTTGGCAGACCCACAGGAATGCTATTTGGATAAAGGGGGTCTTCAGAGGAAAGTAAGTCCTCCTCTTCCTCCTGCTGTTCTGCCTCAAGTGCCCTGTCCATTATTCCATTAAGCATGTGCTCCAACAGGAAGACTAGAGGGACAATGTCTCTGATGCATGCCTTGTCGCTGCTCACCATCCTTGTGACCTCCTCAAATGGTGACAGGACAGTGCATCCTTGATCAGTAGCCACTGGCATGGCGAAAAGAAGCTAAGCTCCCCTGATCCTGTCCTGGTGCCATCCTTGCACAGGTACTCATTGATGGCCCTCTGCTGTGTGTGCAGCCACTGAAGCATTGCCAACGTTGACTTCCACCTGGTGGGCCTGTCACAAATGAGGAGGTTGATGGACAGGTACATTCCCTTTGAATGTCAACCAGCTGAGCACTGGCATTGTATGACTGCTGGAAATGACCACAGACTTTTCTGGCTTGCCTCAGGAGATCTTGAAAGCCTGGGTACCTGGTTAAGAAATGCTGCGCCACCAAATTCAGGTTATGTGCCAAACATGGAACATGGGTCAAGTGTCCCTGTTGGAGGGTAAAGAGAAGGTTGGTGCCATTGTCGCATACAACCATTCCTGGCTGAAGCTGGTGTGGTGTCACCCACCTCTGAGCCTGCCCCTGCAGAGCTGACAGAATCTCTGCCCCAGTGTCACTCCTGTCCCCTAGGCAGACCAACTCAAGCACCGCATGACATCCTTTTGCCTGACTGCTTGCGTAGCCCCTAGAGCGTTTAGGGAGCACTGCTGGTTCAGAGGACAATTCTGCAGAAGAGGCCATAGAGGAAGAAGAAGAGGAGGGAGGGGAGATACAAATGTTGTGGCTGAATTACCACTAGCTTTTTGGAGGTGTGGGGGTGGAACAAGCTCCAACACTGAACTCTGTCCTGCAGCCTTCCCAGCTGCCAGCAGAGTTACCCAGTGCACCGTGAAGGAAAAGTAACACCCCTGCCTATGCCTGCTGGACCATGAGTCAGCGGTAATATGAACCTTACTGCCCTGTCCAACAAGGCCAAAATATAGCCTTCCATATGGCAGTAGAGAGCCAGAATTGCCTTACGTGAAAAGAAATGGCGTTTTGGAACCTGCCACTGTGGTACAGCACGTTATACAAATTCACGAAAGGGGGTTGAGTCTACCAGCTGAAAAGGCACCAGTTGCAGTGCTAGCAATTTGGTCAAGCTAGTATTTAGATGCTGAGCATGTGGATGGCTGGGACCAAATTTCTTTTTACGTTTCAGCATCTGGGAACTTTAAAAGTCAGCAGGTAGTCAGCAGCGCCCTGCACCTGTGGAGTTCTGCAGTGTGATGCAATAAGGTGGCTGCCCTTAAGCTGACACCTGGAGGACATCCTGCCTCGTTGGAGTTGTGCCTTCTCCTCCTCACTTTCCTCCTGTCTTCTCTCAGGCACCCAAGTACTTCTCTTTTCCACTGTTACCATCTGTTCCCCATGATGCTCATCTGACCTGCCTATTTAAAGCCTTCCTGCTCACATTTGCCTTCACGTTGGTCACATCACAGGGAACCATCTCCTGCTGTTTGTTTCAAGAGTGGCTTGCTGACATCCCACCTGGCTTCTTATCCTGCTTGAGGTTGCTCTCCTTGGATCCCTGACTTCCGGCCTGGCTGATTACCCGATCTGGTTAATGAACTTTGGGCTGGCTGACTACCCGATCTGGCTACAGGACTCTGACTATGCTTGACTACGCTTTTTTCTATTTACCTTTTTATTTTTATTAATAAACAAGTGTAATTTGACTGTACTTTTATCTCAGTCTGTTTCATGGTTTCTGACAGGCACCCACTCTCTCTAGGCTCACGTTATGCCCTTCCTCCACCTGGGAACCAACATCCGAGCCTTCAAATTGCTGTGCATCCTCCAGCAGCATGTAAAAGACACTGTGGTTGAATAATTCTGTGGACTCCTCCATGCATGATAGTGGGGCTACGGAAGGAGTAATTGTGGAATAGGCTGCTTTGGCAGCTGAGTTGGAAGGCAAACTACTATGAGCCTGGGTGAAAGAGGATGAGGAGGATGAGAGCGGCTTCGTTATCCACTCCAACAACTCTTCTGCATGTTGCGGCTCAATAACACGGCCAGGAGCAGAAAAAAAGGACAAGTGTGCCCCATGGCCACCTGCAGAGGATGCACCATGTTCATGACCGCCACTTTTGATTGTTGACACAGAGGCTGCTTGCCCTCTTTTTGTGGCCTGTGAGCCTCTCCTTGGTGACCTTCAGGACATGATGGGGATTTTTTATTTTCAAAGCACACTACACGCCTGCACTGTATCAGAAACTGTACACCACCGAATGCACTGTTTATATAGGCTACACTGAATGTAGTGTATATATATATATATATATATATATATATATAAATGCACCGCCTGACATGTATTATATAATGTGCACCACCAAAATGAAGTGTATATATAAGCAACATTAAATGCAGTGTATATATATATATATATATATATATATATATATATATATATATATATATATATATATATATATATATATATATATATATATATATATATATATATAAATGTAAGAGGGCCATTATGGTGGCCTGAATTTATGGGAGGAGCCTGGGGGGTATTTAACTGCCCTCTCACCTGTGGTCTTTGTCGGTTTCCTGTGCACGACACCACCGACTATTCAACTCATTAGCGTCCGTGAGTTTCGTGTTCAAAGTTTTTCGAGGCTTTCGTTCCCGTTCACAGTTTTTGTACAATGTGTCTGGCTCGGCTGTTGTAGGGTTTCGTTTAACCTTTTCATTTCATGCATTTGTTAGATATCTTGTCATAAAACCTCAATATCAAACTTATGAATCATTAGTTAAAGAAACCCTACACATAGCCATAGTATTAGCCACTCACTCGTGCCTCTATCATACCAAACATTTTATTATTTTTCGTACCTCACTCCGATTCGTATACAGTAACGTCAGTATCGCACTGGTTCGTTCAGGCATGTCTCACTTGTTTGTCATCTCTATACCGTGCTCCACAGACAGGTTCATTTTCAGTCGCAATTTGCGTTACACCGATTCATGCCTCTGTCAAGAGAGGCCCCGGAATGACAGGACGGAAGGGATGTAAAGTAGGGGCCGGACATGACAGGGTGACTAAGGGAGGCTTGGAAAGGGTTAAGTAACTGGGAGGTGGACCGGCCAAAGGGGGAAGGCAGTAGAATTGATTTGGTCTAAGGAAGGGGCGGAGCCATATAAAGGATGGGGGTGGAGCCAGAGTGATCAGTCTGGGAAAGAAACTGAAGGAGGAGGCAGTTTTGCTCAACTGCTCCTCTGCTACAGCATGGCGGACATTGTGAATCTGCTTGAACAATTAAATAGGGAGCGGTAAAAGGGGTGGAGTGGCTGCAGAGGCAGGCGGGGGATATTATGGCAGCAGAGGGGATGGATTCTCAAGCGTTTTTTCTCCAGGGCCTGCACCTCGGCCACCTCGTGTAGTGAGCAGCCCGGGAAAGGACAGATCGTTGCCCCCGAAGAAACGATCGCAGTGGGAGACCAAGGCATCCGGGCGGTGCACATGCCGCTAGGCTATTGCAGGGGGAGGGACCACAGGCCTGCATGGCGTAGTTTCCTCCACCTGGGACACAGGCACAGGACAGGAGGGGGGCATCTGGTGCAGGGCCCAGAAACACTATTGGGCATGCCAGGCAAGATGATGGAGCGTCTGGAGGGACCCTGGGGGCAGAGGAGCCAAACAGTCGTGGAGGGGGGGGCAACGGTAGGTCGCTTGGTCGGAGGAGCTGGAAGTGCTGGCATGGAGGGGAGTCGCAGAAGGTACCGCAGGTCCGGTTCGCGCTGCCGGACTGCTTCGGATGGAGCTCCAGCAGGGAGTCAGGCTGCATTGAGGCCTGGGGGCATGACCTCCAGTGTTCCTTCACCCGGGGGGGTTATCGGCATCAACCCATCTGGAAACAGGAGGAGAGATCTGAAGGAGAGCTGTCGGAGGAAGAGAAGGCACAGGTGCCAGCGAGGGAGTGCAGCAGGACGGCTGTGGGAAGAGCTCCTGGTCAGCCTGGTGAGTCCAGTAATACTCTTACTATGTCAACTGCTTTGCAGGATTTGATGGGGGTAGTAGAGACAGGCGCAGGGGGGTCTGCACAGCAGGCTCGGCAGCGGACCACCCACAGGCGGAGACTGTCCCTGCCGTGGCTGGACCCGCTGCACAGATGAAAGATTTATTGGAGGGGCTACGGGCTTTGGTGGGGAGATTTGAAGGGGACAGCACCGGCCTAGCCAAGTTGCCCCTTGGACGGCTCCAGGGGTTGGGGATCCCAAGGAGGTCTCAGGGGGAATAGGTGGGGCTGCGCCCCCAGCCTTTCCCGCAGCTGTGTAATCCGGAGAGGGGGTGGTTATGGAAAAGGCAAAGGGACCAAAGAGTCGGCGGTAAGGACCGACGTGGTCAGGATCGCTGACCCAGCAAGGTGCGAGGTGTATGAATGCTTCGAGGGCCCGATGGGAGCACATTTGAAACAGGAAGTGCGCGAGAAGATAGTCAAATATAGTTAAAGGTGAGTATGTGGAGATCTTCTCTCTGCTCCCATTAGAGAAATTCAACCATGGTGGTGGAATTTTCACAGGTTTTTGCAAATTCAATTATTATCTGCTGATCCGAAAAATGATCCCATTCATGAGTTTGGGGGGGACAGATTTACAGAAGGGAAACAGATATATGTTTGTGGGGGGGGGGGGGAATGACAGACGTGTAGTGGGATAAAGAGGGGGAACAGATATATGTGTGGGGGGGAACAGACGTGCAGGGGGGTACAGAGGGGGAATAGAAGTGCAGGGGGAAACGCGCCCCTTGCTCTACAGTAATACTAGACCTGCCCCTTAGAATATTAAAAAAAAAGTCACAGTTACTTTGCTGAGTAACTAATTACTTTTCCAATGTAGTAACTGAGTTACTAACACAATTACTTTTTGGGAGAAGTAACTTAACTAATTACTTTTTCAAAGTAAGATGACCAACATTGGTTGTCAGTGACAGTCGTGGCACACTGATTTGTGCCTCTGTCATGGCAAATCATTTCACTAATTTCACTGTCACGTATCACGCTCCGATTCGAATCCAGACGGATGCACCAATTCATTCCGGCGTGACCCAGTTATATTCCGGCATCATTTCAGTACATGCTCCAGAGACCGGTTCATTGTCAGTCACAATCGTGGCACGACCGATTTGTGCCTCTGTCAAGGCAAATCATTTAATTAATTTCACTGTCACGTAACGCGCTCCGATTCTAATCCAGTGGCATCCACGATGCATCAATTCATCCCAGTGTGCCCCAGTTGGCTTGGCCTCATTTCATTCTGTGCTCCACAGTTTGGTAGTCACAGCACACCAATTGGTGACTCTATCATGGCATTTCACTAATTTCACTCATTTCATTTCATGCACCTGTCGCTTTGAGTCTTGAGTCGCATATTGCCTGTCATTTCTCCTCAGGTCCAGCAGTCACTGCCCATCGACTCCTTTGTGCTGGTTTCCATTAATTTGACAAAAAAAACAAAAAAAACTACTTCCCTGTACAGTCGTGTAAACCCACTACAAAATTATATAAATCGGTCACTTAAATCACTTTTCCAAGTTAGGTAGTCAAACCCCTCACCAGTTGTCATCTTTAATTTTTACTCTAGGTCAGTCAAGTTCAGTAGGTCCATCCTGCACCAAGTTGAACATTATTCCTCCAGGTAAAAAATAAATAAACCTCAGACAGGCAGGAGCTGTGTACATATGCCTATATAGAAAATAGAAACAACCTCGACTTTCATGTCACCCTCAATAGGTTTCAGTCGACCAAATTTCAACCCCAAAGACAGGACATTGCATCTAGGGCAGCCCTCAAATTTTTCCACTCGTCTACTGGCATTTTACGAGTGGAAAATGAGGGCTGGGATGGGGGGGGGGCGAGCACCGCCATTAGGCAGGGTTGACTGGGAGCCGTTCTCCTGGTGGAAGGGTGCATGGAGTTAGAGGAGAGCTGTGGAATCACTGAGAGGTAAAACATGCTGTAACAGCTGACATTCAAACTGTCTCCGCTATGCTCACTCTCACACAGCCCCGCCTTCTCCTAACTCCGTGCCTGTGATAGACAGAATGTGGGTCCAATGCTGGGATGTGTTCTGTCTATTGCAGGTGCTGGGTTGGGAGGAGGTGGGGCTGTGTGAGAGGGAGCAGAGCGGAGACAGTTTCAATATCAACTGTCAAGCCCCATACACATACTTTTTTTCCTTCAGATTTACCAAATCCACATAATATGAGGTCATATTATATGCAATCAGGCAGGCCCTTGCACTGCATGGTTTTAAGGAAAAAATCAGCAGAAAATCTGATGTGTGTATGGGGCTTTACAGCGTGTTTTACCACTCTCGTGGCTCTCCTCTAGCTCTCCTCTAGCTCCAGTCAGGATTCGGCCACCCCGGTCCCCTCTCAGTTCCTCCGCCCTGGCAAGGCTGCAATGGGGGCACTGTAAGGCTGCAGTGGGGGCACAGTGAGGCTGCGATGTGGGGCACAGTGAGACTACAATGTGGGGCACAGTGAGACTACAATGTGGGGCAAAGTAAGGCTGCAATGTGGCACACAGTGAGGCTGCAATGGGGGCATGGTGAAGCTACAATGTGGGGCACAGTGAGACTACAATGTGGGGCACAGTGAGGCTGCAATGTGGGGCACAGTGAGGCTGTAATGTGGGGCACAGTGAGGCTGCAATGTGGGACACAGAGAGACTACAATGGGGGGCACAGTGAGGCTGCAATGGGGGCTGCAATGGGGGCACACGGTGATGCTGCAATGGGGGCATGGTGAGGCTGTAATGTGGGGCACAGTGAGGCTACAATGTAGGGCACGGTGAGGCTGCAGTGTGGAGCTCAGTGAGGCTGCAATGGGGGCAATGTAATGCTGCAATGAGGGCAATGTAAAGCTGCAATGGGGGCAATGTAAAGCTGCAATGGGGGCACTGTGAGGCTGCAAAGGGGGCAATGTAAGGCTGCAATGTAAGGCTGCAATGGGGCCAATGTAAGGCTGCAATGTAAAGCTGCAATGGGGGAACTGTAAGGCTGCAATGGGGGCAATGTAAGGCTGCAATGGGGGCGCTGTAAGGCTGCACTGTAAAGCTGCAATGGGGGCACAGTGAGGCTGCAATATAGGGCATAGTAAGGCTACAATTTGGGGCATGGTGAGGCTGCAATGTGGGCACAGTGAGGCTGCAATGTGGGGAAAGGTGAGGCTGCAATGTGGGGCACAGTGAGGCTGAAATGTTGGGCACAGTGAGGCTACAATGTGGGCAAAGTGAGGCTACAATGTGGGGCACAGTGATGCTGCAATGGGGGCACTGTGAGGCTACAATGTGGGGCATGGTGAGGCTGCAATGTGGGTCACGGTGAGACTGTGTCAGAAACCATGAATCAGACCGAGACAGAAGTACAATTAAATCACACTAGTTTATTAAATAAAAATAAAAAAGTAAATAGAAAAAGCGTAGTCAAAGCATAGCCAGAGTCCAGTAACTGGATCGAGTAGTCAGCCAGGCCAGAGTTCAATAACCAGATCGGGTAATCAGCCAAACCAGAAGTCAGGGATCCAAGTAGAGCAACAGCAAGCAGGGTAAGGAGCCTGAAGGGATGTCAGCAAGCCACGGCGAAAGCAGGGGTGAAGTGAGCTGAACAGCTTTAAGTAGGCAGGTCAGACAAGCATGATCAGGAACAGCTGGTAACTGTGGAGAGAGATGAGAGCTGGCAATTAGCTGACAGCTGAGCAGCCAGCCCAGAGAAGGAAGGGCTAAGCCAGCCCTGACAGACTGTCATGATGGGCACAGGTCACGCTGCATTGATGGGCACAGGTCATGCTGCATTGATGGGCACAGGTGAGCCTGCATTAATGGGCACTGGTGAGGCTGTTGTTAAAATTTATTTTTGGAAATTAATTCTGCATGAAACATATAAATGTAATTTCATGAGATAATTTATGATGGTGTGATTATGGGCGGGGCAGGGTAACTGGTGGCGAGTAACCCTTGGGACCTGGCTAGTAGCTCAAGACTTGAGATTTTGAGCCCTGATCTAGGGCACCAGTCACCCAGAGCCATGTCTCAGGCCGGCAGTGAAGACCTCACGGCCCCTCTGTCACCTTCTCTGTTTTCCAAGAGTGGCAGTGTGCAGTCCCTCAGGGGATGGACCATCCCCAAGTTGACAGTGGAACTGAGGCTCAGGGGTGTGCTCTTCCCCACTACAGTTAGGAAGGCCGAGCCCTTCAGGTTCCTCTTTCCTCCGCCAGCCACAGTTGGGCCCAGCACCCAGCAGGTGTCCCTCCAGTTGATATCTGCCGCCATCTCTCAACTCCATGGTGTCATCCTTGTCTACCACGGACGCGGATGTCCAAGCTAGACACTCTTGGAGGGTCGCCTGGCCATGACCACAGTTCAGGTTCTGACACCCCTTCCTGCAGGTAACACAGGGAAGAGTCCCACTGTCCCAGCACACTTGGTCCCAGCCAGCATTAGGAAGGACATTCTGGATGGCAAGGACATCAACCTTGTCTCCCTGTTCATTTCAGTCCATGACCTAGCAGAGAACAAATCTTACACCTGGGGAGATGTGTCAGTGGTCCTCAAGGCCAAAAGATCCCATGCTCAACTGCAAGTTGTCTGTTCTAGAATTTGCATTGGTCTTTGGGATTCTGAGGGATGTCCTATGCTCAGCCTCTCCCAGCAGGAGGGAAGAGCTGGACTTATATCTGCACATCATGGTGGACCTGGACTATAAGTATGGAGGCTTTTCATTTTACGATTACCATTGTTCCTTCTCCGCCAAGGCAGCAGCCAGGCTTTTACAATTCCAGACAGTCATGGATTGGAGCCTCATGGACACCGAATTGTTTTGCCATCACTTTGCCGGCCTGCACTCACCACTATGTACTGTCGGTCCTCCACGCACACCAGGCCCATCAGCTCCTGTACAGATGTCCCAGGTGGACAAGTTTGGATGCTCTGTTCAGACAGTAGGAGGAGCAGCTGTATCATATGCCACAGGGCGCATCCAAAAAATGGATGCCAGGTCAAGCAGCAGAAAAAGTCATGACTAGGCAGATTAAATGTCCCACTAGTGATGGACGAACTTCCGACGGGACGTTTCGCGAACGCGGCCGATAGTTCACAAACCGGAACGTTCGCGGCGGGCCCCATTGACTTCAATGGGAGGCAAACTTCGCAAACCTACAGGTCAAATTTGCAGCCACAAAATAATTAATAGCTGTGCAAACATAGTCCCCCCACATGGCCAATGACATAACACATGTATGAGGTGAATCTGGGATCGACAACTACAAGCATTCTTTTTTTATATGGGAAATTGTTGTGACAATTCAGGACTGTGGAGCGCATGAAGGCAATGGAGGAGAGGGAAGGTCAGGGACCAGGGTAGGCAAAGAAGAGGGTGCAGGAGATGATCACCAGCAGCGTGACATACAGCAATGACACTTGCACCGTGATAGAGTCATCTGATAGCAGCACCGTGATAGAGAGCACTGACATCAGCAGCGTGACATAAAGCACTCACACCAGCACCGTGATATACAGCACTGGCAGCAGCACCGTGATAGAGAGCACTGACATCAGCAGCGTGACATAAAGCACTCACACCAGCACCGTGATATACAGCACTGGCAGCAGCACCGTGATAGAGAGCACTGACATCAGCAGCGTGACATAAAGCACTCACACCAGCACCGTGATATACAGCACTGACAGCAGCACTGTGATAGAGAGCACTGACATCAGCAGCGTGACATAAAGCACTCACACCAGCACCGTGATATACAGCACCGAGATATACAGCACCGACAGCAGCACTGTGATAGAGAGCACTGACATCAGCAGCGTGACATAAAGCACTCACACCAGCACCGTGATATACAGCACTGATAGCAGCACCATGATAGAGAGCACTGACATCAGCACCGTGAGTTAAAGCACTCACACCAGCACCGTGATATACAGCACTGACAGCAGCACCGTGATAGAGAGCACTGACATCAGCACCGTGAGTTAAAGCACTCACACCAGCACCGTGATATACAGCACTGATAGCAGCACCGTGATAGAGAGCACTGACATCAGCACCGTGAATTAAAGCACTCACACCAGCACCGTGATATACAGCACTGACAGCAGCACCGTGATAGAGAGCACTGACATCAGCACCGTGATATACCGCACTGACACCTGCACCGTAAGCAGCCCCAGGAGGAAGTCAGCATAGCACAGGGATGGTGGGAGCCCCTCATAATGAGCATAGCACAGGGATGGTGGGAGCCCCTCATAATGAGCATAGCACAGGGATGGTGGGATCCCCTCATAATAAGCAGCCCCAGGAGGATGTCAGCATAGCACAGGGATGGTGGGAGCCCCTCATAATAAGCAGCCCCAGGAGTAAGTCAGCACAGCACAGGGATGGTGGGAGCCCCTCATAATGAGCATAGCACAGGGATGGTGGGAGCACCTCAAAATATGCACAGCAGAGGTACAGCCCCAGGAGGAAGTCAGCACAGCACAGGGATGGTGGGAGCCCCTCATGATATGCACAGGAGAGGTACAGCCCCAGGAGGATGTCAGCACAGCACAGGGATGGTGGGAGCCCCTCATAATAAGCAGCCCCAGTAGAAATATGACACCACTCAACCTCTTCAAAGAGGAGGGTACAGGCATATAGTACGGTGTGCTTTTTTTGGACAAGGAAGTGAGCCAAATGAAGAAAGAAGGTCTCTGTGCTTGATTAAAAAAATTGTTTATAGACATGTTGAACGCTGGCCGCAGGAGGAGGAGCCTGAGAGGGCTATTTAAGCCTCCTCCTCTGTCAGGGCCAGTGTCGTTAGGGTTTCTGAGTGGAGGCAGCTGGCGCTCAGGGGGGGGGAGACTGATCAACTTATCCTCCACTACTTTCCTCGTCCGTGCCGGCTTCCAGGGTGGGTAGGAGGGGAGGGTGTGATTCGGCTACCCCCAGCTCCTCTCTCTCTCCCCACGTGTATCGTTCCGTGGGCGGTATTGTTTTTGCTCCTTTTCTCCCTGCCCACCCTCTCCCCATGTACATTGTCTCCTGGTGAGGGGAGGTGGTGGTAGTTGGCCGCCGCCGGCTCCCCTTCTCCCCTCGCAGGTACTGAGCGCCCGCTGTTTCTCCTCGTTGGGGGGGGGGGTGTTCGGCCGCGCCGTCTCCCCCTCCCCCCCCCCTATGCAGGGCGGCCACCGATTCTCCTGGTGAGGGGAGGTGGAGGTAGTCGGCTGCGCCGGCTCCCCTTCTCCCCTCGGGGTACGGAGCGCCTGCTGTTTCTGCTCGTGGGGGGGGAGGGGGAGGTTATTGGCCGCGCCGGCTCCCCCTCCCCCCCCCCTTACACATGCGGGTAAATGTCAACAGTAATCGGTCTGGCAGCTAGCAGTGCCTTTGAAGATAGACGGAGCCTGTATGTGTCTATGACACCTGTGCATAACTGTTGCAAATGCAGGCAGTGGCACATAGCTGTATACGGCTGCCTTCCACCATCTGTGTCTATGGGAAGCTGTATGCAGCTCTGGGGGTTTTCCAGGCATTTAAATACACCGGCCTGTTTACGCTCTATGGGCGAATGCACAAACCAGTGGTCACTATGCACATGGCAAACGCTAATTTGCTATATTTCCAAAAGTATTGGGACGTCTGCCTTTACATGCGCATGAACTTTGATGATGTCTTGGTCCGTGGGCTTCGGTGTTGGGTTGGCCCACCCTTTGCGGCTGTGACGGCTTCGGCTTTTCTGGGGGGGCCGTCCGCGGGGGCTGGGGGTGTGTCTGTGGGGGTGTTTGGCCGTTCTTCCGGGGGCGCATTTGTGGGATCAGGCATTGATGTCGCACAGGACTCTCGTCCAATCTCGAGATTCTCGTTCTGGATCATACCAGGGGTGTTCTGTCGGGTTGAGGTCAGGACTCTGTACAAGCCCCACACCAACCCCCCCCTCTCCTGAGCTCCATGTGGTGGGCTTCCTGAGCTCCACGTGATGGGTCCCCCCCCCGAGCTCCACGTGATGGGCCTCCTGAGCTCCACGTGGTGGGTCTCCCCCTCCTCCCCTCCTGAGCTCCATGTGATGGGCCTCCTGAGCTCCACGTGGTTGGTCCCCCCCCCCTCCTGAACTCCACCTGGTGTGCCTCCTGAGCTCCACGTGGTGGGCACCCCCCCCCCTCCTGAGCTCCACCTGGTGGGCCTCCTGAGCTCCACGTGGTGGGCACCCCCCCTATGCTCCATGTGGTGGGTTTCCTCTCCCACCCGCCTGAGCTCCACGTGGCGGGTAACCCCACCCGCCTGAGCTCCACGTGGCGGGTCTCCCCACCCGCCTGAGCTCCACGTGGCGGGTCTCCCCACCCGCCTGAGCTCCACGTGGCGGGTCTCCCCACCCGCCTGAGCTCCACGTGGCGGGTCCCCCCCCCCACCTGAGCTCCACGTGACATTTCTGTCACAGCGCTCAGTCTAGCATTTCTGTCTCTGCGTTTCTGTCCAGCATTTCTGTCGCAGCGTTCTGTCTCAGCGTTGCTGTCTCAAGTGTTCTGTCCTGCATTTCCTTTTACAGCGTTTCTGTGCGGCTTTTCCGTCACAGCGTTCTGTGCGGCTTTTCCGTCACAGCGTTCTGTGCGGCTTTTCCGTCACAGCGTTCTGTGCGGCTTTTCCGGCACAGCGCTCTGTGCGGCATTTCCGGCACAGCGTTCTGTGCTGCATTTCCGTCACTACGTTCTGTGCTGCATTTCCATCACGGCGTGCGGTGCAGCATTATTGTCACGGTGTGCTGTGCAGCATTACTGCGGGTCTGTCCAGTTTTTCAGTCATAGCGTTTCTGTCCAGCATGTCTGGCATAGCGTTTCTGCCCCTGGATGCCTGTCGTAGCGTTCTGCCCCGGCATGTCTGTCGTAGCTTTCTGCCCCAGGACTGCTGTCATAGCGTTCTGCCCCTGGACTGCTGTTATAGTATTCTGACCCTGGACTGCTGTCATAGCGTGCTGCCCCTGAACTGCGGTGGCGTTCTGGACCAGGATTTCTTTCATGGCATTCTGAACCAGGATTTCTGTCATGGCGTTTCTGATCCAGGATTTTTGTCATGGCGTTCTAAACCAGGATTTCTGTCATGGCGTTCTGAACCAGGATTTCTGTCATGGCGTTTCTGATCCAGGATTTCCGTCATGGCGTTCTGAACCAGGATTTCTGTCTTTGCATTCAGTCTCAGCGTGTTTTCGGGCTTTGCATTTCTGGCCAGGATTCTGCTGTTGCGTCACTGTCGCAGTTTTTCTGTTATAGCATTTCTGGCCCAGGATTTCTGGCATTTAATTTATGCCTCAGCGTTTCAGTTTTGGTTGTTGCTGTCATTGCGTTTTGTTTCTGTCACTACGTTTCTGCTTCAGCGGTTAGTTTCAGCGTTTTCTGTCATGGTGTTTTTCGTCATGGCATGTTGTTTTTCTGTCTCAGCTTTTTTTCTGTCTCAGCGTTTTTCTGTCTCAGCGTTTTTCTGTCTCAGCGTTGCTGCCAGCATGCCTATCATGGTATTTCAGACTTGGTATTCAGTCTCAGAGTTTCTCAGAGGGGCATTGTTCACTCATGGCATACTCTGGTAGTCGTTCGTCCTTGTTGATTGTCATGTCCCATCGTGTCTGTGTCATGTTTGTACCTGGGTCAGGTAGCTAGGGCTCACACGTCAGGATCTGTCACGTCTATGGATCCATACGGGCTGAGGTTTTCGTTTATTAATTGATTGTTGTCCTCAATCTTCTCGCCCGTATACCATACGTCATACGTTGCATGTTCATTCAGCACATCTATACGACTACCCACCAAGGCCTGTGGGTACACTAGCCCTGAGTTTTCAGGTAATTGCCTGTCTCTGCACTGCAGGTTACTCGGGCTCACTTACCACTTACATGTTGGGTGGGGGGGTCCGTCCGTCAGGTTCTTTTAAGTGCAGTGGTCTTGACTTTTCTGCTCATGTTTCATTCTTAGTTAGGCAGGGGGTATTGTTGTTCTCATGTCTGGTTGTCTGTCATTTCTCTAGTTTGTGTGTCAGGTTGGGCCGTCTTGGCATCCATACCGATATCATCCATGCTTGCTATCACTTCCGTCAGCCCAGCCGTTGTTGGGGGCTAGTTGATTGGTGCTGATGTCTTTTCACCACTGGGCTCACCCTTGGGTCAGAAGCAGTCAATAATTTTTTCCTTCAGTTGATGTCCTGTTGTGTTGAGGCCCTGGTTACTGCCCAGGGATGTATAGTCTCTCTCAGGGTGTTTGTTAAGCCACGTCCCCGTGACAGTCCTTGGGGGCTAGGTTGGGCAGATGTCACAATGGTTTTGGATTCCACTCTTGGCTCTGATCTTGTTTGAACTTATTGCCTGGAGTTCCACTTAGGCACATCAGTCAAGTCGTCTTTTCCGCTTCCCCAGCTTGTTCCAAGTAGGGGGGGCTTGGGTATGTCTGTTATGCCATGGGGACCATTTCCCCAGGAAGGAGTTTAGCCCTCCTTGGTTCAGGTTTCTGTCCCAGCTGTTGGGTTCAGGCTGTAGCATGACCCGATTGTATCCGTTGGGACCTGGGTCCTGCGTCCGGTTTGATTTCTCCAGGTTGACAGTATTATTGCCATGGTGCATGGGCCTTATCCGCTCACTCCATCACATCCATCAGGTTTCCAGCTTTTCGCACTCCTGCTAGTGGTCTTTTTGCCACTCACCCTCTTGGGGGGGGTATGTCTCTGGGCTATTTCATTAGTGTTCATTGGGGTAGTTCATCATCTTTTGCAGGGGTTTCCTTGGGCCAGGCCTTGTTCCTTTCCCCTCGCGTATCCTCTCATTTCACAAGCAGTTCATTCTCGTGTCTGGGTGTCACAGGCATCCGGCTCAATTCAATCTTTCAGGGGATGTTCAGTTGGGTTAGGGTAGTGTCACAGGTTCGATAGGGGGTTCCTTCTCATTGCCAAGTCAGGAGTCGGTGTGTTCTTTTGCCATTACGAACCCTTTCCGGTTACTTGCTGGATACGTACTGCTTTATCCTTGATGGTTCATTACCTTCCCTTCTTCACCTAAATTTTGTGTCTTTTTGCCCTCTTCTCAGGCATACTGACCAGCTAGGCCAAGGCACACCTCAGGCCTTGGTTCTTAGGAGCATTGCATTTCCCGCTTGAAGACTCTGACTACAAGTTGAAGGCTGGCCGCAGGCCAGCCTGTATTTGTAGGAGGAGCCTGAGAGGGCTATTTAAGCCTCCTCCTCTGTCAGGGCCAGTGTCGTTAGGGTTTCTGAGTTCCCACCCACCCGTTCCCCAGTTTCATACATTCTCATAGTATTTTGTTCTTATTCTTACATTCGGGGTATGCCCTCTTCTCAGGCATACTGACCAGCTAGGCCAAGGCACACCTCAGGCCTTGGTTCTTAGGAGCATCGCATTTCCCGCTTGAAGACTGTGACTACAAATACATGTGTTGAATTCCTCCGAGATCCATGCCTCATTCATTTTTAGAAATGTGAGGTAGTTAACACTGTCGTGAGCTAGGCGAGTACGCTTATCGGTCACGATCCCCCCTGCTGCGCTGAACGTCCTTTCGGACAGGACACTGGATGAGGGGCAAGCCAACAGTTCGATTGCAAATTGGGCAAGCTCTGGCCAGAGGTCAAGCCTGCCCACCCAGTAGTCCAGGGCTTCATCACTCCTCAGAGCTTCCACATCGGCCGTTAACCCGATGTAGTCGGACACCTGGCGGTCTAGGCGTTCCCTGATGCTGGATCCGGATGACACCTGTCGATGGGTCGGCTGAAAGAATGACCTCATATCCGAAGTCACCAACACATCTTCAAACCGTCCTCTTCTTGCAGGCGCTGTTGGATTGGTACCTGCAACTCCTTCTCTGGGAGTGGGAATTGCTCCTCTGCCAGCGCACGCAAACGCAGAATGCAGCATTTCTCGAAGCAAGGCCTGGAAGTGCTGCACTCTGACAGCCCTCTGTGACGGCGGTAGCATTTCCGCCATTTTGTGTTTGTACCGTGGGGTCTAAGTAGGTTGCCACCCAGTACTGGTCCTTGACCCTTATGCTTTTTATACGGGGGTCCCTATTAAAACACTGGAGCATGAAGGCCCCCATTTGCACTAAAGTGGAAGCGGTGTGGTGGCCTGGCTCCTGCTCATCATCCAGGATAATGTCGTCCTCTTCATTCTCCTCTCCCCATCCACGCACAACAGGGATCCCAGAAAGGTTTAAAGCATGCTCTTCTTGCTCCTCCTCATCCGCCCCGGCACCATCCTCCTCTGACTCCTCTTCAGACTCCTGTTGTTGACTTGTCTCAGATAGAGTAGCCCCCCCTGGGAATTCATCCAGCATTGCGACTTCCTCATCTTCCCGCTCCTGCTCCTCCACAGCTTGATCAATGACACGACGCAATGCACGCTCCATAAAGAAGGCATAAGGTACCATGTCACTGATGGCGCCATGGCTGCGACTGACCAGTTTGGTGATCTCCTCAAATGGGTGCAGAAGTCTGCATGCGTCGCGCATGAGCAGCCACTGGCGCGGTGAAAAAAACCCCAGCTCCCCAGAACCGGTTCTGCCGCAGAGTTCATACAGGTAGACGTTAACTGCACGTTTCTGCTGGAGCAGCCTATCAAGCATATAGAAGGTTGAGTTCCATCACGTCGGGCAATCTCAAATAAGACGTCTGACCGGCAGATTGTGTCGCCGCTGAATGTCAGCAAGGTGAGCCATGGCCGTATAAGATCTTCTGAAATGGGCCGAGATTTTCCTTGCCTGCAGCAAGATGTCCTGGACCCCAGGGTATTTGACAAGGAATCGCTGCACGACCAAGTTTAAGACGTGTGCCATGCATGGCACGTGCGTGATTTTGCCCTGTTTCAATGCGCTAAGCAGATTGGCACCATTGTCACACACCACTTTACCAACTGTCAAATTGAGCGGTGTTAGCCACTGATCTGCCTGTGAACGCAAAGCTGAAAGGAGTGCCGGGCCAGTGTGGCTCTTGGCTTCCAGGCACAACAGACGCAGCACGGCATGGCAACGTCTCACCTGGCATGTCGAATAGGTTCTGGGGAGCTTGGGCGGCGCAGCGGAAGAGACGCTAGCAGCCCAAAAGGAGGAGTCAGCTGTGGAGGAGAGGGAGGAGAATGGAATAGGAGGAGGAGGAGAAGAAGAGTCAGGCCTGCATGCAATCCATGGCGGTAAAACCAAATCTACACGGGTGCCACGGGTTACATGCTTGACGGCCGTCAGAAGGTTCACCCAGTGGGCAGTAAAAGTGATATACCTTCCCTGCCCGTGTTTGCTAGACCACCTGTCTGTGGTCAGATGTATCTTGGCACCGACACTGTGTGCCAGAGATACATTCACTTGCCGCTGAACATGGCCATATAGCTCTGGGATGCCCTTCTCTGAGAAATACTTCCTTCCTGGGACCTTCCATTGTGGTGTTCCAATGGCCACAAATTTGCGAAAGGCCTCCGAGTCCACCAGTTTATATGGCAGTAGTTAGCGGGCTATCAGTTCTGACAAGCCAGCCGTTAACCGTTGGGCAAGAGGGTTATCCGGCATCATCATTTTTTTACACTCGAACGTTAGGCCCACGGAAGCCTGCCTTTTTGCAGAAAAACGTGAGCTTGGCGTGATGGAAGGTGGAGTGGAGGACAATTGTGAGGAGAGAGGAGAAGGAGAAGTAGAAGACGAGGCTGGACGGTGAGAGCCTGCAGTGTGGCTTTGTGTGTTCCGTTGCTCCCACTCGGCTCGGTGATGGCTGCTCATGTGCCTTCTTAAGGCGGTCGTCCCTAGGTGAGTGTTGGGCTTACCGCGACTAATGCGTTGACGGCAAAGATTGCAGATGGCACCGCTATTGTCAGCAGTGGACACGTTAAAAAAAGCCCACACTGCGGAGCCATGTGCCGGTGTCCTGGGAGCGCCAGATGTGACCGTACATGGTCGATGACTCGCTCCTGATACATTTGCAGTCTGCTTTGTCCCTCCTGTGCAATGTAAGTTATTCCTGCTTCTCCTCCCTATGTGCTGGTCCATATCTCCCTCTGAATTCCCCTCCTCTTCCTCTCTTGTGGGCACCCACGTGACATCACTAGACACGTCATCATCAACGTCACCTTCCCCACCGCTATAAGTAGAGATCTCGGAGTAGGCAGCAACACCGGGGACCAACCTCCTCCTTGGGCTGATCTGGGTACTGTCGTCAGACTGCTGAGTAGCGGTTTGTTGCTGCCTCCGCTTCCTGATCCAATACCAAGAGTGGCTGTGCATCAGAAATGTCTTGATATGGATCGGAAAATAATTCCTGTGACTCAAGAGGAAGGTATGTGGTGGTGGTGGTGGTGTTGTTGGTGGTAGTGTCTTTGGGGGTGCACATAGCAGAGAGTGAAGAAGAGGGTGCAGATCGAGAGGATGAGGAGGGTGCAGAAGAGTAAGGCTGAGCGAGCCACTCAACCAAGTCTGGTGCGTCCTTTAAAGTAATTGAACGCACCTTCTGCAACTTCCCACTTTGGCTCAAGCCTGTTGCTCCTGCCCTACCCCTACCACCCCTGCGGAAGGGCCTGCCTCTTCCTCTGCCTGTCATTTTTTAAATGACCATGTGACAAAAGTCTCTAGAGAAGTCTAGTATATATGTGGAAGAAGGTATATAACACCCCGCTTCAATCTGTCCTTTTTGAGGGCCACTGGTCTATCACACCAGTTATAATACTTTTTGCACCTCAACCCTATGTATTGTGGACCGATATCAGTCCTTATAGAATGGCAGACTGTACCTCACTCAACCCTATGTACTGTAGTACCCTATACCTTACCGGTCCTAATAAGGACCTTTGTGGGCCAAGTAGGTTGTGTGTGAGTGATTAGCAGACTGTACGTCAGTCCCTATACCGATGAAGGACTGCTGCAGTATAGGGCAGCGGTCAGCAGTAGTGCACCTCAACCCTATGTATTGTGGACCGATACCAGTCCTTATAGAATGGCAGACTGTACCTCACTCAACCCTATGTACTGTAGTACCCTATACCTTACCAGTCCTTATAAGGACCTTTGTGGACCAAGTAGGTTGTGTGTGAGTGATTAGCAGACTGTACGTCAATCCCTATACCGATGAAGGACTGCTGCAGTATAGGGCAGCGGTCAGCAGTAGTGCACCTCAACCCTATGTATTGTGGACCGATAACAGTCCTTATAGAATGGCAGACTGTACCTCACTCAACCCTATGTACTGCAGTACCCTATACCTTACCAGTCCTTATAAGGACCTTTGTGGATCAAGTAGGTTGTGTGTGAGTGATTAGCAGACTGTACGTCAGTCCCTATACCGATGAAGGACTGCTGCAGTATAGGGCAGTGGTCAGCAGTAGTGCATCTCAACCCTACGTATTGTGGACCGATACCAGTCCTTATAGAATAGCAGACTGTACCTCACTCAACCCTGTGTATTGTAGCACCCTAGACAGACCAAGTTACCAGTCCTTATAAGGACCTTTGTGGACCAAGTAGGTTGTGTGTGAGTGATTAGCAGACTGTACGTCAGTCCCTATACCGATGAAGGACTGCTGCAGTATAGGGCAGCGGTCAGCAGTAGTGCACCTCAACCCTACGTATTGTGGACCGATACCAGTCCTTATAGAATAGCAGACTGTACCTCACTCAACCCTATGTACTGTAGCACCCTAGACAGACCAAGTTACCAGTCCTTATAAGGAGCTTTGTGGAACAAGTGGGTTGTGAATGATTAGCAGACTGCAGCAGTCAAGTATAATATTCTTTCTATATTTGGAAGAAAGAATATTATACGTGTACAAGCCTATTACCATACCACTGATACCAGTCCTGAAAAGAACCTTTGTGGAACTAATAGTAACAGCTACTGATTAAACTGACCCTCACTGCCTCACACACTGCATCCTGCCTGTCCCTATATAAACTGACAAAACAGAGGCTACTGGAGCAATAACTGGAATAGCACTTTTGTGGACCTGATAGTAACAGCTAATGATGATGACTAAACTGACTGTCCCTACAGCAGACACACTGTCCTGTCCCTTTCTCTAAACTGACAAAAGACACTCAGGCTGCTGCAACAATCAGTAGCACAGCAAACCTATATACACCTAACACCTATACCAGTCCTGAAAAGAACTTTTGTGTACCAAATAGCTAGCGATTTGGGTCACTGTAATCTCTCCCTGCTCCACACAGCAACCTCTCCCTATAGTGACAGAAGAAAGAATGTAAAATGGCCACCGGATCGGCTGTATTTATAAGTTAGGGGGGGTTTCCAAGTGTCCATGTGCTGTAATGTCTCAATTGGCTGTCCTGTACTCCATGATTGATGTGTCATCATAGGTCAAAGTTCTTTTACACAGTAAACGCGGAAGTCCGCCGGGCGAACGGCGCCAGTAGTCCGCCGAACGGGCGGACCGCGAACAGCCAAAATTCACCACGAAACGACCGCCGGGCGAACCGTTCGGCCATCACTACACCCCACTCCCTCTCTGGCCATCTTCCTTTTTCAAGGATTTACAGCAGGGTTTCATACCGGCCTTATCTCATTGCCCCACACAACTTACGAATGGAGGAACCTCTGCTCAGCGGCCAACGACGAGCAGGCCATAGACCAGCTGTTACAGGCCGAACTGGATCAAGGCTTCATCATAGGTTCCTTCACTCAGCCACCGTTCAACACCTGGAGAGTTAGCCCTATTGGGCTTGTCAAGGGCAAGTTCTCCAATAAAGTCTGTTTGGTGTACGACCTGTCTGCACCTCATTCTTCCCACATTCCTAGCCTGAATTCCCTAATTCCCTCAGAGGTGTTCTCCCTGAAGTATGCTTCCGTAGACATGCCAATTCAGGCCATTATCAAAGCAGGCACAGGTGCCTGGCTCTCCAAGGCTGACATTTTGGATGCTTTTAAGCTTCTGCCTTTCCACCCGTCCCTCTGGTGCTGGCACGGCAATAAGTGGAAAGAGGCGTGCTACCTTGCTACCAAACTGACCTTTGGCTCTAATACCTCGTACGCACGATCAAACTCAAGTCCGCCGGACAATCCGCCCGTGTGTAGCCTCCGGCGGACTTTTTTTACCCAAAAGTCCGGCGGACTAAGAAAGTAGTTTTGCACTCCAATCTGTCCGCCAGACTCGCTTTTTGGCGGACAGTACAGCCGTGTGTGTGCCAGTCCGTCGTACTTTTGAAATGAATGGACTTTTCCCGCCCAGAGAAAAGTCCGCTCATTTTGAGCGCGTCTCCAGATAGCCGGGGCCAGCGAAGGAGGCCCCGTCACCTGGTATGGACTTAAAGGGGAACCCCCTACACCAAAAAATCGGCGTGGGGTCCCCCCTAGGTCCATATCAGACCCTTACCTGAGCACGCTACCCGGCCGACCAGAAAAGGGGGTGGGGACGAGCGAGTGCCCCCCCTCCTGAGCCGTACCAGGCCGCGTGCCCTCAACATGGGGGGGTGCCACCCCAAAGCACCTTGTCCCCATGTTGATGAGGACAAGGGCCTCTTCCCGACAACCCTGGCCGTTGGTTGTTGGGGTCTGCGGGCGGGGGGCTTATCGGAATCCGTGAGCCCCCTTTAATAAGGGGGCTCCTGGATCCCGGCCCTCCACCCTATGTGAATGAGTATGGGGTACAATGTACCCCTACCCATTCACCTGTGAAAAAATGTAAAAAAAAACACAACACAGGGTTAAAATAGTTTATTGCACAGCTCCGGGGGTCTTCTTCCGTCTTGGGGGGTCTTCTCGCCGGACTCCTCCGCTATCTTTTACTAGATCTTTTACTAGCAGTCTGGTATGGATCTGGGGAGGACCCCACGCCGTTTTTTTCGGCGTAGGGGGTTCCCCTTAAAATCCATACCAGACCTAAGGGCCTGGTATGCTCTCGGAGGGGGAACCCACGCCAATTTTTTGTCATAAATTTGGCGTAAAGTTCCCTCTTGAGAGCTGATAATTCTGTGAGTGTCGTCTCCGTATAGACGGAGATCCAACTTGGAGGTGACCTCCATTGAAATCAATGGATACCGGTCGCCTACAAGTCGGATTGAAGTAGTACAGGAACCTTTTCTGAAGTCGGAGCGACTTCAGTAGTGTGCATTAAGACGGCTCTCATTCACGTACAGTGATTTTTACATGTTGTCCGACCTGAGGCGACTAGGGGCGACCTGAAGTCAGATCTGAGTTGCCCCTGTGTGAACGGACCCTGAGGAGTCCAGACAAGCAAGGGAGAAGTGTGCATGTCTGCACAGGTTGGTCTGTCAGAGCAGACAGAGGGTCCAAGCCTGTGGGCTGGAAAAGAGTACTGAGGTACTGGGTGTACAGGAACTCTGTTATAGAGCCGAGAGGGCTGAAGCATAAGTCTGAGCAGCAGTGCTGCTAAAAAGAGCCAGGTGGCTTGGTATTTTTGGGTTTACTTACGTTGTTGCTATGGAAAGCTGAAACCCCTGTGTGGGCAACTCTTCTCTTATCGGACTTTTTCTTTCTTTAATAAAAGTGAGCCTACAAGCCCTTAAAATGGTATATCTGGCATGGACTCAGCTCACTGGTAAGCTCTACCCTTAAGCTAAAACAACCCCCAATGTTAATTATATATATATATATATATATATATATATATATATAAATTATATGCTTGTTTACATGTATGTATGCACATTTTATGTAAAATGATGTTCCTCTGAAAAGCGACCCATGCTCAGATCGCTTTTCAGAGGCATTTGACAGCCGGTAGAGAGGCAATATGTTGCCTACTGACCACCTGTTTTAACCCCTTAAATGCATCATCACTAGGCTGCAACTGCATGCAATGCACACAGTTGCGGGGTGGTTGCAGTGCAGCCCCATCTAGGTGTATACTTCAAGGGTGCAAGGGTGCCCTGACTGTAAAAAGATTGTGAAACACCGACATAGACTAACCCATCTCTCCCCTTTCCTCATGCAGCCGCTGAATGCCTGTGGGAGGGAGAGGAGAAGCGGGGGGGGGGGGGGGGGAATTGAGAAATCCTTTATATGCAGCCACCCACTTGCGACCGGGCCCTGATGTTCCGCTATCGATCTCGGAGAAAAGAGCTTCCGGGGGGGGGGGGGGCATGTTTTTTTCTTGCATCGGGGCCCTGAGGGTTCTAGTTACGCCACTGACAAGAGGGGAAGATGGGCCCTGCTCTTGAGATCTTATAATGTAATGTTATGCCCTTTTAGTATTCAAATTAATTATTTACGGTATGTATGTACTGTATGTATGTATTGGTGGAACGTTACTTGATGTCGTTTTTTTACTTTATGGTTATTGGAGAAATATGATTATTTTAGGAAAATACAGCAAGCATTTCATATATAATTAAATCAGGAAAAATGGTAAACGTTTTGTAAATGGATATCCCTCTTAAAGGATTTTATTACAACAACTAATGCTAACAGTAATCTAATATAAGAAGAGATGGAGATAAATACTAATGCCATACTGATTGAAATCATGTATCAAACATATAAGCAATTAAAAGTGTGTCAACTCTTAGACAATTTTGTGTTTCCTGTTGCAAGCTGTTAACAGATATTTAAAAAATCTCATTACGTCATTTAAACCACAGCTTAGAATTTCTAAGAAAACAAAGATGTTGTCTAACAAATGCATTATCTTACAGGGAAATTCTATTTGAATAGTAAATATACCAGCTTTTCCCAACACAAATTACTGTAAATAGACTAAGTTATTATATTTAGCTCTGTTAAAAGTTTTCACTTAAATTTTTACTTTACTTCTTAGATCCCCTTCACACTAGGGTGGTTTTTCAGGCGCTTTAGCGTTGGAAATAGCCTCTGCTAAGCACCTGAAAACAGCCTCCCATTCATTCAAGCATGGCTTTTCAGACTTGGGTGCCATTCCTGAAAATTCATGCAAACAGCATCTTTGGTGTGCGGGTTGGAAGCTCTGTATTAAGCACCTGAAAAGCCTTCTTTGGGGTAAAAAGCGCCCCACTAGCAGCGAAAATCGCTGCTTAAACAGTAGTAAAGCACCGCTAAAACGAGCAGCGCTTTACAGAGAATCCGCTTTACCAAGATCCACGCAAGTCAAAGCTCACTTTTCTTAACCCTCTGGCTGCCAGAATACATTTTTCCTAGAGAGGGGCTTTATGAATATAGTTCATTGCATGATTAAACAATTTTACCAAGCAGGTGTTCGTGATCGGAAGATAACATTAAGCTCTGTTTCACCTCTTCCTCCTATTGATACCAAAACTTGGACTTTGCTTCCTCGTCGGGGATGCACAGCACAAGGAGAAGGAGAGAGGAAAAATCCATACAAAAGGAGCTCATCCAACAGGAGATTAAAGGCTTTTTTCTGCATACACGAGCGGCCACAGTGCGGGCGTCCATGTTAGAGACCAGGGAGATGGCTGGTATTGAGATCCCAATGGCTGCACCCTGGATTAGCCTCCCATTATCACCAGACGCAGTATCGGACACAAGTCAGTCACGGGAAAGATTGGAAACTGGGTTTGAGGTAGGATGCCGGGGTGCAATGGATGAATCTACAGGTGGTAGGCACTTGAGGTCAGTAATGCAAGCCCTTCCAACCCGCCAAGAAATAGAGGCCCTGAGAACAATTATGCAGGCACTCCCAACTCGCCAAGAAATGGAGGCCCTGGTGTCCCCGACTGGAAGAGGGGCACAGAAGGGAAATGCAATCAGTACGGTCAGAGGTACAGGCTTTGACAGACAGGGTAAATGTGGAAACATCTGCTGTTAATAGCCCAGAGGAAAGGGTGTCTAAATTAGAAAGAGCAGATAGCACAGGCATCTTCTATACAATTAAAATTTGAAGCGATTGAAGACCGGAGTAGGAGAAACAATCTCAGATTTAGAGGTATCTGCGAAATCATTGAGGAGGATCAATTGCATAGGACTGTGGTTTCTATATGTCATAATTTAGGGGTCAATATTGCCCCAAGAGAAATTGAATTTGATAGACTCCACAGAGCTCCAGGCCCACATGCAATAGACCTGTCCAGACCTAGGAACGTAATTGGGCGCCTACATAGATATGCACATAGGGAGATGATTAGCCAGAAAACATGGGATGCAGGCCCGATATTGCATGAGGGAGCTAAGATCAGTATCCTACCAGACCTATCAAGAGCTACTTTACAGTGGAGGGCTCAAATGCGGCCAATATTGGAGAAAATAAAGTCTTCGGGGGGCACTTATCGCTGGAGGTATCCAATTTCCCTGACGGTTAGAAGGGGATCAGCCTCTTTCTTACTCTCATCTCCAAAGGAACGACCGGCTTTATTTTCCTTTCTGGAAGCTGACTAATGAGAGGTGCAAGATTGGCTTCAGCCAATAAAGAAAATACATTTAAAAGAGGGGGCTTTAAGGACTGGGGGGGAAATTACCTTGTTGGGTAGTAAAGAAGCGGCTGTACAGCAAATGGCTGAAGCGGGCTCTTTACCCAAGGTCAATGTGCTATAAGGGAACAGGGTTGTGTGTGTATGCTGGGCAATATTTCCCCCACTGTTAAAGGTCATGGTTCAGTTGGAACCGCGGATAATTTATTTTGCATAATATATATACAATATGATATAAAATAATGTATATGTAATTGTCTTGTAATCCTCCCCCCTTCCCCTCCCCACTTTTTCCTTTTTTTTATTCTGATGCTTTTGATCAGAGGTTTCTGGGGCATTGGAATAGATTTTATTAGATAGGCACATATATAGATTTAATTAGTTAATAAATAAAATCTGGGGGCCCACTACTCACACAATAAAATACTGAGGTTTGATATCACTGAATTAGGGGATAGGTAATTTTGGCCAGTTTTGGGATTCGGGGTAGGGGAGAGAGGGGCGGGGTAGGGGAGGGTTGTTGGGTTGGAGGGGGGTGATACAAAGGTTATAACCACACTATAAACATACACATATTTTGGGGTAGGGGATAAGGGTTGTGATAAATTGAATGGGTATTAGGACAATAGAAATAAGAGGATACACCTTATACTCCGCCTCCCCCCTTCTTCTTTTTTTTTTTTTTTCAGTTGGACATGATTCACAGGGAGGGGAGGAGGGGGGAGGAGAAGGGTGTTTTGCCCCTAAATGGTAGGATAGGGTTTTTGGACTGGCCTGGGGCATTATAGATTTGTCTGAAATGGAATATGTGGCAAGGACATGGGAGAATTGGATATATATTGGATATATATGTGTTGTGTAATATTAAATAGAGGGGGAGTGAATTGGTGACAATAAATGGTAATAAATTGTTGAGGCTGTTAATACAAAGGGACTACCTGGAGGAGAGGTAGTGCTCTACCTACCCTGCAGTTGCTAGCCACCCCCCCCCCCCCCCCGTAGCTTACACCTACGGGAAACTGAGAACCCTTAGGTAGGTGTGGGGGAAATTTGATAGATATTCCCCATAGAGGGTTTCCCTTTTCTTTTTTTTTTCTTTTTTGTTGCCCCTAATCCGGAGAAAATGGAGGGATTACTTGTCGCAACACTAGAGGACTTAATGTTCCATAAAAACATAAAATGTTATTAAGTGATTTAAAACGCTCTAAAACTGATATTGGCCTGGTAAAAGAAACACATTTGAAGGAGGGAACATTTCCCTATCTTCAAAATAGACACTTTACAAATGTTTATTATGCCATAAATCAAGAGGCCAAAACCAAGGGAGTGGCCATTTTAATCTCTAATCGTATTACGTGGTCTCTGTTGGATAAATATCAAGAACCAGGGGGAAGATATTTATTCCTTAAAGGGCTCATAGGAAATGTTAAGGGGACTCTCGCAACAGTCTATGCCCCAAACGTACATCAAGATGGTTTTTTGAATAAAGCCTTATCAAAATTAATGGAATTCAAGGAAGGAATACTTATTATAGGGGGGACTTTAATGTCCCCCTAGATCCCAAATTAGACACCTCGAATGGGACATCTTCTGTCTCTAGAAGAACTAGGAAAAATATCCTTCGCAACTGGTGGACGTATGGGCCTTCCATGCAGACGAGAGGGACTATACATACTTTTCAAACCCCCACCAACGATACTCACGCATCGATTTATTTTTGCTATCTCAACGAATGCTCTCGCTAGTGCAGGACACATGTATAGGAAATATAACTTGGTCTGATCATGCGCCAGTTACAATCAATATTTCCCTGAGGGAGGCTACACACAAGATGGATTGGAACTGGAAGTTAAATGAAAGCCTTTTGCAGTGTCCTGAAACTCAAGAGGATGTGGCCAAAGAAATCGATACTTATTTTAAAATTAATGATAATGGAGAGACTGAAATGGGGATAGTGTGGGAAGCCCATAAAGCAGTAATTAGAGGAATTTTAATAAAACACGGATCCCGAATAAAGAGAGCTAGAGAAGAGCAGGCAGGTAGATTATTGGAAAGGATAAGGGAAATAGAGATACAACATAAGAAGACAATGGAGAAGGATTTAGGAATAGAATTAGCACACCTAAGAAGACAACTTTCTGATCTCCTTCGGTATAAGGCAAGGGCTATTTTACAACAAAGGAGGAGGGTAATATATGAATTGGGAGACAAGTGTGGTTAAGTGTTAGCTAGGAAATTAAAAAAACAACAACTCCGCTCATATATACCCTATATCAAAACAAAAGGAAATCTTAAATCTTCAATACCGAAAGATATTGCAGAGGAATTTAGACAATATTATACTTCATTGTATAATCTTCCGGCACCCTCCCATCCTTCTTTATCGCTAGAAGAATATCTTGAATCCTCACACTTAGCGAGATTGCCATCTCCGGCACGAAGAAAACTCGAGTTACCAATAACAACAGAAGAGGTAACTTCGGCAATAAAGATGTTGAAGCATAGAAGGGCTCCTGGACCAGATGGATTCACTCTGCAATATTTTAAAAGTTTCTATTCACTCTTAGCCCCTTACATGGTTAAAACATTTAATGTACAAGGACAAGAATCGCCTCCCCCTGTAGAAGCATTGAGGGCACATATTGTACTTATTCCAAAAGAAGGAAAGGATCAGTCAATATGTAGTAGCTATCGTCCAATATCATTACTAAATACGGATTATAAAATATTCACAAAGATACTCGCATCTCTTCTACAGCCGTTTATGACGCAGCTGGTTCACTTGGACCAAGTGAGGTTTATCCCCACACGGGAAGCTAGGGATACTACTATTAAAGTTCTGAATTTAATCCAATATGCAAACCAAAGGAAGCTGCCGAGTATCTTTGTGAATACAGATGCAGAAAAGGCCTTTGATAGGGTCAATTGGCCCTTTATGTTATGAGTTTTAAAACAAATGGGCCTTGGGGATCGAATGTTGGACTGGATAGCATTGATATATTCAAAGCCACAAGCCTTGGTGAAGGTTAATGGGATAATCTCTGAAAACTTCCTAATATCCAATGGGACACCTCAGGGATGCCCCTTGTCGCCTCTTTTATTTGCGCTGTCACTGGAACCTTTATTAAATAGAATTAGACAGAACCCCGATATTAAAGGTATCCCCTTAGAGGATCAGGAATACAAACTCTCAGCATACGCGGACGATCTATTATTCTCACTCTCTAGCCCACAAATATCATTACCCAATTTATTAAGGGAAGTAGTGTTACGGAGCTCTGCCTAATTTCAAAATAAACTATAGCAAGTCTGAGGCAATGGGGATATCACTGGAGTGCTCCACTCAAAAGAATCTGGAGAATAATTTCAAGTTCAAATGGACAGTTACGGCGCTGAACTACTTAGGGATACAGATCCCACCTAACCTAACAGATGCATATGCATTAAATTTTCCACCTTTATTAAGGGAAATTAGTATATTGTTAGATGAATGTAAATCCTCACACTCCTGGTTTGGGAGAAGTAATATTTTGAAAATGAATATAGTTCCTAAATTTCTCTATTTGTTCCAGGCGCTGCCTATCCTGATTCCACTGGCCTTTTTTTAGTAAAATCTGAACAGTTTTTACAAAGTTTATTTGGGCAAGTAAGCATCCAAGGATTACAGGAAGTTGTTAACATTACCTAAAGAGGTGGGTGGAATAGCAGCTCCAGACCTATATAAATACTACCAGGCAACTCAGCTTGGCAGAATTATTGATTGGTGCGGTCATAGAGATAGTAAAAGGTAGGTCGCTATGGAACAACAAGTAAGTTCCATTCCTTTAGATAGAGCTATGTGGTGAAACGTGGCTATACCTCCTATATTAAAAGCTCATCCTTTAATAGGACCCACTCTCTCTATGGGAGCTAAGGCCATGCGGATCCCTAGACTTTCAACAGTAAATTCTCCCTTATTCCCTATCCTGGGGAACCCAAGCTTCCCACCTGGCCTGGAGCCAGGGGTATTTAGGAATTTAAAAGAGAAGGGATGTTTTCAGGCCTCACATTTTCTGAGGTCTAAAAAATGGGCATCAATAGGAAAAAATGGGCATCAATAGAAATGTTAACGCAATCAGGAGGACAATATGAATTACCCTTTTGGCAGGCGCTACAGGTTAAAAATTTTTTGGACACTTTGGGACCGATTGAAGGTTATGGTCGACCACTTACTAAGTTTGAAGGGTACTGTGAGGAGAAGGAGCCTCTCCCTCATATTATTTCTAAGATATATGCCCTATTAACTTCACCTTCGGAGGATATTAGTATACTGAGCTTAGACAAGTGGGAAAGGGATCTTGAACAAACCTTCACTTCTGCCCAACAGCAGAAAATAATACACTTTTTAAATCATCTAGATGTACCAAGATACAGGAATTAAATTATAAAGTACTAATGAGTTGGTATTATACTCCATCACAAATGAATATATTTTCTTCAGAGTCATCGGACAGGTGTTGGAGGTGCTGTAAGGAGAGAGGTACCATTGCCCATATCTTTTGGTTCTGCCCAGTAATTAGACAGTTTTGGGAAGAAGTTCAGAGAATCTCTCAATTATTCACTGAATATCATGTTATGGAAGACGCTGCCTTTTTTCTATTACAATGTACACAAATCCCACTAGAGAGATACAAGAATTCAATGCTATGTCATCTGGTGAATGCAGCTAAAAGCTGCATCACCGGGACTTCCTTAAAAACAGCAATCTATAACCATCTGGGGAGATCTAGTGGCAGCATTAAATATTGCACCTGATGATCCAGTGCCATCCTGCTCTGGGGCGTACGATCTCTGCCCCAAGATCCCCTTACCAGCGCCCTGAGCACCGGCGACACCTGTTCTGGCTGCTTTGGAGGTCAGCGGCAGCCCGCATTTTCCAAACTTAGGCCCGAAGCTGGCGCCATCCCAGAAGCTACGTCCGCCGTCTTGTGGCCTACAAGGACCGGGGCTCCTCCGGGCTAAATTACCGCCACGGGCAGCGAGCGCGGCGGCAGAATCCAGCGGGACACGGGCCCTACGCACCCCAGCCAGTATCCGGAGCACCGGCGGTGATGTCCCCGCCGCTGCGGGGATCCGAGGCCGCCCACACGCTCCGCGGCCAGGCCCGAGTTCGGCGCCATCCAGGAGGCCCTGCCGCCATCTTGTGGCCTACAAGGCCCTAGGATCCATCATCCTCCATTACCGCCGCAGGCGGCAAAAACGGAGACCCGTCCAGCTCCGGCGATGATTCCCAAGACCGGTGGGCAGAAGATAGGGGGCACCCAAATAACGTCCAGGCTCCAGGAGTGGAGGTAGGTGGCGGCCATTTTGGTACACCCCAACCCCCCTGCAGGCCCGCATCCCTCCAGAGCCTGAGCCTAACCCCCTCAAGACCACGTCAACACCTCACTTAGGGGAAGTGACCCTGGGGGGACCCACAATGGCCATGTAAAGGGCCAGCTCCCACATCCAGAGGGCGAAACAGAAGCCTGTTAGGGGACTACAGTAAATCCTCCCCATCATGGGCAGATCCACCAAGAGCTCCTCCACACCCTGCACCCAAAGGGAACCGGGTACCCAAGCGTCTGGAAACATCCCGGAGCTGTTCCGAACACGCCAGGCGACGCATCACGAAGTGGCGCAGGCGTCCCAAGTTTCACAAGCTGCATCCCTGGCCGCATTCAGTGGCCCCTTAGACCCGACTATGGACAGGGATGACAATGGACTTGGTGCCCCACACCCCAGTCTCCTGGATATCCAAAGAGACCCGGGTCCGGCAGTCACACCGCAACGGAACCATCCTCTGGTTTAAGACGGTGTAGAAGTGGATCGCTCTACGTACACACAGACTAGCCTAACCCTGTCTTTTTCGATATTTTTCCTTTTTTTGCATCTATTTTTTTCATTCTTTTGGTTTACCCCCCACAGGAATTCAGCCTCCCTCAACACCAAGATTCTGCAGGGACCTGGTGCGCTTCTGGAGCACTCTCCAGGTACTACAAGCCCATCATCAACGTGGAGTCAGGTACTTTCTCGCCCCTATGACACCTCCGCCAGGACACCCGTACCCTATTGAACCTTTTCTTCCCCACCCACGGACACTTGCTGTGTCACTCCCTAAGGGATCTTTGGGGGTGAGGGGTGTTTGGACCCTGCCCCCCCCCTTTTTTTTTGTTTTTTTGTGGCTTTTGGACTTTTTGGTTTCACATTTTTGGCTTAAATGGGGATATGCACTGCACAAGGAGAGCTGGCAGGTGGAGGAGGCCGGGGCTCTGGCCGTCAGGGGGTGACCTTTACCTTAACACGATTCATGCGCCATTTAGTGATACCGAACGCAGTCGCCGCCGCGGTGGGGACTCCGGCCTCCTCCAAGCAGCTCACGGGTATAATGTACCATGTATAGTAGATGCTAGGCTCTGCAGGACAGCAAACCTTTTCTACCTATAGTCGCAGACTACCAGTTGACCTTATGTCTCGGCTTTTTTAGCCACGTGAGTCCGGTGTGCACGCCAGGTCCCTTTGAACCCCTAACTCTTTGCATTGCTGCACTAATGATGTACTGGATTACTGATACATAGGATAGATGTTATAAGTAGAATTTACTGTATGCTGTCTGTGTGTCCCAGAGCAGTGCGTCTGGTTGTCTTTTTTTTTTTTTTCTCTCCTGTTATTTTGTTCAATGGTTTTATTCTGTTCAGTTGTTTTAACAGTTCCTTGTTTAGAAGCTCATTGATACCCCTGGAACCTCCCCGGGGGGTTTTACCCGAGACGCCGAGGTTAGCCTCTCGGTCAGCCCCTTGCCCTCCCCAAGGAACCGATTTGGCTCTCTGTGCCCCCCCCTCGCTACTGGCTCATGATCACAGATCGCCCTCTCCGATGTTGGAGCTCTCGTTCACCCTAGGGTTTAAATCCACCTCACAGTTGCCCTCACGGGCCTTAGCTGACATCCCGGCCCAGTTTTCTTTCTAGGTGGACGGGAACCTCCACATCCTCCTTTGGTAGTTCTATCCACAGACCCTGTCTGTGCCCTATTAGATCTGTCATATACTATCTACTCCCATCCCATGACCCCGCCCAGCCCACCCCCCCTTCTTCCTCTTCGGCTTCTCCTCCACCGCCCCCCCCCCCCCCTGTCTACCTGCTTCGCTCTTCTCCTCCCTTCGGGCGGGGGTGTCCCCCCCTGCCGTCTCGCCGACCGCCCGTGTGCCCTACGAGTCTGCTGCTAAGACAGCCGGACTTGTAAGAGGGTAGTCAGTTAGCTGGCACCTCAACGTCGTTTATTCGTAGGCCCTTACTCCCTAGTTTAGCACACTATCCTCTCTGACAATGCAGCAGCAATTCACTCTAAAATGCCTATCGCTAAATGTTAAAGGTTTAAACCTCCCAGAGAAGAGGTCACAGGTTCTAACTGCTTTGACGAAACACAGAGCTCACTTTCTATTCTTGCAAGAAACCCACTTCCGTACTGACGCTGTACCCAAACTAGCTAACCACATTTACAATAGGTCGCCACATTCCACCAACTCAGATGCCAAAACGAAAGGGGTCTCAATCCTTATTGCCAAACACGCTGACTTTTAACTTAAAGAGTCCAAAATAGATCCGGGGGGGGGGGAGATTTATTTTTATTAAGGGTATATATGCATCCAAACCATGACCAATGCATTAGGGACATACCTCTCCGTACTTTTTACCCCTTTGTTAATTCCCCTTCTTTCCCTTTCTATAATCCTATTACCATTACACTCTACATTTTACCCTCCACCCAATAATCAGGCCACACAGGAGTTTGGAGTATAAAATGGCCATAGCAGCCTTTTATTAACACTCTTCCAACCAATAACTTAAATAACTTTATTAAATATATCTATATATATATAACAACTTTTTGGTAACGGCAATTTTAAAGAACTCCCAGTCAGTTGGTCTTTGACGGTACCACGTTCCACCTTTTAAACATAACCTTTATTACCATTACACTGCGGGACCACCTTTTAACCATACCAGGCCTCCGGCCGTTTATAAGCCTGGAGACAACCACCTTCCCGCAATGCCACCAAATCCCGTATTCCAGCCTACCCTTCCGCTGGGATACACCAAAAGGGAGGGCCCATATCCCTATGAGCTCCCCCCCACATTTCCATCATCTGTTTCCTTTTGCCCCATCAAAGACCAAAAGACACCGCCACAGCCCGCAAGGATGACCCCCTTATCCTTAAGGGCCCCGCCACACCCTCAGGGTCCGGTCAATCCCATCTTGCAAGCCCAAAGCCCAAAGGTCAATGCCCACCGCCGTCAGATGGACCCCATCCCCCCGAAGGTACATGCCCACGTTAACCTCCAACTCCAAGTGGCGCGCCACCAAACCCCCATTACGCTTTATAAACCTCCCCAAAACCTTGTTAACTTTAATACGGGCTTTATTAAGTCTGACCACCGACCGTGCCATCCGCCATGCCGTACGCGCTACGATGTCCGACCAGACTATGACCATATCCGGGAAGTCCCTCCGCAGCATCAGAAAATCGCACTTCACATCCGCAACAATATCCCGAGTGGACCTAATCCCCAGGTCATTCCCCCCAACATGGAGAACCAGTACATCGGGGGGCCTATCCAGTTTGGCGTACCGGTGTATTTCAGGCACGACCCTACTCCACTTCCTCCCCGGGATACCCAACCACCTGATGCAAGCCTCCCTACGCGGGATCCCCAGCTGCCTTCCGTCCGGTCTGACATCTGCTCGCCTCGCACCCCAAAAAACATAGGAGTGTCCGAGAATCCAGACGAGGCGTGGTAAACCTCCATCTGAAATGACACAGCCAAAAACAGTCTACACCAAGTGCGGCCGAACATAAGACCTAAAACGCCTGGACTCCCACCTCCCTATCCGTTTTACCGCAGCCTCGTCCAACCCGAATCTGGCAGCCTCTGTGGCCGCCCCGATGCGGAAGGAGTGCGAAGCAAACTGCGCCCCATCGAAACCCCCCGACCTCAAACATTTCCTAAACACCGCTACAAATTGGAATTTGGAAACTCCCATCCCGATGCACCAGCAGCGGACCCTCCCCTTGCGGCCGAAGCCGCATGAACTCCTTCACCGCCATCACCGGACAGATCTCCGAACCCGGCAATGCATACAACCAAACGTCCACACCTTTCCCTTTTTGGTCCGTTTTAGACCTGCACAGTTTCAAACACACGCAACCCTCCCCCACTGTAACATCCTGACCCAACAAACCCCCCCCCCAACGGTTTTCGCCGGACTAACCAGCTCCCCCACCCGAAAGGCCCCGAAAAAAGCCAAGGAAAAAGCTGTTCGAAACAGGTGAGCTTCATAACCCGACGCACACAGCCTCCCCAACTGCCGGCAAATCACCTGTAAAATTGCAAAAGTCACCGGCCTCCTCCCATCTGGCTTCTGATTACCCCTCCAATACCCCTTCAGCGTCTGCCGCACCCAGAAACCTTTGGTCGCATCCGGTTCGCCCCGCAACTTAAACCAGAAAGCCAGAGCCGCCAGCTTCCGTTCGATCCTAGAAACTGACCCCAACCCTTCCATCTGTCTGACTACAAAATATAAAACCAACAAACCGCTGTCCACCCTCCGATCCCCCAGCTCGGCGTCCGCCAGCCGTGAAAATTCCAGCCACTCCCTCCAAACCCTACTGTATGCCGACCAAGTCGACTCGCTCACCGACCTCTTGATCCACTCGGCGGCGATCCCAAAGCAATTGTCCAAAGCCACTCTGGGCAGGGGATCCCCTCGCTCGCCGCTCCCGGCGCCAAGTCCCAAAACCTCTGCCACTGAAATCGAGACAAGGCATCGGCCAGGTTATTCTCCACCCCCGGAATATGTACGGTATACAAAAATATGTTCCTCTGCAGGCACCGCAGCACCAGATGGCGCAGCAGCCTGACCACCGGAGGGGAAGAACCCGAAATCCAGTTAATCACCTGCACTACTCCCATATTATCACAATTCAACCTGATCTTAAGGTCCCGACAAGACGCGCCCCACAATTCTCAAGCCACCACCACCGGAAACAGCTCCAGTAGCACCAGGTTCTTAACCAACCCTGCCTCCACCCAAGTCTGCGGCCATGCCTCCGCACTCCACTGACCCTGAAAATACGCCCCGTATCCTGTCGCCCCCGCCGCATCCGTCACCAGCTCTAGGTCGAAATTACTCACCGGCCCATCCATCCAAACCGAACGTCCGTTGTAGTCCTCCAAAAATGTGTGCCACACCCGCAAATCCTCCCTATGTTCCCCCGTCAAACGCACGAAATGCGTCGGAACTGAGACTCCCGCCGTGGCCGCCGACAGCCGTCGGCAAAACACCCTCCCCATGGGGATGATGCGGCAAGCGAAGTTGAGCTTACCCAAAACCGACTGCAGCTGCCTGAGCTGCACCTTCCGCAGCCCCATCAGTTCTCTAATCTCCGCCCGGAGTCCCTCCACCTTGTCCCTCGGAAGTCGGCATTCCATGGCGACCGTGTCCAGCTCGATGCCTAAAAAACTCAACACCTCCACCGGCCCTTCCGTCTTATCCGGCGCTAACGGTACCCCGAACCTCTCCGCAATGTGCTGCAACGTGGCCAAAAGGATCGCACACACATTGGAAGCCGGGGGGCCCACCACGAGGAAGTCATCCAGATAATGGATAACCGAACCCCATCCGGACAAATCGCGCACTACCCACTCCAAGAAAGAGCTAAAGAGCTCAAACAGGGCGCATGAAACGGAGCAGCCCATGGGCAAGCATCGATCCACATAAAAACGATCCTGCCAACAGCACCTCAGAAGACGGAATCTGTCCGGGTGTACTGGCAGCAGCCGAAATGCCGACTCAATGTCCGATTTCGCCATGAGTACACCCCGCCCAAAACGACGCACCCAACCCACCGCCGCGTCAAAAGAAGTATAAGACACCGAGCAGGCTTTCAGGTTGATTGCGTCATTCACGGAACCCCCTTTGGGAAACGAAAGGTGGTGAATAAGCCGAAACTTTGGAAACACCAAATCCGGCAACGGGCGGTCCGAGAAAGGACCACTCATCCTACCCAGCGCAACTTCTTTTGCCAACTTTTCCGAAACCACCCCCGGATGTAACAGCGCGGAGCGCAAGTTTCGAGCCATCGGCGGAACCCCACCCATGGAACACGGAATTTTGAAACCCACCGCAAAACCCTCCCCCAACACTCTCGCCGCCTCCCTATTCGGGTACCTATTTAGGAAAGGACGCATCCTTTCAACCCTCACCGGCGTTGTCCCTTTTAAACGCAGTGTCAGCGCCGCGCTTGCCCCGTTTGAAGCAACGGGACAGGGCGTGGCTCCCCCCACATCCGGAACACTCATGCCGGAAACGACAGGACCCCCCAAATTTGCAAGCCCCCTCGTTAAATTGCCAGCACACCCCAAATTTCTTACTGGCTGGAAGTCCCGAGGCCTCCCCCCTGAAAAAACTGCGACGGAGCCCGCGCCGACGACATCGGACGCATCCAAAGGCTGATATCCTTGTGATCCCACCTGATATCCGGCCGAACCGCCCTCCTCTGCCTAAATTGCTCGTCGTACCTCAACCATGCCGAGCCCCCGTAGACCCTATGCGCCTCCCCAATGGCATCCATATAGCAAAAGAGAGCCGAGCAGTGTTCCGGAGACTTTTCTCTGATCACGCTGGCCATGATGGCGAACGCCTGCAGCTAGTTCGCGAAAGTCCGCGGTATGAGCCTATACCGCCTCTTCTCCTCGTCGTCCTTCTTGGAGTCATCAGGCTTGACCCTGTCCAGATTAAATTTCTCCAGGGGCAGCAATGAAAATATCTCCACATACTCACCCTTGGCGATCTCATAGCACACATAAACCTCGCACTTCGCGGCATCCGCGATCCTAACCACGTCAACCTTGGGCGCCGCCGCCGCCTCCCCCTTCTTTTCCACCCCCGGAGTACTTACCACAGCATCCCCCGACGTCGAAACCGTAGCAGGCACGACCACCGGCGGAGCCGGGCCAAAGGCGCAGAGCCCTCCTCCCGCGGAGTCCCCGTCGTCTGTGGCGCCACCAGCTGCGCACTCACCCCCACTGGAGCCTCCAAAACCTGCTGGGACCCCAGAACCCCATTCTGCACCGGACACCCCAAGCTGCCCACCGGCGCCTGCGCCCCCAGCCCCATGTGCCCACCCGTACCCCCAACCCAAGGAGCCGCCCCCGGGTGGACCCCCGTGGCCCCGGCCGCAAAACGTTGAATCAGAACCTGTAGTCCCCCCAATAAGGAATGCAATTGATCCCGGGACCCGCCGGCGGCAGGCTGGCAGCCCGCCCCCCACGGGCCCACCGTGTCAGGCCCAACACCACCCCCAGGAGCCCGCACATCCCCCCCAACAATCCCACACAAAGCAGCATTAAAATCAGTAGATGAGAGATCGAGAGTCTTACCTGGCTGCCTGGGTCTGCTCCCGTCAGCCGCCGTCCCGGATGCTCCAGCCGTCGCGACGCCGTCCCGGATCTCCTCCTCCGAGCCCGACAGCTCACCTTCTGACCGCTCACCTGCCGTAGGTAGCAGAGGCGTGCTCAGCCTGCCGGGCGACTCCACCCCAGCGGCCGTGGATCGGCAACTGCTCGTGGTAGCCCGAACACCGGCGTCTCGTCCCCTGGCTCCGCTCCGCGTGACCGCCGCCATCTGTCTCCTCACCGGACCCCCAGCTCTCCCTCTCTCTTCTGCCACCAATCTCCTCCCATCCGACCGTCCGGACCTGCCCGCAGCGTCTGGTTGCTGGCGCACAGGTGTGACACTGCTCCTCCTCTGCCGAGTCCCCCCCCTGCGGCGAAGACGCCGCGCTTCCGTGGGTGACCGCCGTCCCCTCCTGCACTGCCCGCGCCGGTGGGGAGCAGGCTCCTGCTGCGCCTCCAGCCCCGCTCCCCGAGCCCCGCCAATGAAGAGGATTCCGCCCGGACCCCCCAGTCTCTGTGGCGCCCAAACGTTTCGCTGGGGGGGGGGGGCGGCGGGTCCGTTACCGGGCTCCTAGTGTGGCGCTGGGCTCTGGTGGAGGGGCCAGAGGAAAAACGTTCCGGCGGCCGGGACCGCCGAGCGCGTGGAGTGGTCCCCCCCCCCGATATTGCCCCCCCTCCCGCCGCGGCAGTAATGGCCTCCACCTGGCTCTGCAGCCAGTCTGTCCCTCGTGACGCCGCCGCGGCCCGCAGCCGCTCAAACAGCGCGTCCAGATCCGACATGGTGAAGGGAATACAGAAACAAAAAACAGCCGAAAAACCACTCGCCGCTCCCGCTCCCTCCCCCCGAATGGCCGGACCGTCCCGCGGAGTAAAACGCCGCGCCTACCGCACAGTGCTAGCGGACGAACGGAGCAGGTCCTCTCACGTGCAATTCTCTTCCCCAGACTGAGCCACGTTGCCCTCACGCTCCTCCCCTTCCTTTTAATATGCTCCGCCCCCCCCCCCCGTAGTTCTTTTTCTATACTCCACCTCCTCTCTTCTACTGTTAACCCCCTACGTTCCTCCCTCAGCATTTGTCATGTCCGGCACTCCTCCCAGCCTCTGGCTTACTTCCGTGCCTCTCTATTACGCTGGCCAACATTTACTGCCCCAACAAACGTCAGCTGTCCTTCCTCAGAACTGTATGCGATGAGTTGGCGTCCTTCCAGGAGGGCGTAGTAATACTGGGGGGGGACTTCAACACCCCAATGAATCCTCTTCTAGACTCCTCCACTGGGACGTCTTCCCTCCCCTACCGCGCGTTACGCCAAATTAAACTACAACTCCAAACGTTGACCTTACATGACTCCTGGTGTACCTTATTCCCCACTGTTAAGGACTACACTTTCTTCTCCGCACCGCACCAAAAGTACTCCAGGCTTGATTACTTTTTGTTGTCTCAACGCGACCTGACCTACCTCTTCCAGGCATCCATAGAACCAATGTTTCTATCGGATCACCATCCCATTACAATGACTCTCACCTTCGCGGACACGACTCCCAAGTCCAAGATGTGGACAAAAAAATACGCTCCCGAATTCAACTCTACTTCAAAGAAAACCTATCCCCTGACATTTCGCCTCTCACCCTTTGGGAGGCCCACAAGTGTGTCCTCATGGGGGTATTTATATCCCTAGCAACCGCCTCAAAAAGGGGAAGTCAGGAACGGATTAATTCCCTCATTGCACAAATCCAAAAACTTGAAAGGGCCCACAAACAGACCACCTCCCTATTGACACTCCAGGACCTCATCCAAGCATGCTCCATGCTTCTAGATGAGCTAGGGAAACGCACCAGGAGACGATACATCCTGGGCCAAAAAAAATTCTACGAACATGGGAATAAAAGCGGGAGACTCCTGGCCCGCACGGTCCAGGCAGCCAAATCCCAGACGACTATACACCAGATACGGGACAACAAGGGAAATATATTTTCCAAAAACACGGACATTGCCAAACAATTTGAAATCTTTTACTCTAAATTGTATAATTTGCCACGAGACAAGACAGGGACACCTACTGTAGGTGACCGTAATGACAAATTTGGAGACTTCCTTTCCCAATACTGCCCGAAACCACTCACACCTCAACAAGTGCAAGCCTTAGAACTCTCTCTCTCTTAATGTAGACATCAAACTTTATGCAAAGATGCTCGCCAACAGATTACTCCTCCTCATTCCCGGCCTCATTTTCTCCAACCAGGTAGGCTTTATCCCTGGTAGGGAGGCTAGGGACAACACCATCCGCACGCTGAATCTACACCACTGGTTTACCTCTACCCTATCCCACGGGTTCTTTTTGTCCCTTGATGCGGAGAATGTGTTCGACAGGGTGGCTTGGGACTATATGCAGGCAGTACTGAAGGGAGTTCGACTCCTGCCACGTATGTGTGCTCATATTGATGCCTTGTATGCGAACCCTTCAGCTAAAGTGAAAGTCAATGGCCTCCTGTCGGACGCCTTCTCCATCAGCAACGGGACGCGACAGGGCTGCCCCCTGTCACCCTTAATCTTTGTTCTGACACTTGAACCCCTGCTCAATAGATTAAGAGCCAACCCTGATATAAAAGGGTGTGTGGTGGGCGATAGAGAGTTTAAGGTAGCAGCATATGCGGATGATATTCTGCTGTCACTGCAGTCCCCGCGCACGTCCCTGCCTAATATTCTCAGTGATTTGAAACAGTTCGGGAAATTATCAAACTTAAAGATTAATTACTCAAAATCATATGCCCTTAACGTCTCACTTCCCCCGCAAGAAGCTATTCACTGTCAAGACTCCTTCCCATTTAGATGGCAGAAGGATAGCTTCCCTTATCTGGGTATCCAAATCACAAAGAAAATATCTGAGTTATACAAACAAAATTTTCTACCGCGCGCTCCAAAATTCAAACGGAACTAGCAGATTGGGCCAACTTAAATGTCTCCTGGTTCGGCAGGGTGGCGCTGGTAAAGATGATGGTTCTCCCCCGGCTCTTATATCTGATACAAACGATCCCAATTCTCCTCCCTCCCTCCTTTTTTGCAACGTATAAAAAGTCCTGCACCACGTTTATCTGGAAGAACTCGATCCCGCGTATCAAATATTCCCGCCTAACTCGGGTTAAAACAGGGGGAGGGATTGGCCTCCCTGACCTGGCCAAATATCATTTAGCTTGTCACCTAACTAGGGTGGTAGACTGGCGGATCCACAAGGTCAGAAAGGCTTGGATTGCTCTGGAACAGCATTTTACTAACGGAGTGCTCCACTCCCTCCCCTGGATTGCCCCGACCCATTGGAACCAGGCCATTAAAACACACCCTTTTATCTTTCCTTCCCTGCTGGCCTTCAACCAAGCTTTATGTCTCTACAAAATATCCTCGTGACCAGGGCCCATGACACCCTTGCGCAACAATCCAGAGTTCAGCCCGGGAGAATGCACTGCATTCTTAAGCAGAGAGTGGCCTCATGCAGAGGTTCTAGCACACCACTTCTTTTAAAAAATAGACCATGTACCTATGAAAACCTAGCAGCACTCTCCCCAACTCGAAGCTTCCCCTTCTGGTCATTTAGACAAGTGAGCCATTTCCTCGCCTCGGTAAACCCATCTACCACGTGGTGCAGACAACTTCTCCCATTTGAACGCCTTTGCATGAGCGCCACCCCTTTGCGACACTTAATATCGAGCATATATGCACTTCTGCATGATGAGTCGGACCAGGCACTGATGACTCCCACGCGCAGCTCCTGGGAAAAGGATTTGCAGGTCAACCTTACCAATGAACAGTGGGAGGACATATTTACTTACGTTCATAAAGGCTCGATGAACGTGGCCATCCAAGAAAATGGGTATAAGATCGCCACTAAATGATACAGGACCCCTGCTAGACTACACAAATTCTCCCCTACGATTCCCAACACATGCTGGAGATGCCAGACAGCGATAGGTTCAATGATTCATATATGGTGGGAATGCCCCTTAATACAACCCTTCTGGCAGGAAGTCCACTCCATTATCGCACAGGTCACCACCTACACCTTAAACTATAACCACGCGCAATATCTCCTCCACCTTACGACTCTACCTAAACGGACCTACCTTAAATCATTAGCCATGCATATGGTTAACGCGGCCAGGCTGTGTGTTCCCACACACTGGCGATCTACTGACATTCCCTCCATTAGGGAATGGCTGACCAGAGTCGCTAAGATAGAGGAGATGGAAGAATTGATATATACCACTCAAGACCGACTACAGAAATTCTCGACTATCTGGGCATGTTGGAAACATTTTCAAACCACAGATAAATACAAGACATTCTTTCCCCTACATTTATAAAACAAAGAGGCGCAAGGTTGGCGGGGTCGGGGGGGGGGACACCCACCCGCCCCCTCTTCTTCTCTCCCCCCTATACCCTTACTTTCTTTTTCCCTTTACCCCCCTCCCCTCAATCCTTTACCCCCTCACATTTTCCCAGTCAGTTGTTGAACATTTAACTTTATAGGACTGCAACAAGGCAGTCGTTTGCTCTCCCACTACGAGTTCCGGGAACTACATCACCCCACCCACCCTAGCGGGACCGGAGGATACAGGTCCTGCAGGCTGGGTATTCAGGCCCAGCACTACCTGGCACGACTTGAGAAAGCCTCTTTAAATGATAGGTTCATATTAGTTATGTGTTTGCTAACAAGGTGTACCTCTGTATAACAATGTTCTATTAGTCACGACCACTGTAACAATGTAATAGTGCTATCCGCACTGCGAGTAGATAGGGTCGTGACAGCACTTTGTGTTTATGATGATTCTCTGACTTGCACGTTTGTATGCCTTGCATTTTTTCAATAAAATCTTTTATGGAAAAAAAAAAGCTGCATCACCATTTGTTGGAAGGAAACAGGGGCACCCAGAATTTCGCAATGGTTAAAGTAATGCCCCGTACACACGAGAGGACTTATGTCCGACAGACTTCCAAAGGAGTTCCGCCGGAGTTCCGCCGGAGTTCCGACGGAGTTCTGACAGACTTTTCGGCCGAACGGACTTGGCCACACACGATCACAATAAACTCCGACGGATTCGAACGTGATGACGTACGACCCGACTCGAATAAGGAAGTTCATAGCCAGTAGCCAATAGCTGCCCTAGCGTCGGTTTTAGTCCGTCGGAGTAGCATACACACGAGCGGAGTTTTCGAAGGGGACCGGGTCCGGCGGAGTTCCTTCGGGAAAATTTGAAGCATGCTTCATTTCTAAAGTCCGTCAGACTTTGGCGAATCAAAAGTCCGTTGCAGCCCACACACGATCGGATAGTCTGACGGACTCGGTCCTTCGGACTTTGGATGTTGAAAAGTCCGCTCGTGTGTACGGGGCATAAGAAGAATTGGGATTATGGAGAAACTGATCCCTATGCCTCTGGAGGAAAGGGAATCTATATTGCAAATTTGGGCTCCCTGGGAATTATTTTTAGTCAGAAGAGGGGGGGGGGGGGAAGGTTGATCGGAGAGGAATTTGAGGATTAGACTAATTGGTTGTGTGATGTGAATCTTACTCTCTGGCGGGTAAGGGCGACGCACCTCTTTTCTCCATTCCTTCCCTATCTCCCCCCCTCTTTTTTTTTTTTTTTAAAGGGGGGCCTTGGAGTGGAGGGTTACTATGGGGAATTGATAATGTTATTTGTTTTTTTTTCTTTTGTCGTTGACCACTAGAATATTTGCCGTGGTTAGAAAGTGTTTTTAATAAGTAACTGTATGTAAATATTACTAATAACATATGTTATGTATTCCTGCAAAGAAATAAAGAATTTAGATAGCAAACTTATGCGAGGAAATGCAGCAAATCCTGTGCGTTTCCTGCATTGCATAGCAACTATGGGTGTCAATGTTATCTCAATGACACCGCGAAGCAGATTGCAAAAAGCAGTGTGATTGTTCAAATCGCATCACAAGGGGGTGAGGATTTTCTTTTACGTTCACTTTCAATTATAATGGTAGTTAGGACAAATAGAGAGGGTGAATTTCCCTAATGGAGCACAGACAACAATAAAAACTGACAAGCATTCTAGTCCCTCTCCACTCTGTCCAAAAAAAAAAAGTTTTGACTTTAGCTGTACTTTAAAGGATAACTAAAGGTTCCTTTTTTAGTTAATAAAAATAAAAATCAACATTTCATACTTATAATCTCTGTGCAGCTGGTTTTGCACAGAGTGGCCCCGATCCTCCTCTTCTGGGGACCTTCAGTGGTGCTCCTGGCTCCTCCTCTTCTTGAGTGCCCCATCTGAGAAGTGCTCTCCCTCTGGGCACCCATGCGGGCACGCCCCCGTCCAAGGACACAGACAGCAGGATCTGCTCTGCCCCCCAGCTCCTGTGTCATTGGATTTGAATGACAGCAGTGGAATTGATGTTGGTTGATAGAAAAGGGGGGGATGGATGATACTAATAAATAATAAATAAGATGGAGTGTCATTCCAGTTTTTAACCACTTGCTTACTGGGCACTTAAACACCCCTCCTGCCCAGACCAATTTTCATGCACGGTCATACTACTCTGTACCCAAATGACATTTTTATCTTTTTTTTCCCACAAATAGAGCTTTCTTTTGGTGGTATTTAATCACAGCTGGGATTTTTATTTTTTCTAAACAAAAAAAAAAATGGAAACTTTTGAAAAAAAAATCACGTTTAATAGTTTGTTATAACATGTTGCTAACAGGTAATTTTTTTTTCCTTTATTGATATGCACTGATGGTCGCTGATAGGCTGCACTGAAAGGCACAGTAAAGGTGGCACTGATGGGGACAGATAAGGCAGTACTGATGGGCACAGATAAGGCGGCACTGATTGCCACTGATAAGATGGCACTGATGGGTGGCATGGATGGGTGGTACTGATAGGTACCAATGATAGATGGCACTGATGGGTGGCACTGTGGCCACTGATGGGTAGCGCTGGTGGGCACTGGTAGGTGGCATTGTTGCCTATTGCTAGGTGGCACTGGCAGGGGGCACAGTTGGGCCCTGAGGATCTGGTGGCAGCTTGCCGTGATTGATACTGATGTCCCTCTTGCGGCCGCTGGTGATTGGCTTTTTTTCTTTTTAAATAGCCGATTACCGCCACTGTTGACATCACATGATCATCTGTCATTGGCTGACAGCTGATCATGTGGTAAGGGGTTGGGATCGACCCCTTACTCCGATCTGTGATCCAGCGAGTCTCACGCGTGCCCTGCAGGGGGCACGCAGGGCATGGGCTCGGGCATGGGAGGATGTCAATGGACGTACTCCTGGCAAAGCAAGTCTATGCTGTAGCCGTCATTCAGCTATAGCGCGGATCTGAAGTAGTTATCTGTAAAGAGTATGACAGATTGGAAAGCATACGAGTATGTGTATCGTGAAGGTCATAGTTGTAACCCACCTTACATACATTTTTTTTGCATTATTTGAACGTCAGCAAAAAAAATATATAATGATGGCAAGCAGACCTTCAGCCCATATTGGGGGTAAATAAACTAATCTTCAACTTGGTTATGTATCCACAATATGCCTACCACATACAGTGCCTTGAAAAAGTATTCATACCCCTTGACAATTTCCACATTTTGTCATGTTACAGCCAAAAAAGTAAATGTATTTTGTTGGGATTTTATGTGATAGACCAACACAAAATGGCACATACAGTATATGTAAAGTGGAAGGAAAATGGTTTTCAACATTTTTTACAAATAAATATCTGAAAAGTGTGACGTGCATTTGTATTCAGCCCCCTTTAGTCTGATACCCCTAACTAACATCTAGTAGAACCAATTGCCTTCAGAAGTCACCTTATTAGTAAATAGAGTCTCCCCGTGTGTATAAATACAACTGTTCTGTGAAATCCTTATGCCCCGTACACACGAGAGGACTTATGTCCGACAGACCTCCAAAGGAGTTCGGCCGGAGCTCCGCCGGAGTTCCGACGGAGTTCTGGCGGACTTTTCGACCGAACGGACTTGGACACACACCATCACACCAAACTCCGACGGAGTCAAACGTGATGACGTACGACTGGATTCGAATAAGGAAGTTCATAGCCAGTAGCCAATAGCTGCCCTAGCGTCGGTTTTAGTCCGTCGGAGTAGCATACACACGAGCGGATTTTTCGAAGGGGACCGGGTCCGGCGGAGTTCCGTCGGGAAAATTTGAAGCATGCTTCATTTCTAAAGTCCGTCAGACTTTAGCGAAGCTAAAGTCCGTTGCAGCCCACACACGATCGAATAGTCTGACGGACTCAGTCCGTCGGACTTTGGATGTCGAAAAGTCCGCTCGTGTGTACGGGGCTTTAGAGGTTTGTTAGAGAACCTTCATGAACAAATAGCATCATTAAGGCCAAGGAGCACACCAGACAGATCAGGGATAAAGTTGTGGAGACGTTTGCAGCAGGGTTAGGTTATAAAAAAATATTTCAAGCCTTGAACATCTTCACTGAGCACTGTTTAAGCCATCACCCGAAAATGAAAAGAGTATGGCACAACTGCAAACCTACCAAGACATGGCCGTCCACCTAAATTGATAGGCCAGTCAAGGAGAGCATTAATCAGAGAAGCAGCCAAGAGGCCCATGGTAACTCTGGAGGAGCTCCAGAGATCCACAGCTCGGGTGGGAAAATCTATCCAAGGGACAACTATTAGTCGTGCACTCCACAAATCTGGCCTTTATGGAAGAGGGGCAAGAAGAAAGCCATTGTTGACAGAAAGCCATAAGAAGTCTCATTTGCAGTTTGCGAGAAGCCTTGTACTGAGCAAACACGTGGAAGAAGGTGAACTTTTTGGCCTAAAAGCAAAAAGCCAAGTGTGGCAGAAAACTAACACTGCACATCACTCTAAACACACCATCCCCACCTTGAAACATGGTGATGCCAGCTTTCTTCAGTAGGGACAGGGAAGCTGGTCAGAGGTGATGGAAAGATGGGTGGAGTCGAATACAGGGCAATCTTAGAAGAAAACCTGTTAGCCCTTGTACACACGGTCATTCCGATGGAAAATATCCGATTGGACCGTGTTGTCGCATAATCCAACTGTGTGTGGGCTCCATCGGACTGTTTCTGTCGGAATATCAGACGGACAAAGTTTTAAAGCTGGGCTATAAATCTTTCCGACAACATGATCCGATCGGACTTTGTCCAATTGTGTGTAGAGAATTCCGATCGGACAAAGCGCCACGCATGCTCAGATCAAATTCCTAGACCAAAGCTATTGGCTACTAGCCTGAACGTAGTCCTGTCGTAATGAAATAACGTCTTCACGTTACATATGATCGGATTTTCCGACAACTTTGTCCGACCGTGTGTATGCAGCACAAGTTTCAGACAAAATCCAGCAGCTGTCACTGGGTCCCTCCCCACCACATTCATCTGTGACGTCATCCGGGTCTGCGCCACCTCGTCAAAGTTCTGGCACAGCCTACCGATGACACGCCAGTAGGCCCACCTCCTTCCTCTGATAATAAATGTGTGATGAACCTGACAGTTGTGCAGTAGAGGGTGGGCGGCATTCAAAGGAGCCAGGTCCCTGCAAATGAACAAAGAACCACTTTAAAATTATTTTAACCACTTGACCTTCTGCACCTTTTGTTATGATTTCTTTGCATTTAAGCGCTAAAGATAATAAAATATTTTTTCAAGGCCAGACTGCTTTTTTAAGCACTGTTTATTTTAAAATAGCAAGTGTGACTGTTGATAACAAGAGCACTTCTTATTCTTTGCTTTGTCCCTTTTTATAATGTTAAAGTTGGGACAAGTGTAGGGCTAATTACTAGAGATGGCCTTGCGGTTCGCCCGGCGGTTGGTTTGTGGCAAACTTTGCTCGTTCGCAATTTGCCAAACCGGCGGACTTATGGCGCTGTTCGTGGCGGACATATTCATTTACTTTGTGAAGAACTTTGACCCATGACACATCCATCATGGGATACAGGACAGTAAATTGAGACATTTCAGCACATGGACATACCCCCTACCTTTTAAATAGACCTGATCTGTCGGCCATTTTACATTCTGTCTTTTGTCAGTGTAGGGAAAGGACGCTGTGTTGAGCAGGGATAGTCAGTCTGTAATCACTAGCTATTACTATTAGGGCCACAAAATTCCTTTTAACCACTTAAGGACCGCCGTATTGCCAACGTACGTCATTGCAATGGCACGTACAGGCACAAGCACCTACATGTACGTGCTTGTCTTCCAGCGGGTGGGGGGTCCGATCGGACCCCCTCCCGCTGGATACGGCGGTCCGTTTCGCTTCAGGAGCGATCCGGGATGAGGGGATGGCCGTTGGTTTCTGGCCACCCCCTCTCGATCGCTCCTGGCGAATGAGAAGCTTCCTCCCATTGTGTATTGTATACACAGGCAGGGAGGAAGTGATGTCATTCTCCTCGGGGCGGTCTTATTGACCGGACTACGAGGAGAAGACTAAAAGTAAGTGCACCAAACACTACTCTAACACATAGGTACACATAGGTACACAAACCCCCCCCGATCACCCCCCCGATAGGCCCCCCCCAGTCACAGTGTCACTGATTGCAGTGATCATTTATTTACTGATCACTGCATTCAGTGTCAGTTGTAAAAGTAAAAACTGTCAGGGCAGTTAGTGTTAGGTCCAGGGTAGCCCCCTACCACCCCCCAATAAAGATTTAACCCCCTGATTGCCCCATAGAGTTAACCCTTTCACCCCCTTTTACCAGTGTCACTAAGCGATCATTTTTCTGATCGCTGCATTAGTGTCGCTAGTGTCGCTAGGTAGCTAGTTATTTTTTTAGGTTCACCGCCAGGTTTTTATAGCGCTAGGTACCCCGATATACTACCCAATAATGGTTTTAACCCCCTGATTGCCCCTAGTTAACCCTTTCACCCCCTTTTGCCAGTGTCACTAAGCAATCATTTTTCTGATCGCTGCATTAGTGTCGCTAGTGTCGCTAGGTAGCTACTTATTTTTTTAGGTTCACCGCCAGGTTTTTATAGCGCTAGGTACCCCGATATACTACCCAATAATGGTTTTAACCCCCTGATTGCCCCTAGTTAACCCTTTCACCCCCTTTTGCCAGTATCACTAAGCGATTGTTTTTCTGATCGCTGCATTAGTGTCACTGATGTCGCTAGGTAGCTAGTTATTTTTTTAGGTTCACCGCCAGGTTTTTATAGCGCTAGGTACCCCGATATATACTACCCAATAATGGTTTTAACCCCCTGATTGCCCCTAGTTAACCCTTTCACCCCCTTTTGCCAGTGTCACTAAGCGATCATTTTTCTGATCGCTGCATTAGTGTCACTAGTGTCGCTAGGTAGCTAGTTATTTTTTTAGGTTAACCGCCAGGTTTTTATAGCACTAGGTACCCCCATATACTACCCAATAATGGTTTTAACCCCCTGATTGCCCCTAGTTAACCCTTTCACCAGCGATCACAGTATAACTGTCACTGGTGACGCTGGTTAGCCAGTTAGTTATTTAGGTTCCCCGTCAGGTTTTTATATAGCGCCAGGGACCCCCATATACTACCTAATAAAAATTTGAACCCCCTGATTGCCCCTAGTTAACCCTTTCACCAGTGATCACCGTATAAGTGTTACGGGTGACTCTGTTTAGTTTGCTTTTGATAGCATCAGGGCACCCACCATTTATTACCCAATAAAGGTTTAACTCCCTGATCACCCGGCTGGTGATATCAATTAGGTTTTAGGGTCAGGGTCTGCGTCGCCCCAGGCAGCGCTAGGTTAGTGCCAGTACCGCTAACACCCACATGCAAAGCATAAACCTCCCGTAGTGGTATAGAATCTGAACAGATCAATATCTGATCTGATCAGATCTATACTTTTAGGGTTTAGGGTTCCAAAAAAACGCATTGTTAGCGGGATCAGCCCAGATACCTGCTGGCACCTGCGTTTTGCCCCTCTGCCCAGCCCACCCAAGTGCAGTATCAATCGATCACTGTCACTTACAAAACACTAAACACATAACTGCAGCGATCGCAGAGTCAGGCCTGATCCCTGCGATCGCTAACAGTTTTTTTTTGGTAGCATTTTATATTTAAATCCGGAAGGCAGTGCTTGGTTTTCGGGGTCCCGTAAATGGGTAGGCTCCCAAAAAGTCCCCCACATGTGGTATCCCCGTACTCGGGAGAAGCAGCAGAATTTATTTTGGGGTGTAATTGACTTATGCACATGTGTGAGCAATATATCATTTAGTGACAACTTTGTGCAAAAAAAAAAATAATTTGTAATATTCCTGCAACTTGTGGCAAATTATAAAATATTTCATGGACTCAACATGCCTCTCAGTAAATAGCTTGGGGTGTCTACTTTCCAAAATGGGGTCATTTGGGGGGGGGGGGGGGGGGGTTTGTGCTATTTTGGCATTTTATGGCCTTCGAAACTGTGATAGGTAGTAAGGAGTGAAATCAAAAATTTGCACCCTTAGAAACCCTGAAGGCAGTGATTGGTTTTCGGGATGCCGTACGCAGCTAGACTCCCAAAAAGTCCCACATATGTGGTATCCTCGTACTCAGAAGAAGCAGCAGAATATATTTTGGGGTGCAATTCCACATATAACTATGGCATGTGTGAGCAATATATCATTTAGTGACAACTTTTTGTAAACTTTTTTTTTTTTGTGTCATTATTCAATCACTTGGGACAAAAAAAAAATATTCAATGGGCTCAACATGCCTCTCCACAACTTCCTTGGGGTGTCTACTTTCCAAAATGGGGTAATTTGGGGGGGTTTTGTGTTATTTTGGCATTTTATGGCCTTCGAAACTGTGATAGGTAGTGAGGAGTGAAATCAAAAATTGGCACCCTTAGAAATCCTGAAGGCAGTGATTGGTTTTCGGGGTGCGGTACGCGGCTAGACTCCCAAAAAGTCCCACATATGTGGTATCCCCGTACTCAGGAGAAGCAGCAGAATATATTTTGGGGTGCAATTCCACATATAACTATGGCATGCGTGAGCAATATATCATTTAGTGACAACTTTTTGTAAACTTTTTTTTTGTGTCATTATTCAATCACTTGAGACAAAAAAAAAATATTCAATGGGCTCAACATGCCTCTCCACAACTTCCTTGGGGTGTCTACTTTCCAAAATGGGGTCATTTGGGGGGGTTTGTACTGCCCTGCCATTTTAGCACCTCAAGAAATGAGATAGGCAGTCGTAAATTAAAAGCTGTGTAAATTCCAGAAAATGTACTCTAGTTTGTAGATGCTATAACTTTTGCGCAAACCAATAAATATACGCTTATTGACATTTTTTTTTTACTAAAGACATGTGGCTGAATAAATTTTGCCCTAAATGTATGACTAAAATTGAGTTTATTCGATTTTTCTTATAACAAAAAGTAGAAAATATCATTTTTTTCTCAAAATGTTCGGTCTTTTTCCATTTATATCGCAAAAAATAAAAATCGCAGAGGCAATCAAATAGCATCAAAAGAAAGTTCTATTTGTGGGAAGAAAAGGACGCAAATTTTGTTTGGGTACAACATTGCATGACCGCGCAATTACCAGTTAAAGCAGTGAAGTGCGAAATTGTAAAAAGACCTCTGGTCCTTAGGCTGTTAATTGGTCCGGGACTGAAGTGGTTAAGGACTGGTATAGGTGTACAGTATATAGGGTTTTAATACACGTATAATATACTTAAAATATAGAAAGCATATTATAGTGCACTGCAGTGCTGACTGATTCGGCAGCTGTCTTTTTTCAGTGTAGGGATAAAGTTTACTGTTTGGTGCAGGGACAGTCTATAATTCACTAGCTAGCTACTATTAGGTCCACAAATGTCCTTTTAAGGACTGGTATAGGTGTACTATTTGGTGTGCATTATATAGGGGTGTAATACATGTATAAAATACTTTCAAATATAGAAAGCATAGTATAGTGCATTTCTACTGTGCAGCATTGTGACTGCTGAGTGGTTCTGCAGCGATACTACAAAGAGTGACAAACACAATTAGAAAAAAGTATTATAACTTGTGTGATAGACCAGTGGCCCCCCAAAATGACAGATTGAAGTGGGGTGTTATATACCTTCTTCCGCATTTACTGCACTTCTCTAGAGACTTTTGTCACAGGGTAATTTAAAAAATGACAGGCAGAGGAAGAGGCAGGCCCTTCCACAGGGGTAGTAGGGGTAGGGCAGGAGCAACAGGCTTGAGCCAAAATGGGAAATTGCAGAAGGTGCGTTTGAATACGTCAAAGGACGCACCAGACTTGGTTGAGTGGCTCACTCAGCCTTGCTCTTCCGCCCCCTCCTCATTCTCTCGATCTGTACCCTCTTCACTCTCTGCTGTGTGCACCCCCAAAGACACTACCACCAACACCAACACTTGCAGATGACACCAAGCTATGCAGTGGAGTAACGTCCTTACAGGATGTCTCCAATTTACAAGCCGACCTCAATGCTCTGTCTAATTGGGCGACTATGTGGCAGATGAGGTTTAATGTTGCGAAATGTAAAGTTATGCACTTGGGGGCTAAGAATATGCATGCATCATACATGCTAGGGGGAGTACAACTGGGGGAATCCATAGTGGAGAAGGATCTGGGGGTTTTGGTAGATCATAAGCTCAATAATAGCATGCAATGCCAAGCTGCGGTTTCCAAAGCAAGCAAAGTCCTTTCCTGTATTAAGAGAGGTATGTACTCCAGAGAGAGATATATCATTTTGCCCCTGTTCAAATCATTAGTAAGACCTCATCTGGAATATGCAGTTCAGTTTTGGGCACCAGTTCTCAAAAAGTATATCGGGGAACTGGAGAAAGTGCAGAGAAGGGCAACCAAACTGATAAGAGGCATGGAGGAGCTCAGCTATGAGGCAAGATTAGAGGAACTGAATTTATTCACTCTTGATAAGAGGAGATTAAGGGGGGATATGATCAACATGTACAAATATATAAGGAGTCCATATAGGGAACTCGGTGTCGAGTTATTCACTTTACAGGCAACAAAGAGGACAAGGGGGCACTCTTTACATCTAGAGGAAAAGAGATTTCATCTCCAACTACGGAAAGGTTTCTTCACAGTAAGAGCTGTGAAAATGTGGAATAGACTCCCTGCAGAGGTGGTTATGGCCAGCTCAGTGGATTGCTTTAAAAAAAGGCCTGGATTATTTCCTAAGTGTACATAATATAACTGGGTACTAACATTTATAGGTAAAGTTGATCTGGGGAAAATCCGATTGTCTCTCGGGGGATCAGGAAGGAATTTTTTCCCCTGCTTTAGCAAATTGGATCATGCTCTGCTGGGGTTTTTTGCCTTCCTCTGGATCAACTGTGTGTCAGGGCTCCGTTCGTTCTGTGCGAGCGGATCGCCGCTTGCGCATGCGCACTCACGGCGTTCACGTGCGCGCACTAACGCGATTGCCACCAGTGGCCCTTTTTAAGGTACAGCTGCAGATGTTCTGTGCTGTTCGTCTGCAGCTAGTACCTGAAGCAACCTGTTTTCTGCCTAGTAGTCCACCTGATTATCTGACCCGGCTCCTGTCTGACTTCGCTGCTCTCTCCTGTCCCGATCCTGGCTTGCCTGACCTTGTCTCGGACTGACCACCTATGCTGAACTTCTGCCTGTTTACCTTTCTCCTTTGCCATTTCCCTGCTGGTTCCTGCCTGTTGTCTGTCCTGCATATTCCCTGCTCTGAGACCTTCCTGGACCTGCTGCAGCCTTTCAAGTCCTCTGGCCGTCTACTCTGCCGCCACAGTCAGCTTGTCAACCATCGTCTGCTGCCATCTGCTCCTGAGGTTCCTGCATCTGGAGGATCTCCGCTTCACCTGCATCCGCTGCTGCATTCGGCCAGACGGTCCTACCCCGCTGTGCTCTTGTCCCACTGTTCCCACTCCAGGGGGACTTGAACTAGAGCCATAAGAGAGGTCTCCTTCCACCAAGTCAGGCTTACCACCCAGGTACCTAACAGTACGAACAGACAAACAGCCATGACTGAGCCTGCGGAAGGAGCCTCCGCCATGAAGGAGATCTGTTCGCATCTTGCGGCCCTCACCCAGGCCGTGAAATCTCTCCAGGAGGGATATACCAGGTTGGAGGAACGTGTCCAGCACCTATCTTGTTCCGGTCCAACAGTCTCGGTACCTCTGCCTCCTCCTGCTCAACCAACCTCTCATCCTGCTGTTATAATGCCTCCACCTGAACCAAGGGTACCTATCCCGGAGAGGTTTTCAGGGGACCGTTCCAAGTTTCGGGCCTTTCGCAACGCATGCCAGTTGTATTTCGCCCTTCAGCCCAGAACTTTTTCCCTGGAAGCAACTAAGGTGGGATTCGTCATTTCCCTTCTGCAAGGAGAGCCTCAGTCCTGGGCCCATCATCTCCTGGAGAACGATAACTCTCTCACTCAGACTCTCTCTTCTTTCTTCAAAGGAATGGCCCAGCTTTATGACGACCCCCAACGGACTGCCACTGCGGAATCTGCTCTATCTCCGCTCCAGCAAGGCCGTAGGACGGCCGAGGACTATGTTTCGGACTTCAGACGCTGGAGCGCAGACACCCAGTGGAACGAGTCAGCCCTGAGACATCAGTTCTGTATGGGTCTGTCTGAAGGCCTTAAAGATGAACTGGCCCGTGTTGGTACCCCGGACTCTCTGGAGGGCCTAATTGCACTTGCCATCCAGATTGACCGGAGGCTTCGTGAGCGAAGGGCCGAACGCTCCTCTCAACCTCATAGACCGGCCTGGATGACTGCAAGAGCTCCTACCCAGGCGCCCTGTTTCTCTTCTCCCCCACAAGGGGGACCTGCCAGTGTTACCCAAACCTCTGATGAACCCATGCAGCTCGGACTGTTGCGGCCTACCCTGTCATCTGAAGAGCGAGCCCGGCGATGGCAGTTGAACTTATGCTTGTATTGTGGTGGATCTGGACATTATGTGACCAACTGCCCTGTTAAGACACGTAAGTGCCTTTCTTCTGTGTCTGACAGCTCTGTAACCATGCCAGCCAACACCTCCCACATTGCTCTTCTACTTTCATTACAGCTTCAGGAAAAGACAGTCTGCGTCAACGCTATCCTTGATTCCGGGGCCTGCAGTTGCTTCATCGACTCTGCTTTCACCTACCTGCACTCCATACCTCTTCGGAGGAAGACCCACGGACTTTCCATCTTCCTAGCTGACGGTTCTCAAATCAAATCAGGTCAGGTCACACAGGAGACTCTTCCACTACCAACTACTACTTCTTGCCAGCATACGGAACTACTAACTTTTGACGTAATTTCTTCACCACTGTTTCCGGTGATCCTGGGCATACCTTGGCTACAGGCCCATAATCCCACCATTGACTGGTCCACCGGGGTGGTGATGTTTCTGTCCTCCTATTGTCTAGGTCACTGCCTTCCTGGAGTTTCTGCTCAGCCTGGAGCGCTTCTCTGTCTGGACTCCGACCTGGACTTGTGTCAGTTAGTACCTGAATCATATCACGAGTTCCTGGACGTTTTCAGTAAGCGGGGGGCTGATTCCCTTCTTCCGCACCGTCCTTATGATTGTCCCATTGAGCTTCTTCCAGGAGCTGAGATCCCATTCGGACGCATCTTTCCCCTGTCCGAGAAAGAACAAGAAGCCCTGAAGGACTACATTGCAGAGAACCTTAAGGGGTTCATCCACCATTCCACATCTCCCGCAGGTGCCGGAATATTCTTTGTCACCAAGAAAGATCAGTCACTTCGGCCCTGCGTGGATTACCGTGAGCTGAACAAAATTATGGTTAAGAACCGTTATCCTCTGCCCTTGATACCTGAACTTTTCCAGAAGCTGAGATCGGCTACTATCTTTACCAAGTTGGACTTAAGGGAAGCATACAACCTGGTCCGTATACGGGCTGGCGATGAGTGGAAGACTGCCTTCCGAACTCGTTTTGGGCACTACGAGTATCTGGTGATGCCTTTTGGGCTCTGCAACGCCCCCGCCACCTTCCAGCATCTGATAAATGATGTTTTCCGGGACTTTCTGGACATTTTTGTCATTGTTTACTTGGATGATATCCTGATCTTCTCCGGGTCCCTAGAACAACATCGAGGGCACGTCGGCAGAGTGTTGCTTCGGCTCCGTCAACACGGATTATACGCTAAGGCCGAGAAATGCAGGTTTGAGCAGCAGAACATTCAATTCCTTGGCCTTGAAATTTCCCCAGCAGGCATCAGAATGGATCCGCAGAAGGTATCCGCTGTACTCGATTGGCCGGCTCCCACTGACAAGAAGGGGATTCAGCGCTTTGTGGGCTTTGCAAATTTTTATAGAAAGTTCATTAAGGGGTTTTCTGCCATCATCTCCCCCATCACCCAGCTCACTAAGCAAAACGTGCGCTTCCATTGGGGCCCTGAGGCACAGGTAGCCTTTGAGAAACTCAAGAGCCTGTTCACTTCTGCTCCCATTCTCAGCCATCCTGATCCGTCTCGACCCTATATCTTGGAGGTCGATGCTTCCGAAGTGGCGGTGGGGGCAGTGGTTTCCCAGCGTCAGGGCAATAATGACCTGATGCACCCCGTAGGGTTCTTTTCCCGAAAACTTTCTCCTGCGGAAAGGAACTATAACGTGGGGGACCGGGAGTTGCTAGCCATCAAGTCTGCATTAGAGGAGTGGAGATATTTACTGGAGGGTGCGGTCCATCCTGTGCTAATTTACACTGATCATAAAAACCTCGAGTATCTTCGAACTGCTAAACGCCTGAAGCCTCAGCAGGCCCGCTAGGCCCTCTTCTTCTCTCGGTTCTGCTTTCATATTACATATCGTCCTGGTTCAAAAAATGTGAAGCCAGATGCACTTGGGCTTCCGCAAGACTCTGGAACTTGTGCAGCGTACCTTCAGGTGGCCTGGCATGAAGGAATTTTGCAAGCAATATATTAATTCCTGCCCTGTGTGTATTCGAAGTAAAGTTACCAGAAACCGGGCCTGGGGGCTGCTGAAACCGCTCCCTGCACCTGACCAACCCTGGCGAATGATCACCATGGACTTTATAGTCGAACTTCCTCCCTCTGAGAACTGTACAGCCATCTTTGTAGTTTGTGACCGCTTGTCCAAGATGGCCCACTTCCTACCCTTGAAGGGAACCCCCTCAGCATTCGAGACGGCCCATATCTTCATTAGGGAGATCATCAGACTTCACGGAGTGCCCGCTAATATTGTGTCAGACAGGGGGGTCCAGTTCCCTTCCCGATTTTGGAGAGCCCTATGTGAGACTTTGAAGATAGAACTGGCCTTGTCCTCTGCTTACCATCCCCAGACCAATGGACAGACAGAGCGTACCAATCAGACTCTCGAACAATATATTAGGTGTTTCACGTCTTTTGTGCCGGACGATTGGGTATCCCTTTTGCCCTTGGCGGAGTTCGCCTATAACAACGCCAGTCATTCTGCCACAGGGCAGTCTCCGTTTCTTTGCCAATTATGGTTTTCATTTATCATTTCTTCCTGATCTCCTTTCAGAATCTCCTGTTCCAGCAGTCCAGGACACTGTGTCCTTTCTCCATCGCAACAATCGGATCCTACAAGAAGCCATAGCCAAGGCTCAGGCGGACAGTAAGAAGGCCTTCGATCAAAAGAGAAGAGGAGAACTGGGGATCAGGTATGGCTTTCAACTTCTAACCTGAAATTAGCCTGTCCTTCCAAGAACCTGGCACCCAAATTTTTGGGGCCGTTTCCAGTTAAGAGGAGGATTAATGAAGTGTCTTATGAACTATCCTTACCCGATTCCATGAAAATACACCCGGTTTTCCATGTATCTCTGCTTAAACCTTCTGTGACCCCTTTCCTGATAGAGGAAAAAGACCGCCTGAGCCTGTTCTTGTTGATGGAAACGAAGAATATGAGGTTGAGGCCATTTTGGACTTCAGAAGACGGCAGGGACAAGGTCAGTTCTTGATTAAGTGGAAGGGCTATGGCCCTGAGAGTAATTCTTGGGAACCTGCTGTTAACCTGCATGCTGACAGATTAATTCGGGCCTTCTTTTCCGCACACCCTGAAAAGAGAGTCGTTAGGGGCACCCAGAGATTGCCCCTTGTGGGGGGGCAATGTCAGGGCTCCGTTCGTTCTGTGCGAGCGGATCGGCGCTCGCGCATGTGCACTCGCGCCGCGGGTCGGCACGGGCGCGCACGCCACCAGGCACCCCAGGCGCGCGTGCACGGCGTTCGCGCGGCGCGTGTGCGCGCTAACGCGATTGGCGCCAGTGGCCCTTTTTAAAGGTACAGCTGCAGATGTTCTGTGCTGTTCGTCTGCAGCTAGTACCTGAAACAACCTGTTTTCTGCCTAGTTGTCCACCTGATTATCTGACCCGGCTCCTGTCTGACTTCGCTACTCTCTCCTGTCCCGATCCCGGCTTGCCTGACCTTGTCTCAGACTGACCACCGTTGCTGAACTTCTGCCTGTTTACGTTTCTCCTTTGCCATTTGCCTGCTGGTTCCTGCCTGTTGTCTGTCCTGCATATTCCCTGCTCTGAGACCTTTCTGGACCTGCTGCAGCCTTTCAAGTCCTCTGACCGTCTACTCTGCCGCCACAGTCAGCTTGTCAACCATCGCCTGCTGCCATCTGCTCCTGAGGTTCCTGCATCTGGAGGATCTCCGCTTCACCTGCATCCGCTGCTGCATTCGGCCAGACGCTGCTACCCCACTGTGCTCTTGTCCCACTGTTCCCACTCCAGGGGGACTTGAACCAGAGCTGTAAGAGAGGTCTCCTTCCACCAAGTCAGGCTCACCACCCAGGTACCTAACACTGTGGGTATAGAATTGGGTATATGGGCTGGTATGATATTTATTATATTTTTTTTTTGTGTGGTTGAACTGGATGGACTGGTGTCTTTTTTCAACCTGACTAACTATGTAACTATGTAACCACCTCCACCATATACCCTCCGCTTGTGTCACAGGAATTATTTTCCGATCCATCACAAGACATTTTCGATGTGTAGCCATTCTTGGCATTGGATCAGGAAGAGGAGGTAGCAATAACCGCCACTCGACAGTACTCAGATCAGCCCAAGGAGGTTGGTCCCCGCTGTTGCTGCCTACTCCGAGATCTCTAATTATAGCGGTGGGGAAGGTGACATGGATGATGACTTGTCTAGGGATGTCCCATGGGTGCCCACAAGAGAGGAAGAGGAGGGGAGTTCAGAGGGAGATATGGACCAGCAGATAGGGAGGAGAAGCAGGCGGAACTTACATTGCACAGGAGGAACAAAACAGACTGCTACTGTATCAGGAGCGAGGTATCAACCATGTACGGTCACATCTGCTGCTCCCAGGACGCCGGCACATGGCTCTGCAGTGTGGGCTTTTTTTAACGTGTCCGCTGCTGACAATAGTGTTGCCATCTGCAGCCTTTGCAGTCAACGCATATGTCATGGTAAGCCCAACATTCACCTAGGGACGACCGCCTTAAGAAGGCACATGAGCTGCCATCATGAGCCCATTGGGAGCAACGGAACTCACAAAGCCACACTCCAGGCTCTCACCGTCCAGCCTCTTCTACTTCTCCTTCTCCTCTCTCCTCAGAATTGTCCTCCACTCCACCTTCCATCATGCCGTCCTCACGTTTTTCTGGAAAAAGGCAGGCTTCAGTGGGCCAAATGTTAGAGCGTAAAAAATGATGCCGGATAACCCTCTTGCCCAACGGTTGACACGCTGGCTTGTCAGAACTGATAGCCTGCCAACTACTGCCATATAAACTGGTGGACTCAGGGGCCTTTCAAAAATTTGTGGCCATTGGAACACCACAATGGAAGGTCCCAGGAAGGAAGTATTTCTCACAGAAGGGCATCCCAGAGCTATATGGCCATGTTCAGCGGCAAGTGAATGTATCTCTGGCACACAGGGCGGTGCCGAGATACATCTGACCACAGACACGTGGTCTAGCAAACACGGGCAGGGAAGGTATATAACTTTTACTGCCCACTGGGTGAACCTTCTGACGGCCATCAAGCATGTAACCCATGGCACCCGTGTAGATTTGGTTTTACCGCCACGGATTGCATGCAGGCCTTCTTCTCCTCCTCCATCCTCCCTCTCCTCCTCGGCTGACTCCTCCTTTTCGGCTGCTATCGTCTCTTCCACTGCGCCGCCCAAGATCCCCAGAACCTATTCCACTGCCAGGTGAGACGTTGCCATGCTGTGCTGCATCTGTTGTGCCTGGAAGCCAAGAGCCACACTGGCCCTGCACTCCTTTCAGCTTTGCGTTCACAGGCAGATCAGTGGCTAACAACACTCAATTTGACAGTTGGTAAAGTGGTGTGTGACAATGGTGCCAATCTGCTTAGCCCCTTGAAACAGGGCAAAATTACACATGTGCCATGCATGGCACACATCTTAAACTTGGTCGTGCATCGATTCGTTGTCAAATACCCTGGGGTCCAGGACATCTTGCGGCAGGCCAGGAAAATCTTGGCCCATTTCAGAAGATCTTACACGGCCATGGCTCGCCTTGCTGAAATTCAGCGGCGACACAATCTGCTGGTCAGACGTCTTATTTGTGATTGCCCGATGCGATGGAACTCAACCTTATATATGCTTGATAGGCTGCTCCAGCAGAAATGTGCAGTTAACTACTACCTGTACAAACTCTGCGGCAGAACAGGTTCTGGGGAGCTTGTTTTTTTTTTCACCATGCCAGTGGCTGCTCATGCGCGGCACATGCAGACTTCTGCGGGCAATTGATGAGATCACCAAAGTGGTCAGTCGCAGCCATGGCACCATCAGTGACATCGTACCTTATGCCTTCTTTATGGAGCGTGCATTGTGTCGTGCCATTGATCAAGCCGTGGAGGAGCAGGGGTAGGATGAGGAGGAAATCGCAATCCTGGATGAATTCCTGGGGGGGGAGGGGCTACTCTATCTGAGACAAGTTAACAACAGGAGTCTGAAGAGGAGGATGGTGCCGGGGCGGATGAGGAGGAGCAAGAAGAGCATGATTTAAACCTTTCTGGGATCCCTTTTGTTGTCCATGGATGGGGAAGGAGGATGACATTATCCTGGATGATGAGCAGGAGCCAGGCCACCACAGTCTCCACCTCCAGTTTAGGGCAAATGGGGGGCCTTCATGCTCCAGTGTTTTAATAGGGGCCCCCGTATAAAAAGCATAAAGGTCAAGGACCAGTACTAGGTGGCAACGTACTTAGACCCCCAGTACAAACACAAAATGGCGGAAATGTTACCACCATCACAGAGGGCTGTCAGAATGGAGCACTTCCAGGCCTTGCTTAGAGAAATGCTGCATTCTGCTTTTGCGTGCGCTGGCAGAGGAATTCCCACTCCCACAGAAAGAGTTGCGGCTACCAATCCAACAGCGCCTGCAAGAAGAGGGCGGTTTGAAGATGTGTTGGTCACTTCTGATATGAGATCATTCTTTCAGCCAACCCATCGACAGGTGTCATCCGGATCCAGCAACAGGGAACGTCTAGACCGTCAGGTGTCCGACTACATCGGGTTAACGGCCGATGTGGATGCTCTGAGAAGTGATGAACCCCTGGACTACTGGGTGGGCAGGCTTGACCTCTGGCCAGAGCTTGCCCAATTTGCAATGGAACTGTTGGCTTGCCGCTCGTCCAGTGTCCTGTCCGAAAGGACATTCAGCGCAGCGGGGGGGGGGGGATCGTGACCGATAAGCATACTCGCCTCGCTCACGACAGTGTTGACTACCTAACACCGTCCTAGCCCCCTTTCCTAACTGATCCGTTTTTGACCTATGGATGACCAATGTGACCAATCTATCCTCCAAGGACACATCCGAAAACTGCCAAACCCCCAACAACCGACTTTGAGGGGCTAACCAATTTCACCAACCCTTAACGCCCCGAAAAAAGCTAACGCAAAAGCTGTTCTGAGCAACTGTACCTCAAATGGCGAAAAACAGACCTGGAGTAAAACATCCACCAAAACAGCTAACATCCCCAACAACACTGGTCATTGGGAGTCCGGCTTGCAGCACCCCCTTCTGTAACCCCTCAAAGACTTACGCACTATAAACACCTTCATAACATCCTCCACCCCACTCAGCTGAAATATAAACGCTAGGCCCATCATCTTCCTGTTGACCGAAGCCACAGACACCCCTTTGTCACAGTTCTTACCCAGGAAATACAATAGTGCCTTAGTCTATCCTCGCTCATACGCACACCACATAGCGCCCGCCACTGAGCACCGCACCAATGCCATCATGGTGTCAAGACGAGCTCCCACATATGCCTGGGGCACAGGACTCCCATCTGCTCCGCCCCCGGTGCCAACTGCCAGAACCATTCCCACTGTAAAAGAGATCAGCCACCTCATTCTCCATCCCAGGGATGTGCATGGCAGATGCACAAATATTAATTCGCAAACACAGTAATACCAGATGTCGTACTACCGGTAAAGAAGATGCCCACAGGGAATTGATGGCCTGTACTACCCCCAAATTATCACAATGGAAACGAAGCCTCCGGTTCACAAATTCTGAACCCCCAAACTTCCACTGCAAGCACTATAGGAAACGGCTCCAACAGCATAAGGTTACGGATGAGAGCAGACCCTCCCTAACGCCTCTGGTCACTGGTCCACACACCACCGCCCATCGAACTAAGCCGCATATCCCACCGACCCTGCCGCATCGGTGAACAGCTCAAGCTCTGCCACCTGGGCCATTGACCCCAGCCAAAAGGACCTACTATTATACTGCTCCAAAAACAAATCCCGCACCTGAAGATCATCCCGTTGGTCCTGACCCAGATGCAGGAAATGATGCGGCGCCTTGACTCCCACAGTTGCGGCTGCCAGGGGCCTGCAAATAACTCTCCCCTTTGGCTTAATTTTGCATGCGAAATTCAGTTTTCCCAACAAGGACTGTAACTCCTTCAGCTGAACATTAGAACGCAGAATGACCACAGCCACGGTCACCTGAAGATCCTCAAGTTTATCACTTGGTAACCTGCACTCTATCAATGTAGTATCAATTATGTGGTCAGCCCTCCAGTTTTTCTCGACCCAGGGGAACCCCAAAAACCAAACAAATGAATTTCAAAACCAAGGTGAAGCCACCAAATCAAACGATACCACATCCCAAATAGATAAACAAATATAGAACAGGGAAAGAGGTAATCAACCTCACGGGACTTTTAAGGGTATCAATTATATATACTATAGGGAGGACCCATGGGGATCAAACACATAGACCAAAGATAAAAACATCTCAGGGTTTATTACAAAGAACAAAATAAACAATTAATGCTAAAAACACAATGCATTGAAATTCATCCGATACACAATGATTTTGAAGAATTTCTTTTGAATTCGATCAATATAGTTTATACCGCGCTCGACATGTTTCGCTCAAAACAAGTTTCATCAGGAGCTTTGTATGAATAGATATAACGTTGAAATACTGTATGGATAGACACATAATAGATTAGATACAAAAGCAATTATGGAACATTACAAAAGATGTTTCACAGATAACCATATATGAGTATATACTGGATATAAGACAGAATGATACATAATCACATCATATATAGAAATAAGGACATTATTATTAATTATTGTGGCAATGCCTTTGAGGGACTAATGGATACTTTCAAAAAGTCAAGCCCAGGCTTAATACAGATGTCTGGGCTTCAGTCAACGGATACGAAGATAAATTGACTATTTCAAAGTGCTTTTGGAGTGTTTGGGCTGAGTGAGGTTGGGATCTGATGCTTTCTTTGCATCGTGCACGATTTGTGTGAAGATTGGGGCCGTGCAAAAAATTGGCTCCTCGGTGATCTCATCCACTCTGGTCAATGAAGTCGATGGAGCAGGAGCAGAAAATACTGATACTGCACCTGAATGACCTAGAGTGTCTGATTGGCCCACTGCTTTAGTGGTGCTTAACGTTTTAACAGACGATGCCCGAGTGCTCATAGGTGTACATGGGGGATTTAAAGAACCCTTAGGTTTAATATTGTGTGCCTTATTGTTACCGTCAGTGCGCCTGTGAACCGGTGGATTCCTAGCCGAAGTGATCTGTCCCAGTGCCGGCGAAGAAGAAGAGGATAAAGATGAATTATCAGAATCAGTCAATTCAGGATTCGTATCAATTGAAATAGATGTTTTATAATATTTTTTCCCTTTTCTTTTATTGTGCGATGACCAATTATAGGCTGCGTCATTATCATATAAGAGTTTATCTCGCATGAACTTTTTCTCCTTGGTCTGAAGGAGAGTCGCTACATAGGATTCCAAACCAGTTTTAAGTAAAGCTTCTCGTTCAGCGAAACACGTATCTAAGGTAATCACTTTATTATCTTCATATAGTTTTTTCAAATCATTGTCCACATTGACCAGCTCAGCATTATAATGAGAACACAGCAGCTTCATCATTTGTGATGAACATTGTTGCAGATTTGAGTCCCAAGAGTTTTTAAACTCTGGTTCCATTTTATGAATTGTTGGAAAAATTTGGATTCTTAGGCCGCGTACACACGGGCGGATTGTCTGCCCAACTAAGTTCGTCAGACAATCCGACAGACGGTCCGTTCAAAACTTGAATGAACGGACTTGACCACACACGATGAGCAGACAGTCCGCTGAAAGCGTGCGCGATGACGTGTGCAGGACGTACGACGGGTCTAGAAAAACGACGTCCAATACACTGCAATGCAACCTTCGGCCGTGTAAATCCTTTCTGAGCATGCGCCATACTTAGTCCGTCCAACTTGCCTACACACGAGCGGACTGTCCGCTGAAACCAAGTTTGGACGAACAAAACCAAGTTTGAACGGACAAAATTACGGAAATTCCGTAAGACTTTGTTCGTCAGACAGTCCGCTGAAAAAGTCCGCTGAAGCCCACACACGAGCGGATTGTCCACTGAAACGCGGTTCAGCGGACTAAGTTGGACAGACAATCCGCCCGTGTGTACGCGGCCTTAGGCCCCAGGGGGCCATATTATCCTCTATATACTTAATGAAGTACCACTTGTTCCAATAAATACGGGCCTTCTTTTCCAGCATACACTGTAGCCTTAAAAAGAATCGGTCCATCGTTAAACCTCCAGTGGAGCCATTGTGGGACTTATGGAAAGTATCCATGAGTCCCTCAAAGGCATTGCCACAATAATTTATAATAATGTCCTTATTTCTATATATGATGTGATTATGTATCGTTCTGTCTTATATCCAGTATATACTCATATATGGTTATCTGTGAAACATCTTTTGTAATGTTCCATTATTGCTTTTGTATCTAATCTATTATGTGTCTATCCATACAGTATTTCAACGTTATATCTATTCATACAAAGCTCCTGATGAAACTCGTTTTGAGTGAAACATGTTGAGCACGGTATAAACAATATTGATCGAATTCAAAAGAAATTCTTCAAAATCATTGTGTATTGGAAGGATTTCTATGCATTGTGTTTTTAGCATTAATTGTTTTATTTTGTTCTTTGTAATAAACCATGAGATTTTTCTATCTTTGGTCTATGTGTTTGATCCCCATGGGTCCTCCCTATAGTATATATAATTGATACCCTTAAAAGTCCTGTGAGGTTGGTTACCTCTTTCCCTGTACTAGCCGACTGAACCCGGCAACAGGCAAAAGCCGATGTCAGTCTTTACCATGAGTGCCCCCTCTTTCCAAATCTCTGCACCCACCGCATCACCTCATCAAACGAGGCGTAAGACACCGTACATAATGATGGATCGATCACATTGTTCACTTATCTCTCCCTTTGGATGAGACAAATGGTGGATCAGCCGGAATTGATTTGGCTCCCCTTGGGCACCACACCCAAACCACCAAGTTTCAAATGGGTCAGCCATCCTCCCCAATGCAACCTCCTTACGCACCTTACTTCCCACCACCTCCGGATGCTCGTATGCCAATCTAAGAGCCCTGGCTTGTGTCATGAGCTTCATCCATTTATTTATATTATTATAAAATATATTCATTGATTTTTATGGACTATTTGTTGGTTTATTAATAAGTATTTTTCATTTTTTTATCACAATATTTGGTATAGCATATGGAGTGTTCACATTGTTCATAGATTTGTGCCATGCACTACTATTACAGCAATTTGAGATACAGTATATATGCCTCGAAAAGGTCAGTACAACATGGTATGAGTCTAAGGTTTAAAAAAAAAATGTTTAATATATGTAAAAAATATGTATAAAAATATATTAAATATTTTTAAATGTGTTTATTTAAGAGGTTATTGGTCATAGATATAGAAAAGAAAAATACAGCCACTGGCATTACATCATGACCAATGGCAAGAGGCTATGCAGTGCCCACAATATCATGAACAGTGTATATGGATAATGTACAAGATTACAACAATACAGAAAACCACCATCGCACAAACACACACACACACACACACACATAGAACCACTGCTCCCCCCACTTCCCACAAAAAGGTAAATACACCCATCAGCGATATGGGGTTAAGTGGAAAATTACAAAAAAAAACAAAGGGATTCATTCCGTTGGCTTGTAAGCAACCGCAGAAGGTAATAACTAATGCTCCAAGAGAGAATATGATAACCCGAGTCAGAGCACCAAAGTGCGCCTTAATGGCGTGTCATGGTAACAAATATTTGTAGATTGAAGAATTTGTTATTGAACTGGTATCTTTCTTTAAGTGCCTCAAAAAAAAAACAAAGCTGTCTCTGACAAAATGTTTAGAGACATAAGCAATGTCTTTGCCAAGCCACCAAATTTTAGTCAGGATCGCCCAGTAATTTCCCGAAATTGTGCCATAGGGGAGTCCTGGGAGAAACATGTGATTGAGGTGAGGATAATATTCGGTCCCCAGCAAGCCAGGCAAGAAACCAGACAGCATACATCCTCAGGGAAGAATTTTAAACAGGTAGGTTACACACCTATAAAGGTCGTCTTTTAAACGTCTTTCTTTAAAGAGTTCCTTATAGAGCTGACATAAAAGTAGCAGAGAGGTTTGGAGAGGTGGAATGTAGCCAATCATAAATATAAGCAAATTAAGAGGCAATGAAATACATAAACAAATTGGGCCAGGCAAGGTCGCCCTCCACAAAAGAAGCCTGTAAGAAGAATTTAGCAAAGCGGGGGGTGGGTATTATTCCAAAAAAAATGAGGAATATATAGAATCTCCATGGAGAAATAATTTTTTTGTTAGAAATACTGAAGATACCCCAAGGACAAGGAACCCTCTTTCCCGTTTTCTCCTGTGAGAGCCTACTGCGGGATGAACAGGTCGAGTGTTGACAGAACACTAAAAAGGTACAATTGCCACTTTTTTTTTTTAGATACACATTAGGGGCACTCTGTTAGTACATTTAATGCAGGGCTGATCCTAGGTTCACAGACGCTTGGGTGCAGAAATATTTCTGGCGCCCCCACATGGGCGTGATCATCTTACTAACTCCTCCGCTTTACAAATGTTTCTATGGCAACAATTCACACAGAGATGCTCCCCTAAGGTGTCTTCATTACCCCGGGATCCTCCCATGATCTCTTAACAATAAACAAAATACAGGAAGAGAAGCAGAGTACCCTATTGGGACTTGGAGGGGGGCCTCTCTGATGGACACAGAGAGGGTTTCTGTTCGAGAGTCTGCTGGAAAGAGCTTGGTCAGAGACTGCACACATAGTACAGGTGATGGTCAGAGACTGCAGACATGATACAAGAGATGGTCAGAGACTGCAGACATGATACAAGAGATGGTCAGAGACTGCAGACATGATACAGAAAATGGTCAGAGACTGCAGAGATGATACAGGAGATGGTCAGAGACTGCAGACATACTACACGAGATGGCCAGGGACTGCAGACATGATGAAAGAGATGTTCAGAGACTGCAGACATGATACAAGAGATGGTCAGAGACTGCACACATGATACAAGAGATGGTCAGAGACTACAGACATCCAGTGCCCATCAAATGCAGCTTATCAGTGTCCATCAAATGCAGCCTACCAGTGCCCTCCAAATGTAGCCTACAAATGTCCACCAACTGCAGCCTACCAGTAATCACAACATGCAGCCTTATCAGTGCCCATCGAATGAAGCCTACCAGTACCCACAACATGCAGCCTTATCAGTGCCCATCGAATGAAGCCTTATCAGTGCCCATCAAATGCAGTCTACCAGTGCCCATCAAATGCAGCCTACCAGTGCCCACCAATTGCAGCCTACCAGTGCCCACCAAATGCAGCCTACCAGTGCCCACTAAATGCAGTTTATCAATGCCCATCAAATGCAGCCTTATCCGTGCCCATCAAATGCAGCCTACCAGTGCCCACCAATTGCAGCCTACCAGTGCCCACCAAATGCAGCCTACCAGTGCCCACTAAATGCAGCCTTATCCGTGCCCATCAAATGCAGCCTTATCCGTGCCCATAAAATGCAGCCTTATCCGTGCCCATAAAATGCAGCCTTATCAGTGCTCATCAAATGCAGCCTATGAATGCCCACCAAATGCAGCTTACCTGTGCTCACCAAATGCAGTCTACCAGTGTCCATCAATTACAACCTGCCAGTGCGCACCAATTGCAGCCTGCCAGCATCCGTGGAATACACAGAGCAACGACGATCTCCTGCTGTCACAGAGCTTGGATTTGAATTTCTCGGACGGCCATGTTAACAAAGTCCCACCTCCTAGATTGGATTGCAGCTCCTATGATACATGTCACACTGATTCATTTTCACTGCATTGGACCAGTGTTCTGTCTATCTCACAGGAGCCATCTAAGAGGCGGGGCTTTGTTACAGTGCTGCCCTGTGTTTCAGGCCAAAGCTTGTGCAGTGTGTGTGGGCTGATGCAAGGATTTTTGCCTACAAAGGAGAAGGTGCACTTTGCTACCCCCCTGATTGCACCAAACCCCCCCCCCCCTTCCCCCACAAACAGCTAAAAAAAGTTTAAAAAAAAGCTGACGGGTTATAACGCTCCTTTTTTGCCATTAGTTCTACTTTAAAGCCCCAAAAGTGTTCTGATATGTAGTATGATACTGTTTTGTACACATTGTACAAGATTTACCTCTAAATTGGTAGTAAAGCCGGCTTTGTGATTTTTACCTACCGGCAAGCCTATAATAAGGCTTAACTGTAGATAAAATGAATATCTCCTAAACCTGCATCACTTAAGGAGAATGTTGGCTGCAGGGACTGAGACCTGGGGTGAGTCACAGTGTTCAGTAGGGATGAGCCAAACACTGCCCTGTTCGGTTCGCATCCAGAACATGCGAACAGGCAAAAAATGTGTTCAAACATGCGAACACCGTTAAAGTCTATGGGACACGAACATGAATAATCAAAAGTGCTAATTTTAAAGGCTTATATGCATGGTATTGTCAATAAGGATGAGCCAAACACCCCCCCCCCCCCCCCCGTTTCGGTTCGCACCAGAACCTGCGAACAGACCTAAACTTCGTGTGAACTTTAGAACCCTAATAAAGTATATGGGACTCGAACATTCAAAATCTAAAGTGCTAATTTTTACAGGCTAATATGCAAGTTACTGTCCTAAAAAGTGTTTGGGGACCTGGGTCCTGCCCCAGGGGACATGTATCAATGCAAAAAAAAGTTTTAAAAACGGCCGTTTTTTCAGGAGCACTAATTTTAATAATGATTAAAGTGAAACAATAAAAGTGTAATATTTCTTTAAATTTTCGTTTTTTTTTTTTTTTTTAATCAATGACTTTCAATGAGTGTTCTCTGTATTACGGGAGCCGACAATTCATTATAGCCGCGGGTGATTTTAAAGGACTTTTTTTTAATGCAGAAATGACACTTTGTGCAGGGATAGTTCTAAGCATGGGAAACATGCGCCCCTTCACAGGCATACTATAGACACCCCCCAGGTATGAAATTTAAAGGAATATTACACTTTTATTGTTTCACGTTAAGCATTATTAAATTTACTGCTCCCGCCATTTTTAAAACTTTTTTTGCATTGTTACATGTCCTGTGGGGCAGGACCCAGGTCCCCAAGCACTTTTTAGGACAGTAACTTGCATATTAGCCTTTAAAATTAGCACTTTAGATTTCTCCTATAGACTTGTACAGGGTGTTCCAGCTTTTAGAATTTGCCGCCAACACCCCAAATTGTTCGCTGAACAGGCAATGTTCGAGTCGAACATGAGTTTGACTCGAACTCGAAGCTCATCCCTAATTGTCACTCATAAAAAGTGTTTGGGGAACTGAGTCCTGCCCCACAGGACATGTAACAATGCAAAAAAAAGTTTTAAAAATGGCGGGAGCAGTGAATTTAATAATGCTTAACGTGAAACAATAAAAGTGTAATATTCCTTTAAATTTCATACCTGGGGGGTGTCTATAGTATGCCTGTAAAAAGTCATTTAAAACTACTCTTGGCTATAATGAATTGTCAGGTCCGACAATACACATAACAGCTCATTGATAAAAATGGCATGGAATTTCCCCATAGGGGAACCCCGAACCAAAATAAAAAAAATTAAAAAAAATGTGAGGTCCCCCTGAATTCCATACCAGGCCCTTCAGGTCTGGTATGGATTTTAAGGGGAACCCTCCGCCAAATCTTTTTTAAAAAATGGCGTGCGGTCCACCCAAAAATACATATCAGACCCTTATCCGAGTATGTAAAAAAGAGGGGAAAAAAAAGGTTATGTGGCAAGTGACAATCTGCAACATGTGGCAGGTGAACTGGCAAATGACAATCCACAACATGTAGCAGGTGACGTGCCAAGTGACAGTCCACAACATGCGGTAGGTAACGTGGCAGGTGACATGGCAAGTGACAATCCGCAACTTGTGGCAGGTGACGCGGCAAGTAACAATCCACAGCTGGTGGCAAGTGACACATTCAGGCGCCCACTGATTCTGTATTATGGTAAGTTGAACCATTTACAATGTAATAATATAAATAATGCTCTTCAATCATCCTGACACCATAACAACCATTGTGTTAGGATGATTGAAGCGCCAACACCAGCCATTTCTCCGATAATTTGTTTGTAAAAAAAAAAGTATTTTCTGGCAGTGTCCCTCCCGATTACTCTGGATCTGCCTCTGGATCCGCCCCTGCTCTAAGCACTGTATGTATTGCATGTAGCTTCAGCTGGATTCTGTCTGTAACCATTCTGACAGAACGTCTGTAAGAAAGAGACTTCCCTTCTCATTCCCAAAACAATGTACAGTCAGTATGAGTGGTGCTCAGCAATTTAGAGGCAGCTTTGTTATCTGTGAATGAATGCAAAGCTTCCTCTGGTTGGCTGGGTCGAAGGAGTGGGCTGATGATGTCATGCTCTCTGACTCAGCTAACCAGAGGAAGCTTTGCATTCATTCACAAATAACAAAGCTGCATGTAAATGGCTGTACTCTTAGACCGACTTTGCATTGTTCCGAGTGTGAGACGGGAAGTGTCTGTCTCACAGCCAGAACCCAGCACTCTTTACTGAATGTAGCTGAAGCTACATGCAGTTTATACAGCATATAGAGACACAGCAATAAAACCAAAGTGACCAGGTGTATGACAAATGAACATTAGTACATCCTCCCACAGTTCTATATAAACCCCAAAGTTCAGTCTCTCCACGGTAAAAAAAAAAAAGGGCACCAGTGCTCAGTTCTCAAGAAAGTTCAATCTCTCCATGAGTAAAAAGTGCTCCAGTGCAAGTGACAGAGCTTGTCTGTACACACTGCCCCCACAGTGTATACCCCCACACACACTTTGCCACAAAGAGGCTCTGTAACCTATATGCTATCACATAGGGGGTTATCGGTCCCCTATGCGATAGCAATCAAATAAATTGTTTAAAAAAATGTAAACATTTAAAGGCACATAAAAAGTAAAAAAAATAAAAAATAAATGTTGTGCCTCCCCACCCCCACATACACAGGCATACATACAAAAAACACATGCGTTGGGGCACCTATGTAAATCATATCACCGTGCATGCCAGAGTGAGATTAATAGTTTTAGCACCAGAACCAGAATGAGTAATGCTGAACTTGTGAGTTCTATTGGCTTTTAAAGCATTGCCAATAGAAAATATAGGCTATTGAAATGTTTTCCCTGTTTCAGGGGTGCACGCAATTTTAATGCTTGACATGTTATGTATCTATTTACTATTTACGGCAACTTCATCTTATATTTTACCAATAATTGGATAAATTCTTGTGTTTGGGGGGGGGGGGTGGGGTGGCCGGGAAGTGAATGGGATGATAGTGGGGCACTTGCTCCGATCCTGCCCTTATACTTCTGCATCCTTCGGCGCTCCTTTTTCAGCTTCTCACATACCTACCTGCATGCTGGGACCCCCGCTGCTGTATCACTCCTCTCCAGTGGCTTGTATGCCTCCAAAGAAGCCGTGCTACAAGCAGAATCAAGCCAGTACTCCCCACCCCTCTCCATCTTGACCACAAGGACTGCAGTCATGTCGGTGGCCACGCAGATATCTCCCTGGGATCCTGATGGCCTTATGAGAGCAAAGCTCCTGGCAGCAGTCACAGCCTCCAAGGAAGTCCTCACAGCTTGGATTGATTTTATGGCAACGGATATCGGTCTGATCAGGCATGATTTAGACAAGCTCCGTTCTAGCATGTCGGGAGCAGAGGAGTGGATTTCACAGATGGAGGACACGGTCAGAACTGACTCCACGGACATACATGCCTTAGAGCTACAGGTGAGAGTACTCCAAGAAAAGGCCATAGACATGGAAAACCGTCTCTGCCATAACAATGTGTGGATTCTGGGGTTGCCTGAGTGAGCGGAGGGGCCAAGGCCTGCAGAGTTTTTCGCCACTTTACAGGTATATGATTGACACCCCCCAGGTACGATATTTAAAGGAATATTTCATTTTTAGTGTTTCACTTTAAGCATTAACAAAAATCACTGCTCTTGAAAAAACGTCTGTTTTTTAACCACTTCCCGACCGGCGCACGACGATGTACGTCCGCAGAATGGCATGAGCAGGCAAACTGGCATACAGGTACGTCCATTTGTATTTGCCGCCCTGCCATCGCGTGCATGCCGGTCGGGACCCCCGTGAGTCTGGTCGCGGATACCGCAGACTCAATCGCCACGGGAATACCCGCAATCGTCTCACGGGGAGGCTGAACGGGGAGATGTCAAAGTAAACAGCATCTTTCCGTTCTGCCTAGCAACAAGTGACACTGATCTCTGCTCCATGTGATTGGAGCAGAGATCAGTGTTCACTAAGACATAGCCCAGCCCCCCCCCCCCCCCCACAGTTAGTTACATGTCCCTAGGACACACTTAACCCCTACACTGCCACCCCCTGGTTAACCCCTTCACTGCCAGTGTCATTGGCACAGGAATCAGTGCATTTGTATAGCATTGATTGCTGTATAAATGACAATGGTCCCAAAAATGGGTCAAAATGTCCGATGTGTCCGCCATAATGTCGCAGTCACAATAAAAAATCACTGATCGCCACCATTACTAGTAAAAAAAAAATTATTAATGAAAATGCCATAAAACTATCCCCTACTTTGTAAACGCTATAAATTTTGCGCAAAACAATCAATAATCGCTTATTGCGTTTTTTTTTAACCAAAAATATATTTTTGAGGCATATTTATTATAGCAAAAAGTAAAAAATAATGTGTTTTTTTTTCAATATTGTCGATCTATTTTGATTTATAGCGCAAAAAATAAAAACCGCAGGGGTGATCAAATACCACCAAAAGAAAGCTCTATTTGTGGGAAAAAAGGACATCAATTTTGTTTGGGAGCCATGTTGACTGCGCAATTGTCAGTTAAAGCGACGCTGTACCGAATCGCAAAAAGTGGTCTGATCTTAAGCCAGAAAAATGGTCCGGTCTGAAAGTGGTTAAAAATTGTTTTGCATTGATACATATCCCCTGGGGTAGGACTCAGGTCACCAAACACTTTTTATGACAATAACTTGCAGATAAGCCTTTAAAATTATCACTTTTTATTTTTTATGTTAGTGTCCCATAAACTTTAACAGTGTTCCAAATTTTCCCCAAACACTGCATATTGTACGGTGTTTGCAGAATAGGGATGAGCTTCATGTTCGAGTCGAACATACGTTCGACTCGAACATTGGCTGTTCGTCCGTTCGGCGAAGTCCGAACATTTTGGTCCTTTCCGCCAAATTCGTGTGGCGCTCACGCCCCACAATGCACTGCAATGGCGCAGTGCATTGCTGGCTCATGATTGGCCAAGCATGCACTGTGACCCCGCATGCTTGGCCAATCGCAGCGCCAGCAGCGAGGAGAGCCATGATTGGCCACAGGCAGGATGCCTGTGGCCAATCATAGCTCAGGCTGTGTAGTGCTGTGTAGTGCACGCCCCACACTATATAAGGCCGCCAGCGTCTGAAGCAGTGGGTGTTCTGTGTACCTTCAACACAGTACACACCGAAGCCCACTTGCCATCTGCAGGAGTTATTGGAAGTTGTGTGTGCCTCCAGCACAGCACAGTATACATCTGTATATACCCCTTTATCTCTGGTGTTCTATAATAAAGGCATCTGCAGGAGTTAGTGGGTGTTCTGTGTACCTTCAACACAGTACACACCGATCGTTTTCAGACGATTTTCGATCTTGCTGTTGTGTAGTGGTTGTTGTCTGCGTGCCCTGACCGCAGTATACACCGCTATATTCACCTCACCTATATAGCTAGTGATCTATCTTTTATAATAGAGCTTGCAGTCAGTAGTTTTAGGAGCTTGTGCGTGCTGTCTGCGTGCTCTGTACCCAGTACATACCGCTATATCCACCTACATAGCTCTTCTCTATTTGAGACCACTTGCCATCTGCAGGAGTTATTGGAAGTTGTGTGTGCCTCCAGCACAGCACAGTATACATCTGTATATACCCCTTTATCTCTGGTGTTCTATAATAAAGGCATCTGCAGGAGTTAGTGGGTGTTGTGTGCCTCTAGCACAATATACACTACCCAACTGCTTTTTTACCCAACTCCCTTCAGGCCATTACCATGTCTGGAAGGCCAGCAAGGAGAGGCAGACAGGTGCGAGCCGATAAAAGAGGGCAAGCAGGCTCTGTGTCTAGAGACAACAGTGCTGGTCGTGGACGCGGTGCATTGTCATCAGCACGTGGCCATGGGACACGCTTGTCCTTCTTTTCGGCAGCTGGACATGTTGAGCCGCAACATGCCAACGACTTGGTAGAGTGGATGACCAAGCCCTCTTCATCCTCCTCATCCTCTCTCACCCAGTCTCAGGGTACTAGCAAAGCAGCTGCCAACGCATCGTCTTCCCTCCTCTCAATGTCATCATCAGTGACTCCTTCCCTAGACCCACCACGTCCTCCTGAGGAGTCTCCTGAACTCTTTGAGCACAGTGTTGGGTACATGCTCCAGGAGGATGCCCCGTGTTTTGTAGGCTCTGATGATGACACTCAGCTAGAGAAAGGCAGTAGCGTTAGCGCAGAGAGAGGGGATGCTCAAGAAGGACAGCAATCTGGCAGTCATGTTCCACAAGCTGCAGCATACTGCCAGGTTTGCTACAGCGATGAAGAGGGAGGGGATGATGAGGGCACTGACTCCACGTGGGTGCCTGGAAGGAGAGAGGAGGAGGAGGAGGAGGAGGAGGAGGCACATGTCCAACGAGGCAGAATGCCCTCCGGGGGCCAGCTTAGGGGCAGCACACCGACTGAATCACACCGCAGAGCTCCGCCTGTGCAGGGCGCTGCCTCTGCGCATTATTCTAAAAGTTCTTTGGTGTGGGCCTTTTTTGAGAGGAGTGCATCAGATCGCACCGCTGCTATTTGCAACATATGTCTCAAGCGTATCTCGCGTGGCCAAAACATCAGCCGCTTGGGCACCACATGCTTGACCAGACATATGTTGACCTGCCATGCAGCTCGTTGGCAAGCGTACCTCAAAGACCCACACCAAAGAACAAAGCGAACCTCTCCTTGCTCCTCATCAGCTGGCATCTCCAACCCCACTAGACTTTCAGTCCTCTCTGAAGCCTGCTCTGAGAGGAATGAAGGTGTAGAATTAGGTGTGTCACAGCCAAGTGCTTCCGGGAACTCTGCTAGTGGTACACCCACGTCCGATTATAGCAGGCAAATGTCCCTGCCCCAGCTGCTGGACCGGCGAAAGAAGTTCACTCCCAGCCATCCACATGCCCAGCGGTTGAATGCTAGCTTGGCTAAATTGCTAGCACTTCAAATGCTGCCTTTTCAGTTGGTAGACTCGGCCCCCTTCCGTGAGTTTGTACAATGTGCGGTTCCTCAGTGGCAGGTCCCCAAACGCCACTTTTTCTCACGGAAGGCGATTCCGGCTCTCTACCGGCATGTGGAAGGCACTGTCCTTGCCTCGCTGGACAGGGCGGTCAGCGGTAAGGTGCATATTACCGCTGACTCATGGTCCAGCAGGCATGGACAGGGACGTTACCTGTCTTTCACGGCCCATTGGGTCACTCTTCTCGCAGCTGGGAAGGATGCAGGACAAGGTGCAGTAGTGTTGGAGGTTGTTCTGCCACCACACCTCCAAAATGCTACTACTGGTTGTGACACACCTCTCTCCTCCACCCCTCCTCTTCTTCTTCCTCCATGGCCTCTTCCAGTGCTCTGTCCTCAGAACCAGCGGTGCTTCGTAGGCGTTCCAGGGGCTACGCAAGTACGCAGGCAAAACGATGCCATGCCATGCTTGCGCTGGTTTGTTTGGGGGACAGGAGCCACACTGGGGCGGATGTTTTGTCAGCTCTGCAGGGGCAGGCCGAGAGGTGGTTGACGCCACACCAGCTTAAGCCAGGAATGGTGATTTGTGACAATGGCACCAACCTCCTCTCCGCCCTCTGACAGGGACAATTGACCCATGTGCCCTGTGTAGCTCACGTCCTTAACCTGGTGGTGCAGCGGTTCTTGGGCAGGTACCCCGGCTTACAGAATGTCCTGAAGCAGGCCAGGAAAGTCTGTGTGCATTTCCGCTGATCATTTAATGCCTGTGCTCGGCTGGCTGAGCTCCAAAAGGAGTTGAACCTGCCCAAGAACCGCCTTATATGTGACATGCCCACCAGATGGAACTCAACGTTGGCCATGCTGTAGCGGCTGCACACGCAGCAGAGGGCCATCAATGAGTACCTGTGCGACTACGGCACCAGAACAGGGTCAGGGGAGCTCGGTTTTTTCTCACCACGCCAGTGGGGCATGATCAGGGATGCATGCACTGTCCTGTCACCGTTTGAGGAGGCCACAAGGATGGTGAGCAGTGATAGTGCATGCATCAGTGACACTGTACCTCTTGTCCACCTCTTGGAGCATACGCTGCGTGGAATAATGGACAGGGCACTTGAGGCAGAACAGAGGCAGGAAGAGGAGGACTTCCTTGCCTCTCAAGGCCCCCTTTATCCAGACAGTGTTCCTGCTGTGTCACCCATCACACAGGAAGAGGATGAGGAGGAGGAGGATGATTGTGTCAGCATGGAGGTGGAGGCTGGCACTCAGCATCAGCAGTAGCAGCAGCAGCAGTCTTGTAGGGATGATTTACAGTCCCAAGAAACACGTGGACTTGTACGTGGCTGGGAGGAGGTAGCTGCGGATCATGTTGTCCTTAGTGACCCAGAGGACTCCGGACCGAATGCCTCAGCTAACCTACGCTGCATGGCCTCCCTGATCCTGCAAAGCCTGCGGAAGGATCCTCGTATTCTTCGGATCAAGGAGAGGGACCATTACTGGCTGGCCACTCTCCTTGATCCACGGTACAAGGGTAAGGTTGCCGACCTTATCTTGCCATCGCAGAGGGAGCAGAGGATGAGACATCTCCGGGAGGCCTTGCAGAAAGGTCTGGTCAACGCGTTCCCAGAGACTGGGAGGTTACAAACTCCTGGTCCTGGACAACGTGTTGCTGAGGCATCGGTCAGAAGGAGCGGTGGAGAAGGTGGCCGTCTGACTGATGCTTTCAGACAATTTTTTAGTCCGCAGCCCCAAGGTATGATCGGTTCCAGCAACCATCGCCAGCGTCTGATTTACATGGTGCAGGAATACCTAGGGGCAAGGTCAGACTTGGACACCTTTCCCACCGAAAATCCTCTGGCTTACTGGGTCTTGAGGATGGATCACTGGCCAGAGCTTGCACAGTATGCAATTGAGCTACTGGCCTGTCCTGCATCCAGCTGATGTAACAGAATAATTTTTTTTTAAATTTCACATCCCTTCAAGACTGCCTATGCTGATGCTGAGTGACTGTCCTGTTATGTTGATTGTCTATCCTCTTCCTCCTCCGCTGATATGTTGGAAGAACATTTCTGGTTCTGGGTGATGCCATCAGCCCAATTTTTCTGCCCCTGTTTAACAGGGGCGTTTAAGTACAATTTTTGATGCAATGCTTTGCAGCAGGGCTAATTCCTGCAATCAAACAAGAGTATATGGGAGAGGTTGCAGTGTGGTGGCACCAGCACCAGTGCCTAAGGCCCAATTTTTCTGCCCCTGTTTAACAGGGGCATTTAATTACAATTTTTGATGCAATGCTTTGCAGAAGGGCTAATTCCTGCAATAAAACTAGAGTATATGGAAGAGGTTGCAGTGTGGTGGCACCAGCACCAGTGCCTAAGGCCCAATTTTTCTGCCCCTGTTTAACAGGGGCGTTTAAGTACAATTTTTGATTCAATGCTTTGCAGCAGGGCTAATTCCTGCAATAAAACTAGAGTATATGGCAGAGGTTTCAGTGTGGTGGCACCAGCACCAGTGCCTAAGGCCCAATTTTTCTGCCCCTGTTTAACAGGGAAGTTTGAGTACAATATTTGATGCAATGCTTTGCAGCAGGGCTAATTCCTGCAATAAAACTAGAGTATATGGGAGAGGTTGCAGTGTGGTGGCACCAGCAGCAGTGCCTAAGGCCAAATTTTTCTGCCCCTGTTTAACAGGGACATGTAATTACAATTCTTGATATAATATTTCACAGGAGGGCCCCTTCCTGTGCCCACCCAGAGTAACGGTGAGGACTTATAGTGTTGTGGCACCAGCACCACAACCACCAAAGGTCAATTTTTCTACCACTGTTCAACAATGGCATGTAATTACAATTCTTGATATAACCGTTCACAGCAGGGCGCTCCAGCGCCCACCAAGAGTCACTTTGAGGGCTTACAATGTTGTGGCAAAACCAACACCTTGTTCTGCCATTTCTGCAGAGCATATAGGGCAGGCCCCTACTTTCAAACATCCAATTTACAAACATCTCCTACTTGCAAACGGAAGGAGACAACAGCAAGTGAGATGAAAAAAGATGTACGACAAAACAAATTATACAGGGGTGATAACCCTTCCCTATGTTTTCCAAAAAGCTTAAAAATATTTTTTTTGACTGGAGCTACACTTTAAAAATGTACCAGTTGAAAATTACAAACAGATTCAACTTAACACAACAAACCTACACAGTCCCTGTCTTGTTTGCACCGCCTGTATACTGCTGTTCTGAGTATATAGGGCCTGGGGGCCACACGCATTTCCTTTTTTTAATATGGGTACAGGGTTCCCCTTAAAATGCTTACAAGACCAAAATAGGCTGGTAATGGGCAGGGAGGGCTACCCATGCCATTTTTCTCAATGATTTTCAACCATATTGCAGGAACCAGATATAACATTAAAACCGCAAGCAGTTTTAAATGGTGTTATTTCCGTTTAATGTCATTTTGTGCAGGGACTGTTCTAAACACGGGAAACACGTGGCACTTCACAGGCATACTACAGACACCCCCCAGGCACCATATTTAAAGGAATATTTCACTTTTTTTTCACTTTAATCGTCATTAAAATCAGTGCTCCCGCCAAAACGGCCATTTTTAAAAACATTTTAGGCATTGACCCATGTCCCCTGGGGCAGGAGCCAGGTCCCCAAACCCTTTTTAGGACAGTATCTTGCATATTAGCCGTTAAAATTAGCACTTTTAATTTCGAACGTTCAAGTCCCATAGACTTCAATGGGGTTCTAAAGTTCGTTCGAATTTGGGGTCCGTTCGAAAGTTCTGGTGCGAACCGAACCGGGGGGTGTTCGGCTCATCCCTATTGCAAAACATCCGACCAACCAAAGTTCGGCCGAACTTATGCTTGGGACGAACCATTAACCCATTACTATTTATTAACAATTCCTAGATCTATATGATAAAGTTTCATCATTTTAACTTTCCATTTCATATGTCCTGTTTTTTTTGACTATAGATTTGGTTTACTGATAATTTGTTATATGCGAATTGACTGAGGAGGTCACTTGTTGGGCCGCAATGTGGATATGGATGCCAGTGTACTAGTAGACAACCATGGATGTTTTTTAATATATCATTTATGGGTCAGTTATTGTGATTGATGTAATATTCAGCAATTTTGGTCGAATAATCATTTTTTTTATTATGTGTGGATTTAAGATTGAGGGGTTATCCTTTTTAGAGTTTTAAATGTTTTTTTGTGCACTTAGATCTGAGCCTCGTATTGCTTTTGCTTATTAATCAATAATTTGGGGAATTAAAAATTTTTTTGTACATATTTCAATACTATTTTTATTAATTTGATGTGCAGCCAGTAGTATATGGACAATGTAATATCTGACAAAACGCGCAGGGCGGAGTGGCACGCTGACGTCACCTATCCCCTTGTGTCTCAGAAGGAAGGGTTTGTTTTGGTTGCGTGTTTGCCAGCACACCAAATGTAAGGCTTCTATCAAACTTTTACTCTTTAAGTGCATTACTTTCCTTTAAATACATTTAAAAAAAAATGTTATGCCATGTGGAGCTTCTGTTGTTTTTGACATATATCCATCCATTCATATGAGCAAGTGACATTCAGGGACTAGGAAAACGATTCCATTAGGAGAAAGGCCCAGGCTGGGTATAAGCCAAAGGAGCTGTTTGATCCCCTGTAACGGGGGGATCATTTGGAGCTGGTAAGCTTATTATTGGTGGCGGCACTGTTCACATGAGGTAATCAATGGCGGTTTTATCATCAGGGATCATCAAGTCTCATAACTAGGATCACTGGTGGACTCACATATGGAAGTTTGTTTTTATATCTGATGAACTGGCTAATTTTTCTGTGTTTTAGCGCAATTCTATCCTTGTATACAAGCCCCCCAAGGATCTAGCGACCTGTGCCTTGTACAACCTGATAGCTTTAATTAACTGCAATCTGAAGATCTTTACTTGCAGGCTGAATGTGTTCTCTTGCACTCAGTGATAGATGCGGATCAAATGGGGTTCATGGCTCATATGACCACTGATATAAATTTAGGTAGGCTATTTACAAATATTCATGCCCAACATATCAATATGGGTTCTAGTTGCCTCTTTAGATATAGAGAAGGCTTTTAAAATCATAGAGTGGCTGTACCTGTGGGAAGTTTTGAGAAGAATGGGCTTTCCTCTGCTGTTCATATGCTGGTTTACAGGTCATTTATTGGAGTCCTACTGCCACTATACAGCTGGGAGGTGGACTTTCATCTATATTTACCCTGCATAGGGGCTGCCCTCTCTCTCCAGCCCTTTTTGCAATTGCAATGGAACCGATGCTCGAGGCCTTGAGAGTTTCCCCATGCATTTGGGGACTACAGATTTCCTGGCTGGAGGAGAAGGTGCCCCTATATGCAGCTGATCTGCTGCTATTCCTAAATTACGCAGGCCACTCCCTAGATGATGCCCTACTGACAACTTAATGAGTTTTCCTCCAATACATGGTTAAGGGTGAACTGGTCCAAGTCCTTGATGTTACCTGTAGATCCTGGGGCCCAGAACTAGGCTCCGGCGACAATCCAATTGCAATGGGTTGAGGAATTCAGATATCTGGGTGTGACCATATCCCGCTAGGCTGAAGATTATATTCGCCTTAATCTTCTTCCTGTAGTCCAGTCCACCAAGGCCCAACTGAAGGCATGAGAAAACCTACCTTTGTCCGTGTTAGGATGTATTCATTTAATTAAAATGAAGGTGCTTCTGAAATTTACTTACCTCTTTCGGAAACCATATTGGATCCCAAAATCTTTTTTTGTCACTTTGAAACAGCTTTTCCCCTCATTTAAATGGGGCCGCCGTCCCTCCAGATATAAACTGACCACATTAATGAGACTGACTTCCAAAGTGGCCTAGCCCTTAAATACAGCCATAACTGCCATAAATACATCAAATATTTTCTAGCCATGCAGTTGGTGTCGGCTAGGTCATGGCTATTTCCTAATTGCTCCAATACCACTATGGTTCTGGAAGCAGCAGTGTTGAATTCCTTGGCAGCCCTTCAGCATTTTCTTTTTCGAGGACTCAAGGCTCCCTACCCTTTAACTCCATCCATGATTACTACTCCTAAGGCCTGGAATCTGAGTTTAACAATGGAGGATCACTCTGGTGATTCAATCTTCCCAAATACACCATTGTGGTGTAATCCAAATCTATCCTATTTTTAGCTACCGGATCCCCAGGCTTGGACTAAACACAATATTAAGCTTATTTCTCACAAAGTAGTGAATAACTCTTTAAGGTCCCTTGCTTTCCTCACTCATACTTCAAATGTCCCTCCCCTTTACCTATTGCGATATCTACAAGTATCCCATGCCTTCAGGAGCCAATTTCCAGGAGCCTCCATGTGCTTGGAGCAGTCTGAGCTGGAGCATCTGCTCCAGATGGAGTGCTTAAAAACACCTGCCTTGGTACTGTAAACTAGGGATGAGCTTCGTGTTCGAGTCAAACCCATGTTCGACTCGAACATCATCTGTTCGCCCATTCAGCGAATTCCGAAAGTTATGCGGCATCGCAGTGCATTGCTAGCTGATGATTGGTCAAGCATGCACTATGACCCGCATGTTTGGCCAATCACAGTGCCATCTGTCTAGAGAGCCGTAATTGGCTTTGGCCAATTATGGCTTGGGGTTTAGTACACGCTCCACACTATATAAGGCCACTCGAAGTCGGCCTTGTGTAGTGTGTTCCGGCGTGGTGATAAAGAGAGAGAGATAGACAGTAGTGATGGACGAACTTCCGACGGGACGTTTCGCGAACGCGAAACGCGAACGGACACAAACGTTCGCGAAAACGACCGTTCGCCGCGGGCTCCATTGACTTCAATGGGAGGCGAATTTCGCAAACCTTTAGGTCGAATTTGCGGCCACGGGGTAATTATTAGGGGGTAGCACGTAGTCCCACCACCTGGACAATAGCATAATACATGTATGAGGTGAATTTGGGATCGATAACTACAAGCATTTTTTTTTTATTTGGGAAATTGTTCTGACAATTCAGGACTATGGAGCTAATGAAGGCAATGGAGGAGAGGGAAGGTCAGGGACCAGGGTAGGCAAACAAGAGGGTGCAGGAGATACAGAGCACTGACAGCAGCACCGTAATACAGAGCACTGACATCAGCACCGTGACATACAGCGCTGACAGCAGCTCCGTGACATACAGCGCTGACAGCAGCTCCGTGACATACAGCGCTGACAGCAGCTCCGTGACATACAGCGCTGACAGCAGCTCCGTGACATACAGCGCTGACAGCAGCTCCGTGACATACAGCGCTGACAGCAGCACCGTGACATACAGCGCTGACAGCAGCTCCGTGACATACAGCGCTGACAGCAGCTCCGTGACATACAGCGCTGACAGCAGCTCCGTGACATACAGCACTGACAGCAGCTCCGTGACATACAGCGCTGACAGCAGCTCCGTGACATACAGCGCTGACAGCAGCACCGTGACATACAGCGCTGACAGCAGCTCCGTGACATACAGCGCTGACAGCAGCTCCGTGACATACAGCGCTGACAGCAGCTCCGTGACATACAGCGCTGACAGCAGCTCCGTGACATACAGCGCTGACAGCAGCTCCGTGACATACAGCGCTGACAGCAGCTCCGTGACATACAGCGCTGACAGCAGCTCCGTGACATACAGCGCTGACAGCAGCTCCGTGACATACAGCGCTGACAGCAGCTCCGTGACATACAGCGCTGACAGCAGCTCCGTGACATACAGCGCTGACAGCAGCACCGTAAGCAGCCCCAGGAGGAAGTCAGCACAGCACAGGGATGGTGTGATCCCCTCATAATAAGAACCCCCAGGAGGAAGTCAGCACAGCACAGGGATGGTGGGAGCCCCTCATAATAAGAACACCCAGGAGGAAGTCAGCACAGCACAGGGATGGTGGGAACCCCTCATAATAAGCAGCCCCAGTAGAAATATGACACCGCTCAACCTCTTCAAAGAGGAGGGTAGGGGCATATAGTACGGTGTGCTTTTTTGGGTCAGGGAAGTGAGCCAAATGAATTAAGAAGGTCTGTGTGCTTGATTCCAAAAATTGTTTATAGACATATACATGGTCTACTGATCACATGTGTTGAATTCCTCCGAGATCCATGCCTCATTCATTTTTAGAAATGTGAGGTAGTTAACACTGTGGTGAGCTAGGCGAGTACGCTTATCGGTCACAATCCCCCCTGCTGCGCTGAACGTCCTTTCGGACAGGACACTGGATGAGGGGCAAGCCAACAGTTCGATTGCAAATTGGGCAAGCTCTGGCCAGAGGTCAAGCCTGCCCACCCAGTAGTCTAGGGGTTCATCACTCCTCAGAGCGTCCACATCGGCCGTTAACCCAATGTAGTCGGACACCTGACGGTCTAGGCGTTCCCTGATGCTGGATCCGGATGACACCTGTCGATGGGTCGGCTGAAAGAATGACCTCATATCCGAAGTCACCAACACATCTTCAAACCGGCCTCTTCTTGCAGGCGCTGTTGGATTGGTACCCGCAAATCCTTCTCTGGGAGTGGGAATTGCTCCTCTGCCAGCGCACGCAAAAGCAGAATGCAGCATTTCTCGAAGCAAGGCCTGGAAGTGCTGCATTCTGACAGCCCTCTGCGACGGCGGTAACATTTCCGCCATTTTGTGTTTGTACCGGGGGTCTAAGTACGTTGCCACCCAGTACTGGTCCTTGACCCTCATGCTTTTTATACGGGGGTCCCTATTAAAACACTGGAGCATGAAGGCCCCCATTTGCACTAAAGTGGAAGCGGTGTGGTGGCCTGGCTCCTGCTCATCATCCAGGATAATGTCGTCCTCTTCATTCTCCTCTCCCCATCCTCGCACAACAGGGATCCCAGAAAGGTTTAAAGCATGCTCTTCTTGCTCCTGCTCATCCGCCCCGGCACCATCCTCCTCTGACTCCTCATCAGACTCCTGTTGTTGACTTGTCTCAGATAGAGTAGCCCCCCCTGGGAATTCATCCAGCATTGCGACTTCCTCATCTTCCCGCTCCTGCTCCTCCACAGCCTGATCAATGACACGACGCAATGCACGCTCCAGAAAGAAGGCATAAGGTACCATGTCACTGATGGCGCCATGGCTGCGACTGACCAGTTTGGTGATCTCCTCAAATGGCCGCAGAAGTCTGCATGTGTCGCGCATGAGCAGCCACTGGCGCGGTGAAAAAAAACCCAGCTCCCCAGAACCGTTTCTTTCGCAGAGTTCATACAGGTAGACGTTAACTGCACGTTTCTGCTGGAGCAGCCTATCAAGCATATAGAAGGTTGAGTTCCATCGCGTCGGGCAATCGCAAATAAGACGTCTGACCGGCAGATGGTGTCGCCGCTGAATGTCAGCAAGGCGAGCCATGGCCGTGTAAGATCTTCTGAAATGGGCCGAGATTTTCCTTGCCTGCCGCAAGATGTCCTGGACCCCAGGGTATTTGACAAGGAATCGCTGCACGACCAAGTTTAAGACGTGTGCCATGCACGGCACGTGCGTGATTTTGCCCTGTTTCAATGCGCTAAGCAGATTGGCACCGTTGTCACACACCACTTTACCAACTGTCAAATTGAGCGGTGTTAGCCACTCATCTGCCTGTGAACGCAAAGCTGAAAGGAGTGCCGGGCCAGTGTGGCTCTTTGCTTCCAGGCACAACAGACGCAGCACGGCATGGCAACGTCTCACCTGGCATGTGGAATAGGTTCTGGGGAGCTTGGGCGGTGCAGTGGAAGAGACGCTAGCAGCGGAAAAGGAGGAGGCAGCTGAGGAGGAGAGGGAGGAGGATGGAGTAGGAGGAGGAGAAGAAGAGTCAGGCCTGCATGCAATCCGTGGCGGTAAAACCAAATCTACACGGGTGCCACGGGTTACATGCTTGACGGCCGTCAGAAGGTTCACCCAGTGGGCAGTAAAACTGATATACCTTCCCTGCCCGTGTTTGCTAGACCACGTGTCTGTGGTCAGATGTATCTTGGCACCGACACTGTGTGCCAGAGATACATTCACTTGCCGCTGAACATGGCCATATAGCTCTGGGATGCCCTTCTCTGAGAAATACTTCCTTCCTGGGACCTTCCATTGTGGTGTTCCAATGGCCACAAATTTGCGAAAGGCCTCCGAGTCCACCAGTTTATATGGCAGTAGTTGGCGGGCTATGAGTTCTGACAAGCCAGCCGCCAACCGTTGGGCAAGAGGGTTATCCGGCGTCATCATTTTTTTACGCTCAAACATTAGGCCCACGGAAGCCTGCCTTTTTGCAGAAAAATGTGAGCTTGGCGTGATGGAAGGTGGAGTGGAGGACAATTGTGAGGAGAGAGGAGAAGGAGAAGTAGAAGACGAGGCTGGACGGTGAGAGCCTGCAGTGTGGCTTTGTGTGTTCCGTTGCTCCCACTGGGCTCGGTGATGGCTGCTCATGTGCCTTCTTAAGGCGGTCGTCCCTAGGTGAGTATTGGGCTTACCGCGACTAACGCGTTGACTGCAAAGATTGCAGATGGCAACGCTATTGTCAGCAGCGGACACGTTAAAAAAAGCCCACACTGCGGAGCCATGTGCCGGTGTCCTGGGAGCGCCAGATGTGACCGTACATGGTCGATGACTCGCTCCTGATACATTTGCAGTCTGCTTTGTCCCTGCTGTGCAATGTAAGTCATTGCTGCTTCTCCTCCCTATCTGCTGGTCCATATCTCCCTCTGAACTCCCCTCCTCTTCCTCTCTTGTGGGCACCCACGTGACATCACTAGACACGTCATCATCAACGTCACCTTCCCCACCGCTATAAGTAGAGTAGGCAGCAACACCGGGGACCAACCTCCTCCTTGGGCTGATCTGGGTACTGGCGTCAGACTGCTGAGTAGCGCTTGTTGCTACCTCCTCTTCCTGATCCAATACCAAGAGTGGCTGCGCATCAGAAATGTCCTCTTGATATGGATCGGAAAATAATTCCAGTGACTCAAGCGGAAGGTATGTGGTGGTGGTGGTGGTGGTCGTGTTGTTGGTGGTAGTGTCTTTGGGGGTGCACATAGCAGAGAGTGAAGAAGAGGGTGCAGATCGAGAGGATGAGGAGGGTGCAGAAGAGTAAGGCTGAGCGAGCCACTCAACCAAGTCTGGTGCATCCTTTAAAGTAATTGAACGCACCTTCTGCAACTTCCCACTTTGGCTCAAGCCTGTTGCTCCTGCCCTACCCCTACCACCCCTGCGGAAGGGCCTGCCTCTTCCTCTGCATGTCATTTTTTAAATGACCCTGTGACAAAACTCTTAGTCCCTATACCGCTGAAGGACTGCTGCAGTATAGGTGAGCGGTCAGCAGTGGTGCACGTCAACCCTATCTATTGTGGACCGATAGCGGTCCTTACAGAACAGCAGACTGTACCGCACTCAAGCCTATGTACCGTAGCACCCTATACCAAGTTACCAGTCCTTATAAGAACTTTTGTGGACCAAGCAGGTTGTGTATTAGTGTTTAGCAGACTGTACGTCAGTCCCTATACCGCTGAAGGACTGCTGCAGTATAGGGCAGCGGTCAGCAGTGGTGCACGTCAACCCTATCTATTGTGGACCGATAGCGGTCCTTACAGAACAGCAGACTGTACCGCACTCAAGCCTATGTACCGTAGCACCCTATACCAAGTTACCAGTCCTTATAAGAACTTTTGTGGACCAAGCAGGTTGTGTATTAGTGTTTAGCAGACTGTACGTCAGTCCCTATACCGCTGAAGGACTGCTGCAGTATAGGGCAGCGGTCAGCAGTGGTGCACGTCAACCCTATCTATTGTGGACCGATAGCGGTCCTTACAGAACAGCAGACTGTACCGCACTCAAGCCTATGTACCGTAGCACCCTATACCAAGTTACCAGTCCTTATAAGAACTTTTGTGGAACAAGCAGGTTGTGTGTTAGTGATTAGCAGACTGTACGTCAGTCCCTATACCGCTGAAGGACTGCTGCAGTATAGGTGAGCGGTCAGCAGTGGTGCACGTCAACCCTATCTATTGTGGACCGATAGCGGTCCTTACAGAACAGCAGACTGTACCGCACTCAAGCCTATGTACCGTAGCACCCTATACCAAGTTACCAGTCCTTATAAGAACTTTTGTGGACCAAGCAGGTTGTGTATTAGTGTTTAGCAGACTGTACGTCAGTCCCTATACCGCTGAAGGACTGCTGCAGTATAGGGCAGCGGTCAGCAGTGGTGCACGTCAACCCTATCTATTGTGGACCGATAGCGGTCCTTACAGAACAGCAGACTGTACCGCACTCAAGCCTATGTACCGTAGCACCCTATACCAAGTTACCAGTCCTTATAAGAACTTTTGTGGACCAAGCAGGTTGTGTATTAGTGTTTAGCAGACTGTACGTCAGTCCCTATACCGCTGAAGGACTGCTGCAGTATAGGGCAGCGGTCAGCAGTGGTGCACGTCAACCCTATCTATTGTGGACCGATAGCGGTCCTTACAGAACAGCAGACTGTACCGCACTCAAGCCTATGTACCGTAGCACCCTATACCAAGTTACCAGTCCTTATAAGAACTTTTGTGGACCAAGCAGGTTGTGTGTTAGTGATTAGCAGACTGTACGTCAGTCCCTATACCAATGAAGGACTGCTGCAGTATAGGGCAGCGGTCAGCAGTAGTGCACGGCAACCCTATGTATTGTGGACCGATAGCGGTCCTTACAGAACAGCAGACTGTACTGCACTCAGGCCTATGTACCGTAGCACCCTATACCAAGTTACCAGTCCTTATAAAAACTTTTGTGGACCAAGCAGGTTGTGTGTTAGTGTTTAGCAGACTGTGCGTCAGTCCCTATACCGCTGAAGGACTGCTGCAGTATAGGGCAGCGGTCAGCAGTAGTGCACGGCAACCCTATGTATTGTGGACCGATAGCGGTCCTTACAGAACAGCAGACTGTAACGCACTCAGGCCTATGTACCGTAGCACCCTATACCAAGTTACCAGTCCTTATAAGAACTTTTGTGGACCAAGCAGGTTGTGTGTTAGTGATTAGCAGACTGTACGTCAGTCCCTATACCAATGAAGGACTGCTGCAGTATAGGGCAGCGGTCAGCAGTAGTGCACGGCAACCCTATGTATTGTGGACCGATAGCGGTCCTTACAGAACAGCAGACTGTACTGCACTCAGGCCTATGTACCGTAGCACCCTATACCAAGTTACCAGTCCTTATAAGAACTTTTGTGGACCAAGCAGGTTGTGTGTTAGTGATTAGCAGACTGTACGTCAGTCCCTATACCAATGAAGGACTGCTGCAGTATAGGGCAGCGGTCAGCAGTAGTGCACGGCAACCCTATGTATTGTGGACCGATAGCGGTCCTTACAGAACAGCAGACTGTACTGCACTCAGGCCTATGTACCGTAGCACCCTATACCAAGTTACCAGTCCTTATAAGAACTTTTGTGGACCAAGCAGGTTGTGTATTAGTGTTTAGCAGACTGTGCGTCAGTCCCTATACCGCTGAAGGACTGCTGCAGTATAGGGCAGCGGTCAGCAGTAGTGCACGGCAACCCTATGTATTGTGGACCGATAGCGGTCCTTACAGAACAGCAGACTGTACCGCACCCAAGCCTATGTACCGTAGCACCCTAGACAGACCAAGTTACCAGTCCTGATAAAGAGCTTTGTGGAACAAGTGAGTTGTGAATGATTAGCAGACTGCAGCAGAAGGGCAGCAGTCAAGTATAATATTCTTTCTATATTTGGAAGAAAGAATATTATACGTGTACAAGCCTATTACCGTACCACTGATACCAGTCCTGAAAAGAACCTTTGTGGAACTAATAGTAACAGCAAGTCTTTAAAATTATCCTCACTGCCTGACACACTGCTTCCTGCCTGTCCCTATACAAATTGGCAAAAAAGAGTAGGCTGGAACGATTAGCTGGAACAGCTCTTTTGTGGACCTGATAGTAACAGCTAATGATGATGATGATGATGATGATGAAGAAAGACTAATCTGGCTGAGCTGTCCCTAAAATAGCAGCATACAGCGCTCTGTCCCTTTATCTAAACTGACAAAAGAAACTCAGGCTGCTGACCTAACACCTATACCAGTCCTGAAAAGAACTTTTGTGTACCAAATAGCTAGCGTTTTCTCTGTCCCTACTCCACACAGGATCCTTTCCCTACAGTGACAGAAGAAAGAATGTAAAATGGCCACCGGATCGGGTGTATTTATAGGTTAGGGGGAATGTCCAAGTGTCCATGAGCTGTCATGTCTCAATTGGTTGTCCTGTAACACATGATAAACGTGTCACGAAAGGTTAAAGTTCTTGTATACATTAAACACGTAAGTCCGCCGGGGCGAACGACGGAAAAAGGCGTTCGAACCCGCGGACGGCGAAAGTCGGAAATTCGCCGCGAAACGACCGCCGGGCGAACCGTTCGGCCATCACTAATAGACAGTGTAATTTCATTTGAGTTAGATAGAGCAGGCAGGAGGCTAGTCAGTTAGCTGCAGTATTGTGTATATAGATGCATCCTAGGTGTTTTGTATGTATGTGTGTGTGTGTATATGTACAGTATGTATGTATGTATATTAGAGGTGCGCATCTTCACTGGCCTCAGGATTCGATTCGATTGCGATTATCATGTCAAAGATTCGATTCGATTCAATTCCGCGATGCATCACGATGCATCCCGATTACTGCGTGGAAGCAGAACTTCATTTTATTTTTTTATATGTTCTTAAAAAAAAATAAGACAACACTCCCTGCATGCAGCAAAGTCTAAACCCAGCAGACAACTTAGAGGAGTTCCAAGCTCCCACCAAAGAAAATACTAGAGGGGATTGTCATAGACTGCAGACATGATACAGGAGACGATCAGAGACTGCAGACATGATACAGGAGACGATTAGAGACTGCAGACATGATACAGGAGACGATCAGAGACTGCAGACATAATACAGACGATGGTCAGAGGCTGCAGACATAGTAGAGGAGATGGTCGGAGACTGCAGACCTAGTAGAGGAGATTATTATTATTATTATTCAGGATTTATATAGCGCCAACAGTTTGCGCAGCACTTTACAATATGAGGGCAGACAGTACACTTACAATACAAATCAATACAGGAGGGATCAGAGGGCCCTGCTCGTTAGAGCTTACAATCTAGAAGGGAGGGTCAAGTTGAAACAAAAGGTATTAACTGTGGGGGGATGAGCTGATGGAGAAAATGAAAATACAGTTAGGTGTGGGTGGGGTAGGCTTCTCTGAAGAGAAGTGTTTTCAGGGATCGTCTAAAAGCTAATAAAGTAGGAGATAAGCGGACAGATTGGGGTAGGGCATTCCATAGGATTGGAGAGGCTTTGGAAAAGTCCTGGAGGTGAGTATGGGAGGAGGTGATGAGGGAGCTAGAGAGCAGGAGGTCTTGAGAGGACTGAAGAGGACGAGTAGGTTGGTATTTAGAGACTAAGCTAGTGATGTAGCTGGGGGCAGAGTTGTGGATGGCTTTGTATGTAGTTGTTAGTATTTTGAATTTAATTCTTTGGCTGAGCGGAAGCCAGTGGAGGGATTGACAGAGAGGAGTAGCAGACACCGAGCGATTGGTAAGGTGGATGAGTCTGGCAGCGGCATTCATGATGGATTGAAGAGGTGATAGACTATGTAGAGGTAAGCCAATGAGAAGGGAGTTGCAGTAGTCGAGGCGGGAGATGACCAGCGAGTGAATTAAGAGCTTTGTTGTCTCATTGGTTAGAAAGGGGCGTATTTTGGAGATGTTGCGGAGGTTGAGGCGGCAGGATTTGGACAGTGATTGGATGTGTTCTTTGAAGGAGAGTTCAGAGTCCAGGACTACACCTAGAACCTTGGCGTGAGGGGATGGGCTTATGGTTGTGCCATCAATTTTGACAGTGAGATCAGGGGAAGGGGCATATGGTGGAGGAAAAATTATAAGTTCGGTTTTGGATAGATTGATTTTGAGGAAGTGATGTGACATCCAGACTGATATATCTGATAGTAAATTAGTGATACGTGAGGAGACAGAGGGAGTGAGCTGAGGGGTAGAGAAATAGATTTGGGTGTCGTCAGCATAGAGGTGGTATTGGAAGCCGTTGGAGGCTATCAGTTGGCCCAGGGAGGAGGTATAGATTGAAAATAGGAGTGGTCCAAGAACAGAACCTTGGGGGACCCCAACGGAGAAAGGAAGAGGAGAGGAGGTAGAGTTGTAAGAGACGCTAAAGGTGCGGTTGGATAAGTAGGAAGAGAACCATCATAGAGTAAGGTCACGGAGACCAAAGGTGTGGAGTTTTTTGAGAAGGAGGGGGTGGTCAACCGTATCAAAGGCAGCAGAGAGGTCCAGGAGGAGGAGTACAGAATAATGTCGATTGGTTTTGGCCGTTAGTAGATCGTTTGTTAGTTTTAGGAGAGCAGTTTCTGTGGAGTGTTGAGGACGAAATCCAGACTGAAGGGGATCGAGAAGGTTATTATGAGCGAGGTGGACACTCAGTCGGTTCAGAGACTGCTGACTTAGTAGAGGAGTTGGTCAGAGACTGCAGACATAGTACAGGAGATGGTCAGAGACTGCAAACATAGTACAGGAGATGGTCAGAGACTGCAGACATAGTACAGGAGATGATCAGAGACTGCAGACCTAGTACAGGAGATGATCAGAGACTGCTGACATAGTACAGGAGATGGTCAGAGACTGCAGACATAGTACAGGAGATGATCAGGGACTGCAGACATAGTACAGGAGATGATCAGGGACTGCAGACAAAGTACAGGAGATGATCAGGGACTGCAGACATAGTACAGGAGATGATCAGAGACTGCAGACATAGTACAGGAGATGATCAGGGACTGCAGACATAGTACAGGAGATGATCAGAGACTGCAGACATACTACAGGAGATGGTCAGAGACTGCAGACATAGTACAGGAGATGATCAGGGACTGCAGACATAGTACAGGAGATGATCAGAGACTGCAGACATAGTACAGGAGATGGTCAGAGACTGCAGACATAGTACAGGAGATGATCAGAGACTGCAGACATAGTACAGGAGATGATCAGGGACTGCAGACATAGTACAGGAGATGATCAGGGACTGCAGACATAGTACAGGAGATGGTCAGAGACTGCAGACTTGATGCACCAAGTAGCCAGCATTGGGTTCTAATGCGCTGCTACTGCCATGGGCACCGAGACCACCAGCACTGTCAAGGACAGGACAGTAAGCCTGGTTGTTCAACCACTGGTCCACTGTTGGAGTATTCCCCCATCCATCTGGAATGTGTAGATGGGGGAATTGGATCATTTTTTTTTGTTACAGTGTAGTGACCAAACAAAAAAAAAAAAAGCAATCAATATATGGGCTGCATAAGTGCCTTAGTGCTTACTGGATCTTGAAAGAACAGAGCGGGGGAGGGAAACAGATAGGGAGAGAAAGGGACAGTTCAGTGATCAATGTTTAATGCAAAATGCAGTTCTTACTCATTCAGGGACAAGGTTGGAAGTTCACACAGCTTGGAATGTGTATCTGCTCACTGTTCTTCATATCTCCCGCGCACACCCCCCCCCCCCCCTCCTCCTACTCCTCCTCTCTCTCCTTCACAGCTGATAGCTCGGGATAGGAGAGTGGACGGGCGGTGTTCTGGCGTATAGAGTCCGGGCATCACATAGTGTCCACTCCGTACTGCGCATGCGCAGTACGGAGCAGACGAAGCTTCGGAAAATCTCCGAAGCTGAACGGCCCCACCATCCAAGCGGACATAGGGTTGTGAATTTTAGAGGGCCCCTCGCGGGCGAGCTTCGCTCGCCACGCTTCGGGCTCGGCCTCGCTGCGCTCGGCTCTTTTTTATTCTACCTCTATGTCCACTTGGATAGTGGGGATAGAACCTGGACTCACGGCGCAGGCGCCGTTCATCCTCTGCAATTTTCGGAATCTGTGTTCCTGTGTACTGCGCATGCGCAGTACGCAGGGAACACTATCTGATGGAGGACGCTATTTGACAAGACACCGGGCAGACACAGGGGGAGAGAGGAGGAGGAGGGGCAGCTGTAATCAATGCATGGTTCAGCTCCGTTGCTGGGAGGGGGAGTGAACTTCTCTGGGCTGTGAGAGACGAGTGTCAGAGACACTCTGCTCAGCTGCACTCACCAGCCCCTAAATGTACAGACTGATTCTCCTGTCCTACGGATGGGAGAAATCAGTCTGTTTTCTCAAACTGTCATTGTATGGCTCCCCCACAGTGCAGGATCTCCAGGGCTCAGTTTCAAGTTAGACTTCGGCAAACCCTGATTGTTCCGCCACTGCTATCCCACAGATGTGATGACAGCTTGTGATCTGTCTCACAGCTCCGTGCAGCTCTGCGCCTGCCCATCGGGGAGATAAGAGGGGTTTCCTGTGTCCACAGCTACGAATACTGAGGAGGGGGCAGCATGTTAAGGTTAAATCATCCATTAGCCGGGGAACAGAGCCAGGCTGCAGCCGATCGGTGCAAAGACACTGCTATGGGGGGAAGGGGGAGGAGCCGAAATTACGTCATGCATAATCGATTACTCTGGCTCCCTGCATCATTGCCAAATCGGGAAGGGCAGAATCGCGATGCATCGATGCGGCTATCATTTTCAACACCCCTAATGTATATATATATATATATATATATATATATATTACATACACACTGTATTCAGTTAAGCTAGATTTGTTGCTGTGTACTTTGCACAGTGTGCACTTAAAGCTACCCCAATTGCTGGTGTTCTGCTGATCCTATCCGCAGGTAGCTGTAGTAATTACAGTTGGTGTATTGGTCATCTACACAGTGTGCACCTAAAGCTACCCCAATTGCTGGTGTTCTTCTGATCCTATCCGCAGGCAGCTGTAGTAATTACAGTTGGTGTATTGTGTCATCTGCACACTGTGCACCCAAAGCTACCCCGATTGCTGGTGTTCTTCTGATCCTATCCGCAGGCAGCTGCAGTAATTACAGTTGGTGTACTGTGTACTTGGCACAGTGTGCACTTAAAGCTACCCCAATTATTGGTGTTCTGCTGATCCTATACTACAGGCAGGCATCTGCAGTAATTACAGTTGGTGTACTGTGTACTCTGCACAGTGTGCACTTCAAGCTACCCCAATTTCTGGTGTTCTCATACTAATAATACTACAGGCAGGCAGTTGATTCTGCTAGCTGCAGTATAATCAGTATACACATCCCAGCTTTGTGCAGCTACATCTCCCTGCAGGCCATTAGTATGTCTGTAAGGCCAACAAGGAGAGGCAGACAGTCACGAGCCAATAAAAGAGGGCAAGCAGGCTCTGTGTCTAGAGGCAACAGTGCTGGTTGTGGACACGGTGCATCCTTATCAGTACGTGGCCATGGGACACGCTTGTGCTTTTTTTCGGCAGCTGGCCATGTTGAGCTGCAACATGCCGAAGACTCATCTCAATGGCATCAGTCGCTCCTTCCCTCCTGAGGAGTCACTCGAACTGTTTGACCACAGTGTTGGGTGCATGCTCCAGGAGGATGCCCAGCGTTTTGAAGGCTCTGATGATGATACCCAGCTAGAGGAAGGCAGTAACGTGAGCCCAGAGAGAAGGGATACCCAAGAAGGACAGCAATCTGGCTTGTTCTCCCAGCTGCAGCATACTGCCAGGTTTGCTCCAGTGATGAGGAGGGAGGGGATGATGGGGTCACTGACTCCACGTGGGTCCCTGATAGGAGAGAGAAGGAAGAGGAGACACATCTCCAATGAGGCAGGATGCCCTCTAGGGTCCAGCTTAAGGGCAGCACACCGACTGCATCACACCGCAGAGGTCCGCATGTGCAGGGCGCTGCCTCTGCACGTTATTCCAAAAGTTCTTTGATGTGGGCCTTTTTTGAGACGAGTGCATCAGATCGCAACTCTATTTGCAACATATGCCTCAAGCGTATCTCGCGTGGCCAAAACATCAGCCTCTTGGGCACCACATGCTTGACCAGACATATGTTGACCTGCCATGCAGTTTGTTGGCAAGCATTCTTAAAAGACCCACACCAAAGAACAAAGTGGACCTCTCCTTGCTCCTCATCAGCTGGGATCTCCAACCCCACTATACCTTCAGTCCTCTCTGAAACCTGCACTGAGAGGAATGAAGGTGTAGAATTAGGTGTGTCACAGCCAAGTACTTGTGGGCAATCTGCTATCGGTACATCAACATCCGATTGTACCAGGCAAATTTCCCTGTCCCAGCTGCTGCACCACCGAAAGAAGTTCACTCCCAGCAATCCACATGCTCAGTGGTTGAATGGTAGCTTGGCTAAATTGCTAGCACTTCAACTGCTGCCTTTTCAGTTGGTAGACTCGGCCCCCTTCCGTGAGTTTGTGGAATGTGTGGTTCCTCCGTGGCAGGTTCCCAAATGCCACTTTTTCACATGGAAGGTGATTCTAGCATGTGGAAGGCAATGTCTTGGCCTCGCTGGACAGGGTGGTAAGTAGTAAGGTGCATATTACCGCTGATTTGTGGACCAGCAGGCATGGACAGGGACATTACCTAACTTTCACGGCGCATTGGGTGATTCTGCTGGCAGCTGGGAAGGATGCAGGACAAGGTGCAGTAGTGTTGGCGGTTGTTCCGCCACCACGCCTCCAAAATGCTACTATTGGTGATTGTGACACACCTCTCTCCTCCACCCCTTCCTCTTCTTCCTCCATGGCCTCTTCCTGTGCTTTGTCCTTGGAACCAGCGGTGCTCCGTAGGCATTTAAGGGGCTACGCAAGTACTCAGGCAAAAAGATGTCATGCGGTGCTTGCTCTAGTGTGCTTGGGGGACAGGAGCCACACTGGGGCAGATATTCTGTCAGCTCTACAGGGGCAGGCTGAGAAGTGGTTGACGCCACGCCAGCTTAAGCCAGGAATGGTGGTTTGCGACAATGGCACCAACCTCCTTTCCGTCCTCTGACAGGGACAACTGACCCATGTGCCCGGTTTGGCTCACGTACTTAACTTGATGGTGCAGCAGTTCTTGGGCGTCTACCCAGGCTTACAGGATGTCCTGAGGCAGGCCAGCAAAGTCTGTGTGCATTTCCATCAGTCATATAATGCCAGTGCTTGGCTGGCTGACCTCCAAAAGGAATTTAACCTGCCCAAGAACCGCATAATCTGTGACATGCCCACCAGGTGAAACTTGTTTTTTTTTCCCACACCAGTGGGCCATGATTAGGGATGCATGCACTGTCCTCTCACCATTTGAGGAGGCCACGAGGATGGTGAGCAGTGACAGTGCATGCATCAGTGACGAGGAGGAGGATTGTGTCAGCATGGAGGTGGAGCCTGGCACTCAGCATCAGCAGCAATCTTTTAGGGATCATTTACAGCCCCAAGAAATCTGTGGACTTGTACGTGGCTGCGAATCATGTCGTCGTTAGTGATGCAGAGGACTCCGGACTGAATGCCTCAGCTGACCTACGCTGCATGGCCTCCCTGATCCTGCAAAGCCTGCGGACGGATCCTCGTATTCGATGGATCAAGGAGAAGGATCATTACTGGCTGGCAACCGTCCTTGATCCACGTTACAAGGGTAAGGTTGCGGACCTTATCTTGCCGTCGCAGAGGGAGCAAGAAAGGTCTGTGCAATGCATTCCCAGAGACTGGGAGGTTACACATTCCTGGTCCTGGACAACGTGTTGCTGAGGCTTTGGTCAGTCACAAGAGGAGTGGTGGAGAAGGTGGCCGTCTGACCAATGCGTTCAAACAATTTTTTAGTCCGCAGCCCCAATGTATAATCGGTTCCAGCAACCATCGCCAGCGTCTGATTTACATGGTGCAGGAATACCTAGGGGCAAGATCAGACTTGGACACCTTTCCCACCGAAAATCATCTGGGTTACTGGGTCTTGAGCATGGATCACTGGCCAGAGCTTGCACAGTATGCAACTGAGCTACTGGCCTGTCCTATATCCAGTGTTTTTTCGGAACGCACATTCAGTGCTGCTGGAGGCTTTATAACCGATCACAGGGTGTGCCTGTCCACTGACTCGCTTGATCGACTGACCTTCATAAAAATCAGTCTTGGATCACCAGCTACCATGCACCTGATGCTGATGTAACCGAATAACTTTTTTTTGAAATGTCAGATCCCATCAAGACTGCCTATGCTGATGCTGAGTGACTATCCTGTTATGCTGAGTGACTATCCTCTTCCTCCTCAATGATCATTCTGATAGTTTGTAAGAACATTTATGGTTCTGGGCGCCGCCACCAGTGAATAAGGCCCAATTTTTCAGCCCTTGTTTAACAGGAGCGTGTAATTACAATTTTTGATGCAATATTTTGCAGGAGGCTTCGTTGCTGCGCTCAACTACAATATCTGTGAGTGGTTGCAGTGCTGTGGCACCAGCACCAGTGGCTAAAGGCCCAATTTTTCAGCCCCTGCTTATCAGGGGCATGTAATTACAATTTTTGATGCAATATTTCACAGCAGGGCTCATTCCTGCGCCCACCAAGAGTAACTGTGAGGGCTTACAGTGTTGTTGCAACACCACCACCACCAAAGGCCCAATTTTTCTGCCCCTGTTCAACAGGTGCATGTAATTACAATTCTTGATATAATATTTCACAGCAGGGCATTCCAGCACCCACCAAGAGTAATTGTGAGGGCTTAAAGTGTTGTGGCAACACCAACACCTTTTTTTTTCACTTTAAGCATCATTAAAATCACTGCTCCCGAAAAAACAGACGTTTTTAAAACTTTTTTTTGCATTGACACATGTTCCCTGGGGCAGGACACGGGTCCCCAAACCCTTTTTAGGACAATAACTTGCATGTTAGCCTTTAAAATGAGCATTTTGATTTTGAACATTCGAGTCCCATAGATTTGCACAAATTTTCAGTCTGTTCGCAGGTTCTGGTGCGAACCGAACCGGGAGGGGTATTCGGCTTTGCTGTGGGTGCAGAGGTCACATCTGATAACAGAAGCCCTATAGTAACTCTATGGGTGACATCATTCCCCATTCATTTCACAGCCGTTGACAGCTGTGTCCTCTGCAGAGCTTCCGTCACTGGATTCGATTGGCTTGAGAAAAGGTATGCATGCTGATTTCTTCTTCACAGGGATAGATAGGTTAGTGTTAGATCGAGGATGTCCATAGATGCAGGGATTTTAATGTTAGGGTGGACTTACACTTTAACCACTTCAGCCCCAGAAGGCTTTACCCCTTCCTAACTATTTTTTACAATTTGGCACTGCGCTATGTTTGTTATAAAAAAAATAAAATAAACTAAATTTTTGTCATATATTTAGGCCAAAATGCATTCAGACACATGTCATCGGTAAAACAAATTTAAAAAGCGTAGATTTATTGGTTTGTGCAAGTTATAGCGTCTATAAACTAGGGTACATTTTCTGGAATTTACACAGCTTTTAATTTATGACTTGCTAATTTCTTGAGGTGCTAAAATGGCAGAGCATTACAACCCTCCCCCCCACACCCCTACCAAATGACCCCATTTTGGAAAGTAGACAACCCAAGGAATTGTTGAGTACATTGAATATTTTATTTTTTCTCACAAGTGTTTGAAATATGACAAAGTTGTCATGGGTATATGTGAAATGACACCTCAAAATTCATTCTCCTGCTTCTCCTGAGTAGGGATGAGCCGAACACCCCCCAGTTCGGTTCGCACCAGAGCTTTCGAACGGACCCCAAATTCGTACGAACTTTAGAACCCCATTGAAGTCTATGGGACTCGAATGTTCGAAATTAAAAGTGCTAATTTTAACGGCTAATATGCAAGATGCTGTCCTAAAAAGGGTTTGGGGACCTGGCTCCGGCCCCAGGTGACATGGGTCAATGCCTAAAATGTTTTTAAAAATGGCCATTTTGGCGGGAGCACTGATTTTAATGACGATTAAAGTGAAAAAAAAAGTGAAATATTCCTTTAAATATCGTGCCTGGGGGGTGTCTGTAGTATGCCTGTGAAGTGCCACGTGTTTCCCGTGTTTAGAACAGTCCCTGCACAAAATGACATTTAACGGAAATAACATCATTTAAAACTGCTTGCGGTTTTAATGTTATATCTGGTTCCTGCAATATGGTTGAAAATCATTGAGAAAAATGGCATGGGTAGCCCCCTGCCCATTACCAGCCCCTTTGGGTTTTGTACGCATATTAAGGGGAACCCCGTATCCATATTAAAAAAAGGAAATGTGTGTGGCCCCCAGGCCCTATATACTCAGAACAGCAGTATACAGGCGGTGCAAACAAGACAGGGACTGTGTAGGTTTGTTGTGTTAAGTTGAATCTGTTTGTAATTTTCAACTGGTACATTTTTAAAGTGTCCAGTCCAAAAAACTATTTTTAAGCTTTTTGGAAAACATAGGGAAGGGTTATCACCCCTGTATAATTTGTTTTGTCGTCCATCTTTTTTCATCTCACTTGCTGTTGTCTCCTTCCGTTTGCAAGTAGGAGATGTTTGTAAGTTGGATGTTTGAAAGTAGGGGCCTGCCCTATATGCTCTGCAGAAATGGCGGAACAAGGTGTTGGTTTTGCCACAACATTGTAAGCCCTCAAAGTGACTCTTGGTGGGCGCTGGAGCACCCTGCTGTGAACGATTATATCAAGAATTGTAATTACATGCCATTGTTGAACAGTGGTAGAAAAATTTACCTTTGGTGGTTGTGGTGCTGGTGCCACAACACTATAAGTCCTCACAGTTACTCTGGGTGGGCACAGGAACGGGCCCTCCTGTGAAATATTATATCAAGAATTGTAATTACATGTCCCTGTTAAACAGAAAAATTGGGCCTTAGGCACTGGTGCTGGTGCCACCACACTGCAACCTCTCCCATATACTCTTGTTTGATTGCAGGAATTAGCCCTGCTGCAAAGCATTGCATCAAAAATTGTACTTAAACGTCCCTGTTAAACAGGGGCAGAAAAATTGGGCCTTAGGCATCACCCAGAACCAGAAATGTTTTTCCAACATATCAGCGGAGGAGGAAGAGGATAGACAATCAACATAACAGGACAGTCACTCAGCATCAGCATAGGCAGTCTTGGAGAGATGTGATATTTCAAAAAAAATTATTCGGTTACATCAGCTTCAGGTGCTTGGTAGCTGTGGGTGATCCAAGACTGATTCATCTTGATGAAGGTCAGTCGATCAACTGATTCGGTGGACAGGCGCACCCTGTGATCGGTAACAAAGCCACCAGCAGCACTGAAGGTGCGTTCCGAAAGAACACTGGATGCAGGACAGGCCAGTAGCTCAATTGCATACTGTGCAAGCTCTGGCCAGTGATCCATCCTCAAGACCCAGTAAGCCAGAGGATTTTCGGTGGGAAAGGTGTCCAAGTCTGACCTTGCCCCTAGGTATTCCTGCACCATGTAAATCAGACGCTGGCGATGGTTGCTGGAACCGATCATACCTTGGGGCTGCGGACTAAAAAATTGTCTGAAAGCATCGGTCAGACGGTCACCTTCTCTACCGCTCCTTCTGACCGATGCCTCAGCAACACGTTGTCCAGGACCAGGAGTTTGTAACCTCCCAGTCTCTGGGAACGCATTGCACAGATCTTTCTGAAAGGCCTCCCGGAGATGTCTCATCCTCTGCTCCCTCTGCGATGGCAAGATAAGGTCGGCAACCTTACCCTTGTACCATGGATCAAGGAGAGTGGCCAGCCAGTAATGGTCCCTCTCCTTGATCCGAAGAATACGAGGATCCTTCCGCAGGCTTTGCAGGATCAGGGAGGCCATGCAGCGTAGGTTAGCTGAGGCATTCAGTCCGGAGTCCTCTGGGTCACTAAGGACAACATGATCCGCAGCTACCTCCTCCCAGCCACGTACAAGTCCACGGGTTTCTTGGGACTGTAAATCATCCCTACAAGATTGCTGCTGCTGCTGCTGATGCTGAGTGCCAGCCTCCACCTCCATGCTGACACAATCATCCTCCTCCTCCTCATCCTCTTCCTGTGTGATGGGTGGCACAGCAGGAACACTGTCTGGATAAAGGGGGCCTTGAGAGGCAAGGAAGTCCTCCTCTTCCTGCCTCTGTTCTGCCTCAAGTGAAGAGTGACCCAATGGGCCGTGAAAGACAGGTAACTTCCCTGTCCATGCCTGCTGGACCATGAGTCAGCGTTAATATGCACCTTACCGCTGACCGCCCTATCCAGCGAGGCAAGGACATTACCTTCCACATGCCGGTAGAGAGCCGGAATCGCCTTCCGTGAGAAAAAGTGGCGTTTGGGGACCTGCCACTGAGGAACAGCACATTGTACAAACTCATGGAAGGGGGCCGAGTCTACCAACTGAAAAGGCAGCAGTTGAAGTGCTAGCAATTTAGCCAAGCTAGCATTCAACCGCTGGGCATGTGGATGACTGGGAGTGAACTTCTTTCTTCGGTCCAGCAGCTGGGGCAGAGACATTTGCCTGCTATAATCGGACGTGGGTGTACTGCTAGCAGAGTGCCCAGAAGCACTTGGCTGTGACACACCTAATTCTACACCTTCATTCCTCTTAGAGCAGGTTTCAGAGAGGACTGAAGGTCTAGTGGGGTTGGAGATCCCAGCTGATGAGGAGCAAGGAGAGGTCCGCTTTGTTCTTTGGTGTGGGTCTTTGAGGTACACTTGCCAACGAGCTGCATGGCAGGTCAACATATGTCTGGTCAAGCATGTGGTGCCCAAGCGGCTGATGTTTTGGCCACGCGAGATACGCTTGAGACATATGTTGCAAATAGCAGCGGTGCAATCTGATGCACTCGTCTCAAAAAAGGCCCACACCAAAGAACTTTTAGAATAACGCGCAGAGGCAGCGCCCTGCACAGGCGGAGCTCTGCGGTGTGATTCAGTCGGTGTGCTGCCCCTAAGCTGGCCCTCGGAGGGCATCCTGCCTCATTGGACATGCGCCTCCTCAACCTCCTCTCTCCTACCAGGCACCCACGTGGAGTCAGTGCCCTCATCATCCCCTCCCTCTTCATCGCTGGAGCAAACCTGGCAGTATGCTGCAGCTTGTGGAACATGACTGCCAGATTGCTGTCCTTCTTGAGCATCCCCTCTCTCTGCATTCACGCTACTGCCTTCCTCTAGCTGAGTTTCATCATCAGAGCCTACAAAACACTGGGCATCCTCCTGGAGCATGTACCCAACACTGTGCTCAAAGAGTTCAGGAGACTCCTCAGGAGGACATGGTGGGTCTAGGGAAGGAGTCACTGATGATGACATTGAGAGGAGGGAAGACGATGCGTTGGCAGCTGCTTTGCTAGTACCCTGAGACTGGGTGAGAGAAGATGAGGAGGATGAAGAGGGCTTGGTCATCCCCTCTACCAAGTCGTTGGCATGTTGCGGCTCAACATGTCCAGCTGCTGAAAAGAAGGACAAGCGTGTCCCATGGCCACGTGCTGATGATGACGATGCACCGCGTCCCCGACCAGCACTGTTGTCTCTAGACACAGAGCCTGCTTGCCCTCTTTTATCGGCTCGCACCTGTCTGCCTCTCCTTGCTGGCCTTCCAGACATGGTAATGGCCTGAAGGGAGTTGGGAAAACCAGCAATTGGGTAATGTATATTGTGCTGGAGGCACACACAACTTCCACTAACTCCTGCAGATGGCAGATGGCTCAAATAGAGAAGAGCTATGTAGGTGGATATAGCGGTGTATACTGGGTTCAGAGCACGCAGACAGCACGCACAAGCTCCTACCGCTGACTGCAAGCTCTATTTAAAATGAGCAAGATAGTTTGCTATATAGGTGGATATAGCGGTGTATACTGGCTTCAGAGGACGCAGACAGCACGCACAAGCTCCTACCGCTGACTGCAAGCTCTATTTAAAACGAGCAAGATAGTTTGCTATATAGATGAATATAGCGGTGTATACTGCGGTCAGGGCACGCAGACAGCACGCACAAGCTCCTACCGCTGACTGCAAGCTCTATTTAAAATGAGCAAGATAGTTTGCTATATAGGTGGATATAGCGGTGTATACTGGGTTCAGAGCACGCAGACAGCACGCACAAGCTCCTACCGCTGACTGCAAGCTCTATTTAAAACAAGCAAGATAGTTTTCTATATAGGTGGATATAGTGGTGTATACTGAGTTCAGAGCACGCAGACAGCACGCACAAGCTCCTACCGCTGACTGCAAGCTCTATTTAAAACGAGCAAGATAGTTTGCTATATAGGTGGATATAGCGGTGTATACTGGGTTCAGAGCACGCAGACAGCATGCACAAGCTCCTACCGCTGACTGCAAGCTCTATTTAAAATGAGCAAGATAGTTTGCTATATAGGTGGATATAGCGGTGTATACTGGCTTCAGAGGACGCAGACAGCACGCACAAGCTCCTACCGCTGACTGCAAGCTCTATTTAAAACGAGCAAGCTAGTTTGCTATATAGGTGAATATAGCGGTGTATACTGCGGTCAGGGCACGCAGACAACAACCACTACAGAAGAGCAAGAACGAAAAATCGGCCGATAACGATCGGTGTATACTGTGTTGAAGGTACACAGAACACCCACTAACTGCTACAGACGCCAACACACTACACAAGGCCGCCGCGCTGGCGGCCTTATATAGTGTGGGGCGTGTACTACACAGCCTGAGCTATGATTAGCCACAGGCATTCTGCCTGTGGCCAATCATGGCTCTCCTCGCTGCCGGCGCTGTGATTGGCCAAGCATGCGGGGTCACAGTGCATGCTTGGCCAATCATGAGCCAGCAATGCACTGCGATGACGCAGTGCATTGTGGGCCGTGAGCGCCACACGAATTTGGCGCGAACGACCCATAACATTCGAATTCGAACAACATATGTTTGACTCGAACACGAAGCTCATCCCTACTCCCGAGTACGAGGATACCACATGTATGGAACTTTTTGGCAGTATAGCTGTGTACAGGACCCAGAAAACGAATCACCGCCTTTAGGGTTTCTAAGGGCGTACACTTTTGATTTCACTCCTCACTACCTATCAGGCCGCGTACACACGCGCGGACTGTTCGCCCAACTTTGTCCGTCCAACAGTTTCGGCGGACAGTCCGCTCAAACTTAGCATGGACGGACATGGCCACACACGACGGACGAACAGTTTGCTGAAACCGTGCGCGATGACGTTTCGACACATACGACGGATCGAAAATTTCGACGTCCAATACACTGCAATGCAACCTTCCGACGTGGAAATCCTTTCTGAGCATGCGCGAGACTTAGTTGGCCGAACAAGCCTACACACGAGCGAACAGTCCGCTGAAACCTTGTTTCAGCGGACAGTTTTTCGGAATTTCCGTAAGACCTTGTTCGTCCAACTGTCCGCTGAAACTGTCCGCTGAACGCCCACACACGAGCGGACTGTCCGCTGAAACACTGTTCAGCGGACAAAGTTGGGCGAACAGTCCGCCCGTGTGTACGCGGCCTCACAGTTTCACAGATAGCACAACCCCCCCCCCCCCCCCCAACTTACCCATTTTGGAAAGCATACACAAAAAGAAAAAAAATTCCCAAAACGTGTGGTAAAATATAAAATATTTCATGGACTCAACATGCTTATCAACAAATAGCCTGGGCTGTCTACTTTCCAAAAAGGGGTCTTTGAACTGTTATTTTATGCACAACATTAGGAGCTTATGCCACACATCACCCACTCTTCTAACCACTTGAAGACAAAGCCCTTTCTGACACTTTTTGTTTACAAGAACAATTTTATTTTTTTGCTAGAAAATTACTTTGAACCCCCAAACATTATATATTTTTTTTAAAGCAAAGGCCCTACAGATTAAAATGGGGGGTGTTGCAATTTATTTTTTCACACAGTATTTGCGCAACATAAACACTTTTTTGAATTTTAATGCACTAAGACACACTATATTGTCCAAATGTTTGGTAAAATATGATCTTATGCCGAGTCCATAGATACCAAATGCGACATTTTTTAAAAGCCTTTAAAGGTTACCACTTTATATTTACAGAGATCTACAGCTAAAATTAGTGCCCTCCATATGACGTTTGCGGTGATACCTCACATGCATGGTGCAATTGCTGTTTGCATATGACATGAGATCAACGATTGCTTTCACCTGTGCGCGCGAGGGCACGGATATGTGGCACTGGGGTGCAGCACCTTTGTTGAGGCAGATTTTGGGCACTGCTGGGTGGCACTGTGGGCACTGCTGGGTGGCACTGTGGGCACTGCTGGGTGGCACTGACGGGGGGCACTTATTTTTTAATGATGTGGCACTGGCAGGGGGCAGGTGGGCACTGGCAGGGCTGGCCGTGATCGGGACTGATGTCCCAATCACGGCCGCCAGTGATCGGCTCTTTTTTTTTTCTCCTCGCGCTGTCAGCGCAAGGAGGAATAATACCGGCTCCGTTGTATCACATGATCAGCTGTCATTGGCTGACAGCTGATCACGTGATAAGGGGTCGGGATCAACCCCTTGCTCGGATCAGTGATCAGGCGAGTCTCATAGGCTCGCCGATCACAGAGCGTGCCGCGCGCGCCGCGCTCGCCCCTCAGGGGGCAAAGGAGATCCGCGCTGTAGCCGTCATTCGGCTATAGCGCAGGTCTCAAGTGGTTAAAACAGTCTCTGCACAAAATGACATTTCTAAAGGAATTTCTAAAAGTCATTTAAAACTACTATAATGCAATGTCGGGTACCGGCAATTTAGATGAAAATCATTAAGAAAAAACAGCATGGGTACCCCCCTGCTGCCCATTACCAGGCCTTTTGGGTCTGGTATGGATATTAAAGGGAACCGCACACTCAAATAAAAAAAAAAGCAGGGGGGGGCCCAGGCCCTATATACTCTGAACAGCAGTATACAGGCAGTCCTCAGGTTACAAACAAGATAGGGACTGTAGGTTTGTTCTTAAGTTGAATCTGTTTGTAATTTAGAACAGGTACATTTTGTAAGTGTAGCTCCAGGCCAAAAAATCTATTTTTAAACTTTTTGGATAACATAGGGAAGGGTTATCACCCCTGTAACATTTGTTTTGATGTCTGTGCCCCTGTTCAAAAGATTTCACCTCACTTTCTGTCCCAATGACAATTGGATTTTGAAAATTTTGGGTTATTAGGGAAACCTGGATTGGTGATAAAGTATCAATGGAGACACCTTTTTCCCATATTAACTCTTACAGGAGAGAATTTCCCTTTCTAGGGGTAGATTTCCTCTCACTTCCTGATGTCTCCCTCCGTTTGTAAGTAGGAGTCATTTGTAAGTCGGATGTTTGAAAATAGGGGACTATACGGCCTTGCACTATACACTCTGCGGAAAATTTGGCCTTAGGTGTTGGTGGTACCAGAACACTGTAAGCCCTCACAGTTACTTTTGGTGGGCACTGGAATGGGCCCTGCTGTGAAATATTATATCAAGAATTGTAATTACATGCCCCTGTTAAACAGGGGCTGAAGAATTGGGCTTTAGCCAGTGGTGGTGGTGCCACAACACTGTAACCCCTCACGGATACTCTTGTTGGGCACAGGAATGGGCCCTGGTGTGAAATATTAGCTCAAAAATTTTAATTACACTACAGTGCAGCCATAGTGCAGTCAGATGCTACTACTTTTCTGGTGGTGTACACAATACAGTGTAGCCGTAGTGCAGTTGCTACTACTTTTCTGGTGCTGTACACAGTACACAATACAGTGTAATGCGGTGTTGCAAAACAAAATATACATCATGTCCAGAAGACCACCAAGCAGAGGCAGATGCTCACAGGCCACTAAAAGAGGGCAAGCAGGCTCTGTGTCTACAGTCAACAGTGCTGGTCGAGGACATGGTGCATTCCCTGCAGGTGGCCGTTGGTCACACTTGTCCTTTTTTTATGCTGCTGGTCATGTTATTGAGCCAGAAAATGCAGAAGAGTTGGTGGAGTGGATAACAAAGCTGTCCTTATCTTCCTCATCCTCTGTCACCCAGGCTCAGAGTAGTTTTTCCTTCCTATGCAGCTGTCAAAACGGCCTATTCCACCGGCTCCCTGTCCACAGTCACTCCTTCCGTAGCCCCACCATCATGCACGGAGGAGTCCCCCGAACTATTTGACCACAGTGTCGAGTACATGTTGCTGGAGGATACCCAGTGATTTCAAGAAGGTTTCCGATGTTGGTTCCCAGGTTGATGAAGGGAGTAACCTGAGCCTAGAAAGAGGGGGTGTCCAAGAAGGACAATAAACTGGCAGTCATGTTCCCCCAGCTGCAGCATAGTGCCAAGTTTGCTCCAGTGATGAGGAGGGATGGGATGATGAGGTCACTGACTCTGCTTGGGTGCCTGATAGAATAGAGGAGGAGGCAAAACTCTAACGGGACAGGACGTCCTCTAGGGGGCAGCTTAAGGGCATCCATCCTACTGCATCACACCGCAGAGCTCCGCAGGTGCAGGGCTGATTTTGAAAAGTCCCTTTTTGGACACCTGTGCAGCAGATCACACTGTTGCTGTTTGCAACCTATATCTGAAGCGAATCAAGCGTGGTCAGAACAGCAGCCGCTTGGGCACCACATGCTTGACCAGATATATGACACCCTCCCATGCAGTCTGTTTCCCATATACTATATTTGAGATTTAACATCCCTCAGATATGATTTGGGTTAAATGAGAGTTCTTTGACCATGAGTAAAAGCTTTAACACAATAACAACATTTATTGGTGAGTAGTTGAAGGTCTATGTAATACACAGCCATCCATTGATAGTCTACACCAAGAAAAAAAATATTAGGTGAAAATAAGAGAATTACATGAAGGAATACAGAGTATATTCCTTAAAAAATTAATCGACAAACATTTGGTTACAAGTAAAATAATTACCCTTTGCACCAAAGTTCCATTCTGATAGTTGCTCTCCCATAAAAGTGTGTGTTTTCCTCCCATCTAGTCAGTGTATATCATTACATGCTGATGCCTCATTGGTTTGCATAGCGTGGCTCTGATTGGTGAGATTCCCTATTCCTGGTTAAAGACTGGCTATACAATCCCTATACTTTGCATAATTACGTTATTCATTATGGGTTGGCCTTCCTTCATTGCATATGTGTAAAACAATGAGGTTTCGATCCCATTGTTTGTATGCACAAGCCTAGGCACCGACTTGTCTGGTCTACCAGAGATTTCTGTGAAGATAATATGTTCTGCCCTAGATACAAGCTTAATTAAATATATTCATAATTAAAATATTTTACAGCTATTAATGGAATTTTTACATAAACTCACAAGGCAACAAGTCCGTTGGCAACAGTACTTGAAAGACCCACATCAAAGAAAAAGGCTGATTTCTCCTTACTCCTCATCTGGGATCTCCAACCCTACTATACCTCCAGTCCTCTTGAAAGCCTGCACTGAGAGGAATGAAGGTATAGCAATAGGTATTCCAAGTACGTGCAGCCAATCTGCTAGCAGTGCACCACCATCTGATTTTACCAGGCAAATTTCCCTACCCCAGTTGCTAAACTGTAAAAAGAAATTTGGTCCCAGCCATCCACATGCTCAGCGTCTGGATGCTAGCTTGCCCAAATTGCTAACACTGCAACTACTGCCTTTTCAGCTGGTAGACTCTGCCCCCTTTTGTGAATTTGTGGAATGTGCTGTACCTCAGTTGCAGTTTCCAAAATGTCATTTCTTTTCATGGAAGGCCATTCCAGCTCTCTACCGGCATGTGGAAGGCAATGTTTTTGTCTCATTGGACAGGGCGGTCATCAGTAAGGTGTATAT